>NC_046326.1:37114685-38429185 GCF_009819535.1 Lacerta agilis
ACCTACCTCACAATATTGTAAGGATAATCTGGAGAGGGAGAAAGCCATGCATGTCACCATGGAGGAAAGGCGAGATATTAATGTAATAAAAGAATTTAAAATGGCTTTATTTGTAAACTGCTTGAAGGTTTTTTTTTAATTGAAAGGCATAAATAATTATTACATGTGTCTATGAAGCACACTGAGTTCTCTGAAGTGCTATATAAGTGCCACATATAAATGCTAAAATTATTATTATTACTCTTAATGTTTATTTGCTTCCAAGCAATTAATGGCGATGCGTCAGGGAAGTGGAGAGCAAACCGATCTATTGATTGCTGCCTTTTCAGAAACACGAGCAGCACCTGCACTTGATCACGTTAAGGGACATTATGAGCTAAATGTTTTTTCAAAAAACCTTTCCCGAGCAACTAATTAGAAAACTTTTAGATCTCAATAAAACCGCAACTATGCAGAAACTGCCGCTCCCATTTCTGTGAAAAGTCCCTGGCGTGGAGCACAGAAACAGCTTTGAAGTTGTTGATGCAGGTTGGGAGTTTCATCAAACAGAAATAAGAGGAAATGTAGAGGGGAATAATCGTTTACAACTGCCTCTGCTGGAATGCAGAGAGGCCAATTAAAGATTGTTAATTATGCAAACTAGATGAGTGGTTAGATGATGGAAGAGTGAGGCACCTCTGAAAGGCAAAGCCTCTGACAGGATGCTAAGTCATGGGATCCCCGTGACCTGCCACTTAGTGGCAGCCTTGTAAAAATCATGCTGAAATTCTGTCAGCAAGTAGAAGAGAAGGAGTTTGGATTTGATATCCCCCTTTATCACTACCCTAAGGAGTCTCAAAGTGGCTAATGTTCTCCTTTCCCTTCCTCCCCCACAACAAACACTCTGTGAGGTGAGTGGGGCTGAGAGACTTCAGAGAAGTGTGACTAGCCCAAGGTCACCCAGCAGCTGCATGTGGAGGAGCGGAGACGCGAACCCGGTTCACCAGATTACAATCTACCACTCTTAACCACTACACCACACAAGTGCTTTCTGGGACAGATTTTCTAATAATAAAACAACTCATTGGAGGGCTGGAAAACTCCTGAAGTTCAGGAGCCTCTGAGTTCCTCATTTCTACAGCTGTTTCTGTCTCATCCCTCCCCCTCCCTCCCACAAAAAAGTGACATTCA
Source organism: Lacerta agilis (assembly GCF_009819535.1). Classification (NCBI taxonomy): domain Eukaryota; kingdom Metazoa; phylum Chordata; class Lepidosauria; order Squamata; family Lacertidae; genus Lacerta; species Lacerta agilis. The sequence continues at coordinate 37,115,856 of NC_046326.1, forward strand.
CATGCTTGGGGTGGTTATCTGCAAAACTGAATATTTGGTTTCTGTGAGGGTAGAACTATTTCATGTATCACTTTGCATCAGAGAACAGAGCACTGTTTCCTTACGGGTAAAAGTGCAGAGACTTTGCTTAATTGTGGGTTGCTCCTTTGTGCTTATGCTGTTCCTTATTCAAAGCCGAGATCAATCAGTAACTGTACTTGAATGAGGGCCAGCTTCTCTGCTCTGGACAACTGGGTTAATTTCACAACACCTTGCACAAGATGTTGTGTGTGTGTGTACATGTGTCAGCAACTACTGCCTAGAAACCTGTTGCTTTGTTCCAGCGACATGAATCACAACTGTGCTATATACATGAGAGTTTTGCTTCAAGACATGAAAAAACAACAACACAGATATTTGCTGCATGCTAGCTTGGGCAAACAAAAAAGCAAATATAGCTGTCACAGTTGGAACAAACTCGCGAACTGCATAAAACCAGTCACTGGACAAAGCAGGAGGTTTTGATCCCTTTCCCCAGAAAGTTTTGATCCCTTCAAAAATGACAGAACAGGTTATGTGCGATCATTTCTCTCAACCTATTTTCTTTGCTGATCTCCTGTCCTAAAAGATGGGGTCGGGAGCATCTGTGGCCAGCATGGCCAATAGAGTCAGGGATGATGGGGGCTGGGAAAGCCAGAGGTCTGGCCACTCCTCTCCACACCATTGTCTTCCTTACAAGATGTGCTTTTGGAAATAAAACCTTAAGAAGCCCTCGGCAGACTTTGCGGCCATAAAACAGCCTGTAATAAAGCTATTTATAATACCACTTTTGACCTTCTAACTGGAATATCCAGACTGGTGAGTGTACTTTATAGTTAAAATGCTAAGGACCGGGCAGGACACGAACACACATCTATCGGCTTCCAGATGTTGCTGGGCTTCATCTCCCATCGTCCCTGACCATTGGCCAGGCTGGCTGGGACTGATGAGAGCTGGAGCTAAAAGGTTGGAAAGTAGGAGCCAGTGTGGTGTAGTGGTTAAGAGCGGTAGACTCGTAATCTGGGGAACCGGGTTCGTGTCTCCACTCCTCCACAAGCAGCTGCTGGGTGACCTTGGGCTAGTCACACTTCTTTGAAGTCTCTCAGCCCCACTCACCTCACAGAGTGTTTGTTGTGGGGGAGGAAGGGAAAGAAGAATGTTAGCCGCTTTGAGACTCCTTCGGGTAGTGAAAAGCGGGATATCAAATCCAAACTCTTCTTCTTCTTCTAGAATCCATCACTCAAGCAACGAAAGGAAACCAAATCCCATGCACAAAATATTTTTTGTGTGTGCCTACATGTGTGTCCACACCCACCTGTGGTTCTTTTAAGAGCTTGGCACAGCTCCAAAGCTTGCATCCCCCGATGGCAGGAGCTGAGAACCTTCAGCTCTCCAGATGTTACTGAAATACAACTCCCATCAGCCCTAGCAGTCACGGCCAATGGCCAGGGATGATGGCAATTGTCGTTTGGCAACATCTGGAGGGCCAAAGGTTCCGCGCACAGGGGCTGACTCAATAAAAAGTTTTCACAATTTCCTGCCTTTTTTTACTGTAGCGCAATTGCGGCGGAAACTGTATATGCCAATGATATTTGGGGAGGGAAACTTTTACAGCTTATATAAATAGAGAGAATTCATGTGTGATCCCTAGCATTGTGCAACGTGAAAAGAGCATGAAAAGACAGAAGACCAGGTGATGCCTACATGCGTGACTTTCTATGAACTTGTCGTGCTCCGTTGGCCCCAGGATCCTTGCAAAGCGCCTCATGCTCTCGTAAAGATCTTGAACCTCTTTTGGGTACCTTCTTTCCAGAACTGCAGGACAAGGGGAGGACACAGAAAGCTGCTTTCTTAGCAAAGCAGAAAAATGCAGATTCAAAGGAAACAACATGAATGCGACGCTGCTGCTTCTCGGGTGGAGTCCGCGAAGCATGTGCAGGTCAGATAGAAGTGATTGTGCGCTTAGCTGAAAATTCCCTATTCATGGCTATTTATTCTTAACCATTCTCCTTAAATGGGTTCTCTCCAGGGCTCTGGTCCGTTTTCGAGTGGTGGCTGGTGCCCATTGGGACTGGTGGGGCAGAAGGCAGGGAAGCCACTGGTAGGTGGAGCCAGAGCCAGTGATTGGCCAATGACAAGGGGGACTGACTTATTCCAGTTTTGCCCTCCTCCGCCTCCCTGCTGGTTTCTACAAGAGCAACCCTGAGACTAAGCAGGAGGAGAAAGCGGGCAGGCAGGGGTGGCACCCCCTGAACTGGCTGCAGGCAGGGGCTGGCTGAGGGAAGGGGAGGCTGAGTTGGTGGGGCAGTGTGCCATTTTCCCTAATGGATCAGTCTCCAGTGCTATTTTCCATCACTGAAATGCGTTCCATTGTGTTAGCCTGCTTGTGTGTTCATGTATCTACCCATAGAACCCCTCCTCTCAAACCTCTTAAAAATTTGCAGCTGTTCAGTTCAAGCAACACCAACACAACATCTGGTTATGCGGGGCACAGATATTACACCTTGTAAGCATGTAGATATTGGGGCTTCAAGTTATCAGGAATGGATTCACATTTTTTCTGCTTAGCAGAATCCGTCCATTCTGGGTCAGTTAGTACCGAGATGACAATCCCAGCAGGCCAAAGGAGGTGTGGGTGACCATAGTATGTGGCTACCGGACATTTTGTCTCCAGCTTAATAACAATAATACACGTGCGTTTTAAGTAGCCTTTTTGAAAAAAAATGGAATAATATGCTGCTGTTGCATGGGCTAAAGTGGCCTCTCACCCAAGAGGCTGATAAGCATAGCTGTCTACTTTCCCGTTTTTTTTGCGGGAAATTTCCTTATTCCAGCGCACTTTCCCAATGCAAAAAAAGGAAGGCTGACAGCTCTGCTGATAAGATCCCACCATTACTATAGCCATACACTACCGGCAGAATCAGAGGCACTATCCTTCTGATACCAGTCACTGGATGACTATAGCAGGAGAGAATTGTTTTTCACATGCTCTGCTTGCCTGCTTACCATAAATGCTTAAAGCCCTAAACAACGCAGGCTCCAAGTATCTGAAAGACCACCTCCATCTCTACACACCTTCTCAGGTTTTAAGCTCTGCAGAGGGATGGGGGTGAGCACTCTTGGTTTTTCCGCCACCCTCAGAAGTCTGGGCAATGGCACCCCCTGGGGACTTTCTCCAAGGCAACCCCTAAACTGTGGGATTGTGGAGGATTCCCTCCCCATAGAGGCACATCCAGCACCCTCACTTTACAGCTTTTGTTGTGCGATGAAGCTGCAGCCACAAAGTACGTTTGTTTTGCAGCACCCACCTCTTCTGCCGAAATTTTTATTGTTCTTATCTGTTTTTATAATTGTAATATATTGTTATAACCTGTCCTGGGAGCTTATGGTGAAGGGCAGGCAAAAAAAATCATAATATATAAAAAAATGAATCAAATAAAATAAGCAGGTGGTTGGACACTCTGGGAAAGAGGATGCTGGACTAGAAAAGCTTTTGGTCTGATCCAGGGGAGCCGCAATGCTGCAGAGTCAGAACATTCGCTGGAACCACTGTTTGCCCCCAGAGGTAATTTCACAAACAGAAAATAGCAACACGGAGGTATTTAAAGGGTGAATCAGGCAGCATCCTTTCAGACTAATTTTAGACAGGCAGCACAGCCATTATGGCTGACAGACAAGATACTCACTCTGGAACTTTCTGAGATTGATGAGTCCATGGTCTCTTATAATCCTGTAATTGAAAAGGGTACAGCCTGAATTAGGACCACTGCCCAACTATAAACAAGCAATCCTGCAGCAGAAAAGTTATCTTGGGAATTCCTAGATTCTCCTCGTTAATAATATTTTCCAGGAAAGGCTAGGCAAAGCTTCTCTGAGGACTACAGTCATACCTTGGAAGTCGAATGGAATCCGTTCCCGAAGTGCGTTCGACTTCCAAAACGTTCACAAACCAAGGCATGCAAGCTTATGCGGCCAATCGGAAGCCACGGAACCCGTGTCAGACATTCGGGTTCCAAAGAACGTTTGCAAACCGGAACACTCACTTCCGGGTTTGCGGCGTTCAGGAGCCAAAATGTTCAAGTCGCGAGGCATTCGACAACCAAGGTACGACTGTACTTAGACACATCAGCTGTCTTCAGGGCGTGGTGAGAGGCCTTCTCTACACAAGCATCAGAGTGAGGTGCTAGAATCCTGAGGTGGCAGCATGGAAAGGGCTGTAGCTTAGCGGTAGAGGGTCTGCCTTGCATGCAGAAGGTCCCAGGTTCAATCCCCAGCATCTCCAGGTGGGTCTGGGAAATACTCCCTGCCTCAAATTTGAGGAACTGCTGCCAGTCAGTGTGGGCAATACTGAGCTAGATGGTCAAATGGTGAGGCAGCTCCCTATGTTCCCATGATCATCACAGTTCAGTCTCCAAGGATGGAAAACACGGTTTTTAAAGTTCTTACCCATGTTTTGTTTTGTTGTGTCTTTAAACTGCATCCAGGTAAAAAAAATAGTACCTCTCCTGTTGTGCTAGATGTCTGCTTGCAGGGAACTTTTTTCACATGGGAGAGCATTAAAAAATGTGACATCGCCTTACATGCTTGCAATTCAAAGTGATATCGCACATTCCACTATCACATGCTACTGTGAAGATCAGGCTTCGGTGTCCAAGATACCTTCCCAAGCCCATGAAAGCAGAATATATCTACAGGCTTGTAGACAGCCACTCCCTTGGTTGACTATAGCAAATAAAACAGCTTCCACACGTGTTCCCACAACTGTAAAGGCACAGCAACAATAGCTCTGCCCTGTGTTTGCACAGAGCAGCACTATGACTGCCCATGGCATTTCTCTCTCTTGCTAGAAGGCCCAGGTAAGGAGAGGCTGGGGACCAAACCTGTTTTATTTATAATTCCCAAAACTGGCCAAAACTTCTTGTTAGTCTTTGCTTTTGTGCACACTTTTATGGAGATACAAAGAGCAATTGTAATGATATACAGCTATAGAAAGAGGTGCGTGTTAAAGAGACCAACCCAACTGATAAGTAAGCAGAAAGACAGCCTTTTGAAGCAGTTTTGATGTGCAACACCAAGAGGGCAGTGGGAAGGTATTTATAAAGCTTTTATGTAGCTTGCAGCTTTCTATAAATAGAGGCAACGTGATAGCACGGAAAAGGCGCAAACGTTTTTAAAAGCACCAATTTGGGGACATCAACGTTACTCCTTTAGCAGGAGATGCTAATTAATTCCTACCCTACTTCATGACTTAACCTTCGAAATAGATTCCAGGCCTTAGGGCCTGGCATTTCCTTACTCTGTGTTAAATCTATACAGAATTACCAGTGTTAAGACACCTGTAAGTGCACATGATGTTTTCTTACATCTTTATTCCTGACTGGAAAAGCTGCTGGAATGTTTTAATTCAAGTTTGATTTTAACGTTTTAACTTAATTCTATTTTTATGTTGGCATTGTGATATTTGTAGGCTGCTAAGAGTCTCATGACTGCAAGAAGATCCCATGGACTGCAAGAAGATCAAACCTATCCATTCTTAAAGAAATCAGCCCTGAGTGCTCACTGGAAGGGCAGATCCTGAAGCTGAGGCTCCAGTACTTTGGCCACCCTCATGAGAAGAGAAGACTCCCTAGAAAAGACCCTGATGTTGGGGAAGATGGAGGGCACAAGGAGAAGGGGACGACAGAGGACGAGATGGTTGGACAGTGTTCTCAAAGTGACTAGCATGAGTTTGACCAAACTGCGGGAGGCAATGAAATATAGGTGTGCCTGGCGTGCTCTGGTCCATGGGGTCACGAAGAATCGGACACAAATGAATGACTGAACAACAACAAGAGTCTATAGTAGTAGAGTGGTACATAAAACTGTATAAATAGATTTTAAAAAATTTATTTGGGCAGCCATGTCCTGCATGGGACATCCTGTTCCTTGCCTTCCTTCTACCCCGTGGTCTCTCAAACCTGATGGGACTGTGCCGTGCTTGTGGATCTAGCATACCCACCTGTCTAAACCTAGAAACTTCACTGGATGTGCCTGCTTGTCTTCTACACCCCCTTGTGCCGCCTCTTCCTCACCCAGGCCCAAGTTGCATCACTCCTATTGGCAAAGCTCAGTGGTAGACCATCCTGCCATGCATGCCGTAAGTCTCAGGTTTGCTCCCTAGCATCTCTTCCTGCTTCAGAACACTGAAGAGCCACTGCGTGTCAATGCAGACAGTACCGAGCTAGATGGATCAACGGGAGCTTCCTATGTTCCTCCCTGCTCCCTCCACCCAACTACCTACATCCCTGGTAGCACGTTCAGCCTGCCAAGCTGGGATTTACTCTCGCCTTCTCTGCTGGGTAGCCCAGTGCGTGGCAGCTGCGAAAATGGCAAATACCAAACCAAGGATCAGAAATGACTTAGTACCCAAATATCTGAGACCTCCTCCTTCCCTACAGACCTCCTCGGGTGTTAAGATCAGCAGAGGGGGTTCCTCTTGGTAGTTCTGCCGCCCTCAGAAATTCAGGGTTGGTGGCATTCTCTGTTGTGGAATATCCTCCCCACAGAGGTGCATCTCACACCTGTATTATATATCTTTTGGCAAATGCTGAAGATGCTTCTTTTCACCGCTGGCCTTTGGCACCTGAGATGTGGGCTTTTGGGAGCCACCCTATTCCTGTAACTGATTTGACTGTAGTTTTAAATTGTTTCACTTGCGCTGGGATCTGCTGGTGAGGGGCAGGATTATACTAACAATCCCGCCAATATCCTAATGGAAGGATACGAATCTATGGTGCGAACACACTTGGAAATGTCCACAGTTTGGGTTGCCTGACCTCGAAAAGCAACTGGAGCAGCTCCCCTATGAGAAAAGGGTAAAAGTTCATTTGGGGCCTTTTTGCTTAGAGAAAAGGCGAATAAGAGGAGACGTGATAAAATTATGCATAGAGTAGAGGAAGTGGATAGCCAAAGGTTCTTTCTCCACTCTCTCATAGCTCTAGAACTCAGGAATATCCTGCCCCAAAGCATCATGGGGGAAACCTAGTGTTTGCCCAGACTTGAACAAGATCAGTAAATGGCCCTTCCATTATACTGGGATTCTTGCATGCAACTCAAATAAAAAGTCATTTTAATATTTTTAGGCTGAGGTCTGACAAGTGAGTCTCCTCCAGCCACATACTGACTTTAAATTATCTGCTGAAAAGGGCATTTTAACTGGGAGGGTGGGGGGGGGGGAGAAAAATGCACTAGACTTCCATAAAGTTAACTACTTTTTAATAACGCACCTCGACTTGAACTACGCGTTTGAAAAAAATATTGAGATGTTGGGAGTGTCACTAAATAATTCTACAGAGAGTCAGGTAATTGGCTAAGCTGCTGACGCAGAATGTTTTAATTAGCCAACTCATCGGCCGCATGCCTCAAGCTGGAAGTCCACAGTAGCAAAGTCTGTGGTGTCAATGATCTGCGGGTTGCGGTAATTAGAGGATGCAGTTAAGAGTACCGGTGTCTTTACACCAGGACAGACATCACGTGTATAGCTGGAGAGTGGATGGCTTGCCGCTTGCTGGATATGTCTATGTTTGAGGTTCTCAGATGGAGGTATGACTCCTTCCAGCAACACCTGCAGCCAAGATGGTGCCAAACATATTGCTCTGCTTTCCTTTGGACCAGGCTGAGAAGCGGGGTCAACTTCTGGGCAGCCCAGAACCTCCAGACACACTCTCCAGGCTTGCGTCCCAAGGAGGTCACTTCGGCACTGCTAATGCAGCAGTTTGACTTCACCCTCACAGGCGCACTCCATTGCTAATGTGGTTTTTATTATTTTATTATTATTTTTACTGTGATCGTTAGTTTGCTTTGGGACTTTCTTAGTGGGAAGCAATGAATTGAATAAACCTAAATCTTGGTTACTTGGGGAGAGATGTGGAGGCAAAAAGCAAAGCAAAAAGTTTGGAACTCCTTGCCCGCCTACCTTCAGATAACAACTTTATATCCGAGGACCCCACCTTCTTCATATTCTCTCCCCATGGTCTGCTGGTGTTCAAATTCGACACCCAGCCCAGAATAGCTATTCTGCAAAATCTTTGTCACAGAACTCAGCAAGCAAGAATGAAAAAGCCAGGAACTCACTTTTTCCTTCGTTGCCTTTCCTTTAACCTCGAGTGATAGATATCTACAACTGCAATCTTCAAAGCTGTGTAAGTTCCAGGAGAGAGGGGAAGCAAAGAGATGAAAAGAATAAATCCTTCACACTTATAGATAAATATACAGGGAATTAGCACAGAGCTTATCTCCCAAATCCCCAAAACAACAACCTGTTTTCATCACAGCATGAAAAACGACACAGGCCTCAGCAGGGAAGAGACTAGCCAAATCTGGTTTTTGAGATGTTACAAGAGAGAAACCTTCTCAAGGCACTGCAGTGGAAGCAGTTCGAAAGTCTGTATATGAACCGGCGCTGTTTTGAGTCTTATTTTTAGCTGTTTGGATTTGATACATGACATATTTGCATTCCATTATTGGAGGGAGAAGGCCTCTGAATGCCACTCGCTAGGAATCACAAGCAGTTGAGAGCCAGTGTGGTGTAGTGATTAAGAGCGGTGGACTCGTAATCTGGGGAACCGGGTTTGCGTCTCCGCTCCTCCACATGCAGCTGCTGGGTGACCTTGGGCTAGTCACACTTCTTTGAAGTCTCTCAGCCCCACTCACATCACAGAGTGTTTGTTGTGGGGGAGGAAGGGAAAGGAGAATGTTAGCCGCTTTGAGACTCCTTCGGGTAGTGATAAAGCGGGATATCAAATCCAAATTCTTCTTCTTCTTCTTCAGTTGCATTTAGATGTTGCACTCAAGGTCTTGCTTGTGGGCGTTCCATAGGGGCATCTTTCCAGCCACTGTGAGAAGAGGGGCCTTACACATGACCCAGCAAGCTCTTCCTATGATCTCTCTCTCTCTCTGTGTGTGTGTGGTGATCCTTATTGTTTTAGGGTAAAACGTGTGACGAATTTATAGTTAGGAGCTGCCTTAGGAGGGCTTGCTCTGAGAGGTGGCACAAAAATGTTGTAATGTATAATGTGCCCATGCGGTGTGGAACCTTGCCCCACTGAGGTGGCTCCCACGCTGCAGGATGTGCATGTGAAGAAGGGCTACCATTACTGCATCTTGCTAAAAGCCAGATAGCACATAAAACACCAGTGTTTCAGGGATCCAAACATGGCTCCCCTCAAAAATCAAGAATCGTAACTGAAGCTGAAATTTTGCAGTAGCAAACAGTGTGGTTCTGGAGCGGTGGTGGAACCCCCCTGACCTCCTGACAGCCACTACTGCTTATCAGGAGGGAGAGGGGTGAGGTGGCAGGAAGGTGGGGGGAGTGCAAACACTTCAGCAGAGCCAATCCAGAGACCCTGCTGCTGCATTTGCACCATGCTGGCCTCACTGCTGCCTCACCCACTCTTTCCTGGTAAACGACAGGCACTCAGTTGCCAGGAGGTCAAGGGAGCCATGTCCCCTGCAAAGCTGCTCTCTGTATGTGTATATGTGTGTGTGGGGATATTCAGCAAATCAACACAGTAAAAAAAAAATACCACATAGAATCACAGAATTGTAGAGTTGGAAGGGACCCTGAGTGTCAGCGAGCCTAACTCCCTGCAATGCAGGAATCTCAGCAAATAGTCCCCCGTCCAATTTGAAACCACACTGGACCCTGCTTAGCTTTGCAGATGCACTAGCTGTTTTATTGCTGCACCACTAAAGCAACTGGAGGACCACTAAACCTTCCCTTGTTGCTTCCAATCTCTGAGTGGAGATATCCCACATTTCCTCTTATAGCTTCACAATGCAAAACTCACCGTGTAAAAGTTCCGAGTCATCCTCCACAAAGTCTATATCCCTTAAATCCCATTCAGCATAGTTGTCAAATTCCTGTGGGAGGAAAAAAACCAACTATTGACACAGATGCTGGCAGAAGCCAGGATTTCCACTGTCCAACTAGAGAAAGCATGACAGAACTTGAACATTTCCCTGTGGTATAAAAACTTACAGAATTTGATGGCCGCAGGCGAAAAAAAATAACACTTAAATGACAGGTTTCCGAGGGAAAAGAGGGCCCTGAACAATTCTATGCAGTTTAGTGGGAATTTATTTTGTATGCTTCAGATTTGGACAGGCAGTGATCTCTCCCTGCGCCATCCAGAGAAATATGGATGTCAGGATTTAAGGTTGTGTGTTGCTACTTTGTACAGTTACTCCTTTATCTGCCCTGCCTTTTTTTAGATATCTTTAAGTTGATATTTTCCTGTGGTTTGCATTTAATACTCTGAAAATAAACAAAAGGGCTTTTGTTTTTTTAAAAGAAATTTGCGGGTTTTTTTTAAAGTTCTCAAGAACCATCGATTTAATGCAGGCACATCCAACAGGTAGATCGTGCTCTACCGGTAGATCACTGAACATCTGTGGTAGATCACTGGTAGATCACTGGCTCCCCCAAAGAAATTCAACAACTTTGGCTCCCCTCAAAAAACCAGGGATTTCCTTCTCCCTAAAAAAAAAGCTCAACAACAAATTTGACCTGAATGCCTAAAAAACAGGGCTTTCCTCCTCCCCCAAAAAGCTCAACAACTTTGACCTGAATCCTCCAAAAGGGGGTAGATCACTGCCAGTTTTTAACTCTGTAAGTAGATCACTGTCTCTTGGGAGTTGGCCACCCCTGATTTAATGCAAAGGCAGAGTCTCAGAGATAGTAAAAATGACAAAAGAGCTTTGCAACAAACCCTTCATTACCAAGGCAGCAAATGGACCACACCACCAGCAGTTCTTCTTACAATTCCTGGGTTTGTCCTTGGCGATTTGGGTCCCTTTGCTGCCTTTTAGACTTGGAACCAGACTCCTGCGCAGCTGTGTGTTTTGGTTTGGTGTAGGAGGGTAGGGAATAAAATAAGACGAAGCAAAAAGTGTTGCTTGTCGATACGCCCACTTCCAGATCCTGATATGAATTTAGCAGGAACTTGATGCCAATTCATCAGCTTCTAACAATAACAACGATAGGAGATGATGATTTGCAGCGACTCTTCTCTAGTTGTGAGCATCTCTGCTGCATCGACTGTGCATTTAGTCAATCTTTCTGCTCCCCCAGCGGGTTCCAAGCGGTATTGCATCCTATGCTTGTTTATTAAGTGCCCAATGCCAAATAACTAAGCCAAGCCTCTGAACCAGGGGTGGGGAACGTCCGACCCAGGGGCCAAGTGTGGCCTTCCATGCCTATCTGGCCCTTGGAACTCTCCACAAGCCACACCCCTTATCCCCGATTCACACTTCTCACCGCTCCTATTTTGCACCCCAAGTGTATTTGTCTGGCTGGGATGCACCTCGAACTATGATCATGCCTCTTGCTTGTCATAGAGAGGGGAGGGTGAGGGTGAGTAGAAAATAGCCTACTGAACAAAAGTTTTTTTAAAAAATGTATTCCTTGCTCTGCCCACCTTTGCCTCAGGCCTCGCCCACTATGGTGGCCTCATGAGGTTTGTCAGAAAAGAATGTGGCCCTTGGTTCCCTGCTCTGAATCACCACCACCACCACCACGAGCCAAAAAATCCCACTATAAGCTCCAAAATATGACATGAGAAATACATTGCAAGTGGCACTGAGAAGTATCACATGCAGGGATGAGAAGGCAGAGGGCCTTCTTGGTGGTGGCGCCTGCCCTGTGGAATGCCCTCCCAGCAGATGTTAAGCCAATAAGCAACTATTTTATTTTTAAAAGACAACTGAAGTTGGGAAGTTTTTAATGCTTGATGCTGTGTTGTTTTTATTGTTTCGAAAGCCGCCCAGAGTGGCTGGAGAAACCCAGCCAGATGGGCGGGGTATAAATAATAAATTATTAATTATTATTATTATTATTAGGCTCTAATTTAATTCATTCATCCACCACCCCCCGCCCCAATTTCATGAATTCGTTTTTGAAAAATCACCCTTCAGTATGGCTCTCAGCATGGTTTACGAATACAAAGGGGCGGGGGGGGGGAGATGAATCAGGAAAATAACAGACAGAATTGTAGAGTTGGAAAGGGACCACAAGGGTCATCTAATCCCACCTGCTGCAACGCAGGAAACTTTTGCTCAACGTGGGGCTCGAACCCAGCACCCTCTCATGCTTTACCGACTGAGCTATCCCAGCCATAATAACATTCATCCTATTTTGTTTCCGGCAGGAAAGGCAAAGAGCCACGCCAAACGAGTTCCTACCTCAATGAAGTCTGCTCTTGCTGGCATGTATCCAGCCATATCCCTGGAGAGCAAGGAATCAAAGGTAGGCCGCGGAGGATCTTCAGCAGCTGGGAGGGGGCGGAAAGCATGTTTTAGTAGTCGGGCCAATTAAAAAAATATATATTTGCACCTCCCCTCCTCAAAGCAACGGAGGGGGAAATGGTTGGAATAGCATGCAGGGGGAAGGAAGTGCATTTGTTAGCTTAATTTTTTTTTAAAGTTCTTAAGTTAATAACTTGCTATGAATTTCTGTAGTGCCTAACTGTACCTGTCACTGATTCATGTACCTGAAGGCCCATCTCTAAACACAGAATAAGGCATGGGTAGCTAACACAAAGGTCACTGGCCTGCATATCCAATCACCTCTGACTACAGTCATAACACGGAAGTCAAACAGAATCCGTTCTGGAAGTCTGTTCGACTTCCGAAACGTTCCGACTTCCAAAGCGCAGCTTCTGATTGGATGCAGGAAGCTCTTGCAGCCAATTGAAAGTCACGGAAGCCCCGTCGGCTTCCAAAAGAACGTTTGCAGACTGGAACACTCACTCCCAGTTTCCGATCGTTCGGGAGCCGGAACGTTTGGCTCCCAAGGTGTTTGGGAGCCGAGGTACGACTGTACTGGTTGTGCTGGCTAGGGCTGATGGGAGTTGCAGTCCTAACAGCCTCTGAAGAGCACCACACTGGCTACCCTGGGAATGTGAAATGCTGCCTCTGTCCCCGCCATGGACTCTTACAATAAAACGGGATGGCTGTATCACTGTGTTGATTCTCTTCCGCTTGCTTCAGATTTAATAGCGTGGATGCAAAGAGGGGGTTGTTGATGAAATGCTTCATGTAATGTTTTTCACACTCCTCTTTCGTCTTTGTGTTCATCTGATTTGCTACATCTTGCCTAGAAGAGAGAGAGGAGGGGGAATAGTTCTGGTTATGCATCGATGAGAAGGAGGATTGCTCTGTTTTGCATTACCCACCAAAGCAGGACGGATCTCAGGGTTTAATCAGGCATAAAACTCTCACCAGTTTCCAAAGCCACAATCCATCACAGCTTCTAAGAGGGCCATTTCTTCTTGGGCTGTCCAAGTCGGATCAAGGACGGGGAAGTTGGATGTCTGGTGATATGGGGAGACAAGGAACGGAATTAATTTTGGCTGTGATCCTGAGCATGGTGTTCAGCAGCTTAAATCCCACCAATCACAGCCTTCAGTGGCATTTTGAACTTGCCTCGTCACAAAAAAAATAAGACGAGGAACAGCACACGTTAAAAGCACATATATACGAACGGCACACTTAAAGCCCCAACTTGCAACTGATTGAGCTCAGCTCAGGAATCCCCATCTCCTGGTGACAACCAAATTCAGCCCAAATAAAAAATGGTCTTGTAATTTTGCTTCTGGTGTTGGGGGGTCTTCAGGAGAATGAATTCCAGTTGTGGAACAAAAATACTGTGCTGTACGTCCCTGTCCCTTCAAAGTGGGGGGTGGAAGAGACACCATTACCACAGCGGGGGGGGGATACTTTTTTTTTTTGCCCGATTCAGCCACTTCCCTATGTATATTCACTGGATTGCATAGGTGGTGAGACTTCCCCTGTTTGTTACTGGAGATCTGATCGTGTGCTGTGGGTGCCACGTACCACACCCACTTTGTTTGCAGGAATGCCATTGAGAAGGGCAGGGTGGCTGCACCACCCTGGATTTCGGGCAACTCACTGCTTCTACACATTTTGCGACTTTTCCCTTTTCTATTTTGAATCCAGTGGGCCAAGTAGAGATGAATGCACACCCTCTTGGTTTGGTTTGGTTTTTTAAACTTGCCTAACAACACAAGATGAGCCTGCAGGATCAGGCCAGTGTCCCATCTAGTCCGGCAACCTGTTCTCACAGTGGCCAGCCAGATGCTTGTGGGAAGCCCGCAAGCAGGATCCGAGCGAGCGCAACAGCACTCTTCCCCAAACTCAAGAGCATTTTCTTCTTCTTGGTACTAAGAGGCACGATGCGTCTGACTGGGGAGGTGGAACAGAGCAATCACTGCTAGTAGCCATTGATAGCCTTATCCTCCCATGAATTTGTCCGATCCTCTTTTAAAGCTTTCCAAGATGGTGGCCATCAACGTCTCCTGTGAGAGAGAGTTCTGAAGTTTAGCTACCGTATTGGCCCAAATATAAGCCACACCCGCAAATAAGCCGCACCTTTAAAAACCGGCAGCTTGGGAGCAGTGGACGGGAGGAGCACCATTGCCCTGTGCTGCTTTCTGTGGGGAGCCACACCGCTTTGCCGGCGGCCTTCCCCCCTTCCCTCAGCCGGCGTAGGGGAGGCTTGGGAGCAGCGGGTGGGTTGGGCGCCGTTGCCCCGCGCTCCTGGGGGGTGGGGGGAGCCGTGCCGCTTTGCCAGCGGCATAAGGTCGTGAATATAATCCGCATTTTAATTTTTCGCGATCGGAATTTGGAAAGTAGTGTGGCTTATATTTGGGCCAATACGGTATGCGCTGTTTGAATAAATGCTTTCTTTTATCTGTCTTGTGTCTTCCAACCTTCACTGGATGACTGATCTGTGTTGACCTCATTATCAGAATATAGCTACAACATACTCTCTTATTAATACAGTACAAATCACAGGTATTAGATACATTTAAAGCACATGGCCTTTAAATGAGCTGTAGTTTGTTAAGGATGCTCAAAAATGTAGCTTGGCCTGATCTGGCAGGCTATCTTATGTTCTTAAATGGTGTTCATAACTCAGTGACTTCCTCCAGAGGCTACATGTCAAATCTGGTATGTGGGGCTGCAAATGTCCATTGCTGAGTAGTACATTTCCTTAGGTCTACATGTACAAAAACAAATTATTTGAGTAGCTGGGGGACAAGACATCAGACTGCTGCTTCTGGAATGACAGTTTAAAAGCTCCAGCAGCACGCCACTTGAATTTCAAATTATTGTCACGTAACGTAAACATCTCACAAGCTATAATTACTGTTAGCTCCTGAAAGTGGTATTACAGAACACAACGAAGACCTCTTCGTTTACTTACCTGTGGCTATAATTCCAGAAGTAACATGGGCATGGCAGATTAAAACACAAACAAAACACACACCCCTACCCCCCCAATGGGAAACCTGTTTTAGGAGCTTCAATGGAACAGAAAATGCAGCTGTTCTTCGTGACATAACAATTTAACGAAAGTGTTTTCTGGTTAATTCAGTACACGAGGAAAAACATTATTGTTCTACAAAGTAATATCTAGGGTAGAGGTAGGCAATGAAGTGCCTTCCCCCTCCCCCTTGCTAGACTACAATTCAAACCACCCCTGACCATTTGGCATGCTGGCTGAAGGGAATTGGGAGTTGTCATTCACAGACATCAAGAAAGCACCACACTGGCTACCTCTGATCTAATGAATCTTCTCGTGCAAAGTGGCTAAAAACTGGTCTAGGCAGGACTAGATTGGGCCTTCCAAGCAAATTCTTCTGCTCTCCATCCCCAAGACCCCACTTTTTTTGGAAACGTCTTCTTCTTTTAAGTAGACACAATGCTGGGGTGGGCAGAGTCATTTAAGGCCAGGCCAGCCCCCTGATGAGGATGCAAATTGCCCCCTCCCTGGTCGCCAGAGTGATCATTAGATGAGCAGCAAGGAGGCAATATCCTAGGGCTGGCTGAGGAGGGGGGCTGTGCATCCTATGCGCTTGTGTGCGCGAGCCTGGCACCGCCACAACCACCACTGGCTTCTGACCTCAAATCCCCGTTCTATCAAGATCAGGCATCCCCAACCTGCGGCCCTCCAGATGTTTTGGCCTACAACTCCCATGATCCCTAGCTCACAGGACCAGTGGTCAGGGATGATGGGAATTGTAGTCTCAAAACATCTGGAGGGGTGAAGGTTGGGGGTGTGTGTGCCTGATCAAGATGTATCTCCCAGAGACTGACAACGAGAAGAAAAAACAAGATAATTATAAAGGTGCATTTACCACTATTTCATAGGTGTGGTCGCTCTGGTGTTTCTTGTACTCAAATCCTATTGTGAAGCACTGCAAAACAAAGGAGTTTGTCACTAGGTTGCTTTTCTTCCTTCTTTCTGTAGATAGGAAACAGGGACTTTATACTGACTATAAAGAGGGAAAGGGGAAAGGACACTGGGATGCCTTGATCACAAACAAAACATCCCTTCCCTATAGTTATTTCCTGGAACCTTTCTAACAAACAGTTTCCTTTTATTGGTGCTGTGCAATAAATAAACCGTTAAACACACTGGACAAAGGGGCTGACTCCATTCACAGGCTCAGGTTGGCAGGAAGGCTGCTTTACAACAAAGAACAGCAAGCTGTTTGCAGACTACTTCCGACAAGACTTTAGCGCAGCTTGGAGTTGTTAGCCCAGGAGTCGGCAGCCATTTTAGGACAGTGGGCAGATTTGTAATTATGAGAGAGCGCCATGGGAGACAAGTCAGAAAATGGCTGCTATGGAGGCAGGCTATAATAGCTTCAGCATAGGAGAGGCTGATCCAGTAGGAACAGGGACCGAGCAGGAAGCACAGACAGTTTCTCAGGTACTGTTGGTTTCTGAAGACCTTCGGAGACCTTTCACAGCTCCGCATTAGATAATGGCAGGCACACTGGTGCCCCGGGTTCCATGTTGGTGACCCTCTATGTGAGCCACTGCCAGCTACACAAAACAAAAATAAAAAGGGAGCTCTTGTCTACTGACATGGCCTAGTCTGCTTCCTGGTGATCTGGCTACTTGGCTTTCAGCATCCTGGGAGAACCACAAGAGGCTTGCTAACTCAACCTTCCTTCATTTCTCTCCTTGTAAATGTAAGTTTACCTGCAAGCACAGCAAGAAGGGAGGTGGGCCACACTCTGCACACTTTATGTAAGGTTCTGCGAGGTAAGAGGAGCACCCTCGGCATGGCGGCTTGTCAAAAGGGTCATCTGTAAAGCCAACAAGAGCAATACGTAATAAAGCTTGGGCGCCATTTTGCAAAGCAAACTCCTTCACTTGTTGTCGGCGGAGAAACTGACACAGCAATACATCTACGTGTTAAGATAAATAGGACACGGTGGGGAAAGTTTGTGGAATACTTGAGAAATCCTAGCATGCAAGGAAGTTCATTAGTAGGGTTAACTTAAATCAAGCAGGTAAAATTATTATCAAGAGAAATGGAAGAATAACTTAAAAATGGAACAAAGTGGAAAATGCAGTGTTAAAAATTAAAATCAGAAAAGAAACCACAAAAGGGGGGGAGGGAAGCCAAATATGTAATTGTACCAGATGTACAGGTGAAATTCGAAAAATTAGAATATCGTGGAAAAGTCCATTTATGTAAGCAATTGTTTTCATTAGCTACTGGAGTTTAATATATGAGACAGACTCATGACATGCAAAGCGAGATATGTCAAGCCTTTGTTTGTTATAATTGGGATGATTATGGCATACAGCTGATGAAAGTTGAAATTGTTAATTTGGGGTTCTTATCAGCTGTACACCATAATCATCACAATTATAACAAATAATGGCTTGACATATCTTGCTTTGCATGTCATGAGTCTATCTCATATATTAGTTTCACCTTTTAAGTTGAATTACAGAAAGAAATGAACCTTTCCACGATATTCTAATTTTTTGAGTTTCACCTGTATTTGTTTGAAAGGTGTGTAATTGTGATTTTTTTTTAATTGAGAAAAAAAAAATTAAAAAGAAAAAGATAGATAGGAAACTGCCCTATACTGACTGAATCAGACCATTGGTCCATCTAGTTCAATTTCAGATCAGAACATTTCCCCAGCCCTTCCTGGCAATGCTGTGTTTTTGTGCCAACAGACACTAGTTGGGTGGACACCGAAACTACTACATGTCCCTAGTGACGCCAGCCATCAAAACTCAAGCTGGTTCATATCTGTTCAACCCCATTCTACGCAGGTGCAGGAAACCTTTTGCTGCCCAGGCGCTGCTGAACTACAGCTCCCATCTCCCCCAGCAAGCACAGCCAGTGGCATGGGATGATGGGAGTAGTAGTTTAATAACATCTGCAGGGACAAAGGTTCCTCTTGCCTGCACTAGTTGAGTTGGAATGCCAGGAAATGGATTTTATATATCTGTAACAAGAGGTAGCAGTTCAAGGCCTTCTTTCAAGATATTCCATTCCATTGCCCTTCCCACCTGGATTTCTGTTCCTGCACACTCCTAAACAGTCAGAATTATGTGGTCACTGAGCAGGCTGGTTTTCTGGGTTTCTTCTGTAAAGCTTGGGGTTTCCCAAGGCTGCTATTACCTCCCCTTTGAATGTGGGTGGGGCCATTTTGGCTACAATAAGGAGCAGCACCCTCTGAACATGAGAAACAGAAGGAAGTTGCATAGCCACATATCATTCTACATTCACTTATGATCTCACCAGATCAGGTGGTATCTTTCACCCAGCACTAAATACCTATTTATGAAAGTTGGGGATTTACTGGTACATTGCAAGCACTATCAGCAACCTTTGAGTGACTCTACTTACTGCTGAACGATGTCAGACGCTCCATGTTCCTCCCTTGGGCACCTGAACTTCACTTAAAGACTACAATCTCTCATTGAATGAAGCTTTCCAGTGTCACTCAACCCCTGTAAAAAGAAAAATGTGTGCCCGTTTGTAGGCCCTTAGAAGAAAAATATAGGAATACAGGAAGGTGCCTTTTACTGAGTCAGGCCACTGGGCCATCTAGCTCAGTACTGTCTGCACTGACTGGCAGTAGCTTTCCAGGGTTTCAGGCAGGGGACGCTCCCAGCTCTGCCTGGAAATGCCGTCAACAAGAAATAGAGCCGTCAGCATCATTGGTCCAGTGTTGTGGAAGACTCTGCAAATAGAGATTCAGCAGTTGCCTTCTGTTTCAACTTGTGCCCACCTGACCACTTCAATTGGCGGAACTGATACTTTTACATAATACCCACACCGCTTCTGTAAGAACATGATTGTCTAGTGTGGCAGCACCGACACTTTGGAACTCCCTGCCAATTGATATCAAACAGGCTCTTTCACCCATCCTTTTCTATGGCTGCTGAAGACATTCTCATTTAGTTTGTGTAGAACTGTAGAAGTTTTAATTTATTTATGTCTATTACATTGCAGTTTAAACCTTATCTATGTTTTAAATGACGGCTGTAAATATTTAGTAGTAATTTTATTTTATCCTTTTTGTAAACCACTTTTGAGGTTTTTCTGCAATCAAGCAGTATATAAATTTTATGAAGTAGATAAAATAAAATGAACCTCCAAAAACCTGTTGAAATCTTTTCCGTTCCACCAGGCCCATGCAGGCAATTAAGAATACATCTTTCCACAATAATAAATGTCTCATTTAAACTTTTTATATTGCTTTTACTGTAGTTTTATGTTCCATTGTTGTAAACTGTGTGTGTGTTTATAAATAATAGAGAAGACATCTGGAGGGTCACAGGTGTTAACACTGAACATAAGATGGAACAAAAATCAAATTTGATTTTAACAGCAGTTCTATCAGTGAGCAGCTGAAGCATGTGGCTAGTGGGGAGGGGAGGGGAGGCAGCAGGGTCTAAGGCAGGCTTCCGCAACCTCCTACAGATGTTTTTGGGCTACAACTCCCATGATCCCTTGCTAGCAGGACCAGTGGTCAGGGATGATGGGAATTGTAGTCTCAAAACATCTGGAGGGACGATGTTGAGGATGCCTGGTCTAAGGTGTACACTCTGTGGAAAAAAATAAATCAAGAAGAACAAAAGGTGTGTCTGTGTGGTTATTGGGGGGGGGGGGTAGATTCTCCCCTCCATCACCGGACTCCCATCAATCACAGGTCTTGACAGGCCCTTCGAAATCAACCTTCCCTTCCTCCCCCCAACCTTTTATAGTCCCCGCCTGACGCCTCAACGTCACAGCAACCACGCGCTCCCTCGTTCCCCCCTTGGCCAATGAGGTGAAGCAGGCGGCAGCGCACGCGAGAGCGAGTTCCATCCGGGCTCCGCCTCAAACAGCGAGAGCGCACGCGCTGACCAGGGGCGCGCCTGGCGTTCGTTCCATTTCCCCCTCCCCTCCCGAATGTGTCGTTCCTTTCATTTCCCCCCCCACCCGCACCAACACACAAGCCACCCGGTTACTTCCGCTCTTCCGACACAGCTGCCCCGCCCCCTTTCTCTCCCTCTCCCCCCCCCCCCGCGAAGCACACCGCAGCCCCGCCCCCTGATTACCTGCCTCGCTTTTGCTCGTCTTTCGCTTGCTTTGCCAACTCGACCCGGCTTTAAATTACGTGCGTTCTACGCAGAACGGGGCGGCACAGGCGGCCCCTCCCTCTCCCCCTCGCAGCCGTCCGTTGCTCTCACGCTCTTTTTCTCTCTCTGGAACGTGCTCGGGCCCGACGGGTGGCTGTGCACGTGGGCTGTCGAGGCCGCGTGCGCGTGCGCGCGCTCCTCCCCTCCCCCTCCCCACCTCAGAATATATATATATTCTCACCTCACCTTATACTGTATGCACATAAGTAGAACGAAGACGGCTCATGGTAGCCGTACAATATATTCGTAATATGACAAGATTACTTGGGAATAAACACATTTTAATGGTTTTCAAGTGAAATAAATAATAAACTAATAACAAGGGAAAACGGATTACACAGCTGTGGGGCACGACAGACAGAAATGACAATACATTGCTGAGGAAAAATTGAGCACGTGTAGAATACCCTGTAAAGAAATATAAGTTGAGAAAGCTCTATGCGTGTCATATATTTAAAGCATATTTAAAGCACATTGGTAACAGGTTTATTTCCCCCCAAATAATATTGGGAGCTGTTGCTTAGACGCTGGGGATTTATAGCTCTGTGAGGGGTAAACTACCTTTGGGTAACTGGGAGAACTTTGGGTAGTAGTAACAACAACAACAACAACAATAATACTGTAATGGTCACTACAAGGAAGATCCTCAGAAGAGTATTGACATGTCTAGGATTCTGCTTAACCAAAATGTGAGATGGTGGCTTAAGGTGTTGTTGCATTACAATTTAAATGTTTGGTCAACTTGTACAAATAATTTAAATAAAGCAAACATTGATGGCACTGTGAGAAGTCACTTACGTGGACTTGCAATCAGACAAGGAGACACCGAAGTAAGGCTTACCACTTCCTCTTTATTGTAACGCGTTTGCAAAGGCGGGCTCCCCGACCCGGGTGGTGCGAGGAGCCCCGAGCACAAGGTGTGCTCAATATTTATGCCCTAGCTGCCGCCCCTCCTTAGAGGCTTGGCTTACAATCTACCTAGTTAACAGTACAATACTAATACATAGCCAATCTACACTAACCATTTAGACTATTTCCTTATATGGAATATAAGCTTGCCTGGTTTGCACACCTAGAAGGAAGTGCTTGCTTGCAAAAGCAACAGGATGAGGGGTACTGAAGCTGCTCTGACTGTCTGACCACAAACTCAACCGTTTTTCTATTGTGGTTCCTCTTCAGCCAGCTTCTACGTGGCATATTCTGTTATTGAGGTTCGAGGCACTTTCCATTCTCACATCTCACAATCCCCCCTCTTCTTCATACTTGCCTCGAACTCACATAATAATTCATGACACTCTCCTTCTTCTTCGGTAGGTGCTTCAGTATATCTTACTGAGACCTATATACCTCTGTATAGTTTACCTCATTGGCCACCCAGGGCCATTGATCCCCCATGTTCGTTCCCCCACATACGAAACAATTTGTGATCGTCAATTCTTTGGCAATGGTCTCAGCCAGACTCAAAAACATGTTATGAGCCTTAGGGGGTAGGGGAAGAGTATTTAAGCGTTGTATTTCTTCCTCAAAGTTCTCGAATACTGATATGGGTTGTCTCGTTACCTTAGTTGTGTGTATCTGTATGATGAGATATCCATAAGGATCCTTCCCGGTCCCATCTATTCCTATGCCTACATGCACAAGTTTAGGCGAGGTGGAGGGCATCTCCTTCGCCCATAGGCATACAGGGTTGCATTTTCCTGATGGGCAATCGGTAGAGGCTGCCCCTCGGGTGAGGTTTACCCCCCTGGTCCTCTATAAGTGGGCTGCGTATTAACCCCCTCTGTGTACCAATAATTATATGCCTCTTCCAGCCCCCACATTTCCTCCCTTTATGTGCCTGAACAGGTATTTCCTTTCTTGTAAATAGGATTGCTCCCATCCATGACTTCCACACCAGACTCCGGCTTCCCCATTTGGTCCCTGTCCCTTATCTATTGCAGTACAGGCATCAAAACAAACCATGATCTTACCCTCTCCTCTTGTTATATTGTGTGCTATGTATCCCTGTCGGTTCTGGGCCAATGAAAACATGTTACTCCTCTCACTGGCTTTGTTGGCGGTTCCGCCCTTGTATCCATATACATATATACTGGAAGTTATGGGTCCCACAGCCAGGGGTTCATAACATTCCGTCTTATTCCCTTTTACCTTACACCTATAGTACTGAGTTTGGTTATGGACACAAGGACTTAATTGTTGGACACATTCTGGGGCGACATTATAATACATTAGAGTCTGTGTGACCTTATTGCCTGTCCGAGTTGTCTGAATGCATTCAGTGCACTGAGGTTCCGATTGGGCAGCCCATGAGGTGACATATCCCATTATTACCATCCCTAATACTTGCAAGCTACCCTTCATGGTCGGGATTCAGATAGCCGAGGGCTTGCCTTACCGTAGGGGTTTCAACTAACTGGCACTTTACCTCCCCTCCTAGTCCCACCTCACAATGTTGAAGTATGATGTCTTCTATGAAAACGATGCTACACTCTTCTGTACAATGCACACACAGCACACACCCCTCACAATGTTGACAGCAACAGCATTTGAAAAAGCACACACAAATACAGAACAAGCACATTTGTTTTACAGTCTTGGAATGTCCTTCTGGGTCCTGGTTCCTGATTTAGTGAGTGTCACCTTCAGCGGGTTGTCTGGACTAGTCGTTGCCATCCAACTTTCAGGTGGAGCTCTTTTTACCCGGTGGTAATGGGTCCATCCATGTTCTCTGGTCCGCACTGCTGATTCAGTTGTGAGCAGGACCTGGTATGGGCCTTCCCAGCTCGGGCTGAGTTTCTCCGTCCGCCAAGCCTTTATCAGGACCAGATCCCCAGGTTGGAAATTATGCTGTTGCTCCAGGAGCGGGGGCCGCTGTGCTAGTATGCCTTGTCTGTGGAAAGATAACAGAGACTGGGACAGCGACTGCAGATATTTCCTAGTAAACTGGTCCCTGAATTCAATCTGAGGGCTTCCTAGGGCAGCCAAATAAGGGTGACCCATCATCATTTCAAATGGGGACAGACCGGTGTCCTTCCGGGGAGCCACCCTCATTCTTAATAATGCCAAGGGGAGGTTCTTTGTCCAGGGTAGCCCATTTTCTAAATACAGCTTGGTCAGGTGTTTTTTTATTTCCCCATTTGCCCGTTCCACTTTTCCGCTACTCTCAGGGTGCCAGGGGGTGTGAAAATTCCACGTGATCCCTACAGCTTTCATCACCTCCTGCATTGCCATTTGGGTGAAGTGAGTCCCCCTATCTGAGTCTATTGCCTCTACTATTCCATAGCGGGGAAGGATGTGTTCCAGAATGGCTTTGCCAACCACCTGAGCTGTGGCTCTGCGACTGGGAAAGGCTTCAACCCATCCTGTGAGATGATCTTTGAACACCAACAAATACTTCTGCCCCCCTCTTTCTGGCAACTCGGTAAAATCTACCTGTACTCTCTGGAAGGGCCACACCGCCAGGGGCCGCCCGCCCCTCTCAGTTTTCTTTGCCCTTGCCTTATTAACCTTTTGGCATATCAGACATTTCCATGCAATGGCATGTGCCATTGGCCACATGTCTCTACTCCAATACAAAGGTTTCACTAAATTAACCATTCCCTCAGTGCCCAAATGGCTTCCTTCGTGTATTTTCTCCAATATATTCAACATTGCTGATTTAGGGAGAACCATCTGTCTTTCCGGGGTTTCCCAACCATCTCCTTTCCTTTTCCATCCCTCCTTTTCCATATACTCCTTCTCTTTTGGGGTGAACACTAGATCCTTCAAATCCTGCGGATCCAGCACTGGCATCTGCAAAACACACTGCCTAATTACTTCCTCTCTTAGTTCTCCCTCCGCCGCTTCTCGTGCTCGGAGGTCAGCCCACGCATTTCCCTGTTCCTCTGGGCTGTGTCCCTTGGTATGAGCTAGGATATGCACAATGCCTATCTTCCGGGGCCCCATCAGGGACTCTAATAGCCGCTCGAGTAAAGCAACATGCTCAATCTGTTTCCCATCCGCTTTTATGAAGCCTCTTTCCCTCCATGTCCTGCCAAAGGTGTGCACTATTCCCCAAGCGTACCTTGAGTCTGTCCAGATAGTCACCTCCAATCCTTTTGCTAGCTCTAGGGCTCGGGTTAGAGCCATCACCTCACATTTCTGGGCTGACCAAGTGCTAGGGAGGGCCCCACTCTCTATTGTCTCTCCGTCTTCCCTTACCACTGCATATCCCGATCTTCTTTTTCCTTCCCTTACATAACTGGATCCGTCTATGAACCATCTTTCCCCATTCCCTAAAGGCTCTTCCCTCAAGTCCTCTCTTACCTTCGCCATCATCTCTATATCCCTTAAGCAATCATGCTCATCTGGCTCCCAATCCTTCCTCTCTCCCCTTAGAAACTCTGCAGGGTTCAAATTCCTGTTGGTTCCAATAGTTATGTCTGACCCAGTCCTGAGAATTCCCTCGTACTGCACCAAGCGCCTATCTGTCATCCAAGTAGGTGCGGCACCAGTCATTACTGCACCTATCTGGTGAGGACTGTGTACTATCAATGCTCCCCCAAAGGTTAATTTCCTGCTTTCTAATACCAATTCGGCCGCTGCGGCCACAGCTTGGATACACGCCGGCCATCCCCTAACCACTGGTTCTAGAGTTGCACTCAGATATGCCACCGGCTGGTACCGCCCCCCTCTCTTTTGGGCCAAGACCCCTACCGCCGTCTGAGATGCTACCGTCACATATAGATGAAACGGCTGCTGTAGATTAGGTAGTGCCAGTGCGGGGCTCGCTATTAACGTTTTCTTTATTTCTTCCCACCGATCCCTATCCTCTTTCTCCCACTGTATTTCTTCTTCTTTCCCCGTCAGTTTCTTGTTCAGGAACTGGGTCAGCCGTGCATATTGGTCAATCCACAATCTACAATACCCTAATAGTCCTAACATCCTCCGTACATCCGTTTTTTCTCGAGGGGGTTGAAGTTCCATAATCCCTTTCACCCGGTCTGGGTCTAACTGCCTAGTGCCTCCCTCCAAAATGTGGCCTAGATATTTCACCCTACGCTTAGTGAACTGCAATTTTGTCTTTGACACCTTTACCCCTAAATCCCCCAGCCAATTCAGCAGTCTGATGGAGTCCTGTTTGACCTCTCTTTCCTTTTCCCCAGCTGGGTGGAGAGCCCAAGAGCCTGACACAGTTCTAGCTCTTTCCCCCCTTTCCAAGGTAGAGAAAGGGGAAAGGCTGCTGCGAAGGAAATTTCTGTGCTCTTTAAAATGAGGCTTTCTTTCTGTCCCCCCCCCCCGCTCCTGCCTTCTGCATCGCTGCCACCATCATTTGGCTTTTCTGTTTCTGCTTCACCGCTTCCCTATTTACAAAGACTTGTTGCGCGGTCCTTACTAATTCACTTATGGTTGCATCCTGCCAATTCATCTTCTGCAACTTTTTCTGGATGTCTGGCCATGCCTTGGTGACAAACTGCATTTTTAGCAGATTGTCAAAGGCTGGCGAATCCGGTGCTACTCCGGAGTATTTAGTCAGATGGTCCCTAATCCTTTGTACAAAGTCACCAGGGGACTCCTCTTTCTGTTGATTTACCTCAAACGCTTTAGTCAAATTGATGCTCTGTGGCACCGCTCCCTTGATCCCTTCCAGAATCATTTCCTTTAAATCCTTCATGTGTTCTCTATGGGCCGGAACATTAGGATTCCAGCGATATTCTCCTCCTGGCCCTATAGGATATTCTGGCCATATTACCCGGCAAAAGTTTATTAATACTACTTTGGAAGCCCCCGGCTATAGGGCTTAATGTCTTTATCATCCCACTGTAGGACTATTAGGATCAATGGGGTCCTTATTCCTCCCCTCCGGACCCTTCCTACATGTGCTCTGACTCTTCCCCATTTTCTTGTCTCTCAATCACTCACACAATTGCACGGAATCGCCTGGCCGTTTCCCTCGCGGGAGGACGGAACCGCAAGCTAATCCTCCCGCCGAGACCTACGTCCCGGTCCCCACTCACGCGTCCGTATGGAACCTCTCTTTCACCTCAGAGACAGAACACTCACTCACCCTGGTGTTTCTCACACCCTCTCAATACTCACCCCTTTCAGCTCAGTGCCACTCTCTCCCTCTGGCTGGTGAACTGGCAGGCGTCCCTGCAGGGCAAGGCAGTCCCTGACTGCAGCAGTCCCAGACCGCTAGTTCTCCTAGTACACTTAAGTCGGTTCTCCGTCGTTCAGCCCTCGGAATCTGTCACCACGGGGTCCGGACAGCGGATCTCTCCGAAAAGACCGGAGTGCCGGCTGACCCTCTTCCAGTACCCCGCCGCGCAGACCGTCGAGGGCCCCACGTTGGGCGCCAAAATTGTGAGAAGTCACTTACGTGGACTTGCAATCAGACAAGGAGACACCGAAGTAAGGCTTACCACTTCCTCTTTATTGTAACGCGTTTGCAAAGGCGGGCTCCCCGACCCGGGTGGTGCGAGGAGCCCCGAGCACAAGGTGTGCTCAATATTTATGCCCTAGCTGCCGCCCCTCCTTAGAGGCTTGGCTTACAATCTACCTAGTTAACAGTACAATACTAATACATAGCCAATCTACACTAACCATTTAGACTATTTCCTTATATGGAATATAAGCTTGCCTGGTTTGCACACCTAGAAGGAAGTGCTTGCTTGCAAAAGCAACAGGATGAGGGGTACTGAAGCTGCTCTGACTGTCTGACCACAAACTCAACCGTTTTTCTATTGTGGTTCCTCTTCAGCCAGCTTCTACGTGGCATATTCTGTTATTGAGGTTCGAGGCACTTTCCATTCTCACATCTCACAGCACCAAGTAAAGCAGTTCAGCAGTACAGTATTATAAGAAACATCCACTTGACTCAACACTGCCGAGTTGAGACAAGTATTTTTTAGAATAAAATATTTTGAATATAAAAAGGAGAGGGATAATTATTTTGCCAACACCTGGCATATATAAAAATGGAAAAATGACCAACCGCCTCTAGGTTTTTATGTGCGTGAAACGTATAGGATGGTGTTTATGGTAGTGTGATATATGTATGGACAATAAGTTGTGTCAGGTGTGTGTGTAAAGGCTTTGTGTAAGTGATTAAATACTTGGACAACTGTACAAAATATATGCATACAACAAATAAAAAACACATAAATGAACAATAACTCAGGCAAACGAAAACACTGCCCCACGTAAGCCCAAATAAAGAGAATTTTGAAAAATAAATTTTGAGTACATAAGGGAGGAGGTGTAGCTTGAATTTGCTATTTCGGAGATGATGTTGAGAATTTAAAACACACACACACACACACACACACACACACGCCCCAGTAAGTGAGAAAACACCTTTTATTTCACTTATTTCAGAAGCAATGCCTAAACACTCCTGAATTAAGATGTTTTGGGGGTGTTGGGACTTGATGTTAAACTTCTACCTGGAAAACAAATGAAAAATCTACTTTATAATATAACAAGTCAAACTTTTGCATATTAAACAGTACTGTTAACATGGGGATGGATTTTGTCAGTTCAGTGCAGGACTGGAAAAGCAATTCCAAATCTTTTACTTCCATTGTGAAATAATTAACTTGCATGATTTTTTGTTTTTAACGATGGCCACCAACTTTAATGGCTTTGAAAGGGTTTTTTTTTTTGGAAAAAATTGGGTACTAGTGGCTGGAGATTGCAAGTGGTGAATGGGCTGTCACACTCAGGCCCCGCTTGTGGGCTTCCCATGGGTATCTGGTTCATCACTGTAGAACAGAAAGAAGGGAGGCAACAGTAGATGGAGCCAGAGTCCATAACAGGGAGAGACAGAGCCAATTAATTTTGTCTCCATCCTTCTCTCATTTGAGTTCTAACAAGGGCAACCCTGAGACAAAGGAGGAGGAAGCTGGCAGCAAATGCCACAAGACTGGTTGTGGGTTGGGGTGGTGGTGCAGATGGGGTGGTGCCCTGGTTTAAGAAGACCTTTCTTAAGTTCTTATGGCTAGATTGGTCTTACGTGTGATCTGGCAGGGTTCTACTTGTTCCAGAACCATGGAGTATACAGGTTTTGATGGCTACTAGCCACAATGGCTATGTTCTACCTCCACTGAATACCAGTTACTAGGAATCACAAGTGGAGAGAGGGCTGCCGCCCTCAAGCCCAAGTTGTAGGCTTCCTTTTGGAGGACCTGGTGCACATTGTGAGAGCAGGATGCTGGACTAGATGAGCCTGATCACATAGGGCTCTCTTCCTACGCCCAGGGAAGTCTCGTCTAGCTGAATGGAATAAGCACGACTGAATTGTTAAAAACAAACAGACCATGGTGGGGATTCCGTGTGCTGCAGGATTTGTAGCTTCCGTCATTTTCTTCTCTTTTGCTTCATGTTTTTGTGTAGGGAAGAGACATTGCGTCCAACAAGGAAGGGAACACTGAGTGAAGAAGAAATTTATCATCATGGCTAGGCTGGTCTAACTCCGTCACTAAGCCCATGTCTTCAAGACAGACTTCACCAACCTGGTGCCCTCCAGATGTTTTGGCAGTCAAAGCTACCCTCTATATTGGTCATAAATAAAGTACGGCAGGTGGGTGCTGGGTGAGGGCAAGCTGAGGTGGGTGGGGCAGGGCCTCATTTGCCCTAAGGGACTAGCCTCCTGTGCATTGTAGTGCTGTGAAGCGTGTTTTGTCAGCCTCCTGCCTGCCAGCCCCAGACTCCATTGGCTCCTAATCACTAGTACTAGGCTCAAAACCAGGTACCAGTGTGCTTCCAGATGGCCTGCTTAGTGACTGTTCATCCTGAGTGCCCTTGGTTCACTTCCTCTGGTTCAGTGTCCTGGTCATTGCTGCACTCTGGGGTCATGACAGGTATTGAGGCCACATTTTGACAGCCCCTCCCAAGAGAAGTCTGCCTTGTCCACCACCATCAATTTCCTTGGGACTTGGACAGGCCAGAACTAGGGTTGGGTGAATCTGTCTATTTTGGTTTCAGTTTCTCATTTTTTTTCAGTCTTGAGTTCAGTTCTCCACGTTTCCACATCAATTTGTGTTTGTTTGTTTTTTTTAAATTCTCATGAAAATCGATTAGCATTTTATTGCAAATTTATCCCAATACACACATACTTGTATGCAGTTTTGCCTATTATGCACATTTTTGCAAAGCAATTTCCCAGTGTATTTATTATTACTAATATTTGCATTTTATGCTCACGTTATGCATTTTTGTACGTTTTACATGACTGTATAACTTTCAAAGGATGGCTGTGTTTCGGTTTGCTTATTGTTTAGAAAAGTGCAAATTAGGTAGGTTCATCTTTAAATGCAATGAATGAATTGAATTTCTCCCCCAATCCTAGCCAGTACATGAAATTTCACCAGTATCTGCTCCACACTGAATCCTCTGCAAATATGGGTAGGAGCCTTAGTTCAATGGTAAAGCACCCGCATTGCATGCAAAAGGTCCTAGGTCCAATCCTTGCTATCTCCAGAAAGGGCCAGGAGAGAACCCCGCCTGAAACTCTGGAGAGCTGCTGCCAGTCAGTGTAGACAACACTGAGCTAGATGGACCAAGAGTCTGACACAATATAAAGCAGCTTACTATGTCCTTATTTTAAATTGTCGCAGTGACTCGGCACAAGCAAACTTACAGGACAGGGGACTTCGCATACACCAAATATCATAAAGAAGAACATCACGGGCACCAGGACACACAAGATGGCTATTTTCAGGAAGACACCTATCTTTTGCCTGTCCTTCATCTCATCTGTTTCTGGGGACAGAACGAGAAATACGAAGCATAAAATAGATGAGGTAATGTAATAACAAAAGACAGGAGCTGTGTTGTAGGGTATGTTCACATTTGCAACTTTACAGTAGAAGGCAGCACAGTCGTTCCCCCTATTGCGTTTCAAGACACATTTGCAGAGTCTTGCTCACATCAGAGAGGGGGGTGGGGATGTTTTCACCCAATATGCATGACCTTTTTGTCTTCCTTTTTGTCTTCCTTGCCCCTGCAACCCCCCCCCCTGAAACGCCTACTCATGAAGCATATGCT
Source organism: Lacerta agilis (assembly GCF_009819535.1). Lineage (NCBI taxonomy): Eukaryota > Metazoa > Chordata > Lepidosauria > Squamata > Lacertidae > Lacerta > Lacerta agilis. The sequence goes on from NC_046326.1 coordinate 37,146,408, forward strand.
AGTGTTGCTATATTTCAAAAATTATAATTCTTCACACCCGCAAAGCTTTTTTAAAGAAACCCATCAAAATTGTTAAGTTTTTTGGGGGGAACCTCCCCCGCAAAATAGTGATGTTAAGCTTTTGGAGCTGTTTCCACTGCTTTTTCCATCACATTGCCATACATCCCGGTTCTCCCTGAAATTTTGCGGATTTAGTCATTTTTACACCCGGAAACTAGGACATGTCAGGAATTTTCCTGATGTATGGCAAGCCTAGCATACTGGTATGTTTTCATCTGTGGATGTGCAATGACTGTCTTAAATGTTCACAGCACAGATACATAGTGGCTTAAGTTTTTTAGTCGGATTTAATCTGGATCGGGGGAGGGCCCACATTGGACAGCAGTATTTGTCAAGAAACTGCAGGATTGATATGGACTATGGCTAACATGTGAATGTGGCTTCAAAAAGTAGCAGTGGGAGCCACTGGATGTGGAGTAAGCATTAATGCGAACACATCTGTAGTCTCAAGACCAGGCTTCCTCAACCTCTGCCCTCCAGATGTTTTGAGACTACAATTCCCATCATCCCTGACCACTGGTCCTGCTAGCTAGCGATCATAGGAGTTGTAGGCCAAAAACATCTGGAGGGCCGAGGTTGAGGAAGCCTGCTCAAGACATTTTGGTGCCTGAGGTGGGAAATCTGAGTGGTATTTTCCCACCTTTCAGCACACCAACAGTGACTGGTGGAGCAAAAAGCAGAGAGACTAACAGTAGGTGGAGCCAGAGCTAATGATGGGCGGAGCCATGTAATGCTACTTTTAGTCCTCTTTGTTGAGTTCTTCAGTGGAAAAACTGAGAATAAGGAGGAGGCAGCTGACAGTGTAATGAGAGAGCTTGTAATTTATTGACACTCCCTCAGTGTTAAGTATTTGGCAATCTGAGGACTTGCTATGTCCAGATCTGGGCACCACAATTTAAGAAGGATATTGACATGCTGGAGCACACGCAGAGCCTTATGAGGAATGGTTGAGGGAGTTGGCTATGTTTAGCCTTCTAAAGAGGGGACTGAGAGGATATATCTTCAAATAGGTAAGGGACTCCCACATGGAGAATGGAGCAAACTTGTTTTCTCCTGCTCCAGAGGGCATTCAAGTTACAAGAAGGGAGATTCCAACTAAACATAAGGAAGAACTTTCTGACTGTAAGAGCTGATGGTGAAACAGACTCTCCATACAGGTGGTAGACTCTGCTTCCTTTGATGCTTTTAAACAGAGGTTGGGTGGCCATCTGTCATGTATGATCTAGATGAGATTCCTGTATTGTAGGGGGTTGTACAAGATGACCTTCGGGGTCCCTTCCAACTCTATGATTCTATGATCCACACTAACTATTGTGCTGTTGCTTGTTAATTTCACTAGGACTGTCAGCTACTATGAGATGGGATTTCTTCAATCCACAGAAAGAACTCCTTGGTGAATTGTGCACCTCAAGTCATGCAAAAAAGGTGGGATCTAAGCTTTTAAAAAAAGCCTATTACATTACAATTTAAGTCTCCCCTGAGTTCTGTCCCTGCAATATAGCGCAGTATGCATTATTTCTTTAGGCTAATTATTCTTCTTACTCATGCAAAATGGAAAAAAAACCCAAATTCATTACCTTGACATGTTTCATTGATTCTGATTTCATTTGCCTTTTCCAAACTTCTTGCAAAATTTTCATTATTAGTTTGATTGCTGATGATGAAACAATCCGACACCCCTGGCAGAAGCACTGTGAACAGAAATTGTATCTAGGGTGTGTTTATCTGCCAGGGAGTTAAATTTGTTCAGTCGTTCAGTCGTGTCCGACTCTTCGTGACCCCATGGACCAGAGCACGCCAGGCATGCCTATCCTTCACTGCCTCTCGCAGTTTGGCCAAACTCATGTTAATAGCTTCGAGAACATTGTCCAACCATCTCATCCTCTGTCGTCCCCTTCTCCTCGTGCCCTCCATCTTTCCCAAAATCAGGGTCTTTTCTAGGGAGTCTTCTCTTCTCATGAGGTGGAGTTAAATTAGAAAAGTTGAAAAAGAATTCTTGCATCTTGCAATGTCCCCGATGTCAGCACCTCTCTCCCCCCGCCCCCAGCATTATACATATGTTAAAAAAAACCTGGGTGCCATTTTTTTCAGGCCAAGGGCCACATTCTGTTTTGAACAACCATCTGAGGGCCACATGCAGGGTCAGAGGCAAAAAGGAACATTTACCTTTTGGCAGTTGGCCTGTTTATACACACACTCACACACCCTTCTCTGCCCTCTCTCCTGACAAGCAAGAGGCATTATTATCCAAGGACACATTCCAGCCAGGCACACAACCCTCAGGCTGCAGTGCAAGACCAGTGAGAGACGTGGCCTGGGGGGAGTTCCAAGGGCCAGATACAGAGGTCCAAAGGGCCACATTCAGCTCCCAGGCCTGAAGTTTGCCACTCGTGTCAGGGATGAGTCATAGAAGAGGGCAAGATGGCAAAAGTGGACAATGGGTTTTAGCTAACTAAATTCTACTCAGAGTGGGCCCACTGAAATTAACAGGCCGATGTCCATTAAGTTCAGTGGGTCTATTCTGAATTGAACTGACATAGAATACAACCCAATGCATGGCCCTCAAGCTCTTCTTCCTTTCCTTACCTTTCCCCATAATGCTAGCTTCTGCCTTACTCTGGAGGCTCTTTCTGTGATCGTCCGATATCAAGCAGCATTTAGCAGCACAGCCCTTCTCATCAGGATCCGCGATTTGTTTCAGGCCATAGAAGAGATGCATAGCTTTTAGTTTCCCTCTGTACATCTTTTCGGAAACAATGAAGTGTACTTGCATGGTGCCTTGAGGTCCAGAACATTGCAAAGCAGCCACAGTGTGATTTCTGGATAGCTCCTCTCTAGTTGCGTTTTCACTTTCTGCGGAAAGACAAAGTAAAAACAACAACAACCCAAAGCCAGTTGTTACTTAAGATGAAGGAATTTAATAAGTTGTTCTTAGGATTCAGCTACGTTGGCAAAGAAAAAGCATTTATATGTGTTGTATATGCATTATAACACGGTGACACCAGATGGCGCTGTGGAGTTCCATTTTTGCCAACCCAATTTCTCATTAAAAAGTTTACCACGTGCTTAACTGAAACGCCTCTTTGATGTGTCTAGATCCAGCCTTAGACCATTCCAGCCTATGCCTTGCCACCTCTGAAATATCACCTTCCTTGCATTCCAGCTTGTTTGTGCCCTTCTCACCTTCCTTTCTCCTCCTTCTCACATCTTTGCACACTTGCTTAAAAGGAGAGGCAGCTTCACATGTGAGCTCACTCTCTGTGGAAAGGGTGGGGAAATCTCTGGGCCCCAGACCTAGTTAGGTCCAGTGTGACTTTCTGTGCTATAGAAATCAATGGTATGGCTGCACTTGGAATACTGTGTGCATTTCTGCTCACTGCACCTCAAAAAGGATATTGTGGAGCTGAAGAAGGTTCAGAAAAAGGCAACTGAAATGATCAAGGGGATGAAGCAACTCCCCTATATAAGAAAGGTTGCAGCATTTGGGTCTTTTTAGTTTAGAGAAAAGACAAGAGAATCATAGAGTTGGAAGTTATCACAAGTGTCATCTAGTCCAACCCCCTGCAATGCAGGGACCTTCCACCCAACACGGGGCTCAAACCCGCGACCCTGAGTTTAAGAGTCTCACGTTCTACCGACTGAGCTAACAAGAGGCGACTTGATAAAATTATGCATGGTGTGTGGGAGAAATGGATAGAGAGCTTTCTGCATCTCTCAAAGCAGTGGAACTCAGGGACATCCAAAGAAGCTGAATGTTGGAAGATTCAGGAGAGGCAAAAGAAAGTACTTCTACTCACAGCAGTGTATACTTTAACCTGTGGAACTCGCTGCCACAGGAGGCACTAATAGCCACCAAATTGTGTGGCTTTCAAAGAGGATTTAGACAAATTCATGAAGGATTATCAATGAGTACTAGCCATGGCGGCTATGTTCTGCTTCCAGTAGCTGCCTGGAAACAGCAGGAGGGAAGAGTGCTGTTGCACTCAGGACCTACTTGCAGGCTTCCTGTCGGCACCTGGGTGGCCGCTGTGAGAGCAGAATGCTGATGATGCCTCTTGCCTTGATGACGTATGCAGAGATGTATGTGGTGGAATGCAAAGCAATGAATGTTCAATAAACAGATGATGTTATACATGTTCACTGCAAAATTTGTGCAAACAAATATGAATGCTCAATAACCAGGTCATCAGGAAGCAACCTGAATTAACCTCTTTTTGAAGCCAAAATGAGGGACCTGTGGCTTCCCACAGATGACGTTGCTGGACCACGACTCTCACCATCCCACTCTGCTTACCAGCCACACTGACTGCAAGGACTGATGGGAACTGGGAGTCCCACAACACCTGGAAGGCTGTATGTGCTCCCCATCCCTGCTTTAAACAGAGAGTTCCTTGAGAAAACTCAGTGGTTTTGGCAGCCTCCACAGAGGAGAAGGCATTCCTGAAGCTCTCCTACCTTTCAGAATGATGGATATTCTTTTTGTGCTCTTAGGAAGGAGTTCAGAGGATCTTTGCACGCAACAGTGATAGTTCTGGAGTCCTGAAAGGGAATGGGCAGAATGGATAAACAGCCTTATATAGATGGACATTCCTCTCCGATTTGTTTGTTCCTAGCTGAGAAAGGTCTCCCCATTGCTGCAATGTCTATAATGGCCCTTTCCTCTCCCAAACTAGGTTTATTTTTCCCTGAAGTTCGCCCCCTTATAGGGAAAAACAGAGCTGGGAAGGGAGAGGTAGAGTGTGCTTAACTCTTCTCCTGGTGGCTCCTTTGGTGTGTGCCTGCAACTTGCACCTGGAACCCTGCAGTGGGAAAGTCTTATGGGGGAGAGGGTGGTTTTCAGTGAAAAAGCCCTAGCTAGGGGAAGGGTTCTCTGCTTCTGCAGCTGCTTTTTCCTTTGACCCTCCAGACGTTGCTGAACTATAATTCCTGTCAGCACCAGCAAGCATTGCTAAAGGGCTAGGGATGATAGGAGTTGTAGTTTAGCATTATCTGGAGGGCCAAAGGTCCCCCAAACATAGCTTGGGGCTGACAGAAACACGTGTGGTGGTTGTTTCTTCTTTTAGGGTACGTTAGGGGGACCTTTGGCCTAACACACACACACACCCTAAGCTCACAACAATAAGTTCATAGAAACATGTGAGCCTGCGGTGTGTGTGTGTGTGTGTGTGTTAGGCTGTATGGTCCTAGTTTGACACTCTAACCACAACTCCGCACAGGTTGTAATTCTGGACACACAACCTTGGGAAAAGTTCCATTTTTCCCAGTGGAACTTTCTTATGAGTTAAAATGCATTCTGCATGTTTCATTGAGAAACTCAATCCACTTTTTATATATTTTTTTCTTGTACAATTTGTTTGAATTCCTTCCTTTACCTTTTGTACTGGAATATAGAATAATCTTTTTTTTTAACAGAAGGAATGATCTGCTTACCTTGCTGACTAAAATCTTGAATCAGCGATAAACTAAACAACAGTATAATATCCATAATGTTGGAATGAGAATTGGGTCATGATTTACAGTCCGGTTTCTTGTTTTCTTTTCTTCTATATGCACATGCCAGTTTGAAGTGGAAGTTGCTTCTTAAAAGGGACTGTAAAATTGCTAGGTAGAGTTGGAAAAAAATTAATACTGTTCCCCCAAAAGATCACGATTGCCCTGATTTAAAATGCCTGAAATCAGAAAATGCAAACTAATTCATCTGACAGTGTTGACTGTTTCCTCCTTTATTTTAGCAGTTTATTCCATTTTAAGATCTTTTATTGCCACAAGAAGATGTGCTCTAGGTAATAATTTCCATTATAAGCATAGTATTCACAAGTTTCAAAGCATTAAATGAAAGATTAACAGGAGGAACTCAGTCCTCTAGAGATCACAGCCTGTATATATATACTGACAAAAAAACCTCATCTATTCCTATGCCCGAAATTCTGTTCTGTTCCATTGTGTTGTATCCAGTTCTAGAATGGATAGGTTATGCTGCTTCTGTTGTGTGGCCTTCTAGAATTTGGGACACTTCCAGAGAACCTGTTTATTGAGCATTCATCCTGATTTGCTTGCAGGATATAAGTCAATGGCATACCTTCCAAGTGTCCCTATTTTCCAGGGACAGTCCCAGAATTATGAAAGCCATCTTGGCTTCTGATTTGATCTTGGAATGTCTCTATTTTCCCTGCTAGCCCCACTGCCGCAAAGCTCAGGGAGGAGGATGAACCGGCTCTTGTGCTGAGTGGCTGCTACAGCTGTGAGGGAGCATCCCCTTGCCTCTCCATGGCCTCTCCATGGACACCACTGCCAGCCTCCGCCCTTGGTCAGCTTGTAGCATCTGCTGGAGAACAGGAGAGGAGAAGGAGAGGCTGCCACGACCAAGGCCCAGCCTTGCATGATGGGCTGGCTCTGAGGGGCAGGCAGAGGAGGGCAGCACCACCTTGGGTGGGAAGAAAGGGGGAGGAATGAAAGGGGGATTACCAGGTTTTCTCAGAATGGTGGAATGGTGTACTGGTGACGGCATTCCCCCTTCTTTTGGACACTGAGGTCCAGCGCTGAGGGACTTCTGGCGCTTCCCTCACTGTGAGAAGTGAGGTTACAGGGAACCAGGCAGAGGGCCTTCTCGGTAGTGGCGCCCACCCTGTGGAATTCCCTCCCGTCAGATGTCAAGGAAATAAACAACTATAGGGTATCTGACTTTTAGAAGACATCTGAAGGCAGCCCTGTTTAGGGAATTTTTTAATGTTTAAAGTTTTATTCTGTTTTTAATGTTCTGTTGAAAGTTGCCTAGAGTGGGCAGGGTAGAAGCAATTAATAATAATAACAGTTGTTGTTGTTGTTGTTGTTAGGCCTATTATTATTATTATTATTATTAATGCTCCGCGGAGGGGAATTGGAAGTCGAGGAGGGTCAGTTGCGAGGGGAGAGTGAGAAATGTCCTTATTTTCAACTGAGGAATGTTGGAGGGTTTGCAATAGCCCAACAAGTACAGCATCCGGTTCTGGCAGTGGCCAACCAGACGCCTCTTCCGGAAGCCCGCAAGCAGGACCTGAACGTGACAACACTCTCCCTACCTGTGATTTCCAGCAATTGGTATTCAGTGGCATACTGCCTTGGACAGTAGAGATGGACTGCAGCTGTCATGGCTGGTTGTCATTGATAGCTCTGCCCTCTTTGGTTTTTTGTCTAATCCTGTTATAAAGCCATCCAAGTTGGATCAGCCGTAAGACCAGTCTAGCCGTAAGAAAGTAAGAAAAGCCCTGCTGGATCAGGCCCAGTCTAGTAGTCCAGCCAGCTGTTCTCGAGGTGACCAAACAAGTTGGCCCAGTGGGAAGCCTAAAAGCAGGACCTGAGTGCAAGAGCAACTCTTCCCACCTGCTGTTCCCTTGGAGGGAGAACATAGCCACCGTAGCTAGAAACTATTGACAGCCTTTTCTTCCAATGTTTGCATTTTACTGTTTATTTTTAAGGAGTGTACAGGCTGTCTCGGGGCCTTTCTGACTTCGTTTTGCAAAGAAATCACACTTCAGAGTAGATTCACCACTGCACACATTTAAAGCATATTCAGTGCACATTTAAGGTACCGGTACACCTTCATGGTGGTACAGTTCCCATTACGAGGGCTGGCCCACCCATGAAGCAGGGTGAAGCAGCTGCCTCAGGTGGCGGAAGCCCCCGAGGAGGTGCAGCCACTGGCACCCTGCCCACCCTGCCGCTGCAGGCACTGGCAAAGTGGGGTGGCGGGAGAGGCGGCATGGCAGAGAAGGGCAAAGATGGACATGCTCCCCAGCACCCATAACAAAACACAATTCTCAGAATCCTTTGGGGGAAGCCGTATGCTTTTAATGTCTAATGAATGTGCTTAAAATGCATGGTGCTTATCTGCCTTTCAGTCTCTTTTGCGGCCCTTGCCTTGAAAGTCACCTGTTCAAAGGATGTTTGAAGGATTCTTTCTTCTTCCCGTTGTCAACACAAGGTGGTGATAGAGATTGGCTTTGTAGCTTAGCTTTCTTTAACCTGAAGAGTGAAACAGCTGTGGTAACTGCGTTGCTGGATTTTTTTTTTGGGGGGGGGGACATAAACTATTCTTTCAGAATGGCTTTGTGAAAGCTCAGTTTGGTAGAAATGGACCGTTACAGGATTTGGGATTGAGCTGGATGACTGCTTGGAGGTGGTGAATTTGACTGATGTTGAAGCCTTGTTGGCTACTCCTGAAGAACATGCATTGCACACTCTACATCTAAAGCACATTAGAACATTTAGATTCAGCTGGTTTCAACTGGATCTGACTACTCGGATTCTTTAGAAAGGAGTAGTGTGTTGATATGAGCTTTCTGTGTGCAATGGTGGGGGCTTGATCTGAGAGAGCAAGGAGAGAAGGGAATGGAGGAGTTGTGCTCATGATGCTCGCTCAAAAATCCAAATGTGCCCACAGGATTAAAAAGGTTGTGAATCTCTGACATTAAGTCTCACTCTACAGTGACCAAATTCAAAGGAAGCCAAAACCATGGGTAAACGCTTGCACCCCTGGACAGAGATGTAATCTGTGATGTTGTATTGCTTTGTTCGCTTTCCGCAAATTATTGAACCCATCCCACTTTGCAGCTCTTTCTCTTTCCTAATTCTGATGCTCCTTCGTAGGATTTTGAAATTGCTTTCAAAGTTTTAGAACATAAATTCCAGCCGTGTAACCAATTAACGTGTTCGGTTTATGTAATTTGACATAATTATACTACAGACACGCAATATATGTTCATGTGGAAAGGAGATTACTTGTGTAAAGTGTTGCTAACAGAACAGGACTTATTGCTACAAAAGCCCCCCCCCCCAATGAAAATAATGTAGCCCAGGACATTATAGTCTCATATAACCTTGCGGAATCTTGCTCAGTCTATACTCACTTTGATGAGGCCACGAAACAGTGAATTACCGGTATGTTATATTATGAAAGCCATTCTGAAATCAACTTCATTCGACTGGTCATGTTGTGCGGATGCCTGATTATTGTATTCCAAAGCAACTACTCTATTCCGAACTTAAAAATGGAACGTGTAATGCTGGTGGTCAACAAAAGAGTTTTAAAAAACTCTCAAGGCAAATATAAAAAAATGTAGTATAAACACTGACATTTGGGAAACACTGGCCTGTGAGTGCTCCAATTGGAGAGCAGCCTTTACCAAAGGTGTCATGGACTTTGAAGACACTCGAGCTCAGGACAAAAGGGAGAAATGAGCTAAGAGGGTTTGGCAAACCCTCACTGTTATGTATTGAAGTTCTCACCCTAGGCCACTAGGGGTGTGTTCATTCTGCTGCAGTTCTCACTCAGGTCCGCACATGCAAATGAGGGATTGAAAGTGACGTTCAGGGATTGGGTAACTACAGAAAGTTGTTACTGTTGCTTGTAGCTGAGTTCTGTATAAGCAGGCTGCTGAGCCCTTCAGTTCAGTTCTGTTCCAGCCTGAGAATAAACAGAGCTGCTTGGAGAATCACTGTGTCGTCTGCTGTGTCCACCCACTATTTAATACTCACTATGACCAACTCCCACCCAGAAACCTCTGTCGCCACTGTGGAAGGATGTGTGGATCCAGAATTGGCCTCCACAGTCACCTCTGGACAAACCACTAAGACTGTGTTCATGGAAGACAATCTTGCTTGGCTACGAGTGATCGCCAAAGAAGAAGAAGACCAGCTTTTCAAAGTCTGGCGGTCTTTGAAAATCCCCTTTGCCTCTTAGCACCTCACTAGGTAATCCTATTGCTCCCCAGAGGGCGGTACTGCCCACTTTGGGAACCACTGATCTACCTGAATATATAAGCTGTTAAGAGAGCCTGGCCGTCCTTGGAAATCCAGTTGTTCACATCAGTCAGCAGAACTAAGCCCACAATAAGCTATTTTAAGCAGCTTAAGGATTGCGCCAAATTGCTGCAGAAGGACAAATCTTTTCTTTGCCCCAACACTGCTTGGCAAAAAAAAAAAGTGCCTTGCCACTGGGAGTTTCATAACAGGCTATCTGGAAAAGAGCTTCACAAAGGAAAAGGCCTGTAGCTTAGCGATAAAACACCTGCTTGAATGCAGACCACCCCAGGATCAATCCTTCACATCTCCAGAAAGGGCTGAGATAGACTCCTTCCTGAAATCCTGGAGAGCTGCTGCCAGTCAGTGCCGACAATACTGAGCTAGATGAATCAATAGTCTGACTCAGCTCCCAGTGTTCCTAAAAGCTGATGCTTTTATCTTGAAAAACACCAAATATTTTTCCAAGTCTTGTCATGGCACCTTGCAGACAAAGCTAAGCTTTCTTGGACTCGTGATAACTCTTTATGCATCTGATGAAGTGGATAGTGGTTCACAACCATAAGAAATACATTAGTTTTTAAAGTGCCGCTGCACTCTGGGCAGTTTTTGCTGCAACAGACTAACATGGCTACCCCTCTGGAAATTCCCCCCCCCCAACCCTTCAGCTTTCTGGTCATTATATGCTAGTGATTTCTTCTTGGCCTATTCTTTATTAATAGTTCTACTGAATTTTCCGGAATGAAAATAAACTGGCGTAAACCATAATAAAACAGTAAGTTTATGTGTACATTTAAGGTGGAAGAGGGGGTGAATGGGAAGTGGGAAAGGTTGGTAGTCCAGACCAACCCAGCCAGTGCCAGCCAGTGTAGCTAATGGTCAGTGATGATTGTAGTTTTCATACTTACTCAAAAGCATTTCTAACTCGCTCCATATTTTAAAATCTCTAATGGATATGCAAAAATACATGAAAAAGGCAATAAACACTATAATACCAGAGATACAAAGAGAAAAACATGTTGTTGTTGTTGTTGTTGTTGTTGTTGTTGTTGTTGTTGTTGTTGTATTTATTCAATTTACATACCACCCTTTTTCAAAAGATCCCATTTGGCATCTAGCAACTTCTGGAGGGCCACAGGTCCCCTGTCACTACTCTTTGTCACATTCTCTAGTCCATGACATTTAAACCATAATAAGGCTGCATACATGTTGTTGTTGTTCAGTCGTTCAGTCGTGTCCGACTCTTTGTGACCCCATGGACCAGAGCACGCCAGGCACACCTATCCTTCACTGCCTCTCGCAGTTTGGCCAAACTCATGTTAGTAGCTTCGAGAACACTGTCCAACCATCTCATCCTCTGTCGTCCCCTTCTCCTTGTGCCCTCCATCTTTCCCAAAATCACGGTCTTTTCTAGGGAGTCTTCTCTTCTCATGAGGTGGCCAAAGTACTAGAACCTCAACTTCAGGATCTGTCCTTCTAGTGAGCACTCAGGGCTGATTTCTTTGAGAATGGATAGGTTTGATCTTCTTGCAGTCCATGGGACTCTCAAGAGTCTCCTCCAGCACCATAATTCAAAAGCATCAATTCTTTGGTGATCAGCCTTCTTTATGGTCCAGCTCTCACTTCCGTACATTACTATTGGGAAAACCATAGCTTTAACTATACGGACTTTTGTCGGCAAGGTGATGTCTTTGCTTTTTAAGATGCTGTCTAGGTTTGTCATTGCTTTTCTCCCAAGAAGCAAGCGTCTTCTAATTTCGTGACTGCTGTCACCATCTGCAGTGATCATGGAACCCAAGAAAGTGAAATCTCTCACTGCCTCCATTTCTTCCCCTTCTATTTGCCAGGAGGTGATGGGACCAGTGGCCATGATCTTAGTACGGTATGCATACATACCGTACATTTAAAACACATGTGTCCTCCTCCCCCCAAAAATATGGGAACTGTTGTTTGCCAAGGACACTGGGAATTGTACCTCTTTAAAGGGTAAAGTATAGTTCCCAGGATTCTTTGTGGGGAGCCACATGCATTAAATGTACTTCAAATGTGTGGGGTGTGTATGCAGCCTAAATCTGTGAGTCTTTTGGGTGTTACAAGACTCTGCTGTTTGTCTTACACTAATCTAACACAACCATCCCTTGTGTGTGTGTGGGGGGGGGAATGAACCCCAAAGAAGCAAGCAGGTATATTTCTATTGAAATAAGGCAAAGCTCACTGGTAGAACACATTTTGGATGGTGTATGCTCCCAAGTTCACAGCCTGCTATGTCTGGTTCAAGGCTGTAAGGGGAGCCTGTCTGCCTGGAGAATACCTTTGCCCGAGACCTGGGGGAGCAGCCGGGAGCAGTTGGTATGTGGCAAGATGATCACGCTCTTGTCACAGCCACAGAAGGAAATTGGGCGTGCACAGTTGATCCCGTAGGCACAGCATACCAGCCAGCAGGACTGGCAAGGATCCAGTGTTGGATGGCTGAAGTCCTTGGATGTGGAAATCAAATGTGCTTCATTGGTTGGTTTCATTTCTGAAGAGTGGACAGATTCCCTTTTGAAAGGAATGGGAACACCGCCCCCTTCCTTTTCCACAAAAATTGTAGTGAGAATCTGAGTTGGGGCTGCAGCGGGGTGGGGGTGCAGCTAAGGGCAGAAGCTCCCTAATGCCCAACATGTGCCCACATGACTGCTTTGATTGGTGGAAATGGCATTACTACAGGTGCCACATAATACCTGTATAATATCTGTAATACCCATTCTGCTTTCATAAGAACTTGGTGGTTCAGCATGACAGCACCTGCACTTTGGAACTCCCTGCCTATTGAGATCCAGCAGGCACTTTTAAAATTTGGTATTATGAATTAGAAAATGAATAAAAAAATAATTGCACCCCCCCCCAAAGAGAGAGATCCAGCAGGCCCCTTCACTTTTACTCTTTTCGGTGCCTGCTAAAAGCATTCTTATTTAGGCTTCCCAGATGCTTAGAAAGTTGAGGTAATTTAAATCAGTTTCCGCATTTTAAATATTGTATGTTTTAAAGTAGAGTTGTAAATTTCCCTTGATTTCCTTGTTTTATCTTCTTGTAAACTGCTTTGAGGTTTCCCCCCCCAATCAAGCAGTATATACCGTATTTTCCTGTGTATAAATTTTTGAAGTTTAAAATAAGTGGTCGTCTTATCCATGGATAGTGCATAGTGCATTTTCCTAATTTTGGGTTTAAAAAAATTAGGGGTCATCTTATACATGGGGGCTTCTTATACACGGAAAAATACGGCATTTTTTTAAAAAATAAATAAATAAATTAAAGTTCTCCCCATACTACACTCACAATACAGTGCTCCTTGCCCCCACTTGATCACATCCACAACAAACATTTAAAGCACATGGCTTCCCCCAAAGAATCATGGGAACCGTAGTTTGTTAAGGGTGCTGGGAATTGTAGCTGTGTGAGGGGGTAAACTACAGTTCCAAGGTTTCTTTGTGGGAAACTATGACCCAGGTGGTGCTGTGGGTTAAACCACAGAGCCTAGGGCTTGCTGATCAGAAGGTTGGAGGTTCGAATCCCTGCGGCGGGGTGAGCTCCTGTTGCTCGGTCCCTGCTCCTGCCAACCTAGCAGTTCGAAAGCACGTCAAAGTGCAAGTAGATAAATAGGTACCGTTCTGGCGGGAAGGTAAACGGTGTTTCCGTGCGCTGCTCTGGTTCGCCAGAAGCGGCTTAGTCATGCTGGCCACGTGACCCGGAAGCTGTACGCCGGCTCCCTCAGCCAGTAACGTGAGATGAGCGCTGCAACCCCAGAGTTGGACACGACTGGACCTAATGGTCAGGGGTCCCTTTACCTTTACCTATGACTGTTAAACTGCTATAAACGTGCTTTAAATGTTATGGTGTGGATGTGAATGAACCTTAAATTCATCATAAACTGGCTTATGGTAGGGTCATAGCCTAGGAGTAGACTGTAGAGCATTTGGTTTGAATGCAGAAGGCCCCAGGTTTAATCCCTGGTATCTCCAGGTAGGGCTGGGAAAGATCCCTGCTTGAAACCCTGGAGAGCTGCTGCCAGTTGGTGCTGACAAGACTGGGGTAGAGGGACCAGTGACCTGCTTTGATATAAAGCAGATTCCTATGTTCCTTAATTACCTGAGAAATTAATGCACGGCTTTATGTAATATTAGTTGGCTCAGTTTACTGGGCTCCTGCCTAGCCTAAGGACAAACCACAGGTCATCATGCCCTTCTTGTGGGGGGTAATCTATTCTGGCCGTAACATGACACACACCCCTTTAACCAAATACAGAACGGCCTTGCCCTTTTCAACCTGCAGCTACTTCCAAAGCAAAACCTCTTCCTCCATGCTTCAGCGGCTATGCACATCCTTTCTCCATGTGGCAGTGCAGGAATTGGGGGGTCCTTTGGCCCTCCTGGGCTGGGCAAGAACATCAGGCCCCGGCCAGCCTGGCCAACACTCAGGGATGAGGGAAGTTGTACACCGAGTGCATCTGGAGAGCCCAAGGGTCCCCACACTTTGATTAAAATGATGATGCATTGGGTAGTCACTTACCATGTACATCAGGGATCAGAAACCTGTGGCCTCTCCAGGTGTTGTTCAGACTCCAACTCCCATCAGCCGCAGCAACCAGTGTGGTAATGGATGAGGGGAGTTGGAATCCAGTGAGGTCCAGGGTCCGAATCCCTCTCAGCCATGAGCCCCCCTGGGTGACTGTAGGCTGCTCACAGCCTCTCATCCTAACCTACCTCACAGGGTTGTCGTGAAGATGCGCCACTTTGAGCTCTTTGGAGAAAAGGTGGAGAATAATTGCAATGATAAGTAACTAAATGATACCAGGAAGGCAACAGATATCCTGCAACGCTCTTCCACACATACTGTATATGGGATGATCATGTGGGCTCTAACCATTCTCCCAAATTCCGGGCGAGCGGGTGGATGCTGTGTTCCAGCCAGCAGCAGCCAACTTGGTGCTCTCCAGATGTTGCTGAACTAACTACAACTCCCACTGCCACTGGCTATGCTGGCTGGGGCTGATGGGAGTTGTAGTCCAGCAAAATGAAACAGAATCGCACATCCAGGGTAGGGCACCCCGTTGCCTGCTTCCTCCTGCTTTATTAATCTCTGCGCATCTCCTCCCTTGCAGTTTGCAGCGGGTTAACCCGCGCGCTCTGCCCAGCGGTCTACCGTATTATGAAACTGCTGCTGTAACAGTATAGGAATTGCGAAGCTAACTGGCTCCTCCCACCTGAGTCCCGGGAGCCAACGAGAGGGCTCCCTGGGCCGCTCAGGCCACAGCCATCTCCTCATTGGCCACTCCTCCCGGGGCGTCTCTGATTGGTGACACCCCACGGCTTGGTGTGAGCGCGGGCGGCCAATGAGCGCGGAGCGTTTGCTCGCATTCGCCTGCTTGCTGCAAGGGGACGCGGAGGCTGGGAAAGTGGGTGGCAAGCAAGTGGTTGATGGTTGGAGGGTCAAAGGTGATTGATCTGGAGTAACCGGCTTCCCATCACACCACTCCGGTGGCTGGTGTTGCTTTCAGCAAACAAATAAACAGACGAGGGGGGAAAAATAGAATAAAATAAGGAGTGGAGGAAGGGGGGAATAAAGGAGGAGTTTTAAATTATTATCCTTTTTTTCCTCTCCCCTCTTCCTTTCAAAGAGATGGGAGGGACTCCGGCATTGAGTGGGAAAGAGGAGGAGCTTTAGGCTGGTGTGTTACGCGCACAGGCACCACGCAGACTCTCGCCCTGAATGGGAGAGCGCCTGCCATCCATCTCTTCTGCAGCAGCAGCAACAGGAGGAGCAGCGCCGCCAGCCTGCTGCGCAGGGCCTGGAGGCTTCGGGGGCATCCCTCCTTTCTCCGCAGAGAGCACCTGGAGGTGAGCACCACGTGGGCAGCAGCCCTTTTGGGTGTCGGGTACCAAGTGTGCAGCCATGCTAGCCTTACAATGAAAGAAACGGGAGCGGGGTGGAGGTCAGACCCTGGTTTCATTCTTTTTCTCTCTCCCTTCCCAGCACCATCCCGGGCTCCTTCTTGTTTCCAACCCTAGTCCATCTTGCGTGGTTTGAGTGCACAAGGAAGTGGGTCACTGTTGCATGTGTGTCCTCTGTATTGGGGGTGTTTTGGGTCTAGATCTTGGGGGGGAGGGCGGCTCCTTGATGAAGGAGGAGATAGGGGAAAGTGCTTTTTAGTCACAGGCTGTGCCTGAATATTTGCACATTCACCCCCCTCCCCAAACCCTGAGAACTGTGGTATACCCCTCACAGCACCCTTAACAAACTACAGTACCCAGGATACTTCGAGGGGGGTGTAATATGCTTTAAATGTATGGTGTGTATACAGCCACACACACAGCAGTCTGCCAGGATTTGGTCTCTGGCGCCTAAGCAGTGCTGCTTTTAAAAAAATCTCAGGGAGATTGTTACTTCCTGAGGATTGAGTGGAAGTGGGGAGGAAATAAGATGCCCCCCCCCCGTGGAATGTGGATGGGATCGCTAATGAAGGGAGCCACGAGGATTATTCCCCAGTGCAGGAAACCACTAGAGCAAGGAGGAGGAGTGTGATGATAGCGCAATATGTTTATTGTAAGCAGTAAGTCTCCAATTTATTCTGAGCAGGGATGGGGAACCTTTATTCTTCCAGATGTTGGTGGACTACCAACTCCCATCAGCTCCAAACAGCGTGGCTAGCAGTCAGGGATGATTTGTAATCCAACATCTGGAAGGCCACAGATAGGAACGTAGCAAGTTGTCTTATACTGAGTCAGACCACTGAGCTTCCTATCTTAGTGTACACTGACCAGCAGAGGTTCTTCAGGGTTTTAGATGCGGGACATTCTCAGAAGTCTCATTTTCAATGCAACCTTTTGGTTCCTGAAGTTCATTATGATTTGCAGATAAAATATAACAGAGTTCTACAGGATATGTTGCTAGTGTATGAAAATAGTCAAGATCCAAGGATCCCCAGGCATGCAGCTCCAGATGGTGGAGACGTCAGGTGCATATTCTCTTGGTTCCAAGTGCCCGATAGCCAGGTGCAAAATGCACTTGGCACCTGGCGAATTTCCCTTCGCTATTGCCCTTCTCCAAGATGTTCCCCACTCCTTCTGTAACTTTGGCATTTGATACTGGAGAGAGATTTTGAAGGGGAAATATCCCCCCGCCACCCATCTTATGATTGTATTTCTTAAAAACAGATTTTATTGTTGTAACCTATCCTGGGACCTTCTAAGAAATCAAAATAATAATAATTCCGCAGCTTAGAAGCCCCCACAGAGAAAGCCATCTTCCAGGCCCCTGTATACCAGTAGGGCCCTCCTCTGGCTGTTTTAACATCTGCAGGGGTCTGTAGCACAGGATATGTTCTTTCAGATACAGGCAGCCACTGTTTTAGGTGTGCATGAGATGTCTGTGACCACATGCATGTGCATCGCATCAAGACAAAAGTGATCCAGTGACGTCAGAAAAAGTCACAAAAGGGGTGGAACGAGGATGGGTTGTTTGCAGGCTTTTTCGATGGGTTTCAAATATACAAGATTTCACTTAAACGTGTGGTGCCTTGGAACGTAACCTCAACGTAACTTTGGAGTTGTGTGTATTTGGGGCCTAACTTGTTGAGGGCTTTAAATGCTGGTGTATAATAATAATAATGATGATAATAATAATAATAATAATTTCAGAGTAAGTGCACAATGGTGTGGATGTGGTGACGATGGCGACATACTGGCCGCGGTCTGCATCTGCCCACTGAACAAGATTGTAGGGTGCATATGTTCTGTGTGAATTTGCTTGAAATGACCACCCCTCCCTCCCTCCCCTTTGGCTATTTTTATTAAGGTCTGCCCTGAGGTCAGGTAATCCCTACTGTGTTTAAAATGATTAAAGAGGTTTGGGGTTTTCTGCCAGTCTCCATGATTAAAATCTCAAGCCTGCTAGAACAGTTGTCTTCTATGCTTTCAGACTTGGGGCTCACCTTTAGAGTAAGCATGCCTTTTGTGGGACAGGGGGTGGGTCCTGTATTACAAATTTTGGATGCTGTATATTTTCATGAAAAGTAGTTCTTCTCTTGCAACCCTTGAGAGTGGGTCCTGACCTGCATCTTGAAGACCAGTGGCCCAGAAGCACAATAGATTCAAATCATAGTTGGTAGGTTCCTAATCCAGCCGAGCTAGGAAACAGGAAATCCAGATTCGAGGTTGACTCGCCTCACCTTGAATTCGCCCAGCAAGGGAGAGAGCCCACACCCCCTGCTTAGCTGCTCTTACCTTCAAGATGCAGCTCCTAATGTTCAACCGAAAATCTACCCTCTTGTAATTTTCAGCCTGTGAGATCTAGTAGAGTAAAAAGGTAAAGGGACCCCTGACCATCAGGTCCAGTCGTGTCCGACTCTAGTAGAGTAGACATTAGCAAATGTGCGATTGGATTTTGGTAAGGAAGCCCTGCGGACCTTGCCGAGTTCAGCTGTGAACTTACCGGGTTAGTCTTAAGAAAGCCACCATCTCTTAGGATATTTTGTGGGTTAAGAGTTTGAGCTATGAGCCAGGAAGTCTTAAGATTCAGATCCCAGACCAGCCGTGACCTCCAATGTTTGACGGGTTCCTGGGCATCATATCCGTAATAGAAATGTGAGTATCAAAGCCTGAACTTAGAGGAGTTGAACAGAGTTAAGTATGTTGACACTTAAAAAAAGGTCATAGAATTTTCTAATAATTGTTGTTAGGTCAACTACTGATCTATGTCACTGGCTCCTTCCCTTCTGCAAACTGTTCTGCAGTTCTAAAGTCTCCAAAGAACGGTTTCATTCTTTTGGAAGAACCACAGGTAATCCAGAGAGGTAGCAATGTTAAGCCTTTATAGTGTCACAAGACTCTTGGCTGTTCTTTCTGTAGCAGACTAAGCAATTTACTGCAGCATAAACTTATCAAGCGGCAGAGCCCGCTTCAGCTACACAAAGCGTTATTCATCATTAAAAGTTAGCAATAAATGTTGTATTGAATAGCAACAAGTGGGAACGGCAACAAAACGTTGCAGTTTGTGGTGCGTTTCTGCTTGGCGGAACACCAGCCAGCCAGCCTTCCTAAATTGAGCCCCGAGGCCTCTCATAGGAGCAGGGCAAGGAAGGCTGCCTTGTGCAGAGTCAGATCATTGGACTACGTAGCTCAATATTGTCTACACTGAGTGGCAACACCTCTCTAAGATCTCAGACTAGGAACCTGGAATCTTCTGCATGCAAAACAGATGTCCTACCGCTGAGCTGAGGTGGTTTTACCTGATGCCCTAAAAAACCTTGGCTCAGCCTCCTTTTCTTTGTTCCTACTGCAGTTCTGTGTGTTGCAATGGAGAAAGGATTAAAACCCGACTGTCCTGCCTGCATCTAAGTTCAGTATTTGCCATCCCACTGAAGGAGTGTGTTGCAGCGGACACTCCAATCTTATTTGAGCATTGAACCAGACTTTTAAATTTCCACCCACTAGTCCCTTTGCAGGGTTGGCCAATCACTGCTTTGCAAAGGGGCACCCTTGACTGCCTTGATTGCCACCCAAATGACTTGCAAGGCGCACATTGCACATGCTTTCTGGATTGTGATGCAAGATGGCACATGAGCACAGGCCTAGGCTTTAGCATCCCCAGTTGACATTGATAAACTGGCCCCTCCCTGCAAAGGAGGATTTAACTCAGGAGTGGGGAAGATGTGACCCTCCTGTTGTTTTTGGACTAAAAGAGCCCTCCCTCAGCCTGCTGTCCTGTGCTGGCTGATGAGAATTGTACTCCAAAAGAGACTGAGGGTGCCATGTTGGGGAAGGCTGGCTTTCCAGAGCATCTTGGGAGCCTTCAAGTTGAGTCTCCAGTTGAGTGACTCCAGGATGGGTGGTTTGCTCTGAGCCAAGGGAGGGAAAAGATTAAAAGTACTTCAGTGGGTGGGTGTGGGGAGGCTAGATACTTGATCGCGGTTTCTAAAGTCAATAAAATGGGTGTTGTGATATTGGTTAAGTCACAGTGTGTTGTAATTCCCGTTAGCCTATGCAATCCTTTACTTGGGATGTGGGGTTGAACAGGTTGGATGTGTGCCTTGATATTTCACTCACTGATTAAAAAACCCACACGTGATTAAATAGTGGGCTGAGGGATTTGCGTTGGCCTTACCCAGTTTGTCCAAAATATTTCCAGCTTTGGAGGACAACCCACATAGGGCAGCCATCAGCATGGTAATAAAATAATCCTGAAGCGTCACGATCCGTCGTATGGAGTTTATCTTTTGTGCATCATACCTGCTTGCAGGGATGTGAAGACCTGGGGCTGGGGCGTGCCTGTAGGCTTATTTTTATTTATTACATTGGTATATCACCTTTATACCTGCAGGTCTCAGGGCAGTTACAACATAAAACCACCATATAAAAACACAAAATACATAGTAAAAATAAAAACAAAAACAACCCAATATTTCCCCCGCATCACATTTTTAAAGGGTGTTGGATGTCAATCAGACAAAGGCCTGGTTAAAGAGGAACATTTTTGCCTGGGGAACCACTGCCGAAAAGACCCGTTCTTGTGTTGGCACCCTCCGGACCTCTCGTGGAGGAGGCACACGAAGAAGGGCCTCAGAAGATGATCTCAGGGTCTGGGTAGGTTCATATGGGAAGAGGAGACCCTTGATGTACTGTGTTTTGAGACACAGTCCACACCTGCGCTATACATTTAAAGCACTACAATACTACTTTAGTGTCATCGTTACATCATGGCTTCCACCAAAGAATCATGGGAACTGTAATTTTTTTAAGGGTCTTGAAAGCTGTGAGGAGACCCCTGTTCCCCTCACAGAACTACTGTTCTACTTGTAGCAGAACATCTTTGCAGCCATGAGCATTAGAAGTTTTCTTGCATTTTTGTTTAAAGTTGAGATTCTTAGGCAGGTGGTTTCTTTGCTTAATATTACACTCTGTGCTCTCATAGAATCCTGCGGTGTGGGGACATGCCAGAGCTTAAAGCAGGCACAGTAAAAATTACATTTCTACCCCTCACACACTTACACCCCCCCACTCTCTCTGTAAACCATCCAGAGAAGCAAGAGACATCATCAGAGTTCAAAGACACATCTCAGCTAGGCAGAAACACTCTGGGTGCCAAGCAGAGCCAAGGAAGGGTGTGATCTGGGGAAAACCCCAAGGGCCAGATAGAGAGGTGCAGAGGGCCTGAGGTTCTCTCACTCTTGGTTTAAACGTTCTGAACTTGATCTCTTTATAGGACTGTGGAGGCAAGTCTTGGGAAAGACCTTGGGTGGGAGCCTGGCTTAGGGCTTTAGCAGAGCCATGCAGGTGACCCAGAGTGAGACCAGGAGGCCTTTCTGGGTGTGCACTTGTGTCTCGCAATGGCTGGCAAGTGGGTGGAGTATGGCTGCAACATGTGTAGGATGGAGGCTGTGCTGGCACGGCTGGGCAACAGGCACATGTTGGTGCTTGTTGCAGCTCTTGGCTCATCTGCGGATTTGCACTCGTACAGTTGTGAAAAGGAAGTGTTGCTACCTGGATGAGGAGGAGCGAGGCTCTTTAAATTTTTGTATGTTCCTTTCCTCCAGGGAGCTCCTTACTCCTTGCCACCACCTTTCTTCCCTATTATTCATTACTATTAAGAATTTTAATGAATATCAATTATTATTACCACTGTTGATAATTATTTATTAGTTGCCTTCCACGCATGTCTCGAGGCGATGTATAAAATACAGAACAGAAACAGCAAAAGAGCAGCTAGGAATAAAACAGAAGCATCTTAATTTAAAAGCAATGCCCAGTATATACCTGTGGCAGACATCCATTCATCCAGCTGGGAAAGCTTTTTGGAAGAAAAAAAAATGTCTTTGGTTTGTTACGGAAAGAAAAAGAAGAAGAGGAGGAGTTTGGATTTGATATCCCGCTTTATCACTACCCGAAGGAGTCTCAAAGTGGCTCACATTCTCCTTTCCCTTCTTCCCCCACAACAAACACTCTGTGAGGTGAGTGGGGCTGAGAGACTTCCAAGAAGTGTGACTAGCCCAAGGTCAGCCAGCAGCTGCATGTGGAGGAGCGGAGACGCGAACCCGGTTCACCAGATTACGAGTCTACCGCTCTTAACCACTACACCACACTGGCTCTCAAGTGCAGATAGTGGGCGCCAGCCACATCCCAACAGAGATGCTGTTCCGCAGAACAGGGGCCACCACACGGAAAGCCCTTCTCTGAGTTGCCGCTCCATGATTCTTTCATTTCACATCTTATCCTCGCAGCTAGCCCTGCGAGTCAGCTGCTGCTGGGAAGCCCACAAGGCACAGCATTGCCACTTGTGATCCAGGCCTTTCCCCATTACCTGGTACTGAATCATTTTAACCAGCGATGCTGGAGTTCACACCTGAGAACCGTCTTGTGCAGAGCAAGTGCAGCAGTGCTGAGTTGTGTTCCCTCCCCATATGTGTATGTATATATATAGGATCCAGATAAGTCTATTTTTGCCCACTTAGCCCAGTTTTGCTCTCCTCTGAATCACAGCAACTCTCTAGTGTTTTAGGCAGAGGACTTTCACAGTGACCTGCAAATGCTGGGGATTGAACCTGGGACCTTTTGTCTGCAAAGCAGACGCCCTCCCTCCAAGCTGTCAATTCCTATGGAGACATTTGTGATCTTAGCCTAATTGTCGCAGTTGCTTTTTGTTTTGGCAAAGGCTTTTGATTTCACCGTGCGTTCCTGTTCTTCCAGACTGACTTCCTGCTGCTTCGTTTCCTTTTCAGTACCTTCTGGCAGTGGATAACGAACCAAATAACAAGGATCACAAGAGGTCAGCGCTTGCTATTATTTGCTGCTGTTACTTGTATAGGGAAGCTTTTTAATATCTATTTTTTTAATATATCTAGCAACCCAGTCAGATGTGTGGGGTATAAATAAGAAAATTATTATTGTTGTTGTTATTATTTTTGAATTATGGATGCTCTTTGTCAGCACTGTGTTGTACAACTCTGGTTTTTAAAAACCCAAGATGACTGAAATTCTGTACCTAGGACATCATGAGTTCTGTAACTTGTGTGTGTGTATGCGTGTGTGTCTGATTATAGAATTGTAGAGTTGAAGGGATCCTGAGAATTACCTAGTTCAACCTCTGCTTTAAAAGCTCCAATGAAGAAGAGTTCATCAGCTCCCGAGAGAGTCCATTCCACTGTCAAACAACTCTTCCCATCAAAGAGCTCTTCCTGATGTTTAGTCTGAATCTCCTTTTTTAAAACTTGAATCCATTGGTTTGAGTCCTAGCCTCTGGAGCAGGAGAAAGCAACGTTGATCCCTCTTCCATGTATATAAAGAGGACTTCCACAAGTTGTGTAGATCAGGCAGCTTTTTAATTTTTAATTTTGCAGAATCTGTGTAACAGTGAGTCAAATTGTTGTGTAATGTATTCTGGAATGGCGCTTCTGTATTCACTTGGTTCGACTTTATTTAAGCATATAAATGAAGGAGTAGAAACCCTGGACACAACACCAGCAAGATAGGCAAGCTTTGTGGGACTCTTAATATCAAAATGACTGGATATTTGAGTCCAGTGAGACAGTGTCTCTGAAACTCTCTGCTGTGTCAATGGAATGCTCTGAAAAGGAACAGAGCAATTAGACCGGGCAACGATGGTAGTTTTATATTTTATGTCATTAACATGTCTTTATCGTAACTTTGGAGGCACTGTCCTTAGTTTATGAGTGGGTAAAAAAGCCCAATAAAATTATAAATCCTGCAAAGTGACTGAATATACATTTGTGTAATGATTTGTATATATTGCAGAATTCCACTTTTGGAGGGGCAGCTGGGGAATTGGGGGGGGAGATAGATAAGTGCTGCTAGAATAACATAAGTGGCTGATAGTTAGCTTATTCTTAAAGCATCTGAAGGTTGTCGTTTATGTGACCAACCAGAAGCAACCTGTAGAGCATCATTTTAAAGGCTCTCCCAGTTTTTGCCATGGCTGGTGTCGAGCTAAATCTGCAAAAAGCTCAGATTGTTTTTCTTCCCCCCCTTCACTTTTAGTGGTGCAAATCTACTTCGGAGGCACGATGGGCGATCCCTTGCCGGAGGACAAGCCCCTGGAGCTGAGTGCGCACTCTCGCTTCATCATTGGCTCCATTTCGGAGGATAACTCTGAGGATGAGACAAGCTCCTTGGTGAAAATCGACTTGTTGGAGGACAAAGAGCAGTCCTTGTCTCCCGTCTCCGTCAGCTCAGACTCTCTTTCTGACCTCGGTCCTTCCAGTGTCCAAGACAGCTTGCCTAATCATATGAGGTACAAAAAGCATTCAAACCTTTGTCTTTTCACACCATTCTGTCTTCCTGCAATTGTTAATCCTTAAAGGAGGGATGGAGAGCTGGTGGTCCGCCAGATAATGTAATAGTTTATATTACAATGTATTGTTCCTAGGTTTACTGTACTTCTCCGTGTATAAGACTAGCTTTTTTTTTACTCTAAAATAATGTTTAAAAACGGGGGTCGTCTTATACACGGGGTCATCTCCCCCCTTTTTCATAAATTTGAGTCCCCAAAAATAGGGCTTGTGTTATACATGGTATATTGGGTATATAGGGTATATTGTGTCTTTGGACTTAGGGTAAGAGACTTTTTTTTGGTAGTAAACAACTCGTAAGTCAAATTAATAATTCTTAGAGCCTTCTTTGACTGAGGCCCAGGCTTAGCTGTCAACTTTCCCCTTTTTTTTAAAGGGAAATTCCCTTATTCTGAATAGGATTCCTCGCAAGAAAAGGGAAAAGTTGACAGCTATGTGCCCAGGTGACAACTCCCTCTCTTTTGGCTTATAGGAATATTTGTATTTCACCTGTGGCCTTGCTTTCGGTTTTTCCGCACTTGCTGCCATGGATGATTTTATGTTCTGCTCTGGTGTTTAACTCTGTTTCCACCTAAGAACTCAAGAAGAGCCTGGCTGCTCAATCAGGCTAGTGGCCCATCTTGCCCAGCATCTTTTAGCCAACCAGATGCCCCAGTGGGAATTCCCTCAAGCAAGGCCTGATCTTTTGCACGAGCCCATCCACTCTCGGGCTTCTTGGTGTCATCTTTCTGATCTTATCCAAGGTGGAGAGCCGGTTCTGTTGAGCGGCGGAAAGTTATGAGGGGGAGCTGAGAGCTACTTGCAACGCGTGGCTCTGGCATGCACAAAACGTGGGACGGAAAGCACTTTTTTTTTTTTTGCGTGTGCAGTCAGGATACAGCCTTGAACACCTCTTTCTCAATTTGTTTGCTTTTGGTTTTTAGTGGTGGCAAAGCCCTCTCCCCTTCCTGCAGTCCTGCTTAGCTCGTGCCCTGCCAAGCCAAACACAGCCACCCATCCCATCAACTGCCAGGCATTTCTCATCCCTTTAGGTGTTGCAATTTCAGGTAACCTGGACAAGGTTTCCCCTTAACCCCCTTCTCGTAATTTTCCATAGCTTTGACAGAGCTTGTCTTTCCCCACTCCCTTTTTTTTGACAGTGTTACATCCTCTGTATCGGAGCCCCGGGCCCCTAATGTTGCCCTTCAGGCCTCTCTGTCTGGCCCTTGGGATTCCTCACAGCCGCACCCTTTACTAGACCTGCTTTGCACAACTCTTGAGTGTTTTTGCCTGTCTGGAATGTGTCCTTGGAACTCTTGCTTGCCTGGATGGAGGACTGTGAGGGGTGCATGTTTGTGTAGAAAATGGTCCACAATCTTCGCTGGCTTTTCCCTCTGGTCCCACCCACCGCTGGCATGTGGCCCTTGGGAAATTTCCCCAAAGGGAACGTGGCCCTTGGGCTGAAAAAAAGCTTCACAACTCTGATCTCTATGCAAAGTGAGCTTTCCCCAACCTGGTGCTCTCCAGGTGTTTTGGGACAAGGCAACAGCCCTGGAACTTCTGAAAAGTTTCAGCAAGAAGTTATGGGACATGCAAGGATAGGTCTGCCGTGAAACCTTTGCAGTTGCAAACAATATTTAAGGCAAGATCGCATTTGGCCACCCTGATACCATCACATGCACAAATCATAATGAATGCACAACAAAAAGGGTGTTTGGAGGGTCCCACTGTTTTCCTAAGCACTTCCGTACTGCAAGTTGGAGAGGGCTGGTATTTCTTAATTTTCTCTTTTTGCTCCAGGGTTGGCATTTTTAAATGTGCAGGTGCTCTTTCGATTTGCAGGATGCTGAAGTTGGCATGACATCCTTTGCTCAGATGTGGGAAATGCAAAACCTGGACTGAAGGGTGGTGTGTTGTTGTTGTTGTTGTTGTTTGAAAACGTCTTTTATGTGGCAGAATCCTGTTGTTGGCTTCTGTGTGGTGCATCCTGTAGTTGGCATTGCAAATAAGCTAGGCAGTGCACTGCTGAGTTCTATAAAAAAATTGCTACATCATTGATAGCGTCCAGCATCATGCCGCTGTGCTGAGATTGACGGGGGCTCCTCTCTGTGATGTGTGTCAGGTATGTCCCTAGAACAGACAGCCTTCCTGTGCCATTTAGAGACCAGAAAGGGACAAGAGGTGCTTATGGCTCACATTTCTTTGTGATCCTTGTGTAGTTATGTGTTTTGCAGTTTCCGCATCTTGTGCATGGCCCACAGGCACTGAGGCCCCTTGGTTTTCCTGCCTGACATTTTCTTCAGCACATGCTCTGGGTATGTTGATGGGGCGTTGTTGTTGTTGTTATTTTATTTTGTAACCAGTGTCTTGCTGTGCTGGTTCCCTGGGAAGGGTGCCAGCAGCTGAATTGCATTTGTCCTTAAGACACCACAAATGATTTAAAATGCATCTACAGAGCAGATGGGAGAGGTTCCGGCATCTTCAGGACAGACTGGAAATGTCCCTTGCCTGAAAACCAGGAAAGCCGCTGCCTGTCAGTTTAGACGATGCTGAGACGATGGACCAGTGGGTCTGACTCATTGTATGGCAGCTGCTTCTGTGCCTAGTTCTGATTTGGAGAAGGGCATATTGAGGATGGACCCTGGTCTAGAACCCTGGAGAGTCGCTACCAGTTAGTGTAGTTCTGAGCTAGATGAACCACTGGTCTGACTCTGTATCAGGCTGCTTCCTATGTTCCTATGGCCCCTTGTTTCAGGAGAAAGACCCAGAATTAGTCCTGGATCAGGCAGTGGGTGATGGGATGGGAGGGAACCCTCTGCCTGAGACCCGGAAAGACTGCTGCCAGCCAGAGTAGGTAGCTTTACAGGTGAAACTCGAAAAATTAGAATATCGTGGGAAAAGTCCATTTATGTAAGCAATTGTTTTCATTAGCTACTGGAGTTTAATATGTGAGATAGACTCATGACATGCAAAGCGAGATATGTCAAGCCTTTATTTGTTAAAATTGTGATGATTATGGCGTACAGCTGATGAAAACCCCCAAGGTGAAATTGTTAATTTGGGGTTCTCATCAGCTGTACGCCATAATCATCACAATTATAACAAATAAAGGCTTGACATATATTTCGCTTTGCATGTCATGAGTCTATCTCATATATTAGTTTCACCTCTTAAGTTGAATTACAGAAAGAAATGAACCTTTCCACGATATTCTAATTTTTTGAGCTTCACCTGTATAAAGCAGCTTCTTAGGCTCACAACCAGAAAGAGGAAACAAAATAAAAATCCTCAGAGAGAGAGAGAGAGAGAGACAGACAGACAGACAGACAGACAGACAGACAGAGAGAGGATGGAATGAACACTAATAATATAAATACAGGCAGCAACCATTTTACGTGGGGGTTCAGTTCCTGGCCCCCGTGAGTGACAGCGGAGTGCGCATAAGCCCACCCGCCCTGCCTTGTTACACCCCTCCCCTGTTCTTCCTTCTTCTGGGTTCAAAACGGCCCACGCACAAGTGACCGCACATCACCTGGACATTTGGAAAATGTTTGCCGCCTGTACGAATTCTTCCTAAGATGGCTTGCACAAAGGCAATAACGCAGTGGCAGAACGTCTGCTTTGCATGCAGAAGACCATAGGTTCAATCCCTAGCACAGTGGTACACCTTGGGTTACAAACTTAATTCGTTCCGGAGGTCCGTTCTTAACCTGAAACTGTTCTTAACCTGAAGCACCACTTTAGCTAATGGGACCTCCCGCTGCGCCGCCAGAGCACAATTTCTGTTCTTACCCTGAGGTAAGGTTCTTAACCCAAGGTACTACTTCCGGGTTAGCGGAGTCTGTCACCTGAAGCGTATGTAACCTGAGGTACCACTGTATTTCTAGTTAATTGGAGCAGGGCAATCCCAGGCTTTCAGGCAGAGGTCACTCTCAGCCCTACCTGCAGATGCTGGCGATTGATAGCAATGGCATATTACAGGTGGGTAGCCGTGTTGGTCTGCCATAGTCGAAACAAAATAGAAAATTCTTTCCAGTAGCACCTTAGAGACCAACTGAGTTTGTTCTTGGTATGAGCTTTTGTGTGCATGCACTCTTCTTCAGATCCCCTTCTCCAGTCCCTAATCAGCACACGAAAGCTCATACCAAGAACAAACTCAGTTGGTCTCTAAGGTGCTACTGGAAAGAATTTTCTATTTTGTTTCGACAATGGCATATTAAATATTCTTATTTATATTATTAATTCTTTCAGCACCTTTTGAAGATGCCCAGCTTTATGGTGGCAGTTTTTTGTTTTGTATGGGCTGCCAGAGCTTGAAGTGGGTCCTTCCAATCCATTAAAGTTTCTGCTGCGATGAATCTTCTTTTGTCTTCCCCCGGAGACTCTTTCGTGCCCGTTACCAAGTTATGAAGGAGGGTTTTGAGGAGCGCTGTACAATCCTTTCTCTCTTCCGGAGGAGTCTCCAGGTCTTGCCATGGTCACTGCGCTTGTCCAGCCTCCCTGCCCGTCCCTGCATAAGCCCCATTACATAACCTTGAGAGATTTTTTCCTCTCTCCCCTCCTCCAGTCCCTAATCAGCTGTTTCTCTCTCTCTCTTTTTTCCCTGGCAAATCAGTGAATGCTCTCCCCTGTATACACAATGCCCACCGCTGGGAAGGAGTGCGGATGAGCTGTGCATGTAGAGGAAAAAGCAGAAGGACAAAGGTTAAAAATGCAAAGCAGCCAGTAAAATGCAGCTTTGCTCAATTTTTTTTTAAAAGGAGGGTGGTGCAGGGAGGGATCTTTCTAAAAAAGCTTCAGCTTCAGAGGAAGGAGGGTAGCCTTCTCTGTCAGAGTGCCGTCCAGTTCAAGATCTAAACCAGGGAACCCCTTTTGCTAAAAAATAAATAAATCCTGAGCCAGCATGGAAGAAGACGACAGTCAGGCAATGAGATATCATATGCTTCAAAGGTGGGTGGTGGAGGTGGAGGGAGGTTGCTAATCCGACTTTGAAGGGGTGGGTTTTTTTAAATTAAAAAAATTACTCACACTTTGAAGGGGTGTTGTTTATTAACCTTAATTTAGAGAGGTGGTTTGTGTGTGGTGGTGGTGGTGGGGGGTTAAGGTTCATTTCAGTCAGTTGTGAACTGGTTTAAAACAGCTTAATTTTTAATTATAAGGTTTTTCTTTGGGTGTTTTTTTTTGGGGGGGAGGGGGAGAAATCAACATCTCTTGCCTGAAGCAAGCTGAGATTTGACACTGCAGGCAGCAGATTGTTCGGAGAAGCTATTTTTTATTTTAAAAAAGGAGGAGACAGACAGGGTTTAGATTTCTGCAGGACTTTTTGGTTTGGCGTCCAAGAAACCAATTCAGCAGTTTTTTGTTTTGGATTTTTATGCTCTGCAGGGAGATATATCTGCCCACCATGCTTTGAAAGAAAAGGCTGGCTGGCATCACTGAATGCTTTTTGATTTGACACTGGGGCTGATACCCTACATGTGCTAACAAACTGGCAGGACTTACTTCTGCGTAAACAGATTCCCAGACTTCCCTAGGAAGAGGGATTGGTTGTTACAACACTCTGGGAATTGTACTACCATGAAGGGGATAGGGGTCTCCTAACAGCTCTCAGCACCTTAACAAACTATAGTTCCCAGTATACCTTGGGGGAGGCTATGACCGTTTAAAGTGATATTATCATGCTTTAAATGTGTAGCACAGAAAAGGCCTACAACTCTCATCAGCCATGATCGCTGCCTAAATTGACTAGGGATGATGGGAGTTGGTTGGTTGAAGCAATACCGTATTTCAAGGACCACCTGTCCCCATATGAACCAGCCCCGACCCTGTGATCATCACCTGAGGCCCTTCTTTGTTTGTTTCCTCCACAAGAAGCCCAGAAGGTGGCCTTTTCTGCAGTGGCTCCCCTTACGTGGAATACTCTCCCCAGGGAGGCTCACCTGACACTTTAGGCCTCTTTAGGCACCAGATGAAAATGTACCTCTATAACCTGATTAAACAATCTGGCCTTTTAAATGTGTTGGGGCCCCCCTTTTTTTGGTTATGTTCTGATTTTGTATTTTTATTCTATAAACTGCCCTGTGAACTTCGGACAAATTAAATAAATACACAAATAAATAAATAAATTGAAGAACACTGGTGTGGGCGGCATTGAGCTATATGGACCAATGATCTAACTTCTGATTTCTGCCTGGGCAACTGCTGCAGACTGCAGTATTCAGGATTTGTCGTTGTTCAGTCGTTCAGTTGTGTCCGACTCTTCGTGACCCCATGGACCAGAGCACGCCAGGCACGCCTATCCTTCACTGCCTCTTGCAGTTTGGCCAAACTCATGTTAGTAGCTTCGAGAACACTGTCCAACCACATCATCCTCTGTCGTCCCCTTCTCCTTGTGCCCTCCATCTTTCCCAACATCGGGGTCTTCTCTAGGGAGTCTTCTCTTCTCATGAGGTGGCCAGAGTACTGGAGCCTCAACCTCAGGATCTGTCCTTCTAGTGAGCACTCAGGGCTGATTTCTTTAAGAATTTAAGATTTCAGGATACGTCCGGCAAAATCCGGACGTGTGTCAACACCACTGAAGGCAACTTACTATTTGCAAGCAGGCTGAGGGCTGCCCAGGCCTTTAGGAGCGGACTGAGAAAACACATCTTTTCGTGTGTAAGAGAGAAATGCCTCCAGTTTTAATACAAGAGAAACTGTGTCCTGAATATCAGTATGTTTGGGATATGCTAGTACAGCTAATCTTTGGAGACCTTCTTCTGGGTGCCTCCAATGACTGGGGAAGACCACTTTGGGTGGTAGTACTCTGTTGCCCACCATGGAGTCATTTCAGCGCTGTGGGTAGACCTTCTTTTTTATCTCCCTAGATATTTTAAGCCACACACAAGCACACACATGTATCTAATACTACTACTTTTTTGTGTATATTTTTTATTGTTTTGGTCTGTTTGTCAAGCCACCCATCTTGGCAAGCTTTTTTCCTTCTTTTTGAAGGACAGAAAAGAAATACTGTAAAAACAAGGGTAGGGAACCTGCTGCTCTCCAGGCATTGCCAGACTACGACTCCCACCTTTCCTGGCCATCTTCCTCATACAAGGTGCAAAGCCCACTTTATTCTTCTCCTTCTTGAGGACTGCTTGAGGTTTCTGGTTCCTTGTAGAATCGAAGCAACAAGCGGTGGTGCCCTTTGGGACCGGTAGGGCGGCAGGCAGGGAGGCCAACAGTAGGTGGAGCCAGAGCCCATGGCAAGCAGAGCCACTCCAAGATTGGTTGTACTGTATGCACGAAGGCAGGCAGCAGTGGTGGGCTGAAAGCAAACTGGGGGTTGGTGGGGCAGTTCCCCGTGTGCGCTGCTGGGTGAGCCTCCATTGGAAGTGAAGTCTAGCAGCTCTTACACCGCTCTCTTCCTTTCTCCCTCTCAGGCCAAGTATGTCTGGTCTCCACCTCATGAAGCAAGGCCGGGATAGAAAGAAAGTGGACCAGCAGAGGGATTTCACCGTTGCGTCACCCGCAGAGTTCGTCACTCGCTTTGGGGGGAACAAAGTCATTGAGAAGGTGAGTTGCAGTTGCGACGGACCCCCCCACCTCTCAATTACTAAAATCATGTCCAAAAGGGTACAGGGGTGAAACCAACCCCCCTCCACTTGGTTTGCCTCAAAACAAACCCCTCTTACTTCAAGGGCTTAATAGTAATGAGAGTCTTTTCCCAGCTTTCGTGGCCTGGTATCCTCACTACTCTGGGTTACTTAAATGAACAACCTCTTCCCTACAGTAAAGGGCCTCCCTCAGCTCGGATCCCCACTGTCTCGATTTGCCTCAACACCCTGGCAACTTCGTGGCACTCCAGGTTTTCACCATCTAACCCTTTTCTGTGTGACTCTAGGACACAAACTATCACCTCCCTTTCTTCAGGTTAAGTTTTGCCCTTTCTTGAGTCCACACCTCTGTGAGATTTGATACCCTGCTGGACCAATAATGACGATCCCTCCTTGGCACCAAAAAGAACTGAACTTTATTTTCTTGAGAACATAGTTGTTTTAAAGATTCATGCATTCACAATCTTAGTTGCGGTAATACAGAAACATCTTTCGATCTATAGTTTCATGTTAAACTAATCCTAACCTAAACCACCACTATCCTGGCCCCACACCCTTCTTCTTCCCTGTCTCCACACACACCCTCCCTCTTCTCCACTGTCAAAACGGCTGTTCCCTCCGGGGACCGTCCTGCCCCCAAAGGATGAGCTGTCAGTTAAGATGAAGGTGGATTAACTCCTTCTGAGCCGGGAGGTAATAACTCCTCCACCCTAGGGCCAATCCGTCACAGCAGTTTTTTTTTCTCTCTTTAAAAATAAGAAAAGTTTACTTCTCAGAAACTAGGAAATCAGGGGCATGCAACCCAATGTGTTCAAGTGTTTGCTGGAGGTTTAGGCAAGCTTCCAGTGGCCATGTTCTCCTTCCACGGCTGGAGGCATTGTGGCTCTGAATGCCAGTTGCTGGGAATTGTGGGTGGGAAGAGGTGCTGTGGCACTTGGGACCTGCTTCCTGTAGGTGTCTGTTTGGCCACTGTGAGATGCTGGACTTGGTGGGTGTTGGGCTCTTCTTAAGTTCTTATGCAAGTGCTCAAACCATGTATGAATTTCTCTGTGCCCTTGGGGGGCCTGATAAGCTAAGTGGGTGAGGCCGTGGAAACGAGAGGGCTCAAATCGTGTATGAACAGGGGCACACCACAAGTCCCACATGCAAAGTCCTGCCCACTCAGTCCCTGAACCTCCCTGGGTTGAGCCGGGAAAGTCTCAAGATTTTGTTTGCCTGTGTTCTCTTGAGGTTGGGCAGTGGACATTGGAAAGCCTCTGTTAGATAGAGCACACTAGGATTGATGTACCCGGTGGCCAAGCTGTAATAAGGGACCTGCCTATGTTTCGAAGGTCCAGGGCAGGATGGGATATCCCGGCTGCAAAGAGTCAGGGCTATCCGAAATCTGCTGAGCTAACCTTAGAGGCTGTGGAGAGGCAGGAGGTGTGTGGAAATTTCTGCTGCCACAGACGTTCTTTCCCAGCCTGGTTGGTTTTAGGTAGAAGCCTCAAAATGTCCTCTCTGGCCCACTTCCTCTCTGAAGAACCTATTTGGCAGCTGGATGGGGGTGGTGGTGATCAGAGGTGAAGTAAGGGGATGTTTTTTGTTTTCTTATTTTTAGGGGGCGGGGAGGAGTTCAAGAAGTTTAAGAATGACTGTTTTGAAAGGCTTCCGTTCTGTTTTGTCTAGGTCCTTATTGCCAACAATGGAATTGCGGCGGTGAAATGTATGCGGTCCATCAGGCGCTGGTCCTACGAGATGTTTCGGAACGAGCGAGCCATCCGGTTTGTTGTCATGGTGACGCCTGAAGACTTGAAAGCCAACGCAGGTGAACCTTGGAAGCCTATTTTCATCTCTCCCCCCCCCCCATTTCCCTCTTACGCTTGTTGCAACTATAGAAAGTTAACCCTAACCCTGTAACAATTTTAAAGTTCTTTCTGTTGAGTGATTACTACCAGGGGAGGTTTTCAACCCTAGGACTTGTCTTGCTCCAAAGTGGCACTTGGCTTTTATTGAGAGTGGGTTGTATCCCAAGTCTTGTCCTACTCAAAGTATACCCACTGAAAATAATGGACATGACTTACTTGGGTCCATTAATTGCGGTGGATCTGTTCTCGACTAAAACTTACTTGGATACAATCCTTTGAAGCAGGGTGCTGTTCTTGTACGACGTTGCGGGGAGAAGAGAACTGGGCCAGATTTTGGCTGGCCTTGGTTGGTAGCCCAAGTCTGTGCTTAACAAAGACTCTGTCTGTCTTGGGATGGAAAGGAAGGGGATGCTGAGATGTGGAAACACATGGACCACCATTGAGGCCAAGTGTGATGGGGTGGGGTGGGGAGAACCACCACGCTCTTCCCTTTTTTAAGCTAGCTTCCAGGCGCTCTGGCTTTGTGTGAGGTTGGGGAGACCTGCCAGCCTCTGGGGTTTCTTGCTAATTTACACGATGTCCAGATTTGGACAACCGAGGAGTCTTGTGGTAATTGCTTTCAAGTTTATGGTGTGGTCTATGTATTATGTAGGATAGTGGTCCTTGGTTGTTTTTTATTTTCCTGAGGAGCCCTTAAATTGTTCGGGATGTCTGCAGACCATCTGATGGACATTTTTTTTTGTTCTACAGATCAAAGTGCAAACAACACTTGCTTTGTCTTGTATTTCTAAAATGTGCCTTTTTATGTGAGCATTTCATGTCAGGCATGAGACTTGTTGACATTAGGTTCGGGTCAAGTTAAGCAAAAGTACCCTGAACAGGTAAAATTTTAAGGAAAAGTTGGCAAAGTCTACTGGTGCTAAGTTACGAAAATTGCGGGCCCTAAACCCAGAGACTTGTAAATCTGTTTGATAATCCGGCCGTGGTCAAAAGAGCTTGGATTCCCATTGTTGGGGAAAAGAAAAACCAAGCATGGGGGCAGGTGCAGATATTCCTGACTGTTCTGTAACCTTTCTTTGCATCACCTGAATGGAACTATTAGAGTGCTAGTGCTCCCTGGACCACAGTTTGAGAAACTCAGCCTGTTGCTTATGCACATTTGCTTAATCTCACTGTTAATTTGGCTGTCAACTTTCAAATAGTAGATCCCCGCTACCTCACATGGTGGAGGTTAGGAATAGGCACATGCAGTTATGCTACCCTATGGCCTCTTAATGATTTCTGCAGATATGCTTATTCAGATGCTTGTACTGGAATCAGATTGGAATACTGTATCTTGCATGTTAGTTAGTTTGATATCTTCTCCAGTGATGACGTTTTATACTGAAACCTATGAATTACAAAAGTTTGGGATAAACCATCTGGCTGATTCATCTAAGGAGCAAGGAGCGCTTGGGCTTATAAGCTGAATATAGGAGTGCATTTCTATTTCCAGTTGTCTGTTTTTAACATAGAGGAATATTCAGTCTCCCTGCCAGCTGAAATCTAGCACCACAGGGAGGAAGCTAGGAGAGGTCTCTTGGGCACACAGGTTGCTAGCATGCAGAAGGTGTCTGCTGAAGTGCGAGAGGCCTCGTTGGTCTTGGTGCTCTGCTGGCTCTTGAAAACGCACCTGTTTATACAAGCGCTTTCATGAACTTGAACTTCTTGATCCAATTGTTTTAATGGCTCTGGTGACTTTTGCTGCTCCAAGTTGTGTGTGTCCGAATAATTTTAAGAATGGCACATCTGACTCACCCCTGCAGAGTTGTCCGAGGTTTGGTAAACGAGATCATTTTGACATATTGTGGTTTCCATTTATGACATTTATAACCAACAATAGTGTATTGTACAAACCTCCAATGACTCACACATCACTATGGAGGGGGCAGTTTCCTCCCCATGACGGATTCTCCTTTTGCCTTCCTTAGACATGTTTCAGACTGTCCCCTTCTCCAAGCAATTGAGTCTTTTTCATCACTTTTGATCTGATTTCATTATGATGTAAATTCTGACCTGTCGCTCCATATTTATTTATTAATGATGAAGATGATGATGATGTAAACCTTGTCTATACTTCACTCGGTCATGGTTACAGTTCTGGGTTGTTGCTTCCCCCCCCCTTTTATTTGTACAGCCTATTGACTTTTTACAGCTGTATACTCAAAAATAAAAAGCATACATATATATATTTAAGAAGAAAGAAATGCACACTTTTATGTCTTGGAAGTCAAACCCATTTGTCAGGCCACCTCTTGGCCTGGCTGTTTCTTAGCCTGTGAAAAAGTCATTTCACCTCTTGGGGAAGCTCAGCTTTCCCACTTCAAGCCTTGGTTTCTGTTTGCATTTCCATCTTCAGTCTGAATTCTGTGTACTTTGAAGTTTTTAGGCCTTTTGTATGCATTGGAGAAGTGCTTGAGCTCTTGAGAGGAGCTTGGCTTCAGTGCCAAGTGGAATGGCGACGTCAGAGTTTAGAATAGAGAAAAAAAAGCCATTCCCATATTATTGGCAGTGGGGATGGGCGGGTGTGGAGAACAGCCTCCCTTCTCAAATCCAACTGGCAGTAAATAATTAACAACAATGAATTGAGCAATTTATTAATTATTATATGTATCAGTCACTTCTTTCCAAAATGGTGAACCTAGGCCAACTTAAAAGAAAAACAAACATTAGAAGTTGTCAGGGAACTGTCCCCGGCGCAGCGCAAGGTGGTGGAAGGGCTCTCGGGATGCTACAGAGAGCCCCGGTCCCACCTGACCAGCAGCGCCTCCTCTGGTAGCAGAGGGAGCAGCAAGGTTTCCAGCGGGGATATGCAGGCTTTCCAGGGTATGGAGGAAAGAGGCTCTGAGGATGCTGGAGAGACCTAGCACTCCTCTCGCTCAAGGGGCGATGAAGGAGACACGCAGCTTCCGCCTCCCCAAAGGCGTCGAGGGGTGAAACGAAAGGATGGGAGGCGGGGTTTCCGTATACCGAAGCTCTTTTGTTGGGGTCAGAACCGGAAGGGGCCATTCCCGGATTCTGACGATGCTTGATACAGACATGAACTTATTAGCTCTGCACTGTACATAGTTTGCACTATAAAACTCTTAAAGGAAACTTGGAGTTTTGCCTGCTTACTCATGAGCAACTAACAGAGGATCTTACAGAAGTTTAAAAATAAGTGTGAAAACAGATCCAACTCAACCCCACGGCACTGAAAGATAGGCCCATGTGAATAAAACTGTTTTTGTCTGGCCCCTTGAAACAGACAGTGATGGAGGCCGGAGTGCCTCCCTGGGGAGAGCATTCTACAAATCGGGAGCCACTGCTGAGAAGTCCTTTCACCACCCTCTGCATCCTCCTAGTGGGGGCACATAGAGAAAGGTCTCAGATGCTGACTGCAGGGTCCAGGTTGGTTCATGTGGCAAGAGGTAGTTCTTGAGGTATTGAGGCCCTGAGCCGCACAAGGCTTTATAGTTATAAACCAGCGCTTTGAATTGTGCCTGGAAACTAACTGGGAGCTAATTCAGTTGTAATTATCCACATGAGTAATGAACAAAATGATTAACCACTTGCCACCCTTTTATGACACCCAGAATCTGCTGCCTGGGGTGGCCACCTTATTCAGTCTAATGATAGGATAGGTGTCAGGAGCAGGCCAGCGATTACTCACAAGGTGTCCGTAAAGTTAACGCTTTATTCAAAGATACGAAACAGCTCAGGCCTAGTGAGCACAACAGCTCTTCCTGGTAGCTCTTTCCCCAAAGAGTCAGTTGCGAGGACTGAAGGACCTTCCCACAGCTCTCTTAAGTCTCCTGCCCTGGTTCTTCCCCAAGCAATCTGAGGCTCCTTCATCTTGCTTATCTTCATCTCTCTTTGGATTCTGGGAAACCAAAGAGGAGGGGAACAGGTCAAAACAGGAGGGGGAACCCCCTGGCTTCTTCAGCCTCTTGGCTCCCACCCCCTCCAGCTTCCTCTTCTGCCTCTGATTCTGGACTGCTCTCTGCCACTGCCTCTTTTTGCTCAGTAAACCCTGTTACCTCCTCAGCTTCCAACACCTCCTCCTTACAGTCTGCTCCCTCTGACCACTCATCGTTGTCCCACCACCCATCCCCTGGCTCTGTGCCTTCTTCCCTTGGGGGTTCCCCAGCTGGTGTCTCCCACCTTTCCTCTGCATCCAGCCAGTCCATGA
Source organism: Lacerta agilis (assembly GCF_009819535.1). Taxonomy (NCBI): domain Eukaryota; kingdom Metazoa; phylum Chordata; class Lepidosauria; order Squamata; family Lacertidae; genus Lacerta; species Lacerta agilis. Next base: position 37,184,214 of record NC_046326.1, read on the forward strand.
CCACAGGACCAGGAGATATCTACAGCTACCTGGGAAATGTAGGTAGGAGCTAGGAATCATGACTCATGTGCTGTGTGTTGAGTGTTTCTGTGTCTGAGGGAATAAAACTTTGGACCTGCCTACTGAGTAAACCAGAGGTAGGGAAGTGAATATCTCCAGAGGACCAGATCATTATCCTCCCCACCGCTTGCAGACCAGATTTGATACTTGGGTGTGGTCGCCCCCCTGTCAATCACCTGACATCCCAATGTTGAGTAAACTTCCTTTGCCTGCACAGGTATTTCAGTAATAAAAGGGTTCCAGTTTTTAAAAGAGTCACCTAAAACATTGACGTTTCCCTTTCTGATACAAACAAATGCATCATTGTTATGCCCCAAATTTTCTGGAGCAGTTCTCCATCTGTTCTGAAACCTAAGGATTTTATGCTATTAAGTCTTGTTTGCTTAGGATTTTTTTTTTTGAAGCTGTGTTTGAATATGTTAACACTTGGTAGCTGGACACGGCAGTTTAAATCTTTTGTTCCTTTATGTTGGCAGAGTACATTAAGATGGCTGATCACTATGTCCCTGTACCTGGAGGCCCAAACAACAACAACTATGCAAATGTGGAACTGATTTTGGATATTGCAAAGCGGATTCCTGTGCAGGTGAGAGAGATGGAAACTGGGAATTTGGATAGCGGGGACAGCCAAGGTGGTGCCTTCCAGAAATTGCTGGGTACAGCTCTGATCACCCTTGACCATGCTGCCTGGGGATGATGAACGTTGGAAACCAACAACGAAACAAGGGCACCATGTTGGCTACCCCTGATCTATATGATGATGTGCTAAGGGAGATGTGTTTGTGCGTGGTGAAGAAGTCTGTGGCAGTGATTGGCTTGGTTTCCCTGATCTCACAGAGAAGTTTGGGAGGCCCTGGGTCTTGGGCTACCATTGGCTGAGCTGCTCAGGTCCTAAAATCTGGCAGGGCTGGCAGAAACACTTAGAGGCAGGATTGGGGGAAGCAGCAGCAGAAGTGCCAAACATATTTAGGAAGAATATCCCTGTGTGGCCCAGTGAGAACGGAGCATGCTCAGTGGTTGTGGAATGTTGACTCACCACTGGAGGGGTGGAAACGCAACCTGGGGTGGGGGACGTCTGGAAGGGGGCATGGCTGGCTGGCTGGCTGGTTGGTTTGGGCCCTGAGCAGAAGTTTTCCACACCTGCAGCATCTTCTTTGCAGGTCCTACTTGTTAAACTTCAATAAATGCATGCGCAGTGTGTTACATGTACATTTGTACCCATTTATGCATGAGCTCCTCTTGCACATGTGCTAGACAGGTGCGTGCCCCCCAGGAATCCTTTCTCTGTGTACGTGAAGTGGAAAATGCCTATTTGTCACCATGCAGTGTGCAAAACTGCCATGTCTTTTGCATTCTTTTTAAATTTCTTTCTTGCATGATTCTGTGATGCGTAAAGGATTTTCGACCCCAAAATCCCTTTCAAAAATTGTTGTGTGTTTTTTTAAAAAAGTGAGTTTAATAATGAATGGTTTTTCTAAAAGTTTTGAAATCCCGTAGAAGACCTGGTTGGAAAACTGTTTGAAATGCAGCCTTGAGAACTGCGCTCTCCCCCACCCCACCCCGTGGGCCTTATTTAAATATGGATCGCACTTCATTTTGACATGTGGCCCCTGAAATATTGATTGTGGCTCCATGTGGCCCTCTGCTCCAAAAGAGGTTAGCCAACAAACCTTAACCTGCTTTTTATTTCCAATGTAGGCAGTCTGGGCTGGTTGGGGCCACGCCTCAGAGAACCCCAAACTACCAGAGCTTCTCCACAAAAATGGAATTGCCTTCATGGGTAAGAGAGCCTTTAGTGTTGAGAGGCAGGAGAGTCGAAGCCTCTACAAGAGTTACATGTCTATACTGGGCCTCCAGCACCATCAGTCAGTGGTTTTTTCCCCAGTTTAATATTTTTATTTTCAGTTAGCAGAGAAGCACAGTAAAAAAACAAAAACCCCAGAACAAAAACATACATCTCCCACAGTTGCCTGCTACTACCATGATCCTAAAATCCCTCGTAAGCTCAAAATGTCATAACATGAGAAATATGATGCTTATTTATGATGGTAAAATTCACATTTGTTGCTCCTCCTGCTTTTGCCTCTGTCCCCACTCACCAGTGGCCAGAGGCAAAAGATTGGGAATTTGGCCCTTGGGCTGAAATCAGGTTCCCTGGCAGTGCAGTATCAGGAGGAGCAGGGGACCGAATCCAGGAACTGGCATACTTGTGCTAAGCTATGGTTTGGCTTAGCATGATGTGCAAACCAACTGCCCATAGTTACGTTGCTGGTTGCTCTTACATATGTGCTTCTGTCTGGTGAAATCCGGCTGCTGCCAAGGTTAAAGGAGGCGTTCTTTTTTTGAGGGCAAAAAGTCAGCTTTCAACGTTTTGACATTTTCTTGCTGAATCTCTTTCACTTGGTTTAGATTTGATCTACCTTATGGACTCCCCCCCCCCCATATTTCTTTTGCAGGGCCCCCAAGCCAAGCTATGTGGGCACTAGGAGATAAAATCGCCTCCTCGATAGTGGCTCAGACTGCGGGCATCCCCACCCTTCCTTGGAGCGGCTGCGGTAAGAAGTGTGTGAGGCCCCTTGTTTGCAGCTGTCTATAAGTTGAAACAACAGCAACAACAATCCTGAGAGATAGTGTGAAACAATGGATATGAGAAAGAGCTGTGAATCGAATAGTGACCAATTCAAATCTTGCTTGTCATAAATTCATGACGTGGCTATAGGTGAGCTACCATCTCTTTGCCTCAGCAATCCTGTCTACAGTATAGGTTTAATAATACTAATTACCTTACAGGGTTATTAGGAAGCATTATTGTGATAATGTATGCCAGGGGTTGCCAGCGATGTGCTCATGGGAGCAGTGGCATGCTTGAGGTCTTCCCCAGGTGCTCATGAAGCCCCTGAGCCTTCCTCTTCCCCTACCCCCTTATCCATGAGGGGAGTAAGAGTGGTTAACTTTCCCTCCATTGGAAAGTACATAGATCCAAAAGAGGAAATTGGAAGAATGACACGCTTCCCCGCTTCCTCATTTAGCTCTATGTGCTTTTCAGGGCTCAGATTAATTCTGCTGGGTGTGACTCCTAACCAGATTTCATCGGAAAAGCGAATATAATGGTTTGGTGACCCCCAAATGGGCATTTTATGCAGAGGAAAGAACCATCACCTTCACTCTGGTTTGGCTTTGTCATGTCATCACATAGCCAGATCTGATTGGCTGTGTGCTGATGTGACATCGCCGTGCCATGCTAAATGAACTGGGATTGGCTGGAATAGCCTGAGGAAAGAGCGTCCCTACTTCTAAATTTTAATTCCTCTAACGTTCTTTTGTAAAATAAAGCTCAGCTGGAGTGTAGGAAGCTGTTTAGGAAGGAAGCTTTCTAGATGGGCTTGAATTTCTTTGAGGCCATTCAAACATTGCTTTGCCTTTCAGGCCTCAAGGTGGACTGGCAAGAGTCGGACTCTCAGAAGCGCATTTTGAACGTTCCCCGGGAGCTGTATGAAAAGGGCTGCGTGACAGATGTGGATGATGGGCTGCGGGTAAGTTGGGCTGCCCACTTAATAGATCTTGAGCCAGTGGTTCTACAGCAGGGGTTGGCAAGGTTTACCTCATCTGGGCCGATTCTCTCCAGCGGAGATCCCTCCATGGGCCAGATTGTACTCACGTGCTCGCACGTGCACCAACGGTTTCTGGCGTCTACGTCTGCGCAGACGTGATTTTTGGTACCTGCGCAGATGCGATTTCCGGTGCCATGGAAGCAAGTCCCCACGCCGCGCTGCGCTAATTTAGCACAGTGCATGGGGACTTGGCAAACGGGCGGCTTGGTTTGGGGGCAGCCCATGGTCCAGTTAAACGACCCCCATGGGCTGCTTGTGGCACATGGGTCCTAGGTTGCCGATCCCTGCTCTACAGTCTGTTGATTTTTATGCATATGACTGGAGGGGAACCTCAGACCCAAGGGCTGAATGTGGCCCTCCAAGCCTTGCTATCTGGCTCTCAGAACCCTCACCGGCCCTGCTTCAGACCACGAGTGCTTTTGCCCAGCTGGAATGTGTCCTTGAAATCTGATGGCGTTTCTCACATGCCTGGATGGGAGTATAGAGAAAGGTGTGTGAGTGTAGAAACTAGCCTGCTGTACAAAGGTAAATCATTTACCTTCATTCCTCTGCCCACTTTGGCCTCTAATTTAGCAGGGCTCTTGCATTCTAAGAGAGGTTTTCTAAAAACGTTTCAACGACACTGATCTGAAAGAAGTGGGGGCGATGAACTCTCCTTAAAAAATGGTTAGTCTGCAGTCTCGTACACAGATGTTGAGTTTTTTTCTGTGCAGATGGAAAGCTCATAAGATGGCTTAGGTCCAAGCTATCTGAAAGACCAAAATTCAAAATTTCTTGCGGCTATAAGCCCATAAAATCATGAAATATACAATTTAAAACATGAAGTTACAACAATCACTTGAACCACTGAGTCCACAGGAGACCGTACCATGGCTGTCAAATCTGAAAGACCATATTCCTTCGAATAAACCTGCCTGGGTTTTGATGTGGGGCAAGGGGCATGGTGGGGTCATGTGAGAGTCCCTTCTTGGTGGCTGCTCCCAGACTTTGGAACTCCCTCCCTGGAGAAAGCTAGGTTTGCTCCCTCCTTGTCCTTCCTTTGGCAGGTGAGCACCTTCTTGTTTGAACAGGCTTTTGGGAACCGACTGCTTTTAATGAAAGGTCTGGTTCTGTGCTGTTTTCATTGTAATAATCTGTATGTTTTAAACAGATATTATACACGGATATAGTTTTAATTCTATCAATGCTTAGTTTTATCTTTCAGTGATTTTTTTTCTCTTTAAGCTTTCAGTACTTCTTGTTTTTGTCTGTGAGCTGCCTTGATTCCTGTCAGGATAAAAGGAGGAGTATAAATAAAGAAATGACAAAATAAAAAATCCAATTTTGAAAAATGGAGGACAGGCACTTTAAGCATATATCACTTAAACGACAGGCAATGTCAGCAAATGCATACACGCAAATTACATAAGGATAGAATGCACCCAGTATCCTTACTTAAAATAAACTGCCTGCACCCTATTAAAGACCTTTGGGCAGTAATGCTTCATCACAGCCTTGTAAATACCCTTAAAGCACTCTTTTAAAAAAGGCATGTTCATAAATTAATTATTGTTACTGGCTCTTGGGGTGAAACCACAACTGAGACAAGGAACAAAGCACACTTTGTATTCATTCAGCTTCACCTTTTAAATATTTGCGTGGGATATCTTGAAGGGGAATATTTGATGTTGGAAAAATCTGCTTTTCAAAAAGGGCTTCCTCCTTATGCCTACCTTCTAAAGCAGGAATAGTCATTGTGGTGCCCTCCAGAAGATACTGGACTGCAACCCCCATCCTCCCTGACCGCTGGCCATGCTGGCTGGGGCTGATGGGAGTTGGAGTCCAACACCATTTGGAGCTCACTGTATTGCCTGATTTAAAGGATGGAGCTTTGACGCCCGGGGCTCACCTGCCACGTTTGCTCAGGTCTCTGAATTTGGGGCATTTCCTTCTCTCTCTCTCTCTTTCCTTGTGCTCAGGCAGCGGAAGAAGTTGGCTACCCCGTCATGATCAAAGCTTCCGAAGGAGGGGGAGGAAAAGGAATCCGGAAAGTGAACAACGCCGACGACTTTCCCAATCTCTTCAGACAGGTACAGAGCTCTGTTTGCCGCTTCTGTCCCTGTGCCCTGATGATGTGGTTGCTGATTTCTTCCACGGAGGAAACATCTGGGTGCTGTGCCCTTGCACAAACATTTTGCCTGTTTTAGTTGATGTTTTCGTTTCACCGTTGCAGTTTTCCCGTTGTTTTTGCACAATTTCCTTCTGTTCAGTGTGAATTGTGGGCAGGTCTGCACTTGGTGCTGAAGGCCCCTTTTTCTACCTCAATACTGGGTTTTAAGTTTTTTTGGGGGGAAGGGGTACAAGCCCAGTGGGTAGAGCATCTACTTTGCTTGCCGAGGTTGCCAGGTTCAATCCCTGGTGTTCTTAGATGGGCCTGGGAGAACCTCTTGGGCCTCCTGGGTGTTGTATTCCAAAACATTGGGAGTGCACCAGGTTGGTGAAAACTGCTTAAAGGTGTGCATTTGAGTTCCAAGTGCTGCTGCTTTATTTGTTTCTATTATTTTATTAAATTTATATCCTTTCCTTCCTCCCCAAAGAGCCCAGGGCACAGCAGGCAGCTGTACGTTTTTAAAACAAAAAAGAAGCAAAAGCATTCTAAAATGGATCAAAACCTTCCAAAAAACAAAAACCCAATTACTATTTTTTAAAAAAGCAAAATTACAATAAAAACGATGCTTCCACCCAGTGATCTTAAGATTGCCAGGAACAGTATTCTCCAGCCACCAAATGCACCTGGGTGAGGAAGAATGTTTCCAAATTCCTCCTGAAAGTAAAAAATGATGGAGCCATGTGCACCTTGCCAGGGAGGGCATTTGCCAAGTGCAGAACCACATCTGGAAAGACCTTCCCATGGCCCAGTGCCAACTGGGCAGCCCCCAGTGGAAGCACCAGCAACAAAGGCCTCACCTGCTGGTTGTAGGGACCAAGATGATTGATTTATGGTTAATCCTAATTACATGCTTTCAAAAAAATCCGAATCTCAGTTGCCCTTGCAGTACTGAGAATAAACATGACCCCCATCCTAAGAGAGATTTGTTTTGGTTTCCACCTGGTGCTGCGCTCTTTATTCTTAGGTACAAGCTGAGGTTCCGGGATCCCCCATCTTTGTGATGCGCCTTGCCAAACAGTCCCGCCACCTGGAAGTCCAGATCCTCGCAGACCAATACGGCAATGCCATCTCCCTTTTTGGCCGCGACTGTTCAGTCCAGCGTCGACACCAGAAAATCATCGAGGAGGCTCCCGCGTCGATTGCCACGTTGGCCGTCTTTGAACACATGGAACAGGTGAGTGCGCTTCAGAGGCGCCTGGCTTTTTCTGGCGGGACAGCTACTTGTCCAACGGCAAAACAGCTGTCACAAAAGCAGAAGGACATTTTAGGAGAGCCTTGCTGGGTCAGACCAAAGACCCTTCCTAGTCCAGCATCCTGCTTCTGACATAGGGCCATGGAAATTTCCCTGGCTGAAACCCTGGACAGACACTGACAGTCAGTGCTGGACAGTAATGAGCTAGATAGACCAAAGGTCTGACTCCACAGAAGGCAGTTCTCTATCTTCTACATTATCTTGGCTCGTGATCAAATTGGCAGTGGCTGTTGTGACTGAGCGGTTAGGGAACTACTCTCTGGAGCTTTCCGTGTGGGTTCAAGTCCAGGGAGTGTTTCCTCCAAGGTCTCTTCCAACTCTGCAGTTTCATAATTCCTAAAGGCCAATGTCCCTTAGAAGTAAACAAATCTCCTCTCTGGCTCTCAAATTGTGCAAATAATTTTTAAAAATGGTTGCACGGATGAACAGGACCTATGCATGTGATCTCGACAGCTGAGCAGGTTCGTATTGGCCTACTCCCACAAACAGATGCAGAGACTTGGCATTTCGATTCAACCCTTTCCCTCTCTCTCCCTTTTTAAAGTGTGCGGTGAAACTTGCCAAGATGGTGGGCTATGTGAGTGCTGGCACAGTGGAATACCTTTACAGCCAGGACGGCAGCTTCTACTTCTTGGAGCTGAACCCCCGGCTCCAGGTGGAACACCCCTGCACAGAGATGGTGGCCGATGTCAACCTGCCTTCAGCTCAGCTACAGGTGAGTCGGGAGCTCTTTCCATAGGCCGCATCGATTCATTTGTATGCTGCATTTCCCACAAGTAGATCAATGCTCAAAGCAGTCCGCGTGGAAAAACGAGCCGTCCAAGCGCAATAATGATATAGAATACAAAAGCATAATTGTAAGGTCTTCAGTGGCTGCTCATGAGTAACCAGGCTCTTTATTGTGCAAATATATACAGTGCAGCTAAGAAAAAGACGTCCAGCTCATCCTTCGGCAGAGTCCGGGAATGACCCCTTCCGGTTCTTTGCCCAGCATAAAAGGCGCGGGATGCGGAACCCCCACCTACCCCCTCTACATCTTTCCCCCCTGCGCAAATGGGGAGACGGAAGGGGTGCTTCTCCTCCAGCCTCTGCTTGGTGCGAGGGCTTTCTTCCCCTGTCCGAGCCCTTGCCTTCTGGCGAGGGCAATCCTCTGACAATAACGACATGACAGCATAACACTAAGAGGGGGGCTGGGAAACATAGTGCTATGTATTGCAACATTGACCAGAATGTAGGTGCAAAGTCATGGAAAAATAACCAGAAACCCCCAAAATGGATCTGTTTTAAGAAGATATGGGAGCAATTAAATGTTAACAGCCATGTTTAAAGGAGAGAGAGATTCTGAGAAGTCATTAACAAGTGGAATCTCATTAAAATATTTCGTAAAGCGAGAATTGGGAATTTCAAGGCACATGTATTTATGATAATTCCCATCTTGGGGAGAGCAAGTTTTAATGAAGAATAATAATGAGCCAGACACCATTCGCATTATCCGCTCTTTTTATTACTAGGTATTCAGGCTACATAAATTTATATGCTTTCCCCCCCTAAAAGCAAATTCTATTGTAAATTTTAAGGCATGTTTTTCGCATGTAATATTTTTGATACTCGTACACTATATTAATTAAATAGAATAAATTATTTTTAAAAACACACTAAAAACCAACAATTAACAGTTCATTTAACACACATCAAAAATGAAATGAGCATAAAGCTCACTGATATGTCAGAAAAAATATTATTATTATTGATGACGATAATAAAAGGCCCCAAGGGTGGCTTACAATATTAAAATCAGTTAAAGCTGTTTACAATCAGAAGAACAGGGTGGATCCTAAAACTACTTTAGATCTAAATGTACTCCCAGAGCTGATGACATTAGTAACTAGCAACCTCCCCTGCCATTTCTTTTAAAAATTTTATTAGTAAACAAAGTAAACCAAATATAAGGAGCTTAAAGAAATACTCTTATAGCAGGTTGAAAGCAGCACAAGGTTGAACTTGCTGTTCACTCATTGAACTTGCTGTTCCAAAAAAATTACAAAAAATACCTGTTTTTCCATACCCTCCGGCATTTTCGAATTCATCAACCCAAGAGTTCACCAATGGGTTGCAAAAATATCCAGTAATTTCGTGTCCAAAAGCAGTCCCAAAGCTGATGACACTGGTGACCAAATACAGTTGAACCTCGTTTTTTGAGCGTCTCAGAAGCCGAACGTTTCGGTTTTCGAACCCTAAAAACCCAGAAGTAATTGCTTCCGTTTTCGAACGTGCCTCAGAAGTAGAACGTCTTCCGAGGCGCGTTTCTCAATTCTCTCAATGGAATTTGCTGAGTGCCCATTGCGCCTCGGTTGTTGAATGTTTCGGAAGTTGAACGGTCTTCTGGAATGGATTACGTTCGACAACCGAGGCACCACTGTACCTCCCCACCAAATATCCTCAGCCTAAAAATACCTCTTCCAAGTTTGCCTGGAAGCAGCTCCTTTAGGAATAATAATAATAATAATAATAATAATAATAATAATAATAATGATGTTCCATCTGGATATATAAAATATATAAAAATATTTAATATTTTAAATGTATTTTAATGTTTGGTGGAAGCCACCCAGAGTGGCTGGGGAGACCCAGCCAGATGGGCGGGGTACAAATAATAAATTATTATTATTCTTACAGCAATATATATAATAATAATGTGCCCTGTCCACTTGACTCAGTTGCCCCAGGCACTCTGGGCAGCTACCAACACATGTAAAAAATATTATAAGACATCAAACATGAAAAGCTTCCTGATATAGGAAGGCTCTCTGGGCTCGAGGGTGGGGCAAGACAGGTAGAAACAGCCACCTCTTAGATGGCACATAGAGCATGCCTCCTCCTCCCCTTGCTCTTGTGGAAGGATGCGATGGGTAGCAAAACCTGGGCCCCGTCTACAAATTGCGGCGTGAAAGAACTGGTTCTACTGGAGCTGGCTTGGGGGGGGGGGGGAGAGGCGGGGAAGGAGGGAAGAAGTCTTCTGAGTCTCCATCCCCCTGTGTCGTAAGTAGTGAGTCATGTACTCGCTGCTACAGCCGGGACAAGATTGGAATGCCGATAGCGGAGAGACTTTGTTTTGCAAAAATGTTACCCAGTGAGTCCTAAAAGGGCTGCTCCCTGGCTCTTTGCAAATCCCTGGGTGTGTTTCTGAGTGCGTGGGCTGCATCCAGCTAAGTTCCACTCACGTTCAAATGAACAGCGCTAAGCCAGCCATGCTTATTAACTTCACAGGGTCCACTCTGAGCATGGCTTATGTCACCCTGTGTTGGGTTTTCCTTTGGAGGGGATGCAGTGTCAAAGCAGCCTCATGTTTAACCACCTAGCCAGAATAGACATCTTTCAAGAGTAGGAAACACCTGTAGCTCTCTGGATGCTGTTGGACTACAACTCCCATCATCCCTGATCTTTTAGTCATGCTGGCTGGGCCTGATGGGAGGTGTAGTCCACTACATCCAGGGCGCCCCAGGTTCCTCACTTCAGATCTTACTATATTTTGCCCCCAACAACAACCCTGCAAGGTGAGCTAAGTTGAGAGATGACACTTGGCCTGAGACCACCTATGAGCTTCACAGCTGGCCAAGGATTCGAACTCATGCCTCCTTGGCCCATTCTTGTCACTCCATTTGATTAGTGTATATTTGGAAGCTGGGGCACTTTGACCCGGTGGTGTAGCTCCAGGCTAAAAATTTGGGGAAGGGGGGAGATGCTGAATTTCTGGGGTGGGGAGAGCCTGTGGCTGTGGCTCAGTGGTAGAGCATCTGCTTTGCAAGGTCCCAGGTTCAATTCCTGACATCTCCAGGTAAGGCTGGGAATGTCTGCTGCTGAAAGGATTGGAGGGCTGCTGCCAGTCAGCGTTGACAATACTGAGCTTGGTGAGCCAATGGTCTGAATCGGTATAAGGCAGCTTCCTATGTTTTTATGTCTGGAGTTCTGTAGTAAGCAGGCCATTTCTCTGATTGTGTTTCTTGGTTTTCCGCTAGTAAACACCTTGACAAAGACATTGGAGAGTGATTGCCAATCAAAGCAGGCAACACCGGGCCGAACACAAATGGGCTGTTTCTGCAGAGCAGGTGTGGGGAGCCTCTCTCCCTCCAGATGTTGCTGAACTACCACTCCCATCATCCCTGGCTGCTGGCCATGCTTGCTGGGCCTGATGGCAGTTGTAGTTCAGCAGCATCCGAAGGGACAAAGCCCTCACCCACTGTACAGGATAGTTCCATGCATTAATACCCTATTGGCTTGCTGCTACTTGTGGCTGAGGGGAGTTGTAGTCCAAAACATCTGGAGGGCGCCAGGTTTACAAAGGCTGCTCCGCACTGATCGGCAGTGATTCTTTGGAGTTTTGGACAGGAGTCTTTTCCCCTAGTCCTTCTTGGAGATGCTGGGGATTGAACCTGGCACATCTTCTGCATGCGAAGCGGATGCTTTGCCACTGAGCCACAGGCGGCTGTTGGAGGGAAGACAGTAGCGAACCAGATGAACTGAGTATATACGGCAAGCTGCCTATATTTGAATGATGGGTCACTTCTTACGTTCACCTGTTTAGTGGCATGCAATTAAATTTGAAAAGTGTCATTACTTCTCTTCTTTTTAGATTGCCATGGGAATTCCCCTCCACAGGATCAAGGATATCCGAATCATGTATGGAGTGTCTCCCTGGGGGGACAGCCCTATTGACTTTGAGAATTCTGCCCATGTGCCTTGTCCGCGGGGTCATGTGATTGCTGCCCGCATCACGAGCGAAAATCCCGATGAGGTGACTTGCAAGTTATTTCTTCTTCCTTTTCTTCTTTTCCAGGTTGTGGTTGACAGTGGTATACTGAGTCCTACAATCCCCACAAGTATATTTATAAGACACGTGAAAATTGTTTTAATCTTGATCTGCAGATAACGATGACCCAAGCTGGTAGCCACAAATATGTATTAATAAGTGACGATTCTAGTCTGCTTTTCCTTTGAAAGAGCAAAAGGCAGTATGCAAGCTTTTCTTTTCCTTCCCTGCTGCCTCCTCCCCCAACCCCAGTTTATCTTCAAAACAACCCTGCGAGGTAGGTAAGTTTAAGAGAGAGTTTCTGGCCCAAGGATGTCCAACTACATTGATGAGTGAGGATTTGCACCATCTGACAAGTTAAAGTTTCTGCCACTGTAGAGGATAACTTGGCCTCTCCACTAACCTTGTTTAGAAAAGGATATTCCAGCTCAGAAAGCAATGCAGATTTGTGGTAATGATGGGGGATGGACCAATAGTACATTTCAGGTATCGCTCATTTGCTCAGAGACAGTAGGAAAAGCATATGAGGCTCTCAACATCAAGACACTTCTTTTATTGTTGTTGTTGTTTATTAAATTTCTCTAGCATCCTTCATCCGTAGATCTCCGTAGGGCAGTCCACAACATAAAATTACAATACAGTGGTACCTCATGTTGCAAATGGGATCCGTTCTGGAGCCCTGTTCGCAACATGAGCAGAACGCAACATGAAGCGGTTTGGCACTTCTGCGCATGCGCGAATCGCCGAGCCCGGAAGTAACCCGTTCCAGTACTTCCGGGTTCGGTGCGTTCGTACCCTGTGACGAACGCGACCCGCAGCGGCCGTAACATGAGGTATGACTGTATAAAAAACACAAAATACATAATGAAAATAATAACAAAAGCAAACCAGTTATCCCTCCCTCCCACAACACATTTTAAAGGGCATCAGATGGCATCAGCCAAAGGCCAGGCTGAAGAGGAATGTTTTCGCCTGGTGCCTAAGGGTCAGTGTAGTCAGTACTGAGCCAAGTGTGGTGCTGATAATACCAAGGTTGCAGGTTCGATCCCTGTATTCGACAGCTGCGTATTCCTGCATTGCAGGGTTCTTGGACTGGATGATCCTAAGGGTCCCTTCCAACTCTACAATTCTATGACTCTGTGACCAATGGGCCATCTCAATTTGAGTCTGGAGAACCAAAGTTTGTGACCATTGTCCCAGAACTGAATGCAGTCCTTCCCAGAACGTAGGGAGGGTAAAAACTTGTATTTCTGTGTTTCATTGATCTGTGATTGTAATTGTGTGTGTGTCTCTCCCCCCCCCCCCCGGAGTGTGTACATGCAGGTTATTTACATGTGAATGCTCTCTCTTGTAATTCAGGGGTTCAAGCCCAGTTCTGGAACCGTCCAGGAGCTGAACTTCCGCAGCAACAAGAACGTCTGGGGCTATTTCAGTGTCGCCGCTGCCGGAGGACTTCACGAGTTTGCTGACTCGCAGTTTGGTCACTGTTTCTCCTGGGGAGAAAACCGCGAGGAAGCCATCTCGTAAGTAGCTCATTAATGGGGTGGGCTGGGGGAATACCCCAGGGCAGAAAGTTACCCTGCCAGGTGTTGGTCCATGTCTCTATGAATCCCCTGCAATCCAGAAGATTGACAGCTGTGGTGCTGGCCATGCTACCCCTCAATGGATTGCAGAGCATTCTCTTACATTTTTACAGCAAATAAACCCAAACTCATCTTTTAAGTCAGGCGCGGGGAACAATTGGCCCCCCGGAGGTTGCCAAACAGTGATTCTCATCTCTGGCCCCTTGTGTGGGGGTAGCAGCATGAGTGCAAGCGAGGATAAGAGACAGAGAGGCAGCGCTTGACCAGCAAGCTCTGGGAGACAGTGTGAGAGGAAGAGAATGCTTCCTCTGCTCCGCCCAGGCTCTTTTATTACACAAAGAGGAAAAAAAATGTTACAGGATTCAAACGGGCCAATCAAATTCATCCAGCACATCCCTAGAAGTTCCATGTGAGATGGCTCAGGTAACAAAGATCTCATGGGGAAGACAGGAAGCTTGGCCTTTTCACCTACATGACTACCACATGGCTACACATCAAACACATCAAAGGACGGGATAGATCAAGGGATGGGAAAGAGGCAAGAAACTACTCAAGATACCAGGGAGTGACTTAGCATCCTGGTGACAGGACTCTTTATGAGTTTGCCCAGGCAATCTCCCTTCTGAGGCTTGGGAACCAAAGAGGAATCAACAAAGGAATGTCAAACTATCATTTGGTTCTGCTCTAGTGGGACGTGACTTGCAAGCTTTATAGAGATGGAGTCCAAATAAATGCTACACCCTTGGGCCACGTTTGCTGGGGCTGATGGGAGTTGTAGTTCAGCAGCCTCTGGAAGGCTCAAGGTTCCCCCACACCTGCTTTGAGGGTTCTTAAATGACACAGTGTTGTAGCCGGCTCAGTCTTAAATCAGAGTCAGTAGTCAATGTAATTGTCAGGGAGCTGCACTCCGCTGCCAGGCAGAGTCTGGGAGGGTACAGGCAGCCCCAGCCACTCCTAGCCACTGATACGTCTTCCAGTGGGTCTTCCAGGACCTCCCCTGGGGAGGAGGAGTTATCCTCAGGCAGCCAGGTGGAGCGAGGGCTCCTGGATGTTGCTCAAGGACCCAGCACTGCCCGGCAGACCCGCTCTGAAGGGGAGCTGCCACTTCCGTCGCCCGAACTGTGCAGAGGGGTCAAAAGACCGGGAAGGCGGCACTTCAGGATGCCGAAATTCTTATGTTGGTAAATAGCCTTGCACAATACTGTAAATAGCCTTGCACAATAAAATGGTTAAAAGACAAGACGGACTTTGTCTTTACTTGTGAGCAACCCCTTGAGGATCCTGACAGTAATGAATGGGCCTAAGTTTGTAATGTCTATGGGATGCAAATTGTGAACAGGGAACGGAAGGGAAGAAATAAAACAAGCAATAAAAATGTGATTTTAAAATCATGCAACAGCACATTACAATTGCTACAACAGGTATTCAAGATGGTGGTTTACCTTCAGCCGCACCCCTTTTTTTCACCCTTTCAGGAACATGGTCGTGGCTCTGAAAGAGCTTTCCATCCGGGGGGACTTCCGGACCACCGTGGAGTACTTGATTAAGCTGCTGGAAACGGAGAGCTTTCAGCAAAACTGCATTGATACTGGCTGGCTGGACCGGCTGATTGCAGAGAAAGTGCAGGTGTGGCTTGGTTCATTTCCCCCTGGATTCCCTTGCCCCTAAAATTCTGGTTTCCAAAATTCATCTGTCCTTAACAACTAGATGCAAGATGCCGTAGCTTCCCCCTCTCCTTCGTTTCCCTCTTTGCTTTGTGAGATAACTCTCTAAAGCCCTA
The DNA here is from genome assembly GCF_009819535.1 of Lacerta agilis. NCBI lineage: Eukaryota > Metazoa > Chordata > Lepidosauria > Squamata > Lacertidae > Lacerta > Lacerta agilis. The sequence goes on from NC_046326.1 coordinate 37,199,456, forward strand.
AACCAGACCTGAGAAACCTTTGGCCCTCCAGAGGTAATAGGACTCCGCTTCACCAGCCTGGGGCGCATATCTATCTATCTATCTATCTATCTATCTATCTATCTATCTATCTATCTATCTATATAGGTCCGTTGGTCATTTAGGCTGCTGCTGATAAAAGTTTTAAGTAGTAAATGCACTGATGCGGAGTCTTTTTAGGACTCACTAATATCTAATATATAGTTTATATCTTTTGTAACCTAAGTATGTACTCAATGAATCTTACAGTAAACTAGTTTATCATTCAGATTCATGTGTATTTTTCTTTTAAGAGGGACAAAAGGGATTAACAGCCAAGAAGGCAGGAAGGTAGAAGATATAATTATTAAAAAGGACTCAAACGAATCAGCAATCCGCTTGCTGCTGTGTAAATTCAACAAGGAAACGTTTAACCCTGCTATATTATATATAAACGTTCCTACATATATAAAATGCCAACTGGGAGGGAGACTCCCTGTCCCCCCCCCTTTTTTAAAAATACTCCCACAGTGTATTGTTATCTGAGATGGATTTCAAACACTGCCAGACATTTTGTTAGACGAAAGAAGAAGGGTGTAAATAACAATCCAACTTGGATGGCTTTAAAAGAAGATTAGATAAATTGGTGGAGGGTACAGCTATGTTCTGAGGACGAGATGGTTGGACAGTGTTCTCGAAGCTACGAACATGAATCTGACCAAGCTGCGGGAGGAAGTGGAAGACAGGAGTGCCTGGCGTGCTCTCGTCCGTGGGGTCACAAAGAGTCAGACACGACTAAACAGCAACAACAACGGCTATGTTCTGCCTCCACTGTCAGAGGTAGTATGCCACTGAATTCCAGTTGTCTGGAATTGCAGGTGGACAGAGCTGCTGTTGCCCTCAGGTCCTTCTTGGGGCCTTCTCTTGGGGGCTTCTGGTTGTCCACTGTGAGAAAAGGGTGCTGAAATGGATGGGGCCCCCTTTTGCCTGATCCAGCTCTTACGCCACGCTCTCATAGAAAACTGCCAGTTAAACCTGGAGTGGCAAACTGTCCGCGTTTATTCCCAACTCTTTTTTTTCTCTCCCTTTCTTTCTAGGCAGAGAGACCAGACACCATGCTGGGAGTTGTGTGTGGGGCTCTGCACGTGGCTGACGTGGGCTTTCGGAACAGCGTCTCCAATTTCCTGCACTCCTTGGAGAGGTCAGGCAAAGCCCTTTAGAAACCTTGAAAATGAAATAAGCTTCCGGTTCACTGGGGGGGCAGGGGGGTTATGCTGGGTTGCGCTCGTGACTTGCTTGTGGGCTTCCCAGGAGAGGCATCTGGTTAGCCGCTGTGCAAAATGGGATGTTGGACTTTGGTGTGATGCCAAAGCATGGGTTTCCCATTTGGATGGGTGGGGGGTGCAAAGCAGGGACCCCCATCAGTAGGTGGAGCCAGAGCCAGTGATGGTCGGAGCAAACTAAATCCCAGTGGTTCCCCCACCACCGTCCCCCTCTGCCAAGTATCCCAGGGATGAGAGTTAGTTAGGTAATCTTCCATTCCTTTCCCTTCACAACAATCTTTCAGGGGCCAAGTCTTACCTGCTCATACGCTGCTGAACACAGTGGATGTGGAACTTATTTATGAAGGAAAGAAATACGTGCTGAAGGTATGTGTCACGCAGCAGATTGTTAAGAGTGGGATCCCATGGCCGCCAAGTTCAAAAGGTGTATTTTGGTGACAATTCCATGTAAATGCGGAATGCAACCACAGTAATAGGGGGTCATTCATTTCTTGTGATTTGCATCCCGTGGGCTTGAGAGTGGCTGACGGTACTTTTTCCTAAAACGGGAAACGGGAGCTCTTTACGCTGCAACATTTTATTGCACATCCCATTGTGGGGGAGCAATACCAGTACAGGGACAGGAAACACTGGCTGTATCCACTGATAAGTCTGCTCAGTATAGACCCATGGCACGGGGGTGTGGGGAATGGACAAGAGTAACAAGGCCTATTAATTTAAATGGGTCTACTCTGAGTAGGACTACGTTGGATGCTACCCCACTGTCTCTCCCCTCCCCACCCCAAAAAGCCTAAACCAGGTAATGCAAAACCAAAGGTTTCACATGAGCTTTGGGAGCCCATCTCCATCCCTTGTTCCTCCTGCCCTTACAGGTGACTAGACAGTCTCCAAACTCCTATGTCGTCATCATGAACGGCTCCTGCGTGGAGGTGGATGTTCACCGGCTGAGCGATGGAGGGCTGCTCTTGTCCTACGATGGCAGCAGCTACACCACCTACATGAAAGAGGAAGTGGACAGGTAGCGTCCCGTCCCGTCCCCCCCGCAAATATTTTAATGATCACTGGTGATCAACTCTGGGTATACTCCTGAGTTTAAAACAAGCCTCTGCCAGATAATCTGCATTCTGTACAAATTATGCATGCTTAGCAAATTTTAGGGCTTTAAAGGTCAGCACCAACACTCTGAATTGCGCTCGGTTTAGAAATGAATATGTAATATCAAGCAGCAATGGGTGAAAGCATCTAGGAAAAAGAGCTGGAAGTCAACTTATTGGAAAAAACTGTATGAAATCTGATGTAATTTAGCATTGGTTTGTTAAAAATTTGGTAAACTAATATTTGGCAAAAGAAGAAGGAAGAATTGTGCTCGGAAACGTACTGGGAGCCAATGTAGATCTTTCAGGATTGCTGATATATAATCCCAGTGGCCGCTCCCAGTCACCAGTCTAGCTGCCACATTCTGGATAAGTTGTAGTTTCCAAGTCACCTTCAAGGGTAGCCCCATGTAGAGCACATTGCAGAAGTCCAAGTGGGAGATAACCAGGCCATGTACCACTCAGGTGTGACAGGGCGCAGGCAGGTAGGGTCTTAGCTGGTGTACCAAATAGAGCTGGTAGAAAGCTGCCCTGCACCCAGAATTGACCTGCACCTCCATGGACAGCTGTGAGTCGAAAATGACTCCCAGGCTGCACACCTGGCCCTTTGTTGTTGTTGTTGTTCAGTCGTTCAGTCGTGTCCGACTCTTTGTGACCCCATGGACCAGAGCACGCCAGGCACGCCTGGCCCTTAAGTGGCGCAATTACCCCATTCAGAACCAGGGAGCCCCCCACCTGCTTGCCCCCTGTTCCCTAGAAACAGTACTTTCTGTCTTGTCTGGATTCAACCTCAATCCATTTACTGCCATCCATCCACTGCGCCTGCTGGTTGGGGTTGATGGGAGTTGCAGCCCAACAGCAACCAGAGGGCCACAACTTCAGCTTCTCTATGCTTACTTAAAAAACAACTTACCCTACCCTGCTTCTGCTTGTCCCATGCACGAGGCAAGGAGATTTGTTAGCTGGGGGGGGGGGCGCGGCGGCGGTGCTTGATCCTGATGCTGAGAGCCCGCAGATGTAAAGCTGGCCACTCGGTATAAGGCAGCTTCCTATGTTCCTGTTTAAATTAGCTGTTAGCTGAGAACCGTGAGGACTATAATCTTGTTTTATTTTTAGAGGAAGCGACGTAGGTCAGTGGTAGAGGGTTTGCCTTGTACATAGAAAGTGCCTGCTTCAGTCCCCCAGGCGGATCTGTTCTCTGCCTGAAATCAGCAGAGAGCTACTGCCATTCAGCATAGATAATACTGAGCTACATAGACCAAATCACCTGTTTCGGCATAAGGCAGCTTCTTAGAGCTCAGCAGTGGAACTTCTGCCTTGCATTCAGAAGGTCCCAAGTTCAATCCCTGGTATCTCCAAGCAGGACGACCACTGCCTGCCTTTCAGTGTAGCAATACTAAGCTGGACGGACCAAAGGCCTGGGGTCACTATAAGGCAGATGTTGATGCTGTTTTCATTCTCTGGCTTTGTGCCTCTTTGCTTAGGTACCGCATCACTATTGGCAACAAGACCTGCGTCTTTGAGAAGGAGAATGACCCGTCCATCCTGCGTTCGCCTTCAGCGGGGAAGCTCATCCAGTACGTGGTGGAAGACGGAGGGCATGTCTTTGCTGGCCAGTGCTTTGCCGAAATCGAGGTAAATCCCCCCCTCCCTTTTGGCCCTGCTGGGTTCTTCCTTCAAGGACCATCTGCGCTTCTTTGCTCGGGTCAAACTTTCGTTGCTCGCGGCTAAAAGCCTTTGCCAACAGTTCAAACGGGGATCAAAAGCTATGCAAGGGATCATCTTGTGCAAATGGAAATGCTGGAAGTACAACACGGATGTAACAAGCCAGAATCAAGAATAAAACCATAAGCAATGAAACAAAAGGATAGAAAAGCAATAAAATATTGGATGGGTGCAAATGGAAGTGGGGGGTAAACATTCCCCTATGAGGAATGATTCCTTTTTGCAAAATGACTTGAGGAATGATGAGTACCGGTCCTGAATCTGTCATTGGCAACCACTGTACATATTTGGAAATGCTTGGAGAAACGTCTTCCTTCTCCAAGGTCTCCTTTGTTTCCATTCTTGGCGCATCCTCACTTTGCAGACTTCACCAGATACACTCAGTATAAACAACGGAAACCCAGAAGCCCGTATAGAATGACTTGATCATGATGTGCCTTTGATTAGGGTTCAAGTAATACGGAAACTGGGAGATGTGAAAATTAACTGGTTCCAGCAATTGCAAATGCAAACTTTTGCTAAATTTCTCCTTGGCATTTGAGGCCCTTGACTTTCTTTGGAAGTTTCTGTCTTAAGCATTTATGAAATAATTAAATACAGATTTTTGGAAATAGCTTTTTGGTAGTTCAGACTGTATGGGCGGGGGGAAGGAGAGAAAGAAAAGCAAAATACAGTGGAAATCTGAATGCATTGTCTTGTCTTTCCTCGCCTCCCAGGTGATGAAGATGGTGATGACTCTGACTGCCGTGGAGTCAGGCTGCATCCATTACGTGAAGCGCGCTGGTGCGGCGCTTGATCCCGGCTGCATCATTGCCAAACTGCAGCTTGATGACCCAAGCCGAGTTCAGCAGGTGAGGACTTTGGGGGCAGAGGCAGCTTTTGGAGAGGAGCTGAGAGTCAGTTCCTTAGAGCTGCTGCTGAAGGGCCAAGATGATGTTGCCTGGGACAAATTCCAGCCGAAACGGGAAGCGTTTTAGTGCCCAGCAGGCCAGCCTGAGTAGTTGGGAACAGTTGGTGCAACAGTTCAGGCCTGGCGATGAATTTTTATGGCTGTATCATGAAGCCACATGCCTATCTTGGATTAAGGACCCAGGTGGCGCTGTGGATTAAACCACACAGTCTAGGGCTTGCTGATCAGAAGGTCGGCGGTTCGAATCCCCACGACAGGGTGAGCTCCTGTTGCTCGGTCCCAGCTCCTGCCCACCTAGCAGTTCGAAAGCACATCAAAGTGCAAGTAGATAAATAGGGACCGCTCCGGCGGGAAGGTAAACGGCGTTTCCGTGCGCTGCTCTGGTTTGCCAGAAGCGGCTTTGTCATGCTGGCCACATGACACGGAAGCTGTCTGCGGACAAATGCCGGCTCCCTTGGCCTATAGAGCGAGATGAGCGCCGCAACCCCAGAGTCGGACATGACTGGACCTAATGGTCAGGGGCCCCTTTACCTTTACTAGTATTAAAAAAAAACTGACATATTAGATCTAGAGGGCTTTAACAATCATTTTGGTTGGCATGCTTAGTTATGTTAAGACAAGGTGAAAGTCCACAGAGACTTTGCGAACCATGTAATAAGAAGGTCCCCATACGCGGTCTGGTTGAAAAACAAGGGTATCCTGGAACAAAAGACACCCTGGTGGCTATCGCAGAACGGAAGCCATGACAGTAAAAAAGGTTAACATGATTAATGATTGGGTTACATATAAAGAAATTATCTGTGAAGAAGGTAACCAATTAGAACTCAATAACTTTGAAGAAATTTAAAAATAGAGTGACCAATTGCTTACAGTACCACCAAATACATGACCTATTCAAACAAGATAAAAAGGGCTTTAATAAAGAACTTTCAAGGTTTGAAAGAGACTTGATATATAATGATGATAAAACACTGTCTAAAATGTATAAAATTTTATTAGAATGGTCAGTGAAGGATGAGGAGTTAAAATCTGCCATGGTAAAGTGGGCAAGAGATTTAGGCCATAACAGACAACTCTCAGATTGGCAAAAACTGTGGAGGGAAGATCTTAAGTTTACAGCTTGTTATTCTGTTAAGGAAAACTACAGGAAGGTCTTCTATCACTGGTATATAACACCGAGGAAATTAGCGACGATGTACAAAAATAATTCAAATTGGTGCTGGAAATGTAAGGAGGTGGTGGGATCGATGTATTATGTCTGGAGGACCTTTTAAAAGAATGAAGGAATTTTGGGACTCAATTTATAACAAGTTGAAAAAGATGTTTAAAATCTCATTCCCCCCCCCCCAAACCTGAGGCATTTCTTGTAGGGAGATCCCAAGAGATCTGAAGAAATTATTCATGTACGCCACCATAGTAGCGAGAATTTTGATTGCACAGAATTGGAAAAGCAAGACGTTACCATCAATAAAAGATTGGCAGATCAAACTGATTGAATATGCTGAGATGGATAAACTGACAGGACAGATAAGGGACCAAGCGAAAGAAAAATTTAGCAAAGATTGGAATACATTTAAACAATACCTGAAATTGCAGAGAACTAAATTTTTTGACTGGTTTAGATTAACTCTTGTAATGAGAAACATCAAAAAGTAGCGGATGAGCTGCTTACCAACAGTCTGGATTCACCATGATAGGCATCCGACCAAGAACTTTAAAAGAACCAAGTAATTGTGTCTTTGTTGGTTTCCCAAGGCTGAGTTCCACACGGGGGCCTTGCCGCAGATCCAGAGCACGGCGCTCCGGGGAGAGAAACTCCACCGCGTCTTCCACTATGTCCTCGACAACCTCGTGAATGTCATGAATGGATACTGCCTTCCAGAGCCCTTCTTTGGCTGCAAGGTACTACTGGCACCCCCCTCTCCCCCCCCCCCCCGGTTGTGTGCAACGGGGGCTTCAAAACTTTGTGATGCAAATGCCCCCGCCCACCCCGTGTTCTTAACTGTCTCTCTACATTTAAATCCTCCCGTTGGAACAAGTGTTTGCATATTGTGACTTGCATGTTTTTCGCTCTTTGCAAAACTCTTGCGGCAGCGTTTGAGTTCTTCGAGGGGCAGTGGGGGGGAAGAGTTTTGGGGAGGGGGTGCTGAAAATAATCTCTGAGAAGTTGCCTGCCTTTAAATTTCTGCTTATTTGTAAATGAACGTAAAAATCTAATACAACACGCATCCATTTTATTTGAAGTACCGTATGGTTCTCGGAGCTCTTAGCTTTGGAAGCCATTACAGTTAAACAGGGTTTGAAACAGGCTCAATGTATTTATTTTTTAATTATAAAATATAATGCATGCAACCTGTAAATCACACAGAATATGTTCAGGTGCTCGATATTAATTAGTACATATGTCTCAAGGAATCTCTTACAATGTTGAGAATTGTCTCCGAGAATTCTTAAGCCATTTATTTTCATTGATACATAAATAATTATACATATCTAATATGTATTTATGGTCGGCATCCGTATGTCTCGGGAGACAATGGAAGAGTGCTCCTTCAGGGGTAAAGGCAAACATCTGGAGAGTTACAGCATCTGCTGTGGCTGTAGAGACCGATACAGGAGAGACCTGTTTTATTGCAGTGGGGGCAGATGAAAGCATCCGGTTGTGCTGCTACAGATGCACCATGGCGTTTCTCCGTTTATTTTATTAGAAATACAGTTCCTGCTTTGGGAAGCACAACAAACAGGTTTTGAAACGGATTTTTATTTGTAATACGTTTTACAGCCAGCTGGGCAGGGTATAAATATGATGGTGATGGTTTATTTAAACTACAAAACACAGTACATACAATCTGTAAACCACACATAATACACTGACATGCTGAACATAAATTTCTACATATATTTATAATCGAAATCTCTGTCCTCTATGTAGCTTCCTATGTTCCTCTTCTCTTCCCCCCTCCTTTTAAAAACCAGAAGAAATATCCTTCCTCCTTTTCTTGTTTTGAATACAGCTGAAAGACTGGGTCGAGCGGTTAATGAAGACCCTCCGAGATCCCTCCTTGCCTCTCCTGGAACTTCAGGACATCATGACAAGCGTTTCCGGGAGGATCCCTCCCAACGTGGAGAAATCCATCAAAAAGGAAATGGCCCAGTATGCCAGCAACATCACTTCCGTCCTCTGCCAGTTTCCCAGCCAGCAAGTAAGCAGAGAAAGTACTTTGCCGTGAGAAAGTACGAGCAGGAGGGACATTTGTTTTGGGATGCTGGGTGGAATGGGATTTGCCAAGAGAGGGTCAGGGCGATGTCCAAAATGGCGTATGCACATTTTTTAAGATTGCATTTGCTGTATACCTTGTCTGTCTTCTGTCGTGGAACTCAAGGTGCTATATCTGGGCGGTCTCCCGTCCAGGCACTGATCAGGCGGAGACCTGCTTAACTTGAGCAAGGCAGCTGCCTCATGTGCTTTTGGACCCAAGGGCGGGGAATGTTTCTCAGCCCAAGGGATGTGTTCCCTTCCGAGGGGCCGCTTGCCAGTGCTGGGTGGAGCCAGACGGAAAAGTGGCCAGGGCCACTTGTGCAAATTTTACCGTGTGTACAGCAGGCTAGTTTAACACACATTCACATGCCCCTCTGTCTCCTCCACCCATGCAAGCAAGAGGCATTGTCAGAGTTCAAGGATGCATTCCAGCCAAGCAAAAACCCTGGAGGAGGGTGCAGAGTGGGGCCCGTGAGAGCTGCGGCCTTGGGAGAGATCCAAAGGCCATTTAATGAGGCCCAGGGGCCCCGCATTCGAATCATGGTTCCCCATCCCTGGTTTCATGCTTCTCTCCTTCCCTCCCCTAGATCGCCAACATCCTGGACAGTCACGCAGCCACCTTGAATCGCAAATCGGAGCGAGAGGTCTTCTTCATGAACACCCAGAGTATCGTGCAGCTGGTGCAGAGGTGAGCCTGGCGTCAGAAGTGTGTGTCAGGGTGAGGGCAGACACGTGCCCATTGGCATAACTGGGAGGGCTATCTGTATGCTTCCTCCTGCTCCCGGATAGGAACCCTAATAGCAAGTACACCTAGGGGGCCAACTGCAAAGGCGACAAGGAGTGTGGAGTTGTGGCATCTAATGCAGCGTCCTTCTTGTTCCGTAAACACCCGCAGATGAGAGCAGCCAGAATGCAAGGGCTCTCAGAGCTCCAAAACCTCTTGCTGAGCCCATGGCTCCTAATATAGTAGGGTTGGGACTCTTCTCATCATTGACCCTTCCTTGGAGTTAGTGGGCAGATTTGCTCCACCCTCTCTCCCTCCCTCAATACCTGTTCCTGTAAGAAATTCACTTGCTTGGCTCACCACTTGGTTGTAACCGGGATCCCCTAAACTATGGCTTAGCAGGAACATGCAAACTTCGGGAGAGGAGATTGTGGCTGTGTTGTTCCTCCCCAGTCCTTGGTTCCCCCACCCCTACATTACTGGTCATTCTGCTGCTATGCTTAGCTAAATCATGGTTTGGCTTCAGCATGTTACCTGAACTAGGGCTTGTGGTTTCGCTCCTTCCAGAATAACCACAAGTTGAAGCTAAGGTTATTCGTCTGGTTTATAACTTTTGGTTCACCTAGGAGAGTTAAACCCTGGGATTGGGCAACATGCTAACTAAGTCAAAGCATGGTTTACTGCGGCATCAAAATGGCCAGCGAGGTTCAAAGTGGCTGTGATCTCCACCGAGATCTCCCCTCTGGGAGCCTGCACTCTTTTCCATTTGCACAAAACCATGTTTTGGCTTATTGTGACACATAAAGCAAGCTGCTGTGTGTTGGGAGTATTTTTTTTCTTTTAAAATCTAGAACATGGGTAAGCAAACTAAGGCCTGGGGGCCGGATCCAGCCCAATCACCTTCTAAATCCAGCCCGCACACAGTCCAGGAATCTGCGTGTTTTTACATGAGTAGAATGTGTCCTTTTATTTAAAATGCATCTTGGGTTATTTTTGGGGCCTGCCTGGTGTTTTTACATGAGTAGAATGTGTGTTTTTATTTAAAATGCATCTCTGGGTTATTTGTGGGGCATAGGAATTTGTTCATTTCCACCCCACCCCACCCCCCAAAATATAGTCCGGCCCCCTGCTGAAAAAGTTTGCTGACCCCTGATCTAGAAAATGAATACAGGGTGGAGATTCCATTTGTTAGGGTCCATTCCATCTCGACTCTGTTACACCATGCTCTGCTACAAAGATCGAGGGATTCAGTCTTGGATAATGGACCCAGCACTTGGATTCTTAGAGCGCCCAGTCTACTTGAGTTTTGTCACTGGAGAGCTTGACAAAGTCCAGAATCATAGGGTCATGAGGGCTAGCTGCTTCACTTGAGGTTTTTCATTATAGGTACCGGAGTGGCAACCGAGGGCACATGAAGACTGTAGTCATGGACTTGCTACGACAGTACCTGAAGGTGGAGACTCAATTTCAGCACGGTAATTCTCGCACAGCTTCAAGATGCAAGGTTTTGGTTGTGGGTGGTGGGGACTTGATGGAGAGCAGAGACGGCCAAGGTGTGAGGCACAAGCACAGTGTGGCTATATGCTTTCTTTAATCTTTTATTTTGCAGCCCTGGATAGAAGTGTTGCAAGAAGAAGTCTGGCCACCAGATGGCAGCTTATGCTAAATACAAGTTAACCCCATGCACGCTTTAGGCAAGAGCTAGGCTCCATCCGCACCATAATTTAAAGTACTGTTGTAACACTTTAAACAGTCCCAGTTTCCCCCAGAGAATCCTGGGAACTGTACAGTGGTACCTCTGCTTACGTACTTAATTCGTTCCGGAGGTCCGTTCTTAACCTGAAACTGTTCTTAACCTGAAGCACCACTTTAGCTAATGGGGCCTCCCGCTGCCGCTGCGCCGCCAGAGCACGATTTCGGTTCTTATCCTGAAGCAAAGTTCTTAACCTGAAGCATTATTTCTGGGTTGGCGGAGTCTGTAACCTGAACCGTATGTAACCTGTAGCGTATGTAACCCGAGGTACCACTGTACTTGGCTAAGGGTGCTGTTAGGAGCTGCAGAGTTGCCTGGGAAGAGGGATTGATTATAAACCATTCTGGAAAAGAGAACTGAGTGGAGGAGCACACACGGCACTTGATGAAAAATGCACGTGCATTTGTGAACCTAAAATGGTTTGCAGCTCCTGGACTCTGGTGGGTTTAAAAGAGCAGGCAAATTCATGGAGGCACTCAGACTCTAAATACCAGTCGCTGGGACTTGCAGGCGGGGATAGTTGCTACTGCTGCACTTGGGTCCTGATCACGGGCTTCCCATGGGTGTGTGTGTTTGTGCATCTGGCTGGCTGCTGTGACGGCAGGATGCTGGCCTAGAGGGGCCTCTGGCCTGGTCAGCTGCAGGGCTCTTCTGATGTCCTTCCAGGGCCTGTGGCCACCAGGTGGCAGTAGCAGACCGCACAGCTCTCAGTTCTGGATATGTAGGGGGGGGGAACCCCTCTGTCGCCTTCTTGCAAGCCTTGCTATCCTCTTCTTGAGAATTGGGAGATTAATTTCCACTCCAGATCGGTGCAGCAGATGACCTTGTAATGGAAAATCCAGCATTCTGGCTTTTCTCTTAAGGAGCAGTGAATGGGGTAGGTGGCAGGCTAAGGAGGGAGATAGGTGGCGTTTCAAGCGCCTTCCCCTCGAGGCTCACTTTGCACAAGTATTTGTGTGCAAAGCAGGCTCTGCTTGTTGCAGAGCCGTCTTGTCCGTCTGAGCCAAGGGTGTACCTTGGAAGGGCCATAGCTCAGTGGTAGGACATTTGCTTTCAGGCTTAGCCTCCTCCCTCTCTAGTCAGGGCTGGGAAAGACTCGTGTTTGAATCTTAGAGTTGTTAGGGACCCCCAAGGGTCATCTAGCCCAACCCCCTGCAATGCAGGAATCTTGGCTACAGCATTCATGACAGGTGGCCATCCAAGCTCTGCTTAAAAACCTCCAGCGAAGGAGAGAGCCCACCAGCTTTTGAGGGAGTCTGTTCCATTGTCAACCCTGGGAGTTGCTGCCAGCCGGTGTAAACAGCGCTGAGCAAGGTGGACCAGTGCTCTGGCTTGCTAGCTACCTGACAGATTAGGGGCCCAGTCCCTGGACAAAGAGAGGGTCTTCTCCACAGCAGCACCCCAGTTGTGGAATTCTTGGTGCTGACTTTGCTGACATTCGAGTTCCACTTACCTATTGGGCTCAGGCAATTTCAAGTTGCTAGCTTCGGGCTTGCATCACCCGAGCCCCACAGGTAAGCGGAGCTGGAATGTCCTTGCCTGTTCTTGGAAGGAACATAGGAGGCCTCCCGTTGGTCCATCTGACCCACTCCTGTCTACACAGACCGGTAGCAGCTTTCCAGGATTTCAGGCATGGCTTTCTCCCAGCACCAGGAAGGAGGAAAAAGCAAGCTCAAGTGCAGTGGGAGGAAGGGGGGGGGGCTGAGGGAAGCTGTTTTGTTATTGCCATTGTCGCTATTCATTATTGCAACTGGGAGACGGAAGAAAACCTTGTGGATCCACTGCAAAAGCAGCTAGAGATCTACTGGTAGATCTACATCTACCTTTGACAGTATGGGAGTGCCCTCAGACCTGGAGAGCTACTAGTGTTCTGTGTGGACACTACTACTGTAATGGACAAATTCTCTGATCTGCTGTAAGGCAACATCTCTGTTAAGGCGCCTCTGATTAAGGATCCTCGGTATATACATAACACCTTGCATTCTGGCCGCAGGTCACTACGATAAGTGTGTCTTCGCCCTTCGAGAAGAGAACAAAACGGACATGAACACTGTCCTTAACTACATCTTCTCCCACGCCCAAGTCACCAAGAAGAATCTTCTCGTGACGATGCTTATCGTAAGTCAATGAGGTTTTGTGCCTTGGACTCTTTCTAGCCCGTTCATTGCTCAGAGGTTTGTTTGCTTGTTTGGAGCCTTTTTAACCTGATCTTCATCCGGAAAGGGTTCTAGAGCCACTTCTATGCAATCAGTTAAAGCAAAGGCAGCTCCTGCCTGCGGGCTTTCAGTGTGTGAAAGTCATGCCACAAAAGGAAAGGCGGATCGGAGGCGTAGACGAGGTGGAAGAAAGAACACCCCTGGTTCTTGAAGTTAAATAGGGGTTTGTATAATTACTGCCTATTTTGTAAACACTTCAGAACAGGAGGAGCTTGGTGGATCTTGATTATCCCAAGATCTGCACTGGGATGGGGACCCTTGTTCCAACCTATGGGCTGCATTCTTTCCAGGGGCCACATGCAAGTGGTGGGTGGGACCACAGGCAAAAGTGGGTGGAGCAGCAAATGTAAAAGTTTACCTTTGTACAGTAGGGTAGTTTAACCCCATCCTCAAACAACCCTCTCCATAGTCTATCCAGGCAAGCAAGAGGCATTATTTGGATTTCGAGGACACATTCCACCTAGGCAAAAGCACTCAAAAGTACCGCTGGGGAGTATAGTCTGTGGGGCGTTCCAAGAGCCAGTCAGATAGGCCTGGAGGGCCACATACAGCTCCTGACCCTGAGATTCCCCATTCTTGTTCTGTATCATTCTGTAGTGTTGGTCAACCTATCCATTTCTCTTATTTTTAACAAGTTCTGTGCACTGGGTGGCTGTAGTCAGACCAGGGATGGATGAAGAGAGAATGTTTCTGTGTGTGTGTGTGTGTGTGTGTGTGTGTGTGTGCCTGAGTTACTCTGACTAGTGTGCAAGCTTCTGTAAGTCAGATATTGGTTGGGAGGTTTTTAATAATAATAATAATAATAATAATAATAATAATAATAATAATAATAATGGTGATGATGATGCAATGCAATCAATATTTACTTATTGCAGCCATAGGCTATAGCATGCCCAAAACACTGGCATAAAAGCATAAGCAATTAAGGGTCCCGATTCTCATTTAGCATACAAAGCATAACCGAACCACATTGTCTGAAGGCTTCTTGTGATCTAGTTTATTCAGATTAAACAGTTGCATTTGCCATCCATTGACACATTATTGAAAATACCTGCCCTGGTTTTCTTTGCTGGTGCTGCAAATAATATATCAAAATGGATATGTATGTGTGTATGTATGTATTTGTATATACATGAACATATATGAAAGAGAGAGGCAGAGAGATTAGTCCATTCAGGTGAAGCACTTGCTTGTCGTTTACCTACAACCAATCATGGAGTGGCTATGTCTATCATTGGCTCTGTTTCCACCAACATCTGGTCTCCCTGTATTCTGCCCCACCAACCGCTGCTGCTGTTTACCCCAAAACGATGATGCCGCTGTATCCATTTTCCGCAAATGGGTGCCTCCCAGATGTTGTTGGATTGCCAGGTCCCAGCAGCCATCTCGTCCAGTGTTTTGGGAAGGGAGGGAGTTGCAGTCTAGCAACATCTGGAGGTCTGCGTCATGTACTGACCAGATTGTGCCTCTGCAGCTTCTCTTCTCCCTAACAAACACAGCAGTCAGCTCGGATACCAAATGTAACACATTGTCCCGAAGTGCAAATTGGCATCCGCAGGACTCAATGCACAGCTGGGGAGCTTGAAGGAACATGGGAAGCTGCCGTATACTGAGCCAGACCATTCTGCCATACAAGTTAGTCCCATCCACACTGATTGGCAGTGGCTGTCCAGGGTTTCAGACGGGGGTCCTTCCCAGGCTTACCTGAAGATGCCGGCGATCGAACCTGGGACCTTCTGCATGCCAAGCAGATGTTCTGCCCTCTAGTTGTGGCGCCTCCCTAATTCCATCATATATTTTCTGGGTTGTAGCCTACTCGGAGTAGGCACATGGAAGTCTATAGACATCAGCAACGTAGGCCCATTAATTTTGGCAGGTCTACTCTGAGTAGGACTGAACTGGCAAGAACCCTCAGAGCAGGTGTGGGAAACCTTTGGGACTCCCGGAGGCTGCTGAACTACAACTCCCAACACCCACAGCAAGCATGGCCCAAGGGGAGTTGCTCTTCACCAACCTCTGGAGGGCCAAAGGTTCTGCGTTTGGATTTATTTGCTATAAGATGAGGCGCTAACATCCCCCCACCTTTTTTTTAAAAGAAAGAAAGATCTGAAACATGGGCATTGTACCCCACTTTTTAAGTTCCTGAAAAAGGGGAGTGGAGGGAGGGGGTGGGAAAAGCACTTTCGACTCATTTTAAAAAATAACACTTCAGTGAAGAAAATGCCTTTTTATGGGTCACGTGGGAGAGTTAACACCAGGATTGATGGCATCAATCATAGCCTGTGTCATGCTTTCGAAGATGCTAATTAATAGAGTTCTCCTTCCCAACCCCCTCATCTCCCCTTGCTCACCCACCCACCTTTTTCTTTTTCTTTTTTGCTAAAGACTTTGTGGATTCTTGTCACTAAAAAAAAAACGAACCTCAAATTTTAAAAACCAAAACCCTTCCCCTCCCTCTCCCTTTAATAAGAACAGCTGACAAGTAACATGGCTGCCCAGACAGTCCCCGGGTTCTTTAAATACTAATTTATAAGATATACCTTGCTTTAAAAAACAAAACAAAAACAGAAAACCCCTCTCCCCCCTCCTCTGCCCCTCCTCCTTCCTTCCTTCCTTCCTTCCTTTCTCTCTCTCTCTCTTTTTGCGGTGTGATTGTAAGTAACGCTTGCCTTAAGAATCTCATTATTTGAACACGGAGCCATATTTCCTCTGAGAATTCTGGAGTAGCTTTGAGCCGGGGCTGTTCATTTCTCAAGTAATCATGCCGGCATGATGGAGAGAGAAAATGGCAGCTGTTCGCAGCTCAGGCCTTCAATTTTCTTCAGAGTCCAGTCACTCAAGTGTGTAATTACATGGGGGTGCCGGGGAGGCGTTAGGCCTTGTCAAAGAACCCGTTTGAGGCTTTTTCGCCCGCCGCCTTTGCCAATCAGGGCAGGCCAGAGCCAATGAGAGTGCCGCCGCGCTGCTTTGTTTTCTTGTTGTCATTCGCTTGACGATTTCTTCTTGCGAGGAGGAAGGGTGTTTAAACTTCTCTCCTTGGTCCCAAACACCCACCCTCCCTCCCTCCTTTTTTCACCTGGATCACACCTGTGTTGAGTTGAGGAATTTAAAAAAACGGGAAGGGACTTATTGCCTCCCTCCCTGATTGAGAAACAGGCCCTATAACAAGAGCCCCACTCTGGACCAGAACAAGGTCCCGTCTCCCCACCCCAACCCCAGATCCAGCATTTGCTGCTTCTCTTTCCTACAGTCGCCAGCCCAGGTGCCTTTCTGGGAAGCCTGCAAATAGGCCCACGTCGTGGTGGCCTGCAGCATATGCTAGGCAGAGGTCAAAACGGAAGCCCGCAAATAGGGTTGCCAAGGCCTGCTTCCAAAAAAATCGTGGACAAGCGGGGGGGGGGGGTTAAAATTAAATTAAATTATATATTTTCTTACAAACATTTAAACACGTATTGAAATACCATTTCATCATAAATAGCTTTTGAATAAAAAAAGTCCACTATTTTGTGAAAAAACATAGTGAACATAATGTGAAAAAAGTGGACTGTCCACTCAAATAGTGGACACCTGGCAACCCTACCCGCAAAAAATTAAAATGCAATTTTTTTTTGCCAGCCACCATTCCAGGGGTGCTGAGCATGCTCAGTCCTCATTTTGAGGATGTTCTCCCCCGACACCCTCTGCAGATCTTTGAGTTCCCCTGTTTCCTCCTCTACTTCTGTTTTATTTTGATCTGAAAAAAGCGCTAAATGCTTTATTCATTTGTTTAATGTCTTTTCTTTTGACCCACCTTTATGTTACAAAAACCACCCCCACAACTCCAAGGCAGCAGCACAATAAATAAACAAACGTTAAAACATAAAATATTTTAATTAATGACATTTTAAAAAAATTAATAGTAATCTGTTCACTGTCAACGGCTTGGGCATATCCTTGTGTGTTTACGGAAGGGGCAGTTTCCATAAGAAGGATTGGAAAACTCCTTCCATTGCAGCTATTAAGCTCTTTCACTTGAGGGCTGTTGCTGTTGTTTTTTGAACCCTTCTCCTCTTTTTCCTGCCTTCCGCAACCCTCCCTGCTCTTTCCGTGTCTGCGGCACTTGGGCAAAACGTTTGCAAATCACTTTCCCCATATTTCTCCCCTCCTCCTCTCCAGGACCAGCTGTGCGGACGAGATCCGACCTTGACGGACGAGCTCATTAACATCTTGACGGAGCTGACCCAGCTCAGCAAGACCACCAATGCCAAGGTCGCCCTGCGGGCCCGCCAGGTACCAAGCTGTTCTTTCCATGCTGGGGGCTGGATATGGGTGGGGGTGGGGCCTCATGTTTGCTTCTCAGTGCAGGATCAGAATCCCCTTTTCGTCCTCTTTTCTGCACCCATAGGAGCCTAGGAAGCTGCCTTGTACAAAACATTGGTCCATCTAACTCAGCACTGTCTACCCTGACTCGCAGCGGCTCTCCAGGATTTTAGGCAGGGGATACTCCTGGCCCCACCTGAGGATGCCAAGGGTCAAACCTAGGGCCTTCTGCTTGCCAATCCAGTTCACTACCCACTGAGCCCTTTCCCAGTAACCCAATCTTCAGGATAACCAGAAGCAGGGATGAGGGAGCCTTTCTCTGCTTTGGGACTATATCCTCCCATGAAAGAGCTTCTGGGGGTGTGTGGCTGCATGCCAGCAGTGCATGGGGCCGTAGCCAGTGAATATGATACTTTCCTTCCTAAGGAGGGCTATGTTCCAGGCATAGAAAGCAGAGTTTCCCTCCCTGCTTTGCTGGCTTCTGAAGATGCACCCGGTTAACGCTGGCATTCCCTTCTTTCTCTCAAACCAAGTTCCCCCCCTTTTTAATTGCTGCGACGTTTCTAATGGGATTCTTTTAGCGTGCATTTTAATTATGGGTGTTTAATGTTTGGCTGGTTTTTGTATTTTGCGAACCGCTTAGAAATTGATTTTGGCATTAAGTGCCATTAATTAATTAATTAATTAATTGCCGAAGGGTATGCACGCTGACGTACACCCACACGACCCTTCCAGGCAGGGAAGAGGCATCCTTGCAGTTCCAAGGACAGGTTCTAGCTGGCCGGAAGCACTCTGTGGAGCCACAGAGCAGGGCTGGGGAGGGGCAATGTCCTAAGGCGTTTCAAGGGCCAGATAGGGAGGCCTGGGGGCCACATCTGGCTCCCAGGCCTGAGTTCCACCCCTTACCCTAAATCAGGGGTCGGCAAGGTCTACCTCGCCTGGGCCGGTTCACTCCTGCAGAGATCGCTCAGTGGGCTGGATCACACCTGTGGTTTAGCGCAGCACACGGGGACTCGCTGAGCGGGCGGCTTGGTTCAGGGGCGGCTTGTGGGTCGTTTAAACAACCCCCGTGGTCCGCTTGTGGCCCATGGGCCTTAGGTTGCCGACCCCTGCCCTAAATAACAAGTTGCATGTTAATCAGTTTATCTGATCTCTTTGTTCAGGGGCAGCCTGCCCCGTTGTGCCAGCGACACCTGGAGGGCACCCGGTTGGGGAAAGGGTGCAGTGAGGGTGCCAGTTCTCAGCACCCCCAACCCAAATATCTCAAAGTGATGTCATGAGGTCAGGACTTGAGGTATCATGGGGCTGCCACACAGCCACAAGACTCAGCAGTTAAAAAAAAATCTTTAAAAAACCCGGAGCAAGAATATTTCCCCTCCCACCCGTGTTCTCCCAAGAAATTTGGAGAAATGTTGGAAGTAGGGAGGGCGAAGCATCTGTTTTCCAGAACGGTGTGTAAATGCCTTTTAAAAGTGAGCTTTTAAAATAAACACGGTGAACAGTCATCTCCACTGTTGCAAAACTCCTTGACTTGAGAGCCAACAGTGGTGTAGTGGTTAAGAGCGGTGGACTCGTAATCTGGGGAACCGGGTTCGCGTCTCCGCTCCTCCACATACAGCTGCTGGGTGCCTTGGGCTAGTCACACTTCTCTGAAGTCTCTCAGCCCCACTCACCTCACAGAGTGTTTGTTGTGGGGGAGAAAGGGAAAGGAGAATGTTAGCCGCTTTGAGACTCCTTCAGGGTAGTGATAAAGCGGGATATCAAATCCAAACTCTTCTTCTTTGGGCCTTGAGAGGCACTAAGGGGATGGTCCCGAGTTTAAAGCTGCTGCCCCGAAGCCCTGCGGATGGGCCACCAAACCTGCTTCTCAGGGCCAAGGCCTGGGACTTGGCAACACCACTTGCCAGGATGTGTTGTCAGCCTTCCATGTGCTCAGATGCCGACAGGCAACCTTAGGACAGTGTATTGAGAAACCCTGGTGGTGGTGATGGTGGGGAATGGGTTAGAGGAGGGAAGGCAAGTCTGCTACTGCCCGCTTGGTTCCAGATACTGTTAATCAGCAAAGTCCCATCGCTTCCTTAAGAAAAGCACCTAATGCAGCTCTAGCGTAGCTCCCAAGAGCATCATACTGTGCACTCTGCAAGGCTACAGTTTCTTGAAAAGCAAGAGTGGAGTGGCAGCAGCCAAGCAGCTCCTTTCTCAGCAGGATTTGGATTGGTGGCATTGGGTTTGTCCGGCACGGCTGAGAACCAGAAGGCAGGAGGCCTTGCGCTCTTTGGCCTTCTGCTGGCACCTAAGGCTCAACCCAGGCACATATCTGGAGGGGCAGGAAAGGGAACCACAGGTGGAAAGAGCCACCCCTCTCCTGTTTCCAGATCCTGTGTCAGGACTGTGGTTGCAAACAGGACGTCGTGGTACCTTTCCCCCCTGTTCCTCCGGCTCAGTGCCCCATTTGCCTGCTGCTGTTGAACACCCAAATTGGAAAAGGGAAAACAAAAACAGCCAAGCTGCATTTGGCCTGGGATCCTTGGAACAAAGAGGAAATTCGCTGATATGCGTCGCGACAACGAAGGAGCAGCGGTATCTCTTGAGCGTCTCTCCAGGGATTGATGGAAATCACCTGCCCCTTTTTTTCTAAAGGCCTGAAATAAAACTCTTATTTTGTGTGTCCCCCACACCTCCCCCCTCAATCCTCCCCCCTTACCAAGGTTATCTACCTTGGGTTCCAATTTAAATACCAGATGCACACCTGGAGAGTTCTCTCTTCAAGCCCATCTCCGTCACTAGTGGCTTTTCTGTATAATTAAAGTAGTGGGAGAGAGGGGAAAAGACCAAACAGGATCTAATTACCTCACAAGAATTCTCTGCCCCCGGAAGCTTCTCTCTCTCTCCCTCTCCCGGCTCCTTTGCTCCCTTCTTCCACACTCTCCCCAATTTCCATTCAAAAAAGTCTTCCAGCAGGGAGGCTTGCTCTTAAAAAAAAAAAAAATCTTTTAAGTGAGGGAAGTGAATCTCTGCTTCCTTTCCTTTCTCTTAATTCCAGTGCATGAGCATTGAAAGTGAGCGGGCGTTTGAAGCCGCTCTGTGACCTTTTCTGTCTTCTGCCGGATTGCTATCCTCGCCCTTGAACTATTCAGAGTCACTGAACCCCTCAGTGGCACACTGGGGACTCCACCGCCGCTGCTCTGGCGGATGTCTTTATCATGCTGCCGTTGGCATCGCGGTGGAGTTTTCCTTCTGCCGCCGCCCCTGTCCTTTTTTTCCCTTGCTGGCTTTGGGCTTCTAAAGCAGCTCCCCCCACCTGGGGCTCCGTTGTCCAAAACAAGAGCCTGTATTCCTCGTGTTTTAGGAAGCCCTTCCTTGGAATGCGTGAGAAATCAGAAGCTTGGCAGGGTAGAATTTGGTCTGCTAAGGCTGCAAAGCAATGTAAACGTGCTTGCCCTGGGAGTAGGCCCCACCGAAAACAGCTGGACTCTTTTCTGGCCAAGCTTGGATGAGGATATAAATTTATTATTTACACCCTGCCCATCTGGCTGGGTTTCCCCAACCACTTGGGTGGCTCCCAGCAGAATATTAATAATAAAAAAGCGATCAAACATTAAAATCTTCCCTAAACAGGGCTACCTTCCGATGTCTTCTAAAAGTCAGATAGTTGTTTATTTCCTTGACATCTGAAGGGATGGCGTTCCACAGGGCGGGCGCCACTACCGAGAAGGCCCTATGCCTGGTTCCCTGTAAGCTCACTTCTCGCAGGGAGGGAACCGCCAGAAGGCCCTCGGAGCTGAACCTCAGTGTCCGGGCAGAACGATGGGGATGGAGACACTCTTTCAGGTATACTGGGCCGAGACCGTTAAAGGTCAGCACCAACACTCTGAATTGTGCTGGGAACGTACTGGGAGCCAATGCAGGTCTTTCAGGACCAGCGTTATATGGTCAAGGCAGCTGCTCCCAGTCACTAGTCCAGCTACTGCATTCTGGATTAGTTGTAGTTTCCGGGTCACCTTCAAAGGTAGCCCCACATAGAACGCATTGCAGTAGTCCAATTAACGAAGGTTATTTTTTTATTGCTGGTGCTGAGATCTGGAGGCATGCCTTGCTGGATCAAATTACTTCATTGAAATAAAGTAATACCCTGCTAGATCAAATTGAGGGTGGCTGAACAGAAGTCTCTGTGATCACCAGAGGCACTGCAAAAAGACCTCTGGGGTATACCAGTTCTCTCCATAGGGGCTCCTATTCCTGCTATCACAGATAGGAGAGTTACAGGTAGGTAGCTGTGTTGGTCTTCCGTAGTCGAAACAAAATAATTCCCCCCCTTCCAGTAGCACCTTAGAGACCAACTAAGTTTGTTATTGGTATGAGCTTTCGTGTGCATGCACACTTCTTCAGATACCAAAAGAAGTGTGCATGCACATGAAAGCTCATACCAAGAACAAGCTTAATTGGTCTCTAAGGTGCTACTGGAAGGGAATTTTTTTATTTTGTTTCAACAGATAGGAGAGAGAGAGAACAAAAACAAGTTGTTGCAGCATGAAGTGCCCCTGTTTTAGGTTTCCAGCTAGCCATTTCCGGGATACTCCATTCCATTCCCTTCTCTTTCCAACAGTGGGCTGTACCCACCTCAGTTCTACTCAGGGTAAAGGAAGGGCTATAGCTCAGTGGCAAAGCAAATGCCTTGCTGCTCTGCATGCAGAAGATGCCCGGTTCAGTCCCTCATGGCATCTCCAGGCAGTACTGGGAAAGATCCCTGCCTAAAATCCTGGAGAGCCACTGCCAGTCAGGATAGAGATAGAGGGGCAATGGTCTGACCCTATATAAAGCAGCTTCCTATGCCCCTATTTAAACCTCTGAATTCAGAGCCATGAGGACTAGAACCTTGCTTTAGAAGGGTGGAGCATTTGTTTTGCATGTAGGAGGTCGCAGGTTCAGACCCCAGTGGCACACCATGGCCAGTCTGTATGGGCAGGTCTAAGCTGGCTTGACCTGTGTTCCTAGTTCACTGGGTGATTTGCAGGAGATCTGCAAAACTTTCTGACTTGCAGCTTGTGGTTTTTTTTAAAAAAAAATATTATTAACAATAGCGATAGCGAGACGGCTTCTTCCTCTGCTTAAATTTGGCTGCTGAAATAGAAGAGAGCTAACCAGAAATGTCCTTTTGTGTGAACGAACTGTTGAGATCAGTTTTAGTTCTTGGTACAGTGGTACCTCAGGTTACAAACACCTTGGGTTACAAACACTTCAGGTTACAGACTCCGCTAACCCAGAAGTAGTACCTTGGGTTAAGAACTTTACCTCAGGATGAGAACAGAAATCGTGAGGTGGTGGCAGTGGGAGGCCCCATTAGCTAAAGTGGTACCTCAGGTTAAGAACGGACCTCCAGAACGAATTAAGTTTGTAACCAGAGGTACCACTGTACTGGAAACAAATGCCTAGATTCAGCATGCGCTCAGCTTAGGCATGGGTGAATATGCCAATTTTTGGTTTCTCTCATTTGGTTTCTAATTTTTCCAGTCATTAAGTTCAGTTCTCCACATTTCCATGTCAATTCACAAATCCCCATCTTAAAAATAAGTCCTTGTTAAAATTAATCAGAATTTTAGTGCAGAATTTCTCTAGAAACGCACATTCTTATACGCAGTTTTGCCTAAGAGAAACACATTTTCGCAAAGTGTCTTTCCGTATGTTACTTGCACAGTTATATGCATTTTTACGCACACTTTAACCAGGTATATGCTTTTTCATACACATTGCTTGGCTGGAGAACTGTGTTGCAAAATTTGGCAAAGTGAAGATTTCGAAGGCTGCCTGTGCTTTGGTTTGCGAATTGTTTCAAAGAGTGTAGACATAAGTTGGTCCCCTTCTACATGTGAACTGAAACGAATTTCTCCCTCCCCCACCTGTAGCCCAGAGACAACCTGTTCTTTATTTTTTTTGCACCTGGTTATGCTTGGTTGATCCAGGAATTCTGTTTTGAAACAAAGGAGAAAAGGCAGTAAATCCCACCAGCCTGGAATCTACGAAACCTCGCTGCAGAGTATCGCTCTGTCTCTTACCACTGGCTTGAAAAACATGCTGCGGTCTACTCTACTTTTTACTTGCTGAAACTGACAGCAAGTCCATGGTGCCCACCCCCCTCCCAGTAGCCTGTCGCCCTTGCTTTCCAATTAACAGCTCCCCCTGCTCAGCCCGGCCAGGCTGACCATCTTTCCAGTGCAAAATCGCAAAGCCTGATGAAACCAGGGCTCCAAACATGTTGCTGTACGTGATCTGATGCACTTGCCCAGATGGTGTGAGC
Organism: Lacerta agilis; assembly: GCF_009819535.1. NCBI lineage: Eukaryota > Metazoa > Chordata > Lepidosauria > Squamata > Lacertidae > Lacerta > Lacerta agilis. The sequence continues at coordinate 37,223,011 of NC_046326.1, forward strand.
ACGTGCAACTGACTCATAGAGCAAGAGGATCACCCTGGCTTGTCTTTCAAAGCTTTCTGGCAGGGGTGTACCCACTGTCTTCATAACTTCCGGTCAGTTATGAAGCTCTTTGCTTCGGTTTGGAATAAGTTCCCCTTAAGTGCAGGGATGGACCGGATCTTGAATCTGAGTTTGAAGTCCAACTTTTTAACCTTCCGGGCAGTCTTTAAACGCACCCCCCTGGTCTTCTTATCTCTCTAGGTCCTCATCGCTTCCCACTTGCCCTCTTACGAGCTACGACATAACCAGGTGGAGTCCATCTTCCTCTCGGCCATCGATATGTACGGGCACCAGTTCTGTATAGAGAATTTGCAGGTATGGGCTTCAATTTTGCAGTAAAAAAAAGTCTTGCTTTCAGAGTGTGGAAGGGTAAGAGTGGACCATCCTTGAAGGAGCTGACCCCTCGAGCATCGCTCCTGTCTGGAAGAAGGCAGGCTCAGAACACAGACTCAGGCAGAGATGTTATGAGGGTAGGCAAGTCTGGTGTCTCTTGAATGATCCAGGCCCATCTGATGAGAAGATGGGAATGAATGACCCGCCCCCAGCAAAGGGTGATTGGGAGGAGGCAAGTGCAGACTAGGGAGTCATACAGAGAAGCGACAGGCAGGCTCCTCTGTAGATGGACCGCATGGTTTTTTTTTAATGCAGCATCTTTGCATTGTGAGTGACTTGCATGACGCAACTGGTACCCAGTGCAGACCTAAAGAGCAAAATGGCTCAGTCCTGCAGATAAAGCTTGATTAGGAGCCAAGGCTTGAGTTGGTTACCATACAGAGACATGGCAGGCTGCTCATCTGTGGATGAACACTCTGGACCAGGGTTTCCCAAACTTGGGTGTCCAGCTGTTTTTGGACTACAATTTCCATCATTCCTGACCACTGGTCCCAGGGCCGGATTAGCTTGGATGAGGCCCTAAGCTACTGAAGGTAATGGGGCCCTTTATATGTCCAGCTGTCCTTTCTCAACAACAAATTGTCACTGTTTTTTTGTGTTGATTATATGCTATATGGTAATTTATGGACCTAATAGGTATCTAGAGCCATTTGCACATAACAAAATAAGCATTTTATCAAAGTAATTGTTGAACTGAAATACAATTAAGAAGAAGTATATTAATAGTGAAATACAATTAAGAAGAAGTATATTAATAATGAAATAATTATTAAGCTCTAACTTAAAATGATTTTTTATTCATAACAAACTTAATAATGCAAACACATTATTTTTTGCCTTCAAATTTTTTTGGGGGCCCCAAGAGAGTGGGGTCCTAAGCTGTAGCTTGTTTAGCTTATACCTAAATCCGGCACTGACTGGTCCTGTTAGCTAGGGTTGGTGAGAGTTGTAGTCCAAACACAGCTGGAGACCGAAGTTTGGGAAACCCTGCTCTGGACTAACAAATGCCTTTAATGATTGATTGACTCTGGTTTGGAAGATATTGCTTTAATGAAAGCAGTGTTGCAGATGACTGCTCCAAAATTACTAGCCCTCAAGGCTTTTTACTAGTCTGGTGGCTGGCAGGACTGGGGCAGGCGAGCCGGGAGGCAGCTACAAGCACTCAGTGCATTTCTGTGGAAGAGAAGAAGGTCCTGATTCTCACAGCCCCCTTGACTTCCATGATGTCTGCAGAGGAAAGAATGGAGCACTCCATCTTGCCTCAGGCAGCCCATTCACTCACCTACATTGCAGTGGCTGCCAGGCAAGCATGTGTTAAATGGGGTTTGAGGGAGGGGAGACGTTTTGCACCCAAATTTTTGCTTTTTCCTGTTATACCATGTGTTGGACCTTGTCTTAGTTTTGAGGGAGGGGAAAAGGGTAACGAATGTCCGAGATTTTAGAAAAACCTGCTTCTCCTGTCTGATTCCCTTCCCTATGTCTAGAAACTCATTCTTTCGGAGACATCCATCTTCGATGTACTACCAAACTTCTTCTATCACAGTAACCAGGTAGTGAGGATGGCTGCTTTAGAGGTAGGTTTCTCCTCATTTTAAAACAATTTAAACAAATGTGTCCCTCCCCCCCCTTCTGTTTCTCTTTGATGATGTTGATCTTCAATCCTTGCCCACTCCAGCATCTAGCACTTTAGAAAGGGCCGTGTCATCTTCTGGGTAGGGCTAGAGGCAAAAGTGGACAGAGGAATCACTGTCAGTTCTACCTGTTTACAGTAGGCTAGTTTCTACACTCACTCACTCATCCCTCTGTATCCTCCATCCAGGCAAGCAAGAGGAGTTATTCAAGGGCACATTCCACCTAGGCAAAAGGACTCAAGTAGTGTGGGAATCAGGGTTGGTGAGAGGTGTGGCCTGGGGGAGGGGTGTGGCCTAGAGAGAGTCCCAAGGGCCATACAGAAAGGCTTGGAGGGGCACATTCAGATCCCAGGCCTAAGGTTTTGCACCCCTGATTTGTGTGTGTGTGTGTGTGTGTGTGTGTGTGTGTGTGAATCTCTCTATTCCAAATAAAATTCTACTGCAACTTGTTACATCATGTGACCAGCATTGCGTTATTGCACAAAAAGTAAAATAAGAGGCATGCATTTCCTAATTTTGCTTAACTGGTTTTGCTCTGCTTCGTTATGGCTGGGGATTGCGGGGTGGGGGGGTGGGAATGGCATTGCCAAGGCTCGACTCCCTAGAAATCCCTCTTTAAGGTTGGTTCTGGTGCCCGTCAGGCGTGGAGGGACTTTGCTTTAAATGGCCACGTGGCTTTAACTCTCCGTGATAATCCTCTCCTCCTCCTCCTCCTCCTCCATCCGAGGTGTATGTTCGAAGGGCATACATCGCCTACGAGCTCAACAGCGTCCAGCACCGCCAGCTGAAAGACAACACTTGTGTGGTGGAGTTCCAGTTCATGCTGCCCACTTCCCATCCAAACAGGTTAGACCTGACTCGCATGTACCACCGAGGCAATTTGGAGTGGAGGGAGGGCAGTTTTGGGTTGGGTGTTTTTTTTGGGGGGGGGCTGTATATTGGTGGGGGAATCAGGAGTTTGAGACATGTTAGAAAACTGTCCAACGTGTTGGAAAATTGGGGCACCTATAACACCAGAGAAGCCAAGAATGTGAACCATGAGCTATTTTGCAAGATGGAGGGCAGCATGTTGGGCCGGTCCATATGTCGGGCATGGGGTACCAGTGACCCTGCAGGTGCATGTTGTGGACTCCAACTCCCATCAGCCCCAGCCAGCATGGCCGATAGCTGGGGATGGTGGGAGTTGGAGTCCAGCAGCATTTGGAGGCTGCAGGGTTCCCCAGCATACATTAAAGTACTAATGTGTTTTTCTAAATATTTCCATGTGAGGGTCCATTTTTGTGTAGTATTGGGACAATCTGTTTCAACATTGGTGCAAACACAACCCACTTCCATGTGCAGGCTTTAGGTGCTAGCAGCAATATCTACGTGGCTAGCCCTTGGCAGAATAAACGTTCAACCTGCTCCATTTCCCAGCTAGTGGTTTTCTGAAACGTTCCTTCTCCTATTCTCCTCTTAGAAGTCTGTAGGGATTGTAGTACAGCCCCCCCCTCACCTCCCCAAATTGGGGTGAAGACAGGAGTAAGGTAAAAACAGGGATCACGATGAATTCTCAAACTTCGGTTTGATCCTGGCATTTCAACTTAATGCCAATGAGTTTTTAGGAGTCAGGCGGATAAACATTTTCAGCTCTATGGTCTCCTTCCCTCATGGGCAACCACGTGGGTTCTAGTAGTGGGCGGGGCCAGAGGTGAAAGTAGGCGGAGCAATGGGTACCGCTCTCAATCTTTGTACCACAGGCTGCATTCCACCCATGCAAAAGTCCCAATGTTTCTACACGTGCCCAGGCCTCTCTTGCATCCAAACCACAGCGAGATGAATGATCACTGTCCAAGGGCCCATTCCAGCCAGGAAAAAAGGAGGAAGGCACATAGGGGTGTGTGGCCCTGGGGAAAGTCCCAAGGGTTGGATTTGGCCTCTAGCCCTAGAGTTGCCTAACCCCGTCCCAAGGAAAGCTTCATCTGCTCTACATAAAGGCAGAGCAAGGGAACGATGCTTGAAAGAAGTTAAAGGGACACATGCTCCACTTACTTCCTGAACGTTTCCTAGCTGGGTTCAGTGGGGAAGGAAGAGGGGGAGAGTCCTGTCACTCGTTCAAAGCCCTATTAAAATAATGGGGCACGTTTCACTTTATTGGGGGTGGGAAGTGAAGTATTCCTCATTTCTCAGCATCATATCCAGTCCAGAATGCTGTGTGAGGACTGAGAGCACATGAACTGTATCGCTTCATACTGCTAATGTGGGATGTTATTTTTGAATAGCTGCTAAAAAAAAACCAAGTACACCGAAGAGAGAGGTTCTAGACCAGCCTACCCCCTGAGGGGCTAGCTGTCTGCTTGTGGGGATTTATTTTTACACAGAAGTGAGGCTTTTAAAATGACTTTATCCATTGTCCCGCTATCTGAACTGGTCCAGTCCACTCTGCCACCTCTGCCGCATGTATAGCCTGAACCTCACCCACTCCTGGAGTGGGGTCGGTCGGTTTTGTGCCTTGCGAAGAGATTGTTCAGTTGTTTCTGATGAGGGACACAATAGGCTTGTCTGAGTGTGACTTGTCTACCTCTCTGTGTGAGGCTTATCCCCTTCCAGTTTGGAGGTGCACACTCAGAAGAGCGGTCGCTGAGTTTTCACGGAAATTTTGCAAAACCCTCCCAAGGGCAGATAGTTGCTCTTTTCCACATCTTATCTTTTTATTTATTAAATTTAATATACGCCACCCTTCATCTGAAGATCTCAGGGCGGTTCGCAAGATAAACAGTACAGGGTAAAAGCACAAATAAACAGAACAAAAACAAAATTAAAAAATAACACCCTCCCCCCCAACACATTTACAAAGCTGTAGGATTTTAATCAGCCAAAGCCAAAGACTTTTGGGGTGTAAGAGCCTTTGATTTTTAACCGAGGAAAGAAAGGTTTGCACCCACAGCCAGAAGACCGAGAAGCCATATGAAGGCGGATGGAGCAGATTTGAGTCCTGTTCTGGTTGGGAACATACTGGATAGAGGATGTGATGAGCCTGCCTTATCCCTTTCCGCCCACCGGGTGCCACTGTTGATCCATAACCGATCCATGCACACAAAAATAGCCACGGCCCACAAGCCCCCCTCCTTTTTTGGGGTGGGGTGGGGTGGGGAGTGCTATTTTCTTTTTCCTTTGTCTCCCAAATATCCTTTGCCTTTTATTTCATCCTCCTCGTTTTATGTTTGGCGGGATTGGCCGGCGAGGGCCGGTCTCGGTTCATTGAGAATCCATCAGTACATCTCGCGAAACGGGGTCTTTCTCCCACTCTTCCCGCCCCCTCCCTCCCCCCCGTCTCCCTCTCTTCAAAATCTGGGCTCGCTTGAAATGAATGAGCCCTCCAAGCCCAGCTGCACAAAGATCTCTCAGCAATGATATAAATGGGCCATTGAATTTGGTCTCATCTGTTCTCTTCAACTTGATAATATTTGCAAATAATTGCATGCTATTTTGGAGGTCCTTTTCTATAATCCCGGAGCCGTCTTCAGCTATCCACTCCCCCCCCTCCCCCCTGCTTTCCTATCACTGATGTCATCCCCTTTTCCTCCGTTAATCCCCTTCTCTTCGAGAAAGCCTTAGAAATGCCCCACATCCATCTCATGGGCAAAGCTAACGTGGAGAATCAACACCGATTGGCTATAGCCATGAGGTCATAACTCCTGCCAGGTGGAAAGGGGGGAAAGGTCGCCAAAGGTGAGGTGTGGAGAAGGTTGCGCCTCCACTTACGGGTGCAGTGTGCTTCTGAATGCCGGTTGCTGGGAATCACAAGCTGAGAGAGAGAGAGAGTTGTTGTTGTTGTGCTCAGGTCCTGCTTGCAGGTTTCACTTAGGGGCAGCTGGTTGGCCACTGCAAGAACAGGATGCTGGACTGGATGGGCCATTGGCCTGATGTAGCTGCAAAGGGGTGTTAACATTCTTAGGTGTGTTGGTGACCAGAAGGGCAGCCCTGACCCTGAAGGGCCAGGCCGTAAGTCTCCAGAATGCCCTAATTTTAGTTCTGCAACATTTTACCATTTGGGTTCTGCTGTTAGACCATGCAGAGGAGCAAACAGCTGGGTGGGACATGGGAAATCTTATTTAGCCACCTCTCTGCCTTTTGCGATTTCGGCAGATGTTGCTGGCACATTTTCAAGCAGGCATGAGGGTTAGACACTTGATGTTTTTGAGGAAAGTGGGGGGTGGGGAGCTGAAAGACTTCAGATTCAAAATGTGATGAATAACACTTCTTGAAATTTCTTTCCTCTGCTGCTGTAGAATCACCAAATACAAACATGGCTGTTTATAATTGTATCGGTACAGCAGCAGTGAGAGTTTGATGGTTTTCTGGCTTCTGAGGTACCCACACTTTTAAAAATGAAAAACCAATAACCTTTGCAATCATAAGGTCTAGAAACTTATAAATACAAATGAATGCTAAGATTCTCAGAATGCCGGCGGAACATTTGTTTGCAACACTGGACTCTCACTGTGGAATGCAAAACCCTCCTAGTTAGGTGGTTCTTCTTTATTTAAAAAAAGGAAGAACCTGTTTCTCACTGGTGCTGTAGATAATTGATTCTGTTATTTCTCGGAATGAAGCGAAACGGGAAAGTAGAACACAAACACCACATAGCCCTTGCTATACCTGTCCGATTGCAGGGATCTGCGCATAAGTTTCAAATGTCTGGTGCTGTAGAAACATCTTAGCAGAGTTAAGTAGTTGGCAAAACAGCCTGCCTTCCATCAATCACTCGGCTCTTGATACGAAATCAGCCGTGGTGCCTTGTGGCTCTTAAGCTACACGGAAACCTGGAGGGATGAATGGGATTCTTGGGAGTGTATCATTAGGACTCTTGGGGTCCCTGCTCTTTGCAGCCGGGGAGGGACGTTGTGTGCAGGGGCGGGGGGGGGGGGGCGGGGGCAGACACACCGTCAGCGGATGCAGGGAGGCGAGCGCTTCCAGGGACCACCTGTAAATCCCCCATAGTTTTGTGCTGTGGGTTTGATGTTAATTAAGCAGCAGGTAGCCGTAATTTGCCGCCGCTCCCTTGGCTGACCTGCTTGCGAGAGGGCAGCGTTTGGAGGGGGCAGCCGGCGGAATGGAGCCACTGGGATAATGGGATGTAAATTGGACGGCAGTGGCGGACTCAAGTGGGGGCCGAATTCCAAACAAACATTTTCTAGGCGTGCTGAGCCGGAGAAAAAGGGGGGATCCTGAGGAAACGACCCACAGCTCTCCTGGGTTCTTTATGCCCTATGGGTCAGTTTCACTTATGAACCTGGGACTCGAGATCCATTCTCCTGCCCTCAGCTTCTTCCTTTGCCATACCGGGGGGGGGGGGGGAATCAAATGCTGCTGTACCTTACAGGGATGTTTGCTGACAAGAGCTTTATTATGGCATTGGTACACGTTTATCGGGCTCCTTTTTGGCCCAGACATACAAAAGATGTTGCCTTCCTTTTTATAACGGATGGTTTACAATGTGATATAAATAGAAAAACAAAAAAAGGAGGGGGGAGGATAGGGAAAAGAGAGGAAAAATCAGATTAATGATCAACTCCCCCCCCCAGCTCCCCACATATTAGTTGGGGTGCTCTCCTCCCCCTTTTCCTTCTCTTCCCTTTATTAATATTTATTTACTCCCACCTATAGCCATTCCTTTCGGAGCGACTTCCACCCATTAGCAAATCTTTATACATGGCAAAACCTGTCTCTATCCCTGCGCAGCGTTTGCATAGATTAACTTACAGCGTTTGTGTACCCTTGACCCTTTAGCCCCAAAGGCTCTCTGAGTGGCTTACAGAAATGAGGTTTTTTTTAAAAAGGCTGCCCCTGCCCTTGGCCTCACAATCTTAAAATGCACAGCACATGAGGAGAAAGGGAACAGGAGGGAGGAGGGAGGAGGGAAAAGCAAGCTCACGCACAAGTTCTTAAAGTTAGCAGATCTTACAATGAACTTATATAGAGTTCCGCCGGTGCAGTTTCTGAGTGTCCAGCAGCTCATAACTGAAGTCAGTGGTGGCTCTCTCTCTCTCTCTTGCTCTCCCTGGAAGCATAACCGACGGCTAGAGGAGCTGTGTCCAATATTATCCGGGGGGGGGCGCACACAGGACGCCTGAACTATTGGGTGTGAATGGCTTATCTAGCCCAGTATTCTCTCTCTGACTGGTAGTGGCTCCCAAGGTCTCTCACCCCAGTCCCAAACCCTGATAGCTGCTTGAGATAGAGGCACAGGAAGCTGCCTTATCCTGAGCCCGACCTATGGTCCATCTAGCTCAGTATCATTGACTCGGACTGGCAGCAGCTCTCTCAGACTTCAGGCAGGGAGCATTTCCCAGCCGTACCCTGGAGAGGCTGGGGATTGAACCTGGGACCTACTGCATGCCAAGCAGATGCTGTAGCACTGAGCCACAGCCCTTCCACTTTGAGCCTTGGTGGCTTGATTTTGAGTTGCTCTGGACATGATTGGCCCAGATCCTTTGGAACCCATAGGGGGTTTACTTCCCAGGTTCATGCCAAGTTGGTTTATGACTGGAGAGTTGGCGGAGGCTCCCCCTTCCTTCTCCACTGCCAGCGCATAATTCTGCACTCTTGCATGCTCAGAGCAGACAGCTTTGGCTGCAGATGGTGCTTTCGGAAGGGTCAATTACAACTGGCTGCACTTTTGAAGCAGCTCCCCCTCCGAGACCGTAAGCTCCTCTGGTGTGGCTGCCTTATCTCCCCCCCCCCCAACACACATTTCACGCCACTGGTTCTTCTGAAAAGACCCTTAATTTGCCATCTTTGTGCGCAGCAAATGATAGTCTCCCTCTCTCCCATAATATAGCTGCGAGGGTGGGAACCTCATCCTTTCGAAACATAAGCAAGAATGCAATTTACCCAGATAGCACTCATGACTAGGGTGGTGGTGACCAGAATACCAACCCTTTTGTATGGGCCCTTATTGCTGGAACGTCATGGTGGAAAAGGGTTGTGTCGTGTTTCTGGTGTTGACTCCGGTTTGTGTTGTCTGTATTTGTGTGTTGGTGTTGTGTTTGCTTTCCTTGTCATGGATTGCAAGTTTTGCATTGATTTCCAAGGGGAGAGCGGCGTTAAATCCAGATTAACAGGAGCGGCAGCCTTGTGACACTCTGACACCAAGCTGGCTGCCAATGGCACCCTCTGGATGTTGCTACACTACAACTCCCATCATCCCTGGCCACCGGCCCTGGTGGCTGGGGCTGATGGGAGTTGTAGTCCAGCAACCTCTGGAAGGCAGTGATGTATCTGAGGTGCAATTCAGAGAGGTACAGTGTGCCCCAGTACAATGTCTAGTAGCTGTTCCATCGGGCTACAGCTGGGGAGGGAAGAGAAGGAAAGCAGAACCACTCCACAAGCACAGCAACTTTCAGTTCCACCTCTTGAACATTTCCACCCCAGCTGGTCATTAGAAGAACTTGTAGCTAAGAACTTGAGCCTGAGTTTGCATATTTCCTCCTCCCTCCCAGTCCGTTTTCCTCTTGTGTGATGTCTTTTTTAGATTGTGAGCCTAATGGCAGGAACTATCTTGTCTTTACTTTTTAGTGATTTGTAAGTCACTCTGGAAGCCCTTTCTCTTTCCCACCCCCCTTTCCAAAGACTTGGATTAAAAAACAAAACAAACCTGAAGCAGTTAAAAGTTGTTCTGTGGCCACAGACGGAAGCATTCACCAGACAAGATTGTGCCAACAATCCATTTTGAGGAGTCTGTCTTGGCATGTCCCACAAATGGTTGTGTGAATAGCCCCATTTCTGAGTCGACCTCTGTGTAGCATTGCGCTGTCAAGCAGAAACGCAACTGGTTTTTATACTTTGCTATACTGCTTGGAAGCTCGTTTTGTCACGAAGCGGTGTATAAGTTAATAGCAGCAGTAATAAATAATAACAATTGCATCGTTTAGATACAAGCCGTAGCAAAAGCGAAAGGAGCATGAATTAGTAATGTTTCCCCTAGTAGAAATCGGTGCAGTTTGACAGTCCTCAACTGTGACTGTTTCCAGCCTGCACTCACTGCCCCTTCCTGCATTGCTTGGCCTCCTGGGTGATGTCGTGGGGGAGAAGGTGAGGATGAATGATGCTCTGGGGGTAAGAGAGCTGCTCCAGGGCCTGGAGGTCTGCCCAGTCTACCTGGAGCCCTTCCACCTTTAAGAACTGAGCTCAACACTTCTAAATTAGAACACCAGAGGAGCCCGCTGGATTGGACCGCAGGCCCATCTAGTCCAGCCTCCTGTTCTCACACTGGCCAATCCGATGCCTCGGTGGGAAGCCTGAAAGCAGGGCCTGAACTCAGCACCCCTCTCTCTCCTCGTGCGATTCCCAGCAACATGTTTTCAGAGGTACGTTGCCTCTGAGAGTGGAGGTAGAAAATAACCATCGTGGCTAAGCGCCATCAGTAGTCCTACTACGTGAGTTTACAGAAGCGAGCGAATTCCATAGTTTAACTGTGCGCCATATGGAGAAGTCCTTTGTCTCTCTCTCTCTAAGCCTTGGAGCGTTTCTGCCATGAACGGAAGGATTCCTCCCATCTCCTAATTTGCCTTGGCTTCAGCTTACATCAGCTGTAAAATGGGTGCACTGCTAGCCTAATCTGGCTGCAAAGACCATTTTAGGTGTGTGTGAAGTGTTTTGAGCTGATCTAATGACCAGACGGTGGCGGTGGGTGCAGTACTGTTAATTGTGGCCAGCTGATTATCTTCCTCTGCTCTTTTTTCTTTTTTGGGGGTGGGTTTAATATGACAGCCTTCCCAAACCTCACCCCCTCCAGATGTTTCTGGTTACAACCCCCCTCATTCCTGACCACTGGCCATGCAGGCTGGGGGTGATGGGAGTTGTAGTACGAAAACGCCTGCAGGAAAGGTTGGGAAGGCGGGTGGATGGAAACTTTTTTTTAAGCAAAATGCTTTTTGATTTGCTCAACCAAAGAACCAGCTCTTTGGACACCAGCCAGGCTAACCAGCTTGCTTTTTTTTTTTGGAATCAGGTGGAAATCTACTTGCACAGACAATAAAAAGATTCAAAGGTGGCACATAGAAAGTCAGTGGGTTGCATCCAACTATGTTTTACTCAGAGTAGACTCAATGAAATCAATGGAAGCTAAGTTACCCATGCCCATTTTTTTAAGTGGCCTGCTCTGAATAGAACTAGCATTGGCTAGAACTCAACTTGCTGCCCCCCCAAAGGTACCACAACATTTTAAAATATATGTTGTAATATAGTCACTGGCTGCATCAGGACATCCAGCTAAATTGTGGTTTAGTGAGATATGAATGAGCCTGGTCTCCCCCTGAGCTTGTGTTTCTCCCCTTCCTTTCTTCTTGCACGGAAAGGGGGAAGGAGCTTAGAAGCAAACAGTTTTGGTTTTAACCACAGTTTGAAGTGTAGTTTAAAACAACTATAGTTAGTTGGAACCAGGGGTGACTAACTTGTGACTTGCAGGCCATGTACAGCTGCCCCAAAAAAGTTTGTGGCCCCCAAGACTCAACCATTTGATTTGATATTAGCATTCCACTTTTCCAACAACAAATGCCAAGCTCAAAGCGGCTCACAACAATCACAATTTGTCATTTTTGCCGAGGCTCCTGTCCTTTTTTTTAAAAAAATATATCGTGAACAATGATTGGTTAAATATGTTTTTAAATAGTGTAGAACAGCTGATGGGAAAGTCTTTCAGAAGGTAGCCTTGAGAGCAATAGTTCTCACTGCCCCCAGTTTTGCCCTTCATCCACACCCACTATGACATGTGGCCATGGGTCACCAAGGTCCTCGGCCCCAAAGAGTTTGCAACCCCAGTTCAATTTGTTTTATATTAAACCATAATTACTGTTATCTGTGGTTTTGTCACTCCATATGACACAAGAAACAATGGTTAGCCAAAAGTGGAAGCAAAGGCTTCCAAACTCCTATTGGCTGTGTGCAAGGAGGAGAACAAGGAAGTGCTCAATAGGTAGCACTGCTCCTACAAGTAACTCTAAGCCATGGTTTAGTGTGACATTCAAATGCAGCCAATGACTCCTGTTGTTTTGCACAGCGCATTTTACAATATACATGTAGTGAGAATCTTACTAGAGCCCATGTGCTTTGCCACTAGTCCTTAAGAAGTTGGTTTAAACTGTTGTTTGTCATCTTAAATGCTTTATTTCTTAAATACGTGGCAGAATGCCTCCCAGTGCAATCCTATACATGTCTATTAAGAAGCAAGTCCTATTGAGCTTGCTCTCAGGTAAGTGGGTTTAGGGTTGCACATTTCATCCTTGATAAATGTGCCTGGGATGATTGCAATGGTGGCAACTTTCTGCTTTGCCTACATATGTGAAAAATGTGGTTGTGTAAAACTTTCATCACACTGAAGTCCTGCTTTGAAATGAACGGGCCACTAATTAGCCATTAATTTCAACTGGACTTCAAGTGCTACCAAATCTGCAAGTCAGGGTTTGTAACACTTAGGGTTGCATCCAGCTAGGTATTGGACCTATTAAAATTAATAGACCTAAGTTAAACGTGTTCATTAATTTCAGTAGGTCTACTCTGACTAAATTTTTATGTTGTGGTATCTATGAAGGGAAGAGCCTTAATAGTTTTGAAATGTGCCATCTTTTTTTCTGCCTCACCTTTTTGGGATCCTATTTCCTCTTGTTTTGTGCTATCGGCTTAGGAAAATTATCTCATTTTTTTTTTAGTCCAGTCGGTCCTACCTACAACGTGCACCAAGTTTTTTGCCTATTACGAATGTAATCTTGTGCCTTCTGCTCCTTACACCAGCTTGAATGACAGTTCTAGATTTTTTTTTTTATTAATTGATTTTTAATTCATTTTTACAATGGCTTTCACTAACAAACTATAACTAACTGTGGTTGTTTAATTACAGAGGGAACATACCCACGCTAAACAGGTACAGTAATTATCCTCTTTTTTCAGATCTGAAAAAAAATAGTTTAGTTGTTAGAAGGATGTATAGCTTTTAACTAGCTTTAGGTTTTAACAATCTAACTTTTATTTTTTTAATAGTTTTTGGAATCCCCGTTCTCACCCCTGGAACCCTAACAAATCCTCCCCGTTTTGTGCTACTTCGCTTTCCTCCTCCTCCTCCAAACATGTTCCTCTGCTGCTGCCGCCGCCACTTCTTTCTGTCTCTTTATGCATTTTAAAAGCCAACTTTTGCATGCTGTGAAACTTTTAACATCACACGCTTGCGGGCTTAGCTCCCCTGCTTTTGAAACATTAGTTCCAGGCCTCATAGCAGTGCAATCTAAAAAGCTTGTCTTCTCTACTTCCCCTCCCTATAACAAGATGGCCGCCAACTGGCCTTCCTCCATTCGGGTTTAGTAGAATGGATACCTTATTTTTGGCTGCTTTTCCACAGGAGATACCGAAAGCATTCTTCTTACGAGTTTCCTGGACAGGCACCCATATTACGCATGCTGGGCTGTCATATTTTCCAGTTGGGATCAGGGCTTAGCGTTGCTTAGCCCCCCTCCCCTTTCCTCTCGTAGCCTGGAAGCTTTCCGGCAAAAGGGAATCGAGAGCAGGCTGTTTGCCTTGCATGCTCCCTTCCCCTTTCTAGTTTATTGAACTAGGAAATTCAGCGAACAACACCTTGAAATGAATATTTGCAAATCACACTTTTATATAAAATATCACAAGGTAGCATGCCACCTAAAATACAACCCGCAGTGACAACAATTATAAATAGCAGGCATGTCAGTAAAAGCATCTCAGGTTCAAAGGGCCTGCCTGAATAAGGTTTTTAGAAACAGGTGGGTAGCCATGTTGGTCTGCCATAGTCGAAACAAAATAGAAAATTCTTTCCAGTAGCACCTTAGAGACCAACTGAGTTTGTTCTTGGTATGCACACGAAAGCTCATACCAAGAACAAACTCAGTTGGTCTCTAAGGTGCTACTGGAAAGAATGTTTTTAGAAGGCATCCGGAAAGGGGCAGGGATGCCTTCTATTGGCAAGGAGTTCCACAGGGTGTAGGACCTGCCACGCTAAAGGCTCGGCCCCTGCTGAAGGTCAGCTGGAGTTCAGGGGCACCTGTGGGGCCTTGGCTATTGAGGTGAAGCATGAGGAATGAGGTGGTTCTTAAGGTAGTTTGGGCCCAACTTGCTTAGGGCTTTGTGAATGAATGCAGGAACCTAAGACCTGGCCTGATAGCACATTGGTAACATGTGGAGCGATGCATTGCCAGAAGCCCGCTCCTGTGAGCAGCCTGGCCTCTAGCTGCATCTTTATTATTTCTATGATTAATTAAATTTGCATACAATGGAACCTTGGTTCCCCAATGGCTTAGCTGACGAACAAATCGGTTCCCAAACGCCGCAAACCCGTAAGTAAAGTGTTCTGGTTTGTGAACGTTTTTTCAGAAGCCGGACACCCACTTCGGCTGTCGGCGTTGTTCCAGGGGCCAATCGGCCAATCAGAAGCCGCACCTTGAACGTTTTGGAAGTCGAACAGACTTCCAGAATGGATTGAGTTCTCGAACCCAAGGTCCCATTGTACCGCCCTTCATCTGCAGATCTCAGGGCGGTTCACAACCAAAGATTACAACAATATAAAAAACGCAAGGCACATAGTAAATATAAAAGCAACAACAAACCAATAATCCCCCCTCCCACAACACCTGGTGACTAAAGAGGTATAATGAAGGTGCCAGGCAAGCCTCCCTGGGGAGAGCATTTCACAAACGGGGAGCCACTGCAGAAAAGGCCCATTCCCGTGTTGCCGCCCTCCGGACCTCTGGCAGAGGAGGCATCTTCTGGACCAGATGCAAGGACAGCCCCACGTCAAACGTGTTATAGCAATCAAGCCCTGAGGTTACTAATGCACAAACTGCAAAATTGGCTCAGCATGGTCTGTACTGATCGGCAGCTGCTCTCCAGGCTTTCAAAGACGTCGTCTTTCCCAGTCCTACCTGGAGATGCTGAACCCGGGACCTTTAGCATGCAGAGCAGGTGTCCAATTTTGACTGAGTGTAGAGCAGAAGGCTGCCTGAGGGTTGACCCACCAGCCTTGACGAAGGGGCTCCCATCCGCTCATCTCTCTGCACTGGCCAAACATCACAATTGGCTGGATCCATTCGCCCACCCCGAGTCTACATTGTCCAGTCAGTGACTCTTCAGGTTTTCAGGCAGAGGACATTCGCAGCCCTACCTGGAGATGCCGGTGGTTGGGCCTGGGACCTCTTGCATGTGAAGTAGCTGCTTTAGCCCTTCCCCAGATTAGAATCGGGAGCATATTCTAGTCAAACCACTGGTCCATCTCCCTCTTGCTAGGGAACTCTGGGGACTGAAGTTCTCTGAGGGAGAAGCCTTAACAAGCAAGAATTTCCAGGATTCATTGGAGAAACCTGTAACTTGAAAACTAAAGCATACAGTGCAGACAGGGCCTTAGAGAGCACCTGGTTGGGGAAAGCTGTACTGTCTAAAAATTTGCTTCCGATCCAATCTGAAACAGTTTGGAATGAGGTTAGTTCCCCCACCACAACCACGGTCAAAAAAAGAGGGAAATGAATGTGTCTGATTATAAAGAGTCTGTACTGGTCTCCCCCAGCCTGATGCTCACCATATGTTTTGGACTACAACACCCATCATCCCGAGCTGGAACAGATAAGGTGGCTGGGAGTTGTAGTTCAAGAAGTCTGGAGGGCGCTAGGTTGAGCAAAGTTGCTTTGTGGTGTCCTTGTGTGTGTGTTAACACATTTCAATACAAGTGGTTGTTTTATTTGTGTGCGTTCGTGTATATGTCTGTTCGTAACCTTAATTTGCAATGGATTTCCTAAACCTTTTAAAGCTAAAAATAATCCTTGTCTTAAAAAAACAAATAAACCCAAAATACATCCTGTCTATCATCTATATGTCAAAGAAGTTCATAGCATTGGCACAGAAGAACAAAAACTGGCTGGGGGTGATTGGATGATAAATTCTGCTGGAGCATTTGGGAGTGACGTTTATATATGTTGTCTTATTTTTATTTATTTATTATTTATAATCTGCACTTTGATTAACTATATCAAGGCGGCACTACATCATGCAGAATGTAGTAAAATCTGCCCATGAATGTGCACAAAATATAATTTAAAAAACCAGCATCAGTAGATACCGGTTGGTTAAAGAGAGGAATTCATATTGCGAATGGACAGTGCGGTATTCCAAAAAAGTCTGAAATAGGGCAGGAACGGTTCCCACTGAACCCTCAACTGGCAGGGAGTTTCACAGGGCAGGGTCTTCTTCCCTAGAGGCTCAGTCCCTAGTGAAGGCCAAACCAACTTCAGGGGCGTGAGGAAACCACCAGAAGGGTCCTTTTAGAGGATGTCAACGGTTAAGATGGAGCATAAGGAACCAGATGAGACCAACAGCGAGTCCAGCAGTCAAGAAGGTGGTTTCTGCTTTAGAGGGGGCAGATGGGGCTCATTCACCTGGGAAGGTAGCCCGTTTAGGAGAAGGAAAACTCTGATCCTAAACCTCTGCTGCCTTGCGAAGTACCTTTGGGAGAAGAAAAGGCTAAGGAATAAAACCTACACTAATCTGGAGTGGAGTCCCTAAGATGGTTGGCTGGTGCCTTGCACGCCTCTTTCTGGGAACTCCTGGAGCCCAAACATCTTGCTTTCCTTTCCTTTGGACCACATCTGTGAGGCCGAGGGGGGAGGTCTTGTCGTCTGGGCTGCCCAGGGCCTCCATAGACATTGCCCAGACTTGCACCCCAGGGAGCTAACATATAAGTTTGACTTCACACCAGAGGCACATCCCATTGTCTCTCGAGACAGACGGGTGCCAATTTAAATTAGATACATAAGCCATAGGTAACGGAAATGCCACATGACCAAATGTGGTACAGCATGTGGCGGGTTCTTGATGATAAGGACCAAGTGGTGATTGCCACCTATCTGCATGTTTCCTGATGAGGCTTTTTAAAAAATAAAAAAAAATATCGTTTATTTCAAAGCGGTTTATAAAAAAAGATAAAACAGTAAAATCGAGGGGTGGTTGGGGGGGGCATGGAAATCGCAACCTTCGTTGAAAACACGAAAAATAAAACACTAAAACAGATTAGAATCACCTCAACTTTCTAAGTGTCTGGGTAGGCTTGTCTATAAACAGGAATATTTCCAGCAGACTCCAAAAAGAGTACAGTGAAGGTGCCTGTTTGATTTCAATAGGCAGGGAGTTCCAAAGGGCAGGTCCTGCCACACACTATAAACAATTGAGTTCTTCAAATGCGGAATGGCACCCGTAGTGGTGCCAATTCAGCCGCTGGAAGCGGTTGAGTGGGCGCACGTGGGGTAAGGCAGTGTTTTTCAACCTTTTTTGGGCAAAGGCACACTTGTTTCATGAAAAAAATCACGAGGCACACCACCATTAGAAAATGTTAAAAAAAAATAACTCTGTGCCTATATTGATTATATATAAAGTAATTTTCTTGAATAGGAATCAAATAAACACAAAGAAAGTATTTTATAATTACTTTATTATGAAATAGTAAGTAAACAGAAATATGAAAAATTATAAAATACTTTATTCAGTGAGCAACCAGGGCCTGTTTGGCTGAACACAAAGCTGATATTCTGGCTGGAATTTTTCCCACGGCACACCAGGCAACATCTCGCGGCACACTAGTGTGCCGCGGAACAGTGGTTGAAAAACACTGGGGTAAGGGAATCTCGTAGGTAAACGGGCCCCAAATTATTAAGGGCTTTGTATTCTAACAGGAACACCTTGAACCTGGCCTGGTAGCAAGTTTGCAACCAGTTCAGGCTGAGCAAAGGTGTTCTATGCGGACAAGGCCTCACTCCCATCAGCAATTGGGCTGCAGCATTCCGCACTAACTGTAGCTTTCAGATCAAGCATGAGTGAAGCCCCACATAGATTACATTGCAGCAATCCAATCTTGAAGGGTTTTTTTATACTTTTGATACAGTTTTGATACTTGTTTGTGTTAAGGAGCAGTAATCTGGCAAGACATTGTTCTGCCTTGAAAGAACACCTCTGGCTTCTTGTTTTCCTTTTAAAAAAAAGGCTCTACAGAATGGAAGAAGCATTTCCAACAACACAGAGTGTGTTTGGTCTCCTCTTTCTGTTCACCATTTGTATTCATTTACCCCTCCTCCTGGAGCCCTTTAACACCTATTTAGCAAATTCCCCAACAGCCTAATCTGGCTTCATTCCAAGTGTATTGGAGATAGCTGAATAGCACTTAAGTGCATTGAAAGGCATTGTTGTTTTGTGTCCCCCAGGGGGAACTCTTGCCTTACTTTGTGCTGCTTCATGGGTTGCTCTGATAAATCTCACGCTGCCTCAGTCCCAGTGTCTCCCTGCTCTATCAAAGCTCTATTTAAATGATAATTAATTAGCACAAAGTGTGTACAGTAATCCAGGGGACAGCCGCACATTGTGTGCAGTTCAGCCACGTGAATGTATGAATATAGAGAGTGCAGTGTGTGAATGCTTCCCAAGGTGTGTAAGTCTCCTTGAACACCACGTGGCACACATAGGACTACATTGCAAAATCCATGTGGGTGTTCAAAGTAAACTTCCTTTTTCTGGAACTCTGAGTCTCAAGTTCACACACACACACACACATACACACTCCTCTTCTTGTGGGGTATTTGTTTTCTCCTTTACTTTTGAGCCCCACAAAGCCCAGCCCTTTAGGTGGTTTCAAACCACGTCCCTCTTCATGGATGCCTTTGGGCCTCTGCCTCTCCCCCTAACGTGTGCTCTTGATTTGACACTGCTGTTCCAGAATGTCCTTCTCATCCAACCTCAACCATTATGGGATGGTGCACGTGGCCAGCGTCAGCGACGTTCTCTTGGACAACTCGTTCACCCCTCCGTGCCAACGCATGGGCGGGATGGTTTCCTTCCGAACCTTCGAAGACTTTGTCCGGTAAGCAAGGGGGAGGAGCCCGTGCGTTTGGGAGAGCGTCTTGTGCCACACGCCCCCCCATTCCCTCCCCACCACAAACTTAAGTCTCTTGTGGTCTTTTTCTTGGTGGTGCTCAACAGTCCAGTTACAAAGAAGAGACTCCTCCCTTCCTGCATGCTAGGTATAAATGTGCTGCTGTGCCATTTATTGCAGGAGTTGCTCATTCAATCTGAGAGATCCCTAATATGGGCCTAGGGCTTGCAGTAGCCTTGTGCAAGCCAGATACAGGGGCAAGGGGGAACACACACTTTGTTCGTGTTTGGTCTGGCTGTGTGGAAAGAGCCCTTCTGCCGCCAGCTGCGTGTGGCTGCTATTTTTCTTCTTCATCATTCCTTTCAGGCTCTTCGACGAAGTCATGGGATGCTTTTGTGACTCCCCACCTCAGAGCCCCACCTTCCCGGAAGCAGGCCACCCGTCCTTGTATGATGAAGATAAGGTACAACATCACCCGCATGCTACCTTTTGTCATTTTGCATTTCTTCGTGCAGTAGGTGTTGATCCGATGTGTCGAGATCTTTCCTATTCCCATTAATTCAAGAGGGTTCTGGAAGCCTCTCTGTGTGAAAGAAACAAGCAGAAGGTTCATGGTGTTTGGGTTATACCTTCAGGGAAGCCGAGTACAGCTGGCTTAAACTGGCTCTGTTATCTTTTCTGTGAAGGTCACGCTGACTATAAAAGTAGGGCTAGAAGGAGCCTGGGTTTCACTTTTTTTTTTCAATCTCTTTTCCTTCTGGTGTGGTGTTCTGTATACACTGGTACGTTGGGTTACAAACACTTTGGGTTACAAACTCCACCAACCCGGAAGTAGTACCTCGGGTTGAG
Organism: Lacerta agilis; assembly: GCF_009819535.1. Lineage (NCBI taxonomy): Eukaryota > Metazoa > Chordata > Lepidosauria > Squamata > Lacertidae > Lacerta > Lacerta agilis. Next base: position 37,242,829 of record NC_046326.1, read on the forward strand.
AACTTTGCCCCAGGATGAGAACAGAAATCGCGCGGTGGCAGCGGGAGGCCCCATTAGCAAAAGTGCTCCTCAGGTTAAGAACGGTTTTGGGTTAAGAATGGACCTCCTGAACGAATTAAGTTTGTAATCTGAGGTACCTCTGTATGGTGTTAAAGTTTAGACTTATTTTAAGTTATTGTAAGTTTAAGTTAAGCCTGCCGCAACTGAATTTCTTATGGACAGTGCCAATCCTGAATGTATTGGATTTGTGACCATTATGCTCATTTGCCTTCAGTAGCAGCAAAGCTCTGCTGGATTAAATATTAATTGCCTCTGGTCTATTTTTTGGGAATCCTGCAATGTGTTTAAGTTTTTACTCTGCTAACTATACACTAGAGTTTTGCTCTGGATCAATATTGAGTAGAATTCCATGACACCTTTGTCTGTACTAATTGATAGGGATATTGAAAGGGGGTGCATTTGTGACCTAGGTGGGGTTTTTGACTCTGCTCATGGCAGCCCTAGGGGATCGTGTCTTTGGCTGTCCACAGAAGCCCTACCACTTCATCACCTTCATTGTGATACTAAAATTCCTCGTCACTAAAACATTCTGCAATTTCTGCAGCTACCAGACCATCTCCAAGGGCAGCCTCACATAGAGTGCATTGCAGTAGTCTTGTCTCACAGTTACCAGAGCAGAGATTCGTATCTTTATCTTTTAGAAAACTTGATTACATTTCTGCCAGAAAAGCACTTTGGTACGTTTTAAGGCACATTGTTTTGTTTGTTTTACCCCAGAGTGCCAGAGACGAGCCAATTCACATCCTCAACGTTGCCATTAAGACCGATTGCGACATCGATGACGAAGGGCTGGCCAGCATGTTCAGAGAGTTCACGCAAACCAAGGTACCTGTCGCTAAGCGGGGTGGATCTATTCTTCCCTTCTTCCCCTTCGCATCAACTTCCTCTCCCCTGTGTTAGGTTTTAGATTGTGAGGGGGGGGACTGGGGGTGCAGTAATTTCACCTCTGTTGCTGTGTCCTCAGCGGCAGAACCTTCACCATCCACATCAGAGGTTGCTAATGGCACCCACAAGGGCCTTCATTGGCCTCAGGCAGGGACCTAGTCTCCTAGAAATGAAATTCTGAAGGAAGAGCTACCCTTCTAAGCTAATTCTGTGAAACTCTGGAGCCAGCCATGCCACAAATACCCAGAGCTGCCCCTCGCCTCCTCCATTGGCACTGATTTCAGGCAACATCTTGTCCATTCTGAGCGAGACAAAATTGTCAAGATCTTGCCTGAAATAAGCATTGGTGGTGGCGGCACTGGTGGTGGCAGCAGAAGCAGGTAGTTGGTGGCGGGTCAGTGGCCACTTTAGGACATAACACGAAACCATAGTTTAGTGCTGGGCCAATCATCCTCAGGCTAATGTGCTTCCACCTCCAGCTCCACCATGACCACGAGGAGACCAGAAGCATCCATTTCCACTTTCAACAAAGCACAGGTTGTTGGTCAATGGGAACTGCAGCTGACTTGGAACTTCAGTTGTCAGAAACCATGGTTTGTTCTTGGCTTATTCAGACAAACCATAGTTTTCAACTAAACACATTATTTGCCTTGGACAAAACGAACAGTTGTGGTTAGTTGAATGTTGGGTGCTTCTGATCTCCTTATCATGCGCATCTGACAGCATGTGCTAAGGGTTTCCTGGAGGGACCAGACTCTGGAATCAGTAGAACAGCCTTTGCCTACATGGTTCAGATGTTTGGGGTTACTGCTCTATCTGGCTAGGCAAAGGTTGTTGTAGAAGAAAGTCACTTTTGTAATGAGCATTACTTCCTCTCTCTTTCAAAATATATAATTTTTTTTTTTAATGTACAGTAGCCCCTTAAAAAAGGTAAAGGACCCCTGAAAGTTAAGTCCAGTCGCAGACGACTCTGGGGTTGCGGTGCTCATCTCTCTCTATAGGCCGAGGGACCTGGCATTTGTCCGCACACGGTTTTTCCGGTTCAACTGGCCAGCATGACTAAGGCACTTCTGGTGAACCAGAGCAGCGCACGGAAACGCTGTTTACCTTCCTGCCAGAGCAGTACCTATTTATCTACTTGCACTTTGACGTGCTTTTGAATGGCTAGGTGGGCAGGAGCTGGGACCGAGCAACGGGAGCTCACTCCGTTGCGGGGATTCGAACCACCAACCTTCCGATCGGCAAGCCCTAGGCTCAGTGGTGTAGACCACAGCGCCACCCGCATCCCTAGTAGCGCCTTAGAGACCAGCTAAATTTGTTCTTGGTATAAGCTTTCGTGTGCACGCACACTTCTTCAGATACCTTCAGATACTTTCTCTTTGTTATTGTTCTAATATTTAAATGCTTTAAATCTCTTAATTTTTTTTTAATTGGACTGGTCAAACGCCAAAACCAGTGCAGAGAAGATTAAATCAAAGCAATGACGGTGGATAAATTTGAAACGCGCAGATAAAAATGCATTGCATCTTGAACGTCCCCCTCTGCAGCAACACATCATTCTATCCATCTCAGAATTTTTCTTTCTCCCTTTTTATAAATAAAGTACCAAACTTGTTTTCTCTCTCTCATTAGCATGAAGATGCTGGAGGCATTTCTTTTAAGAGTGTGTGCGTTTTCGTGTCTTTTAACAGGAGGAGAGAGAGGTGTTGCTCATTAAGCTATCAAATAGCTTGATCCAAATTGTCCAAATAATTTTCCAGTCCCAGCATGTCGTGAAAAGGGTTTCCCCCCTCCATTCCCTCTCCCCCCTTCTATTTTTGATAGAAATTAGGATCGTATACTTGTAAATGACTTGTGGAGGAGATTGAGGCAGTCAGTGGAAATGGAGTTTCTCCAGGTGCTAGTCTCTAATAGCGCTATAATAGCTGTTGAGTCGCTGGGAGGTCTGCATTATTACAATGTAATCAGAATCCCGTTGCTATATACTTATTGTCTGACACTTGTGGAATTTTAAAAGCAATAACATTTTTTTAAAAAAAAAATAAAAAATAAAAATCACATTATTATTAAAGTTATTTTCTTCCTTTCTCCCTCTACGGCTGCCCCGATGCTCATTTTCAAAAGGGTTTTAACCTTAGCCAAAGCATTGTCGCCTGCGCTGGAAAGGGGCGTTTTTTTTTGCTCCTGGTGTTGTGGAATCGGAGCCCCCCCCCTCTTGCTCTCTCCATTTCTAGTTATGCTTCCCCCCAATTCTAGGTTAGTAAGCTGGGTGGGGGAGAAAAGGCATTTCCAACGAAACAGCCGCCACTGTAAAAGGGGATTAGATGAATTCACGGAGGAACCAGGCTGTCAGATACAGCTACTAGCCACAAATGGCTGTGTTCTGTTGCCATTGTCAGTGGCATTGAGCCTCTGGATACCAGTTGCCATGAGTCACAAGTGGAGAAGGTTGCTATCGTCCTCATATCCAACTTGTGGGCTTCCCACGGGCATCTGGTCAGCCACTGGGAGGACAGGATGGTGGCGGGGGTTAGTCGCCTGATCCCGCAGGCTCATCATACGTTCTGAAGGCAACAGGCAGCAGGAAATGCATTGTTAATCTGTGGAACCCACTCCCGCAGTGTGAGGCAGTGATGGCCACCAACTTGGGCGGTTTCAAAAGAGTATCAGACAGTGTCATGGAGGAGAGGGCTACCAACGGCTGCTAGCTACAATGGCTATGCTCTGCCTCCACAACTGGGGCCAGCTACGCTTTTGAATGCTGGAAACCAGAGGTGTGGAGAGGGCTCTTGTGTTCAAATCCTGCATGTTGGTTTCTCACAGGCATTTGGCTGGCTCCTGTGAGAACAGGAGGCTGCAGGAGATGGCTATGGCTGCTATCTAAGGCTTTTGCTGCGGGAAAAGGGGCCAGTCACAGAATCACCAAATTGCAGAGATTAAGAGTCTCGTGCTCTGCCAACTGAGCTATCCCAATCAACCCAGATATTATGTTATTTGACCCAGAGGACCCATCTCTTCATTCCAAACATGCGGGCAGAGTTCAGTACTTAATGCCATTTATTTGTTGCATTTCACACACACAGAAGAGTGCCTTTGCAGCATGAAAGGCATTGAAGCTTCATATGAAAGAGCCATAGAACACAATACCAAAACACACTCCCTCCAAAAGATCAAAAATGTGTATCTCACAGTATGATCACCAACACCCCACCTTTCTTTTTGGTTTAATTCAGTAGTTTCAGCCAGACCTGCAGTTTCAGAATGCTAGCGGTTTGTTTCCTTTGTTCTCTACTCCCGTTTTTCTCATGCGTTGTGTCACTGTGGTGATCTTTTACTGCTTCGTTGTTTTGTGTTTTTGTGGGGAAAGGTGCAATAAAAATTCACTACCCTCCCAATTAACGATCAAAGGCCCGTGAGAACAGAAATGTTTTAGCCTGATGCTTAAAAGCACACAGCAGTGGAGCCAGGAATGCTTCTCTGGGACGTCATTCCCCACCAGGTCCTTGGCTCCCAGTTGCCGAAGAACAAGGACCCAAGGGTGGATTCTTTCCAAAGTCTTTGATGTTTAGGTTGGCTACATCTGTGAATCTGTGGTCTAAGGCACAGCAGGCAGTGCGCATAGGGAATCCAAGACATGGGTGCACAGAGGCAGGTGATATAACTACTCAAAGCTGAGGCAACCTAACACTGACACGCATACACACCCCATTTGCTATCCTATATTAAAGAATAAAGCCGGTTCAACCCAATACACACCAATGCTTCTTCAAGCACTTTGTCTTGAAGGCAGGGTCTGCTTCATCTATCTGTTCATCCTTCCTTTGGCACCTCTGGGACCTAGGTGATGGAGAGGATTCCCCTACCTTCTTTGGAGAGGCAGGGCTAGGGAAACCCAGCCAGATCAGCGGGGTATAAATATTATTATTATTATTATTATTATTATTATTATTATTATTATTATTATTATTATTATTATTATTATTAGAATAGGAATAATTTATTATTGGCCAAGTACATTTTCCAACATACTTGGAATTTGTTTCGGCTACATTGCAATGTAAACATACAGACACTGTTCCTCTCACAATACAAAGAAGCAAAGAAACCCCACCCATATTTTACCTCCCCTTAAGCTATACAACTACGAATTTAACAATTTAATGGCACAAGGGGAAAAACTATTCTTGTGCCTGGCCGATTTTGTATATGAAGTCCTGTAGCGACATCCAGATGGAAGTAAATCAAGCAGATGATGACCGGGACGTAAAGGATCTGCTACAATTCTCTCTGCTCTCTTCCTAACTCGGGTAGCATAAATTGTCTCTATTGAAGGCAAGCTAACACCAATTACCCTTTCTGCAATTCTTACAGCTCGTTGGAGCCTTTTCTTGTCTCTCTTGGAGGCTGTACCTCCAATAATAATAATAATAATTATTATTATTATGAGGGTGGTGTGAGAGGCACAGTACAGTGGTGGTGTCATAGATAGGTGCTGACAGCTGCGGAGGGAAAAGCAAGACTGCAGGGTCAGGCAGGACTTGTAAGGATGGGTGAATCAAGAGAACAGGTTGAGGGACCCCCCCCCCGACACTTGGATCCTGCCAGGACCCTCTCTGCAAAGCTGCCACCCCCCCCCCCCGATCTGGCAGAGGCCTCCCCATCTGGCTGGATCCCACCCACCCCCCAGGAAACCATCCATCTGCATCGTCCTGACTCGGCCACCCGAAGTGGGAGCCACCACTGAGAAGGCCCCGTTTGTGTGTTACCACCTTCTGATGATGCACATGGGTAGGTTCATGTGGGGAGAGGCGGTCCTTGTGAGGAAGACTTAAGCCCCCCTCCCACCCATCCCCAAGAGGAAATCTGGGGGACAGTTAAATGCAAAACATTTTGGACAAACGTTGCTCGAAGTGGCCTGTCTCTTAGTCTCTGACCTCACCACCTCTCGATGGGAATGAATCACACGTAAATTTCCTAGTGTGGTTGGTCTACCCCGGAGAGAGGGTTGCTTTAGCTGTAGCCCCCTGAATCTACAATACTCACCCCAGAGACGTCCACCTGACACCTGCATTGTAATTTCCCCCTCGCACCTGGTGAAAGCTTTTTTTAAAATGAAAATTCCCACCAGACCTTTTAAGAACTTTTAAACCATGACCTCCTTACTTTTTCTGCGTTGCCTCAATCTGTTGCTTTAATTTTATGCACTTGCATTATTTACCATTCTTCCATTATGCTTTTGTGTGATAAATTCTGTTTGAAAAATGGGGTTTTACAAAACACAAAGCCGCCTACTCCCATGTTTGGATTTTCCTTCCATTTTTGGATTCTTCCTTCCATTTTGCTTCTTTTTTCTTCCAGAAATCCGTCCTGATTGACCATGGCATCCGGCGACTGACTTTCCTTGTGGCGCAAAAGGTATTTTGATATCTCTCTCTGTCCCTCCATTTGCGCGTGTGTCTCATATTTTGCTTTTAAATGCAGTCTTCACGTTATTGCAAACCTTCTTTTTAATGGGGGTGAGTGGGAGAGGGAGGAGTCCTGTTCGTGATTGCTTTTTATTTTATTTGTGCATCTCCAACCGCGCAATGGTTTCTCAATAAGCTCTCTCTCTCGAGAAAATTAATTGAGAATTGAGGATGATGACAATATTGAGCTGCTTGTGATTTTTGCCTTAATTTGTTTTTAATTTATATACTAATTGCTAGCTTTCTTCTGCTTCCCCTCCTCCCCTTTATCCTTCCTGTCACCCTGCTCCGCCTTTCTGTGTGCCTCTCTCTCTTTTTATTTATTTATTGCCTATAAGGATTTCAGGAAACAGGTCAACTGTGAGGTGGACCAAAGATTTCATGTAAGTAAAAGTTGTTGGTTGGGAGGGATGGGGCGTTCTAGGTTAATTTTTATCTTTCAGTTTCTTAGTGTACTTGGAAAGGGTTTGTCTCCCCCCCCCCTTAAATTTATGTTTAAGAGAGGGATGGACCTGCAGAAGTTTATTTACAGTGTTTACAAATCAGTCCTAAGGCAGGCCCCGCTGTTGGACTCGTACTCTTAAAAGGACGTAGCATACGAGGAAAAGGGAAAGGGAGGGAGGAGGGAAAAGCAAGCTCAAGAACAAGTTCTTGAAAGTTTCGGCCATTGTCAATGTCTTGCCATTGGTAATGTTGTGAAACTCCTCCCATCACCCATCAGCCCAGCCTGACCAGTGCTCACTGACGATGGGAGCTGACGTCCAGTAATAACTGCAATGCAGTCTCTCCATCCTTGACTTAGACCAATCTGTCGACCGTGGAGCAGGCACATGTCCAGAAGCAGGACAACTTAAGGCAGCGATACCAGATGAGGCCACAATGGCCTGGATGCATAGGGAAAAAATCCTAGTGTTCAATGTCAGAAGAAGATTAGAATTGTAGAGTTGGAAGGGACCCTGTGGGTCATCGAGTCAACACCCTGCAAGGCAGGATCGAACCCGTGACCTTGGGAGTTATTATAAGCGCCACACTCTAACTGGTTGAGCTGACTGGCGTTTATAGTGAAGATGCTTTGCAGGTGGAAGAGCTCTAGGTTAACCGTCCTTAGCATCTCTAATGCAAAGAATCTTAGGTAGCAAGGTTAGGAGGTTTTTGGCCTGAGACCTCATGAGAGCTGTTTCCAGTCAAAGTTTGTCAGGGATAGGGAAGCTGTGGGCCCTCCTGATGTTGCTGCTCTCCCATAACACAAAGAGCAGTTGTTCCCTTGTTGAAACTGTTAAAGAATTTACCGGTCAGAGATTCTGTGAGCATAGCTTGAAATCTAACCTGGGAAACACATGCCCAACAGGTGAATTATTGCAGATTAGCTGCCCCTTTATGGTTGGGCTGAATTTTTATGTACCCATTTTAGGATTAGTAGGCCTTCATATAGCCCATTTTGGCATCTTCAGCCCCCCCCCCCCCCGCCAAGTGTATCATGGATCGTGTAACTGTTTGATGAACTGCGGGGTTAATTGTTGGTACAATATTTTAGGGCGGTGTGTGTTTTGATCATTATGATCAGCTGTTATGCTGTGCACTGTTTTGGATTCTTCATACGGGTGAAACTCGAAAAATTAGAATATCGTGGAAAAGTCCATTTATGTAAGCAATTGTTTTCATTAGCTACTGGAGTTTAATATATGAGATAGACTCATGACATGCAAAGCGAGATATGTCAAGCCTTTGTTTGTTATAATTGGGTTGATTATGGCATACAGCTGATGAAAACCCCAAAGTTGAAATTGTTAATTTGGGGTTCTCATCAGCTGTACACCATAATCATCACAATTATAACAAATAAAGGCTTGACATATCTCGCTTTGCATGTCATGAGTCTATCTCATATATTAGTTTCACCTTTTAAGTTGAATTACTGAAAGAAATGAACCTTTCCATGATATTCTAATTTTTTCAAGTTTCACCTGTATATTCCAAGTCCAACTTGGCATATTCAGCAAAAATGACCCCATAGATCTTACGGTCAGAAATATATTTAGCTATTAAAGCTAAACAAGCAAACCTCCCCCACTCTTTTTTTTACTGTTGTTGTTTTATCTGAGCTATGCTATCAATATTCTCTTCAGTTTACTTCATATATGCAGTCTATTTTTTATTATTAAGTTTTTGACTGTTTTAATTGATAATTTTAATTTTTGTTGCAAATCGCCCAGAGGTTTCATTACAATCAAGTGGTATATACATTTTGTTAAATAAATTTTAAAAGTGTGAATTTTTATCCTACCTGTCCTACCAAACAAGCTTTTTGGAGGGTGGGTGGGTTCAACAACAGAACCGCAAACAATACAAACTAAAACGAAGGCGTATTTTTAAAATGTGAGCATCTGAAAACAGCTATCGCAACACAGGCTTTCTTGGTCCAGTCTCCATCTGCTTCTCTCCTTCCTTTGTGTTCCCTCCACTTTAAAAATAGATATCACTGAAAATATTTTTCTCTTGTTTGGGGTTAGGACTATTAGCCGCGCTCTGTGGAGTAATAAGGGAGATTAGGCTGCAGGCAAAAGGAAAAGAGCAAGAGTATTTTGTCCCCTGTGTGTGTGTGCACGCACACACACACACACACACAAGCCTCTCCCAGAATGCTTTGTGTAGTGTGAGCCGCTTTGCCTGAGTTTTATTGATGGGAGCGAACTTAAAACGTACACACAGATACCAATCAATCAACAGCTTTAAGACAGGAAGCAGGGGAAAGTCAGGAGAGCTTAAGCAAGAACCCGGAGGCTTTAGCAAGGAGAAATCGGAGCGGTTTGAGAGAATAAAAATGGATAAGTTGAGGAAGGGGAGAGTTTTTCTGAGTGCTTGCGAATAAATCCACATGCTTTGCCTCCAGGTTGCAGGGGGAAGTCCTGCTTGGATTCCTCGGCGGCAGCTTTTAAAGGCAAAAGGAAGGGCAGAAATATAGTCAGAAAGGAAAGGCTGCATTGCACCTCAGGACAGACTACCTCGCAAGCCCGGGGAATGCAGGAAGGAAGCTGCCCTAACGCAGAGAGACTGTTGATCCTTGTAGCTCATTCCAAGGGCCACCATATTCCCCCATGGGTGGCGGGCAGGGCAGGAAGCAAGAGAGGGTGGGTGGTGGTCTAGGGAGAATCCCGAGGGCCAGTCCAACAGCCCTGGAGGGCCACATTTGGCCTCCAGGACTGAGACTTCCAATCCCAGGTCTAGCTCTATATTATCCGACATCAGGGTGGGGCATGTGTCCTTCCAGCCAGGGTGACGAGAGCTGTTGTCCCAACAACAGGGTTTCAAGCGAGAGTCTTTCCCAGCGCTGCCTGGGTATAGCAAGACATGAACTTGGGGCGTTTTGCATGTCTGGCTTCTTACGGGGTGAAACTTGCCACCAGCTTCGTCTTCCTTTGCTTCAGTGTCGCCCTTGTAGAACTCAGCTGGGAGGAGGATGGGGACAAAGCCAGAATTCTCTGGCTCTCCCTGCTGTTGGGGCTCCTTGCCTTCTGCCCCACCAGTTCATACGGGTACCAACCGCCCCTGCTTTCTGAGCCATCTTCCTGGGAAAGCAAGGCTTGAACTTCTGATCAGACAACTTATGGCCTTGTTCAGATGGGCCGGTTCCTGCTGGTGGAGATGCTCTGTGTTTCGCAGAGGAGGTCTCTTGTGTCGAGATATTTTTTGGAGAGCTTTGCCTTGCCCTTCGGAGAGTCTTTGGCTCGGTCATTAATAGCCCCTCCTCTTCGTTACTGGACCGCCTGTCAACGTAACTCAGGGGCCTCGGCTTGGGTTTGTTTTGTGTTTTAATTACAGTCTATATAATTAGTTCTCAGCATGTTGAGGTAATAGAGAGCTGCTCCAGCAAGCTTCCAATTTCCTCATCTCATTAGGTTTTTAACGCGATTATTAGTATAATAACCAGCTATGATGATTTTTTTTTTCTCGTGTAGCTTTCTGCATTCTCCAATTTGCAGGGTGTCTTGATTGGTTAATTTAGGCGAATTATTCTGATTGTCTTGATGATGGTTGGTTGATTAGAACACAGCGGGGGCATAATTCCTCCATCTAGGAAGGGAGATTTCTTTATTTTTTTATTTTTTGGGAGGGGGGAATTTTGGTAGCAAAACCCTGAGGATTTGTGTGTTTGTGCGCATGTGCACATTTAGTTACTATATTTGCCCGAACATGTTAGATGGGAGGTCTTCTTTAGGGAAAAAAAATATTAAATTGCATTAGCAATAGCATGTGCATGAGTGCTAGAAGGACAAATTGGCAGCATTTGGAGGGTAAGGCAAGAGGGGCATTTTCATTATCTTCCTAATCACTTCCTCTCCCCCCCCTTACCTTCCTCCTGGAAACTGTAGTTTGTTAAGGGTACTGTGAGTTGCTAGGAGACTTTTTACAAACTACAACTCCCAGGATTCTTTGGGGGGAAGCCGTGGCTGTTGAAGTGGCATAGGAGTTCTTTAAATGAATGCCATGGATGCATCCTATGATCTTCTATGTCCTAGCTGCCTTTTAGGCCTCAACCAACTTTTGCAAATACAGGGGCATACCTAAGCTGCAAACGTCATATTCCTTGAATATCAGTTTTAACAGTCATGGCTTCCCCTGAGGAATTATGGGAAATGGAGTTGGCCCAAGTGCAAAGAGAATTTTCTCTTGGATATACTTATGTCTTCCACACTCCTCCAAACTGAATGGCAAAGCAGCTTTAGGCTGCAATGCTGTGTCAGCTTCACCTGGGAGTAAGTTCTGTTGAACTCCATGGGAGTTGTAGTCCAAAACATTTGGAAAGCACCTGGTTGGGAAAGGCTATGTTAAACCATGGTTTAGTGTGAGATGTGAACACAGCCATTAAATAATACTCAGACCTCTGTAAAATATTTGGCTTTCCTGCTCCCCTCTTAAGATTTGTGTTTAAAATCTAAAAGGTTTGGTTTTTTTAAAGAGCGATCTATTGGAGAGCAATGTTCAAGGGCAGCTTAAAATCAGAAATTAAAGCAACAGCAGTGTATTTTTTAAAAGCTGGTTGACTTTTTAAATGGTGGTTTTGTTGGTGTGTGGGATCGTTCTTTTTAACAATGGTGACTATGGTTAGAACACCCTTGCTATCTATAGGTGAGAGAGTAATGGCAGGTGATGTTTTCTGAGGCTAATTTCACTCTTTCTCTTTTTGGGACAGAGGGAATTCCCCAAATTTTTCACATTCCGGGCGAGGGATAAGGTAAGCACTAGCTAATTCACTGCTTCTGTCTTCTGAGTTGGAAATGGATTCATATCCTCAAAGCAACACTTTGCCCAAACACATAGCATACCAACAACTTTCCAAAATATAGAAAGTGTGTGATACAGATACACATCAATGTAATTATTTGTCTTTGTACTTCTAAGCTTAGCAACGTAATCTTTATACCATTTTTAATATTGTAATTTACTTTCTATTATCTGTCAATCTGTCTGTGTTCATAAATTATATCCTGCCCACTCCTACAAATCATCCAAATATATGTATGGTTGGATTTCCATTCCCAGTTTGAAGAAGACAGAATCTACCGCCACTTGGAACCGGCATTGGCCTTCCAGCTGGAACTCAACCGCATGCGCAACTTTGACCTCACCGCCATTCCATGTGCCAACCACAAGATGCATCTCTACCTGGGCGCCGCAAAAGTCGAGGCGGGTGCTGAGGTTACCGACTACAGGTTCTTTGTGCGGGCGATCATCCGGCACTCGGACCTGGTTACCAAGGTGGGCTTTTCTGATTTATTAGCAAGACACACGGCCTGATGACAAGGTGCTCCACGTGCTTATTTTAAGGTGTTGCCATTTACAAGTAACTCTCCATTCATGCGGGGCTTACGTTCCGAGGCACCACGCACCTATGTGAAATCACGTATATTGGGAACGCCATTGAGAAAGCCTGCAAACACCCTCTAAACCTCTGGAAGCCCTTGAAAAACCTCTGAAAAACCAGCAGCACTTACTAGACCACCAAACTCCCACTCCCTCCAAACGTTGCTCAAACTCCCAACTCTCCACTGGCCTTGAAAGGTCAGTGGGAAAGCTCCTGGGATTACACTTGCAAAGGCTCCTGGGATTGCTAGGTGCCGTTTTGCAATTTTCACATGCTTCTATGGTGTTTTTTGCCCTTTTCTGTGCCCCTTCCAGGTTTTGTTTGTGATGAGCATGTGCACAGTGACACGTGTTTTGAATCCACGTAAATGGAGAGTTGCCTTTATTACATTTTCTTTTTTGGTGTTCTGTCATGTCTCGTGTAAATCACCCTAAGAACTGCTTGTGGGCTTCCCATCTTTGAGAACCAGATGCTGGACTAGATGACCCTTTGGCCGGATCCAGCTGCAGGGCTCTTCTTATGTAGAGTCCGTTAATATTTCTAACCATCACCAGCTGCTAGGCCCTATGCCTGTGCTTTACCTCCACTGCAGCTGACTAGTAGCTGGGAATTGGAGAGGGTGCTGCTGTGCTCAGGTCCTGCTTTTGGGCTCTTACGCTACCCACAGTGGCTGTGTTCTGCTCCCACTGTCAGAGGCAGCGAGCTTCTGAATACCAGCTGCACAAAACCAAAGGAAGGGAGTGTGCTCTCGTGCTCAGGCCCCGCTTGCAAGCTCATGAGTGGTTACTACGAGAACAGGATGCTGGACTAGATGGGCCTTTGGCCGGATCCAGCAGGGTTCCACTTAACGCCTTAAAGACAAATACATGGAGGATTAAGGTGGCCGCTAGTTGCGAAGCTGTACTCTTCCTCTGTTGTCCCAGGGGCTGTGCCTCTGAACGCCAGTTGCAATCGGGGAGAGTTGCTCTTTGCGCTCAAGCCCTGGCTTGCGAACTTCCCATAGGGGCGTTTGGTTGGCCGCTGGGAGGTCAGGATGCTCGCTGGCCTGATCCAGCAGCAAAGCTCTTCTGTTATCCTTAAATAACGGCTTGGTTTCTCTGCCCGCAGGAGGCGTCCTTCGAATATCTGCAGAACGAGGGGGAGCGCTTGCTTCTGGAAGCCATGGACGAGCTGGAGGTGGCTTTCAACAACACCAATGTGCGCACGGACTGCAACCACATCTTCCTCAACTTCGTCCCGACGGTCATTATGGACCCATCAAAGGTAAGCTGGTCCCTTGACAGTGAGATGGAGATACAAATGGCTTTCCGCCGTCCAGTTAAAAAAAAACCCCACGTTTTCATTGCCCCAAGCATTTGGGGTAAATCAGTGAGGTTGGTTACTCTTTTGAGGCTGTTACGTTTGTTTTTTTAATTACCTTTTAATGACTGTTTTAAGTCACACATACGTATGTATTAATTTGATTTCATTCCTGCCCCACCCTTCTCCTCCAAAGAGCTCAAGTGGTCCTCCCCTTCCCCATTCTGTCCTTACAACAACCCTGAGTGGTAGGTTAGGTGGAGAGGCAGGGACTGGGTCCATGGCAGAGTGGGGATTTGAGCTCTGCTGTGCCAAGTCCTAGACCCACACCCTGACCACTCTACAACCCTAGCTTTCAATATTGCAATTTTTTGTGTTTTTTGCTAGTCTGGAAACTGTTCTGAGGTCACTATGAAGCCAGACTTCACGAAACTTTGGCCCTCCGGATGTTGCCATGGAGTCCAGAAACATCCAGAGGGCCACAGGTTGCCCACTGCTGCTATAAAGTGATGATGGAAACTGGATCTCTGTTCCAACATGCCGGCATTTGGAAAGCTTAACACTGCCTTTGGACTTCTGGTCCTTGTTAACCTGATTTGCTGATGATATGGCCCCGTCTTTTCCGTATTTTTGCATGAGGCTCTGTGGTTTATTTTTCTTGTCTCTTTTCAAGCATTACAGGAAATTGTGGTTTTCTGTTCAGGATCGACTAAGAGACATTTGCTTAAGTTATGTGCTTGCGAAATATTTGAAATGGGCTAAATAAAGGAATATGCTTTCCCTCTCCTAAATAAAGGAATATAAAGTGAAAAAATAAAGTGATGAAGGGAGTTCTACAAAACTGTATAGCAGCTAAGATGAATAAGTAATTATGTGGGAGGGTTGTATGTTTGGGACTTGACAGAGGTAGGGAATCCATATTTTGCATTTAAGTGTTGTGCTGGGGTCTCATCTGTACTGTACATTTTAAGCAGTATCATACCACTTTAACTGCCATGGCTTCCCCCTCCTAAGAATATTGAGAACTCTTAATTTGTTAAGAATGCTGAGAGTTGTTAGGAGACCCCATGCCCCTTAGAGCTACAGTTCTCAGAGTTGCTCAGAGGTTGATCCCTCTTCTTAGGGAACTCAGGAAATGGCAGATTCTCTTGAGGGGCATAGGGGCCTCCAAACAACTCACAGCACCTGAAAGAAAATACATTTCCCATGGCTGTTTATAGCTGTATGGTACTGCTTTAAATAGGGACGTGGGTGGCGCTGTGGTCTACACCACTGAGCCTAGGGCTTGCCAACCAGAAGGTCGGCGGTTCGAAACCCTGCGACGGGGTGAGCTCCCGTTCTTCGGTTCCAGCTCCTGCCAACCTAGCAGTTTGAAAGCACGTCAGAGTGCAAGTAGATAAATAGGTATTGCTATTTATCTACTTGCACTCTGGTGGGAAGGTAAATGGCGTTTCCCTGCGCTGCTCTGGTTTGCCAGAAGTGGCTTAGTCATGCTGGCCACATGACCCGGAAGCTGTCTGCGGACAACGCCAGCTCCCTCGGTCTATAGAAAGAGATGAGCATGCAACCCCAGAGTCGTCCGCGACTGGACCTAATGGTCAGGGGTACCTTTACCTTTACCTTTACTGCTTTAAATATATAGTGCAGGTGGGGACTGGTCTAAGGTAGCCCAGAGCTGAAGTAGCAAGTCTGGCTCTTTGTACCACAGGCTGGCTATGGTTCCTCTTTCCTTCTGGCCCGCCACATGACTGAGGGTGGGTCGCCCCATGCCTTGACTGCCACCCGCCTCCAGTTAGAAAAACTGGATTAGCAGCGTATTTGATGCAAGGAGCGTGGCAAGGCACTTCTCTGACTGTTCCGCTTCTCAGGTGCTTCCAAGCCCCGCTGGGGTTTCCTTTTGCAGGAGCTGCGGGAAGAGTGTCCCCCAGAGGGGCTTTGGGAAAAGAGGCAGTTTGAGAGAGAACATTAAGACCTGCCTTCCGATTGCCTTGCTTTTAATATGCACTATTTACCAAACAGCAGTATATTAGAAAGTTTAATAAAACGGCAGAGGAACGGGCCTCCGAGCGGTAATTGCCTTGTTGATTTAAGGCGTCGTAGCTGCAGTGAAACGCAGGGGCATAAATGTTTTTGTTTTTTTTTAAAGGAAATGTTTGCAGAGAGTTTTGCTCTTAATGCTGCTCTCTGGTTTCTTGGAATATTAAGAAGATGGGGGGTGAGGATTTTATAGGCTCGAAGAACTGGGAGGTACTCGAATCTAGTCATCTAGTCCCAGGGTGGTGCAACGTGCAGCCTGAGGGCCACAAGCGAGCCTCAAGGCCTTTTTGGGGAGATGGGAGGTCTCTAGGACTTTGCGAGAACCTCGGACCTCCTTCCCAAAGCCTGGTGCCTTGCTGAGCTGGCTTTGGGAAGGCAGCGCAAGGGCTGGGGTAGCCCTCCAATTTTGGCCTCGCTTCCTCCCTGCTGTGCGCTGTGTGCAGCCCTCAGGTACTGCTTGGTATGAAAAGTTGGGCCATCCTGATCTAGCCTAGCCCATTGCTCAGTGCAAGATCCTCCAGTGAGAAAGAGCCCACCGCACAGGAAGCTGCCATGTACTGAGGCCACTGGTCCATCTGCGTTGTCTACAGGAGTGCTTCAACCTTGTTTCTTCTGCTGCTGCTGGACCACAGCTTCCATCGCCCCCAGCCATTGGCTGAGCTGGCAGAGGGACCTGAAGGGAGTTGTAGTCCAACAGTAGCTGGGCAGCCAAGGTTGAAGCTGTCCAGGTCTACTCTGAATGGAGGCTGCTCTCCAGGGTTTCAGCCTGGGGACAGTCTCAGCCCCACCCGGAGATGCCAGGGATCGAATGCGAGACCTTCTGCATGCAAAGCAGATGCTCTGCGAACGAGCACTTTACACAGGAGAGGAAATCCACGCAGTTTGTACAGGTTTCACCCACACTCTGCACTGCTTGCAGTAATGGTTAACCCGGACCTCTCCGTGACCGTAGTCTTTTCTTGCCCCCATCATTCAGATCGAAGAGTCTGTACGGAGCATGGTGATGCGCTACGGCAGCCGCTTGTGGAAGCTCAGAGTCCTCCAGGCGGAGCTGAAGATCAACATTCGGTTGACGCCAACCGGCAAGGCGATTCCCATCCGCCTCTTCCTGACCAATGAGTCCGGTTATTATCTAGACATAAGTCTGTACAAAGAGGTGACGGACTCTAGAACGGCACAGGTATGGCAACTTAAATCGTGCAGCTGTGGGATTACATTTGACAGCGGGGGGCGGAGACAAATTCTCTTTGGTCATTATTGTTTGCCAAGTTCCAGCTTCAATGTTCCAGCCAGTAAAGAACAGAGGTTCTACAAAACAGCTCCGTTGGTGCTGCTTGGGGAGTTGAGAGTTGTTAGGAGACACACACACACACACACACACCGTTCCCCTCACAGAGCCACAATTCCCAGAGGGGTTGACTGTTAAACCACTCTGGGAATTGAAGCTCTGTGCAGGGAATAGGGGTTCCCGCTAACAACTCTTAGCACTCAGGAGAAACTGCAGATTCTCTAGGGCAGCAGTTCCAAATCAGTGGCCTGCAGATCCCAGGGGGTCCGTGTAACCCACCCAGGGCATCTGTGGCACTGTTGACATAACAAAAACTACCACAGAGACATCAACGTTTTCAAAAGTAGGGGGCCCATGTCTTGGCTTTTGAAAAATGGGGGGTGGGATGGCGGCGGCGGTCTCCGGTACTTAGCTAATTGGGAACCACTGCTCTAGCAGACACAATACTGCTTTTAGATGTGTGGTGCAGATGGAGTCTAAAGGAGACACATCTGTAGAATTCCCTGCCACACGGCCAGCTGATGGCTGCCAGCTTGGATGACTTTTAAAGTGGGGTTAGACAAGTAGGGCAAGGCTCCGTTCTGCCTCCTCTGTGGGGACCACGAGTGGAGAGGGGACTCTGTTGTGCTCAGGTCCTTCTCGCTTCCCAGAGGCATCTCTTCGGCCACAGTGAGAACAGGATGCTGGACGAAATGAGCCATTTGGCTGATCCATCAGGGCTCTTCTTATTCTCATACGTTATTGATGTCAGAAGTGGGTAGCCATGGAAATTCTCCCCGCAGTTTAGGACCCTGCATGATCTGGGGGCGGTGGGGGGCAGATGCTGGGATATATTGAAGTGTAGACCATTCCCCGTGGCACCCCCTAAATTGTGTTCCTCTTTCCTCACAGAGGTCCACCAAGCATTACATAGTTTTCACCGTATGCTTAAGGCACCACCTCTTAACCCTGGGCTTCTAAGATTCCTACCACCACTACGGTGTGATGTCTGTATAATTCTTTTATTTGATTTTGAGCTGTTACTTTGCATTTTGACATTGTATGATCCGTGTTGTTCTCACTGCCCCTGAGACCTTACGCTGTGAGGGGCAGATAAGAATTCTCCTTAAATAAAACAAATTAACATTAATATAATTCTCTGAGAAAACTATGGGTTATTCTCCCCCCCCCTTTTTAATTTTTGGTCATTCATAGATTTGTTTGGGGACATATGACTGCCCTGAGATGCATGTGGGTTTAGCTTTGGGCAGTAAATTGTCTGTTGTTATTGTTTCTTTCTCTTGTTTCGTTAAGGTTAACAGGGACAGGCGTCTTCTCTAAAGCTTTGCATTCTTGCAACTGCTTTGCTAAGTCTAGCCTGGTGTGTTGTTGTTTGTTGCCAGGTGGGCAGTGGAGAACAAGTGGCCCTTGGGGACAAGAGCTGCAGCATGGTTCCTAGAGAAGGTTCTGAAAAGGGTCGGGGAGAGAAGGCGTAGTTTAGAGTGAAATAAATGCAACATTCTACACTTCAGTGTTAGCATGTAGTCTGTTAGAATACATAATTATAATTATTTATTTATACATTCATACTGAACCTTTTCTCCAAGGAGCTTGAGGCGGCATGCATGGTTCTCCATTTTATCCTCACAATAACCCTGTGAGGCAGGTTAGGCTGACAGATCACCCAGTGAGCTTTCATGGATTTGAACCAGGGTCCTAGTCACACACTCTAACCCAGGGGTCAGCAAGGTTTATCTTGCCTGGGCCGGTTCACTTCAGCGGAGATCCCTCTGTGGGCCAGATCACGCGCGCACCTGCGATTTCCGGCTTCTGCGCAGACGCGATTTCTGGCGCCACAGAAGCAAGTCCCTGTGCCGCACTGTGCCGGTTTAGCGCAGTGCGCGGGGACTCGCCAAGCGGGCGGTTCGGGGGTGAATCGTGGCCCGGTTAAACGACCCCCATGGGCCTCTTGCAGCCCATGGGCCTTAGGTTGCCGACCCCTGCTCTAACCCACTGCACCATGCTGTCTGTCTGTATTAGTGCTTTGCCTAATTGCATTCTGCTCCATAAACTGGAAAGTGGCTGGTTTGGGGACTTGTTGATAAATGGCGCCAGCGTTATTATGAAGACTGAGCATGTGTGTGTGTGTGTGTGTGTGTAGGAGGAGTGGTGGTTTGTACAGCAGCGCACATTTCTGAACCCAGGACCACTGCCTGGAGAATACCATCCTCAAGAAGCCACTCATCCCATAGCCTTTCCTGTATGGCGGGATGTAACAACACAGCCGTGGGGCCTTGTCTGATGCACTAACGTCAAATTGGCTTTAATTGTGGGTGTGTGTCTCCTTGTCTAGATTATGTTCCAGGCTTACGGCGATAAGCAAGGGCCACTACACGGAATGTTGATCAACACTCCGTATGTGACAAAGGACCTGCTCCAGTCCAAGAGATTCCAGGCACAGTCATTGGGGACGACGTATGTCTACGACATCCCCGAAATGTTCCGACAGGTAAGAACTGCCCACCTGGACTCGCTGCTAGAACACGAATCCTTGTAATAGTGGGAAACCACGGTTTCCTGTTGCATCTGAACTAAGCAATGAAGAGTGGGGTTTTCTATTATTTTTTAAAAATGTAACGAAAGCTTATTATTTCTCTCTCCCTTCCCCAAAACACCTTCAGTCTTTAATTAAACTCTGGGAATCCATGAAAGACTTTGCGACCCTGCCTGCTCCTCCACTGCCTTCTGACCTGCTGACATACACAGAGCTGGTGCTGGACGACCAAGGCCAATTGGTGCATATGAACAGGCTGCCTGGAGGAAATGAGGCAAGTTCCAGTAGGCTGGCTGACTGTGGCGTGGGTAATATGGGTGGGGCTGGGGGTGGCAGAATGAAACTGGGCGGCTCGCATCCTGAACAGGGAGCTCAATAGAACCTGCGGCATTTGCACTGATCTGACCTGCAAGGCAGCTCTCGGGATTTCTGAAATATTTGTGTGTGTGTGTGTGTGTGTTTTGCTTAAGGCATTTCTTTCTCTCTTTTTTTACAGTAATTTTAAATTGGTTTTTGCATGACGTAACAAAACAGAAAGTAGAAGGGAAAAAACCCACATTGCATTGGTTTCCTCAACCTCGGCCCTCCCGATGTTTTTGGCCTACAACTCCCATGATCCCTAGCTAGCAGGACCAGTGGTCAGGGATGATGGGAATTGTAGTCTCAAAATATCCAGAGGGCCGAGGTTGAGGAAGCCTGGTATACACGATACTGTGAAACATCATTCAGGATAATCCCAGAAGGGCTGTGTGAGAAAAAAGGAATAAATGGAACAATTGCATTAAGCCAGGGGTCAGAAATGCTTAGGTATGGTGTCTGCCCACAGGGGACGTTGGAAATCTGGAAAATGAATCCCACTGTCCATACGAGTGATAATGGTGATGGAAGGGTGCCAAATTAAAGAGAGAGGGTTCTTTCTTAGAGGTCACCTCTCCTGTTCTATAACTTTATCTGGCACCACTAGATTCCAAATTCAGATAAACCCTGGAGACTCTATATACCCTTTCTCCCTCCGGTGCCACCAAGCAGATAATTATATCTTAGTTTATACCATACCTGTTGCATGGTGTCCGGAAAGAGCAACAATGGGTTTACCCCTGGAATCTGGAGGGATAATTTGCTGAACTATGGTGGAAATTTCCTGGAATACTTTCCACCAAAAACCATGCACAATCATGAGTGGTGGAGACCCCCCTGCTTTGCACATGGAACATCCCAGATTCAGTCGCCAATGGCATCTCTAGGCAGGGTTTGAAAGGGCAACCCTGGAGATCTGCTGCCAGTCAGTGTGGACAGTACTGGGCTAGATACCCGTGGTCTCGTTCGCTCTTAAGGCATAGTCCTGTGTCTCCTCTCTCTTGTTAGACATGGACTAACATTTTAGTCCACATCTTAGTCCACTGGACTAACATTTTAGTCCACTGCTGTGACGCAGTGGCAGAACGTCCTCCTCGCGTGCAGAGGGTTCAGTCCCCAGTGGCATCTCAGGCAGAGCTGGGAGCGTCCCTGCATCCGAAATCCTGGACACCAGCTAAATCTGCTGGTCTGACTCAGTATAGGGCAACTTTATATATTGTAAATATCTGTCCCAGGTTAATGGGTCTGTTGGGCAGCGTTGGGGTGGTTTTTTTTTGTTATTGTTCTGCAGAATTTTTTCAACTCTTCCCACCTGATTGGCGTTCAGGAAGGTTTAAGGCGTCGCGAAACATGCCTTGCCGCTGCTAAATTGGAAGGAAGGGTTTTAAGAGATGTCCTCCCAATGCCTCCACGACCGAACCCTTTAAAAATGTTTTATATATTTTCCTCCTTGCAAACGGGGACAGTGCTACAGTGCAGCATGAAGGTCTTGGCATGTTTCTGCTCTCCCCCTCCCCACACCGGCCGGTCTCTCTCCCCCCTCTCCTCCTTCCTTTTCTTCTCTCATTTGGCATTTGGAGTGGTTGGAGGCCAGGGGAGAGTAGCCCAGATTCCCAAGGGACCGAGCTGTGCTCTGGCTGAAATTACTAGCGCAGAGGCTGCCTGGGCATGAACATGTACTGTTTACTCTGCCAGTATGAATACAAATAGTCTTATTATATGGGACCCTGTACCCAAAGCCCAACCGTTCAAGCTCGTACGCTCTGTCTCTGTTACAAGCACACACTTCTCTCTCTCTTTAACCCCTGAAAGACTTTCTGTGTGCCTTGGACAGAAGCTCCTTTCTCCTTTTCCGAAGTACCCACAAAAGTTTGTGGAATGGGGCATTAAGGGAGAAGGCTCAGTGGGTAGAGCATCCCAGGTTCGGTCCCCAGCATCTTAGAACCATAGAATTGTACAGCTGGAAGGGTCCTTGAGGGTCATCCATGCAGGAATCTTTTGCCCAAAGTGGCGCTCGAACCCACAAACCTGGAATTGAGAGTCTCCCGGCTGAGCTCTCCCACATATTTCCAAGCAGGGTCCTTTATTCACAGCCATGAGGACTGGAAGCTTACTTTATTTTTTAGGGAAAGGGCCAGAGATCAGCGTTGGAGCATCTGCTTTGCGTGCAGAAGGTCTCAGGTTCAATCCTTTGTGACGGCAACGAGGTCTCTCCTGACAAACTCTAATCACCCTTTAACAAACTACTACTGATTGTAGGACTCTTCAGGGAAGCCGTTATTGCTCATAGTGGTTTGATACTGCATCAAAGGCGTAGTGCAGATGGAGCCTTACAGGGGTAGGGCTTTAAGTAAGGAGAAGAACCAGCTAGACTCAGGCCTGCCATTCTTGGCAGCAGTCACAGATTTAGCATAATGTTTTGTTGACCCTTAAGGATCCTCCTTCAAATTTGAAGTCGGGAAACCACTGAAATGTTCCACTGTTACTGCTGCAGAATGAAATCCTCACCCTACTCCCCCCCCCCACCAAAAAAAATAAATCACCATCCTATTTACATTATGGGGGCAGATTTCAGCCATATTTCATATGTGCAAACATTTCAGGAAGGTCTTGCAGTTGGTGGTGGTAACAGAAGCCATGTTCCCCCCTGCCCTTTTTGTTTCTTTAACTTTGTTTATTGTTAAAACAAAATAAAATAAACAATTCTTTCCAGTAGCACCTTAGAGACCAACTAAGTTTGTTCTTGGTATGAGCTTTCGTGTGCATGCACACTTCTTCAGATACACTGAGAAATTTATTGTTGACACTCAGCATAGACCAATGGTGTTTACTTATCCTTTGGTCAAAGAGCCAGAATTAGCTACTGTTGCCAAATAATGGCATTCAGGGCCCTTTTGAATTGGTGTATTTTAATGGTGAATTGTGCAACATGAGAATAATATGATGCAATAATAGCACATTAGCGGCAGATGTATGCTGGCCCATCCACACACCATTGGCTTTATTAGTTGTTCTGCAACGCTTCCTCGATGTGAATGCATTATCGCTACCTGGAAGAACACCTGCACTGTAGCGCAGCAAAAGTAGGACAAACAACCTCAAACAACCTGGAATGTTTGCAGCTTGAAAAAATGCAGACTTTCACCTGGAAGTTATGAGAAATGCAGCAGTTGAAAATGAAGCAGCATGTCCGCCCCAAAACTTTTGCAACGGGATCACATATAACTTCCCAGATACCATCATTAATAGAGTTCACCACAAATGCATGATAATGTCTGGAGGGGCCCCAAATTAAAAGATTTTGCTTATAATTATTTTGCCAAGGAATACTGTAGGGCAGGACAGGAACAGAGGACTAAAAATCAAGATTGCCTACTGGTTGTAACTACTTTTTGGTTGATTAATCACCTGCTCTGCAGCCTATCAACCTGATCAATTAATCAATTCCATTGATTTAAGTATTATTGGAACTTCAATATACCAATTACCAAAGCTTTGATCAGGTGTCACTTGGTTAAAGAATCTCTGGCTTAGGGTTTTGTGTGTGTGTTGACGGACAGGTCCATGATTTCATTGGTCAGGTCTTCAATTTAATTTGCCGTATAATGAAAACCTCATTGTAGGTTTTGAGGTGTTGAAATAAGAGCTGAAGAAGAGTCCATAGCTTAGTGGGCAGACGTGATGCTTAGCATTCAGGAGGTCCCAGGTTCAGGCACAAGCATCTGCAGGTGAAAGGACCAGGTAGCAGGTGAAGCAGAAGGTGAAGCTGGTCTAGCACTCTGTTCTCAAAAGTGACCAGATGAATTGGGATTGAGAACCAACCTAAGAGGAGCCTGTTGGATCAGGCCAGAGGCCCATCTAGTTTAGCATCCTGTTCCCTCAGTGACCAACCAGATGCCAATAGGAAGCCCATAAGCAGAACCTGAGTCCCCAGCCTTCAGAGACACACTGTCTCCGACAGTGGAGGTAGGACATTGGTCACATCATGACCATTAGGTAGTGTTTAGCCTTACCCTCCATTAATTTTTCAACTCTTCTTTTAAAATTTGGGGGTGCTTCTGGAGCCAGCTCTCGGGTAGCCTCCGTGGCTAGAAGTGCCTTTTACCAACTGCGACTGGTTTGAAAGCTATGGCTGGACCAGGAAAGCCTTCCCACGGCAGTTTGTGTGTTGGTTGCTTCAAGACTGGATTACTGCAATGTGCTTTATGCGGGGCCTCCATTGTGCTTTATTCAGAAGCTGCATTGTGCTTTATTCATTTAGTGCAGAATGCTGCAACACAATTGCTGACAGATGTGAGGCCCTGCGATCAGACATATGCACCGTCTTGCCAGTTTGTTATCGTGCCAGGCTCAAGGTGTTGCTATTTCCATGTAAAGCCCTTGGGACCAGTTTACCTATGAGATCGCCTTACCTCACACGTGCCCACTTGACCTGCTTCAACCAGCGGAACTGGCACTACCACAAATAACAAATAATACCCGTTCCACATTTAAAAGAACTCGATTGTTTGCTGTGGCGGTGCCAACACACTTTGGAACTCCCTGCCTATTGAGACCAAGCAGGCAGCTTCGCTGTACTCTTTTCGGTGCCTGCTAGAAACATTCCTGTTCAGAACAGCCCACCCAGACGCTTAGAAAGCTGAGGTGATTTTTTTTTTTTTTAGTATTTTAACTTTTTGTATGTTTTAAACTAGGGCTGTGGAATTTTCTTGATTTTTCTGTTTTATCTTTTTGTAAACCGCTTTGAGGTTTTGTTTTATAGTCAAGAGGCGTAAAAATAGTATGAAGTAAATAAAAATAAACCAAGTTGTGGGCCACCCCTACCTCTTGTAGAAGTAAATTCCATAGTTTATGGTCTCTGTCCTGGGTCTTCCAACATTCCTCTTTGTTGAAAGGCTCAGAGTTCTAGTAATATGAAATCCTTTTCTCGAAATGAGGAAACCCCAAAAATTCTGGCCTTTCCTCATTAGGGGAGTTGCTCCAACCCCTTGATCATTTTGGCTGCTCTCGTTGGAAAGCCTTTCCAGGTTTACAATACCCTTTTGGGGGGTAAAACAACCAGAACCACACATTGCGTTCTAAGTGTGTTCTCATCCAAACAGCTCAGGGCCCAACCAAGTCTGGGAAATGACTGCCATGGCCTTACAGAGAGCATAGAAATCCCAACTTTAAAAACTCAAGAAAAACCAGCAATGTGAGAGAAACCGAGTGTTGTGGGTTTCTTGAATCAAGAGAATGTATGTGTCTCCAAAGCAATAGTGAGTGTTAATTCAAAGCTGGTTCGGATTCAAGTTCTGTCCTGTCTGAGAATATATCTCTGCAATAGGTTGAAGTGAATAATAAGAATTTTAGGGAATTATAAATTTTATAAGTAGATTCTGAATATGGGTTAGTGGTTAATAGCTAATAGTTAATAGCTAATAGTTATAAATTTAAATAGTTTTGAATTTTAAGATTGTTAGCATGCATAATGTGAGAGAAATTAAAATTGGAAGTTACGTTTAATATTCTCAAGGAAAGCAAATAAGGGGAAACAGGAGGAAGTTCTTAAAAGATGATAAGAAAATGGAGTTATTTTTATTATGATGATATATTTTTCTTTTTGTGTTTATTTTCTGATGTTTTTCTTGTTTTTTACTGTGTTAAGTTGTTTGTTATTGTAAGTGTGTATTTGTAGATGTCTATTTTTCTTTTTTCTTTTTTGAAAATACAATAAATATTATTGGAAAAAAAAAAAGAGAATATATCTCTGCAGTTTATTTTCAGAGCACTAAGGGATAGCTGCGGAAAGTTTGCTTCTTATTACCAGAGTGCGACCTTTCTGTTCTGCGGCTGTCACTTAGGGAACTTTGCAAATGGTTGTCAGTGGAGCTGTTTCCTGGTGGGGTTAGCTCCCGCTAGGGATGAGTTTTTCTTTTCTTTTTTGAGTCCTTCGTATCCAATTGTGTTAACCAAAAGCCTGGGGGGGGTGGCGGCGGCGGAGGGGTGGATGTGGTGTGTGTTGCACGACAATAGCTTGAATTCTCCAAGCGTGAGTGGCTAATCCGTTTGGGGGAGAGGAGGGGAGACATTTGGGCCATCAGTAATCTGAAGGACAAATGAAACCTGACAGGTGAAGGGGCTGTGCTTGGACGTGATCATCTCAAACTACTTTTGAAGCGGTTTTGTCGCCACCCCTGGACAGCTTTCTCCTCCGATAGCTATTTATTTATTCACAGCAGGCGTGGGGAATCTGTGGCTCCCCAGACACCATCTCCCGTTACCCAAACAGGACAAGATCAAGGTTTTGATACCAACCTATAAGACCCTCTATCGCTTAGGACCAATTTACATGAGAGATCACCTTGCCCCAGCCATACCTAGTACATCCCTTCATTCTACAGTAGAGTTTCTCCTGCACGTCCCCCAAATATCAGAGACCTGCTCCACAGTGGCTCAAAGCAGAGCTTTTACTGTGACTTCTTCTTCTGTCCTGTGGATACAACAGGCATCCACTATCTGCACTTTCCAGGAACAATTGAAGGCATTTCTGGTCCAACATGCTTTCTTACCTGGAGGAATGGATCTCTGCCATGTATGTTTACTTTGAATTGCTTTTAAATTTACTGGATGTTATTTTTCGTGTTGTTTTTATGATACGTTTGTCAACCGATTTGATACGCTTGTAAAAGGTGACCCACGGATTTTTGTTGTTGTTTAGTTGTTTAGTCGTGTCCGTCTCTTTGTGACCCCATGGACCAGAGCATGCCAGGCACTCCTGTCTTCCACTGCCTCCCGCAGTTTGGTCAGACTCATGTTGGTAGCTTCAAGAACACTGTCCAACCATCTCGCCCTCTGTCATCCCCTTCTCCTTGTGCCCTCCATCTTTCCCAACATCAGGGTCTTTTCCAGGGAGTCTTCTCTTCTCATGAGGTGGCCAAAGTATTGGAGCCTCAGCTTCAGGATCTGTCCTTCCAGTGAGCACTCGGGCCTGATTTCCTTCAGAATGGATAAATTTCATCTTCTTGCAATCCATGGGACTCTCAAGAGTCTCCTCCAGCACCATAATTCAAAACCATCAATTCTTTGGCGATCAGCCTTCTTTATGGTCCTGCTCTCACTTCCATACATTACTACTGTACTGACCCACGAATTAAGAGATAATAATCAGTCTCAGCCAAGCAGGACTCAGGGGTGTTGGGAGTTGTAGTCCAGAAACATCTGCTGGGCCTTATCCATGCACTACAAGAATTAGCTGTAGCAAGCTGTGAGCGTATGTGCTTCTGCCTTCTCTTTTCCACCTGTGGGAAGTAGGCCAGAAAGATTCCAATGCTGGTTTTAAATCACCAGAGTTATCCACTTGGCAAGTTGTTGGTTTGTTTTAAGCTATGGCTAGAGTGAACAACCCATGAACTGAAACCATGGGTTCAGATCCGTGCTTGTTCTCATGAAATCATAGTGTAAACAGGCCAGAGTTCCCCCAAATTTTGTAATTATTATTATTATTATTATTATTATTATTATTATTATTATTATTATTTCCTCAGCCACTCTGGGCAGCTTCCAACAAAATGTTAAAATACAATAATCTATTAAACATTAAAAGCCTCCCTAAACAGGGCTGCTTTCAGATGTCTCCTAAAAGTCTGTTAGTTGGCTTTCTCTTTGACATCTGGTGGGAGGGTGTTCCACAGGGCGGGTGCCACTACTGAGAAGGCCCTCTGCCTGGTTCCCTGTAACTTGGCTTCTCGCAGCGAGGGAACCGCCAGAAGGCCCTCGGCACTGGACCTCAGTGTCCAGGCAGAACGATGGGGGTGGAGACGCTCCTTCAGGTATACTGGTCCGAGGCCTTTTAGGGCTTTAAAGGTCAGCACCAACACTTTGAATTGTGCTCGGAAACGTACTGGGAGCCAATGTAGGTCTTTCAAAACTGGTGTTATGTGGTCTCGGCGGCCGCTACCAGTCTAGCTGCCACATTCTGGATTAGTTGTAGTTGAAAGGTAGCCCCATTGAGGCTCATCATGGCTCGTTCTGGTTTGGATGCTCAGCTTACAAAAGCAAACAGCAAAACAAAAATGTTTTTGCTGCTCCAAATATAAGAAGCAAGAGAGACAGACAAGCCTTCCTTGGGAGAATGTTGCTCACACTTTAGGAGTCACAACTGAGGAGCCCCTCTCTTTGCTGTCCACCGGCCACTCTTTTGGTGGTGCAGGGACTTTTTCACCCCTCTCCCACTCAACAGTCCATGCCACCAAGTATTCTCAGTCCTCCTTGGGCTGTTTGGGAGGAGTTCCCCAAATGCTCCTGTTCTTGCCTATCTGGTGCAGTTTTGGGGTAAATAAACAATGGGTGAGTTTGTGATCAGAGAGCAAGTTCATGCTTAATAGTGCATATAGGATATATCTGCAGCAAGTCCTCTCGAATGCCGTACCTTGCTAGTTTAAATGTGATGAATTGATTTCAAAGCCAGATGATTAATCAGCAACAACAACAAACAATCTTGAATTGGTCGATAACTCTGGTATTAACCTTTCCCCGGGCAATCTTTTATGGGGACTGCAGGTGTGATTTGCTGGGTTGCCCTTGTGTGGGGCAATCTTGATACAGAACAAGTAGCTCCTGATAATGTAGGAAGAGGATGTGTTTCTTGATGAGTGGATTCCCCCCCTCCTGAAGGATTTTCCTTGTCCTCCTGAGCGATGCAAATGACAGCAAGCCTTTGCTGCAGACGCCCCCTAAAACACACACACACACACACACACCTTTGAGCCTGCTGATATTTCACCCACTTGCCACTAGGTGTCAGAATTCTTCCATTAAGGCAGCCTTGGGTTGAGACATTGGGGGTGGCGGGGGGTGGCGGCGGAGGAAGAGAGAAATCCTCTAATTAGACGTTCTCTGAACCATCTTCTTTCCCGGCACACCTTGCCGTTAAAGTGTCTTTACTAGACAGAAATAGGTGAAGGCTTAAGAAGAGTTGTGCACGATGGTGACAGGTGCTTGATGTTTGGGTGCCTCTACGAATGGTTCTCAGGGACTGAATGGTCTTGAGAACACAAGGCAAGGCGTGTCAGAGCAAAGCAAGCTGGGCAGCTGAGCTACGTGCAGGAGCACGTAGAGACAATGGGCACATGATGCTCTGAAACCATGATTTCATTTGCATGTTGGACCTGCAACCACCACCACAACAAAAACTGCAGTATATCCCAATGTGCACCTGCAACCACAATCATTCAGGGTGTCAAATGTCCATCCATCCTCTCCTGGAAATTTCATAAACTCCAAGAGACTCAAGAAGGCCATTATGTCCTCCTACCTCCAATTTCTTTTCCAACTTGTGCTCAGCATCTCATGGCTGTGTGTTAGAGGACACTGAGCATGCTCAGCCCTTGATGGGTTCTTTGGGAGAGTATTTTTTTTGGGGGGAGGGGGGAGATTAATATAGCATTCTTGCAAACTTTAGAGTTTCCTTCTCCACCTTCCCCTGATATCCCTCTCTTCATTTCTCAGCATCCTTTTGTCACAGACGCACGAGTTCGCTGTCGGAAGGAGCTATGGAACCCCATAGCCTTAAAGTGTGGTGACAGCCATGAGCTAAGAGTATACAAATTAATGGAGGTTATTAATGGAGAAACAGCTGTAGCGAAGGTTTGTCTGTTCAGACACGCCACCATGGTTAGCAGAAACCGTACTGTCCACGTCTACAGCAAAATGGTTTCTGTTTTTGATCTGCAGGAATTGCAGACAGTGGCTTGTCTAAATACTATACTTAAATCCTTTAACCATGTTTTGATGTCTGAGTTGCAGCGTTGTGTGTTTGATGTCTGCATTACAGCATTGGGTTCTTGTCTGAGCACTCTGTCCATGGCTGCCAACCGTGATGACCATGATACCTCTCTGAGAACCAGTTGTTGAGAAGGCTGTAGGCTTCACGTTCTGCTCGTGGGCTCCCCGGAGGGCAGCTGGTGGGCCATTGTAGAAACAAGATGCTGGACTGAATGGGCCTTTTGGTCAGATCAAGAATGGCTGCTCCCAGTGCTGAGGTTCCACTGTCCGTGGAGGGAGCTGGTCATCTGTTTGGTGGGACCACAAGCAAGTAACGTGGCCCTTGGCAGAACGAGGTTCTGAAGCAGCCCTTCCCCAACCTTATGTCCTCCAGCTGGACTACAGCTGCCACCATCCTGGCTACATGATACCTCTAGATACAGGGACAGTCTGGGGCTGATTGGAGGCCCAAACATTGCCCGGTTAGTTAGACGCACACACCCCATGATGGGTTTCGATCTAGTCTTCATGTGAGTCCCATTTCAGCCTGTGAGTCTATGGCTTAACAAAACCACAAATAGACCAATTCATAGAGGATATGTCAGTCATTGGCTGTTGGCCACGGTAGCTTGGTGGAACTTCCAGGTCAAGCGAGTAGTAATGCCAGTTGCCGCCGTGGGGGCAGACTATTGTCCTTCATGTCTTGGTTGTGGACTTCCTGGGTGCATTTGGTTGGCCATTGATGGGGGCAGGAATTACCGTATTTTTTGCTCCATAAGACGCACTTTTTTCCTCCTAAAAAGCAAGGGGAAATGTCTGTGCGTCTTATGGAGCGAATGCATGGTCCCTTGAGCCAAATTGCCCAGGGGGGAAAGGCAGATCCTGCTTTTTCTGTTTTAGAAAGAGCTAAAGGCTAACAAGAGGGAAAGAGAGTGTTGAAAGGAACCCGCTCAACAGCTGATTGCAGGAGATCGGGGAGGGAGATAAGGGAGATAGCTCCCTTCCTGCCCCGCCCAGGCCCCTTGCACAGTAGGATCCTGGGAAATTGAGTTTTTCAGCCATTTGGGGCTGTTACTTTTCCTCTTGCTTTCTATTACTTGCTGGTGCTTACTGGTTTGCTTTCTTCTTGCTTCCTATTACCTACTGGTGCTTACTGGTTTGCTTTCCTTTTGCTTTCTATTACTTGCTGGTGCTTACTGGTATGTACTGGTTTGTACTGGTGCTTACTGGTTTGTACTGGTTCGCTTTCCTCTTGCTTCCTATTACTTGCTGGTACATACTGGTTTGTACTGGTGCTTGCTGGTCTGTACTGGTTTGTACTGGTGCTTACTGGTTTGTACTGGTTTGCTTTCCTCTTGCTTCCTATTACCTGCTGGTGCTTACTAGTCTGTACTGGTTTGTACTGGTGCTTACTGGTTTGTAAGCAATGCTTTTCCCCCTTTACAAAAGCTGCACAAATCTGAACTGATCCTCAAAAAGCAGGGCTTTTCCCTTTGCAAAAAAAAGCTGCAAAACGTTGAGCTGATTCTCAAAAAAACCAACAACCATGGGTTTTAGAGGAGGAAAACCAGAAAAATATTTTTTTTTCTGGTTTCCTCCTCTAAAAACGAGGTGCGCCCTATGGTCCAGAGCGTCCTATGGAGCGAAAAATACGGTATGAACTTTCTCTACCTTCCGTCTGTTCTGTCTCTTCTTGGGAGCATCCTGAAGGAAAAGTGAGATGGAAACATAATATATATGTATTTTAAATTGTATTCATTTGGGATGCCTCACTGGGGTGTCCCTCACCCCAATGCACTAAACTTTGTGTACGAGGCAAAGGTGTTAGGCGTAACTTCCATGTGTTTCAGTTGTACATAATTGCCTTCATTATATTGTTTTAAGTGCCTGCTAAGTCACCTTTAATCTGTGATGTGTACGTATGTGTGTGCCCAGCCCAAACCCACTCACCCATACATCTGTGTGCGAGAGAGAGGGTACATGTGCGAAAAATCACACACACACACACACACACACACCCATAATACAGGCTGCGTATTATGTATCTCTCTCTGCTTCTCCCTTGCACATGCAATTCCGTGCTGCTGTTGTTACCCAGGGAGGCAAATGACATCCCAGCACAGAACCCTAATCACAGTTTGGAACATGAGAAATAATGATTGCTTCTGATCGGAGGTCGTGAATAATTCATTGGGTTTGATTTTTCCCATCCCGTCCAGTGATACCTTTCAGGCCAAATGGGTTTCTACAGGAGAATAATGGTTCCACTTCTTATGGAAATCCTGTGGCACACATCATTTCGCCAACACAAAAAAACAGTTAAATTAGACTCTTTGCATCTTCGAGTGAGAAAGAAATGCTCCCTCTCTCCCTCCCCTCCCTCCCGCTTCCCCCTTTCTGCCGTGGAGGCAACACGGAGGCAGAGACCAAGAGCCGATCCGAAGAAACACAGGCATCCTTTTCCCCTCCCCAAGGGCACTTCCACGTGGCACTTCCTTTGTGGACTCGGCGCTGCTGGT
The DNA here is from genome assembly GCF_009819535.1 of Lacerta agilis. Lineage (NCBI taxonomy): Eukaryota > Metazoa > Chordata > Lepidosauria > Squamata > Lacertidae > Lacerta > Lacerta agilis. The sequence goes on from NC_046326.1 coordinate 37,274,879, forward strand.
GTGCACAAGCTTTTTGCAACGTTCACACAACATTGCCCTTGTCAGGATGCCGCCCTGTGTTCCTGCCCCATTACCCCATCCCCGTTTAATCCATATTTACCATTTCTGCATTTTCTTTATTTATTTACTGCATTCCGTCCCCGCCCTGCCCCCGGACCAAAACATCACATCTGGATTAAATGACACGGGGCAACATTTTGATGAGGATGCCACCCTGCACGGACGCTGTGGGGGCACAGAATCCTCAATAAAGAGCCGTGTGCAACCGTGCCTTATATTTGCAGTCGGAATGGAAGCTTGCTACAGTACAGACTGGACTGCGGCCTCCCTCAGAGAGGCCAGCCCTAGCTCTTCTGCTGCTCCTCTTCTTCTTCCATTCATCTGTATAACAACTAGGGCAGGTCCAGGAGCCAAATGCAGCCCCTACAGGTTTCTCTTTCCTGTCCTTCGGGACTCTTCCCAGGCCATACCCCTTTCTGTGTCCATGCCTGCTACCCACAGGCTCTGTTCCACGTCCCTCTCAAGTGCCATTTCCTGGCTGGAAAGTGCCAGCAGGCTGTGATCATGCCTGCCTGGGTAGAGAAACATGTGCATGTAAAAGCTTCTGCCTTCTGCATTGGTGCTGTACACACATACAAACCATGTCTGTTGCTCCGCCCACTTTTTCATCTCGCTCCACCCAGCGCTGGCATGCGGCCCCCAGGAGGTTTCCTGTGATGGAATGTGGCCCTTAGCCTGAAAAACGCAACCCGCACCTAATCTAAGCATATTCTGGGTGTGGTGTGGTGACTTCCTCTAGAAGCAGTGTTCTTTCAAACTGTGACCTCACTGGGAACCACCCCCGCACAAGAGCAATCCTAAAAACATCCACTTGTGGAAGGACCATAGCTTTGTGGAAGAGCATCTTCTGTGCAGGCAGGTTCAATCCCTGGCACGGACAGGTTGGGCTAGGAATGTCTTCATTCTGAACCCCCTTCCAATCCATGTAGACCAGGGGTCCCCAAACTAAGGCCCGGGGGCCGGATGCAGCCCAATCGCCTTCTAAATGCGGCCCGCAGACGGTCCGGGAATCAGTGTGTTTTTACATGAGTAGAATGTGTCCTTTTATTTAAAATGCATCTCTGGGTTATTTGTGGGGCATAGGAATTCGTTTATTATTATTATTTTTCAAAATATAGTCCGGCCCCCCACAAGGTCTGAGGGACAGTGGACCAGCCCATGGCTGAAAAAGTTTGCTGACCCCTGGTGTAGACCATACTGAACTAGGTGTACCCAGTGGTGTGACACAGCATGAGGAAGCTTCCTGTGTTCCTACCCAGTTCCATCGGATTGACTCTTGACTCAAGTGTGCTTTGGATTAGACCTTTAGGTTGCAACGCTCTGCCCGCTTTCCTGGGAATAAGCCCCATTAGGAGAAGATCACCTCTTAAGCAGGCTGGTCTTTCCTGGGGGAAGAAGGGGTGTAAGGTCGTGGTTCAGTCTAGGACTGGAAAATCCTAGGTTCAAATACCCACTTGGCCAAGAAAGACACTGCCTGGGTATCACAAACTTCAGCTGCTAGGGTGTTGCTTTTAATGTAAATAACTTCCATACGTATGAAATTTTGGGTTTTGTGTATTGCTTCTGCCCCTCGGTGCTGATGTAATTATATGTGTTGTTATTGTTATTTCTCTTGTCTGGTATTTGACTGTAATAAAGATTGAACTTGAACTTGTCTGGGTGACTTTGTCCCAGAAGCCTGGCTTTGCACAGGGCTGTTCTGAGAATAAAATGGGGAGTGTTGCAAGGCAGGGTAGAAATATACTGATGGCTCATGAAGCATCACAGTTCAGCAGTAGAGCATGCAGGAGGCCCCAGTTTCAATCACCAGCATCTCCAGGTAAGGTTGGAAGAGACTACATGCCTGAAAGCCTCAAGAGTTGCTGCCGGCCAAGTGTTGACGGTGCTGAGCTAGGTGGACTCTGGATAAGGCAGCTTCCTATGTTCATGATAAATTATGACGGTGATGAAGATTTTTTTTTTTAAAAAAAATACTAATAGCCTCTCTTGATTGCAGATTGGCATGGTGGCCTGGCGAATGACTCTCAAGAGCCCCGAGTATCCAGATGGGAGGGACATCATCGTCATTAGCAATGACATCACCTACCGGATCGGGTCCTTTGGGCCCCAAGAAGACCTGCTCTTCCTTCGGGCATCAGAACTGGCTCGGCAGCTGGGCATCCCCCGGATCTACGTGGCAGCCAACAGCGGCGCCAGGATCGGATTGGCCGAGGAGATCCGCCACATGTTCCACGTCGCCTGGGAAGACCCTGCCGACCCGTACAAAGTAAGGGCTCTGGCCATGCCAGAACTGTGTGTGTAGCGTCTCTACCATGTTGGTAGAGGCTCCCATTACGTGGGAGGAAAAGAGGTTTGAATTTAAGAGTGCAGCTTTTGAAAGTTGTGTCTGGTGCACCGAGGAAGCCAGCATGGTGTAGTGGTTAGAGCAGCAGATTTGGATTCAGACCAAGGTTTAAATCCCAAACCTGGTCACTGGGTGACCTTGAGTCAAAAGCAGTGGTAGCCTAACCTTCCGTAGAAGGCAATGGTACTGACAAGGTAGGGCTTCAAGGCAGAAGCTTGGCAGTTAGCTCAGGTGGCTAGAGCATGGTGCTGAAAAACACCAAGGTTGTGGGTTTGGTCCACCCATATGGGTCACCTGCATATTCCTCCTGCGTTGCATGGGGTTCAACTAGATGACTCTTGGGGTCCCTTCCCATTCTACAGTTCTGTGTTTCAAGCCAAGGGCCTCACTCAGCAGAAAGAGCAGAAGGGGACTGCAAACTGCAGTAGGGCTGGCTAACCACATTTTGAAGCAGCACATGCTGCCATCTCAAGAGGAGCCCCTGCACCCCATAAGATCATTGTTAACAAAATTCCCTAACTGCACCCCTGCCTACAGGCTTACAGTGAGGATAAAATGGAAGTTGGGGCAGTGTTAGGAAAAAGGGGGAGCAGGGTTTTTGGGTATGAAGGGGCAACTTTGATAAAGGACACTATCACCTAACAGGTACAAATATGTATCCAAAACAAAATAGAAAATTCTTTCCAGTAGCACCTTAGAGACCAACTGAGTTTGTTCTTGGTATGAGCTTTCGTGTGCATGCACACTTCTTCAGATATACTGAAACGGAAGTCACCAGACCCTTAAATAATGTATCTGGAAAGAATTTTCTATTTTGTTTCGACTACGGCAGACCAACACGGCTACCCACCTGTAACTGGAAATATGTATCCAGTTACTTTTATATTTATATATTTACACGTTGTGCTCTTTCTCTGTTTTGGACTAATGTGGGTTTGGCGTGAGAAGGAGGGAACTTCTCTGATGTGGTTTTCATTTGCTCTCCTTTTCTCTCTTCTGCCCACCCGACCATCCCCACGTCCCCTAACAGGGATTCAAGTATCTCTACCTAACTCCCCAGGATTATAAGAGAGTCAGTGCTTTGAACTCAGTACATTGTGAGCATGTGGAGGACGAAGGAGAATCCAGGTAACTGTGTGCATTCGTTATTTCCTAAAGCATGGGCGTTGGGTTTTATTTTAATCTGTTTTGTGTTACATCTTCATTTTATCATACCACATTTTTGCATGCCAGGTGTATGGCATTGACAAGCTTGGGAGGATGGTTGCCGTTATGTTTACACTGTGAGAAAAAGAGGATTTCCCCAGTTCAATGAACGTAGGAAGCTGCCTTACACCGAGTCAGTGTGTCGGTAAATCTAGCTCAGTATTGTCTACACTGACTGGCAGCAGCTTCTAGGGTTTCGAGATACTGGGGATTCTGCCAGGAAGTGTTTGTCTCCAAGAGCCCTGACATTTTATAAAGGTGTGATCTTCCTCCCTCCCTCCCTCCCTCCCTCCCTCTCTTTGCGGTTCGCCCTATCAGGTATAAAATTACAGATATTATTGGGAAGGAAGAAGGACTTGGAACTGAGAACTTGCGGGGATCTGGCATGATCGCTGGAGAATCATCACTGGCATATGAAGAAATTATCACTATCAGCCTGGTAATCCACAGTTGTGTGTGTTTGTCAGTGTGTTTTGGGGGTGGCAAAAAAGGCCTGCGGTGATGTAGGGTGATTGTGGATAGGTTGGGCTGCTTCTGGGCCAGTCGTTTAGTATTCTAGGGTTGTTTAACGTTGGCACTGCTCAAATGACTCCGTTTCTTATAGTTACTAGAACTGGAAGCTTAAATGATTCAGGACAGACAAAAAACAGAGTGCTTCTTCACAGGGTGCAAAGTAAGCTGTTGAATTCGCTCTTCCACTCTCTTAAGTACCTCTGAGTAATTCCCTCCTCTGAGTACCAGTTGCTGGGAATCACAGGTGGGGAGATCACTGTTGCCTGTGGGTCCTGCTTGCAGGCTTTCCAGAGGAGGCGTCTGCTTGGTGAGAACAGGATGCTGGGCTAGCAGGGCTACTGGCCTGATTGATCCAGCAGGTCCTTCTTATATTCTTATGGCTCACTCCCACCCAAGCTAAGTCACCCCAGTGGAAAAAGCAACAGAGACTGGGCAACGCCCGTCCTTTAAAACACACTTTGACTGCTCTTTAACATTTACCTGCATGCCTGGCCCTGTGCTAGGGGAATGAGCTATGGAAGTAGATAATGGGAGAATTATTTGGGGCCACTTGCAGTGGCTGGTGGTAACGGGGTTAAACAGAGCCTGTAACTCAGTTTTGGGAGAAAGTGGCTGAGATGCAAAACTCTGTGTGTGTTTTGCACTGGGGTGGAGTGGAAGGGCTATCCTAACACCTTGTAAGAAGCTGTAGTTGACCCACCTCCACCTTCTGAATGCTCATCCTTGATTGCAGGGTTTCGAATCCACAGAGTTGCTCTACTGATTTGTAGTCCTCCACTCCCTTCCCAAAAAGTCCTGTCAGAAATACATGGCTTTAACAGCAAAGGTGTAGATGGGGGTGCCATTTTCGGTCCCAGTTTTCCCGATGCAGAGATGCATCTTGGAGGAAGGAGGCAAGGAGTAGCTCACGCGGAGACCCAGTGGGCAGCCTCCTCCCTCTGTGAATGGACAGATCTGCTTTTGGTCTGCACTGGGAGTAACTGAGTGATCCGATCGCACCCGGTGCAGCAGGATTGCTCAGCTACAGAGGATGCTACTGGCAGGACCCAAACAAAGAACAGCGCTCGTGGAGAGAGACAGTCTAGCCCTGGGGAACTGAAACAGGTACAAATTTCTGTCTTCAGGTGACGTGTCGGGCAATTGGAATCGGGGCTTACCTTGTCCGGTTGGGGCAGAGAACAATCCAAGTGGAAAATTCACATCTCATCTTAACCGGAGCTGGAGCCCTCAACAAAGTAAGTCTCTCTTTTGCTTCAGTTTGCAAATACGAGTTTTCGTTTTGCCGGTGGGGTCACTTGTCATAGCTTGGTGTACTTTGGGCTCTTATTGGCTAGCCCCTTTGTTTTATTTGGCCTAGAGGGCCTGGCTGAGTTTGTTGGGTAGCGAAGGCCACCACTTTGCAGCGGAGATCCTTGTCTGGCTTGGCCCACTGAAGGCCACTTGGGAGCAATGGGGTTGTTTACCTATTGACGATGAAGGGCATTCCCTGAATGGGATGAGGCCTCCCATTGGTTGAATCAAGCAGTTTTTTGGGTCTTGTATATGCAGAACGATTTTCATAAAGCAGCACACAAAAAAATGTTTTAAAGAGTCGGTAAGTTTTAGCGCTGTTTTGACAAAACAAAAGCAAAGTTTTGTTTCCAGGATTGTCTGTTGCGGGCATGTTGCTGAGCCCATTTTAAATCCTGCACTCTTATCCAGGGTATTTTTGTAAGAATACTAATTAAGACACTTTGGGGATTTACGCTTAAGGCAGGGGGTTGCTAGTGGGCACATCTGGAAGCTTGGCAAAGTCCCACGGGCTCCAGCTACATGGTGGCTGCTGTGGGACAGTCTGAGCCAGTGCAAACAGGAACTGATCTGGAAGAGCAAATAGGCTGTCGTGCATTGTGGATTTTTGCGGGGATATTTACTGAGACCTTTTATGGGCACCATGGGGGATGCTGGTGCACACTGGTGCCCATGGGCGCTGTGTTGATGACCCCCTGGCTTTAGGGGTCAGAGGCAACTGTGTGGGACTTTCCCACTCCTCCCAGTTAGCATGCACTGGAGGAATTACTCTTATTATCTATTAAATTTATTAGTCACTTTTTTGCCGTGGCAACTCAAAGTGACTTATGGAAAAAAACAGCTTAACAAGACCCCCTTAACATACATACATACATACATACATTAAAACTTGGGGAGGGGGGCATTAAAACATCCCACCTACTGTAAAAGGTCATAGATAGTTAAAAGCCAAAGGCTTGGTTTAAAAGGAAGGTTTTTGTCTGGTACCTGAGGATATATAGTAATGGCTCCAGGCAAGCATTGCTGGCACAAATGGGGAGCCACCAGTGAAAAGGGAAGTTATCTCTCTTTTCCCCACTCTCCAGACCTCCCATGGAAGCAGGCACCTGAATAATTAACCTCACACCGGCCTGTTTACTTTGCTGCCGAAGGTGGCGGTATCACCTGAGTAAATGCTGCACGCCTGACCTCCTTTGCACAGCGGCAATATCCTGGCTAGTTTTCGGCGAGCCAGTCTAGTTTAGAGCAGGATACATTTTAGCACATTGACTCACGAAATCTGTGTCTCTCCTTTTTTCGTCAACATTTTTGAAACCCCTCCTAAAAAAAATGATGATGAAAGTGAGCTACACGCCAAGGAATTCAGGAGTGAAACCTTACCTCTGCCATGAAACCACTAGGAAGCTTTCAGCTAGACGGACAATTTTCTTGCTTCCAAAATGGGGAGAGCAATGCTAATCTCACTGGGTAGATTTGTAAGGATTACCGAGCATTGTGGTAGCATAAAGCACTTTAGCATTTGGGAAAAGCACTATGTAGATGCTTGTCAATACTGTGGCGTTGCGGTTAGGGCAGGCTTCCCCAACCTAGCACCCTCCAGATGTTTTTGACTCCCATCAGCCCCAGCCAACCTGTCCAGGGATGATGGAACTTGGAGGGCACCAGCTTGGGAAAATCCAAGTTAGAGCATCAGAGTAGAATATGAAACACATAGGTTCAAATCCATGCTCAGCCATGAAGTAACTCTTCTCTCAGTCTGTCTTGTCTTGCTGAGTAGGTTGGGAAGATGAAATAGGTGAGCTCGAAACCTCATATACTGCCCGGCAGGGATGCATAAAATATTGGGGGCCCCAGGTAAGCCCTGCCTTGCATCATCCATCACAAGACAAACACCACTTGAATGGCAGGGCCCATCAACTGGGGGGGGGGACCACCTCAAATATTTTATTGGGGGGGGGGCAAAGGGACCTCGGCCCCTAAGAGTTGGCTCCTATGCTGCTCTGACTCAGACAAAATTCAGTAATGTTTCCGACCCTATAGTAAGGGTGGGGTACATTTTTTTTCATCCTGAGGGCCATATTCCCTTCCATACAACTTTCCAGGGGCCACATGCTAGTGGTGGGTGGAGCCAGAGGCAAGAGTTGGCAGAGTGACACGTGTCAATTTTACCTTTGTGCAGGAGGCTATTTTTGTCCCCCCCCCCTCCAGCATCTGTCCCTTGAAGCCTGAAGTCCCCCAGCCTGGCTCTACAGTAAAGGAGTAATGGGAGTAAAGGTGAATGTAGCCGTTGTGCAACCCCAAGCCATGCTTCCATTAATTTAGGCCCATGCGCCTTTCTCTGCTGGCTCTGCAGTTACTCTTTCTCCGGCATAACTCCCCTTCCCTAAGAAGCAAAAGAGCAGAGGAGATTGGGGGGGGGGGGTGAGTGGAAAGAGGGGCCAGCTTTTTTGAGGCCTGCCTGCTGCGTGCACCTGAATGAATTGTCCTCTGGGGACCAAATTGCCCCAACCCCAAACCCATCCCACTTTAGATTTTAAACAGGGTTGGAAGCAGGAGTCAAAGGCCGAGGCTCTTAAATCACCCGCACCACCCAGGCAGCAGCTGTTTGAGATTTATGCTTGAGAGGTTGCTTCTTGTGTGCAGAAGAGAGAAACAATTTGCCCTTGAGTTACGGACAGAGGGAAGGAGGGAGAGAGAGAGAGAAAGCGGTGGTGGCGGGGGGGGGGAGCGGATCGAGGAAGAGATGTCACTTTTTTATTCCCCCCCCCCTTTGGGCAGCAATCTAATCCCGGAGATTTGCAGCCTAGTGGTGGCATGCAGGCTGGCAGATGCTGCCATTACTGTCGCGGTGTCCGAGGTGCATTGGGAGGCCTGTTCTTCAGCCCTCTTGCAAACGGCTAACCTGAGCACTTGAAAAATTGCGGCTTTTGAAACATCGGCACAGTCTTACGCACATGCAAGCAAGCTTGCCGCTTAGGTAATTGGGGTGGGGTGTTGGAGAGCATTGCTTGGCATCAGGCCAGTTGCATGTGTCAGGACCCAGGTGTGAGCCTTAGCAGCACCAGTTAAAAGATCTTGGGCAGCAGACCCAGGACATGGGCATATTTTTCGGGGGACAAGTGGAATACTGAAAGGGGGCTGCAGGATAGTTTTTCAGTTAAAAAACAACAACAAGAAGAAGAATAATAATTATGTCTGTACATTTCGCCTCATAGGTTCTGCAAATGCTGGGAAGTTTTTTGTTTTTGTTTTTTAAATGAAGGCTAGGAATCTAGGGATTATGGTTCAACACCCCGTGGATGACCATAATCTGAGGTGGTCCTCCCTCACCACAATATTCTCTCCCCTCCATGTATCAATGTAAGTTTCATTACATATGATTGCAATTTTGAATTGTTATAAGCAGTCCTTGGTAATGCAAAGAAAATAAATAGCCCCATAATGTAATTGCATGCAGCCACAGAGATGGTGTCAGAGAGATGGGACGTTGAAGTGTGTGTGTGTGTGTGTGAAAAAATGGCTATGCTTATCCAGGGCACAGTCTCAAAACATTTTGCTGCCTGAGGCAGAAGAGTAAAGAGGGCCTCCCTCACCAAGGAACAGTGAGGGACAGGCAAATCTGTAAGTTTCTCTCAGTTTCTCATTTTTCCAATCTTAAAGTTTGGCTTGCTGGTTTTCCACATACCTTCATCTTATTATTATTTTTTAACGTTGGGTGGAAGTTCCCTAATCTGTACACGTGTGTGTGTGTGTGTGTGTGTGTTTTATATAGCAAATCCTCTTTTTTCAGTCTCCATTGCTGCATTTCATTGGTGGGGAACTTTTGGCCCGTGGATCTAATTTGGCCCCAGAGATCATTTCCCCCAAACTATGCCCTCCTGCCCAACACTTGACATCATACATCAGGTATGGGGCAGGGAAAGATGCAGCTGGGATCAGCTGAACTGGGGAGTTTCCCATTGCCACCAGTGAGGGCCCTCTGAATGCCGTTAGACATCTTTGGAGCATCTCAACTCAATAGTGTCCTCACACAGAATCAGGCAAGGCCAAGAAGCCTCCTCTGAAATACACATTCATTTGTTTAGTGGGGAGTGTCTGGTGTTGCCCAGGTTTTTTTAGAAACCAAAGTCACGCCAAGGTGACGTTTTGGTGCGCCATTTTTATTCAAAATGGCACCCATGTCCAAATTGGGATGAAGTCTGCTGCCACACTTTGGGCACCCTTACGCCAAGTTTGGCAGCGATATCTGGAGAGGCATCTGAACCTGTGCCAAAAAGTGGGCGAAGTTACACTGAAGTCATGTTTCAGTCCACCATCTTGAATCAGAATGGTGACCAGTGTCCAGCATTGACAAAGACCACCATCCATACCTCAAGAATCCTCCTGTTGAATTTGGTGATGATATCTTGAGGGTCATCCGGACACATAGAGAACAAGTAGACTGGACCACTTTCCAAAATATATAGGAGATTATTTTTACACTTATATTCCACCCGTTCTCCAAGAATAACAGCACAAGATGGTGGCAGACATGGCTCCCTTCCAGTGGGTTTCATGACTGAGCAGGGATTTGAACCCTGGTCTCCCAGGTCCTGGTGCCACACTCTAACCACTGTGCCACACTGGCAATGCAGGATCACAGTTTTACGTGATAATCTTCTGTGCTCCAAATTTCTAGATTTTGAATTTCCAAGCTGAAGAGTAAGATTGGGTGTGGAAATTGAAGGACAGGAGATACAGAGTTAATGTGAGCTGGAAGAGGAGAGAACAGTGGACTTGGAAGAAGCACAAAGATCTAAATAGCACAGGAAAATGGCACACAACCCGTCCCTTTTAGCCATGCCTTGCTGCTTCATTCGATCCCATTAACTAGGTAGAGAACCTAACAGGTCTTGTTGGACTTGGGGGCGGATCCACAGCATACATTTAAAGCACATTCAACGTGCATGAACCCCGCCCCCCGAACTGTAGTTCCCCTTCACAGAGCTATAATCCTTAGCACTCTTAACAAACTACAGTTCCCGGGGTTTTGAGTGGGAAGCAATGTGCTTTTTAAATGTACACTGAACACGCTCTAAATGGATAGTGTGGATCTCCCATCGGGACAGCTAGGGATGATGGGAGTTGTAGTCCAGCAACATCTGAAGGGTTCCCCAGCCCTCATATAATGGTTGCCAAGCCGGGATGGTATTGGGATCCCCAGACAGTGTGACTCGTAACCTCCACCCCACCCTTTGTCTTTCCTGTTGAGCATCCGTAGGGCTCATGGAGGAGTCTAACCAGGCCTCTCTCTCTCTCTCTCTCTCTCTCTCTCTCTCTGTGTGTGTGTGTTGTCTCTGTGGGTGCACTGCATCAAGCCTGTTGACCCTCATCCCTCTTTCTCCCACCCAGCCCCTCCCGGCTGAAAATTGAAATAATGATAATGCTCGTCTCCCAACTGCATCAAAGTATCAGCACATCAAAAGCCAGGAGGCATGAAATGCAAATGGAACAGTGATGGCAGATGGATGGCGCATGATCGCCTGATGCCCAATGAATTTTAAAAGATGACGGTGTGCACATGAGGAGAGAGAGAAAGAGAGAGAGAGAGAGAGAAAAGGAGAGGCTCTGAAATAAACACGTTATCCCAGCAATAGTTGTGTGTGTGTGTGTGTGTGTGTTCTTGCTGCTCACTCCTGACAATATTTTTTCACACTTCGCTGAACATCCACTCTATCTTGTCTCTCTCCCCCTCTCTCTCCTCTGCCTACCTCTCTCACACAAGTCTCGGGTCGCGTCACTGCAGCTCCGGTGGATATAATAAGATCTAAACCACGAGGTTGTTATTTGCATAGAAATAGCATGGCGCCCCCAGGCAGAATGTGGGAAGTGGGGGGCGGGGGGGCAGACAGTGAGAACGGGCAAGGGAAGGAGGGGGAGAAGGAGGCGGAGATCGTTTGTCTAAAATTTTAATGGAAACTTTTGCTGAGGCAGAGGCTTTTCGTATTTTTTTTTTTATTTAAGCCCCCCCCCCCCCCGGCAACTTTTTGACCAAATCTCCCTTGCAACCTTCCCAATTTAGACATAACACATAGCACACATCATTCGGTTTAACGCAATGCTGGTCAGAGTGAGATCTGGCGCCTTTCTGTCTGTTGTGCTGTTGGAATTCACAAGCATGCAGGTTTCACTCGGTTCCGTTTTTGCTGAAGGTAGAATGCAAAGAAGCAAGTAATCTCTGCTGGTTAATATCTGAAACATAAATGCCACATAATGTTCATTCTGCACTTACGAGAAATCAGCCTTTTTAGTGTTGCAAGCACCTGTTCTCTGGAACTCCCTGCCCCTTGATATTGAGTAAGCACTTTCGCTATACTGTTTTTGATGCCTGTTAAAAACTTTTTTTGTTTGTTTAGGCAAGCCTTCCCTGACGTTTAATTTTATTATGCACATGCATTTTTTAAAAAAAGAATCTCTTGGTTTTATCTATATTTGATGATTATGTCTACTGTTTTTAAAGTCTGCTTTTATTCCTTTTTTAAATAAATATTTGATACGGTTTAATGTAAACCGCCCATCCATTTTTTAATTAAGCATAAAAAAGAAATTGCTAAAGAACGAAATACAGCTTTAAATTCCTCCACCAAAAAGCGTGCAGAGTACCCATTTTACGAAAGTTGTTTTGCCAACATGGCTCAGATCGTTGGAACATAAGAACAGGCTTTTAAAAATTAGTTCCTTCCTTATTAATTATTCAATTTATGGACCACCATTCACCATGAGGTCCAAGGGCAGGTTGCAGCAATCCCCCAAACACAACTTTAAAACAAATTTAAGTCAAAAGAATATGGTGGGTCCTAAAACAAATATATACATCTCAGGTGTCAAAGGGGAGAGTAAAGCTGTGTGCCTTCATTACATGACAAAAAGGCACCGTTCCACATCTTGTGGGCTGCCACAGGTTAAGGGCTCCTCTCCTGAACATCCGAGGAAGATGAAATTACCAGGAGGGCCTCCCCTCTGCTGATCTGAAAGGGTCTGTGGGGAAGGAGAAGCCTTTCAGATATTTGGGGCTTAGGTCCTTCAGGCCTTTAAAGAGTTTTCTGAGGAATCCGGCACATTGCTGCCTGCTGTGTTTGGAATACCCCTGCAAAGTCTCTTTGACTTTTCTGCAAGGACCTTCCATGATTTAGCTCTGGCTTTGCACCGGTGCTTTGTGCCAAGGCTCGCATCAAGTGGGTTCCAGGATCTGCTCCTGATGTCTCTTCTCCTGGCAAACGAGATCAAAGTAATCACTCGGGCGGCGGCAGCCGGGGCGCGCGATGACATTAGAGCCGGAGCAGCAAGTCCCATCCCTCCCATTCAAAGGAGCATTGTAATTATTATTGCGCGATATGAATCTTTCCTGGAGTGGCACGGCACGAGTATTAGAAGGGAAAGCGGGTGGGACGCAGTGCCTTGGAGAATGCTAATTGGAAAGGAAAGGGGCACAGGAATGTCAGAAGGAAACTGACACTCCACCAGGACCAACTATTCTCTCCCTCAACCCCCACCCCCCACCCCCAGGCCTTGTGTTGAAGCTTCCCAAGGTTATCCAGTTCTCTTTGCCTCTTGCAAGAGGTTGAGACCGGATGCTCGGGTCACACTGGGTAGGCTAACGGCAGGGCTGGTGCCGCACCTTGATCATAGATCTGTGGGTCAAGATAGGACATTTCAGGTAACTTAAAAAATGTGGCCGGCAGCTGAGCTTGGCTCTCCTTCATTGGATGTTTTTAAGCAGAGGTTGGATGGCCATCTGTCTCAGATGCTTTAATTGAGATTCCTGCATTGCAAGGGGGTTGGGCTAGATGACCCTAGGGGTCCCTTCCCACTCTACAATTCTATGATTGAAAAGCACCCAGACGGCCTGGAGCTGATGGGAGTTTTTAGTCCAGAACATCTGGAGGGTGCCAGGCTGGCAAAAGCTATTAGCGGAGCGGCTGGAATAAAACCAGAGCTCCAAGAGATAATAGTTTACTGAGGTAAACTTCACAAAACGGTACGTGTTATGAGGAGAAATAAACAGGCGTTTCTTCAGAACTACTTTCCCCTCCCAACTCCTCCAACCATCTTCATCGCTGGCAGCCAGCTCGCAACTAAATAGAGCAGCGTTTCCCAAACTTGGGTCTCCAGCTGTTTTTGGACTACAACTCCCATCATCCCTAGCCAGCAAGGCCAGTGGTCCGGGATGATGCGAACTGTAGCTCAAAAACAGTGGGAGACCCAAGTTTAGGAAACCCTGAAATCGAGCCTTTAGCCAATCTTGAGTCGGCTGTCAGCCAGATCAAGGACAGAACTGACCCATAAAGTTGTTGTCTGAATGGGCCGCCGCCGCTGTGCTTCCAGCAAAGGCGATCTTATGGACTGCCTCCTCTGATGTGAGCCTACACTGACACCAAGAGCAGCCCTCTGAGAGATGCTCAGGGAGTGATGACAAAGGAAGGCCCATGGCCTCTCTAGCTGACCCTCAAGTCTCTTACCTTGTCCCTCTCCGGTCATACTCTGTGTCCTTGAACACTAATAAACCCACTTGCTTGCATGGCGGGAAGATGCTGTTTGTGTAGAAAGAGCTGGCTTTTGCCTGCCTGGACTGTGGCCTGCTGCATCTCCAGAAGCGTATCTGCTGCCCTGTCCTCTTCTCTTTCTTGCTGCACCCGCACCTACCTTTGGCTCCACCCGCCACTGATATGTGGCCCCTGGAAGGCTGTCCACGAGGAAGCATGGCCCTCAGGACGAAAACAGTTTCCCCACCTGTGCTGTAGCTCTGTGCTGTCTCTGCCTCCGCTGCCGCCTTCTCGAAGAGGAGGGAAACAATCCCTTATCCTCTTGTGTGGACTCTGCATCATTGCAAGCTGTTGGGGGCCACCGACCTGGATTGCTTTAAAAGAGGATTGGACAAATCCATGGAGGAGAGGGCTGCCAGTGGCTACTAGCCACAATGGCTATGCTCTGCCACCATAATTGGAGGTACCAATGCTTCTGAATACCAGTTCCTGGAAACCACAGGAGGGGGGAGTGCTCTTGCGCTCGAATCCTGCTTTTTTGTGTTTTTGTTGTTGTTTAAAATAGCTTTATTTAATTTCAGACTTCTAAAATACAACCATATCAAATCAACCAATAGAAACAAACAAACAAACCCCCCAAAAAACATATAATCTAGACATTATAATCCACAAAAAATAATATTTGAAAAAACGAAACACACAAAAAACAAAGAATTATAAATAACAATTAAAAATTGACTTCCAATTGTCTGTATATCGCTTCCCTTAATAATGAAACAAAACTCGCTATACCTTATACAATAATTGAAAAATATATAACTAAATAAATAGCTCACATTTTCATATAAATCTCCCCACATATATCTCAATCTAAGCAAATCACCAAATCCGTTCTTATGCCTTCTTTTTTCAGATAGTCTTCCACATATTTCCACTCAGCCTTAGATCTTTGTTTGGATATATTTCGAATTGCTGCCGTCATCTTGGCCAAATTCATGAATTCCACTAATTTAATCACCCATTCTTGAATTGTCAGAATTTTCTCCTGCTTGTTGTTTTTATCACAGGCATCAGGTTGGCCACTGTGAGAACAGGAGGCTGGACTAGATGGGACATTGGCCTGACCCAGGAGTCTCGGCTTAGGTTCTTATGAAGCATCGCAGAGACGGGCTGATTCTTGTGTCCTTGGCCAGGGGCTGGTGGGTTGTGCCACAGCTGAGGTGCCCCTCCCTGGGTGGGTGGATTGTCCACAATGCCCAGTAGTGTCCTTGCCCTCGTGATTCTGTACAGAGGAGGCAACCTCTTGGTCTGGAAACTTTTCGGCAGTCTCTTCCTCCCTCAGCCTTGATTTGAGCAGTTTTTATTTCTGCGTACCAGCATCGGTTAAGAGAGGCAATTTACATGCCAGATGCTGGCATTACTAATCCTCCTTTTATGTCTCTTTAGGGAAATGGGGTCAAAGAGATCTCCGCTGGGGTGGTGTTCCCTCTCCCCTCACACACACACACCCCATTTCACATAACTAAGGATCGTTTCTATCTGTGTCGAGCCATATGGTCTGTCAACGTCTGGAGGGGCCAGCTGCAATCCATTTGTACACAGAGAACAAATAGCAGCTTTGGCAATGCTGTCCATGCATAGCCTGCTGAAACAGCCCTCTTGCCACTTTTCTGGTAAAAAGGCAACGGATCTCTCCCACTGGTTTGCGTAATTATTTTTAAAAAGCCTTGTGTGACAAAGGGAGGCGGGTGCGGCAGGCGTGGGATGAGCCCAGGTCATGGGTAGGCAAACTAAGGCCCAGGCGCTGGATCCGGCCCAATCGCCTTCTCAATCCGGCCCGCGGGTGGTCCGGGAATCAGCATGTTTTTACATGAGTAGAAGGTGTCCTTTTATTTAAAATGCATCTCTGGCTTATTTGTGGGGCATGGAAATTCGTTCTTTTTTCTTCTTCAAAATATAGTCCGGCCCCCCACAAGATCTGAGGGACAGTGGACTGGCCCCCTACTGAAAAAGTTAGCTGACCCCTGGCCCACTGTGAGGGTAGGCCATGTGCTTTTTGCTCCCAGCGTCAAGGAAAGATCGTGGCTACAGCATGCTCAGTGGTAGAGCATGTCGGGGACTGGCAGGGCTCTGAGGAGCGTGTGGCAGAGGCAGTGAGGCCAGAGGCTGATCCAAGGGAAGGGAACGGCGATTTATGGGGTTTTGTGCCTCCCGTGAGGAAGGAGCCAGGGCTGGAAGAATGGGAAGAGTCTGGGCAGTTGGAGTCAGGGGCTGGAGGAAGGGCATAGGATGCTCCAGGAGCACAGGAAGAGGCAGTAGAATCCCCTTGGACCACGTGAGTCAACAGTGTGATGCAGCAGTCAAAAAAAGCTAACACTATTCTAGGCTGCATCAACAGGGCTATCATGTCCAGGCCAAGAAAAGTAGTAGCACCACTCTATTCTGCTTGGTCAGACCACACCTGGAATACTTTGTCCAATTCTGAGCACCACAATTTAAGAAGGATGTTGACAAGCTGGAACCTGTGCAGAGGAGGGCAACCAAGATGATCAAGGGACTGGGAACCAAGCCTTATGAGGAACGGTTGAAGGAGCTGTTTAGCCTGGAAAAGAACAGACTGAGAGGAGATATGATAGCCACCTTCAAATATCTGAAGGGCTGTCACATGGAGGAGGGAACAAGCTTGTTTTCTTCTGCTCTGGAGGGTAGGACTCGAACCAGTAGCTTCAAGTTGCAAGAAAGGAGATTCCGATGAAACATCAGGAAGAACAGTTCAACAGTGAAATGGTTTCCTTCGGGAGGTGGTGGTCTCTCCTTCCTTAGAGGTGTTTAAGCGGAGGTTGGATGGCCATCTGTTATGGATGCTTCAGCTGAGATTCCTGCATTGCAGAGGGGTTGGACTAGATGACCCTCAGGGTCCCTTCCAATTCTATGATTCTATGAAATAAATAAATAAATAAATGGAAGGGAGGGAGGATGGATGTGTGTGTCTCTGTGTGTGGTGTTTTCAAAATTGTTGTATGATGCTCTGAGTGGTTTTTAAATACAGTCGTACCTCGTGTTGCATTCGCTGCGGGTTACGAATGGCGCGGGTTACGAATGCACCGAACCCGGAAGTACCGGAACGGGTTAGGCGGTTCGCGCATGCGCAGACACGTCAAATGACATCATGCGCAGAAGTGCCAAATTGCAACCCATGCATGTACAGAAGCGGTGCTGCGGGTTGCGGACTGCTCATGATGCGAACGGGGCTCCAGAACGGATCCCGTTCGCATCCAGAGGTACCACTGTAGTGGGGTATAGGTAGTTTTATATTATTATTATTATTATTATTATTATTATTATTATTAAGTATTCTGCCTTTAGCTGCTTTGAAATATGGGCCCTTTTTACCCATGGGTATAGAAATGTGATTATAGATTATAGGTATTGCTGCTGCTGCTACTGCTGCTGCTACTATTCCTACTATGTGATCATTATAAATAGTGGTACTATTACTTTAAAAAAATATGTCCTAAGATACGAATTTTAAAAAGCATTTAATTAGAATGGCTAAGAAAGGGAAATGTGGCAAGGTTTCTTCTAGGATAAAGTGAGATGTGGACTGGCCAGGACTCAACCTAAAGAGGAGGCTTCATTCGCATGGCTTTCCTGTGGATTTGCAGTCTGTGGGCATCTACAGTAACTGGCAGGTTTTTCACAGTGCCTCCCCACTCCAGCCCCCACCCCCAAATCACTCACCAGAGGGAAAAAGAGAGTTTGCGAACAGCTCTTCAAATATATCATGCAATAGTGTACCATGAATTTCTTGTGAACCGCGGTGGCGAAGCAGTTTTATTTATTTCCACGACTTTAAATCAATACAAAGTAGAGCTCTCCATTCTGGAGCCAGGGATGGAGTGTGGGGGGAGAGAGGGGAGGAGGGGGGTGAAATGAGTCCATTGTACTCTTAAAACTTTGGGGAAAGGAGATGACAGCTATATAATTCCATTTACCAGGCGCTTGGGGTTTTAATGTGGAGGTGACGGGGAACTCTTTCTGCGTTTAGTGCCTCCATATCTTCTAAATAAAAGATCTGCAGAGCTGATAGCGGGGGTATAGCGCTGGCTTTAATAATCTCCAAGCATTAGACCGAGCCAATATGTTCCCAAGTCAGGAAAGGTCCCCCACTGAACGCTCGTAAATTAAAAAAGTGCAGGAGCAGCTCCCAAAGTTCCTCGATTAGAAATGCAAAGGCTGCAGTCTGTTTTCGGGGTGGGGGTGTGATCCGCTGTGGTGGGTGGGGAGGGGGTGGATAGGTGCTTGGAACAGGAGACTGACCTAAGAACTAGATAGGAGCCAGTTATTGATCCTGGGGGTGCTTCCAGACAACCTGATCTGCTTGCAGGGAGATCAGAAGATGCAGGCTGTTTAATGAGCATCCGTGCTGATTTGTTTGCAGCTAGATAGGCAGTGTTTGGAGAAGGGACATAGCTCAGTATAGAGAGCACCTGGGTTGGATGCAGAAGGTCCCAGGTTCATTCCTTAGCCTCTTCAGGTAGGATATCTGAAACCCTGGAGAGATGGTGCCTGTTAGCATGAACAGTACTGAGCAAGATGGGACCTGTGGTAGGGCTCACTATTAAGGCTACATCCTACGTTTTGGAGTTGCATCAGTGGAAGTTACAGGTAGGTAGCCGTGTTGGTCTGCCATAGTTGAAACAAAATTTTAAAAATTCCTTCCAGTAGCACCTTAGAGACCAACTAAATTTGTTATTGGTATGAGCTTTCGTGTGCATGCACACTTCTTCGGATG
The DNA here is from genome assembly GCF_009819535.1 of Lacerta agilis. NCBI lineage: Eukaryota > Metazoa > Chordata > Lepidosauria > Squamata > Lacertidae > Lacerta > Lacerta agilis. The sequence continues at coordinate 37,293,609 of NC_046326.1, forward strand.
CACACGAAAGCTCATACCAATAACAAACTTAGTTGGTCTCTAAGGTGCTACTGGAAGGAATTTTTAAATTTTTGTTTCATCTTCCCCCCCCCATCAATGGAAGTCCCACCCCACACTTTTTCATCAATGGAAGCAGTGGCGTAGCTAGCCTCAGTGCTGCTGGGGGCGGCGGCGGGGCAGAGGCACCCCCCTGGGGGAGGGGCACGACGCGTGCGTCGTGACGGCATCATGACGTCACGATGCACGTGTATGCAGAAAGGGGGAATTTTCCCCTTTCCGAGGCTTTTTTTCGGCGGGGGGTGGTGGCCAGCTAGGAGGGGGTGGCAAGCGTGACACCCCCTCCTCGCTGGTAGGCCCCCCCCCGCCGGAAAAAGCGGCAGAAAGGGCAAAAAGAAGCAGAGCAAGCGCTTCAATGCGTCTGTTCTGCCTCCTTTTCCCGCCCCCCCCCAGCGTTTTTTTCCGCGGGGGGTGGCTAGTGAGGAAGGGGGACAGGTTTGACACCCCCCCTCACTGGTCTGGCCCCCCCCCGCCGAAAAAAGCGGAGGAAAGGGCAAAAAGAAGCAGAGCAAGCGCTTCAATGCGCCTGTTCTGCTTCCTTTCGGCGGGGCGGGGTGAGAGGGGCCGGCCAAAGTGTCACCCCACCTCCCCTTGACCTAGGGGCGGCCCGCCCCCACCCTGCGACGCCCCTGAATGGAAGTCCCACCCCATCAATTTTGTTTCATCAATGGAAGTCCCACCCCACACTTTCCAGTGTGGTCCCTCCCACCCCCAAATCAATTTCCTTACTGGAAAAAGTCTGATTTTTTGCAGAAGCGGATTTGTTGTGCAGGAGCTCCCAATAAACTATAATTGCGTAACCTGAATTTGCTGTGGTATGTGACTGCATCTCACTCAAAAACAGAGGCAGCCTGGAAGTGCCCTGAGTGGTGGTCAGGAACTGGTGTGAAATGTGTCATCAATCTGCTCAGGAACAGAGATCTCAATGCGCCTGTCAGGAACAGAGATCTCAATGCGTCTGTCAGATTCAACATATATGTGAGTGGGAGTGTGCCCAATAACTCCATGGAATGCCCAGGAGTTGTATTTAATTTTCAAAAGAGAGGAAGCTTTTTAAAAAAATGAAGAAAATTAAGAATGAAGGGACTCATTAAAAACTAATAATAAACAGTTGTTAGATTTCTCTTTTCTTATTCAAAACCCCATAGAGCAGTCTTTCTAATTTAATTGTATATTGGTTTGTTTTTGTCTTAAATTTATCTAAGTTCTATCTGTTTTGCTCACCGTATGTTGGAAATTGCATGGTTTTGGTGTTGTAATTTGTTTTTACAGGTTTGTGACTGTATAATAAAGTTGTTGCTGTGGTTTTACTATTAATTTCAGAAGAGAGGAAACTTTCTAAAAAGTAAGGGGACAAGGTGCCAGAAGTATCAGATATCTTTTTAAAGGTGCTTGGGGATTGTTTAAAAACCTCTGCAATAAAATTCTTGGGTAAAAAAAAAGGTACATTTCTAATCTGCAATGTACAAACAAATCCATGAGGATGCCAGTGTGGTTAATGAACAGAATCAAGGAAGCTATAAAAGGCAAGAAGGCTTCGTTTAAAACGTAAAAGTCTTGCCCAAGCAAGGAGAATAAAAAGGAACATAAAGTCTGGCAAAACAAATGTAAGTTGACAATAAGGCAGGTAAAACACACCGACAAGTTTGAGCAGCTTTTTGTTAGAAACATCAAAACAGGCAATAAAAAATGTCTTTAAATACACCTGAAGCATTAAACTAGCCAGGGAGATCATGGGGGCCATGAGATTTTCAAGGGTGCAAAAGGATGTCAAGATGCTTACATGCGATTTTTTTTTTTTTTTTTTTTTTGAGGGAGGGCATCAGATAAAGGCGATGAGAGGGAGAAACTTGCAGAGCTTAATTGCCAAATTAAAAAAAATTAACCTGTCGCTAGATCTGGGCAGCATACCCCTGAGAGTTCTTAAAAGAACTCAAATGTGAAATTGTTGGATCTTCTAACAAAACAGCCTAGTTTCCTTACCTTGAAAGTAGCCAACACAACAATTTTTGCAAAAGTATCTGGGGGGAAATCTAGGAAATTCCAGGCCGGTTAGCATAACTTCTGCTGCTTTTTGGTAGAAAGTATTAATGTTGGGATATTTAAACCAAGGGTAGGTGACCTGTGGCCCTTCCTGGTGATCCAGTTAATATAAGAAGAGCAAATCAAGATTGGTCCTCATTATCGTATAACTTCCCCGCAACCATATCGGAACAAATCCTCAGTGAAGACTGAACATTGTCTAAGCCTCCACATAAGCTTTGTGTAAGCAAACCCAAGATGAAAGCTGAAGAAGAAGAAGAAGAAGAAGAAGAAGAAGAAGAAGAAGAAGAAGAAGAAGAAGAAGAAGAAGAGTAGTTTGGATTTGATATCTCTCTTTTCACTACCCGAAGGAGTCTCAAAGCAGCTAACATTCTCCTTTCCCTTCCTCTCCCACAACAAACACTCTGTGAGGTGAGTGGGGCTGAGAGACTTCAAAGAAGAGTGACTAGCCCAAGGTCACCCAGCAGCTGCATGTGGAGGAGCGGAGACACGTACCCGGTTCCCCAGATTACGAGTCTACTGCTCTTAACCACTACACCACACCCATAAACTGGGTGTCTGGAGGAGCATAGTTAAAGTATATAAACGGGTCCCTCCATCCCTGAACATAGCTTTAACCATCACAAACAGCTCCCAGAAAAAAACTGGACTGCATTTCCACTAACAAATAGCTACTGAAAAGAAAAACCAACACTCAAATGCTTGGGAGAAGGGAGGCATGTTTGCCGGACTCCAAAAACATGTCAACATTGGCACCAGGCAAGCCTCCCAAGGGGGGGGGCATTCCACAGATGGGATGGGGAGCATTGCTGAAAAGGCCCGTTCCCTTGTTGCCATCCTTTGGGGAAGTGCTGTAGCCCAAAATATGTGGAAGGCAACAAGTTGGCGAAGGCTGGACTGGTTGGTGAAGGCATTCCAATTCCAGTTTAACTTCGATTTTCCTTATCAGAGAAATTGAGGATTGTTCAGTAGAAAAGAAGCTCTTCCTGAAACACTGTTCTCCTGTTGTTTAAAGGCACACACTTCTTTTCTTTTAAAACCAGGACCTGCCTTTGTTATCAAGTTGCCATTATTCCACCATCTAATAACTTTTAATGGGCAGGGCAGAAGTACTGATCGATGAGGCTGAAAGCTGTTAGGAGCTGTTCAAGGCTCAATTGTAGATAATTGGACTGGAACTTTTAACTCTTTTCTTTCTTTTGGCCTTAATTCCTTTTCTTTCTTTCTTTTTGAGGGATTTGGATGTGTGTTGTTCATTCCTGGTTTTGGGGGCAGGGTTCAGATTTTTCTTAAGTTGAGTACAGAGGTGGGTGCCACCGGACTGCCGCCATTTTCCCGGTGGGGTTCAGTGTCATGCTAGCAAATTCAAGTCGCACAATTTCCTTGGATTTGGAGATCCTGGGCAATGAAAATCCTGCTTCAAAAAAATGAAACAAAAGCAGGACTTTGCGCAGAACAGAAAGGAACCGGAAAGGGGGATAGATGTTGCTTCCTGCGACACCGTGCAAATTTCCCACAAACTGATCAAGATGAATACTGTACTCACTAAATGGGTTGTCTGGACATGACCATTGGCTCTGCAGGCATTGTGACTCAGCCTCCCCTTTTTAGCCAGAAATTGCTGATCCGGAGTCTTTAACTGGATAACGCAATTTATTTCATATTTTCCTCTTCCTTACACCATCCTTACACCTCTGAAAGTTTGTTTTGTTACTCATCTCCTGTAATTTCTTCTCCCCACTGTGCACACTTAACCTGTCCCTTATCTGCGATCCTCTCTGCACAAACTTCCAGTTTCTTTCATCCCTCCTTTCTGCCCCTCCCCTTTTAAAAAAATTACTTTATTTGTCCTGTAACAGCTTTCCTTTCTCATCCTTACAATTCCCAGTTATCATCACAATCATCACTATTAAAATTAACTGTTTTCTTTCCTTCTGATTTTGTTCAATACTGTCCCTGGTTCTTTTGCACTAGAGGGGGACCTTCCTCTTCCTCTTAATCTCTTCTCTTGCCCGCACCCCTGAACTTCTCTGCCTCCTGCCCCCCTTTACCCAGCATGCAGGGAGTTAACTGGTGCTGGATTTGGTCCAGCCACAGAGTCTACCGCTCCACCAGGGGGCAGCAGTGAGCGGGGTGCTGTGGAACTGAAGCCCACAATTGGTCCCTGGCTGACCATTACAGAAACAGAGGGGCAGCTTAGAATCATAGAGTTGCAAGTGGCATCACCTGCAATGCAGGAATCTTTTGTCCAACCTGGGGATCGAACCCACACCCTTGCTCTACCGACTGAGCTGTTACCGATTATCGTCTTCCAAAGCAACTGCTCTATTCCGAACATAAAAATGGAAAGCGTAATGCTGGTGGTCAACAAAAGAGGTTTAAAGGCTCTCTCAAGGCAAATCTTTAAAAATGCTGTATAAACACCAACAACTGGGGAACACTGTCCCGCGAGCGCTCCAGTTGCAGAACAGCCTTTACCAAAGGTGTCATGGGCTTTGCAGATGCTCGAACTCAGGACGAAAGGGAGAAGTGTGCTAATAGAAAGGCACGCTTGGCAAACCCTCACCATGATCAACTCCCGCCTGGAAACCCATGTCCCCACTGTGGAAGGACGTGTGGATCCAGAATTAGCCTCCACAGTCACTTACGGACTCACTGTTAAAACCGTGTTCCTGGAAGACAATCTTATTCAGCTTCAAGTGATTGCCAAAGAAGAATAAGACTCACTGCTATTTTATTAATTTGTATCCCAATTCGTGCCTAGATGGCTTCTAAGCAGTTTCTAGGTTTGCCATATTTCAAAAAGTGAAAATCTGGACACAAAGGTTGTTGTTTTAAAGTTATTTTTAAGGAAAATTGGCAAAAACGGCACTGCTGACATGTGTTGCCATACATCTTAAGTTTCATTAGGGCACTTTTGCTGGTCCCACATGCACCCAAGGCTTGGCTGGCCTTTACCAAGCACTGAGTCTTTGGAGTATAGGCCCTGACTTGTGGAACTCCTTGCCAGAAGCCACCCTCACCTGGTTTTATATGCCTTCCGGACATTGCGATATTCAGGCAGGTCTTTCGAACCTGAGGTGATTTTGCCAACCACCTCTTACTGATGCACGTGCTAGGTTTTCTTTAATTATTGTTGTAATACTGTGTTTTTAGCCTTTATATTGTGGTCTTTTATATGAGTGTTTTGTAAATATTAATTTTTTTTAAAAAATGAAATCAGATACACACTTTCATGATGAAAATAGATGATAAACAATCCTGATTAAAATGGCGCAGCTACAAAATAGGGGTGATTCAGGGAAAGAGTTCAAGGGAACACCTATTTTAAACAGGTGCATCTTCAAAAGCTGGCAGAATGCCTGTAGAGTTTAGACAGAGAAATAAATAGAAAGTGGGCCTAAATCTCCATCAGCCACCAACAAATCCCAGTGCTGCTGGGAAGCAAACTAGAGTTGTTGCAAACGTTTATCTGTAGACGGTGTGGACGGTTCAGTTTTACTGCTGCTGGGAAGCCGGGGAAATGGCTACACACACACACACAGTCTGCTCAAATCCAAATAATTTATTATACGGTCCCAGAACTGCTAAAACAGAGGATACAAAGAATAAAAACATGAGTGTTAACACATACGCTTGTTTAAAATATGATATAATACAAAGGATAAAACATACACGTATTTAGAATTTGTTGTTGTTTAGTCGTGTCCGACTCTTCGTGACCCCGTGGACCAGAGCACGCCAGGCACTCCTGTCTTCCGCTGCCTCCCGCAGTTTGGTCAGACTCATGTTGGTAGCTTCGAGAACACTGTCCAGCCATCTCGTCCTCTGTCGTCCCCTTCTCCTTGTGCCCTCCATCTTTCCCAACATCAGGGTCTTTTCCAGGGAGTCTTCTCTTCTCATGAGGTGACCAAAGTATTGGAGCCTCAGCTTCAGGATCTGTCCTTACAGTGATCACTCAGGGCTCACTGAATATTAGAATTAGAATATTATAATACAATACTGTAAAAAAAAGAAAGATACAAAGCTAGGATACAAACTGCAGTTAAAACGAGAGTACCAACTGAAGATAAGAGACCTTTGAGCAGAAAAGAGGCTGTACTGAAGATACTTATTTGTATCAGCCAAGAAATATTTTGGGGACCGTTTTGGTGTCTTTCCCGGGTGTTTCCTCACAAGGCGGCAAAGTAAACTCTCAATTTTCCTCTCTATGAATGAAGCTTACATTCAAAGGAGACATGACCCATCTTCCCAGGGACACAGATGATCCTCGTGTGGGGACACCTTGATAGCGTCCTTCCAGTATTGCAGAAGAGAAAGAGAGTCAAATCTTGCCCTAGAAAAGGCATGGTAATACTTGGGGACAGTAAGATGATCCAGATATGTAGCATATCTAGGAAATTCAAACGTTAAGCCCAAATATATTGGAGGACAAGTTCTACAAGCACTTGATAAAGAATATTGGCAATCAATAACCTTGATCCGTTGTTCCAGAATAGATTTTACAACAGAATTATCTTGTGTGCAGAGGAAATCCGCAGGGAAGCCTAATGCATGCAGTTTAATAATAAAACCTTTAAACCGTAGGTGATAGTAACATCTTCTTGTAAGAAATAGAGATAATCTGAAGTTGGATAAGCCTAAGCAACTTTTTACCAATATCGCAAGGCACGGGACCAAGCCTTGAATTCTTTGGATGTGAGTCCAGCCTCAAAGCCATAGGCCAGCAGTTAACACACATCTTGGCATTCCAAAAAGTTTGAAAGAACACTCTCAGCAATTGAGTTAAAACCCTGGAACCCTGCACAGCAGCTGAAGCAAGACTTTGGTCTTACAAACTTTTACAGCAGCAGGAATAAATTGTGCTCCCTTAGTAAAGAAAAATGGATGTACAGCCTTAACAGTATTCTGAACTGCTAGCCCTGCCCCCCATGTATGGGTGGCCCAAGAGAGAGTGGGGGAATACATAATGCCCAAAACTTCTTGATCTGGGTCTATACGCTGATCATCTGCTATCCAGCTATTAATTGATCTGCGTCTAGAAAAGGCCATGGTTTTTAATTGTTAATTTTTATTTCACAAAAGTTATACACCTCTTCATTGCAAAGGAACCTCAAGAGTAGTTTACAAAGTGGTTTAAGGTCTGTTTTGGACAGTGGGACTTCAGCCCCTGCCAGTTTTGGTACATGGCAGTCAGGTGCTAAACAGTTCCCAATCAAGCTGTTTAAATAAAAATTAAATTAGTGTAGGAGCTAATATTCAACCCTGGCAAATGCCCTTATTGGCAAGGATAGGTTTTGTCACATTACCCTGCAACCCACATCTTACTTGAAGTGTAAGTGCTGAAAAGTCGTCTTTTATCAATGGTGGTGTGGGACTTGGTCCATAGTCTGTCGCTTGAAATTGAATCAAAAGCCGATTTCAGGTCTATAAAGGCAACAAGCAAACCATATCCAAAAGGGTTCATATATCTCTTTGCCAGGTGGCTTAAGACTAGGCAATAGGCCCTTTCTAAAACAGGCCTGTTCATTGGTACTGTTACCCTTTTAAAATCCTGTTTTTAGATACAGATAAATAAACAGCTCCTGCCCTTCTTCCTTTCCCCTTTTCCCAAGTGCATCAAGATTGCTTTGAGCAAATGAAATGCCCTGCTAATGCTGAATCCGGGTGCCATATTGACCAGTCAATGTATTTATTTGGCAACAGAGGCATGGTGGATCCAGCTGCATTTGAAAGCTAGCTAGTGGATGTTGGCTCACCTAATTTAGGTGGGAGATGAATGAAGGATTTCTCTCCATACATGCTGTCCTCCAGCTTCACCTCTAACACCACTGAAGCTGAAGATGGCTTGGAAGAGAGATCACTGCTTGTGTTGTGTAGCCAGTGTTCGAAATTCCCCAGGTGCCAGGCATGTTTTGCGACTGGGGCGGGTCCAATTGCAAAGCAAGTGAAGATGTCTTGTCGCCAGGTTTGGCAACTGACACCTCCACCATCTGGTCAGCCAGCCAGCCAATTTGTGGAGATGTTGCTGTTTTATTCTGGATTGTTTTATTTGATGTTTTCATGTGTTGTAAACCGCTTTGAGGTTTTTTTTCTCTTTAAAATGTAAAGCAGTATAGAAAGGAGATGAAATGAAATGAAAATTAAGAATAATAGTACTAATAATAACAGCAATTTCATTGCAAAATAAATAGCCACAAGACAGTCTGCCGTGGTGACCATAACCTGTACATTTAAGGTGCAATTTAGTGATTAGCTTATATATCTGAGTTTCTAACACGCTCCTTTTGCTGCTGCCTCCAGTCAAACAGGTTGGGCAGGGTTTGTATTCGAAAAGCCTATCAGACCCATTTTACTGGGGGTAGGGGTGGTGATGTCTGAGAGAAAACAGTAATTTTCAATATGGGCATTCTGTGGGCTATGAATGAAAGATTGTTTAAATAGTCTGGATGCAAACAAAGGAATTAAAAGCTGTGGGTGGGGGAGGTCAGTATTCACAGGCCACGGGCCAAATCTGTCCTTTTGTGATTATCAATCCAAAATGAGACCTGTCAAAACACTGGGAGGCCTACGAATACTAGTCAAGGGGAAAAGGCTGAGGTGAGAGCAATGAAGGCCTCCATCTTTAATTATTTGCCCTGAGCCAGCTGTGTTGCCTGGGGTGGAAGCGGCCTGTCAATTCTCCACAGGTTGGTGTCGCTCTTTCCGCACTTTCGCCTGACAGGAATGTTGTCCTTGAAGTGTGGCGATGCCTCTGACTAGTTGGCTGGGGGATGGAGAGATGCGTATAGAAACCTCTGACTGTTTCATGGCTTGAATGTTTTCGTTGTATTTTTACGTTCTGTCGGAAGCCGCCCAGAATGCCTGGGGCAACCCAGTCGGATGGGTGGGGTACAAATAAATTATTATTATTATTCCACTGTTCAGAGCCACACCTGTTGCTGTGCCCACTTTAGCCTCTGCCCTGCCCACCCGAGGCACCCCCATGCTGTGAAGGTTGTCTATGGTTGAAAATGCATCCCTCAGTCCGAAGGCACCTCTTCATTTTTCCTCTTGTCCAGGAATGGAAAACCTTGGGCCCTCCAGATGTTGCTGGACTTACTTATAACTTCCATTCATATACCACCTTTATCTTTCCAGGATCTCAAGGTGGTGAACATGGTTCTCCTCCCCCTCCCCGTTTCATCCTCACAACAACCCTGTGAGGTAGGCTAGGCTGAGAGGCGGTGACTGGCCCAAGATCACCCAGCGAGCTTCATGGCTGAGTGGGGATTTGAACCTGGGTCTCCCAGGACCTAGTCCAACACTCTAACCCTTACGCCACACAGACTACGACTCCCATCAGCCCCAGCAAGCGTGGGCAATGGCCAGGGATGATGGGAGTTGTAGGGCAGCAACATCTGGAGGGCCACAGGTTCCTCACACCTGCTTTGAGGCCTAAGAGGGAAGGGGCGAGGGACAATGAGGCACCTGCCTCTAATAATTTTCAACTCGCGCCGGTTGTGTTTCCTAGTGTGCTTTTGTTTTGGTCAGGAGTGTGCGGAGGCGTCTGTGGTTGCGCACGCATGTTTCTCTCCCTCCCCTTTTGTTTTTTTGTGTGCGATCTAAATGGAACCAGGTATATAATGCCACCTTCCCCACCCCCCCTCCCACCCGCCCTGCCTGTTGGAAAGACTCGCGCCATAAAAATAACAAATGGCGTGTATTTGCTCGAATGTCAAAGTTATGAGTTTATTTTGTAATGATGTGCTCCTGCCTTCATGAGGTAAACTGGCCGTGGCAGAGGTGTTATTAGTAATATGGACCCAGCAGAGCAGAAAGCCAAGTGACCGAGAGATCAGTGTATCAGTCAGCGAAAGGGCAAATGGGAAGAGACAGCGGGAGAATGGGAACAGGGCTGTGCGGCGCTTGGGCTGAGATTAGAAGAAAGGAGCAGAGAGAGAGAGAGAGAGAGAGAGAGGAAGAATTGAGAGACCAGTGGTCAGAGGCCCATTTTAATGGACCCCTTTGAAGGAGAAATGCCGGGGAGGGGAAAGAGTTGCACCTGTCTTTGTGGCTTGAAATTTTTGGCTGAAGGGCGTGTGCGCAAGGTCTCATTTTCAGACTTGCTCCTTTCAAGGCCTCTCCTGTGTTGCATGTGTCTTTGGCTCTCTGCCACAGTTTCACAGTTGTGCCATGCAAAAAACCACAGCTTTTGTTATGTCTGTTTGGTTGCCAAAGCTGGTCCCTAGGGGTAGGAAGGTGTCAAGCTTCAAAAGTGCACGGATGAAATCTCAGCCCTGAATTGGAGAGGCACAGAGAGGAGAAGAAGGAGAAGGAGCAGGTAGAAGATTTTGAGTATTTCATGGGAGCATAGAATTGTAGAGTTGGAAAGGGACCTTTTGGATTATCTAGTCCAACCCCCTGCAATGCAGGAATATGCAGCTGTTGCAGACAGGGATTGAACCTGCAACCTTGGTGTTATCAGCACCATGCTCTGAGTGACTGAGCTATGTAGGCTGAGCAGATGGGAGAGCCAGCATAGTCCTTTGCTCCCTCCCCATGGCTAACATAAGCAGAATAAAGAATGCAAAATAAACAAATGCATTTAAAAATAAGGCTATAAACGGATGGTGTTGGAAGCACCATGGATGATGTTGGAAGCAGTGAATACCAGGAATCGCAAGTGGAGACAACTGGTGGCTTATCTGGTCCTATGTCTTATTCTCTCGTTGGACAGCCAGATGCCCCAGTGGGAAGTCTGAAAAGCAGAGCCTGAGTACAACAGCACTCTCCCCACTGTGATTCCCAGCAACTGGCATTCAAAGGCACACTTCCTCCAGCAGTGGAGGAGGAACATAGCCATTCTTCTGCAGCTATTAGCTAGTCTTCTGCATTTGGTTTGTTCTCCAGCTGCTCTTTCCCCATTCCTTTGTGGCTTGCTGAGTATCTGGGAGTGGCTAAAATTGACCAAGGTTAAGAAAGGTTTGTAAGCCAATAACAAACCATGGCTTCAGACTATGGTTTATTTCCAGTGAACAAGCCACAGATAAGCCACTGGGTAGGCTTTAATAAACCATGGTTTGGGGTTGTGTTGGGGCCAAAGAAATCATGGAAAAGCAAATGCTGCAAAATGTTCTGAAAAAAGAGGAGATGGGGAACCTGGGACTTTCTTAGATTCGCTCTTGTCACAATAAACTATGGTGTGTTGTTGCACCTGGAGACCGCCATTGTGTTGATATTTTTACACGGACATTTTTATATTGCATTCTGTTCGCAGTTCTAATGTTAGCCACCTTGGTTGGCTCATTTTGTAGAAAGATACAGATTATACATTGCTTTAGAATCAGTGAATACCAGGCTGTGGTATGGAGGCACGTGAAGGCACCATTTTGCTGAACCTAAGCAGGTCTGGGTCTGGTCAGCCCCTGGATGGGAGACCTCATGCCATTCCTAGAAGCTGCTTTGGGTCCCACGATGGAAGAATGTTGGTATATAAATGCAATAAAATAAAATACGGGGAATATTGGAGAGGGGACTTTGCTGAAATCAATTGGAGTTTCAGGAATGATTTTTTTATATTGTGTGGTTAACAAAATAATAATAATAATCTAACAAAGAGCACATGGTTAAAAGGTATCTTATCTTTCCCTACCCCCTGCCTTCAAACAGGTGCTTGGAAGAGAGGTGTACACCTCCAACAACCAGCTGGGTGGGATCCAGATCATGCACAACAACGGGGTGACCCATAGCACAGTATGTGACGACTTCGAAGGAGTCTACACCATTCTTCAATGGCTGTCTTACATGCCAAAGGTATTTCTCTCCGTCCACCCCCTTTTAGCTCTTCTGGCGTTGTTGTGGTTGGGTGCTTGGCTCAAGGACTGAGCTCTGGGGAGGCCACAAAGATAATCAGTGTCAATAAAGGTGTTGTATTGTATTGTATTGTATTGTATTGTATTGTATTGTATTGTATTGTATTGTATTGTATTGTATTGTAATACAATACAATACAATACAATAATCAGTGTGCAGCTTGGGGTTGCTCCTGAATGGCTAGGAGTGCTTTTTGTCAGCTACAGCTTGTTCGCCAGCTATCGCTGTTCTTGAACAGAGATCACCTGGCTGTGGTGGTTTTGCTCATTGGGAACCTCAAGAATTTAATGTGCTCTAAGTGGGCTGCCCTTGGAAGCTCCAGGTGGTGTGAAATGCTTCAGCTAGAACAGAATATCACCAGGACATAATGTTGGTGCTTAAAAGCTTGGGCTGGCTTCCCATCCGCTAGTGGGCCAAGCCGTATTCATGTACAAGGCCCTTAACAACTTGGGTCCAGGGCCCCTTTTGCCCTCCAAACGGGAATCAGGTTATATCGCTTCTGTTTGGCATGGATTTCCCCCAAGGAACCTTGGGAATTGTCATTTCAGAATTCACTTGTTACTTTGCAAAATGGTTGTATGTTCAAGGCCGCATACTTGGCAGCGACTATTACTCAGCGGCAGGGCACACCCTTTGCCTATCAAAGTCCCCAGTTAGCTCCTATTGGAAGGGCCAGGGGAAGGTGATGGAATAGCCCCTTCTTTGCCAGAGACCCTTGAGAGTTGTTGCTAGTTAGAGTAGACAGTCCTGGGATAGATCGGCAAAGTGCTGGATGTGGTAGAAGCAAGCCCTCCTGTGTTCCTGCGATGTCTAACTGGCCAAACGTATGAGCATTTCAAGAATCTTACGTACCAACTTTTCCCTCTCCTCCTCCCCCTTCCAGAGCGTTTTCAGCCCAGTCCCGATGATCACTGTCAAGGACCCGATAGAAAGAGCCGTTGACTTTGTTCCCACCAAGACACCTTATGATCCTCGCTGGATGCTGGCTGGACGCCCAAACCCAGGTACTTTAATTTCCAAAGAAAAGAGGAACTATCTGGGAAATGGTGGAGAGGGGATAATTAATCGCTGCACCATCTATCTATCATCTATCTATCCATACACTAATAGCAAAATCACACTCAGTTGCTTTCTGTTAGCGGTAGATTTAAATCTTCAGTATTCTACATTGTTTGGAACTTCTAGTTCAGTTCTCCTGCTCAGCTTGCTGGAAAAGGAGCTAGGGCCTTGCAAAAGGGCTGCTTACAGGACTTAACGTTAGGTTGCAGCCCAGGTTTAGCACAGAGCCTGCAAACTTTTAAAGGAGCTGAGGCTCTGTAAGTTGTGTTGCTTTTGACCTAGGAACCCAGCTGCCGTAGGGCACCCTCCCTCTGTTAGGAGTAATATCCTCTCCGACTCCCGAGTGCAACGTTCTGTCTGCTGTGCACTAATCCTGTATGTCAAGAGTGCGAAAGCTCAGGCCCAGGGGCCACAGGCAACCCTCCAAGCCTCTCTATCTGGCTCTGGGGACTCTTCCCCTGGCCGCACTCCACACCAGCCCTGTTTTGCACCCTCAAGTGTTACTTATGTGTCCTTGAACTCTGATGACGTGTCTTGTGAGCATGTGCAGAAACCAGCCTGTTGTACAAAGGTGAAAATTACCTTTGTTCCTCCCCACACTCTTTGCTTCTGGTCTGCCCACCCCTAGGAGGTTGCCCCAAAGGGCTGAAAAAGGTTCCTCAGCCCTGCTATATACAAATAGTGATCTTATTATTTGGCACCATCCCTGCTGGCAGCAGGCTTAGGGGCACCCCAAGGTTTGCAGAAGCACAAAAGTACTTTGGGGCAGGGGAAAGCCGTGACTGGGGCAGACCTGACTGTAAGGACTGAGCATACCCAGTGGTCCTGGAGTGCTGACTAACTGTTGAGAGGGGTGGAAGAAAGGGAGGATGGAATGGAGTATAATTAGAGAGGGTGTGGCCGGCTGCAACCCCGAGTAACACTCCACACAACAATGATTTATTGCAGGTCCCATGTGCTGCTGCTGCAGTAGTTTATAATAATAACAATAATAATATTATTTGAATTTATTTGGTAATGCATACTCCATAAGCCCTATAAGGTAGGCCAATATTATCCCATATGACAGATGATGGGACTGAGAGAGAGCAGCTATCCTAAGGTCACCTAATAGTTCACTGCAGAGGCAAAATTCTAACCAGGACTTCTTGAGCAGTGCCATCCTTCAGCAGCTGCACTTATCTGCTGGCTAGAATGGGATTTTTTTTTTTTTGGCAACTTCTTTTTGGCTAATATTCCATCCTTCCCCCTGCACCACCACCCACCCCGTCATCTTGCCAGCAATTCATCTGGCTTGTCGAAAGCATGCAGGTTCCAAATTGAGTGACTTCGAGTTTTTTAAATTTAGTGGAGGCGTTAAGGGGAAGCAGATGATTCTCCGCGATAAGTTTAAAGGAGAGATCTCCTAGGTGAAAAGTTAAAGCCGTTTATTAGGAGAGATAGCACCGCGATATTCTTCAAACTGACGCCCGATGCGAGGCCCGGAATCGAAACGATCAAGCTCTTGGACTCGGCGATGGAGAGATAATTTTGAAATGGATGGTCACATTTTACAGCGGGGGGCCACGGAGCCAAGGAACATTAGAACATAGTAATTTCAAGTTTGGGCTTGATAAAACACTTGCCATCCCGCTGGAGTCAGCAGAGGTTGGCTTTGCTCAGATTCCACTTTTTTAATTGCTTTTGCACTTGGCGTTACAGGGCAAGGAGTGCTTGTTCAAAATTATAGCGTTGCAAAAGAGGCTGAACACGACAGGCCTCCCCCACCTCCTACGTTTGTAGAGAGCCTGTGGGGGAAAGAGGCTTTTATAAGAAGCACGGTTCTCCTTGCTTAAGGGCAGTGGAGATTTCCTCCCCACCCCACAACAGAGAGGTATGGAAGCTGGCAATGCCTGCCTAGAGCCCATGTCTTCTTGGCACTGATTTTAAGCCTGTTCCTCTTCCCCACTTTGCTCTGTCATATCAGGGAAGAGCCATAGCTCAGTGGCAGAGCATCTGCTTTGCTTGCAGAAGGTGCCAGGTTCAATCCCAGGCATCTCCAGGTTGGGCTGAGGGAAAGAGTCCTGTCTGAAACCCTGGAGAGCCTCTGCCAGTCAGTGTAGGAAACATTGAACCAAGGAGGTTCACAAACAACTGAAAGCCAACAGCAGACAACACCCACATCCAGAATATATAATAATAAACTAGCCCGTTAAAACAGCATAACACTCTAAGATTCAAGCCAGGAGATCAGCGAAGTGTTTGTCTCAATAGTTGCATCCAATGATGTTATTTATTAAATTTGTGTACCACCCCTCATCTGTAGATCTCAGGGCAGTTCACAGGATAAAAACTTTAGCCCTGCTCAGAGTAGAATGATTGAAATCAATGGATTTCAATAACTGGGGTCCATTAATTTCAGTAGGTATTTTCCAAGAACAACTTAACGTTCCTGTTTTTGTTTTGTTTTTTAAAACTTACATTCCTGTTGAACCCGGGATCTTCTGTCTCCAAAGCCCACGCTTAGCCACAAAGAGGTGGCAGCTCCCCTAACTGATCAGTCCATGTCTTTAAGAATTGGCTCAGTCTCGCTACTGCCAAAACAGAGGAGGAGGAGGTGGGGAGGGGGAGAGAATTGCCGGTCTGATAGCCTGGCTTAAAAGAAATTTAAAGTGCATACATTTTAGAAACCGGCGGAAAGCCTTGAAGAACAACCTCTTTTAATGCCTTGGCTGCCTTCTGACAAATGTTTGCCATGTCTTGTGAGAAAGAGAAGGGGGAAAGGAACCACCCCGTAGAGTTATTTATTTAAAAGCAAGGCAAATTCCCTCTACTCCCTGTGTCCCATCGTTTAACAGTAAATGATGCCTTCTGCTGATAAATGGCCCTCTCTATGCAGACGAGCAAATTAAAGAGACAGCCACGGCGGCTGGCGGCAGGCAGGCAGGCATTTTCATAGCCTTTAATATATAACTTTTGGTGAGATTCACTTGGCATTGGCAACTTCTCTGAGAAAGTCTCTTTCGGAGTTTGCATTGAGCTCCCCAGGTCCTAGTGTGACGCTCTAACCACTGCACCACACTGGCGTAGCTACAGCAGAGTTGCCTGGCTCCGGAGAAAACTGAACATGCTTCAATTTATACATAGTCCAGGGAGTATCAGCTGCCCGTCTTTGGCTTGTTGGTTCAATGAGACTTCCTTGGTTGGCTTGGCTGATCTCTTGGTCATTCCTTCCTTTGGCTAGAGCAAGGCAGGCGTAAATCTCATTCCCTCCATGACTTCCATTTGTGTAACACAACTTCCTCTCCCCACATGCCCCACCCCTCCGCCCCCCTCCACCAAGTCTGCTCTGGAGGGTTGAGGGAACTCCTGGGACAGATTTGAGGAGCACACAGAGGGAAGGGAGAAGTCCTTGTGCAAATGGGATGACTTTGCAGGCTGAAACCCTAAAGCATTTCGAAAACAACGACTAAGGTGCAATACGTGGCACCTTAAAAGATACAGCACATTTATTGTGGCATAACCTTTACCTTTACCAGTTCATCAGATGCAAGAAAACGTTATAATTCATGTGAGCAGATACGCAATTTGTATGCATTGTCTTGTGCTTTGCTTTTAATTATGTTTATTTATCGGCATATTTATAATCCGCTTTGCAAGACTCATGACAACGTGCGCTCTCTTCCACTCCTCTTGATGTCTCTCTCTCTCTTCCCCCCCCCGCCTTTCTTTGTAGCTCAGAAGGGCCAGTGGCTCTCTGGCTTCTTTGACTACGGTTCCTTTTCGGAGATCATGCAGCCGTGGGCTCAGACCGTTGTGGTTGGCAGAGCCAGGTAAGTCGTTGTTGTTTGACGTTTAACATTTGTGGAGAATTTTGCATGTTCAAAGCACTTAAAGGTACATTATTTTGCTGTCATTTCTACAACAGCCCTGCAAAGGTGCTCAGTATAATTATCTCCGTACTGCAGATTGGGGCAGGGGGCTCGCTTAAGGCCCTGCTGTGAGTTTCCCAGACGGACATGAAATTAAAACTGGTTTCTGATTTCTAGGTCACAGCCAAACTTGTCAACGCAGTAAATTGGGGTGGGTAACCTCAAGCGCAGGGGCCAAATATGGCCCTCCAAGCCTCTCTGTGTGGCCCTTAGGACTCTTCCATAGGCCACACCTCCAGTCCCCTGGCCACAGCCTTCACTGCCCTTGCTTCATCCTTTCCTTTAATGTTTTTGCCTGGATGGAATATGTCCTTGAACGCAAATAATGCCTTTTTCCTTGTCTGTATGGAGGATTGGGAGGGTGCTTGGTGAAAGCTCAGTAATACCCGCAAGAGAGAATTTTCAGCCTCGTGTGTACTTCTCTGGCTTTCTTGCTCAACCTAAGCCCTATCTGTGGTTCAGAGGGAAAGGATGGCTATATGATTCTGCAACTCTATGATTCTATGATTCTATATGATGCAGCAAAGTGACTAAAAGACTGAAAGCCAAGCGAGACAATATTCTAAATGCCTGATCACTTTGCATATATTTAATTCTAAAATTGATGGCAGTGCACTATAGATTTGGGGCTGGGTATGTGAGGGTTCTCTCCCCCCACCCCACCCCACCCCGCCTCAAAATAAAATTCCATTTTCCTCAACGAAACGAAAAGAACAAAACCCCACAAGCAGCAGCTGCTGTCTCTTCCTTGGGTTTGGGGGATTTTCAGTTGGAAAAACTGTGCAGGAGGAAAGGATTTAACCCCAGCTCTCACCTGGTCAATCCTAATTTGAATCAGGATCCAACTTAATTTGTGTTTAAAAATGTAAAGTTGCAGAAACGCAATTGTGGATTTTGCCGTTTGTTACCAGGCTGGGTGGAATACCTGTTGGAGTGGTTGCTGTTGAAACCCGGACAGTGGAGCTGACCATTCCTGCAGACCCTGCAAACCTAGACTCGGAAGCCAAGGTATGTTTTTTGGCTCCAAAAACATGGCATGGGTCCTTGGGGGATGCGATGCAAGCTATCCTGCTGAGGGGAGTTGTTGTTGAGGGCGGTGAAAATGTGTCTGTTTCGTTCTTTTCAAATGGGCATGAAAAGTGACAAGGTGATTCCGACAAGATCTAGCGTGGTGTAGTGGTTAAAAGTGTCGGACTAGGACCTGGCAGGCCAGGGTTCAAATCCCCACCTGGACATGAAGCTGAGTGGGTGACCTTGGGCCCAGTCATTGCCTCTCAGCCTAACCTACCTTACAGGGTTATTGTGGGGATCTTGGAGGAAAAGGTGGGATATGGACGCAGTAAATGAATAAAAATTGGACAAACTTTGGAGGCAATGGGCCACAGTGCACACAAGCCTCCCAAGTTACACAGAGCTCTGCGTTAGTAGAATGGGAAGGACTGCTTAACTTCTCAGTTAATTCTGGAACAAGGCACTGACTTGAAATCTGTCCTTGGGGCCACTCACATGCCCACATGCATCCGAAGCATATCACTTTGAAGTGATATAGTGCTGGGGAATGTCTGTGATTCTCCAGCTGATAGATACCGACTCCCATCAGCTCTAGCTAGACTAGCCAATGGCCAGGGGTGATGGGAGTTATGTGAGATGTAGGCCAACAACACCTGTAGAGAGCCACTGGTGTTCTCCAGTGCAACATTTGTAAGGAGTTCACTCCTCCATCCTTCACTCACACGAAAGGAGGGGTGTATATGCAGTTGGTCTCCATGGGTTGCACACGCAGAGACCCACTACACCTCTGCATGCCCTGCCTGCTTTCGCAACCCCCTGACAGGCTTTCCTTGATGGCCCAGCAAGTCTTCAAAGAGCTTTTGCGGTGTTTCTTCTGGGGTTGCATCCAGGCTTCATCATGCTCTGAGCAGACCCATTGACAGGAGCAGACAGGACCACCGTGGGTCCGTTCCGTTTCCACGAGTCTGCTCTGAGTGCAGCCCCCTGTGTCTTAGCAGCTGTGGGCTGAAGTAACCTTAATCTCCTGCAGTTAATCGGTTTTGGTTTTGTATTGGCAGCTTTCGCTGCTGCTGCTGCTAATGCTGCCTTGCAGTTGATCCTTGTACTCACCTGCAAACCATTTCCTCTCACTCACCTTGCAACAGATTATCCAGCAGGCTGGCCAGGTGTGGTTTCCTGACTCAGCCTTCAAGACGGCTCAAGCAATAAAGGATTTCAACCGGGAAGGGCTGCCGCTGATGGTCTTTGCAAACTGGAGAGGCTTCTCTGGAGGAATGAAAGGTTGTTGTTTATTGTGGTGGTGGTGGTTAAAAATGGGTGGGGGTTTTTTCCCAGCCAGTGGTTGCATTTGCCCATTGGGATTGGTGGGGTGGACGGCAGGGAACCCAACCGTAGGTGAAACTGACTAATTCTCGTTTTCCCCTCATCCTCCTCCCTGCCGCATTCTACAAGGGCAAAACTGATAATGAGGAAGATGAAGTTGATAGCAAGGGCCACCTCTGGGCTGGTCTTAAATCGGCAGGCAGGCAGGTGGATGCTAGCCAAGGGTAAACAGGCTGCTGGGGCAGTGCTCTATTTGTCCTCATGGACCAGCTTCCACTGTGGGGTGGAACATGTATTCCGGAGAAGAAGCTTCCTCAAAGGGCGATCACCTTGGACATTATCCAGTGTCAGAAGATAGAGGAACCCAGGGAGCAAGTTAAGGGAGCATCTGTTGTCAATCTTCCCACACTCCTTAAGAGAAATGCTTGCAATTTTGGTTTCCATGTTGGGCGGTAGGGGGAGGCGGGAGCTGGAGAGGGGCAGAGGATTAAGCAGAGAGTGAAAATAAACAATTATACCACCCCTCGGTGCGCCTAAGAACACACAAATACATGCATATATACACACACTCCGCCAAGATTTGGCTGCGCCGTGGGTAAAATGACTCCAAAATTGTGTGTAATGAGTAGGAAAAGATTAGAGATCGCTCTTGCCATGTTGAGAATTGACATTAGTAGAGAAGGAGAGGGGGGGGGGACTCTTTACAAGTCGGCCTAGGAGGTCTAATTTAAGCCGTTGCACGCACGCACACGTGTCCCCCAACACATTGGCTTTTGCGCATATATTTATATCCATATATGTATATATAAACAAAAAATCTGTATGATAAATAAAAGCATATCGAGAGTGGGAAAGGTTTCTTTTTGCCGAATGAGCTCTGTCTAGCCGCGAGGCTATTCAACATAATGCAAAAATTAAATTATTTCCTCTTTTAAAAAAGAAGGAAGAGGACGCCTTGAATATTTAGATGGAGGGAAGCAGTTTATTTAGACGAACCGCCAGTGACCCACAACAGCGAGACATCAAGCGTGAAATTTACTCGAAATTAGCACCGGGGTCTTGGGCTCAGCGTGAATAGCGGTTGATAGGATGCAAATCCCAAAGATATTAAACCGCCTTGCTGGTAGCGCTACGGGGTCGCTCTCGGTTGGTTTTTCATGTTATACTTATTATTTTCCCCACCCCACCCCCACCGCCTGGGACAGGTTATAAATAACAATAAAAAGGGGGAACGGTTACCAGAGACTTTGACCAGAATGAAAAAAAACTGAAAAGACCTTTAAAAACAACTACAACAAACTCTGATTACCTGCATGTTTATATCGCGGCGGAACCTGCGCGTAATGGATTTAGGAGACTATTTTTATATGTACGCAATGGGTGTATTGCTTGGTGTGTGTGTGTGTGTGTGTGTGTGTGTGTGTTGCCATTTTTACTCTGAAGCTCCATCCAAACTGCTAAGGATGATTCGAGCTTTGAGTGTTGCCCAGAATTGATGGAAAGAGTCAGAGAGCAGGTCAGGGGAGAGAGGGAAAAAAATTCCAGATGCCTGTGTTTGCCAGTGTGAACCTGTAAGGTTGTTCCGGTGGCCTGGGAAATTAGACTTTTAACTTTGCACCGGACGGTTTGAAGGATATTCTGTCGGTGGCAGAATGTTCTGAGGTCATTGTGTCAAAACTGAAAATGTTTTCCCAGCCCATCAGAGAGAGGGGATCAACTATCTCTGCTTCTGTTTTGGTTAGAGCACCTGCTTCTCATGCAGAGACCCCCAGGTTCAGCCCCCGCCACCCCCAGATAGAGCTGGAGGGCAACCCCTTTCTGAAGCCCCGGAGAGCTGCCTCTGCCAGTCAGGGTAGACGATACTGAGCCAGATGTCCAATAGTCTGCTTCCTACATCCCTAGACGTAACATAACATGACATTCACTGCTCTTCCTCTAACCTGTGGCCCTCCAGATGTTGGATCACAACTCCCATCATGCCTGTTGGCTGGGGTTGGTGGAATTTAGAGTCGAACGACATCTGGAGGGCCACAGGTCCCCCCATCCCTACTCTAAAATAAGCTTGTGTCCCCTTCAGTAAGTCCACCCAGCTATACTTGGGACTTCTTCCCCAGTAGCACAGTCCTTCACTTTCGTTGGATTTCTGTCCAAAACCCACTTCTCTACACGCAGACTTTGCCTTCGCCTGTTAGTTTAACAGAGGGCAATGGAGGGACTGTGGAACACAAGCAAAAATGTACGTAGGAGGCAAGTCAAACCTTTGGTACATTTAGCTCAGTACTGCCCACTGCAGAGGTTCTCAGGTGGCAGTAGAGGAGATCCGTTCAGGTGGTCTGTGGGAAGGTTGCAGAACACGGTGCTCACCATAAACAAACAAACAAACAACGATCTGGTTCATCCACCACATTAGGAAAACAAATCTAGTTATTTTTTTAAAGAGAGAGGGTGGTATAAATTAATGTAGCCTGGACTTGCCAGTCTGCAATTGAATTCCATGCAAAAATAGCTACATTCAGGAAGCTCCCTTTGATTCATTCCTGCCCCATCTCCCTTTTCTCTTTATTTTTTTAAAATCTCCATCTCCGTGCAAATGAGAAAAAGAGGGAGGGAGGGAATGCAGTCTTCCCCATTTGGCCAGCCTCCTTCTACTGAGTTAAAATATACGCTCATGGCAGGAGTGAAAAATGCCAGGCTAATTACACAATTATTTTATTATGTAGCACTACTAAAAAATGTCTCCTAAAGAATTAATTTGGTTAAAATAATTTGAATTGAGCAATTATTTTCTTAACATTGGAATTAGCTGAAAGGAGCTTCAAGTGGTTTATTGCTAGCACTACATAATAAAGTGATTGTTTAATTAGCAATAAATTTGTCATTCCCCTTATATATATATTTATATAAAAAATAAGGATCTTTTCTTTTTCACCCAGAGATGACATTCACTCCTCAAAAAAAAAAAAAAATCCCCTCTTTGCTGCTAGCATTTTTTTAAAGTGTTCCATCCACCTGAACATCGGTTAAAGAATACATTTAAGCAATCCTTGGAAATCCTTCAAGAGTGCAATCTTTAAAAAAAAAACTATTTCTCACTTCCCATGATAACCAGGAATATTAGATGAACCCACAAAAGTGTCTGGTAGGGGGTGTCAGGCAGGGAGGCCAACAGTAGGGGGAGCCAGAGCCAACAGCAGGTAGAGCCAATTAGTTCTAGATTTGTCCCCTTCCTCCGCCTCCCCACTTCTCAGTTCTACAAGGGGCAACAATGAGGTGGAAGAGGAGGGAGCTGCCAGGCAGAGCCAGGTGGAAGCTGTTTGAGGGCAAACTGAGACTGGTGGGGTGGAGCCCCATTCACCCTAATACAGGCATGGCCAAACTAGGTCCTCCAGATGTTTTGGGACTACAGTTCCCATCATCCCTGACCACTGGTCCAGTTAGCTAGGGATGATGGGAGTTGTAGTCCCAAAACATCTGAAGGGCCATGTTTGGCCACGCCTGCCCTAATAGATCAGCCACTCCTGTGTGCTACAAGCAAAACAATGAGGTAGCCAGAAAAACACCCTCCAGATGTTTTGGACAGCAGCTCCCATCAACCTCAGCAAGCACAGTGCTAGGCCAGCAGTCTGACCGCCCTGGAATGTGGAGGTTCTGTTTGGCCCATGTGGCTAGCGGCCATGGATCTATCTCCCTTAACCATTAAAAAGCAAAAACAAGCCATCAGAGATAAATAGCAAGTGGCCACATCACCTCAAGCTGAAGCTGTGAGTTCCATGAGTTAACCGTGGTGGTCTCTGTGCGCAGCCTTACTTCCTGCCTATGGTGGGGCACTGGGGCAAGGTTTGAAGGATTCTTACACCTGTGTCCTTTCCCCTCCCTGTGCAGACATGTACGACCAGGTGTTGAAATTCGGGGCCTACATCGTGGACGGTTTGCGGGAGTACAAGCAGCCTGTCCTTGTTTACATCCCGCCCCAAGCAGAGCTGAGAGGAGGCTCTTGGGTGGTGATCGACCCCACCATTAACCCCCGGCACATGGAGATGTACGCAGATCGGGAAAGCAGGTAATTGCTTCAGTCTTGCGCCTCCTTCCATCCCAGCTTGCCTACCTCAGAGATGCAAACGCCCAACTAGCTGAGCGATGCCCAGATCCCATCATCATGAAGTTGAGAGTCCCAACAACCTATCAGAAGCTGCCGTGTACAGAGACAGACCCATTCAAGTCCACCTGACTGACGCAGTGAGGGGTGTGGCCTGGGGAGAAGGGGCGTGGCTAGGGGAAAGGTGTGGCCTGGAGAGAGTTTTAGGGCCATACAGGGAGGCCTGCATTTGGGCTCTGCATCTGAGATTTCCCTCTGGAAGGGTGTGAAGAAGGAATGACAATAGGTGTGGCTTATTGCGGGGGGGGGGCGGGGGGGGCAGTACAGCCTGGGGCAGCCCTGAGGGCCAGATAGAAAGGCTGCCATTGGCTCCCGAGTCCTACTGTAACAGAGCAGACTGCGACTCCCATCAGCCCCTTTTGGCACGACCCATTGTGGTTCAGAATGTCAGGAGGGCACCATGTCCAGGAAGGCTGCTTTTAAAGCATAAAACTGCCAAGAAGCCTAGTCTGGCAATTTGAACAATGTGAAGGGATGCATGGTCTGGGGTTTTTTATTTTTTGTTTTGCTATGAAGTGCTTCCTCCCCCGGGGCGGATGCCACACTCAAATAAATCCTGGTCTAATATAAGATTTAGTGCTAGAGTTCCCCCCTTTTTCATGAGGTTTGAATCCCTTGGAGGCTGCTTGCTGTGGGGGAGAAGGGTCTTCCCCACTGAGGTGCACCTCCCAGTCCAGACGCATTCAGCCACGAATGGAGTAGCCCCTTTGAGAATATATTCCTTTTTATTCCCCCCCCCCGCCGCCCCCTTTCTTCAGAGGAGGGGTTCTGGAGCCCGAAGGCACAGTGGAAATCAAGTTCCGAAAGAAAGATTTGGTGAAGACAATGAGGCGTGTGGATCCCATCTACGTGCGTCTGGCAGAACGACTTGGTGAGTGTTGGTGGGGTTGCTCATGTGCAAATAAAAACATGTCCAGCCAGTTTCTAAGAAATGCATCCACTTTTCCTTTCCATTGGCCCATTTTGAGGCTTTTGCCTGTCAGAATCATGGGGGGTGGGGGTTTGTTCGGTGGTGTTTTTCCACTCCTTATTCCTCAGGTTGTAAGGCAGAGAACAAGAAAAAATTTAGGAGGAGTGTGTTGTGTGGAAAGGCCTGTCTAAGGCCAGGTGTGTAGATTTTTTTTGGAAACAATTGGGAGACTGCAGTTACAGCTCCTGTGTTTATTTACAGTGGAGTCTGGTCCATTAGGGGGAATGGGGCAGGTGGTTGGGGGAGTGAGTGACCTGGCCTGCTGCCTGGAAAAGGTTCTCCACCCTTTATATAATGTTATAGTAATATTTGGGATTTATACAGTGCTTTCTCTGCTCAATAAAGTGTATCAGTTCAGAGAAAAGGCGAGTGAGAGGTGACATGATAAGCGTTTATTAAATGTTTGATGGCATGGAGAAAGCGGAGTTTTTCCTCCCTCTTTCATTGCACTAGAACTCATCCAATGAAACTGAATGTTGGGAAATTCGGGACAGATAAAAGAAAGTACTTTTTCGTGGAGCACGTAGTTTATGGAACCTGCTCCCCCAGGAGGCAGTGGTGTCTACCAGCTTGTGTGGCTTTAAACGAGGATTGGACAAATTCATGGAGGAGAGGGCTACGTTCTTACTCCACAGTCAGAGGCAGTAATGCTTCTCAATACCAGTTTCTGGAAACTGCAGGAGGGGAGAGTTCTCCTGTGCTCAGGTCCAGTGTTTGGGTTTCCCACAGACATCTTGGTGGCCACTGTGAGAACAGGATGTTAGACTAGACGGGCCATGGGCCTGATCCAGCAGAACTCTTATTTGTGCCCTTACATTCTTAGGACTTTTTTTTTTTAGTACCTTGCTGCATGTCGGTGCCATATCTGTATGGAGGTTGCATTTAGGCTGCTTGGTTTAAAACCCGCAAACATTGCAGCTAGGCTGCTTTGCACTGAATCCTGAAGCTGTGTCCAAAAGCGTTTTGTGATACAGCAAACCAGGAGCAGTTTGCCCTTTCTTCGTAGGGGCTGGATGCATAGCTGTCAACTTTTCCCTTTTCTTGCGAGGAATCCTATTTGGAATAAAGGAATTTCCCTTTTTTTAAAAAAGGGAAAAGTTGACAGCTATGGCTGGATGTGTCCCGAGCACAAGGGTGGGGACTGATGAGAACATTATTTTTAACACATGACTCCTCCCGACCAGAGCATCAGATGTGCTGAACTCACACCCTGAATCCCCATTTTTGATTCAGCTGCTGTTAACGTCCCCTGAATCTCTTCTTCTCACCCTGGTTTGCGCTCAGCCTTCCGGAGGTATCAATACAAAACCAAAAAGAACGCTTTTTACTACAATTAAAAGATGCTTCAAATTTCTCCCCCTGCCCCCCTTTTTTAAATAGCATGGTTTGTTTGTGTGCGTGTGTTTTTAAAAAAATAATATCTATTGACTCCAATATCCCCCTGCCAAAGAAACAGGCTAATAATTTCTGTGCAAAACACCACCAGTGACACCATAGGCGGAGCCCCTTCTCCACCATCCAGAGAGAATGGGAGAGAGTGCATTAAAAGCTTTGGTTGCTGATAAGTGTCTTGCTTAGATGGCTCATAATTGCTCTCAATGTCGGGCCATCGGTGGTGCTGGCGATTCTCCCCCACCCACTAATGCTGTTCAAAAGCAGGATGAGCCTAGATTGTAGGACACAGCGAATTGCATAATTTCTCCCTCCCTCTCTCTCTTCCTCATTTTTTTCCATTTTTTTTTTTTTGTGCCGGTTTTTCTTTCTGGCCAATTTAAAATTTGTCAAAGCCGGTCGTCTTCTGGATCACTGCCCTTTGATATTTTGCGCACTCCATTTGCCACAAACAAGCCGCAGGGCCGCGGTTCATGCTGACTCCAGCAGAAGCGCAGAGAGTTCCATTTATCTTACAGCAGCCTGCCGCACACTTGCTCATTAGCTGGGGGTTCGCTGCCTCTCTTAACCCCTGAATGGCCGCCATCATTTCTGCCGAGCGGCTGCTTTGTGGCAACATGGGTGGGGGGGGGACGACACGAGGGACGGTGCTCTTGCATCTGTTTGGGGTGGGGTGGGGATGGCTGGGTGGAGGGAATCCGAGGGCAGCGTTGCGTTTTCGTTCTGAACCTCTCTCTCCGCCACTGGGTTTCCACTGGCAGAGAGGGCTTGGGGGCAGCACAAGGAAGATCTTGAATAATGTGACACAGATCTGCTCATTATCAATTTTTTCCCAAGCGTCGTAACCGAAATCTTTATTAGTTTCGTGTTTATTAAAATGTCACTCAATGTTACGTGTTGAGCTTTGGCGTAAGCGGAAGAGCTTTGGCGCAGCAGGGGGTTTGTGAGGCTGTGTGTCTTAGCGCTTTTAGGCTGCTTAAACTTTTTAGAGCTTGCCAGTTAGGCTTTTTTTTTATTTAAAACTCCCCCCCCCCCAAAAAAAAACCTCACATGAGATTTATTTATTTTTAAGTCTTCTGGTGATGATTTGTCGGCAGAAATGGTTAACCAGGAATATGTGACTGTGAGAAAACAATCAAGCCAACGTTTGAAAATGAAGTCAATATGAAACTGGCCATAGTGCAGCATAATGCAGCCAAGTGTGGTTTTTAATTCAGTACAGTCAGCCAGTGGAACTTCATGGCACAGGACAGAGCAGGGGCCCACTGGAGAGACTCGGTATAGGGGTGGAGTCAGCTACAAAATGGTGGTGGATAGAGACCGAGTTGGGCCATATCAGTTTGCAGTTAAGAACATCATTTTCTATTGAGATACAGTATTTTTCTTTTTGAAATGGCTGAATTCTTTGACGTGGTGATTTCCTTGTGGCAAGGAGTTCCACAGCTCAGTTTTCCTCAAACTAAGCACAGGCTTTGGCTCTGGAAGTATTGTGATCCAGTCTCTCCTTTTTGGGCAGAATTTGCTGATAAAGAGGCTAACTGGAAAAGGCCATTCATTTTGCGTTTTCTCTTACTGCCTTTACACTTCGCAGAGTATGATTTCTTCTCCTTTCACACTTAACTTGTCCCTTATACACCCTTCAGACTTCCTGTTTCCTTCATTTATTTATGTGCACTTATTATTCGCTTTTCTTTACAAAACGTAACCCCAAGCAACTTACATATTAGTACAAAGATTAAAACTCTCATAAAACCAAAACAGAATAAAAACCATAATCGCATTCATACTTATAAAAGGCAGACCTACCACATCCCACCCACTGAAAGAAATCACAAATATCTTTTTTAAAAAAACAAAAAAACAACCCTCCAGATTACAGCCAAAAGTCTGGGTAAAAAGAAATGATTTTGCCTGGTGCATAAAAGTAGATGGTGATGGCACCAGGCAGGTCTCCCTAGGAAGAGCATTCCATAAGCAGGGAGCCACCACAGAAAAGGCATTGCGGTCCTGAGCTCAGTAAGGCAGTCAAAACTGAGCTGCTTTCATATACCCATAGCCAGAGATGGGAGCTGGAGGACTGAATGGAAATCCTTAAGGGAAGAGCTGTGTTTTAGTGGAGAGTGCTTTCACACGTGGGCACCCTTCCAGAAGTGTTGGGTGTGGCAAAAGTGTGTATGGTCTGATACACACATCCAGCAAGCAAGAGGCATTCTATCTCAGTTCATGCACACTTTCCCCAGCCAGGTAGAATCACTTGAGGAAGGTGCAGAGCAGGGCCAGTGAGGAATGTGGCCTTGTCGGGGTCCCAAGGGCCAGTTAGAGAGGCCTGGAGGGCCACGTATGTCACACTCACTCACTCTCTCTCTCTCTCTCTCACACACACACACACACACACACCCAAGACTGAGGTTCCCCGTTTTTCATGCAGAAGGCTCGTAAGTTCAGTACCCAGCATCTCCAGCTTAACAGGATCAGGCATTAGTTATGGTGGGAGACCTTTCCCTGCCTGAGACTCTAGAGAGCTGCTTCCAGTCAGAGTTGGTAAAACTGGGCTAGGCGGGCAAATAGCATGACCCAGTATATAAGGAATCTTCTGAAGTTTCTATTCACTCAATGTCAGTAGGTAAGGGATGCTGAACTACCAGGAGCCTAGATCAGTCTTTGCGTGTCACGTTTTCAGGTTAAATGAGTTTTTTAGCATTGATTTCATTGAATGAACGCCGTATGGTGTCTTAACAGCATTCAAGATTGTGGCTCTCGGTGCTATTTTGGCTTGGGAAATTGGGAGAGATGGAAAGAAATGCAGTGACTGGCGCCTTTCTAACTTTTCTGTTGTTCACTTGCCCTCTTGCTTTCGGTCGTGATCTGTTACAACTTGGGAGAAGCACAGATTGTGTTACATGGTAAGAGTTTTAAATGTTCAGAAATATTAATAAAAACGTTCTCACAGCACCATGGTGAATGTGTCCTCTCAGATCAGTTGCTTATGGGTTGTTGACCTATTGAAGATAATAGGTCACACACATGATGAGACACACACCGAGTTGGGAGGGATGGACTAGCCAACATCTTTGACTTGCTAGAGAGCGTCCATCACTTTCTTAAATGGAACGCAAGTTGAAACCCCTTCAGAATCGTGATCTTCTCCCCCGCCATTGCCTGCTTGGCACTTTGGGAGTTACAGAATGGCCATATGGCATCAGATGACTTTGTAGGGTGATGCATTGTTGGAAATTTGCAGCTGTGGGATCTTCCTTTAAAAAATAAAAACAACGTGTGTGAGTTTTCTGTGCTGATAGCTTCTGCAAATGCAATCTGCCTCTCAACGGCACTAGTGTTTGGAGATCCATGAATGCAAAGAAGAGCCCTGCTGGATCAGGCCAATGGCCCATCTAGCTTACCTTCCTGGTCTCACATCAGCCCACCAGGTGCCTCTGGGAAGCCTGAGAACAAGGCACAGGTGCAGTAGCCTTCTCCCCACTTGTGACTCCCATCAGCTACTATGCAGAGGCATATACTGCCTTGGAGGTAGAACATTGGCATCATGGCTCATAACCATTGGTTGTGTTATCCTCCTGAATGTGCCTGGACCGCAACAGCCTGATGACTTCAGTGGTCCATGCATTGGTAACCTCAAGGCTGGAGTACTGTAATGCGCTTTATGTGTGGCTACCCTTGCATTTGGTCCAGAAGCTTCAACTAGCGCAGAATGCAGCATCTAGACTGCTCACAGGAGCAGATTACTGGCAACCTGTTACCCCGCTGTGGAGAGTAGCACTGGTTTCAAGGTACTTGTGTTAATTCACAATGCCCTAAACACCTTGGTCCCATAGTATCTTTCTGCCACAGGAGTATGTTGGTCAGTACAAGGTTGGGAGTTAACTCTTTATCAGCAAATGCACGATCTCCACAAAGTTGGCTGAGTGTTGGGCCTAGTGAGCATACCAGCTCATTCCCGGTGGTCTTACTCCATGAAGATCAGTTACCGAGACTTTAAAGTCCCTGCCTCCTTGCAGCTTGCCTATGTCACCACCTCCCCAGGGCTTTTCCCAAGCAGTCGGAGACTGCACCTGCATGCCTGTCTTTGCTCCTCCCGTCTCATGCCTCTTCCGGTTCTGGGAGTCGGCAGAGAAGGGAGCTGATCACAGCAAGAGGAGACACCTGTGACTCGTTCCCAGCCAGACTCGTCTGTGCCTCTTGGCCTCCCTCCTCTGCTTCTTCAGCCTCTGCCTCTGATTCTGGACTTCTCCCTGCCGCAGACTCTCATCGCTCACTAAGCCCTGTTGCCTCTTCAGCTTCTGACACCTCCCCCCCCCAGTCTTCTCCCTCTTTTCCCTTTGACCACCCATCACCATCGCACCACCATTTCCCAGACTCTGAGCCTTCTTCCCTCCCCAGCTGGTTCCTCCCACCATTCTACCCTCTGCATCTACCGGTCCATGACACTTAAGGACAGATTCCTGATGGCTGAGATCCTCTGATGGGGCACTTCTGGTTGTTCCCCACACAACACCTGAGGTTCAGTTGGCCATTACTAGGTACTGAGTGTGGCAGGCCAGCCCCCATGAAGCTCCCTAGCTGTACAGGTTCGGGGGAAACCATCCTTCGCTTCCTTCAGGTGTCCCTTGAAGATTTTCTTATTTGCACAGGCGTAAAAGCCCTCCCCATCTTTTAAGTGCGAGGCCTGATGATCTGACTGCAAAAGAAAGAAACCTATTCCTTTATATTTAATTGTACAGGGGTCTTATGGAATTGATTGAGAGCTTAGCCTTTTACAATACCCAGTGAATAAGAAATGTTCCTGACAATCAATCAATGATAGGATAATCACTCTTTATTCCCCTTCTCTCCCCCTCCCTTCCCCATCCTTCATTGTTACCTCTTTCTTTCAAGAGAAGAGGGTTCAGAAGCCAAAAATCTTTATAGACGCCACTTTTAAATTAAGCAGAAAATAGACATTGACATATTTGTTAATCTCACCTGGATCATTACCGGGGCTGGCTCGACAACACAAGGGTGGCAGACGGTCTGGAATACATGAGTGTTTGCTTCCTTAACAACTGCTGCTGTCCTGCAAAAAAAAGGGGGGGGTTCTAAAAAAAAAAGCAATAGAAAATAGAAAAGAAGGCAGCACAGCACTGTATTTAAAAATAATTATGGCACTAGCAGTAGCCTTCCAACACCTGATTCCTAGTGTAATAAAGTCGTTGAGGTGCACTTGGCTTATGTTAGAAGAATGCAGCGGCACAACATGAAAATGTAATGCTACGATTATGAAGCATGTGCATCTCACACGCTGTCAACTCCAGCGCCTTTGCGTGCAGAGGTCAGCGTTGCATATTTGCACACTTTAGAATAGGCCCTGGTTCTGGGGGCTGCCTTTACCCCCCCCCCCCCATTCCCTGCCTTGCATCTGATCAAACCTTTCTTTCCTCCGCTCTGGTTCCTACACCCCCCCCCCCACTTGGAACATGCATCTTTCAGGGAAGGGCCATGGCTCAGTGGCAAAGCATCTGCTTGGCATGCAGAAGGCCCCAGGTTCAACCCCTGGCTGGGAAAGAGCCCTGCCTGAAACCCCAGAAAGCCACTGCCAGTCAGTGTCAGCAGTACTGCTCTATTTGGACCAATGGGCTGACTTAGTTGAAGGTACCTTCCTAGTGTTCTGGTGACTCCAGTTAAGATCTTGTTTCTGCCCCCACCTTCATCATGCTCTGGCTTAAACAACTGACAGCTAGTGATGGATGAGCAATCTCCAGCTCGCCCCATAATTAATTTGGTTTCATAACCCCCCAGAAAAAATATGTGAAAGAGCCTGTTTTCTGTCTGTGCTTTCCCCAAAAAGGTTTGGGGATTTTCCTTTAGTTGTATTCAAATGTAGATGTTGGAACCTTCATCAACACGTGTTCCTGGGCCACAGTGTGGTTAGCAATGCTAGTACAATAAAATAAAACGTTTCTTAAAAGCAGTAGACAAGTTGCCCACATGTCAACAAAGTGGGGCCCCCTGGCGAGGCTGCTTGGAGAGAGGATTTCAGATACAAGGTGCCACCGCTGCAAAGTCTGTCTCTGCAGTTGGCTCCTGCCATATCTTCAGTGTTTCAGAGATGGGGAGCCACCACTGAAAAGGCACTCTCTCTTGTCATCGTCCTCCCTGCCTTCCTCAGAGAAGGGGCCTAGATAAAGGTCTTGGGGACTTTCCTGTTGTTAATGAGACCTCCCTGAGGGACAGGCAGGGATAACTGGCTGGTAGCAAACTTGGCATAAGCCAGGCTCAATCTGAAAGGGCAGAGGGTTACTCTGAGGTTCTCAAGTGACATGTATAGGGAGCAGGCGGCCTTGCCCCTCAGCGCCAAGCTGCACGTGACACCTGTCATGTGTTTTCCTGTGTTGCTTATTTAAATAGTGTGGTGGGCCGATTGCATGTGCACGTGTGTGTTTGTGTTTGTGTGTGTGTTTGTGTTTGTGTGTGTAGTTAAGCCTTTGTGTGCCCACTGTGGTTCCAGTTGGAATTGTCCTCCCCAATGGGAAGAAACATGGCGGCTATTCTTGCTTTCCCCATCATCGCCCCCAGGAGAAATTGCTCCAGTGCATGGACCAGTTCAGCTTCTGTTTGGCTTCATTCCAAGGTGCACATACAATGTTAAATGCAAATTCCAGCATTAGATTCCAGCCATGGTCGAGTGTGGCTAAGCCTATTAAAATCCTCATTGGATCAAAGGGCACACAGCGACTGACTCAATCTATCAGCACCCTGCTTTGAGCTGTCCGTGGTGCTAGCTCTGAGCAGGCCTTGTAGCCAAGCGCATTGCCGTGAGCTGCCCATAGTGCTGCCTTTATGGGTCATCATTCATTCATGTTGCACTGAGCATAGCGCTGTTTCTAAAATGGCCCTGTATTTTTGATTTTTAAAAAAGAATTTATAGACCAGTTAATAACAATTGCACATAGGAAAACAGTTAAAAGTAGTTCTGATGCAGATGCAGAGTGAGATGAAAAAAAATCAACTGAATGCATATCCCGTATTTTTCACTCCGCAAGATGCACCTGACCATAAGACGCACCTAGTTTTTAGAAGAGGAAAGGGAGAAAGCTCCTTTTTTTGGATCAGCTCAGTGTTGTGCTGCTTCTTTTGCAAAGGAAAGGAGCCATTTCTACAGTTTCCAGACAGATAATCTAATAAGCCAGTCACATGTCACTGGGGAAACAAACAGCCTCCATCTGCAGAACATTCAACAATGGAGGCCTGGGCAAGGGGCCGGGGCCGGAAAGGGAGCCAGCAATTGACCACACATTTTCTCCATAAGACGTGCAGATATTTCCCCTTACTTTTTAGGATCCCAGTTTGATTGGAGGTTATTTAACCCTTTGGGTTCTCCTTTTTGTTGGGGCTGGGTAGATATTGGTCCAGTCCAGAAATGCAGACCTAATCTCCTGAAAGCAGGGGTGGGCAGCCTGTGGCTCTCCAGGTGTTGCTTGATGAGGCAGGTGGGAGTTCCACCACATCTGGAGCTTATATAACTCAGCAACAGGGTCAGAATTTTCTGAATGAAGCAGTCGGGATTGGCTAACAGGGATGGATGTGTGCTTCTTTCTTGTCCCACACAGATCCTTGTGCTTCGCCCAAGAATGCTGTTCTCTGTCCCTCCAACTCATTTCATCTCCTTATCCTCTGTCCTTCAATTCCTTCCCTGCAACCCTGCTCTGTAGCTTGGGAATTCAAAATCTAGATCTTGGAAGCACAGGAGATAATGGTGTGTGAAGCTGCGATCTCTGTAGATTTGCATGCATTTTATAAATGCATTCTGCTGTGTGTGTGTGTGTGTGTGTGTATGTGTGTGATTGACTCTGTTCCAATTCTGAATCAGAACTATTGGGTTGGATTGCAGGGCACTGAACTGGCCAAGGATATAATGGTGTGAGAATGAGGGGCTCTTTGGGCTCACTTTGGGCTCTTGGGACCTTCTGCCTATTTTTCTTCAGGGCCTTGGGATATCTACAGCGTCTCAATATCTTCTGTGCTTTTCCCCCTGTGCCTTGGGATCTCTTGAGGTCTTGAGCTTGCTTATTCGCCTGTGAGGGAACCCGAGTAAATGCTTGTTTCTAAGCTTTAGGGGTGGAGGAGCCGAGTGTTTTTTTTTTTTTTTGTTTCGTTCCCTGTGGCTCGTTCCTTCTGCTTCTTTCTCTCTCTCTCTTCTCCCCTGCGGTCTCTGACAGGTATCCTTTGTTGTTGTTGTTGTTTGATTTCAGGCACCCCGGAGCTAAGCCCAGCTGAGCGGAAGGAACTGGAGACCAAGCTGAAGGAACGGGAGGAATTCCTAATTCCCATTTACCATCAGGTAGCAGTGCAGTTTGCTGACTTGCACGACACGCCCGGCCGGATGCAGGAGAAGGGTGTCATTACGGTAAGTACGATGAATCCTTTTCTTGCTGCTGCTGCTGTCAAAAGCTCTGGTGTGTGCAGACACCCTTTGAATGGTCACTGAGGAGGTCCTCACAGCCCCAAATTTCAAAGAAGCAGGAGTGGGTGGGGGAGCCGTGGCCAGCCGTGATTTATACTAACCATGCGGCATTAATATTAAAATTTTGGAAAGGAAAGAGAGAGTTTCAAGCAACCTTGGGGATCTTATCCCTAGCAACGCTTAGGAAAGAGTTTGCAATCTAGAGGTAGCAGGGACACAAACCTCTTGGGCATCAGATGTGAACATGAATACAGCAAGTTGCCTGATACCATTGGCCTACAAAGTGCCCTCCCTGTGGAACGCCCTCCTGTCAGAGATAAATAATTTTACAGCCTTCTATAGACATCTGAAGGCAGCCCTGGGAAGCTTTTGACTTGTGACGTTCTGTTGTGTTTCTGTATATTCTGTAGAAAGCTGTCCAGGGTGACTGGGGCAACCCACTCAGATGGGTGGGGCACAAAAAATTCTTCTTCTTCTTGACTGGCATTCGCTGTCCAGGGTTACAGACAGGGGGCATTCCCATTGGGGATTGAACCCGGAACCTTCTCTCTCACAGGCCATATTTCATAGAATCTTAGAACTGAAGAGTTGGAAGAAGCCACAAGAGTCCTCTAGTCCAACCTCCTGCAATGCAGGAATCTTTTGCCCAACATGGGTTTTGAACCCACGACTGTTGAGATTAAGTGTCTCATGCTCTACCAAGGTGGTTGGGGCCGCACATCCGTCATCACAATGACCTGTAACTCACCTACTCCATGCGTAGTGGAGGGCAGGGAGGTATGCCTTGGCTAAGCAGACTCATGGGCCAAATGGGGAGGCCTGGTGGTCTAAGTTAGGCCCATGGACCAGAGGTTCCCCCCTCTTGGCTTAGTGTGTGGGGGTGTTTCGGGGGTTTATTTGCCACGTCCATTGCAACTCATCCCCTGCCCCCCACTCTATGCACGCAGGATATTCTGGAGTGGAAAACATCCCGCACTTTCTTTTACTGGAGGCTCCGGCGCCTTCTCCTTGAGGACCTGGTCAAGAAGAAAATCCATGATGCCAACCCAGAACTGACAGATGGTCAGATCCAAGCCATGCTGAGACGCTGGTTTGTGGAAGTTGAGGGTACGGTCAAGGTAAATATGAACACATACCTTTTTCTGGCTTATATCCACCCCACATTTGGAAGGTCTTCCCTTTACAGTCCTCCTTCATGGCTATAAAGTGAATGTGAAGGGTCAAAGCCTGGCAGATTCCTAGAAGCTGAGGTTGGGGTGATGGGGAGCTGTGTAGAATGTCTAGTGGTCTGCAGATGAGGGGAAATCTCCTTTCTCTGCCCCCTCACAGCTAACAAAGTCAGAATAAGTTACAGGTAGGTAGCCGTGTTGGTCTGCCATAGTCGAAACAAAATAGGAAATTCTTTCCAGTAGCACCTTAGAGACCAACTGAGTTTGTTCTTGGTATGAACAAACCAAGAACAATACCAAGAACAAACTCAGTTGGTCTCTAAGGTGCTACTGGAAAGAATTTCCTATTTTGTTTCAAAGTCAGAATAAGTTTATGCAAAATAGGCAGATTGAGTTAGGCAATGCGGTTTGCATCTGTTACAAGTTTGGGAGAGTTGTTTTGGTCTGTTTCCTATGCGATTTGGACACCTATTTACAATATCGTAACCAAATTCCTAAAATGAAGGAGCAGGTTTTTGTCTGCACCTAGATATCAATGGGTTTTGAATCAAGACGGCATGCTGAACCTTTCAAAAGTGAGCAGATTTGAACCACTGATTTTAAGAACACACTGATTTCTTTTTGGGGAGGGAGGTCCTTGAATTCCTGAGAAACACCAGGCACTTCCGCCAAGTAATTTGTACAAAGCAAAGAATTCACTTGGTCCACAAGGCAGAATTTGGTGGATTCAATCCAGGTTAGACCTCATTCTTCCCAAGAAACGTGTCTGGGATGCAGGCAGGGGTGGAGCACTCCCCAAACAAAAAGCTCTATTTCTCTTCACATAGAAAACAAAGATGTTGGGTGGGAGAGTTCTGTGGTAAACATCTTCAATCTGGTTTGTGCCCGATTTTGCCCAGCGAGTAGATTCTAAAGGTACAGA
Source organism: Lacerta agilis (assembly GCF_009819535.1). Taxonomy (NCBI): domain Eukaryota; kingdom Metazoa; phylum Chordata; class Lepidosauria; order Squamata; family Lacertidae; genus Lacerta; species Lacerta agilis. Next base: position 37,329,935 of record NC_046326.1, read on the forward strand.
GGGATCTTCTATTGCAGTTCAGTTTTTCTGCCAAGAACCGACACATGAGATGCTTAGGAGTATTTTCCTTGAAGCGGTTGAATTTTTGGAGGCCTCACTCATCCTACTCTCCAGAGGAACTTCTGTCCTTATTCCTGCCTCTTTCCAAAAGGAACATCTTAGTGGTCCTTCTGTTTATTTTAACCTGCCAAAGAGAGCTTGTTGTGTTCACTTCTCTCTCCCCTCACATCACAAGCCTCATTCTGTTTTCAACCTTGGTTATATTTTATGCTGGACAGTCTCTACAGCTGCTGCTCCTTTATCACAGACGTGCTGTTACGCCCTTCCTGTTCTGTGACTTGAAGGGCAGTTGGGATACATAGATTCCTATCTCCTCTCAAGTGCTCTGGGGCGCTGGAAGAGAAAAATATATTTGGGGACACACACACACACACACACACACACACACAACCTCTGGAGGGCTCCAAGCTTTTGAAGGTAGCGTCTGAGCATATTTCTTTTTTAAGCAAAAAAAGAGAAAAAAAGCCAGGCATCTAGTTAGCTAATACATTACACCAATCAAGGAGAGTTATCTTAAGCCACAATTAATCTGCTCCCTGGCATATGTTGATAGGAGAGCATCATGCTGTTTCTTAATTAAAGGCAAACGGATTAAAAATGATTAATAAGAGTATTAAACATTCGCCTAAACTAAAAGTGTTGGGATTCTCGCGCAAATCCTGGCTTTACCCAGGGTCTGCAAAGTGGCAGGCATTTGCAGTGTGGGTAGTAGGTGGCGGTGGTGGGATGGGATGGGAAATGGTGGGAGAGGGAGGGGGGAATTTCTCCCTCATTGGCTTGTGAACACCTTGATTTGTATGCGGGGGAGCACCGCTGTTGCGTCTGGGGGTCGGAGCAGCCGGCTGTGGCTGCGGGTTTAAAATAAGAATAATTGCAAATAATGTGGCAACCGTCGCAATTTTATTATTTTCTGCCATCGCAGAATTTTAATAGATTTCGTCAGGAGACTCCTGAACAAGAAGTTTACACCTTAGGTTAAAATGTTGCCTCCCAATTTAATTGATTAGTGGAGCTGAGGTTACACGGATGTATCCATGCCCTCACCTTTCCGTCTGCCAAATTCAATTGGGGGGTGGGAGAAACTTGAGGTTGGGTCGTTCACACAAGCAGATAGTTTGCCTTCTTGAGATGGAAAACTATAGCTCTTTCTCATAGAAGACCGCAAGCAACTGAAACAAGCAACGTTCTGCAGAATACGTTTGAAGGATGCATCAAAATCAGTGCCAACCCAATCCTTTAAATCTCAGGCTTCCATAATACTGATTGGGTTTGAACTTGTATGTTTTTGCAGCTCTTGTGGTAATGTTCTAGATTCCTAAAATGCAACCTTCTAATAATTGACAGTAGCTTTAGTTAGTTCCAAGTATAATATGTGTCTCAAAAATGAGAAAAGGTCCTTACTAATATTTGCTTTTTACAGGTAATATGCAAATTTACTTTAATATAGGTCAGCTGATAATTCACCAATCACCACAAAATTAGTTGGTTGTCAGACCCTATTATAATTGATTTATGCAATATTTTCAAATGTGGAACATGTTTGGTAATCTGTGTTACCTTTTAAAAAATTATTTACACTTAACCTGCTTGCTTTTGCACTATCAAGCCACTCAAGGTGGCTCATAGCCAGCAGGTAAAAAAAGCACAATATTGTAAAGCAGTATAAAATAACGGGGCTGAGTCAAAATAGAGCAGGGCCTTTTTTGCAAGCATTTTTAACCTGTGCAAAAAAAATAAGGTAACACACAGAGACACCCTTGGCATTTTGGGGAGGTGGTTACAAACAGGGGTGAACGTGAAGCTGCTTCCCCAATTTCCATTCAGATGGCAGCAGCATCTACCCCCTTCCCTTTAACCTTGTTAAGCCTGTGGTTATGCTTCATACTCCATAACAGGCATAGGCAAATTCGGCCTTCCAGATGTTTTGGGACTACAACTCCCATCATCCCTGACCACTGGTCCTGTTAGCTAGGGATGATGCCTGCTCTATAAGCCTGTGCTGATGGTCTGGTAGACAGCATCTGCCTTGCATGCATGCATAAGGTCCTAGGCTCATTCCCCATCATCTCCTGGTAGGGCTTGGAGAAACTCCTGCCTGAAACTCAGGGAAGCTGCTGCCAGCCAGTGTAGACAACACTGAGATAGATGGACCAATGATCAGACCCAGTGTAAGGCAGCTTCCTCTGTTCGTCATACTCCATCCCTCTCCCCGACACTGCTCTGGGCGCTGGTGCCACCGCTGAAAAGGTCCTGTCCTTAGGGCAGGAATGGGGGGAAACGACTGGCCCTCCAGGAGAGTCAGTGTGGCACAGTGGTTAGAGTGATTGATTGGGACCTGGGAGTCCAGGGTTCAAATCCCCACTCAGCCCATGAGGCTCACTGGGTGACCTTGGAGTCAGTCATTCACTCTTGGCCTAACCTACCACTCAGGGTTGTTGTGAGGATGAAATGGGGAAGAGAAATATGTACGCCACTTTGAGCTCCTTGGAGGAAAGATTGGATCTAAGTGCCATGAGTAGATGTAGCTGGACTCCAGATCGCATCAGCCCCAGCCCAAAGGGACAGGGGTGAGGAGCTGTAGTCAGGCAACATCTGGGTGCCACATTGCCTTGGGGGGTAAATCCGTTGCCTGTAGGGTTGGCCCCCAGAACATTGCTGGTGGTGATAATGTTGTGTGTGAGAATGCCCTTCCTAAACTCACTGAGTGAGTGGCTGTAGGTGAACAGGAAGAGAGAGAAATTTTGTATGTGCTCTGTGCCAGCCTTGTGGCCAGCTGAGCTTTTCAGAGCCAGAGGAATTTTCCAGGATCAGTGCAGTATTTAAATCATGACCTTCCCAGGGAATGCTGTTCAAGAGCCAGGCCTTGAGCCTCCAAATTAGCCTTCCTAATAAGCCTGCCAGAGGGTCACCCATTGTTCCTAGTTAGGGGAAGCTGAGGCTGAGAGATGATTTTAATTCAACCTGCCATGTTAGCACTTGGTGCCAAGGCTCTCTCCACAGCTTGTTAGGAAAAGCACCCTCAGTTGTCAGCGCCTTGCTTGTAATTTTGGGAGCTGTGAAAATGAAGGATCTCTCCATCTCTCCCTCAATATAAATACTGCTTTTGGTCCAAGAAGCACCCCGGCCAGCCATGTATTCGTGCCATGAGGTTTCATCATATATTTAGAGCGATTGTACCCACCAGAAAAGAGGCTTGCACATAATTAAAGCCAAGATAGTTCCCTGCCTGCAAGGGACGCAGGTGGCGCTGTGGGTTAAACCACAGAGCCTAGGGCTTGCCGATCAGAAGGTCAGCGGTTCGAATCCCTGCCACGGGGTGAGCTCCTATTGCTCGGTCCCTGCTCCTGCCAACCTAGCAGTTCGAAAGCACAAATTGCAAGTAGATAAATAGGTACCCCTCTGGCAGGAAGGTAAACAGCGTTTCTGTGTGCTGCTCTGCTTAGTCATGCTGGCCACATGACCCGGAAGCTGTATGCCGGCTCCCTCAGCCAGTAAAGCAAGATGAGCGCCACAACCCCAGAGTCGCCCATGACTTGACGGTCAGGGTTCCCTTTACCTTTTTTTAGTTCCCTGCCTGCAGGCTTACAATCTAAAAGTCATGACACAAAAGGAAAAGGGGACAGGGAGGGAGGAGCAGGCACCAATTCTTAATGTTAGCAGTTCTTAGTTACCACTGTCCAGCCATTATTACATGAATTTTCTAAAGCAGCAGCTTTGCAAGAGATCAGGCAAAAAATTATTTAAATGGAGAACCTGGGATCGCTCATGTGCTGAGCATTTACTTAACCACTCAACTGTGGCTTCTCTCTCTCTTTCCCCCTCTCTTTTTAATGATGCTTCCAACCATCATAGCAGAGAAATGTTTCAATAGCAATCTAATACTGAAACAAAGCAAGGGGTCTGCTCTAAAAAACTTCAATGCATTCCTTGCCCCCACCCCAAACTTGGATTTGTTTTTTGAGATCCATATGTAAAAGCTTTTCCCTTTTATATAATGGATAATTTATTTTTCTATTTTTGCAGTGTACAATGCATTTGCAACTTGTGGGCCATACTGTCGTTGGACTCCTGAGAATTTCTGTTGCTTATTTATTTAAAAAAAAAAAGAATGCAGAATAGAACCCTCATGGCCATATTAATTTGTTTTAAATCTGCCAAATACAAGACGTCTGATGAGGAAAAACCCAAGTTCGTTATGGTTGGGCTGGGCCTTTTTTTCTTTTTTAGCTGTATGCTTGAGGATGACAGGGGCAGGGGGGAAATTATTTTACTCGGTACGTTTCCTGATAGCCAAGGAATTAAGAGCTAAATTTGTAACTCGGCTCCTAATGCTCTTTACGTTTTGTTACGGCTTCTAGCTAAGCAACTAAAACCATTACACACAACCTGGGGTGGTGGTATAATCCCAGCCGCTGTAGCATTTGGCATACACCATATGAAAGCATGTGGCTAAAGTGGTCGTCCTTGTGGTCCCCCCCCCCATTTTTTCTCTTTGCCTTTTGGCTGCGATTCGCAAGTGAAGAAGAGCAGGACTCTTAAGGCTCATTTTGACGCATCCCCATGGCCAAAAGGGTGCTTCTCTGGGAGTGAGGCTCAAGCCTGTGTGAGGGTTCCCCCCCCCCCCACGTTTGCCTGCCTCTTGGCCATGGGCTTGCCCCTCCAAGGAGTGCGCCAGCTGTTTGCAGCCCTTAAGCCGCCAAGATACTTCATCTCTGATTTTTTTTGACACGACCGCCTATTAAATCATGATGCGGAATTCATTGTCATTCCGACTTTGACTTGGTTAGCGATATAACTGAGAAGGATAGTGCACCTTTAAATGATGAGCTTTTGTGTTTAATTACCCAAATAAAATGACATAAATATGAATGAGCGCTAATGGTGGTACTTGGGTTTTTTTTTTTCCTCCTCCGGAAACCATTAACGATTCTTAAATGATTTGTAAAGAAAATGAGAGGCAGAGGGAAGCTAGGAGAGAAGGCTATTAGGCTTCTAACACACTCCTGAATGATTATGTAGTCAACTACCTAGCAAATACTGAGCTAAATGATCTTGCCTCCTCCCTTCATCAAAAAAAAAAAATATTTTTAAAAAATTGCTGCTGACGTTTGTCATGGTTGACCTCTCTTGTAATCTTCATTGCTTCTAAAATAGGGGGTTAGGTTTCCTTGACTGGTTTTACAAGCAGGAGGCACAGAATTCTATTTCATTGTTTTTCTTAAAAATTTTTTAAAAAATCCCCATTTCTTGCTTGTTTGCAGTACTAATGAGGACTAGTAACTTGCTTACCATAAAGCTGCATTTGGGAGGGCAAAGCAGAAATGACTGGATATTGCTGCTTTTGTATAGTTGAAGCTACATACGAGGCTTCTTAACTTTCCCTACATGAGTGACATTAATTTTTCAAGCTGGCATACTGGTGGGGCTGTGGTGCCCATCCTCAGAGGCGGCAGCCTGTTGTGTCTCTGCATGATTATGTGCTCTGTTCCTCCTTCCAACCAGCCTCCCCTGAGAGCAGATAATTTTGCTGCATCGGTCACTTCCAATAGAAAGAGGCATCCCTCTGAGGAGGCCTGTGCATAACAGGGACTCATGCAGAAATAGAGGATAAGCCCAGCAGAGAAATGCTTGTCCTCAGACTAGCTCACCTTCCATCGCTTTCTGTGGGGCTGCTGCATGATGGAGGGTTTTTTTGTGGAACTGGCACTGCTCACACACCTCCTCCATACCATCCGCACAATGTCTCAAAATGCCAGCCTGTAACTTCTTTGACATTCCATCTGGATTTTCTCTTACTGCTGAAAATCCATTAAGAATAACGAACCTGTTATAGATCTGTGATTGTGCCTAGTGTGGAAGCTCATTAGCACATTTTTGGGTGGTTTGTCACGTGTGAGAGAAGACATTTCTGTATTGCTACAGCCTTACTTCCCTGGGTATGACTTGGGCGTTTTGTTTCTGGCGCCCCCAACACTAAACCTTTTCCTGTTTCCACTAATTTTTGCAGGCAGCAAATCTACCACTGAGCTGCAGCTTTTCCTTCTGGTCAGTGATAGCCAAAGTGGTGCTCTTCAACATTTTTTCAACTCCAGCTCCCATCGTCCTCAGCCACCAATCAGGGATGATGGGTGTTGTAGTCCAGCCACCTTGGCTACCCCAGCTCTGATTCATGCTAAGTGGTTCTTGCATGCCTAATTAGATGTGGGTGGAGAGCAGCAGGCAGGGACAGAAACCTAGGAAGCTGCCTTACACCAAGGCGGGCCACTGGTCCATCTAGCTCAGTACTGTGTACACTGACTGGCAGCAGTTCTTCAGGGTTTCTGGAAGGAGTCTTTCTCAGCTATACCTGAAAATGCTATTGGGGATTGAAACTGAGGCCTTATGCATGCAAAGCATGCCTGGTACCGCTGAGCCACAGTCTTTGTCCTGAAAAGAAAGCAAGATTCTAGTCCTCTTGATTCTAAACATAGTGTTGTTTAAGCCTATCTAAGGAAGCTGCCTTGTTAGCGTATAGTGTATGAAGTTAACTTTAGTCAAATGAATTTTTCCTTGGAGCACACATTTAGTTGAAAGATACTCAGCCTGAGACTTGGTAAAAAAATAAAATAAGGTTAGGTATATTAAAGGAAGTATTGTATTATTGACAGGAAAGTGTTCTGTAGTCTTAGCTGGAGGAAAAAAGAAGCCATTCTTGCCCCTTGGTTCTCAGTAGATACATCCAAGATGCCCATGTCCCTTGATGTCCAGGAAACACGTGAGGAAGAAGAGGAATTCACAAACAGGATGCAACTTAAGATGTGCCAATCTAAGCATCAAAGGATAGAGATACGTTAGCGGTACAGGGATAGGCTAGGAATTGGGAGGTCCCTTACTCTGTCTGTCTAAAACTTCCGACGAGGCTGATGATCCATCTAGCTCAGGATTGTCCAAACTGACTGCGGCAGTAGGGTGTGCAGCTTAATTTTTTTCAAATTTGTTTAGCAAGGGATCTTAAAAATATGTCTTTGGGTGTGAGGAATTCAAATCTATTAATGTTGTAATTGGACAATGTTTAAGCTTGGCAAGTCTATGTTTTATGAAAAAGCACATCAAGTGCTTTTGAAAAACTGAAGAATTTTAATTCTACCTTCTGAAAATGTCAGGTACTGCTAAATAATAATGATGATAATGATGGTGATTATTTATTATATGTATACCATGTATACTCCTAGGTCTCAGGGCGGTTCACAACATAAAGTTACAATATAAAAAGAACAAAAAGTACATAGTAAAAATAATTAAAACAGTTAACAGTACTAATACAAACTAATAAAAAATACATTCCCCAACAAAAGCCCCTAAACAGTACCCCAGCCCACAAATACATAATACATATTAAGATATAACATTTAAAAATAATTTAAAAGAACCCCATCCCCTAAATAAAACAACACACACCCAGGTTAAAAGCCCACCCCTGTAACTACCTTTCACAACATACTTGCAGAAACAAAAACAAAAAACATGGACTCGTTGGCAGGATTTAAATAAACATTTACAACTTTATTTACAGAGAACAAGAAATATAATTAGTGATAACTGAACATTGTGCATAAACAGCAGAATGCAACATTTGGTGTAATAAACCAGAAATGGAAGTTGGGGGAGGTCAATAGGGAGGGGGAAATTAGAAAATGGATGTTAAATAATGATACTGAGTATTTGTTATGAGAAAAGAAAATCAATAAAAATTATTTTAATAAAAACAAAACCCCATCCCAGTTAAAACCATAATTTTAGCACAAGGAGGCTAGCCCATGCCCTCATTCCACACCCCCAAAGTGTATTAATTACTAGTCAAAATATCTATTGAGCTTATACTAATAATAATATATAACTGCTTGGCGGTCATTTTTAATGATTCTATGCAATTTTACACACATTTTACTTAACAAGCTAAATGAAATTCTATCAATGCAACCAAAATACGTTCTGAATTCCCAAGTCATGTTTTTGAATTTGGAATTTGAAAGCTGGAAAATCCATCACGCCCAACTGTGGCAGCTCTCTCCTGTTTCAGGCAGGGGTGTCTTTCTCAGCCCTGCCTGGGGGATGCCACAGATGGAATCTGGGACTTTTGGCAGGCGCTCCACCCCCAAGCTGGTCTGCAGACCCCCTTTATTGCCATTGACTTGGGCCAGTTAAGCAAACAAGGCCTGTTTTCTCCCCTCTTGGCAGGCGTACTTGTGGGATAACAACAAAGACCTGGTGGAGTGGCTGGAGAAGCAGCTGACCGAGGAAGATGGTGCCCGCTCGGTGGTGGATGAAAACATCAAATACATCTCTCGGGACTACATCCTCAAGCAGATACGGAGGTAAGGGGGCAACTGGAAAGGGGACATTGGCAGGCTCTGTAGGAGAGCCCCACATTCTGTACAAATGGCCTGGTTCACACACCACAGTAAGCCAAACTCTGGTTTACTGCAGGGATGGGGAACCTTTTTGAGTCTGAGGGCCATGTTCCCTTCTGGTCAACCTTTCATCAGCGTTGGGTGGGGGCAGATGCAAAAAGCTTGCAGAGCAATTGACACAAAACGTCGTAGAGTGAGCTAGTTTCTACACACGCTCCTCTCTTCTCTCCCATCCATGCAATTGGGAGGCATCATCAGGGCAAACAAAACCAAGCAGGGTTCAGAATCAGGGCCAGCGAGAATTTGCCCCCCCCCCCCAGGCGTGAGATTTACCAGGGGTGTGCAGGGAACTTCTAGCAGTTTTGCTGCTCCCTCTCGTCAAGCTGCTTAGCGTGGTCCAAAACCAGGCTTGTGGTTAAGCTCCTCGCTAACCACAATTGTAGCCGAGGGAGAAAGACCCATGCAGAACAAGGCTGTGAGTCCCAGTAAGCCATAGTAATAATAATAATAATAATGTTTATTATTTATACCCTACCCATCTGGCTGGGTTTCCCCAGCCACTCTGGGCGGCTCCCAACAAAATATTAAAAACACAATAAAAACTTCCCTAAACAGGGTTGCCTTCAGATAGTTGTCTATTTCCTTGACATCTGATGGGAGGGCGTCCCACAGGGTGGGCGTCACTACTGAGAAGGCCTTCTGCCTGGTTCCCTGTAACCTCACTTCTTGCAGGACCTTTGGAGGACCTCAGTGTCCGGGCTGAACAATGGGTTATAATTCCCAAGCACACCTGGCAAATGTGGGATCTTTCCAGTGTCGTTCTGATACTCTAACAGCAAGCAGGCCTTGTATCTTATCATACATGAAAATCCTGCAGGCAAACATTTGGGCATTTTGGATCAATATGTGACCCCCCCAAAGCATCCTGGCCTTCCTAAGATTTCTTGCCTCCCTTACCACCTTTGCTAGCCAGTCTTACTGACACCCCACAGCCCCAACATCAGTGTAAGGATTCCTTCTTCTCAAGGAAAACAGGAACTTTTTTAAATCATTCATCAAGCCAGCTATCTCAGTAGGAACTTGTGAAACTGCCTTATATAGATTTGTCCACATAGCTCAGTACTACACTTGACAGGCAGCGGCACTCCAAGTTTTCCTGCTGGATTCGGCCTCCAGTAGCCCTATCTGGAGATGCCATTGTAGCTTGGACCTGGGACTGCCTGCCTGCAAAACAGATGCTCTTGCCCCTGAGCTGCAGCCCGTTCTTTCCGTACCGAATGCTCTCTCCCCAGGGAGGCCTGCCTGGCACCAGACTTGCCCTCGTTTCAGCACCAGGCAAAGAGCTTTTTGTTTTAGTGCCAAGTGATAATACTGTTGAATCTATTATTTTATCACTTTTTGTTTGTTTGTGTGTTTGTATAAAGTTTGTAAATTGCTTTGGGGGCTTTTTTTAAAAGTGTGAAACAATGTACAAATTGAAGAAATCTAACCTAACATTCCCTTTAATCCCTCATCACATCTTAACACACTACCCAGCTGAGCCACTTGGGCCAGCAAGACTTTGTTGTGGTTTTTTAATGTTTAAAAAATGCAACGTTTTGAGTTTCCCGAGGTGACTTACAATTTAAAGGCTAACTAGAAAAAAAAACTTATTTATGTATTTCATTCCATTTATGAGTTGCTTCCCATAAAATATCTTGGAGCCTTTCACATTTAAAAAAAATCACTATCCTCATCAACAACAGCTTAAAAACCATTCTATCTACACAGTTACAAATACAATACAGACAGACTGGGATAAAGAGCTCCACTTAAAAGGCTGGCTGAAAACTTGTAAACAATATTGTAATCAATAACCTGGGAGGAAGAACGAGAGGTGGCTGCTTCGTGGCAAGGAGCAGTCCCCACAAACCATCAGCAGGAAGACACACCAATACAAAAATATACTTGTAATGTGCTGCAAAAGCATTTTAAAAAGGATGGTGACCAATATTATTATTTACGGAACAACTGGTTATAGATCCATTTAGAGGAGTAAGTCTTTTTCAACTGATTGGGGCTGAGTCCTCGGGAAAGGTTTGGTAAACTCTCATCCTTGGGGAATGTGCCCAAATAATCCCTCTTGTGCCTCAGCAGTTGATGAGAATTCTTAGCTGAGCAGTTTTCTTTTGAGAGGCTCTTCTCCAAGATGCAGGTTAGGATCATCTTTGCATCACTGGGGTATGTTGCAACTGTAATTTCATATTTGTGGGTCTTCTTGCCGATGGTGGTAGGGACCCTTATTGTCCTGTGGGGTCCAAGGAATTGTCTTCACCACCATGTGCAGCTTCTCAAACCGCTCAATATATGACCTGCCTCTTCCCTCCCTCCTTCTCATCCTAGTTTGGTGCAGGCCAACCCGGAGGTCGCCATGGATTCCATCGTCCACATGACCCAGCATATATCATCGACGCAGCGAGCCGAGATCGTGCGCATTCTCTCCACCATGGACGCGCCTGCTTCAACGTAAGGCAGCAAAGGCTGGAGGGAATAGGTGCCCTGCCATTTTGCTCCTGCTTTCAACCATGTACCTTGGCTCCCGGCAGGGTAAATGCTGGGAAAGGACTTCTTAATTATTATCTTCTTTTTTTGTGTCTTTTTAAAAACCAGACTTGAATTTCAGAGTAGTCATGCGAGACTTCAGGAATACAGGCTCCCCCGACAAACATAACTTATGGGTGTCGTACAGTAGTCCCTATTTATTTAACAAAGTGTAAACTGGACTTGCGTCTCACAGTCACTGTTGTGACTTCCATTGAGATCATGAAAGGTACCCTGGTACCATGAGGTCTTAAGGGGGGGGGGTGACCACAGGGGCCTTCAACAGAAACACCCTACCCCACCCCAAGCTTTTCATCTCGTGTATACTTTTGTCCATTGTGTTTGTTACTTGACTTCTCCCAACCTTCCAAACCCAAAAGATCCAGTGTTTGTCAGTCGTATTAGGCAGTGTGGTGGTAGCGCCACCCCTAAAAGGGAGGCCCACAGCCCCTCTTGCTGCTTCTGTTCCAAGCTGGTTTAGACTCCTATCGTCTCTCTCTCCCTGCTGGTGGCGAGGTCATCCCCACTTCATGCACAAAGTTTAAATCATCACCTTTTTTTAGGTCATATTATTCTTTCTCTCTGTGCACGATTGATTGGCCATCAGATGTTTCATTTCTGCGTTCATGCAATAAACCTAGGAAAGCCAGTCTGCAGGGCAGAGAAGAAGCTCTGCAATGCTAAAATAGTCAGACAAGTGTTTAGAAGAGGCTCCAGCCTTTGAGGGGAGAGGTTTCCCTTCGTTCTATTGGACTTTGAAATCTGAAGGCCTTTCTGTTTCATATGAAAGCTATTTTGCAAGGCGTCTGGGGCACGATCCTGTCTGAAATCATTCTGCCTTTTGCAGCAGAACGAACAAGGGCCACCCCCAGCTATATATCCTTCGTCCACAAAGTGTAGCACAGGCTTCCCCAAGCACAGGCTGCCCTCAAGATGATTCTGATGACATCTCCCATCAGTCTCTGCATCACGTGGCTGTGCTACCTGAATTGAGCTGATCCGACAGCGTAACTTTCCTTACAGCCTGGCTCTACCATGAAGCTTTCATGGAGAACAGCGTCTTGGGATTCAGTAAGGAGCAGTCAACATGGCGCTGTTCAGATGTCCCTGGCCTCCACCTTCACATCAGCATTAAGACATCGTTCTTGGGTGTGATGGAAGGTATAGTTCAGCAACATGAAATGTGGGAGGGCACTGTGTTGGCCACCCCTGAAAGTAGGGAGCATGGACTTGAAGTTGTTCCTGCACAGTAAATCCCACAGGTGCCTATCCTTGCCTTCAATTCCTTAAATACTTTGCTGGCAATGTTGTTAATTTGTAGGCTAGAAATGGCACTTTGCTTCTGTAAATCAACACTTGCGGCCTTGGTGGGTGGTGGGCTGGCTGGTTGTCTTGTGCCAGAGTAGCTAACCTTGAACAGGTGGAGCAGAAAGGCAAAGTTGAGCATCTCCTGCCCCATTGGGGTATAGGACACCCTTTTGTGTTGTCTCTTAAGACAGGGGAAAGGTAGAAAAAAAAATGCAGCCTTGCAGGGGGTGGGAACTGGGCTGCATCCAAGCACTGCTGGCTGAGCAGCACTTTCACCAAGGAGCCAATTCAGGGGGAGCTATGCTAGTGCAATAGCAGGAATTCACATGCACACCTGTGGCCTTGCTTTTTTGGAGGGTCAGGTTGCCCACTGGCAGCAAGGGGATGGAGCAGAATACATATGCTACGCTTAGTCAGGCTTGCCCTCCCTACAGCCACCAGTCTCTGCTGGATCAGTCCAGTGGCTCATCTGGGCCAGCATCCTGTTCTTACAGTGGCCAAAGAGACGCCCCAATAGGAAGTCTGATGGCTAAAAAAGGGCACATGAACAGAGAGGTGCTTGCAACTGTAGGGACCAATGGCGCGCGCATATATATATAGGCAAGTAGGCTTCCAGCATTAACTGAGTCACCCCATCAACATTCAATAAAATAATACTTTGTGCAAAATCAGTTTTAAGAAATGCTGTGTTCTTTCCCCCTCATTGCAAGGAATTAAATTAATACACGTGTTCCAGCCAATTGCAAAAGGGGGTGGGGATCAAATTTTGTAAGGTGGGGACATGCTAGATATGGGTTCTCTTGGAAGCCCTGTGGCATGCCTCTTTGGGCAGATGCCTGGATCCGGGGGAAGCCAGCCCCAATCCAAAAAAGTCTGCAATCCCACTTACTTATGAGTAAGCCTCATTGAATTCAACATATTTCCCCCCACAAAAACCCTATCCTGCCCTTCTTCCCAAAAGAGCAGAGGGGGCAATCACCAAAGCATTAAAACAATTTTTAAAAAAACTATTAAAATAGCAAGTAATCTGAGACTTACTTCAGAACGAGTCCCGTTATAAGAAAGAGCTGGCTACCACAACCTCAAGTCCCACTGCTTTCAGTTAAAGAAGCTTGCATACCCGGAAATGAAAGGGGGGAGGTGGGCATGACCCAGAACCACATAGATGCACATCCAAGAGCCAAGGCTGACCACAGTGCCCTCTGCCAAGCAGACATCCAGAGTGGGTTGCCTTGTAATTAATGCAGAGCAGGGTCCTTAAGGCAGCTACAGGGTTATTGATAAACTATTGCTGTTCAGAAAATAATGTAAAGTGTCTGAAAAGGCTGGCTGCTAAGGACTTTTAGTACAGTGGTGCCCCGCTAGACGAATGCCTCGCTAGACGAAAAACTCGCTAGACGAAAAAGTCTATGGGGCTGCCTCGCAAGACGAATTTTTTTCGTCTAGCGAAAGCGCGGCTGTCATTGCCGCTTCGCTAGACGAAAAACCCGCTAGAAGAAAAAATTCATAGAACGAATTATTTTCGTCTAGCGGTGCACCACTGTACTGTACTTTGAACCCTATAGAAGGAGCTGGCTCCTAACATTCCTGAAAAAATAGACTTTCGACCCGCATTCTCATTACCTGCCTCTTGAGGGTTTAATGCAGCTTTTCACCAGCCTGGCACCTTCCAGATGTTTTGGGCCACCGTTACCACTGGGAGTTTAATTCAAAACATCTGGGGGCACCAGGCTGGCAAACACTGGTTTAGTGTCTTCCCTTTTTTAACTGCTTGTTTACGTCACTAAAGGAAACCTAAGCCTTGCCCAAATACTTTCCAGGGGAGAGAACTTCAGCTGAGCGTAACTCTTAAGATGTTAATTGTAGTAAGCATGCACCCACTTTTCTCTCTCTCTAAACGACACGTCAGGAAGGCCAAGGACTGGCCACCCAGCAAATCCCCACAACAGGTTCTGCACTGCTCTGCAGCAACCAGCTTCAATCATCCAGTCTGGTGACAATGCCGTGGCCTTCAAGTCAGCCACCATGTTTTGGGATCCTTGCCTTGCACTGCCTCCAGAAAGAACTGCTGTGGAAATGGGAAATCTAACCCGATGGAGGATTATCAGCAAATGTTAATAAATGCATTATACCTGCCAATGGCCACACAATGTTGATAGGGACCAGGGTGTGGCCAGATGGGCAAAAGTGAGAGTACATGCTCTGCCCCCCCCCCTTTCTGGAGAGAACAGAACATTTAAAACTGGGGTTGCCAACTTGTTTGGGGCCAGCAAGCACACTGGGAATTTTGAGAAAGTGCCGTAAGCGCCAGTTACAAAATGGCTGTTGCGGGGGGGAGGGGGGTGTCCTAACACAAAACAGATTATTTACTTTCGATGGGTAGCACATGAGGTACTGGCAGGCACACTGGTGTCGTGGTGGGGAGCCCCAATTTAAAAGATGCTGTTCTCATTAAGTCTGTAGCAGAAATACAGGCAGTGGAGGGGACAAGTGGAGAGAGAGAGAACCCAGTTGAACCATCCGACAGAAGTATTAATTGATGTATGTCTTGGGACAACTTGTGGTGCTGATGTTTATTTCACTTACCTCAAGTTTCTTTTAATAATAATAATAATAATAAAATTCCAACCATCACATTGTGTGGCGCTGTGAATTCCTTGACGCGGCTTCCGTGTTTTCAGAGCGCAGCGGTTTCTGTCACAAAGCAGAAGCGAGAAATCGGGAATGCGTTAACTTCAGACTTTCATGCGACCTTTAACACCTGAGGCTCCCCCTCCAAGAAATCCGTCTCTGCAGTGTTTGGGCTCCAAGTTGTTTGAGTACCAAGGCGTTTGAGAACTGGTATTCAGAGGCGCACTGCAACCAAATACAGTGGGTGCCCCGCTAGACGAATGCCTCGCTAGACGAAAAACTCGCTAGACGAACGGCATTCGCTAGTGGAAGGCTGCCCCGCAAGACGAAAAAGTCAATGGGGCTGCCTCGCAAGTCGAAAGAAAAAAAAATTCGGCGCGAAAACCTCCGCACTGCATTGCCGCTACGCTAGACGAAAAATTCGCTCTACGAAGACACTCGTAGAACGAATTATTTTCATCTAGCGGGGCACCACTGTACAGTGGTTATCATGGACTAGTATCCATAGGCAGCCTTATCCTCTGTGAATTTCTCTAATACCCTTTAAAAGCCATCCAGGAGAGCAGCGACAGTTGAACATGTTCCCGTGAGGAAATCAGGTCAGTCGGGGGTTATGCCAGAGCCCTTCACTTTGACATTCTATTTTGCTATGGTGTTTTGTTTTCCTTTTAAAGAAAAGCTTATAAAAATGCTTTTCTTTTAGAAATCACAAAGCGGTTCACAATATACATAAAAGCTATTAAGACCAGTAAAACAACTATTAAAACGTGCAGAGAGTGGCATCTTGTTTTTAACAACCCTGTTTGCTACTTCTTACAGACTAAAGTCACTGTGTGTGAGACGCTCACGTGTAGCTTTATTTATTTGTTTCACCTGCCCAACCTACACAAAATGAAGTTCTGTGTACTAACTTTTGGCTTTCTTTTTAGAATTTAGCTTTGTGCTCGAAGGACTGGGCATGAAACGCAGAACGTACATAAAAGTTGCAATATCCTGTACTGAGTTCTCGCTCCCCATGGTCACAGATGTGTTGGATCAAACAAAACCCACCTCTTTAACATTCAGGGAAAGGGGGTGACGGTGGCACAATTTTATCCATTAAAACGGTTTTACAAATGCCCCCTCCTTCTCTCTCTCTCTCACACACACAGACGTTTCTCCCCCACTGTTACTCAACTGAATTTAATTGCAGGTATAGCTAATGGAACCGCTTCTCCCCTACTAGGCATACGAAAAGGGGTCCGTTTACTCCAAAACAGGTTCCCCGCGAGATGTGTATTTAAAACCCTACACATAATTTAAGATGAAATGGTGTTAAATCGTATCAAATTAGCACAACAGATTCAATTCTGTGTGTTTGCTCTCACAGAAGCAATATAAGATTTGGGGAGGAAGAATACGTATGTACATAACAGATATAGAGATATATGCATCTGTGCGTATCGCATGTGCTTAAATACATTAATCGATTCAACAAACTTAATAAAAGGGTGGAGAGAGAGTACCCCTACTGAACCCTGGAAATGCATATTTAAACACTTTAGCCTAAAAAATAATAATCTACATATTAAAAATGCCCGGAAGGGTTACCTCCAAAGCGGCAAAAGCTTTCAAAAGCTGGCAGATCAAAGTGCTATCATCTTTTAATTTAAACCTTTTGTTGCTTCAACGGTCTTAAGAGGGATGAAGAGAGAAAAGATCAAAATAAAAACTGAAACAAAAAAAACGACGGCTTTGTAGCCACATTTCCCCCCCTTCTCCTCCCATATTTCTCCCCCCGCCCGCCCACCCCCACAAACCTCCTTGTTTGAGTCCCTTCTCTCAATTTAGGCCGCAAAACAGGTCAGCTCCATTACCGAACAGCCTTCCCACAAATATTTAAAACAAATTGAATTGCACACCCAATACCCTTCACAATTACGGCAGCCACAATAACTAAATTAGCAATTCAACAAAATAATTGGAAATGCGATCCTCGCTATTCCGCCGCTTCCCCCCGGGCTTTTGCTGATCTGGGGGAGGGGGGGGGACTCCGCTTTACTAATTCAGAAGCTAATTAGAGCCACACTTGTAAATGAAGTTGTTTGTCTGAAAGTTGAAATTCTGTGTGGTTTTATTTTTGGGAAGGGGGAGGGACAGGAAGGGCATATCATTTCTGCTACACTTACATTCTGTTTTGTGTGTGTGTGTGTGTGTGTGTGTGTGTGTGCGCGCGCGTGTTTTAAACCAGTGCTGGGTTATCTGTTGTTGTTCTATTTTTTATTTTTATTTTTAAAAAAAAGCTAATTAACAGAGGTATCACATATGGCTAAAGAATTTAGATTCTGTTGGGAAATTCGGGATAGCTGTTAATTGATGGTATTAAGGAGAAACATTTGCAGGAAAGCCTGTTTTGTGGTTGCCCTTTTCTCGTAAATGCAGTTTAGCCCTCCGCTCTGCATTCAGCCAAGACCTCCGGCACAAAAAAAAAAAGTGTGTCCTTGGGAGTTTCGGTCACTGGGATTTGGAGAGCGATTCTCCTAAAGGTAGACAAAGTGGACAGATTCTCTCGGGAGTGATGAATCACTCTTTGGGAAGGGCCGCAGCTCAGTGGCAGAGAATCTGCCTTGCCCACAAAAGGTCCCAAATTCAATCCCTGGCACCCCAGGGTATCACACCACCCAGGAAAGGGGGGAAAAGATTGAAAGCCTGCCAGGACGCTGATAAGTAAAGATTCAAGGGTACCATTGGCAAGGCTTTGAATTTCTCTTCTCCCCACCACCCTACCTTCCGTTTATCTCTTCGAACAATATGAAACAAGCATTTTCAGCATTTTAAGAGCTTCCATGCTTGCTCTTTAATATGCCTGCAAAGAAACTCAGAAGCATCAGGAGATAACTTTAAGACACTTGTGTCAAACAGAGAAGCAGGCGTATCACACACACACCTCACCGAACCACAGCAAGGAAAGCCCTATGCCAAGAACAGGTGCCAAACTAGCAGATTCCCTATTCTCAGCCACAATAATAGCAAGGATTTATAAATAATACCTTTACTTGGGAGAGAGGGCTCCAAGCACAAAACAAGGATTCTTTCTGTAATCCTCCCAAGAACACCCATGCTGCAGGCTGGGGGACTGAGGCTGGCAGGTGGCTGTTTGCCCAAAGTCTAGGAAACAAACATGGAAGAATGTTAATTCACCAGAAAAATAAAGAGAGGAAATGTGTCGCCCCCCCCCCAAAAAAAACTTCTGTTATTTGCCTACGGGTGCCTAATGAGTTCAGTGCCAGAGGAAATTTGGACTGAAAATCCCTTGTCCTGTGTTGGGAGGATCTGTTCTATAGTAGGACTGGTTCTCCACCAGCTTCCGTTTCAACCTTAAACCTGCAAAGATGGACTTCAAGCGCTGTCAGGGAGGGAGGGGCGGGGAGGGCATTTCCACAGGGCTCAGGACCCATCAGCTGGATGGAATCGGGAGCTTCAAAGGTGCCTTCTGTTCCACGCTGACATTGTTTCCATTGTTCATTGATGGGCGCGGCTAATAATAATAAATTGAATCATAGTACTGTAGAGCTCAAAGGGACCACAAGGGTCATCTGGTCCAACCCCCCTCCAATGCAGGAAACTTCTGCCCAACGTGGGGCTCAATACTGTCCTCACTGACTGGCAGCAGCTCTCCAGGTTTTTCAGAAAGCCCTGCTTGGAGATTTCAGGGATTGAACTCGGAATCACTGAGCTTATTCTGTTATAAGCTAGGAATCCTCCTCCTGCCCCCAAACCCCACATTTTTGAAGTTCCCCACTTCTAAGCTATTGGGGGGGGGGGGTTGTATGTGTGTGTGTGTGCTGTAAATCGCCCTGAGATATATGGGCATAGGGCAGTATAAACATTTAATTAATTAATTAATTAATTATCTCATCTGATAGGTTTCACACATTTGGAGAGGCCCCACTCTCATCTCGACACCTTTTATCATTCAATGGCTCACAGCTGAACAGGGGAAAAACAAAAACCTTTGTGCCTCAGAGATGCCTGATGATAGCAGGACTTGCCTTGAGCCTTTATAGTTTTATTCTTTTGTAAACCACTTTGAAGCTTCTTCTTTTTTTTTACAATCAAGTGGCCTGTGGATTCTATGAAAATCAATAAATAAATATGCCCCATAGTTCCCTTAAGAGAAAAAGCTAAAAGAGGGGGCAGAGGAACAAAATAAAAGCAACGACTTTAAAACACAGATTATTGTTTTTTAAAAAACAAAAACAAATGGTAAATCACTGCAAGCCATTTCCTAAGGATAAAAAACCCCTATATGGCAGACTGGAGACCTGAGGCTGTGAGGCGGCTGTTTGGTTAAGGCTAAGGAAACAAACATACAAGAGTGCTCACATGACACCATATTGCCATCAAGGCTGGGGCCAGGCAAGTCTTCCTGGGAAGCAGCATTCCACAGTTGGGGTGTCACCACCAAGCAGGCCCTGCCTGGGGTTACCACCCTCTCGCTGCACCTCAAACGGCACCCGTTTCACAGGGGGTGGGAGGGGGGTGCTGGGGACTGACCCTAAACCCTTCTCGGTGCAAAAGCACCTCCTCTATCACCTTGCCCTCCAGTTTTAACGCAGAGTGGTGGCCTTGCTTATTAAACAGGTTGTTATCTCATCTGTCCTTCAATATCTCCAAAAGGCACCTAAGCAGAGATGGTGATAATATGCAAATGTCTTTAAATTTAAATTGATTCATTAAAATCAATGCACTGGTTAAAAAGGAAGGCAATTAATCAGCTAAAATTCTTTAATTGGTTGACAGCTCTACTTCATTATCCACTGTGTATAACCAGTGATTATAGATATAGATTGTGTGTCTGTGTGTGATATTTATAAAAAAAACACACAACCCTGCCAAAACACAGAAAACCCCCAAGTATATAGATATCTAGATATATATATATATATATACACACATGCACATTGAGTAATTCTAAACCAGTACTGAGTATTTGCATGTGTTAATATCCATTTCAAACACCAGATGAACACACATTTCTCATTGGTATATATATATATATATATATATATATATATATATATATATATATATATATATATATATGAATGATGCATTAGAGATAATTTAATCTAAGGTTACCAGATGTCCCCATTTCCCGAGGACAGTCCCCAGATTTACAAATCAGCCCCCATACAAAATCCAGTGAAGTTGAAAAGTGTCCCCGGATTCATTGGGGGGGGGGGAAATCTGGTAACCTTAATTTAATCTAGAGGAGGAAGGGATCCCAGCGGTCATCTAGTCTGACCCTGGCTCCATGCTGGGTTCACAATTTAAGATGCAACTAACACGTCCCTTGCCCCCCTCTCTCTGCCAATCTATGAGCAGTGATGTAACCCTGAGAGGGATTCAGCAGAAGATCCGTTGCTTAACCAATTAGCAAACACAGGCTGATGGGAGACTGCCTGAAACTAAGTCAAACCCAGTGGTCCATCTAGCTCAGTACTGTCAACAATGACTGGCAACAGCTCTCCCAACGTTTGAGACTGGAGTCTCTCCCAGCCCTAAACTGGTGTCGCTGGTGATTGAATCTGGGACCTTCTGCACGCAAGCCAGATGCTGTAGCATGGAGCTACAGTTGTCCCCCCCCCCCATTGTAGAATCATAGAACTGTACGACTTGGGAGGGACCCAGAGGGTCATCTAGTCCAAACCCCTGCCATGCAGGAAACTCAACTAAAGCATCCGTGACAGATGGTCATCGACTTGCTGCTTGAAAACCTGCCATGCAGGAGAGATCACCACCTCCCGAGGGAGACCGTTCCATTGTTGAACAGCTCTTATGGTCAGAAAGTTATTCCTGGTGTTTAGCTGGAATCTCCTTTCTTGTAACTTGAAGCAACTGGTTCAAGTCCAAGAGTTTGAGAAAACAAGTTTGCTCCATCTTCCATATATTTGAAGACGGCTATCACATCTGCTCTCAGTCTCTTCTTTTAAACATGCTTGTTATTTCAGAAATGTAGTGGTTAAGAGCAGTAGTCTCATAATCTGGTGAACGGGGTTCGCGTCTCTGCTCCTCCACATGCAGCTGCTGGGTGACCTTGGGCTAGTCACACTTCTCTGAAGTCTCTCAGCCCCACTCACCTCACAGAGTGTTTGTTGTGGGGGAGGAAGAGAAAGGAGAATGTTAGCCATTTTGAGACTCCTTCGGGTAGTGATAAAGCGGGATATCAAATCCAAACTCTTCTTCTTCCAACAGCCCCACTTGGAGGTCAAGGATGATTGGAGTTGTAGCCTGGCAACATCTTGCAGGCCACAGACTTCCCAGCCCTGAGTTCGGTTATAACAAGAGAAAAGAGGGGAATATGGGTGTGACACAGTCCACACTGCAATCAACAGGCTTGGGGGGTATTTTGTTTGCTTGTTTATTCAATTTACATGCCGCCCTCATTGTTTGCAAGATGGCGCAGGGAAGAGATTCCAAAAGCCTTCACTTGAAAACATGGTCCTACTCCTGAGGTCTGCCTGACTTGGCAGAAGAGAAGATGTGAGGCTGGGAGACAGTATTAAAAGAGGTGGTCTTAAAAACCGGGTGTTTTGTAAACAATAGGAAGAGTTAAGGAGGAATTAAAATTCGATAAATAAAACCATTCATCGGCCCCAGCTACTGGAACTTTGGGAAATAAACATTGACATGTCTCCCTGGGTTCTAGGAAGCTGCTGTTTGTTGATATGCCACCCATCTGGTTGGGTTGCCCCAGCCACTGTGGGCAGCTGCCAACAAATTAAAAACATTAAGCACAGTAAAACATCAAACATTAAAAACTACCCATATACTTATTCAGACCGCTGGTCTACCTTTCTCAGGTGCTGTCTACACTGACTGGCAGCATCTCTTCAGGATTTCGGATGAGGACAATTCCCAGTCTTACCTGGAGATGAAAGCTGGGACCTTCTGCATGCAAACGAAGTGCTCAACGATTGAGCTTTGGCGCTTTCCTGCCATTACTCAAATCCTTTCTCCTCTCCTTGTCCAATAGTACACATCTAAAGTCTCACGTCCAACGCCAAAACAGCTGGCTGCAACCCAATTTCACACCCCAGTTCTTAGCTTTACCACTTACAGTTTTAGCAAAAGGATAAACCATGACTCTCAAAAACTTTCCCCAGGGGTGGGGGACCATGCAACTAAATCCAAGAACAGAAATATGACAAACTCTGAAGGGGTCCACAGTATGGTTGTGGTGGTTGTTGTTGTTGTTGTTGTTGTTGTTTTAAAATAAGTTTATGCCAGGCAAATTTTGACTCTTCGCAAAGCTGGAGAAAATGGGAGGCAGTGGAGAGGAGGGGGGGGGGAAGCGGGCAAAAATCAATGTCCTTCTCTAAGATCTACAGCTCTGGCTTTGCTGCAAATGCACATAAAGATTTATTCATCCATGCTACATACATTTTCTAAGACAAAAGTCAATACTCACCTTGACACAGATACTTTCTGCACCCTAGAGGGGGCGGGGTGGGAAAAAATCTTCGATTTTCTGATGGGGATAACTGTCCTCGTTCCGCCACTTGGAGAGCACACGTTAAGATAGAACTCACACTGTCATTTCATTTCCTGAAAGTAGCTTTTTGCAACAAGCGCCCACAATTTTTATTTTTATTTTTTTTAAAAATAGGGTTACCATTTGGGGCCGAGGGTAATCCAGCTCTGTCAATATACCACCTTTCTTCGCATTAAAAAACAAAAAACAAAAACTAGCAAAGTTTCTAGTCCTTATGCCTGTAAAAATACTGTAGAAAGAAGGGGGTGTCCTGTTTTAGCTCAAGTCACAGCTAGAATTACAGAAAATAACTGAGCTTCATTGGATTGGAGGGGGGAGTTCTAATCATTATTTTTAAAGAACGGTGGCACCGTCAGGTGGGGGCAGACCCCCAGAGCCCCACACAGCAGAATGAGCAGGAGGGGCCCTGAATCCAGCAGGGCTGGCTTACCAGGGTTTGAAGTGAAGTAAAGTGATTAATATACCTTACCATCTAAAGAACTGTTCTGGCCTAAGTCTAAAATTGCCCGAGTGCACCATTGTCCCGAAGGCTCAAGGCAGACAGAAATATTTAAAGCTGCAAAACATAAAAACAGAACCCACAATTTTAAAATACCAACCTGTCCCAGGTTCCGCTCGGCTTCCAAAAACAAACTCGCCACCTCTCAAAAATTGCTAAGGAAGCAGCAAAGGTCCCTTTCTAAACAACAAATGGGCGAGTGGACATCTTCCTACCACTTGCCTTTTCTGAATCTTGTCAAAGCATCACTTTTGCACAGGACTGTCCAAAGCTACAAGGCAGGCAATGCAACTTATCAAATGTCTGTCGAAATGAAGGAGATAATTAATTGTTCAGTGTTTAGCAGCTAGAAAGTAAATCAAAAGGGTCTTTTAACTGGCCAGCAGCTTCATTTTCAAGCTTCCCACTACCTGCCTTTTTTATACAATCAAGAGGACTAGAAACCCTTCCCTCCCTTTTAAAAGAGAACCTCCTCCTCTGCTCACTGTGGCTCTAACGGAATTCCTGAAGCTTCAGCTATGTGGACGAGGATCAGGAAGGGCAGAATGATAATGAGACTGGAACTAGCTGGTAGATAGAAGCTCTATCCAATTAGATTTCAATAAGCTCTATCCAATTAGATTTCAGCTACTCCTCAATAAACACAAGGTGATGTCATCACACTGTTTACATTCCCTCTCAAGCTGGGTTGCTGCCACTGCTGACCAACATTTCATCTTGGTGGTTTCTCCTAAGCTCTGGATCCCCTCGCCAAGGGACACTCAAGCTAGCTCCATCCTCAGTGACTTACCACCAGCAGGCCAAGACATTTTGGCCCCAAAGCTGACATGTAACCCATCTGGGTTCATGCAGAAAACACCAACAATGCTTTGTTTTAAATTGTGATTTGCAGAGTCAACCACGAGTTGTCCCACAGACGGTTGAAGAAACTGTGGCTTGTTTCTCCAAAGCTTGCTTTGTTTTCCAGGTGAGCTTAACTTGTGCTTCTGTAAGCTTGTAGACAGACAGATGGCTACAAAAAAAAAAAAGTCTGAGGCCAACCAACAGAAGTCTGGTGGCCAAACAAAACCATGGGTTAAGTACCGGCTTCACAGGCGATACCAAACCATAGTTAAAACCAACCAAGGTTTGTAAGCTAATACGGCTTCAGAACATGGTTTCCTGGAAGCAAACAAACAAACTCTAGTTAAGCAGATCGGCTAGGTTCACACACAACACTAAATCACAATTTCAATACACCATGGTTCCAACCAAGCCACTATTGTTGAAATTGGTGTTCGCTGGTAGTTTTTAGCCATGTCTTTACCTGTCTTCATTTTAGGCTTTAAAAAAAAAAAAAAAAAAAAATCTAATAAAAAATACAGAAATACCGTAATACTGTCAGCCGCCATCAACACTGTTTGGTGGGAAGGAGGAGTATACTGCCTTGAGAACTTTGGCGAAGAAATGTTTAAAAATAAAATATATTCAGCAGCTAAAATGAACTGCGAACAGAAATGAGCCCCGGCACATTTCAGGTTGCATTGGACCTCTAAGGCTCTGGTTGAGAGCCCCACCTTGAAGAGAAAGCAGCTCTGTTTCCTTCAACACTGGCTTTTAAGAGCACCAGAGGCAGCTCTGCTGGATCAAAGGCCCATCTAGTCTGGCATCCTCTTCTCAGCGGTCAAACAAGGAGCCTGGAAGCAGGACATGAACTTAACAGTGCTCTCCCCACCTGTGATTTCCAGGAACTGGCATTCGGAGGCAGAACATAACCATTGTGGGGAGAAACGGATAGCCTTTGTGAAATTGTCCAAGACCTCTAAGCTCACGGCCATGATTACTTCTTGTGGGAGGGAGTTCCACAGGTTTGCCTATGTGCTGCGTTAAGGACTTCCTTCGGTCTGCACTGACTCTTCCAACTCTCGGCTCCACTGGATGCCCCCGAGTGCTAATATTCTACGAGAGGGAGAAAAGTCCAAACAAATCCCCATTCATTTTGTTTTCTCTTAAACTGTCTTGCCCCCCCCCACCCCCTACTCTTAAATCGTTCAAATAAATATTGAGTGTTGCTGCCGGACTACGAAAGGCTTTAAATGGCTTGTGCTAAAATGACTGCATTACATTAGAACGGGATAACATAGTGTTATTTTTTTATTTTTTATTGTCTTTATGGATAAACTTTAATATTTATTGTATGCCCGTAAGAGGTTTCCTGGCACTCAAGCGGCATATATATACCTTTCGTTAAACAAAACAAACAAATAGTTGCTTTGTCTTTTGTATATGGGGGGGGATTTCACCCTTAAAAAAAAAAGGCAGCATAGAAACATTTTGAATAAATAAATGAGGCGGCCAGCTCTGTAAAGCTGTTTTATTCAGTTTTAAGGATTGGGGGGGGGGGGGGCGGTTGCAGAGGCGACACCTCAGGCAATCAATACAGGTAACATACATATGCACATGATACTTATGCAAGATAATCTCCATTGGAGATTGATCACAGCAGGCTAATAAATCCACTTTATAGGGATTTAATTTCCAGCTTTTTTGACCTTCTGAATGAAAACAAGTGAATCATCTTCTCTCTGCAGAGGTTAGTCCCGGTGTAAATCTAACAAAGAGCATCTCTCAACTGGGGGAGGGGCAGAAGAGGCAATCCACAAATCCCCCATCAGCAAAAAAAAATTAAATACTTTAGGGGAGAACAAGTCACCAAAAGCATTGTATTGGTTGCTTCCCACTTTTTGTCTCCTTGGAAGCCACCACTCAGGTGATGGGCCGCACATATTTAAGAACAGACCCCCCCACCCCCAAGAGTTTAGAACAGCCTAACTCCCAACCTGGTTGCCCTCCAGAAGTTTTGGACTACGATTCCCATCAGCCCCAGCTGTTCCTGCAAACAAACATCTGCAAGGCGGGAAGAGAGGGTGGTTTAGGGCATGACCATAAGCAACTATTCTGGTGTTCTATTCCCTTCATTCTCACTTTAAAATCGCGTCTCCTTAGAACGGAGACGATTGGATAGTTACAGCCATCAAGTTCCGCTCAAGGGCGTGCCACTAACAAACACGGTTGTGCTGTATCCTCTGTTAATCTTTTCCCCAGGAACACAAACACACACATAGAGACACACACACACACACTGTTGTTTAATTTTGATTTCATTTCACGGGGTCTCTGTCCACCGTCAAGGAGTTCAAGTACACAAGAAGGTCCCCTATGAAGTGTCCTTCGTACAGAGAACCGGGGTGCGATGGATTGCTTTCATCCGGATTTGACCCAGAGATGGCGAACGTGAAACTTTGAAGTTATTCTCACGCTTCCATATTGCTCATAGGCCCTTCAAGTGGCTGGTTTCATGCCCTCAACATATGGGGGGGGCACAGTTTGGCAGAGCAGTTGCCCAACGCTTCCAAGACACACTTCACCGTGTGAACCCATCTTCGCTGAGGTTGTCATGTGTTGGGTGAGCCTTGAGGTTTGAGCTTCCAGGAGCATTCCGACTCCAAGGAAGTGGAGATACCTCCGGGGGGTTCTCAACCGGATCAAGTAGGGTGGGTGGTCCTGGTTATGCTCAAGAAACGACGGCTCCATCGACATGGGAGGAAGGGAAGGGAGCAGGAGAAGTCGCAGAGCGATGGATAGTGTCCGAATGTGGTGGGCGTTCCCCTCTCCTAGGTTCAGGACTTGTGGCAGCACAACACTAAGCGTGGTCGCCTCCTTCGAGATGTGGCCGTTTGCCAAAGAGGGACCGATAAAGTTCCGTACTGGGTGGGAGAGGAGGGGGAGAAAGAGAAAGAGAACAGAAAAGCACAACCATTTTATTCGATTTCATTTATCAGCTTTGAACACGAGCCAATCAGAAGCAGCGGAAGCCCTGTCAGACATTCAGTTTCCAAAAATCGTTCGAGAACCAGAACAGTCATTTCGGGAGCCGATTTATTCGGGAGCCGAGATGTTTGAGATCCAAGGTACGACTGTAGTTGTGTTCTATGTTATGAATCAAGGAATCATAGGACTACAAATTTGGAAGGGACCCAGAGGGTCATCTGCTCCAGGACCCCCCTGCAATGCAGGAATCTCAGCTCAAGCATCCATGAGAGATGGCCATGTTTCTTTTCACTTCCCAATGTCATTTCTTATCAATTAAACATTCGGTGTGGCGCGAGCAAATTTTTATTCTGAAAGGGTGGCTCAGGAGGAAACGTCTAAGAACCACCAACCTACACATTAGTGGCTGGTGCTCAGTAGGGCTGGGAGTCCAACCATCGCTGGACCCACAGAGTCAATGACCAGCAGAGCTGGAGGCAAATAATTCTAGTTTTGTCTCCATCCTCCTCCCTGTTGAGCTCTGCATGGGCAACACTGGGGCTAAGGAGGAGGAGGAAGCTGGCAGCCAGGGCCACACACACCCCCAGACTCACTGCAAGTAAGAAGACACGGAGATGAGAGCTGGCCACGCTCAAGGCTGGTGGTGTCAGAGCCCCATTCACCCTAATGGGCCAGACCCATTCTCTAAAAACCAGTAAGTCACAATAATAGCCTCCCCGGAAACCAAGTTCTGTAACTTTGGTGACACTGCTGGGAAGGCAACACTGGCAGGAACATGGGAGATCAAACACCATGCAGGTCCTCTGAAGATGACCTGAGCATGCAGGCAAGAGGGACACACGGAGGGAATGAGTCTGTTCCCAGGGAAGGACACAGAGCATGTGCAGATGCCGAGCCACCAGTGCAAGACCACCCCTGTTTGGAGGAGAGTCTCCACGTTCTGTACCAGCTGAACAGCTTTCAAGGGCCGCCCCAGGAGGAGAGTGCTGCAGCGGTCTATTTCTGAGGTGACACGAGGGTTAAGGGAAAGGAGGGGCAAGAAAGGGGGGGCGGGAGAAAGCAACTTTTCAAGGTCAATTTAGAAGAAGCAAGCGGCGACCATCATCCACGGCTTCAAATGAAAAGGCTGCGAGATAATTAAAAATGCATTCGGCAATCTTTATTAATAAACACGAGGGCTGGGGAGACCTTGTGTAGTGCCACTCTCTCGCGGCACAGAAATATGTAAATACTGCGCCAGGGCTAGATTCCATCTCTCCGGGGAATGAGGTTTTTCTTCCCCCTATAAGTTTGCCCTTTCCATACAAGGCTTTTCAAGGAAGAGAACAAGATTGAATATTTTAATAGGATGTATGAGACCGCGGTGGTGTAAGGAGGATTCAATCAGGCAGGCTGCGTGGGACTATAATTTAGTTTTCATATATGTTGTTCTTTTTTCCTTGAGGTTGACACAGAACCGGAGGGGGAAGGGAGGGGGAATGAAAACAGCCCAGCAACAAAAGACACAAATTAATAGGGCCCACTATCAACAGTGGTGTTGATAACAGGAACAGGACGGCTTTTGTCAAACACGCACACAGACAAAATTAAGCTATGATTCATAAATAAATATAAAAGTTCATATATTTGAAACCTGCGACGACAGAAAGGTCTATCTATATTAGTATATTATGTGTATATATTTGTGTGTGTGTACGATATATAATGAGGGTGAAAGAGGAGAGCGGAAAATATCGTCTGAAGCTCAACATAAAAAAACTAAGATCATGGCCACTGGTCCCATCACCTCCTGGCAAATAGAAGGGGAAGAAATGGAGGCAGTGAAAGATTTTACTTTCTTGGGTTCCATGATCACTGCAGATGATGACAGCAGTCACGAAATTAGAAGACGCCTGCTTCTTGGGAGAAAAGCAATGAGAAACCTAGACAGCATCTTAAAAAGCAGAGACATCACCTTGCCGACAAAGGTCCGTATAGTTAAAGCTATGGTTTTCCCAGTAGTGATGTATGGAAGTGAGAGCTGGACCATAAAGAAGGCTGATCGCCGAAGAATTGATGCTTTTGAATTATGGTGTTGGAGGAGACTCTTGAGAGTCCCAAGAAGATCAAACCTATCCATTCTGAAGGAAATCAACCCTGAGTGCTCACTGGAAGGACAGATCCTGAAGCTGAGGCTCCAGTACTTTGGCCACATCATGAGAAGAGAAGACTGCCTGGAAAAGACCCTGATGTTGGGAAAGATTGAGGGCACAAGGAGAAGGGGACGACAGAGGACAAGATGGTTGGACAGTGTTCTCGAAGCTACCAACATGAGTCTGACCAAACTGCAGGAGGCAGTGGAAGACAGGAGTGCCTAGCGTGCTCTGGTCCATGGGGTCACGATATATATATATATTCAGAATTTGTGTATATTAACAGGACCACCATCAAGCTCAGAAATCCTGTATCTTTACACACAGTCAAGTTGCTAATCCTCATGGCTGGTTAGACGAGGGTGAGAAAACTTGATGTCAACAAACGTCACGATCAGATGCAACAAAGTAAATAACACTTCCCAAGCAGACTTTTCAAATCTCTGCTGCTCAGCAAGTGAGACAACCAAAAGAGATTCCAGCATTCCTGGAGAGTCACAGCCACAGGGACAAGACACCAAATCTCAAATGCTGTGTACCTAAAACGCTTATGGAGTTGTGTATCTACATCAGTGCTTCCCAAACTTGAGTCTCTCCAGCTGTTTTTGGACTCCAATTCCCATCATCCCTGACCACTGGTCCTGCTACTGAGGGATGGTGGGAGTTGTAGCCCAAAAATAGCTGAAGACCCAAGTTTGGGAAGCACTGATCTAGAGTTATCCTCCTAATGGCTACTGCAGGCTTCCTCAACCTCAGCCCTCCAGATGTTTTGAGACTACAATTCCCATCATCCCTGACCACTGGTCCTGCTAGCTAGGGATCATGGGAGTTGTAGGCCAAAAACATCTGGAGGGCCGAGGTTGAGGAAGCCTGGGCTACTGCATGGCCTATCAATGCTAAGTTGGACAGACCAATGGTCTCCATCGATCTAAGCCAGCTTCCTATGTTCCTATTAGCTCAGACCAGGGGTCAGCAACCTTTTTCAGCCATTGGCTAGTCCACCGTCCCTCAGACCATTTGGTGGGCCAGACTATATTTGGGGGGGGGGGAATGAACGAATTCCTATGCCCCACAAATAACCCAGAGATGCATTTTAAATAAAAGCACACATTCTACTCATGTAAAAACATGCTGATTCCCGGACTGTCCACGGGCCGGCTTGAG
Organism: Lacerta agilis; assembly: GCF_009819535.1. Classification (NCBI taxonomy): domain Eukaryota; kingdom Metazoa; phylum Chordata; class Lepidosauria; order Squamata; family Lacertidae; genus Lacerta; species Lacerta agilis. The sequence goes on from NC_046326.1 coordinate 37,360,046, forward strand.
AAGGCAATTGAGCCGCATGAGGCGCACAGGCCTTAGGTTGCCTACCCCTGGCTCAGACGATGAGGACTGGAATTTTTATTTATCGTTTTATTTTTAGCAGAAGAGCTGAAGCTCAGGGGTAGAGCACCTGCTTTGTGTGTATAAGAGCCCATGCTCAACCTCCGGCGTCTCCAGGTAGGGCTGGGAATTTCCCCTGCCCGAAACCTTGGAGAGCCACTGCCGGTCAGTGTCGGCAATACTGAGCTAGATGGCATCTTCCTGCTCCACTAGCTTTCGATTTAACCACAGGAGAGCAGCTTTCCGCACAGCCCTGACTCCTTAAGGTCAAGCACATGGCGAAATGCTGCATCTCTAACGTTCCTTGTCTCCGTACGACTCGAGAGGCCATTTCTATTAATAGTCAGAGACCAGAAGCCAGAGGGAGAAAGAGCATCAATCTGGGCTGGCTGGACAGTTTGCCCGAAAGGCTCTGCGGAAAACACGGAGGGCGTTCAAATTAGCCGAGCGCCGAGGAGTGGCCCATCTAGCGAGTAATTAATAGTGCTCTCTCCCAAGGTAAGAGCGTGCAGGAGGGTGTGGGGTCGAAACAGGGGTCTCCCCTGAATTAAAGTTTAACTTGCCCTTTATTGCAACCTACAAAAATCAAGTAATGAGCAGTAACATTTTTATTTCTGTTAAACTGTCATTTTAGGCTGAGCTGGGGATAATTACCTATTTCTACCGCAGTAAGGTTTTATCACCCTTAGTGAGGCATTTTCTAATTTAATATTTTTACTATATTATCATAAAACCTTGCTTTGGAGCCGGGATGGAGTGTGGAGGGGGGGAGTGATCACGGGCCGTTTGCCATAAAACACGTGAGTACCTTAGCTTTATTATTTATGTATTCCGTTAGAAAGGGGAGCAGGGGTGTTTTTTTTGGGGGGGGGGAGAATGCAGGGTGCCAGCTAGATGCAGTTTGGGTGCAACTGGAATTCTGCACCTCTCCCACAGACAGAAACCTGTCCCCTAAAAAAGTCAAAGGGAAGCTGATAGGAGGTAGAACAAGATCAAATCTGAGAGTTGGCGAGACTGTAAATATTATGCACTGTAATTAGGATATTTGCATAAGAAATAAACGCCACCCTGATTTAGGAAAAAGAATCTGTGCAGGTGGGTCAGCGCATGCCCATCCCGCTTAAATTGGGGGAGGGGGTGATTTTCTTGGTGTAGAAGGGAAACAGGTGTCCCCAGTCGTAGCAGCACAGGAAGTTGCCTCATGCAGAATCAGCACAGCACTGCCAAGACTGACCAGCAGCAGCCCTCCAAGACAGGGGTAGGCAACCTAAGGCCCATGGGCCACAAGCAGCCCATGGGGGTCGTTTAACCGGCCCACGAGCCACCCCTGAACCAAGCCGCCTGCTAGGCAAGCCCCCATGTGTTGTGCTAAACCAGCACAGCGCAGGGGCTCACTTCCGCGGCGCCAGAAATCGCGTCGGTGCAGGCGCCGACCCCCAAAATCGCATTTGTGCAGACGCCGGAAATCGCAGGCACGGGAGATTACACGCACGGACAATCTGGCCCATGGAGGGATCTTTGCCGGAGTGAACTGGCCCTGGCGAGGTAAACCTTGCCAACCCCTGCTGCAAGATTTCAGACCTGGGGTCTTTTGCAGCCCAACCTGGACGTGCCGAGGTTTGATCCTGGGACCTTCTGCATAAAGGTAAAGGCAAAGGACCCCTGGGTGATTAAGTCCAGTCAAAGGCGATTATGGGGTGCTGCGCTCATCTTGCTTTCAGGCTGAGGGAGCCGGTGATTGTCTACAGACAGCTTTCCGGGTCATATGGCCAGCATGACTAAATTGCTTCTGGCACAATGGAACACCGTGACGAAAACCAGAGCGCATGGAAACGCCGTTTACCTTCCCACTGCAGCAGTACCTATTTATCTACTTGCACTGGTGTACTTTTGAACTGCTAGGTTGGCAGGAGCTGGAACAGAGTAACGGGAGCTCACTGCGTTGTGCAGATTCGAACCGCCGACCTTCCAATCAACAAGCCCAAGAGGCTCGGTGCTTTAGACCACAGCCCCACCAGAGTCCTTCTGCATGCAAGGGTGTTGTTCTAATAAGCGATGGCCCTTCCCAAATGGATGGTTAGTCCGCAGCATAGATACATAGGAGTTAGCTTTTTATGCAGTCAGATTGTTGGTGCATCTAGCTTGCTATTGTACACAGAGAGTGGCAGTGACTCTCCGGGATTTTCAGACAAGGGGATATTCCCTGTCCTACCTGGAGATGCTGAGGACCGAACCCGGGACATTCTGCTTGCAAAGGGTTCTGCATGCAAAGTGCAAACAGCAACAACTCTCCCCACTTGCGACTCCCAGCAGCTGGTGTAAAGCAACTCTGCTTAATCTGCATGACTTATGCAGGTCACAGAATTCAGGGTACTCTCCCCCCCCCCAACACTCCTGCTATGGGATTTTGAGGACATGCAACTCCAAACGCAGGGTGAGCTAGGGGCTTTTTGTGTGCCCACATGCCAATGGGAGCAAAACCAAGTGCCGGCGATGGTTTGATCCCCAAAGGGAACAGGACAAAGTGTTGTAGAAGTGAACCGTTCCATGGTTTCAATATAACTATCAAAACAGGGCAAAATACAGCAGCATTTATTTTAAGCCGCTCATGTTCTCAGTATCTCTGATGGCATTATAAAAAAAGGAGAGAGTGAGCACTAGGGGGCAATCTCACCCTCGTTTAACCACCAGAACTTAAGGAAAAGGGCGCGCACACACAATATAGAAACCACACCAGAGAATGTGGGCGATAACAAGTATACCAGGCCATAAATTAACCAGAAGCTAGCCGGTAGCAGTTTCTCCTTCTCCCCAGGTCAGGATCGGGGGCTCTCCAACAACAGCCACTTTTTAGATTCCCACCATGTTCTTCGGCTGCATTCACGTGGTTTGTTCTATTCAACATCATGGTGGTTTATTCTATTTAATTTCCCAAACTGTCAATTTCCACACTATCTTTCACACAACGAGTGCAAACTTAGCACTCATTTCCATATTGCTTGCAAACGGGATTTTTCCTGGAAGGAAAGTAACACAGAAACGAGCACAAAACTTGCACGATATTCCACTACAGTTCCAGGAAGTGGCTTCTATGCGGAACTTAACAGGGGAAAGGCGTTAAAGTGAAATAAATGCCATGGAATCCCAAAGGGTGACCTCCAACAGGTCTCCTCCCGAGATAAGATCGAGATTTACAATGATTTCAGACAGGCAGCAGTGGTGGGAAATGTAGGAAGAGGAAAAGGGATTCTTCCTGCCCAGCTGTGCAAATGACGGCCATGGACAGCAATGGCTTCTCTTTCACCCCCCCCCTCCCCTGCTTTGTGGGGGTGGGTGGAATGCTCTTAATCCGGCCCCCAGCGTCCCTTTTGGGGGGGTTCACTGTGGCTACAACTACCCTATACATTTAAAGCACTGTTATAGCACTTAAACAAGTCATGGCTCCCCGTGAAGAATCTTCGGAACTGTAGTCAAAACCAAATTAAAAATTAAAAAATTCCTTCCGGTAGCACCTTAAAGACCAACTAAGTTTGTTCTTGGTATGAGCTTTCGTGTGCATGTACACTTCTTCAGATACTTCCTCTTGGGAACTGTAGTTTGCTAAGGCTGCTGAGAGTTGTTAGGAGACAACCTGAAGTTGGCGGTGTGCGACTGAATGCTCCTTGGACAATGGCGCCCTTAGAATCTAGAGGGGTGGGTCAAGGAATCCCCCTTGTTGACAGGGCATGGCTTTGGCGCCCGGCTGCTGCATGCTCTCTCCCCTGTGACCCGGAAATCAAGAACGGACCGTGCAAAAGAAGCACACCCAGCCCCAGAAGCTGCAGAGAGTCAACTATGCAGAGCTGAGGAAGATACGGCTTCCCCGACGGGTTAATAAAGAGAGAACAAACTCAAATTTGGATAGAGAAATCACAAAAAAGAGCACATACACAAACAAAAGGTTTGTTTGTTTGTTTTAAATAGTATTTTGGCCAAGGAGGGGGTCCTTTTTTGTGTACTCTAATATCCCGCAGCCCTAGAATGGTTTCTTCCCTTCCACAGCTTGACTGTTTCGTAACAGATTCTACGCAAGAGATGACAAATTGTCTCGCTGGGGGGGAAGCAACAAATCATCCTGCCGCTCTTAACAGGTTAGCTTTATTTATTTTACTTCTTCGCTGTTGTTTTTTAAAGGACATTTCCATAACGAAAGAGGTGCATGAAATTTTGCTCTGCGGGGCACTGCCTGCATTTACAGCCCGTTCAATTGCCAAGACTTGAGGGGAGCTGACTTTTGGGGAGGCCTGGCTATGAATGGAGTTATTGCAGGGGGCAAGGTCTGGGCTTAGGGACGGTGGAGAAAATTGTATATTCCAAGCCTACCTAATTTGCGCGTGTGTCTGTTCCCCCCCCCCAAAAAAAATATATACAGTGGTACCTCGGGTTACATATGCTTCAGGTTACATACTCCGCTAACCGAGATATAACGCTTCAGGTTAAGAACTTTGCTTCAGATAAGAACAGAAATCGTGCTCTGGCGGCGCAGCGGCAGCGGGAGGCCCCATTAGCTATAGTGGGGCTTCAGGTTAAGAACAGTTTCAGGTTAAGAACAGACCTCCGGAACGAATAAAGTACGTAAGCAGAGGTACCACTGTATATGTATATAGCAATAAGAAGACTTCCAAACATATTGGAATTATCAAAATATAGATAAAAACATAACGTACATGCAAAATTACATTGCCCAGGCAGGCTTACCTAAACTGAAAATTTTTGAAGCAGGTGGTGATAACAGTACAGTGAAGGCATCTGCTTAATATCAATACGCAGGGAGTTCCAAAGAATAATATAATAATGCAATTAATAATATAATATAATATAATATAATATAATATAATATAATATAATAAGCAGTGGTACCTTGCTTCTCAAACACCTTGGTACTCAAACAACTTGGAACCCAAACACTACAAACCCGGAAGTGTTCCTGTTTGCGAACTTTTTTTGGAAGCCGAATATGCTCCATTTTGAGCGTTACGCTGAGGTCTGTCTGTTTTTGCTATTTATTTTGCGTGTTTGTTTTTGAGGCTCTTTTGTTTTGTTTTTTGTGACTGTGTGGAATCCAGTTCAGCTACTGATTGATTGATTGATTGTGTGACTGCAGTACACTGTTTATTGGTTTCATTTTATGGATCAATGGTCTCGTTAGATAGCAAAGTTCATATTAAATTTCTGTTTTAGAGGGTTGTTTTTAAAAGTCTGGAACAGATTAATCCATTTTGCATCACTTTCTATGGGAAAGTGCGCCTTGGTTTTGGAACGCTTCGGTTTTGGAACGGACTTCCGGAACGGATTAAGTTGGGGAACCAAGGTACCATTGTATAAAATAATAATAGGGGCTGCCACACTATGTGGAACTCGTGAAAATGCCAGAAACTGCAGAAGGAAGCGGTCAGGTGGCTGCACATGGGGGTTAAAACGGCCCTCCAAGTAAACTTTCAAAAGATAACTTCTTGTATTTGCAGAGATAGCGGGATTGACAGCTCCAGACCCAAATTCCCCCACTAATCCAACCACTCAGTGTTTTTAATACCAGGCATACAAAGTACGCAGAGTAAAAGACTAGGAACTTGTGAAGATTCCCCCCCTGCTAACTCTTATGTCACAGAACCGTATTAATCCTTTAATGCCCGGATTTCCTAGTGGAACCTCCTACAGTTCGCAGCAAGACAGGCAGAGACTGACACAGAGGAAGAGCCTGCTTTTTAGAACATGGGAACCTAGTCTGGGAAAATGCGCCACCCCTGACTAAAGCACATATAGCCTGCCCACTTTTGGTAGCCAACAAGAGGAGGTACGACAAGGGCAATGGCATCCCAACATCCTAAGTATTTCGGCCTCACACCTAACTTTGCTTCGCCAGAGTTTCCGCAGAGAACGCCAAACCATCCGGCTACCGTAGCTCAGTGGTTAGAGTGAGCCTATGGCTATCTTTCAACACAGCCTACCTCAAGGGGTTGTTGTGTGGATGGGGCACGGGGGTGGAGAACTATGTATGGTGTGCTCCTTGGAGGAAGGATGGGATAAAATATTAGGAACTATGCAAAAAAAAAAAAAAAAAGGCGGCAACTAAGCCAGAAAGCTCAGGTGACTTTTCTTCTCTGTGCTGGGTTATGTTCAACCACTGACGCGAGTCATGCCTATTAACAATGGGTCTACTCTTTGGGAAAACCCATAAACATCAGGTCCCCAAACGCAGGAAAACAGCCACTGTCTTGGCACTGGATGCTATCGATTGGTGATGGTGTTGTGGACCAGAATTTGGACATTGGAATCAGAAGAATTTAGTACAGTGGAGTCAAGTCCTTCAGGAAGAGCAGTGGGTCGATAAAATTTGATGGAATCTAGGCACCTTTTACGGTGCTAGGATAACAAGGCAAAGAGCAGTCCTTGGCGCCCCCAAAGCCACAGAGATTGTTTGGGGTAGACTTATGACTCCTGGTATTTGCAGCCCCCCCAAAAATATCAAAGTGGGGGTGAAGGAGGCTGTTAAACAGGCAAAGCTGCTTTTTATAAATTAGATTTTGCCTCTCACCTACACCTACCTCACGGGGTTGTTGTGAGGATAAAGTGGGGACACAGAGAACCATGTACGCCACCTTGAGCTCCTTGGATGAAAGGTGGGATAAAATAAAATAAAATAGTTTTTTTGTGTTGTTGTTTTTTAAAAGTGCTGTGTTCAAGTGTTCTTTCCCAACAGCAATGCGCCAGGTGTGCCTGAGCATGTTCGCGCACACATGGCGTGGGTGTCCCTGACAGCATCTGTATCAGCGGGCAAATTATAAACCATGTCAATCCAAGTTAATGCAAAGCTGTAATCCTCTTTAACTAGAGATCAAAATCAGCGCCATGAGTTATGTTTGTCCCGCTGTCTGATAAGGAACAGAGGGAGACGCTAATAAAGAAAGGAGCGACGAGGAACCCTTTTAACGATGCCATTAAAAGGCGCTGCCAAGTTTAGAAACATTGCTCTAGTTCCGGACCAATTAGAAGGGGGGGGGGTTGCACAATCTTTGCCCCAGTCCTCTTTCATGTGCCAGGAGCATCCCACCCCCCCTTTACCCAACTCCCTGAGCCTATGGGAAGAAGGAGCTCTGCGCAAGGGTACTCTCCCCTCCTGACTGGTCCCTAGAAGCATGGATAGCCATTGTGACTGGTAGCCACTGATGTTGCAACAACTTGGGGACTTTGAACTTATGAGAGAAGCTCCATTGCAAAGGGTTATTTTACATGGAGAGTGGATACCTAGCACAGAATCTGACATCCTAAAAAAAAAAGCACCGGGTTAATTTAATTACTGGATACCTCCGGGGTGTCCGTATGTCACAATTCCACGGAAATGCAGAACTGATCCTTTTAAACATTAAATTTATATCCTGCCTTTCCTCCCAAAGCAGCCCAGAATGTGGTGTTGGGTGCAGGAACTAAAACAACATGTTTATTTAAGAGCAAGTTTCTAGTTCTCAAGAGATGTTATGCAGGGCAATGACTACCAAAGTCTCAAAAGGATAAGGCAGGTGGATGAACAAGGTTTTCCTTAAAGAGCTGCTTTCTGCGCAATGCTTTCAATCCCAGACCAATAGTGAAGAAGAAGAAGAAGGAAGAAGAATTAGAGTTTGGATTTGATATCCCGCTTTATCACTACCCGAAGGAGTCTCAAAGTGGAAGGGGTTAATTAGCTAACCTATATATATTCACCTGAATGTATTGTTAGTCCAGTGAATGTATTAAGTATAAAAGTGCCCCTGTTAAGCTTTTCTGTATGAAACTGCTCTGTAAAGCTGTGAACTTTGATCTGCATTGTACTTCTCTCTGGCAAGCTTTGCCTTACTAAGTGTCTGGAGATAACAGTAGACCTTACGCAGAGAGTACTGTAGCTGTCCTTCATTGAGGGGAACTGTTGTCTGGGTCAAGAGATAGGATGGCCTTGCTGGAAGTGCGCAAGAACCAACACTGGGCTAAATGTTCTTTTGCCTTATATGTCCTTTGCCTTATATGTATAACAGGAAATGTACAACAGGAAATGTTCCTTATATGGACAAGAGGAAGTTTTCTGGGGTGGGAAGAGAGCCAGAGAACTGTCTATAAGAACTGTCTGAAAATTGGCTAGTTTTGTACTTGCTTGGCTATCTAAACACCGAAGTACCTCTGCATGCAGAAATTAAATCTTTCTCTCTCTGAAGCCAGAAGCCTCAGGTTTTTTTTTTGCTTCCATGTTTTCTCACCGGGCGCAACAATGGGAACCCGTAGGGGCAAATAAGGCTCCAAAAGCGGCTAACATTCTCCTTTCCCTCCCCCCCCCCCCAACAAACACTCTGTGAGGTGAGTGGGGCTGAGAGACTTCAAAGAAGTGGGACTAGCCGAAGGTCACCCAGCAGCTGCATGTGGAGGAGCGGAGGCACGAACCCGGTTCCCCAGATTACGAGTCTACCGCTCTTAACCACTACACCACACTGGCTCTGTGGTGGCTCTGAAATGCCAGGCCCCCTCTCCTCCAAGTGCATATCTGACTCTTGCCTTGGCTACCCAGAGCCCTTGTGCCATCATCTACACCCCAAACTGCTTTTTCACAAAGTCCCAGATCAGCATTCAAATCTAGAAAGGCGCTTTCCCTCATCCTGCAAGCTATTGTCTGCTGAGTTGGAGAAAACTGTGTGCATCCCAACTCCTTCTGCATCCTTAATCCTTAATGCATCTCCTCTTCCCCACCTCCAAAAGTCCCACCACCAGGCAATTAATTTATTTTATAGGCTGCAAGCATGCTGCTGTTTCCCCCACTACCCCCCCATCCCAGCGCCTGATTTTTCACACTATAAACAAGCGGTGTTTTTATTTATTTTGGGGTCAAGCCTCCAAAATGACGGACGGGGGAGGGGGGAAAAGCCCAGTGCGTGATCACACCGCTGTGAAATGCATTATTTGCATTTTCAATCTCGTAATTCACACTTGCAAACAATGAAATTACCTTCGACTGGCACTAAAGAAAACGCCGTTATCATTACCTTCCCTCTTTCATGCTTATATAGGTTTTGCATTGCAAAAGGGGGGGGGAATTAAAAATAATAATATATGGAAGGAAGGAGGGGGGGAATTGCGGGAGCCGTTTTGAATTGGACGTTGCAAAATTAACTTGGCCTCATAGAAAATGTGGTCCCCAGAAATACAGCCGAGGACAACGGGTCTATGCAGTCCACCTGTGCATCATTTACAAGTAGAAACTGGTGTACATAGTTCAGCCTCCTAAGAAACATAGAAACATCCTTCTTCTATTTTTAAGAAGCTTCCCAAACGGTAGCTGTGTTTGCTTCTTGCAACCGCAATAAAGGCCACATTCCCATGCCATGGCACATTAAACAAGCACGAGTGCAGACCAAAACATCTGGAGGGCACCAGGTTGGGGAAGTCTGGGAAAAAAACCATGGGTGGTCTGTGCGAAACCAAAGTCTATGCTAAGCTAAAAATTGCGGTGGAACTTTTTTTTTTTTTTTGGCAACCCGAGGGCCACAACGCCTCGCGGGCAACCTTCTGGGGGCCGCATGCCAGTGGTGGGCAGGGCAGAGGATGCTCATCTTACCACGCTATGGAAGGTTGCATCCTGGCTTCTCCAAGTGGTTTTAACAACCAGACCAGGGAACTCTGGGAACTGTAGCCCTGTGACGGGAGCAGGGGTCTCCCCAACCACCCTTAACATACTGCAGCTCCAAGAATTCTCCGGGTGAAGCCAAGACTGTCTAAAATGGTATGGTAGAGCTTTAAATTTATACTGCAAATGGGGCCTTAAATGCGTTCTCCTTTACAGTATGTCACAAAAGACTCTTGGTGACATTGAAAACAGTGCAATCTGACTGCATGGAAATTTTCTTTTTCTTTTTAAAGCACACACAAAGCAAGATATAGCTGAAATGTCTGAGCAGCAAATGGCAAGGGCAGAGCCCGGCCTGAACCGCAGAGAAAAGCAGCGTGCGATTCTAGCGGCGAAACGCACCCATCTGGCTCGGCCAGGACAGAAGGCCTGCATTGTGCCGGTGACAAATGGCTAACTGATACAAAGAACCAGGGACAGTGACAGCCTGAAGAACAGGTCAATATCAAGCTGTCACAAAGCCCTCCGAGAAGCGTAATTAACCGCTTACTAACCTGGCATCATCAGTCATCGTGGAATGGTCAATCGGGGCCATAAAGCTGACCAGCTTGCTGTGGACGTGATACCTGAGAAGAGAAACACACACACACACAGAAGATGTGTTGTAACTATTCAGATGGAGGAAATGAAAGCAGAAAGCAGCCTTCTTCTCAAGTCAAGACCACTGGCCTGCTTAGCTCAGAACTTCCTGCACTGGCTGGCAGCAGCTCTCCAGGGTTTCAGGCGAGGAACAATTCCCAGCTGTACTGGAGGTTGGACATGGGGCCTTCTGCACGCAGAGCAGGTGTTCTGCTACTGAGCTGCAGTCCTCCCACAAAGCTGTTGCGCCTTCACGGGAAATCGCTGCAGCTAAGTGATGGAGCACGCTCTGCGCTCACGTGAGGTTTTGATTCAGAGCATCAGATCCCAGCCATACAAAGGCAGCGGTGGGAAGGTCGGAGAGCCCCTTCTCTCCCCAGCACTTTCTCCTCCCACCTCTCTTTCCCTTCAACCCTATACTAGTAGATACAACACTGTATATATATATATATGAGAGAGAGAGAGAGAGAGAGAGAGAGAGAGAGAGAGAGAGAGAGATATTGCATGTTCTTTTGTAATACTGTACAAGTAAAAATTTAGTAAAAATTATTTCCCCAAAAAAAGGAAGAGGAAGAGGAGAAGGAGAAGGAGAAGGAGAAGGAGAAGGAGAAGGAGAAGGAGGTGGAGGTGGAGAAACTCTGCTGGATCAGGCCAAAGGATCATCTAGTACAGCTTTCCGTTCTCACAGTGGTCAACCATGTGCCCCAATGTAAACCTTGTAAGCAAGAAGTTGCACATAACAGAACTCTCCCCGCCTATGATCCCCAGCCACTGCTATACTGATTCGGCCAGTATGGCCATTTGGAGTCCGAACACAGCCAATGTGGCAGCTACGCTTTCAAAGCTTAACTATGACTGCACTGGTCTCCTCTAGCCAACTGGAACAACAAGCCACCCTCCCCAGCTTAGCATTCGTGTCCAAACTGGGGGCGGGAGTCTGTTCCGTTGCAAATAAACTGCCAAGTGCAGAAAACGTGTGCTCTTCTTGACTTACTAATTTTGGTGCCTTCCTATTCGCCCAGATCTTTGGAAAGCAACCCACTTTCTTCTGCTAACCACTTTTGCTTTCTCTATGACCGCTGCTTTTCTTCCGCTTTCATTTCTAGTTATGTTGTGTGTCTATCTTTTTTTTTTCTCTCTCTCTCCTTTCTATCATTATGCACTACCATGTATGTTGCCAGGGAGATGGCACCTCAGGCCTGGGGGTGGGGGTGGGGGGTCAAATGCAGCCCTCGCAAGCCTCTCTGTCTGGGGCCAGTTCTCAAGTCTTGTGGGCAACATAGGCCACATGTATGTGGTAGGTGGGGCCCTAGGCAAACGTGGGACAGAGCAAAAACCGTAAATTCTGCCATCTTCTACACATACTCCCTCTTCTTCTATCCTCCATCCAGGCAAGCAAAAGGCATTGTCAGAGTTCAAGATCATGCTCCAGCCGGCCAAAAGCATTCGAAGAGGGTGCAAAAGTAGGCTGGCAAGGGGCGTGGCCTGAGAAGAGGGGCGTGGCGAGAGGTTTGGAGGGCCATATTTGGCCCCTGGGCCTGAAGTTCCTCTATCCCTGATCTATAATCTTGCAGCTTGACTAGGATCTCCTCTCGCCATCATCCCCAGTGCCGGAGTTACATATAAGCTAAACAAGCTTTAGCTTAGGGCCCCAATCTCTTGGGCCCCCCCCAAAAAAAAAATTAAAGGAGAAACAACAACTGGATGTACATTTCCAAAATATAATATAAAAAAACGAATAAAATAAAACCTACATACAGCAACAGTGTTTTGTTTTTGTGTTGTGAAGGCTCCTATGATGTAAGTAATGGGCCCCGCCTGCTTGCCTGCTCCCTAAAACATCACTGGTTTGCTCATTTCTATATATAGGGTGCCTACATTCTGTCTGGACTGGTGGCATGCCACATTTGCCAATGGCTTTAGGTACCTATTAGGTCCATAAATTACCATATAGCATATATTCAACACACAAAAAAACCAGCGACAATTTGTTGTTGACAAAGGACAGCTGGACATATAAAGGGCCCCATTACTTTCAGTAGCTTAGGGCCTCATCAAACCTAAATCCAGCCCTGGGCACCCCCCTCCCCCTCTTAGGTTTTTGATAACTCGGGGACTGGGTGGGGGTGAGGGGAGAGAGACATAATCCCACAGGCAAAAACTGTTCTAAATCCCTTTGGCTAAAAGGAAGAAGAATAAGAAATAATAGTAATAATAACAGAAAGGTACTATAAGCCCAGCTCAGGGTGGTGCGATGCTTGTCAGGGGGCTCTGGCAGAGTCATGAATTGCGTACGACGCTGACAGGAAGGAATATTGATAGCCAATAATTACAGGCTTTTAGGCCCAACAAAGCAGCTCTACCCTCTTTTCATAAATTATCTCATGACATCTATCTTAAAAATTGCTATGCCAGGCCTGACCCAGCCCCACTCGGCTGACTTGCTATCAAGTGCCCATCTGAGCATGGGATTTATTGTTTTGGTCGCACACACACACACACAAGAGAAAGGGGTGCTTGACGTTGTGAATCTCTCCCCTACCTCCAACCCCCAAAACCAAACCAACCCAGCAGGGAAGGCAGAGATTTTGTGGCTCCAATGCAACAAAAGAGAAACATCTACTTCAAATTTACTCCGACGCACAACTCGGGATAAAAAAAGGTGAATCGGTGGTAACCGACCCAAGAAGCCCCCTAGGTGTTGCTGGACTCCAGCTCCCATCAGCCCAACGTGGCCAACGGTCAGGGTTGCAAGGAGTTCGAGTCAAACCACAATTGATCTGGACGCATTGCTCCAATAGTTGGACTGGCTACGTATTTATTTCCAAGCTCGGTTAAAAAAAAAAAGTGTTGGTATTATTAGCCTGTAATGCTTGGGGTCGCGGCTTAAACATTTAGGAACATGAGAAACTAATTGTGGGCCACCTGAGCACACACACACACACACGCAACGCAACCATGCACACTTGCCTTGCAGCCACGCACACATGCACACTCATCTTCCCGCTCCGAATCTCAGGGGCGACAGATCAAACAATGATGGCGCCAGGCAAACTTCCCTTGGCAGAGCATTCCCCAAATCGGGAACCACCACTGAGAAGGCCTCGTTCTTGTGCTGCCACCCTCCGCATCGCCTCTGATGATGAACGCAATTTTATCTCATTCCCTTTTTTTCTGTATACTGCTTTGATAGCCTCTGCCCATCGATATAAGAAGAAGTAAGGCTGTGTAAGAAACAAATAAATAAAACTCGAAGCTTAGAAGGCAGTCAGGTCCCACAGAATGGGGTGGGAGGGTGAGCTGCAACTGCCCAAGCACCTTAGACCGAAGTTTGTTTGTTTGTTTTTATTTCACAATATTTACCGTATTTTTCCATGTATAATACTAGGGGTTTTTGTTTTTTTTAACCAAAAAAATAGGTTTAAAATTGGGGCTCATCTTATACACAGGTAGTGCTGAGGGGTGTTTTCTTTTCTTAATTTGGAGTTCCCCAAAATAGGGAGCGTCTTATATATGGGGACGGAAAAATACAGTGTGTGTGTGTGTGTGTGTGTATATATATATATGTATGTATATATAGTCGTACCTCGTGTTACGAACGCTGCGTGTTGCGTCCGTCACAGGTTACAAACCCGCCAAACCTGGAAGTATTGAAACAGGTTACTTCCCGGTTCGCGCATGCGCAGACATGCAAAATGACGTCACGCACATGCACAGAAGCGGCGCTTCAGGATGCGGACCTTTCAGGTTATGAACGGGGCTCCGGAACGGATCCTATTTGTAACCAGAGGTACCCCCCCTCTCTCTTTCTCTGTGTGTGTGTACACACACACACACACACACACACACCGGTTGATTGTAATAAAACCTCAAAGCGGTTTAAAAAAGAATAGTTATCAGTATGTATGTATGTATGTATGTAAACACACACACACACACACACACACACACACATATATATATACACACACACACACACACACACACACACCAGTTAAAAACAAATATTTAAAACATACCAAAAAAATTGAAATCAACAATAAGCTAAAAGCAGATTAAAGCACAGGACAGTTTCTACATAGCCTGGATAGGCTTACCTAAACAAAAATGCTTTTTTTGGCAGACACCAAAAAGAGTACAGGGAAGGCACCTTCCTTATGTCAACAAGCAAGCAGTTCCAAAGTCCTGCCGCACTAAGACTGATTTCTTACAAGTGTGGAACAAGCATTATGCACCAGTGCCAGTTTGGCTGACCGAAACAGTCAAACGGGCATGTATGGTGCAAGGCGATCCGGCAAGTAAAGACAAGGCAGCCTAATGTACTCACCGAATTTTCCTTCCTTTGCTAGCCTTTTTGTCCACTTTCTTCCGGATTTTGCTGCGCAATTTCTGGATAGCCAGCCATTGCCTAAGGAAGCGGGGGGGGGGGGGGAGAGAATTGCAGTAATTGTTAAAGTTCCTTGAAAGAGTGTGGGGACATCACCGCACAGCTTTTGGGCAAATGCTGAAGATGGACTTCTTCACCTTGGCCTGATGCATATTTCTAGGACCCACTTAAGTTTTCTGACTGTGAGCTGCTTTAATCTGTTCTCCATATTGTGTATTAGTGCTGTGAACCGCCCTGGGACCTTAGGGTGTAGGGTGGGTGATAAATTTAAATAATAATTTAAAGAATCGGCCCCCAGGGCCCCCATCAATGGGAGAAAGGCACCTATATCAGCTGGCACTAGGCTTATTCGAACCCTGGCACCCAGTAAAATTTGGGCATGTGTAAAGGGGGGGGGGGTTCATTGCCAGAGATGCTGAGCCAGTGCAAACAGGAACCGAGCGGGAAGAGCAAACAGCTTCTCATGGATGGAGGACTTTTGAGGGGATATTTCCAGAGACCATCATAGGAGGTACCGAAAGGTACTGACAGCCCCTGAACAAGCTGAGGGACCAGGAAGGAACTTGCACTGCCTGTATTAGCAGCAGAGGCTCTGCAGGAAGGCCAGAATTGCAGTGCAGCTAAAAATACGATTGCCTTAAAGCTGCCTAAGAGCCCATTTTCCACATCCCCAGAGTCGAACATAGAGCTAAGGGGCAAACCCTTGTTTCTATCTCCACTTTGGTGCTTAGAAAAAGGCTTTGTTAAAAAGTGAAACACACACACACACACACACACACCATCACCACACACAGCAACATTTCTAAATCTGGTTAATGAATGTTACACATTTGGAAAAGAGCCGCCAGCTAAAATTTGGAAAAAAAATTAAAGAGAAGGAAAAACCCACAATAACAAGAGTTAGGAAAGAACCTCTGGCTGCGAACACACCATACCCTTAAAGCACATTCAAAATACATTTCCTCTCTCAAAGAATCCTGGAAACTGTAGTTTGTTAAGGGTGCTGGGAATTATAACTGTGGGGGGGGAACTACAGTTCCCAGGATTTGGGGGCAGTGTGTCTCTGCTCTGAATGTGCTTTAAAAGGTATAGTGTATACACAGCCACATACATCCAGGATGGATGCACGCACGCACGCGCACACACACGCACACACCCAAAAAACTAAATAAAAACTGAGCTGGAGTCGGTTGCATACAAATCTCTGCCCATAAACTGTTTGATGTGTTTTAAAAGAAAAAGCTCAGGCGCATCGGTGAAACGGTTTTCATCCTTGTTAAAATATTGCCTGGTAGTGTTTTGTTTTTGTTTATTTGGTGGTATGCCTGGAATATTATGGAAACAAGGCTCTGCTATCATTTAAACAGGAGGCAGCCCAAAAAAAACTCCCGCACTTAAGTGGTGATTACATTGTACATTTATCTGACTTTACAATAAAATAGATTGCGGTAATTAAGATTATATTAAGATTGTGGTAATTGGATTTTGAGATTCCACCCCACCCCACCCTGCGATGCCGGGCTCCCCGACAAGTAAATCAGGTGAAGGCAATGCCAGCTTCCAGCTTAAAAATAAAAATGTGCCTAACTAGCAGGAAGAATTTTCATTCCCTGCCTCCTGTCCACCCCCTTCCCTCCAATTCAGTCTCCACCAAATATCTTCGGCACACACAAACGTGGTGTAATAAACACAAATCACATCCCACCTATCCCCTTGCCTTTTTTTTTTTTTTTTTTGCAAACATTACAATTCAAACTAAAAACTTGAGTATTCCTTGCACTACCCTGCGCAAGCCAGCAGTGTGTTGCCCTTTGTGCAATGTTTCAAGGCAGGGGCAGCCAGAAGAAGGACCTCTGGCAAAAGTACTAGCAATTTAAACAGGCCGCTTACCTGCCCATTGCCACCTGGTCGTTGGGATCCAAGGAGCTGGTTTTACGTTCAATAAGTTCCCTGAGGAGCTGCAAATGAAGAGAGAGGAAGCCACGTTTTGTTTTGTTTTTTGAAAAGAGCAATACAAGATTTTGGAATTCTCAGACTGGGTTTGGACTACCATCTAGTTTGGGAGCGGGGTGGGCGATGGAAAAGAAAGCCAACCTGCTGCTCCTTCTTGCCTTTACTTCCTTCCTGCTTCTTCCGCATAAGTTAGCAGGCTCTAGTGCTAACATCTTGGCTCCTATACTTAGAATGGCTTTGCTGGCCATGAACAATAAATACCAAGCACCCCTTGTCCCTTCAACCAGCAGTCTTGCCAGATCATTTCTTTCTGCACACCACTGGGATGAATTCGCCGAAACTCCCAATGGATCTTACCCAGCTTCTGAACTCAGGAATGAGAATCGCAACCATGAATTTCACCCTCCCCTCCCACGCCAGCAGTAGCGCGCCATTCCTGGCTCGGCTTCTTTATTTATTCCCTCAAATCTATATAGCATAAAGTAGCTTTGAATTAAAACTCAAAGCGGTTGTTAAACAAGAATAATGCAGAGTCAGGTTACCAATGGCTCAGTATATAACCAACCCTGGCTGGCAGGAACTCTCCAGGGTTTCAGACAAAGACTACTGTCACAGTCCGTCCAAGAGATGATGGGGATTGAACCATTCTGCATTCAAAGCAGGTGCTCCACCCCTGACCTCTGGCTCAAGAACTGCCATTTGTATTTCCTTCTTTGAAAAGCTCCCTTTCTCAGCAAAAGCTTTGAGACTACTGAAAGCACACAATGGGAAATATATTTTTTTCAGCGGTAAGGGCCACATTCCCTTATGGGCAACCTTTCGAGGGCCACGTGCAAGGTGTTGGGTGGGACCGGAGGCGGAAGTGGGTGGGGAACAAACCTAAATTTTTACCTTTGCACAGCAAAGGCTGCAGACATTCACACACTGCACTGTGTCCTCCATTTAGCCAAGAGCAAGAAGCACTATCAGAATGCACAGACACTTTTCCAGCCAGGCAAAAACACTCAAGGACATGGGTAGGCAAACTAAGGCCCGGGGGCTGGATCTGGCCCAATCGCCTTCTAAATGCGGCCCGGGAATCAGCGTGTTTTTACATGAGTAGAATGTGTGCTTTTATTTAAAATGCATCTCTGGGTTATTTGTGGGGCCTGCCTGGTGTTTTTACATGAGTAGAATGTGTCCTTTTATTTAAAATGCATCTCTGGGCTATTTGTGGGGCCTGCCTGGTGTTTTT
Organism: Lacerta agilis; assembly: GCF_009819535.1. Lineage (NCBI taxonomy): Eukaryota > Metazoa > Chordata > Lepidosauria > Squamata > Lacertidae > Lacerta > Lacerta agilis. The sequence continues at coordinate 37,377,938 of NC_046326.1, forward strand.
ACATGAGTAGAATGTGTGCTTTTACAGTGGTACCTCTGGTTACGTACTTAATTCGTTCCGGAGGTCCGTTCTTAACCTGAAACTGTTCTTAACCTGAAGCACCGCTTTAGCTAATGGGGCCTCCCGCTGCCGCTGCACCACCAGAGCACGATTTCTGTTCTTATCCTGAAGCAAAGTTCTTAACCTGAAGCGTTATTTCTGGATTAGCGGAGTTCTTAACCTGAAGCATATGTAACCTGAAACATATGTAACCCGAGGTACTACTGTATTTAAAATGCATCTCTGGGTTATTTGTGGGGCCTGCCTGGTGTTTTTACATGAGTAGAATGTGTGCTTTTATTTAAAATGCATCTCTGGGTTATTTGTGGGGCCTGCCTGGTGTTTTTACATGAGTAGAATGTGTGCTTTTATTTAAAATGCATCTCTGGGTTATTTGTGGGGCCTGCCTGGTGTTTTTACATGAGTAGAATGTGTGCTTTTATTTAAAATACATCTCTGGGTTATTTGTGGGGCCTGCGAATTCGTTCAAAAGTTGTTGTTTTTCCAAAATATAGTCCGCCCCCCCCCCCAAGGTCTGAGGGACAGTGGACTAGCCCCCTGCTGAAAAAGTTTGCTGACCCCTGTTCAAGGTGGTTGAGAAGCTGAGTCAGTGGGATGTGTTTCAAGAAGTTCAGAGGGCTAGACAGAGAAGCCCAGAGGGCCACACTTGCCCTTCCCCCAGGCCTGTCTTAAATCCTGGTAATCAAGGGGGGGGGAGCCTTTACACTGTCTCTGATGTATTATTGTAAGCCGCCTTCTGTTTCGGAAAGGGAGTAGATGGCATTGCAATAGTTTCTTCATCAAGAATGCTAAGGGAGGGGTCCCTTTGGGACAAGATAAATTACGGAGGGTGGGGTGGGGGTTGAGAATAGGAGGAAGCTGGAACTTGCTTTGGAGCGCAACACAGAATGCCATTAGGAAGACTTATTGTACTACAGTTAATTTCAGACGAAATCAATGAGCGTTGCAGGCTTCCCTTCATCATTTTATGATTAGTTTAATCCACCCCATCTATATCAGCAGAGAATCTTTAAAAGGTCAGGCAGAAAACACAGGGAAAGAAAAGGTGGATAAAGGCATCCATCTCTACACAAGGGGGAGAACAGGCGAGCTAACGATATTTTAAGCCCAAACAAGTGGGTTTTGGGCTGTTTCGGATTTCAATGCAAACCAGAAGTGGGATATGTTAATACTCAAGATAATGTTCGATGCATGGCTAATATGTTCCACTTCTGGCTCAATAACAAAAGGCAGCAACACAGCTGAAAACGTAACCCGTTTTGTGAGATTCCTGGGAACCCCAGAATTCACTTCAAAACGGGCATCACAAGCTTCTAGTCCTCCGTAAGTTATACGACACAGTTGCACTATGGAACATGCTCCTCCCAAGAAGTAGTGATGGCTTTAAAAGAGTATTAGATGAAGCTTCTAAGAACAATGGCTCTGTTCTCTCTCCACCCCCAGAGGCAGTAATGCTTCTGAATGCCAGTTCCTGGGAATCACATGTGGCGGGGAGCGCTGTGGTGCTCAGGTCCTGCTTGTGGGCTTCCATGCACCTCTGCTTGGCTATGGTGAGAACCGAATGCTGGACCAGATGTGCCATTGGCCTGATCCAGCAGGCAGGCCTTAAGCAGCATTCTTGGGCTTATTGCCTTCCTGCCAGCTGACTGTATCAGGCTCATTTCTTATATTAGACACTAGCTTCTTTTGCATTATTTAGCCTGTTGAGAATGGAGGGTGGAGGACGACACAAAACTCCCAAGACCCCAACCAACCTCTGATTATCTCGTGCAATGATGGCCAGAATGCAAGGCTGGTTCTATAGATGCCAGCAGGGTAAGGGAACAGTTATGAACAGCAGCAGTCCTCCAGTCTGACTCCGTATAAGGCAGCTTCCTATGCAAATCGGCTCTTTTTATTCAGAACCATGAGAACTGGAAACTTACTTTTTTATATAAAGTGGTGTTATAAGAAAAAACTGCTCCCTTTCCCTTATGGGGTATCCAAGAGCCCGTATAGAGTCCTTAAGTAGGCTCTCTATTGGTAGAAGAAAATAACAGAGGCCAACCAGAGAATATTGAGAAGCAAAGCAGCTAGTAAGCATATTATTTTATTAAACTGTTGCAACGGGGTCCCCTACTCACCCCACGCAGGGAGGGAGGAGAGGAACGCCAAACAATGGTTTACAAGCCCTTATATAGACTTTTGAAATTGCCCACCCAGTAGCTCAAGACCACCCCCAAAACATCATGCCTGTCTGGCAGGATACTGATAATGGTCACTGATGACTTTACCTGGTTACTCTGGCCATTCCTTTTGAGATGCTAAATCAGACGTTTCCAAACTAAGGTCCGCGGGCCAGATATGGCCTAAGGGACTCAGTTATCCGGCCCGCGGCACCACCACTCCGCCACTGCCACCCGCTCTTACTGGCGCAGCATGGCTGCCCACTTCCGGGTCCGCAGAGCACCGGAAATAGCTTGTGCGCATGCGTCATTTCTGGCACACTTCTGGGTCTGAGGAGGCCCATGCACACAAGCTGTTTCCGGCGCTCCGCCGACCTGGAAGTGTGCCGGAAATAGTGTGTTTCTGAATCCAGATCACAGGCTCACCCTATTCATACACAAATACAGGATTTGTGAGCAAAGAGACAATGGGGAGGTTTTCCCATTTTCTTCCTCACTGCAGTGAATTTTTGAGGTGGCTGGAAGAGTCAAAATGGCTTCAGGGTTTTTCTCCTGTACTATTTCAGACACATGGTTTATATACTTATGTATGCGTTTGCCTTGTACATTTATGAACATTTATTTTCTTTATATAAGACCTCAGAATTCCTATAACAGGGGAGTTGCTGCTCAGTGGCAGAGCACATGGACACAGGAAGCTGCCTTGCACTGAGTCAGACCATTGGGTCCATCTACAAGGACTGGCAGCAAATCTCCAGGGATTTCAGGTGTGAGAAATTACTAGCTCCACCTGGGAATGATGGGGATTGAACCTGAGACCTCCTTCATGCAAAGCAGATGCTCTACTCACTTCTTTAGCGATCACTCGTAGCCGAGTAAGATTGTCTTCCATAAACATGGTTTTAACAATTGAGTCCGTAAATCACTGTGGAGGCCAATTCCAGAACCACAAGTCCTTCCACAGTGGGAACACTGGTTTCTGGGCAGGAGTTCATCACGGTGTGGATTTGCCAAGCGTGCCTTCCTCTTAGCATGTTTCTCCCTTGAATCCTGAGTTTGAGTGTCTTCAAAGCCCATGACACCTTTGGTAAAGGTGTACTCCAACTGGAGCGCTCGCAGGCCAGTGTTTCCCAGTTGTCGGTGTTTATACTACATTATTTTAGATTTGCCTTGAGACCGTCTTTAAACCTCTTTTGTTGACCACCAGTATTACGCTTTCCATTTTTAAGTTTGGAATAGAGTAGCTATGGCCCTGCATATTTTAAAGAGGGTTCAAATCTTCCCTTTGATAATGCAACTTGCTTGCGGTTTTGCATGCAGAAGGTCCCAGGTGCAACCCCCAGGTGGCTTACTCTTGGCTTCCCCACCACACAAACACACATATGCACAAATACACACACACACACACACACACACACACGGATTCCAGAAAGGTTTCACCCAACCTAGCCTGCTGCCCTTAACAGACAGACACCTAAAGGATGCATGTATATATTTATTTAAAACTGTATATCTCTCCTTCCCTCAACAACTCTTCTATTAAAAAACATAAAGGCAATTAAAAAGCCCCCTGCGATGCTTTTTCCATTTGCTTACACACACACCCTTTAAATTCTTATTACTGCAGCAATTACATTCGGAGCCGTTAAGGGGCAGAGAGGCTGCTGCTTTGTTCCCGCAGGGGAGGGAGCAGAGAGAATAAGCCCAGCAAGCTCCCTCTCTCTCTTTCTCTCTCTTTGCCCTGTTTATCTGATTGATTCCCCAACATCTTCCTGGCACACAATCTATCAGTTTATCTCTCCCACTTCATCACAGTCACTCCTGGCAGCTAAGTACAAGATCCAAATCCAGCCTTACGCAGACGGGCGACACGTTAAAACCCGTGTTAACGGCGGCACCGCTCTGTAAACAGTTGCCCTCTGGGGCTCGGGGAGAAAATGGGCTGCTCCGTTTGGCCAGTCAATATCATGGGAGCAAAGAGTCTGGAGAGGAGCAAAACGAAGGCAATACTTATTAGATGCCTCGCTTCCTCTCCTACAGCGCCAGCTGGTGTGGCCGATCTTATTTTTGGAAAGGGAAAGGGAAAAAAGAAAGCTAGAATACTCTGCAGCAAAGCGTATTTGCCTTTGCAGCAAATTGGCTCTTCTGGGCAAGTTCGCTTGCTGGATCCGTCATGTGACCACGGGGGGCTGTGTACACAACTGGCCAGGTAGGGGAAGGTAGGGACGTGGGTGGCACTGTGGGTTGAACCACAGAGCCTAGGGCTTGCCGATCAGAAGGTCGGTGGTTCGAATCCCCACAACGGGGTGAGCTCCTGTTGCTCGGTCCCTGCTCCTGCCAACCTAGCAGTTCGAAAGCACAAATTGCAAGTAGATAAATAGGTACCGCTCTGGCGGGAAGGTAAACGGTGTTTCCGTGCGCTGCTCTGGTTCACCAGTAAAGCGAGATGAGCGCCGCAACCAAAGAGTCGTCCGCAACTGGACCTAATGGTCAGGAGTCCCTTTACCTTTGCGGAAGAAAAGGGATCAAATTCTGCATGGGGGTTGGGAGGGGAAAGCCACCCAAGTTCGTTAAACCTTTCGTCTGCAGTCCTACACAAACACCACACTCTTTGTATCAGGTGCTCCTGGCACACTTTGGAGAAAGAGGCCCCGAGGCCAGTGCCTGAGGTTCCCCATCAGGAGAGGGGTCCCCCATCTCTGACCTATCTGGTTTCTGGGTTTGTATGTCTGTGTGTACAGTGTGCTGTAGGGTTTAATGTTGGAGCTGGGAATTCAGGGTTCAAATCCCCACTTGGCCATGAAGTTCGTTGGGTGACCTTGGGACAGTCAATGTCTCTCTCCCTCTCAGCCTAATCTACCTCACTTGGTTGCTGTGGGGATTAAATGAGATGGGAGGGGGGGACCACAAGTGCCACCTTGGGCAAGTTGGGACAGAAAAGGGTGGGATATAAGTGCAATAAATAAATAAGTGTGTGTGCGTGTGAGAGAGAGGGGGAAAGAGAGGGGGGGGAGAGAGAGATTTAAAAAGCAACCTGAAGTTTGAGAATCACAGAATTGTAGAGCTGGAGGGGACCACAAGGGTCATCTAGTTCAACCACCCTGCAATGCAGGAATCTTTTTGCCCAACATGGGATTTGAATTAAGACTGAAGTCATGTTAACAATGGATTTTTTTAAAAAAGGAAACTTAAGACACAGGCTGGGGAGGGACACTACCCAATGGGAAAAGTCTGGTTGGCTCTGCATGGGTGCCTCTACTATTATTTAAAAAAAAGAAAGAAAAGGGGGGGAAAAGATTTGATTAGTTTTTCTGCTATTTTGTCCTATGGCCTTGCAGCCAACACACACACACACACAGAGAGAGAGAGAGAGAGAGAGAGAGAGAGAGAGAGAGAGAGAGACTGCACCAGGGTCTAGAGCAGAACCAAGGGTTCAGAGTAAGAAGATAAATGATAAACCAATTTACTGAAGGAAGCAGCAAAATCTTTTTTTTTTTAATTCCAGCACAGGGCCTTTAATAAAGAAGAAAAAGAAGAAGGGAAGGGGGTGGGGGAGGAATGAGAAAGAAAAAGAACACCACTCTCCGTTCCTGAAGTTGTAATATTTCATTAGGCTCAGCAATCCCAGTTAGAATTTATTAGTCAAAACAGAAAAACTCTAGTCAGACCCCCACGTATTCCATTAGGAGTGACAGATGGAGTCTCCCAGTGTCTAATTATTAAGTAGGAAACGCAAGTAAATCACACTATCAGCACTAAGCCCCCGATGTGTGAAGATTGAGGCAGAGGGAAAGGAAATCGTGGTGGTTGAGGAACCGGGATAAAACTGTGGCTGGCGAGTTCTCTCAATCAAACTGGCACCAAGCAACTTCCACCGATGCAAATCTCCTAATACTGCCCCCTTATAGCCTGCCTCGGAAAGCTGAAACTTGCCAAGATCGGTGGCAGGAAGTCTTTCTCAGCCCAGGGGCCACATCCCCTTATGGGCAAGCTTCCAAGGGCCACGTCCCAGTGAAAGGTAGAGCCAGGGGCTAAAGAAAACAGAGTTCCAAGTGATGCTAACATCTCACAATTTTGCGATGTAGGGAAATGCACACAGGGGGCAAATGCCCCGGAAAGCATGCCAATATGTGTGTGTCTGTGATGTGGTTTTTTTAAAAAGTACACGAAAACGTATCTAATATGCACTGGAAAGCATGCAGAATCAGGGCAGAAGGTGCACAAAAATGCCTATTTTAGTGGCAAGTCAGGTGGGTGCAATTTGGGTGCAATTTTTCATTTTGTTTTTTAAGGTAAAGGGGGGGACCAATGATTGACCATATATGAAATGGCACAGAATTGAAACAGGTGGGCCTGCCCTTCCTAGCTATGCATAACCTCCAAGTTCAGAGAAAGCATGTCTCTGAGTACCAGTAGCTGGGGTGGGGCCCTATCCAAAGGCACTTTGTTTGTTAATCTGGGACGATTAGCTAGGCCCTCAGTTTGATCCCAGGCATGCCTTTTCTAATGTTCTCATTCATCCTCCATCTCCCTCTTTCTCTTCGTCCATTTACAAGATGTAATGACGGCCGCCACCAACGCGGTTCTTTAGGCGAATTCAGGGAGGGTCAAGGGCCACTAGGCCAAGATGGTTTTGTTCTGCGTCCACTGTTGGGAGGCGGTAATGCTGCTGGATGCCAGTTGCTGGGGGAAACAAGTGGGGAGACTGCTCTTGCACTCAGAGCCTTCTTGTAGACTTCCCACAGGTATCTGGTTGGCTGCTGTGATGAAAGGATGCTAGACTAGATGGGCCTTTGGCCTCATCCAGCAGAAAACTCTTCCAATGTTCTTGTACAGAGTTCATTATTGTTGTTGTTGTTTAAATTTCTATACCGCCCTTCATCCAAGGATCACAGGGCGGGTTACATATTTAAAAAACCACACAAAAATGCATACCATAATAAGCAAAAACAATACCCCCCTTTTGTTTGTTGTTTAGTTGAATAGTCGTGTTTGACTCTTCGTGAACCCATGGGCCAGAGTACGCCAGGCACTCCTGCCTCCCACAGTTTCGTCAAATTCATGTTGGTCGCTTTTATGACACTGTCCAATACCTCCCACCACAGTTTAAAAGGCCATACATTTAATTAGCCAAGGGTCTGGGAGATGTGGAATTTTTTTTTCTACCTGGCACTTAAAGATATGTAACCAAGACACCAGGCAAGGCTTCCTGGGGAGATTATTCCGCAAGCAGGGAGCCACCACAGAGAAGGCCCACTCTCGTGTTGCCAACCTCTAGGCCTCTCGCGGAGGAGGTGCACGAAGAAGGGCCTCCGATGAGGATCGTAGGGTCCAGGTTGGCTACACACTGGAAAAATATCCTGCTGTTTTTGGGCAGCAAGCTATCAGCAGCCAACAATGCACACCCAGAAAGTGCCCCTCTAAATTCGCCCTCTGGTTATGGGCGAAAACAAACGCTGAGAATTAGACCTCGCAAGTGCATGTCTAAATCCACCTGTGGAGTCACAGAAAGCTATCAATTCTGCAACAGGATGCTTTAGGTTGCAAATTATTATTACTAACCATTACTTGACAGCACGCCTGTGTTCTACCTCCACAGTAGCTGACTGGGAGCTGAGAACTGCAGGTAGACAGGGTGCTGCTGGGCTCAGGTCTTGCTTTCATGCTTCCCATTACTATCCACGATGGCTACGTTCCTACCGGAGGCAATATGCTTCTGAATACCAGGTGCTGGAAACTACAGGAGGGGAGAGGGCTGCTGTGCTCAGGTCCAGCGTTTGAGCTTCCCACAGGCATCTCACTGGCCACTGTGAGAACAGGATCCATTGGCCTGATCCAGCACGGCTCTTCCTAGCTTCTAAATGACAGCTTCACCATGAATATATACCAACACCGATCCACAGCTGCTGAAGGTTAGGCATTAGTTACATCTACCACCAGCTCAGCAACGACCCGCAAAAATATTAAATATAAAGAATGCCGCTGTGGAAAACTGTGTAACTGTGAAAAGCAACAGAAAAGAAGACGTGTCCTCTTCTTAGTAACCCATTAAGAGGAGCCCCCAAACCAAGCTTTAAAAACGTGCTATTAACCACCTACTCAGCCATTCCAGAGACACATGCCTATGATAAGATTATTGTATTGCCATTAACCTATGGAATGGCTGCAGGCAGCTCCTATTTCCGGGGGAAAAACAAACCCCTCTAAATGCATCTAATGAGAGCCACAAGATCAACTGTCCATATTAATCGCTCACCAGTTTAATTAAGGTAAACCAACTTGTCAGGATGGAAGGAGAAGGGGGGGAAAGCCCACTTCCTCTCTCCATTTTTCACCATTATTGACTTGTAATAGTTTGCCAGATTTTGTAATTACTTGTCTGCATGGCATTATCAGAAATCTCGTGTGTGTGTGTGTGTGCACGTGCCTGCTGAAGTTGCTTTGTTTAAAGTCCATTTTGTACCCGACACATGCTTGCAAAATCAGAGCTGGAAGTGCTTAAGTAGTTAAAAGATGCAGAAATTAAGGACCCAAGAAGAGGTCATCTAGTTCTGCAATCCTGTTCTCATAGTGGCCAACCAGACACCCCGGGTGAGCACAAGCACAAGAGCATTCTCCCTGCTTGTGATGCCTGGGATTCAGGAGCACACTGCCACAAAGAAAGTGGAGAAATAAAATAATGTTCACCCTCTCTCCTAACACTAGAACTCATGGACATCCAATGAAGCTGAATGCTGGAAGATTCAGGCCAGAAAGGAGAAAGTCCCTTCATCACACAGAGCGCATAGTTGAACTACGGAACTCGCTGCCACAAGAGGCAGTGACGACCACCAAGTTGAATGGCTTTAAAACACGATTATAGACAAATTCATGGAGGAGAGGGCTATCAATGGCTACTAGCCATGACAGCTGTGCTTTTCCTTCGCAGCTGGAGGCAGGATACTTGTACGTACCTGTCAGGAAACCCCCCTCCCCACGGCTGGTAGTATCCCAGGATCGTTTGCAGTACAGGGAACCACCCCCTTTGTTCAGCAGTTCGTCATCCCCCTCCTCAGGAGGAAGCGACCATTCCTCCAGTGGGGAGGGGGAGTTGGAGGCAGGAAGTCGGCGCAGGGGACTTCCGGCGGCGACGCAATCGCCGGGTGGTCGAGGGCTGCTTCGGGTCCGAAGCGCCCTGTCCATCCCGGGGGTTAGGAGCCGCGCTACCGCAGCGCGCGGCTCCGGTTGGGGTGCGGGAAGAGCGTCCCGCACCCTGGGTTCCCCGGCTGCGCCCGCGGAGGCTCCGAACCCTTCCCTTGCCCCCCCTGTAAAGGGGGAGTGGGGGTGAAGGGACGACGGAGCCGGGCTTACGGGGACATGCCCCAACCGGGATGTAAATGCGGCGGCAAAGCCCGCGGTGAGCGTCTAAGTTCTACCTGTGAAGAATGGAGCTAAAGGAACCCGGTGGTCGTGAGTAAATAATCTTGGCAGAAATCGTGTTTTTGGAACGATCCGGGGGGAAGGAGAAAGGCAGCCTGCCTCACTCCCTTCGAGCCTAAGAAATTAACCAATTTGAGGGATTGCTGCCACAGAACTGGTTACAAAGTATTTAAAATCGATACATGAGACTGGCAAACTTTTTTCTTGGGAAGCTAACTAGCGGAAAATATCTCCATTTAAAGTTGCAGTGTTTGCGCTCCAGCTTAGGAAAATGGCGACGAACAAAGAGACAGGGGAAGAAATATGATACCCATTTCCTCCTCCTCTGCCAGTATGTTGGGTTTCGTCCTTGAACTGGTATTGAACTCTGGACTAACAGATGAACAAAGGCTCACTGCCCTGAATGTGGAATTACTTTGTAGAAAAGTCAAAGTCTTGTGTGGGGGTCTGAAATGGAACCAACTGCCCACAGAGGAGGCTTACAAAACTTTTGACACTTTGGAAGAAAGTCTTGCCAAAGAGCTGAGAGGGTGGATGGAAAGATGGAAAGAAATGAGTGAGCTACTTCGGAGAAGAAATTCGCTCTTTGGGGGTGGCAGCCCCAAGGCGATGTCAAGATTTGTTATATCCAGTCCCCGAGGTGTGAGCTCGGGGGCCAGGGACAGAGAATTAAGGTATTTACAAGAAGAAAAGGAATGTTACAAAGAACCGGAGAAGCTGAGAGAGGAAGAGATGGATACCTCGGAGCTCGTGGCAAGGAGAGTTTTGGACTGTGCCCGGATCTGTGGACGTTTGGAGAGGGAAGCTGCAAGGAAGTTCAGTGCTGATGCCATCAGGAGAAGAATAATGGACAGAGGGGGTGTGGGGTGAAGCATTAAGTAAAATCTAAAGCAATCTGTTATGGTATTTTGAAATCGGAGGGTGAACACTGTCAACAATAGTTTGTTTTATTATTTGTTTGAACATGAAAGGAGATATTTCAAGTTTTTATGTTATAAGCAGCAGTTTAAAGGATAGAAGAGATAGATTTGATGAGGATGATTTGTGAGGATTTATGAGGATGTAGTATAAATAAAGTCAATTTAAGTGGTTTAAGTTTATAGATTAAGACGATTAAGATTAAGATGAAGATTAAGATGAATGTTTTACTTTATATATATAATTAAGTTTAATTTTTTAAATGAAGAGGTTAAAAAGTAGATTATGGATATAAACTCGAAGGTGAAAAGGCAGGGGAAGTCAACTGTCAAGATTGGAAAAAGAAAATTTTTTTTTTTGAGATGTCTAATTAAGAAGAAAAATCATGGCAATTTTTGTATTAGATGTGTAACTGTATTTGTTTTGTATGTGTATAAATGTAGGTGTGGTTAAGGTTGTATGTTGTTATAAGTAAAAATGTCAATAAATTCTTATAAAAAAAAAAAAAAAGGAAGTCGGCGCAGGGGCTGTGAAGGGATCGCAGAGTCTGAGCACCAAGGGGGAAGCGGGGAACAAGGACAGTTTCCCGCGCCCCGAGTTCGCAGACAGGAAAGACGTGGAAGGGGGAGGTGGGGGCTTAGAATCCCGCGCCTCTTTTGCTGGACCAAGAACTGGAAGGGTTCATTCCCGGACTCTGCGGAGGGATGAGATGGACGTTTGAACTTTTGCTCCACTGTAAATATCTTCACAATAAAGAACTTAGTTTTTAGAAGTTCTGCATTTGGTTGATTACTCATGAGCAACCACTGAACGTCCTCACAGTACCAATTGATGGGAATCGCAGGTGGAGAGTGCTGTGCACACTCAGGTCCTGCTTTGAAGCTTCCCATTTGGACATCTGGCTGGCTACTGTGAGAACAGGATGCTGGACTAGATGGGCTACTGGCCTGATCCAGATAGGCTCTCTTCATTTCCTTGTGAGCCTAAAAGCTGGCCGTGATGGCGCCAGGGGTGCTTCCCTGATGAGAGCACTCTGCAAACAGAGCCACAACTGAAAAAAGCCTCTTTTTGTCTCTCCACCCCTCCCTGCAGAGGAGGAAGCCTGCAGAGAAGGGGCTCTGATGATGCTCATTTAGTCCATATAGGATCATGTGGGGAGTAGCAGGCCCAGGCATTCAGCACCTAGTCTTGGGTCAATTATGATCGACTTGTGCTCTTCCGCTCCAACCCCGCACTCCCCAAAAGCAGCTTCCCAGCTCTGGCTCACGCCCCTAACAAATAAAAAGGAAGCCACTTTTAAGTGGGAGGCTGGCAGAAAACACATGCATCCGCTCCCCGACTCGCCTCTCAGGCTTGTCGTTGAAAAAGGCTCCAGGTCCAATCTCTTTGCCAAATCCTACTGAACAGGAGGAAAATGAGCCGGGTCAGTGGAACAGGTACAGCTACACAGAGCCTGTCAAGGTGGCCTAGCATTCCCACAATTACTTGGGACACAATGAAGTGGTAATCTTTTAACAGATCATCTCCCCCAAGAAGCATATTGGGGATTGGAAGGGAGGGAGAGAAGCTGACGGGTGTGTGTGTGTGTGTGTGTGTGTGTGTGAGAGAGAGAGAGAGAGAGAGAGAGAGAGAGAGAAGCAAAAAGAAGCAAAAGAAGAAGAAAAGAAAAACGAAGGTGTATTTCTCAGCTGAGCAGATGTCTTGAGCGTGATGTACGAGGCACGGATAAGCTGTCGCAGCCCGCTGCCAAATCCAGGGAAGTGATTGAAGCCCCCACGCTTCCCAAGGACCGTATTTAGAGACAGTAGGGTAGCCAGGAGTCAGGACCAGCCCCTGCTGAGCTGCCAGATGTTGGCAGCACCTGGAAAACGTCCTCCTCCCACTCCCCCCCCCCGCCTCTCCCTCTTGCTCTCTGTTCAAGCAGATGCAGCCTAACAGCGGCACGTCAAAGCGCCGAATGTGTGATATGTAAGTCATCCGCAAAGGCAGTTCCTCCCTCCTTTTGTATAGAGTCACCCACCATTTGCACACCCACCATTCATGTGCTCTGGTGGAAGTCGAGTCTCCTTTCTCCGCGCCCACTGCCCTCCCCTTACACTTCGGGAAAGCAGAGCCTGGCAGCTCCATTTGCTTGAAAGTCAGGTGCTCCCATTCCCTACCAAGACCCTCTATTCGTTTTAAGTTTTAATTTAGATTAACCCTGGCACCCCCAATTAACTTGAGGGGGGGGGCAAAGAAGCACCCCTGCCAAATACTCCCAATTTCTTCTCCCACCCCAGCGCTGCTCCAGAGGGCCCCTAAATCCCCCGTAGTACTTGCATAGCTGAAAAGCCTTATTGCGGAAAGAGAATTCTGCCTGCCCTTCTCTGTGTCCATCTTACTATGTTTCTCTATTTCTCGCCCTCCTTTTCCTCTCTCTGTGTGCACATATGCTACAGGATTTATTTAAAGGATTTATAAACCACTGTCTTGCAAATGATTATCCCATACAACCACCCACCATTTGAAAAACATCCTGGCAGTGAACCAAAAAAAGAAAAAGGAAGGAGACACAAAAATACAAATTTACAACAGTAAGAACAGATTAAGGCCATCTGTAAAGCCAACGGAAACAATATCCAACAAAGCTACCCCTGAGAAAGCCTGGTTCAACATCATCATCACCATCATATTATTATTATTATTATTATTATTATTATTATTATTATTATTATTATTAAAATAAGGAGATGCCTTTAAAAAAAAAAAAGAACTGTTGGTGTTATCCTATGTGCCAATTCTCAATGGGCTGCGACCTACTTTCAGAATTAAAAACTGTTGTTTGGAAGGAAACTCCCATTTTTGGGGGTGTTCAGCTCAAAGTTGTTGAGCTTTTCTATGGAGAAAAAAACCATTTTTAAGGGGTTAAAATAAAAGCTTCTTTGGGGGAAAACTTCCATTTTTGGGGCGTGTAAAAAGCAAGGGGCACGGGTGGCTCTGTGGGTTAAACCACTGTGCCGCTTGGGCTTGCCAATTGAAAGGTCGGCGGTTCGAATCCCCATGACGGGGTGAGCTCCCGTTGTTTGGTTCCAGCACCTGCCAAACTAGCAGTTCGAAAGCACGCAGTGCAAGTCGATAAATAGGTACCGCTCCGGCGGGAAGGTAAACGGCGTTTCCGTGCGCTCTTCTGGTTTTGCCAGAAGCGGCTTATTCATCGTGCTGGCCACATGAACCGGAGAAACTGTCTGCGGAAGCGCACAAACACCGGCTCCCTCAGCATTTAAAGAGAGATGAGCACTGCAATCCCAGAGTTGTTCGCGACTGGACTTAATTGTCAGGGGTCCCTTTACCTTTAAAGGCAAGGGACAAAGGGGTAAAGACCGCTATAGATGAAAACAGCAGCACAGAGGAAGCTTTGTCTTCCCTTCCAGAAATCAAACAACAATGGAGGGCGGGGCAGGAGTCAGTTTTAGCGACGCTAGCCAGAGATCGACCGCCATCTACCGAAACCTCGCGGGGATCTACCAGTAATCGCGATCGACCTGTTGGGCATCCCTGCTATATGGCTACAAGCTGTGAAATTGAGAACTTTGTTGCTGGGGCTGCGGTACGTGTGTGTCATTGATAGCATATAAAGCAGGGGTGGGGACCCTCAAGCACAGAAAATTTTCCCAGGCCACGCTGCTCACTGGCTCTGCTTTTTTCGCCCTACTCTAGCGATAACGAACTTGCTTGCCTCAAGGGAGAGTAGTGTGTCTGGGCACACACACTTTTGCCACCACGGGAATGTGCTCCGCCCAAGGCTGTGCATGACGGAATGCAGCTACAAAAGTCCCCCCCCCTAATTCCTTTTACAAAGGAGCTCCCCGTCGAAAAAGGAACAGTGCTATCTCTCAATGGGGGGTGGGCCCGAGATAGCTGTTCATTTACATGCATGAAAAGCGGAGCACACCTGGGCAAAGACACACGGGGACAGGTGCTTGCAACTTTCTCTGCTTGGCTTAAAAGTTTCCACCCACTGCCACAAGGCCCCCACCTGATGGTAGAAGTCGTCGTCGTCAAAGATCTCCTCGTCCAGGTCTTTGAGGTGCACGTTGGATGTTGTTGTCGGAAGGGCCTCCTAGTAAGGCAAGAGGAAAATCATGAAGCCTCTCTGGGCTTGAATCTGGGCTCAAGAGGCTGCTTTCTCAGGGGGCCCCTCTGACCACAAAAGCTGCTGAGAAGCCACAACGACACACCCCACTTGGCTTTATAACATAAACTCAAAGCGGCTTAATGATTTGGGTTTAGGAACCTGCAGTCCCTACAGGTGCTGCTGAACTACAACTCCCATCATCTCCAACCACTGGCCACACTGGCTGGGGCTGATGGGAGTCTTCTCAACAAAATCTGGAGGGCCACAGGATCCCCATCTCTGGTTCAGGAGACCAGGACCTAGCTGCCCCCAAGTCTGTTTTCTCTCCCCTACTCCTTGGAGCCATTGCCTCACCAATTTCCCAGTGGGGGTTCCCCAGTAGCAGGCTACGACAGGGTCCCCAACAGAAATCTAAGAAACTGTGGAAATGCCCATCGTCACTTAAAATCCCCGAACCGCAGCTTACTCGTTTATTAAATTTATTCCCCATCCAAAAGAGGAACCCAAAGGAGCTCGGGGAATATAGCCTATGGCAAGGGAAAGACCTTTTGCTAGCTTCGCTTGCAAACCTTACAATCTTTTCACTCCACTGCGTTACAAAATTCCTTCTCGGCCTGCCTTCTTCCAGCGATATTCTCAAAACAAGAAAGGTGCCTTGCTCTCAAACCGCAGCAGCCAATCTGTTTCCTTCCTCACTCCCCGCTCCCAGCCCACCCGCCCAAATCTCCAGCTTACCTCCTGTCCTGGCAAAGTCGCTGGCAACGGCTCAGGGGCTGGCTGCAGCTTCCCCAGCACCCTGTAGGCTGACCGCTTGGTCCTCGTCCGCCGGAGCAACCTCTCTCGGTCCATCAAGATGTGGTCGATCTGAGTCAGGATGGAACGCTCAAAGGCACCAAAACCCTGGAGGGACATTAACCAAGGTCAGACAAATGCAGGGAAAGCCATCTTCCATTCCCCTGCCCCAATCTTTCTGTGCCAGTGGATAAGCTGTGAAATATTTCCAACGTGAGTGAGGCTTTAACTCGCGGTTTCAGTTGTCCTTCTCCAATAGACGGCTGGACCAGAGATCATTTTCAGTTCCCTCCAATTAGTTAACCCTCCTTCCTAAATTGTCAGCCAAGGGATTTTCCCAGAGGCATCTGAAGGAGCATCTCCACCCCCATCATTCAGCCTGGACACTGAGGTCCAGAAGTGAGGTTACAGGGAACCAGGCAGAGGGCCTTCTCAGTAGTGGCGCCCGCCCTGTGGAAAGCCCTCCCACCAGATGTCAAGGAAATAAACAACTATCTGACTTTTAGAAGACGTCTGAAGGCAGCCCTGTTTAGGGAAGTTTTTAATGTTTGATGTTTTATTGTGTTTTTTTTTTTTATTCTGTTGGGAGTCACCCAGAGTGGTTGGGGAGGCCCGGCGAGATGGGCGGGGTATAAGTAATTTGTTGTTGTTGTTACTGTTACTATTTTCAATTTCTTGATGCACGTGTTATGTATGTATGTATGTATGTATGTAATGTATGTATGTATGTATGTATGTGTTGAATTTGTATACCGCCTTTCACCTATAGAGCTCAGGGCAGTTCACAATGCATTTTTACATGCACGCTCCTCTTTATGTGGCTTTTTCTTTCCCTTTTAGCTTTTCAAAGAGGGGATCTGCACAAGATGCAGCTTTCCCTGACAACGGGATCTTAGCACTGCACGGAAGCCATAAGCCACATGCGACCTATGGCCTTTGCCCACCCCACCAAAGAGAGGAGCGACTCTTGCCTTCCCCAGCTTCCCAGAAGCCAGCTTGGTCCTATCGTGCCACTTCTGCAGCGTGCTGTTCCGATAGGCCCGGAAGTCGGCAAACCGCTTGGCCGCGAACTCTGGGTAATCCTCCATTCCCAGCTTCCGCTTGGGTGGCCTCTTCCTCTCCTTGTCTTCCGTCTCAGCTTTGTCATCGTCATCGTCGCTGCTTGGGATCTCTTCGTTGCTAAAAAAAAATAAAATGCAAGATCAAGAACGTGTAACTCAACGCATTTATTTATTTAGCAATATACCACTACCTGTATATGATTATTTTTTGGGGGGGGGGCGACCTCTAAGTGGCTTACAACAAATATAAAACATTGAAATTATCGGTTCAAAAACCGGCCTAAAAAAGCAACATTGGCTTAAGAGGGATAAAACACGTATGACTTCTCCACATCTAAATGGGCTTGCCTAAACAGAAATGTTTTAAGCAGGCACCGAAAACAGCAAAGACGCTTGCCTAATGTCAACAGGCAGGGAGTGTTCGTGCTGCCACAGCAAAAAGTTGAATTCTTACCAGTGTGGAACGATTACTATGTGGGACCCATAGCCGTGCCAGTTCTGCAGACCCAAGGGGCTGAACCAGCACATATGGTGTAAAGCAATCCTGCAAGGAAACTGGTCCCAACCTGTTAAGGGCTCTCTATATACCTATATTAGCACTTTGAACTTGGTCCGGTAGCAACGCAGCACCCTTGTTCCGAAATCTTCCGCAGATGGGAGCAGACAACTCACGAGTGCTCTCAGAGCCCCCCCCCCAAACCTCATCTTCCCTTATGACAGTTCTGGGTGAGTCCCTAACTGCTGGGTTCTCCCCCTGGGTCTTACTTGGCAAATCTCCTTTCCCCCTCCTTCAACACCTACTCCCATAACAGAGGAAAAGTTACAGCATTTGGAATGTGCTCTTGAACTGAGATCACAATGCCTCTGGCATGCCTGGGTTGAGAGACGCATAGGGGCAGGGTGTGGCAGAATGCAGAAAAAGGAAGCTGGTCTATAACAAGGCAGTGTAGACCTCAGTACTGTCTGCACTGGCTGGCAGCAACTACCAAGATTTAAGACAGGGGTCTTTCCTAGCCCTAACTGCAGAGGCTGGGGATTGAACCTGGGACCTGCTGCATGCAAGGCAGATTCTCTACCCACTAAGCTATGCGCCTTTCCCCTTTCCAGCCAGAAGGAAAAGCTTCCCCAGGCTAATCCCTGAGGCTGACAGAACTGCCATCGTTTTTGCATTTACCTCTCCTCTTTCCCTTGCTCTCCATCTACCAGATGTCTTGTGCCAGAGTATTGGTGCAAAAGCTCGTCTTGGAGATCCACCAGGGTCCTCAGCAAAGCCTTGAGGGCTTTGTAATCTGCGGAACAAAATGGAAATGGCATGTAATGTTTCCCAAAGAGTAACTACCAGGAAAGATTCAAAAACAGAAGATTTGGGGGGGTGGGGGGGGTGGAGAGAATAATCAAGGACCTTGCAGGCAGCAGGTGGGGCAGCAGTTTTGACATGTCCACCCCCCCCTTATGTGACTTCTCTGGTGGCAGCAGGAAGACCATGCTATTTGCTTTTAAGTTCTTCGTCCGGGAAGAAAACGAATGAACAAACAATGGGAATAAATTTGTGCATCTTTGCACTCTGGCCGTGGCCGCAGAGTTTTCTGCAGAATCCAGAACGGTGAAAGTGGTAAAGAATTAAGACATGCAAAGGGTGCTAGCAAAGTTGCTTGAGTAATGCAGAGGGAGCCCAGAGAGGAAAGAAATCTCGGTTAATGCTTCACGGAGCAAAACCAAACAAGAACAGTGCACAGTTCGAGGAGAAATAAACAGAGCGCTTTTGCCTGCCTCAACTAGACACCCAAGCAGAGAGCATGTGTTACCTCCATGAAGATCATGTCACTCTGGCTAGTTGCTAAGCAACACCTCTGCCCCTCCCACCCACCTTGAGAGATCAGAATTAACTCTTAAGTTGCAAATGAAATGATCCCTTCCATTGCACTCCCAACAAAGGGAAGGTGAGAAAGAGAACCCTAGGGAAGGGGTGCGGAACTGAAGGACCATCACCTTCTGCTGAACTACAACTCCCATCACCCCTGGCCACTGGAGGAGGATGGGAACTGGAGTCTGACTATACCTGCGGGGGCCATCGGTTCCCCACCACTGCTCTTAGGGGGAGGGAGTGGGAATATAGGAAGCTGCCTTAAACCATCTCAAACTACCTGCCCATCTAGTCCAGGGTTTCCCAAGGCTGGGTCACCAGCTGTTTTTTGGACTACAATTCCCATCATGCCTAGCTAGCAGGACCAGTGGTCAGGGGTGATGAGAATTGTAGTCCAAAAAGAGCTAGAGACCCAGTCTTGGGATACACTGATCTACCCCAATACTGCCTACTCTGACAAACAGCAGCTCTCCAGGGCTTCAAGGAAATGCAGGTGTATCCTATCACCTGCTGCAGGAGCCTTTTAAGCCAGAGATGCCGGGGGGGGGGGCTTAGCTTGGGCCCTCTGCATGCAAAGGGGGCAATTGGCCACTAAAGTACAGCTCCTCTCAACTTGCCTTAATGCAGGTTTGAGGAACATCAGCCTTTGGAGGGTGGAAGCAACCTGGCCCTGAAGGCTCCTCGATTCGGCCCTGGGGATCCTGCTAAGGTCGCATCCCTCGCTGGCCTGGCTTCAAACCCTCCTCTGGTGATTTTACCTGGGTGGGGAAAGCATCCTTGAACTGAGAAGGACTACCTCTTGCTTGGCTAGATGGAGATTGTTGCGTGTCTGGCCATTATCATTATTTTATTTTATATCCCATTGTTCTCCTTTCCAAAGGAGCCCAGGGCGGCAAAAGCATAACTAAAACTAGATCACTAGAAACCCTATAAAAGCTGCTTAAATGGATGAACAAAGTCTCGTAACCGATGATTTCAGGGTTGCCAGAAACATGGATCTCTCAGCCATCCAATGGCTGGGTGAATCAGAATGCCTTTTGAATTGCATAGAAAAGTCAATAATGAGAGAGAAAGATGCATGTTGAGAGGGAGGGCATTCCTCAAGCAGGTGGAACCACCACCAAGAAGGCTCTGCTGCGGGTCAGCGCCAACCATGCAATACACAGTGGTGGTTGACAAGTAGGGTCAAGTAGGGACACATATCCCCTAACATTACATAAATATTTGTGTGTAGGGGTGGAAATAGGCTGGCTATTTGGTTTTT
Source organism: Lacerta agilis (assembly GCF_009819535.1). Taxonomy (NCBI): domain Eukaryota; kingdom Metazoa; phylum Chordata; class Lepidosauria; order Squamata; family Lacertidae; genus Lacerta; species Lacerta agilis. The sequence goes on from NC_046326.1 coordinate 37,397,595, forward strand.
CTTGATACTTCCACAAGGCTGCTTATAAGCCCGTATTTTCAGACTGGGGAGAGGGAGAAAAGCGCCTCTTTTCTCACCCACCCAGCCACCCCCCACCTTCAGCTTGCCATCTTGTTAAAAAATGGGGGTGGGCCCCCAAACCCATTTATAGCAAATGGGGGCTTACGCAGTGGCGAGGGAAGAAGCACAAAAGGAGCCATCGTATCACCCTGTGTGACAAGTGGCAGGCAGGCAAGAGAACAAAGCGAAGATAAGGTGGGGAATTATTTTCACCATCAAGCACATTACACATGTTTATTCCTGAATGGCGAGGAGCGCCGCAAGATATATGACGGCGGGGAGAGAGGAGAGGAGCGGCGGCCGCCCGGGGAGGGGGGGTGGTGGAAAGGGGGTCACATCCGCTGCAGCTGACACTCAACATATGCAAAGGAGACGGCAACAGAGGTTATTATATTTGGGTCTGAGAGACACTGCCTGAAAAGGCTCAGAGAGAGAGAGAGAGAGAGAGTGGGAACAGAGGTGCAAAAGAAATACAGGTTGGGGAGAAATCTGTCATCCCACACAAAGTGTTTGCTTGGATAAATTAATTTTTTTAAGCAAAACTGAAATAAATAACTGTGTGTGTGTGTCCCCTGCAATGGGAGAAAGGTGGGGTTTCCATGTAAGAAAATGAATAAAATGAATAAAACAAGCATCCCTTCACACACACACCCAAAAAGAAGTAAACAAGGCCATAACTTTGATTCTGCTTACTTGGGAATAAGTCCTATTGAACAGGGCTTACCTCTGGAGCAGGTACCCTACATTTAAAGCAAATTTAGCGGGCCCCCCTCCAGAATCCTGGCGATTGTGGTTCATTAAGGGTGATGGGAATTGTATCCCTGGCTCCCATGATTCTTTGAAGAGGAACTGTGGGTTTTAAATGTGTGTTGGGTGTGCTTTCAATGAGTGGATCTGTCCCTGGTGAGGCTTGCGTTGTGGCTGAGAAAATGCTCCTATGTAAAACTTTAAGCATACACAAGACCATGCTATAAGCAACTGACAAAAGGGGGGGGTCCCAGTTTAGCCCCAGTTTAGCTTACTAAGAATAATAACAATAACACATTTAAATACCTTTGAAGTCTCTATTTGGTCACTTACTTGCTGTGGGCTGCGTCCCACAACTCAGAGGAGACCCACTAAAACGTATGGACATGACTATACCTAGATGCACAGGGATGTATTAAACTAAGTTCTACTCCCGTGTTGACCCACTGAAATTAATGGACCTATGATACACAAGCCCATTAATTTCAGTGGGTCTACTCTGAGCTTGACTAAGATTGGATACAATCTATGGGTAGTGGTCAACAAGAGTCCTACTTAGAGTAGCCCCAATGAAGTTAATCGACATGACTTACCTTGGTTCATTTCAATGGGTCAACCCTGAAAAAGGTGTAGCTGAATATAACTATAATTTTTAATCTGTAATTTTATTTTATAATGTATATTGTTTAACTACTGACTATATTTCAAAGAGGGTTAGGCCAACGTGTTTTTAACTTCTAGCCTTTAATCAATAGGTACTGTTAACTGCTATATATTTTGGAATGTTGTTTGTGTGCTATTAATTTTGACACCTCTTAAAATATTATAACCAGATTGTGCATGATGGTTCCTGAGATCAAATAGCAGGCTTTCATCTATGTTTAGATACAGCTAGAAACCACCCTGAACGAAGATGGCTGACCGAAGCATTCCAAACAGTGCTGATTTGAACCACGGATCTCAAAACTTCACTGACTTTTTGCTTCCCAGAATTCCTAAGCAATGCAGGGAATGAGGCTGCCAGGATTTTATATTTATATTTTTATGCAAACTGATTAAAAGGTTTAAATCAGGCATGTCCAACTTCCAAGAGACTGCGATCTACTCCCACTATAAAAAAAACTGGCAGTGATTTACCCATTGGTTTAATCACATATATAATATAAAATTGGGGGGGGGGAGAGAAAGATCCACAAAAAACAACATAAAATGTTACTTTGTTTGTTTGTTTTATTAGGATGTTATTAATTTGTTTCATTAAATTTATCTCCTGACCTTCCTCAACACAGCCTAGTGCAGTCTGGTGTGCTACAGATGTCACAGAACAAGCAAACTTGAAGAGAACAAAAGGAACTCGTCCCTTCCTACAAAGAGGTTGGGGCATTGAATGTAGGGTGTGACGAAATATAAACATTCAGTTATTCAATGCATTTATTTTATCGTGTTTTTAATATTCTGTTGGGAGCTGCTCAGAGTTGCTGGGGCAACCCAGTCAGATGGGTGGCATACAAGTATTATTATTATTATTATTATTATTATTATTATTATTATTATTATTATTACTGTTGCTATTATCATCATCATCCCTGCTCCTCGTTGTGTGAAATGGCTTCTGCAGCTGCTTACACTAAACGTACCCCACCCTTCAGTTTCATGGTCTAAAAGACATCAGCATAAAAGGAAAAACTGATATGAAACAAAGAGGAAAACTACACCTCCTGTAATCCCCAACCACTGCCCACGATGGCTGGGACTCATGTTAAGATGGGAGTCAGAAACAGATATAGCAGAAGACCCAGGAGGAGATGGCGGCTTCACCCCAGCGGTATCTCAGAGCACAAGCTTTGTACCGGTACTTCCTCTCGTGTAATGGAAGACCTGCCATTTACTCATTTCATGGAATAAGAAGAGTTTGGATTTGATATCCCGCTTTATCACTACCCGAAGGAGTCTCAAAGTGGCTAAAATTCTCCTTTCCCTTCCTCCTCCACAACAAACACTCTGTGAGGTGAGTGGGGCTGAGAGACTTCAGAGAAGTGTGACCAGCCCAAGGTCACCCAGCATGTGGAGGAGCGGAGACGCGAACCCGGTTCACCAGATTACGAGTCCACCGCTCTTAACGACTACACCACACTGGCTCCTAGTGAGAGAACTGAAGCGCCGTGTTTTGGAACCTACTTTTAGGTGGCCTGGCAAGAATAACACAAAAGTGTGCAATGTGTATGAAAGTGCCTTTGCAAAGCATATACAGAATATATTGCATGCATTCACACACACGGCAGCCCTTAAGATGTAACCCTCCACATGCAACCCTACCTAACCCACCCTGACAACAGGGATTTTGCTAAAGTTAAATGCTGGACTAGATGGGCCTTTCGCCTGACAAAGCAGGCTCTTATGTTCTTAACCCCTGGCATCTTCAAGCAGGGCTGGATATGTTGACTGTCTGAAAGAGCCATGAGAGCCACGGCCAATCAGGATACTGCCCTGGGTGGACCAATGATTTTAATTCAGCCCTCCTTCATTCAGAGCCATGAGGACTTGAATCTATTTTTAGGTGAAGATGGCAGAGCAACCTGTTTTGCACTCAAAAGGTCCCAGGTTCAATCCCTGGCATCTCCAGGTAGGGCTGAGTGTGTCTGAAACCCTGCAGAGCTACTGCCAGTCAGTGCAGACAACACTGAGATAGATGGACCAATAGTCAGAAATTTCCTCCAGCTGCTGCTCGGTTGGTGGTAATTCAACTCCTTAGCAAAGGGAAGGGGCCTGGATGTTGTTCGACTCCAAGCTCCCATCAGCCCCAGCCAGCATGGCCAATGGTCGGGGATGATGGGAGTTGTAGTCTAGAGGGCACTAACGGCTTCCCCCATCCATGCTTATGGGCTTGGCTGCCCCATGTGCACGCATACAGAAGCAAAATATTGTAGGCACAGAATTATTACAAATATACAGATCAACATGAATATATATTCTCTCCTCCTGAAACTCCCCCGCCCCAACTCAAGACAAGTTATTACGGCAAAAGCACTTTTCCCTGTCCAGTTTGGACTTTTAGGATTAAGAGGGACTATTCTCGTTCCTTTTCACGGACAGCTCCGAGACCAGAGTTAAACCGTAGGTCAAACGCAACGCTCGATACGTTAGCCCAAGAACAATACTTCTCATTCAAACCCATAAGCTAGGGACCCCCCCCCCAGTTCCCGCACCGTCTCCCCGCCTGCGCCCCCCCCTCCCCAGCCTACCCCAGGCGCTAGGCTAGTCATCCCCAGCAATTAATCCCCCAAGAAACACGTTTGATTAAATCTTTTCAAGCAAATCCTTTGCTTTGCTTTTGTTAGTTCACTTCTTGTCAACATCTATTAAAATATGCCTTTAATTCTCCCACAATCTTAAAAAACACTGATTCCACTGTCTTCAACTTTAATCAACTGTATGGCTGGCATTTTTCATTTCATAATAATGCACTGGTTGGAATTCAAGAGGCAGGCTCAACATCAATCATTCCGCAAGAATTTTTCCACTGCAATAAATATGCAAATGAGCAAAAGCCAGTCAGTCGTATTTCAGGCCCGACTTGCTAGTGTTTTAAAAAAAGGGGGGGGGGGAGAGACACAAATTTATTAATTGCCGTTGGCCAGCGGAATCCTATTACTTTGGGCATTGATTACAAAGCTGTGTGAGTGATTATCGTGCAACTCGCGGGCTATCCAGGCATGAGGAAAAATTATTAAAGCAAGGGAGAGATTATCAACTCAGAATAACAATAAGCTTTAACATTTTAAGGCCTCTAACTTTGGCAACAAAGAAGTTACGCCACCGCTCCATTGCGTCACCATCCCCTAAAGTTGGGCAGTGGCCTGTACCAGAGTCAGCGTCGTCCTCCCAGCCGCCATTATCCGCCAGATTTACCACAGAAAGGTTGCATTTGAAGCATGGCTGTTCACAGAGGAAGCGGGGGAGACGTTTGTGTGTGTGGCAGTTCCTCCTTCCCTCCCCCTCTGGATGAACCATAATCCCCATATTCCGTTTTTAAAAAAGGTTTCTAGTACATTTATAGAACCTATAGAGATCAAGAGGCAAAGGGTAGCAGGCACGATTATTCTAACTTTTTGTGAGAAATTAGCCTGCTCTCAACCTTTGCCCCCACTCCCTGGCAACCCAGAAAAAATTCCTGCAAACATTTTTTGGGGGGTGTCGGTCATTGGGCTAAGGCTGTAGCTGAAGCACCTGCTCTGCATGCAGGTCCCAGGTTCAACCTCCAGGCAGGGCCGGCAGAGCAGCTCCTGCCCAAAACTCCGGAGAGCTGCTGCCAGTCAGTGTAGGCAATGCTAAGTTAGATGGGCCATTGGTCTGACTCATTGTAAGACAACTTCCTGTGTTTTCCAGGTTCGATTCAAGGTGCTCGCATTCATGTTTTAAAGCAGGCATCCCCAAACTCGGCCCTCCAAATGTTTTGGGACTACGACTCCCATCATCCCTAGCTAACAGGACCAGTGGTCGGGGATGATGGGAATTGTAGTCCCAAAACATCTGGAGGGCTGAGTTTGGAGGTGCCTGTTTTAAAGCTTTAAAAGGCATGGGGCCTAAATATTTGCAGGAACGCCTTCTTTCCTATCGACCTTCCTGTGTTTTAAGGTCAACAGGTGAGGCCCTCTTCGTGTCAGATGGAAGCACATGGCTTGGGGAAGGGTCTTTTCAACAGCAGCTGCTCTCGCACGTGGAACTCCCTCCCTACTAAGCTGCAGGAAGAGAGACCTGATTTAGAGAAATATTAGTGGCCGCCGCCATCAGTTAATTCAGCAATTGTTTGAGAGTTGCTGTGAATGATCTCACGGGACAGAAGCGGTCGGGCAGTCCTTAAGGCCTGAGTTGTTCAGGGTTTTGTATATTAATACAAGAACTCTGGACCCAGCCAGTAGCACAACGGCAGCCAGTTTAGCAGATGTTTCAGTAGAGGCATCACCTGCTGTCAGCCATCAGTCCCCATCAGCGCTCTAGCGCTAAGCTAGCTCTAGCTCGTGAACCAGGCCCAAGGGCAGCCCCACACAGAGTGCACTGCAGTAATCTAGTCCAAGATTTCATTTAAAATATTTCTTCAGAGCAAAAACCCTCCAAGGGCATGCCTAATATCTGAAAGACAGACTCCTTCACTACAGACCTTCTCAGGTGTGAGAGGAGCAGAAAGTAACCTCTTGGTAGTTCCTCCACCATCAGATGCTTGGGGGGGGCAGGAGAAGGCATTGCTGTGGCACCCCTAATCTCCCTCCCCACGGAGATGCATCTGGTACCTTCAGAGTATAGCTTTTGGTGAATGCTGAAGACACATCTCTTTACCCTGGCTTCCGACACTTTATTTTGGTGATTCTAAGTTGTTTTGAGCTTTTATTAATATTGTATTTTAATGTTGCAACTCGCCCTGTGACCTTAGGGTGAAGGGTGGGTAATGCAGTGGCACCTCGGTTCTCGAACGTCTCCGTTGACAAACGTTTCAGAACCCAAACGCCCAAAACATGGAAGTAAATGCTTCCGTTTTTCGAACGCGCCTCGGAAGTCGAACGGCTTCCGCTGCGTGTTTTTTAAAATTTTCTCAATTGCTTTTGCAGCCAGCCCTTTGCACCTCAGTTTTCAAACATTTCAGAACTTGAACGGTCTTCCAGAACTTATTACGTTCGAGAACCGAGGTCCCACTGTAAATAATAATAAACGAAACTTTTTTAAAAGAAAGCTAAGAGGCTATTCCCAATTCCCAACTTCTTTGCAAGCAACTATTTTAAAAAATGAGAGACTTCTCAAGAAGTCCATTTTATGTTTACTAAAAAGAAGGCCCCACCCTCCAATGTCTTGCTGTTCCAATTCCCGGCATGCCCTGCTCCCATCCCACATAGGTTGTGTTGCTGCAGAGTGCCAGATTTCTCTCCCCCTCCCCCAGAAAAAAACAAACCCTACTTGTTACAAGATTAAATGATTTATATATTGTTTAAATAACTAGGATTCCCAGCTGTTTCCCCAACAGCATGAAGTACAGGCTTCCAGCTCTAGCAGTGATTGAAACAGTGCCTGCTGAAGATTAGCTATAAATAAAATAGCTTGAACTGTAAACAGAGGGGAGGGAGGGAGGGAGAGAGAGTTGGTAATTAGCAGTCAGATCCTGCAAGGTGCCAGGGTTAATTAAAAAATAATAAATACAAAATTATGGCTTGAAAGCAGCAGGACCATAGAAAGCTACTTTATACCATGCCAGATTATTTGGTGACCATCAAGTACAGTAGTGTCTACTCAGACTGGCAGTGGCGGCAGCAGCTCTTTTAGGGTTTCAAGCAGAGAAAGGTCTTTCCCAGAAACCAGAAATCCTTACAACTGGACAGATCGGGGATTGAACCAAGGTCCTTCTACTTCAAAAGAGGGGGACCTATTGCCTCCTTGCCCAGATGTCGATGAACTATAACTCCCACCATTCCCGGCCAAGGACCATGTTTGCTGGCGCTAATGGGAGTTGCAGTTCCCATTTCTCTACATGCAAATCACATACACTCGGTGGAGACTGGAGATTATTAGGGCAAACGGGCACTGCCCCACCAAGCTCAGTCTGCCGCCCTCCACGAGCCCAAATCCTCACTAGCTTTAATTAAAACCAATCAGGTCCCATCATTAAGCTCTGCCTCCCGCCCTACCAGCGACAAAGGCTATCTATCTGCCAACAACACTGCATGCTCTACCACCCAGTCACTCATCCATTTGTTCGGCTTTTAGATCTCACTTTATTGCTCCAAGCAGCTCTCAAAAGTAGTTTATGACAGATTCCCCACCGTAAAAGTCGTATTGACGTCTGGTAGCAGAAACCTGTGTTAGAAACTCCGGTGATATGAGCTAATCACTAAATGCCACCTTAAACATAGGTTAGGGTTGCCGCAACGGAATGTCTAGGCAACTTCCTTTTTTTTGCAGTGTAATTTTTTTTATTACTACTCTTTTTCATTTCATTTCTATACCTCATTAAAAATGGTGCAGTTTTCAAAAGGTTCAGTTCGCCATCTTGATTTTTAAAAAATTGCATCCGACTGTACCCAAACGTAGAGGAAAACCTGCTCCGTGACCTCAGGAACCATCATGCAAAATCTGGTTGTGATATCTTAAGAGGTGTCCAAATGCATAGGGAACGGACAAAGAATTCTCCAAAATAGCAGATTATATCTAACTAGTGGGACTTGCCCAGCACTGCCTGGGAATTTGTGGAAATGAACAAACAAAGTGATTTTTTAAACAGATAGTGTAACAAACAAAGTGATTTTTAAACGGATAGTGTAATTTAGGCCTGTCACACCAAAACCTCAGCAAAGTCACGCCAGAGTCTGCCATCTTGATTCAAAATGGTGCCAGGTGTCCAGAAGCAAGAAAGTCGTCAGCAAAGAGGTCAAAGGCACAGGGACAATCTGGGAAGCTGATGGTCCCTCACTCCGTATCTGTTTTTACCGCATGTAAACCCTTTCCTCCAAGCTGAGTTGCACCCAAACGTCCTCCTCCCCCAAAAGAAGACCATTCAGGATGAGGTGAAGCCCCTCCGTTTTTAAAAGTACACCCTCCCTGGGCAAAAGGCTGCAGCAGACGCGGGCGGCAATTTCAATGCAACGGTTGCCACAAGCCATTGATGTTGCTCTGATCTGCTCTTTGGCCAAGGTGAGATGGAGCGGGCTGAAACGAAGGATATAGATGCCTCCCACCACCGCTACCCCCATTTCGTATAAGAAGAGACAATCAGATTGGCAGCTGAATCCCAATTCAATACTGGCAACGGGGTGGTGTCCCAAGAGCAGTGGGCTAGCTTAAAGAATGTAGAGGGCAGGTCATCTGGTGTGCGAAAACACACAGTTCTGCCCTTCATCTCCTTGCTGCCAACCCCCACAAAACTGCTGCCCAAGGCACCTGCCTCATTCTGGCAAACGGTAGGGCCGGCCTTATGAAAGCTTCAGGTAAGTGAAACGTTGTGCCCCATCAAATCTTTACGCGCACACCTCACCCTGTTACTCCTTCTCTAGCCAGCAGTGCCCAACGCAAGTCCTTGCCCTGGATCAGAGGTGGGAGATCTCAATCCAGGAAAGGGAACACTGCCGGGGCCGTACCTTTCACTGGCCCTGCTCCACCCAGAGGGCTTTTGCCTCCCTGGAATGTGTCCTTGAACTCCGATAATGCCTCTCGCATGCCGGGATGGGTGCGTGTGTGTGTGTGTGTGCGTGTGTGTAAAAACTGGACTACTGTATTCTGCAAAAGATGCTATTTACATTTGCTGCTCCGACTATTTTTGCCTCTGGCCCGGACACCACTGGCGTGTGGCCCTCAGGAGGTTGTCCAGAAAGAAATGCGGCCCTTGGGCTGAGGATGTTTCCCTACCCTTGTCTTGGATACATCAAGTATTCACCACCATCGCTCCCAGCCAAACAGGGCCTTAAAAAATGCCCAGCAATGAGGAAGAACAGTTTCCCTGATCGCTGAATTCTTCTCAGCCCAAAACTGACTGTCACTCCTATTTCCCTCAGCCGTAAAAAACGTGAGTTGTTATTCCTGACTTGCGAGAAAGAGGGCTAGGGGTGAGTGGATAAGAGAAAATCAACAACACAGTCCTCTGGAAATTCAGCAAGATCTTTCTTTTTTTAAAAAAAAATTGAACACAGAAAAGATCAATGCGCCACATGGAATTGATGCGGGAGACCCAACAGAGAATCACGGACCTTTTTCTGTATAAAGAATAGAAGGGTCCCGGGAAAACGTACCAGGGAGTAGAATTTTTAATTAATGTGTCTCTTTAATGTGCAAATCAAGCTCAGATTGCTAGTTCTGTTTTGCAATTGTTATGGAAAGTTGGGGGGGGCGGGGAGGGGGGAAAAAACTCCCTAACATTAATTGAACATGCAAAACCCCTAAACACAAGCATCCCGAGAGGGGTTGAAAGAGCAGTGGCAAGAGAAAACAAATTTATGGGGGGGGGGGAGAGAGAAGAGAGAGAGAGAAGTCACTGGAGATACAGTAACTCACAGTAGGTGACTAAAAGCAAGCTGTAAACCTGGTCATGAATTGGCAATATTTTCAAAGCAGTTACTAAGGCAGTCAGTATGGCATAGTGATTAGAGCACTAGCCTAGAGCAGGCGTCGGCAACCTGCGGCCCATGGGCTGGAGGTGGCCGACTAAGACCATTTTACCGGCCCACGAGCCGCCCGCAAACCGAGCCACCTGCTCAGCAAGTCTTCCACGTGCTACGCTTAACCAGCGCAGCGCAGCGACTCGCCAAGTGGTGCCGGAAATGGCATCTGCACATGCGCAGATACCAGAAACTGCCTCTGCGCATTTCCGGACGCCAAAAATTGCTTCTGCGCAGGTGCGATTTCCGGCGTCTGGGCATGCACAAAGCGATTTCCGGCGCCGTGAACATGTGCAGAAGCAATTTCCGGCATCACGCTGCGCATGTCCTGCCCACAGAAGAGCTCCGTGGAAGTGATCCGGCCCATGGTCGGTAAACCTTGCCGACCCCTAGCCAAAACCTGGGAGACCAGGGTTCAAATTCCCACACTGCCAGGAATTGTGAGAAGAGACCCCTGATGATCATCTTGTCCATGGGTAGGCAAACTAAGGCCCGGTGGCTGGATCCAGCCCAAACGCCTTCTAAATCCGGCCCGCAGCGGTCCGGGAATCAGCATGTTTTTACATGAGTAGAATGTGTCCTTTTAATTAAAATGCATATCTTGGTTATTTGTGGGGCATAGGAATTCGTTCATGTCCCCCCCAAAAAATATAGTCCGCCCCCCCCACAAGGTCTGAGAGGCAGTGGACCGGCCCCCTGCTGAAAAAGTTTGCTGACCTCTGATCTAGTCCAACCCCCAGCAATGCAGGAATCCGGCCCACAGTCATCCCTTAGTGGGCTTGAACCACTGATCTTCTGGTTATCAGCCAGACGCACTAACCCACTGCACCACAGAATGTGCGTCTTTTGAGGAAAAGACGGGATATAAAATGTAGTAATACATAACGGAATACACATGGTTCTTAGTCCCTCCCCCCAACCCTCCAACCCCGTTCATTTTCTCCTCACAACAACCCTGCAGAGAAGGCGAGAAACTGAGAGAGTACATCTGACATTAAGTCAACCCAGCAAATTTCAGAGCTGGGTAAGTTCTGAACTTATTGGTTATGATGACGGTGATAATAATAATAATAATAATAATAATAATAATAATAATAAATTTATTACTTATACCCCACTCATCTGGCTGTGTTGCGGGGATAAAATGTTAAGGGGAGAACCATCTACACCACCTTGAGCTAATTTGAGGAAACGGTCTTATATAAATGTAATAAATAGACAGCAGGCACTGTATTGTATTTTTATGTTGTGAACCACCCTGTATCTTCGGAAGATTCATAAATGCATACATTTAAATGCCTGCTGAAAACCTTTTAACAACAACTTTTAAATGCTTTCTGAGAACCTTTCTTTTCCGCAAGGCCTAGGCAGACAACTAAGAATACAACCTTCCACAATGGCAAATTGATGTATGTTTTTAACTTTCCGTATGGCTTTAATTGTAGTGTTTTATATTTTATTGTGCTAAGCCACTTTGATTTTTTTTAATGACACAATGGTATGTAAATATTTTAATAACTAAACAAACAATTATTTATTTATTATTTTTAAATACCACCCCTCCCCAACCAAACCACACTTTCCCAGGATTGGGGCTCAAGGCTACTTACAAAAAAACCCAAAAAGAAATACACGCCGATAAAGCACAGAAAGCTAAAAAAACATATAAAAGACAATAGTGTTTTTTTAAAAAAAGCTAATTAAATTATAACGGAATTAAAAGGATGTGAAAGCCAAATCTATTAAAATTACAGACAGAAAAACACAGATAGTAAAAACAGGACAGCGCTATTAAAAGCTCTTTCCTTGAAAGCGTTCTTTTCCCAAAAGGCCTGCCAGAACGAAACAGTCTTCACAAACAAAAGTGTAAAACTGAAATACCCGACACCTTTTCACTCCTGTTATAAAGGAAAGTGGCAGCATTTTCGGAGGTGGTTAAGTGGTCTAATGATAGTAGCAAATAATATTATGTGCTGATTATTACATTACACCAGCAGCCTCACACCCAGCATTGCTCAGGAATTCTAAGAAATAAACAAAAACAAAATCAGTGCAATTTTGAAAGGTCCAGTTCACCCTTCTTGATTCAAAAATGGTATCCACTTACCTCCCAAAACAGATGAAAATAGGCTCCTTGAGCTCAGAATTTGAGCTCAGAATCCGTCACACGAAATTTGGTATTCCTGTCTTAAGAGGTGCCCAAATGTATAGCAAAGAGACAAACAAGTACTGTATATTCTGGCGTATAAGACTACTTTTTAATCCAGGAAAATCTTCTCAAAAGTCGGGGGTCGTCTTATACGCCAGGTGGAGAATCTGCGGTCGAGTATATCTCAAACTCTATATTTTAACTGGAAAAGTTGGGGGTCGTCTTATACACACAGTCATCTTATACACCGGAAAATACGGTAACTTTCCAAAATATATATTGTGCTCTCTCTATATATAATGCTGGGGTTTTCCCACACTGTTGCTATCTTCAATTGGGAATCAGTCACGTAACGGCAAAGTCAGGCAACACAATTCAAAGTTTATTTTAAAGATTGGCATTTTTTCCGATAAGGGAAGTGATGCGGGGGGAATATGCCTTGGAAAGTGCATGATTATGACACTTGCTTTGGAGCAACATCATCTAACCTCCCCACAAATGTATCAAGAATGAATGCTCATTACCCAGCCAATGTTGTTTAATCTTCTGGCAAACGAATCAAAATGAAGGCACGGTAAACAGGTTCGTCTGGAAGTGTAGACCCATTGAAAAAAACAGATTTGACTAACAGAGGTCCATTCTTTTCAGCGGGTCTACTCCTGGGCAGGATTTAGTTGTGAAATATATATATATATTCTATCAGTGTTCTAATGCATATTGCATATTTAATTTTTTGTAAAGCAGAGATGTGCGTTATGTGGATATCTCCTCCCTGCTCCCAAAGGTCTTTAAAAAAACAAAAACAAACAAACACTGCCCCTTTAAAAGAAAACAACAAAAAGAATCACCCCATATAAATTATGGCCATAAACTTTCCCCCACCCCCTGCAGTGCAGCCTAATTAATTCCTGCTCTATACACAAAAGGGAAAATGCTGGGTGACAAATGGGTGCAGAGCTTGAAAGCTGCCACGTCGGCAAAACATTTTCTACTTCAATTTATAAGCAATTTTGCAGTAAATCATCCGCCAGAATCCAAGATCCACAGGCAGCAAGGAAGAGCCAGACCATGCTGGGTTGGCTTAGCCAAGATACAAAAGATGTAACATAAACGGTGTGTGTGTGTGTGTGTGTGTGTGTGTAGGAAAACAGGTGCCCCTGTGCCACAGTTCTCCGAAATATTTTTTTTATCTCCATTTAAAACTCCGCAAAGCTCTACTTACGACCGCCTCTACTTGGGCCCGATCCAAGTTGCGACCACAGCAAACCCGGAAGTAAATACAGTACTGGGTTTGCCGCGATCCGCGCACACGCAGAAGCGGCTTGTGCACAACGGTGCTTCTACCAGCGACCCGGATCGACTTATGGACGGACCTCCGGAACTGATTATGTCCGTAAGTAGAGGTTCCAGTGTATAGCAACATAGGAAGCTGCCTTATACTGTACTGTCTAACACTGACTGGCAGCCAGCTCTCCAGGGCTTAAGGCATGAGTATCTCCCAGCCCTACCTGGTGATGCGGGGAATTGAACCTGTGACCTTCTGCATGCCAAGCAGATGCTCTACCACTGAGCTACGGCCTTCCCCAAGAACCTCACTCACTAGCGACAACTTTTAAGTGCTAACAGACCATCGGCAGGTAAAATGACCCAGACAGAACTCGTACGTCTTGCAAGTCTTGTGTGTGCGCAGAACTGGCGACCAAACAGTGCCCCTCCTCCTCCTCCTCCTCCAAAGTATTCATAAGCACAAGCCTCTGTTACCCGGAAGCCTTCATCAAATTTCAGAGGATCAGGGAGCAAGCGCCCACATTTCCTTAAGTATCTTGAAAATGGCCCACTGCTGAGATTTTTTATGATATGCATTATTTACTTTTAAATTTATCTCTTTCACAGAAAGAAAACATTATCCTGCTGTTTTAGCGAAGACAAGAAACCTCAAGGCGGCTAAAAATTAGATGTTTGAAAAATCAGTTGAACTGATTAGAGGACAAATGATCTAAGGATAGAATCCCATCCACACTAACTTGGAAGCAAGTGTTATTGAACAAAATGGAAGTTACTTCTGATTAAACGAGGATTGTACTGTATGACCTACATTTGCAGGACTAGAACAATCTTGCATGCCGAAAGCTTCTGAATTTCTAGAATCTGAAATATCATGCATAAGCCAATAGCAATCTTTTTTTTAAACTGTTTTAGTTCTAGATATTTGACACTTTTCTAGCTCAAGTTGCAAATAATAGGAGCAGTGCAAAATAAAATGTATGGTTTTCTTTTAACTCGCCGGGGGAGCTTTTTTTCTTTCTTTCTTTTTTAAGGGTTTTTAATATATATAAAATCCCACCTCTTTACAGAATTTATATATTAAACTCCATGTTCATTGCAGTGTTTTGCTTATGGGAAATATCAAAATGTCAACCATTGTTTCTGTTAAAGGTCTTTAATGATACCGTGGTTTCTGGACTTGTAATGAAAACACGACGCTGGCTGCAGTTTGTAATGCATCTCATTAAATACGTTAATGGCACACGTTTTACTAAAAGGTCAGGTTTAGTATTGGTGGGAGTTTGCCTTTTAAGGCAAAGAGGGGAAAAGCAGGAACTTGGTTTAAAGCTATAGCTAACTGTGTGAACTATAAAGCACATCGCTTGATGTGGATCTGTGAAAACACCAAGGAACCACTTAAAAGTTCATCGCTGATGAATTAGCATCATGTGAGCTGTCACTTAAAACCACATCTGCACCCTACACTCTGATACCACTTTAACAGTCATGGCTTCTGCCAAAGAAGCCTGGGAACTGTAGTTTGCCAAGGGTGCCGAGAGTTGCTAGGAGAACCCCAATTCCCAGGCAGAGCTGCAACTGCCAGAGTTCATTGGGGAAAAGGGGGTTACTTTTACACTACTGTGTGGGGACTGCAGCAATTCCTGGCCAGGTTCAGAAAAGAAACCACATACTGTATTGGCCCAAAAATAAGCCGCACCCGAATATAAGCCGCACCTATAAAATCGGGGGCGGGGGGAGATAATACCCAAATATAAGCCGCTCCCTTAAAATTCCGCAGGCACTCACACCTGTTCCGTTTTACCATATGTCTGTTTCAGCAACGATATTGTAAAAGCCAATTTTTGTAAGTTTGCGAATTTAAGCTTTTAACTTTTCACGGTCGGAATTTGGAAAAAAGGTGAGGCTTATATTCAGGCCAATACGGTACTTTGCACCAATCACAGCTGAGAATCCAAACCACGGCTTGAGTTTCCAAACATACAATGGGCAAAATAATGGTTCAGAGTTGCTTGTCCGCTTCTGTTTTCTGTGTGCTCAGCTAAGGATGAGGAGCTTGATGCCCTCCAGAAGTTTCTGTGCTCCAGCTGCCATCAGCCCCAGCCAGCACAGCCAATAGTCAGATGATGGGTCCAGCTGCATCTGGAGGGTCCCAAACTTCCCCATCTGTGCTCTACACACGGCAGCCTCCCAAATATCTTGGCCCAATCACTGAGGGTTTTTTTGGGGGGGGTGGGGGTGTTAGTATTTCACCCCCTCCCTTTGTGAGAATCGTGTGACTTATGGTCTGAGAGAAGGGGGAGGGAACTGAGTCTTTGATCTCTTAATTAACTTCTCTCTGCCAGACAGAATGTAACCTTCACTGTGTGTGTTAGACAGGGTTCGTTCTGTAGATAAGATGTGTGGAAGAAAACCTAGCCACACAGGCTGTATAGTTATGTGTATATTGTAGCTTGTAGAAAATAAAAGAAGAACTGTTTCAAGTTAAAATAGCTAGCGCTTTATTCGACCTCTGAGGAAGTGAGGGTGCTCATGACAGACAGTCTTGAGTCCAGATATTTATGATTGAGCTGTAGGTGTTCCAGTCTTATCGCCTGGCCCAGTCGGGGCACGAAGTGGGGCACAAGACCTGGATAGATCCTGGCTTAAATCAACATATGGTAGCAGAGGCGGATGGCTTCGTTCCTCCTATGGTGGCAAGCGGCTGGTTGGCGTTCCTCCTGTGTGTTGCAGAGCGGCTGGTTTTCATTCCTCTGCAGATGAAGGCTGCTGAGACGTGCTGCTGCTGTGTTTGGTGAGACAGTTCGGCTGCTTCATTTCGGAGCTGTTTTCAAGCTACAGAATTGATTTACAATGGTATGCTGTTTAGCTGCCAGAACAGATAGCAGAGACGCTTTTCCAGATTCTTGCTAATTGCGCTCAGTTTGGGGGAGTGAAGTTAAAGGGAGTTAAGGCTTATTTTGTTGTATGAAGAAGTGGTGTTTGCTACAGTTAAAAACGCAAGCATGTCTTCTGCACAGTTTGGCCAGATATCTCTCTCTTTTCCTCCTCTCACGCCAGAGACTTACCCTACCTGGCAAGTTAGAATGAAAGCGCTTTTACAAAGGGAAAGGCTTTTTCATACCATTGAGGATGATCCCCCACAGGAAGATGATGATGATTGGGCTGCCTGGCATGAAGCTGATCAAAGAGCCAGAGGGACTATTGTTCTGGGCGTTTGTGATACCCTGTTGGTTAGTTTAGAAGATGCTGAAACGGCAAGAGCTGTTTGGGACAAACTTCGTAATTTGCATCTTAGGCAGGGAGCAGGGAGCAGTATTCTTTTTTTCAAGAAATTGTGTAGACTGGAGTTGCAGAAAGATGGCGATTTGCCCAGCCATCTGTCCCAATTACAACGTCTTAGACAAGACCTCATCCAAAGAGACTTGACTTTTTCTGATGCTGTTTTTTCTATGCTAATGATTAATAGCCTGGATGAGTCGTATGATGCTATTGCTTCTCAGTTATCAGCATTGCCTAATGATCTTTTAACACCGGATCATGTATCTGGCGTGCTCTTAAATGAGTTTGACCGCAGACAGACTGTTAAAGAAAGCCGGGGCAAAGCTGCTGAAAATGTTTCTAAGCCTTCAGCAGGAGAAAGTGAAACTACTGCAAAGGCACTGAAGTCAGTACGTTGCTATGGCTGCGGAGAGCTAGGTCATTATCGGAGTAATTGCAAGAAAGCTTCAAAGAAGAAGGGCAACTTCAAAGGTGGTGGAGGACGACGCAGACCTCAAGGGCCAGCTGCACAAAAGGCTTTGATCTCTCGTTGTACTGATAAGGGCGCATACTCTGTTTTTGTTGTAGATTCTGGGGCGACGCGCCATGTTTCTAATGATAAAAGTATCTTCATTAATTTGGAGACAAAACAAGGCCGAATTCAACAGGCCGATGGGTCAGAGATAAAGTCTCCTGGCCAGGGAACGATTTCTCTGCAGAATCTTAATGCAACAGTTAAGAATGTTATGTATGCACCTCATTTGCAGGACAATTTGCTGAGTGTTTCTCAACTTACTTCTCAAGGTCTCAAGCTGGTGTTCACAAAGTCCCGATGTGACATTATTAGAGACAACAAACTCATTCTTTATGCCAAATGTGTTAATGGTTTATATGTATTGCCTTTTATTACAGGTGCAACAGCTGGTACAGCTAAGAAAACTAAACAGGCCCACTGCAACATATCAATTGATAAGAATGAGAAGTTGCATAACCATTGTATTCATGATTATCATCGCTTGTTTGGCCATCTTCATTTTCAGGCTTTAACAAAAATGCAAGATTTGGTTGATGGTATGAAGGTTAAGAAGTGTCCTTACCACATGAAATGTATCTCTTGTGCAGAGAACAAAATCAAACAGGCCTCCAAAGGTGCAGAATCAGGAAGGGAGGTTACAAAACCTTATGAAGTAATTCATGCTGATTTGGTGGGACCTCTAGCGCCCTCTAGAGGAAACTCACGGTATTTTCTAGTTCTCATTGATTCATTTTCCAGATATGTCTGGGTTTATGTGTTGCAAAAGAAATCAGAGGCTTTTCAGAGATTTAAGCAATTCTGTGCATGGCTTAAGAATGTGCACAATGAACATGTACGCTGTTTTTTTACTGACCGAGGTGGTGAGTTTTGTTCAGAAGAATTTGAAAGTTTCCTCTCTGAACAGGGAATTGAACACTTGACCGCCACACCCAGGTCACCATGGCAAAATGGCCTGTGTGAGAGAATGAACCAAACGTTGCAACAAGGGATAAGAACTCTGTTGCATGATTCAGGCCTCTCTAACCTTTTTTGGGGGGAAGCTCTGTCTTGCTTCACTTATGTCTATAACAGGAGATTTCACTCAAGTATTAAGAGTACTCCGTATGAGATGCTGTTTCAGAAGAAACCATTTGTAAAACATTTGAAAATTTTTGGTTCAGAAGTCTGGGTACACACTGTGAAAAATGACAAATTGAGTAAGTGTGGTCAACATGGTATCTTTCTAGGATATGAGAAAGGTTCTTATCGTGTTCTGATGACAGACACAAAAGCAATAAGGTTGACCAGGAGCATAGACTGCAATCCCAAATGGGATACAGTTGGTATTTTCCAATGTTACCCACTGTCTGATGATGGAAATGTAAAACCAAAACCAGAAAAGAAAAAGGTTAAGTCTGATGATGCTGATTCTAGTGATGGTGGAGAGTCTGATCCAGATACAGACCTTCACAGTGCCCAAGCCTCAGTTAAAGATGAGCCAGAGGCTGGTGCAGATGAACAACCTTTGTTCACAATAGATCCTCATTCTCCTAAAGAGGAAGTGGATCCAGATGATCAGGAGACTGTAAGAAGGTCCGAAAGAACCACCAAGGGAAAACCACCAAAGCGTTTTTCTATTGAGTTTGCCAAAACTGCTGTTACTGCCAGTAATTCAGATTCTGTGTTTGAACCAACCAGTTACAAAGAGGTTCAAAACATGTCAGCCAAAGACGCAGAACCTTGGCTTAATGCTATGAAATCTGAATTGAATTCCCTCAAGCAGAATGAAACGTGGGAATTGGTTCCACAAGAACCAGGCATGAAATTAATAGATAGCAGGTGGATTTTCAAAGCCAAAACTGACAAACATGGTAAAGTGGTCAGACACAAAGCTAGACTAGTAGCTCGTGGTTTTTCTCAAATTCCTGATCAAGACTACCACGAGACATATTCACCAACAGTTAGGTTTGAAAGTGTCAGACTGTTGATGAAACTTGCTGCTGAGGAAGGCATGACAATTTCACACCACGATGTGAATACCGCATTTTTATACGGTGTTCTAGATGAAAACATTTATATGCAACCACCAGATGGTGTACAAGTAAAGCAAGGAATGGTGTGCAAGTTAAAAAAGGCTTTGTATGGCCTCAAACAAAGTTCTCGCTGTTGGTATACCAAACTTACCGAAATACTGTTTTCCTTAGGTTTTGAACAAGGAAAGGCCGATTCCTGTGTTTTTGTAAAGGAGCACAAGCAACAGAAGTTGTATTGCATCTTTTACGTTGACGATCTCTTATTCTTTTGGAAAAATGTAAATATTTACAAAGACACACTCACGAAGTTGCAGAAACATTTTGATATGAAAGATCTGGGAGATGTGACTAATTACTTGTCATTAGAAGTTGAAAGGAATGACAAAGGTGATGTTCTGTTACACCAGACATGCAAAATTAATGATTTGGTCCAGAAATTGAGACTCACTGAGTCAAATGCAGTGGACACTCCCATGGTCACAGGGTACCAACATGACACAACTGCTACAATGTTTCCTGATGTCACATTGTTTCGGAGCATATTGGGCAAGCTAAGTTTCATAGCTAGATGTACCAGGCCTGATATTGCCATTAGTGTAAATCTGCTCAGCAGATATTCAAACAATCCCACAGTGCAAGACTTTAAGGTGCTCAAACGCATTGTGAACTACCTTAAAGGTACTATGCACTATCGCTTGCGTCTTTCTAGCCAGAAGTCAGGTGGTCTAGAAATTTACACGGATGCCAGTTTTGGAAGTGACGCAGTTGATGGAAAAAGCACTTCAGGTATCTGTTATATGTACAACCAATGTGTTTTTGATTGGGCATGTAAAAAGCAAGCGACTGTAAGTTTGAGTTCATGCGAAGCAGAGCTCAATGCATTAACTCACTCACTTATGGACATTGAGTGGTTACTGCAGCTATGCCAAGACATTAGACTGAAAGTTACTTGTCCAGTTAATGTATACCAGGACAGTAAATCTTGCATAGCACTGATACATTCTGAAGGTTGCAAGCAAAGAACAAAGCATTTGCAGATAAAGTTACAACGCGCCAGAGAATGTATTCAGAAAAATGTTGTGAAGGTTTCATATGTACCAGGGAAGGAGATTCCTGCTGATGTGTTGACTAAGGCTGTGAACAAGGAACAACTTGGTATATATGTTAAACAGTTACAGTTATGTTAGATTCTCCCAAACCTCAGGATGAAATGGGGGAGTATGTTAGTATTTCACCCCCTCCCTTTGTGAGAATCGTGTGACTTATGGTCTGAGAGAAGGGGGAGGGAACTGAGTCTTTGATCTCTTAATTAACTTCTCTCTGCCAGACAGAATGTAACCTTCACTGTGTGTGTTAGACAGGGTTCGTTCTGTAGATAAGATGTGTGGAAGAAAACCTAGCCACACAGGCTGTATAGTTATGTGTATATTGTAGCTTGTAGAAAATAAAAGAAGAACTGTTTCAAGTTAAAATAGCTAGCGCTTTATTCGACCTCTGAGGAAGTGAGGGTGCTCATGACAGACAGTCTTGAGTCCAGATATTTATGATTGAGCTGTAGGTGTTCCAGTCTTATCGCCTGGCCCAGTCGGGGCACGAAGTGGGGCACAAGACCTGGATAGATCCTGGCTTAAATCAACAGGGGGTTGGAGCCTTTGTTGGTGGTCCACTATGGATGGCTCAGGTGCATAGCTCTTAACTACTAGCAGCTGTGCATTCAGTGCTGTAGGCTGAAGCCTATGGAACCCCTTCCCAACTGAGATTAGACCCTCCTTTCTGAACGTGACTAAGATTTTTTTGTCCCATACCTTGTCATAAGGTATGATCATGTTCTTATTGTTTTAACTTCCCGTTTTCTGTGGATAGTTTCTTTATGAGCACCGGAGCAAGACGGTTTGAGCATATAACATTGATAATAATAATAATAATAATAATAATAATAATAATAATTTATACCCCGCCCATCTGGCTAGGTTTCCCCAGCCACTCTGAGCGGCTTTCAACCCAATACACTACAGCATCAAACAGTGCCTTCAGCGCACTGATCCTGGTCCGACTGCACTGTCTACCAATTACATTTCCAGGCCCAATTTCAAAGTGCTGGTTTTGACCTACAAAGCCTTAAACCGCAACACCTCAAGGACCTCCTCTTTCCATATGAACCAACCTGGACCTTGAGATCATCTTCTGAGGCACTCCTTAGTGTGCCTCCTCCTCGAGGGTGGTAACATGAGAACAGGGCCTTCTCTGCAGTGACTCCCCATCTGTGGAATGCTCTCCCCAGGGAAGTTCGCCAGGCGCCTTCATTATACAGCTTTTGGGCGCCAGGCACAAATTTTCCTCTTTAACCAGGCCTTTAGCTGATTTGATTGACATCCTATGCCCTTTTAAAATGTGGGGTTTGGGGGGGGGGTTACTGGGTTGTTGTTTTTATTTTGATTATGTATTTTGTGGTTTTATTGGTTTTATTCTGTGAACCACCTTGAGACCTCCGGGTATAGGGCGGTATATAAATTCAATGATGATGATGATGATGATGATGTTAAGCAACAAATCTTGCAACAAGGGGCATTAAAAAAAAATCAGTTGAGTCCACAATTCCGTAACTGTGCTATACAAACACAGAATCTGATTTGGCAAGTCAAAGAACAACAAGGCTTTTGTTTACTTTTCTAAGAAAATGAAAGAAGGAATATTTCTAACCTCCACAAAGTGTCTGAAAGCTTACAGTACATTGCCTGGCAAGATCTCAGGGGGGAAAGCCCAGAGAGAAGCGACTGAACAGGTTTCCGCCAATGGTTGCATGCGGATGCTGCAGTGCTACGCTCAAATCCCGCCTCCTCAAATAAGGGATGAAAAGTAGGCACCTCTACACATGAGCTAAGTTTAAATAATGAAAATGTCCCAAAATTTCTGGCTCCAAATTTTGATCCCCGTCCCCCGCCCAAGTACAGAAAATACAAGCACAAAACTAGTCTTGTCTAGGGAAAGAAGAGAGATTTTCTTACTGTTCTTGAGTGCAGTGGCAAACTCCTGTCCTCCTCTTTTCTTGAACTCCAGGAAGGTATCTGGCTGGGGAAGCTGGTTGGCTGTCAGGAGAACCTTCTGCAGTTTAATTCGCCCTTCCAAGAGCTGATCCCACAGAGCTTTAGTAAAGCAGGGAGCAGGGTAGAGAGGAGAAAGACAAAACAGCGTCATTAAATAGGAACATAGGAAGCTGCCTTATACTGAATCAGACCACGGGTCCACCCATTATTATTATTATTATTAAATTTAATGTAGCACAGTATTGTTTCGAACTGTTAGTACTGATAATCTTCTTTTGTTATTTCATAAACTGGCTTGAATTTTGTATGGGTGGTTTTGTGGTTTTTTTTAACAATGAAGCACCATATAAAACAAATACAAACATGGCTGCTCTCCAAAGTTTCAGACAAAGGTTTCTCCCATCCCTACACAGAGATGCCCGGGATTGAACCAAGGCCCTTCTGCATGCGAAGCAGATGCTCTACCACTCAGATGCGGTCACTCAGGGGTGTATTGTTTTTGCAGCTATGGCTGTTCATGGCTGACATATCAAAGCTCCAAGTATTCCCTCGCTTCCCCCACAACTGCCTGCCAGAGGGACGGCAAGCAGTACCTTGTTAGCTTCCTAAATATTGAAAGCAATATGCTCAAATTTGGGTAAAATGCAAAAAAAGCCTGCTCTCTCTCCTTATTTCTAATGCACCTTCCAGGTAAAGCCCTCTGAAGGAGCATACTAAGGTGAGCATGGTAATAATGTACTTCCTTTAACAAACATAAGAGTTCTTATTTTATACCAAGCCTCAGCCTGAATACCTTTCAACTAAAGGTGTGCTCCAAGCAAGGATTCATTTAACTAAGATCTGACTTTTTCTGCTAACATTTCCCACGTTCATTGAAAGCCACATGGGAGAAGAGACTGCCCACTGACCTATTTGATTCTTCACGGCTTTTCCTTTAGCAACTTCTTCGGCCACTCGGTCTTTAGAGAATGGCAACAGCCCCCCAAGATGTTTACTCTCCCTCACATCCGCCACCATCTCCTCCTCCTCCTCGCTCCCCGCGGCGCTTTCCTCCGATGTCGTTCCACCTTCGCTGCCTTCTTCCATGCCGTCTCCCTCATCTCCGCTGCCTTCTTCAGCACTGTCTTCTTCCTCATCTTCCTCCAACATTTCCGTCGCACTGCCCATTTCATCCATCCCCTCTGCAAATTTCGCAAAATCGTCCACAGCTTGGAAAACGAAAGTTTCTTCCTTCAGTTTCCCCAGCGGTTTCCTTTCTTCTTCCTCCTCCTGGCTGCTGGCAACACTGCAGGTAGCATCCTCCTCATCTGTTTCCTCTTCCTTGTTTGAAGTCTGCTCATCTATCAATTACAAAACAAAAGGACAATTGTTAACACTTATCCGTCACGAACTGCACCCAATCCATTACAGTAAGGCCAAAGCTGGTGCTTAACTGTGTACATCAGGGGCTGGGAACAATTTCGGCTCCAGGGGCCAGATCTCTATCAAGATCAGTCTTGTGGGGCAAATCTGACAGGTGGGGCAGGGCCATGCACCTGTCAATCACCTGTTGTCAGGTGCAAGGTGCTACTAAAATGAAGGGTTTATTTACATTTGTTTTAGCGGGGAGGGTGTGCATGGAATCCTTACAACATATAGAGCGCAACAGGCTGAATAGTAATGTTTTTAACAAGTTTCTTTACTGGTTACTTCCTAACATACGAATCAAGTCCAGGATGTACACCATATACAATCCTTAAGCAAGGTATATAACTTATTTAATTAAATCCAACGCAGATATATTTCTTCCTTCCTTAATACATTCTTGTTTGAGTTTATATATTACACAGTCCTCGAATATGATTAAGGTAAGGTCCCCGGAATGTCACAGAAACCCTTGCTTAAGGTTTATACAGGTGAAACTCGAAAAATTAAAGAGTATCATGGAAAGGTTCATTTCTTTCAGTAATTCAACTTAAGAGGTGAAACTAATATATGAGATAGACTCATGACATGCAAAGTGAGATATGTCAAGCCTTTATTTGTTATAATTGGGATGATTATGGCGTACAGCTGATGAGAACCCCAAATTAACAATTTCAACTTTAGGGTTTTCATCAGCTGTACGCCATAATCATCACAATTGTAACAAGCAAAGGCTTGACATATCTCGCTTTGCATGTCATGAGCCTAGCTCATATATTAAACTCCAGTACCTAATGAAAACAATTGCTTACATAAATGGACTTATCCACGATATTCTAATTTTTCGAGTTTCACCTATATATGGCGTACATCCTGAACTTGATTCTTATGTTAGGAAGTGACGAGTAAAGAAACTTATTACAAACATTAACATTCAGCCTGTTGAGCTCTGTATGTTGTAATTACTGCATCTGCGTAACAAGGTATTGTATTTGTTTTGTGCATGGAATCCTGCACGACTCCCCACCACCACCACCACCACAAAGAATCCTGGGAACTGTAGTTTACCCCCCTCAGAGCTACAATTCCCAGCACCCTTCACAAACTGCTGCATACGAACCATACAACTGAAGCTCATCACTTCCCCCAAAATACTCCTGCTACAATTCCCAGCACCCTTAAACTACGATTTGCAGGATTCTTTTGAGGAGGGGAGAAGTCATGCTCTTTAAACATAAAAAGTGTGTAAGCAACCTAAGTTGATCTGGTATTCCTTGGCTATAAGGGTAACATTAAAATAATTATAGCATAGCTTCCTTAAAGGCAGAGGTCACCAACATGGTGAACATATGCTGGTAGAGGCCTTCACTGGTGCCCACAGGGCCCCCTCCCATGGCTGAAATTAAGCTTGAAAGCGCTCTGTTATAGCTAATGGAATCTGTTGCAGTGCCTGGTGCAGGATGTGTGCGTGTGTCACCCCCCAACAGTTCCTCCTGTTTGCAAATGCACCCACAGACCACCGCAAAAAAAGGCTGGCTGCCCCTGTTTAAAGATCAACTCCCATTTTACAATATGTGTATTTTCAAGATTTTGGCTCAGGCACGGGAGTGGGGGGGGGGGATGACAAGGAAGTTCATGGAGCTTTCCCCCCTCCCTCCCTCCCTCCCCCCACCTTGGCAGATTGACGCCTCAAACTTGCACTTTCCTGCAGCAGCTGAACCGATTATCAGACCCATTGATTAGCTGACAGCCTTTGCCATTAAATAATGAGATAATGGGCGAGTATTACAAGGTGATCAAGCACCCTTGCGTACATCTTTATTAAGGGGGGGGGCGGAGTGAGGCATCGTACACAGGGATACAGTTTCCGAGAAATCTATCAATGTTTTTTTTTTAAAAAAAAAACTTGCCAATTTCCCTCTCACTGATCCAACAGCAACCTGACAACCTGGGACCTCCATGCAACATGAAAATATTACAGTGACGTCTCAGGACAGAAAGAGTGGCCTGCAAACTGCTTAAGCATGCTAGAACGCCACCATTCTAATTCTGCATGCTTTTTCCAACACCAGCTAACGGTCTGATTCAGAACCAAGACATCCCACAATACTTAGCATTCAAAAGTATTACCACTACTACTACTAATAATAATTGTTGTTGTTGTTGTTGTTCAGTCGTTCAGTCGTGTCCGACTAATAATAATAATAATCTATTATATTTGTATACAGCCCTTCATCTGAAAAATCTCAGGGCTGTTCACAGCATAAATATACAGAATAAAACCACAAAGTGCATAATAAAAATGGGGGGAAGGACACTCACAAAATACCCTCCCCTTCCCCCATGATTGATAATGAACTTTTAAAAACGTTTAAAGAAATGCTTTTTTCAAAAGTCCAGAAGCACTGTTGTTGGGGATAACAACAACAGAAGTAAATAAATAAAAAAAATAAAATAAAAAATAAAGCTTCCCCAAAAAGCATTTAAAAGGGGTAAAGGGACCCCTGACCATTAGGTCCAGTCGCGGATGACTCTGGGGTTGCGGCGCTCATCTCACTTTATTGGACGAGGGAGCTGGCGTACAGCTTCCGTGTCATGTGGCCAGCATGACTAAGCCGCTTCTGGCGAACCAAAGCAGTGCCTGGAAACGCCATTTACCTTCCCACTGGAGCAGTACCTATTTATCTACTTGCCCTTTGATGTGCTTTCGAACTGCCAGGTTGGCAGGAGCTGGGACCGAGCAACGGGAGCTCACCCCGCCGCGGGGATTCGAACCGCCGACCTTCTGATCAGCAAGCCCTAGCCTAGGCTCTGTGGTTTAAAGGGGTACTGGCGTCTAAAGATGTAGAATGGATCTGCCAGCCAAACCTCTCTGGGGAGAGCATTCTACAAACAAGGAGCCACTGCAGAAAAGGCCCGTTCTCACATCGCCACCCTCTGAACCTCTCGCAGCAGAGGCACACGAAGAAGGGCCTCAGATGATGATTTCAGGGTCTAGGGAGGGTGGCTGGGGCCGATGGGAGTTGTGGCCCAAAATATCTATAGGGCACCACATTGGAAAAGACTGTCCTAAACATTAATACAGCTTGACAAGAAATGGGGAATCCTCCGACAAAAAATGGGAATTGTGCAGGGTCTCACCTGACAGTTGAACGTCTCCCCACATCTCTTCCTCCAAAGCTTTGCGGGATATGGCCTTCCCACGGTATCTCTTATCAGCATCCAAAAGGTGGGAGGAGACCCCCTTTCGTATGTGCCCAAGCGCAAGGACATCATCTTCATCTCCTTCGTCAAACTTGTCAACCACCCTGGCTGCGGTGGCTGCGAAAGGGGGAGAGAAGGTGAAAGAGATTAAAGGGGGGGTTAGAAGGGGGGAAATTCCACCCACCCCTCCAGTGGTCCAGGGAACACACAGCTTTTCAGATGTGGCCAGAACACTACTTGCAATAGCTCCTCAGCCAACGTGATCAGGGATGATGGGAGTTGCAGCCCAGCAACATCTGGAGAGTCAGAGATGGCTTCTGCGCAGAAAGATACACCACCAAATATTCACAGTGATAGTTAAATTGATATTCCTGTGCAGCAAGGCACGATACCCTGGAATTCTAAATACCAGGAACAAGCAATAATAAGGGTTCACCGCACCATGTCTGGGAGTTCCACTGTTTAAACCACAATGCTGGACTAATAAGACCTCACTCAGATGCAGCCAAGATGATTCCTGCCATGTGTAGCAGCAGAAACCCTGGTTAACTTTCACCATCAGCTACCAACACATCCCTAAAGAATGGTTAAGATAGGGAGAGGGAACAGCATTGCAGGCCCTGCCCTGTGGAACTCCCTGCCACTAGAGGCACAGCAGAAACCATCCTTGCCTTTTTTTCCAGGCGTCTTCTGAAAACCATACTGTTTAGGCAGATCTTCACATTACGAATTTCTCTTTTTAACCGACCAGTTATATTTAGGGACTGATTGTATTATTTTTGTATACAAAAACCTTGATGATAGTTTATGAAAGCATAGATTACAAATATTCAAATAAATTTGCCCCCAGGAGTGGAAGGAAGGCACATTCCTAGTCTCTTATTTTACTAAGAGCATCATCATTACACTCTTGGAGGCTGATGCAAACACACGTTTTACGAAGTAGGGCTGTCACCCCATTAAAGAAATGTTACTCAATTAATTGTATGGGTCCTTAATCAACTATTTTAGTCAATCAAAACCTTTCAAGCCTGGCAGTGTAGTGTAATGAATCAACCAACTACAACAAAGCAGTCCTAACTAAGGAGAGATCTTCTTGAGATCAAGTTCTGAATTTCTTTGCCAATTATCACAGCAGGTCCATGATGTTAAACTGAGATACCATCTCAGCAATAAACACCTTCACATTATGCACCAGTCAGTGGCATTGAATGAACCAGCTGCAAACCTCTTGGTTCTATACGCCAACATTTTTTTATTGTTTGTTTTTATTTTATTAAATTTCTACACTGCCCTTCATCCAAGGATCACAGGGCAGTTTACAATATAAAAACTCAACATTAAAGATCCTAGGTGGATAGCATATAGAAGTAGGGTGTGTTGAGTTTTTTAACTTTCAAATTCCAAAAATGAGGGGTACTAAAAAGTTGTAACATGATTTGAGAATTCAAATGCTATTTTGGTTAAATTAATATAATGTAGTTTTCTTTGGTAAGTAAAATGTGCATAGATTTTTAATGGTTGCAAAGTACCTGCAGTTATATCAGGGGTAGGCAACCTAAGGCCCGGGGGCCGGATGCAGCCCAATCACCTTCTAAATGCGGCCCGCGGATGGTCTGGAAATCAGCGTGTTTTTACATGAGTAGAATGTGTGCTTTTATTTAAAATTCATCTCTGGGTTATTTGTGGGGCATAGGAATTCGTTCAATTTTCCCCCCACATGGTCTGAGGGACAGTGGACCACCCCACAGCTGAAAAAGGTTGCTGACCGCTGTGTTATATCATATAGTATTAGCAGTATTAGTATTATTTAGCATTACTTGACATTTTCAGAAGGTAAAATAAAATTATTTGGTTTTCTGAAAGCAGTTTATGTGCTTCTTCATCAAACAGACTTACCAAGCTAAATGTTGTCCAATAACAAAAATAATAAGATTTGAATTCCTCACACCTGGAAACATGTTTTTAAAATGCCTCATAAAAAACACATGCAAAAACTTTCACCCCCTTGATAAGCCCTAGTACAGGAGGCTTCCTTAAACTTCTTGCAAGGAGTTCTGGGAGCTGTAGTTTGTTAAGAGAAAGCGCCTGCTCCCCTCCAGGATCTACAATTTCCAGAGCGGCTTAAACAATCAATCTCTTTTCTCAAAGCTATGGGAACTGTAGTTCTTGGAGGTGAAGAGGGGTCTCACCTAACAACTCTCCAAACAACATCTCTCTCACATACATACACACAGGACAATTCCCCTAATTTGCTAAATAAAAATAAAAAATAAACCCACCACATAACATGCACACGTGGCCAAGGAAACTTTCACTAGCTCTCTGAAACCCAAGTACACGCATGCACCCACGCACACGTATGCGTGTCCCGAGACAATTGCGCAAACGCACACACGTGTCCAGGGGGCCTTTCCACTCGCTTGGTGAAACCCATTCAGCGACATGCACGCGGGCACACGTGTCCAGGGGTATTTCCACCCGCTTGGTGAAAGCCACCCAGCGACACACACGCGCGCGCACACACACACACACGTATCCAGGAGCTCTCCCACCACCGTTTCCAACCCACGTGTCCACACACAAGCACCGGCCCCTGCTTCCTGCCCCGCTTCTCGGGAGAGAGACGGAGCCCGAAGCCGCCCCGTTGCGGTTGCTTCCCCGCCCGCACCCACTCACCGTCCTCGGGGTCGTCCTCGGGGTCGTGCAGGGCGCGGGGCAGCGGGTTGAGCAGCCGCTCCAGCTCCTCAGCTAAGGGCGCCGCCATCTTGAGCCTCTCCTCGCCCGCCCGGAAAAAGGAGGCGGAGGCGGCAAAGGGCCGCCCAAAGGAAAGGCCGGGGAAGGGGCGGGCCTCTCGCTTTGCACATTTTTGCACGCGAGGAAACTTCTATGCATATACATTAAATGCACACACACACCCTCCGCTCAAATTTCCAGGGCGGTTTTCATTATGGCTAGAGCACCACTGCAGCTGCCAACCCTCTTTTTATTTCATTATTATTATTATTATTATTTTGCTGCGTGGTTTTGCATTTAGGCTGCCAGACCTTGCGATGAATCTTCAAGGGTTTGTTTGTTTTTTACAATCAAGCAGCAGTGTATAAATTTTGTTGTTTAATTTTGGTGAATGTTTCTTAACGAGACGCTTTTATCAACTTACTGATCAGATGTCAAAGGAATAAACAACTATCTGGCTTTGCGAAGACATCTAAAGGCAGCCCTGTTTAGGGAAGCTTTTAATTTTAGATTAATTCTTGTATTTTAATATTTTGTTCGAAGCTGCCCAGAGTGGCTGGGGAAACCCAGATAGGCTGGGTATAAATAATAAATGTATATTTTATTATTATTATTATTATTATTATTGTATGTTTTTTAGTTAATTGTGTAATTTTTTTCATGTTCCGGGCTGCCTTCAGCATGATTTTCTATGGCAAGGGAGCATGCTGATTAAAAGTGAGGGTGATGATAATGGTGGTGGCCACATTCACAACAAATATATTTTAAAGCACTATGTATGTAGGGTTGCCATATTTCAAAAAGTAAAAACCAGGACACCCTGAAAGTTGTTGAGTTGTTTTTTATTATTATTATTATTATTATTATTATTATTATTATTATTATTTGGGAAAACACTGAAAACACCAAAAAAAAACCACACTGTTTGTTTGTTTACTTGCCGAAGATCCAGGACAAACCGTGGCCTTCTGAAAATTCCCCACAGACATCACTTCTGCCTTTGAAATCCTGGTAATATCTGGGCACCACTTTGAAACAGGGATGGCTTCCCCCAAAGAAATTTGGGAGCCATAGTTCTGGGTGCTGCTGGGAGATGTTAGGATACACACACACACCACTTTCATCTTGCAGAGCTACAGGTTCCCTGGGAAGAGCAATGGATTGTTCAACCACTCTAGGTCTTGTAGTTTTGGGAGGGGAACGGTGAAACACTTGTGGCACCTTGGAAGACTTAACACATTTATTACGACTCCTTGCTTTTGTGAGAACGCAGGTCAATATGTCTACCCTTGTGGAACCTGTGCGCGTTCACTTTTATGGCTGAGGGGATGGATTTCAGCCTAAGCCGCCTCTATCTTCATGCTGCGCTCTAATAATGTGTTACGTTTCAAATGTCCAAAGCACTTCGCGTAACTGAAATCCTTATGACGATAAGCGAGTGTCATTTTGCGTACATTTCACAGAAGGGGAAACTGAGGCCAAAGGAAAGAGGGTATGGCCTGAGCCCAGCTACTTAGTTATAGATTCATAGCTTGGTCTCTTAGCAGCTGCATCACACCAGTAGGGTAAAACCCCTACAACAAACACGCTGGTTTCCTGGGTATCTCAACATATTGTTGGGGGGAGGGGAGCTATCAAGAGTCCCAAATCCCATGCAGGTCTGCTGATAAGAGAGCTTCTTGCTGAAGCTGCTTTGCCTTTTAAATGATTGGATAGGAGGGGCTTGGGGAGGGAAGATCTCCTTTGCCTGGAGAGCCGCTGTCAGGCTCAGGGATGGGGACCCATTCCCCGCCCAATGGTGGGTGAGGTGAGAGGGAAAAAGTGGGTCAGGCACAGTTGGCAACATTCCCAGCATGCAAATTCCAGAAGTTTCTCCAGTCTCCATGACCACAAGAAAATGCAATTTAATTGGGCTGGGTTTTTGTTCAGGGGTTTTTGTTAGGGAGGGACTGCTGCTGTTACTTTTTTTTAATGTATCTTTACTTTGGATCCCATTAAGATTTATGTGGAAGTTGTTCCACCAGGTTGTGTACTTTTTGTTGTTTTATTCATTGCTTGATTATTTTTGTTTTGTATATAATTATGCATTATTATTATTTTACATGTTGTAAGCAGCCTTGAGCATGGTCCCAATTACGGAAAGGCAGCATACAAATAAAATAATGTATACTGTATGTATATAATTTGCAACCCGCTTCAAAAGTTTTATCTGATGAATGGGACTGTAGTCCGTGAAGGCTTATGCCATCGTATGTTTGTTGGTTCTTAAAGTTGCAAAACGTTCTGTTGTCTTTGCTAACACTAATATACCCCTCTGCAGAAGTCATCTGTGGCAGTATATTTTAGGATGGCTGTAGTCCTGAATCTACTGACCTGAGAGTAAATCTATTTGAATTAAGTGGGATTAACGTCTGAGCAGGCATGTCTCACATTGAATTCTAGGTGATTAAAAGACAAACAGAAAGGTAATATTGAGTGTGTGTGTGTGTTGCAGGTTCAGAAAGTAGCACTAGGCGTGGAAAAGATATGCTTGTGTTTTATTTCATAAAATTTATACACTGCTTGATTGTTAAAATCCTTGAAGCGGTTGTGCTGTTTCCAACCTATAAATCTAATACTGTAAATTACTTTTAAACTGTGACTATGTGAAATTTCCCACATGTTAAATCGGCAGTGGGGAACCACTGGCCCCTGGTCTAATTAGCCCTCCCTGGCCTCCCCCTTTGATGTGCAAGGCTGTTCAACCAAGCCATGCACACCTGTGCTACACCTGATGTCAGGTACAGGACAGGTCAAGAGGCACCAGGCTTTGCAAGCGCTGATCATCAACTGGTCATCAGCACTTTCAAAGTGCTGTGCCTTTGCCTGTGTGGTTTGATTTCAAGCCATGCAAACAAAGGAAGATGGGTCACCTGATGTCATTGTGATGTCAGGTGATTGACAAGTGGATAGCCCTGCCTATCTGCAAAAGTTGTCCTATTAAGAAATGGAAACAGTTAAGGATCCAACTAACATGCAGGATACATTTCCCCATCACCACCGAATTAAATATTTCACAAATTCGGGGACAAAGCATTCCTTCGTGAATCAATATGATTTATTGATTTTCATTCCTTTCCCCATACAGATCATGGATGGAATTAGAAAGATTTGGTTCCCTCAGTGGGTGTGTGCCATTTACACTTCATCACACTCACTGGCCAGGCCAAGGAGTGCATCAACTGGAAAGGTTTTTATTCCATCCATAAAATGTTTGATTATTTCTTTTTGAAAACAATCATATGCACGCACAAGTACTGAGCCTAATTTGTCCCCCAACTTGTGATTCTCTGTTTGCATATTTGGCACCTAGGTTTCAAAATGTAAGACCATACTATATAATGAATTTTAATAAAAAGAGGTGTTCAAAAGCAAAATCCTGTGCGTGCCAAGAGCTCAGTGTGGCTTACTCCCTGGTAAGTGTAGTCAGAACTGCAGCCCACCCACGTCATATAATCAAACAACAAACATACACAGAATGTACTGGGAATTCAATAGCAGATATGAGTACTTATGGAAGCATTCAGCCATACCAGAAAACATCCCAATATATTGACCCATGTATTTCTAACCCCCCAGAGTGCCAGATTAATGCCTTTCTTCCCAATATAGAAAAGCACTAAATATATAATGGAAAGCCTGCATGGGTGTGTGCATATTTTGAAAGAATAATTGTGTTGGCTTGTACCAGCAACCTCACTTTCAAAATTGATAATTCTGTATCTCCTGAAAGACTCTAAGGCTGCACTTAACCTGGGAGGAAGCCCCGCTGCACCTTACTTCTGAGTAACTTGCATAGGATTGCGCTGTAAGGTTGCTATTCTGTGCTCACTTGCACAGGAGTAAGTCCCACTGAATGAAGAGAGGCTTACTTCTGGAGTAAACACACAGAGGATTGTGCTAGAATACAGGGGGAGAGGGTCACACAAAATTAATGCTTTTCTTCCCAATATAGGAAAATGGCAATTACAATAGGAAAATGAACTTTGGTGGGTTCCCCCTTCATAAATTAATATTTTCACGATTGTTGTTGTTCAGTCGTGTCCGACTCTTCGTGATCCCATGGACCAGAGCACGCCAGGCACGCCTATCCTTCACTACCTCTCGCAGTTTGGCCAAATTTTCACGATACAGTACTTTGAAGGGCAAGAAATAGGAAGCATTGCGTGGGGCTGCCTTCTTCTTCCTGCACTGCGTTTTTTACAAGTTTATTCAGAAGTAAGCCCCACCAAGTTGGGCAGGAGGACTGATCAGTTCCAAATCAATCTGCTTCGGATAATAGCCTTTGAAGTGACATGGCAAACATGGAAGGAAAAGTGAAACTGGTAAAAGATGCTGAGTTGCCAAATTATGCCGGGGGGGGGGGAGAGAGATTAGATTAAGGGCATTTAAGAGTTGTGGGGAACCTCAGGTCCAGGTAGGCCTCAGGACTCCCCTCAGGACAGGTGGCACAACCCCAGGCCATGCCTCTGGCCATTCCTCCTCAAATCCTTTCACCTGAATGAAATGTTTCATTAAACTTTGACTATGGCTCTTGCTACCCTGAATAAGGGATGGAGAGATGGTGTGTAAAAGTGTATGACTTTCACATGGCTGGAATGCACAAAGGCAAGTGTTGCCTCTGCTGTTCTACTCACTCGCCTCTGGCCCCATCCAGCACTGTCATGGCGTGAGTCCCTCAAATGTTTGCCCGTGAGAGGCAGCAGCCCTCAGGCTTGCAAAGGTTCCTCACCCCTGCATTTAGAACATGATGCCACCCAGGGCCAGCCCAAGACATTTTCGCACCTGAGGCGAACCAGAACATGGCATCCCTACCCAGCCTGCAAATAAAGGTTGAGTGAAGATGCAGCATGAATAGGCAGGGCTAGTCCAAGACACTGCGCTGCCCGGGGCAGAGGACAAGATGGCGCCCTCCCTGTTCCATGTACAGAAGCTGACTGGAGCTGTCGTTGAATCTTAACTTCAACCTGGCAACAGGATGACATCCTCCAGCCTGTGGTTTATATAGGTCTGATCTCCAACACAGGGGAATGGCCCTGGGTTCAAGAGGAACGGAGGGTGCCTGTTGCTTCTGCCTGAGGAGACTACTTCCCCTAAATAATTATGGGAGCTGTGTTTTGTTAGGGATGCTGAGAGTTGTTAGAAGGCCCCTGTTCCCCTCACAGGACTATAATTCACAGAGTGGTTCGTCAATGTCTCTTCCTCAGGAAGTCTGGGAATTGTAGCTCTGAGGGGGGAATA
This sequence comes from Lacerta agilis, assembly GCF_009819535.1. NCBI lineage: Eukaryota > Metazoa > Chordata > Lepidosauria > Squamata > Lacertidae > Lacerta > Lacerta agilis. The sequence continues at coordinate 37,432,442 of NC_046326.1, forward strand.
GGGGCCTCCTAACAACCCTCAGCAACCTTAGCAAACAACAGCTCCCATAATCCTTTTGGGGGAAGCCATTACTGCTTAAAGTGGTGCGATAGCGTTTCAAATGCACGACGCGAATGTGGGTTGAAAAGTGTAACACGTGAGGGAGGCAAACACTTCTTATGAAGCGCAGTGGCGGGCCTTGGAGTCTCAAATTTCCGTGGCGCCCTGCGAGATGCCAAAATTCGGTCCTCACACACACACACACCTCTTGCTTTCCACCAAGGCTCCGCACCCAGTGCAACTGAACCAGTCGCACTCCCCTAAATCTGCCTGTGTGAAACGTATGCACTGATGTCAAAGAGACAAACACATGCCTGCCTGACTCCACCATGACCCCGCTTGAGAATCCACTGCAATCCTCAAGAGTAGGCCAAGCCACAGGTAATATAATAGTGGCTCGGTCTTGTGGTTAAACCATGACAATAAAAATTCATCTTCCTTCAAGGTTAGCTTAGTTGTGTTGCACACGCAGCTCTGTCCTCCAATGGAGGGGAATTGGAGGAATGGCTGGGACAGGGGGCACTGCCACCTGAAGTGGTTGACTCAGCCTAATGGTAGAGCCGTACTTCAATCCTACATGTATTTGGGGCAGAGTGAGCATTCAAATGTGTGTGTATGTTCTTCAAATCCACAGTCAGTAACTATCTGCTGTAAGAAGGTCCCATGCTACCAGAAATATTCAAGAGAACGGTGAACACCCTTGCTGTGACAATTTCATCAGACGTGGCGGGAAAGCCTTGGGGAGTTTCTCTCAGGATTCTCCAAGAAGCTTCTTCAAATCGCTGAGGAGAAATCCCCAAGAGCACTTCAAACTTAATTTTAACATGAAATCCAACCTGAGAAATGTCACCAGCATTATCAAAACTCGTAGCGCTTTCCTCAAAAACGTAATCTGAGGAGAAACCACCAGATTCTCATTGAATTAATGCAGAATCCAATGACAAGTTATGGATGAGTGAAAACATTGTCAGATTTCGATATTCTTATAAAAAGCTCTTCTGCTATTCCTCAGAATCCCAAAGAAGAAGAAAATTCTGAGGAAATAATTGCCTGAGGAAGAACCCACACAATTAAAATTTTGCTTTTGGCAATATTTAAAAGAGATCAGAATCCTCCTTCTTGACCACCTCTCTCCCCGGGCCCCAATGTCATAAATCTTTTAAAGTACTGAATGAAACACAGGTTATCTAAACATCAGATTTTCTAATTTTATTAAAAATTCACAAATTTTTTAATCCAACTTTCCCCCCCTTTCATACAGTGAATGGTCTAATATGCACTGGAGGTCACACAAGCTTAGGTTTATTTGAACAATAAAAGACATATGAGAAATTTAATATATAAAGGAAAAAAAGTAGCAGCTGCTGACTGCATATTTGACCATAAAATTTAAATATTTTGGACTTTTTTTCTTTTAAAGACACAAAAATAAAACCTGTGTGGGTCTATATAAGTCATATTAACAATTCCATTAATGTTGAACAGGACTAAACATTAGCAAAGATGTTAAATTTCCCCCCCTCTTAACCTTGTAACACTTTGTTTAAAATGTTTTGCGTTTTCCCCCCGGGCTGTGGGTACAGCACCCCCAAAGAGTATTTTGTGCTATAGAATTGTTTTATTTGGCAACTGTTTGATTTTATAAGTTTTTATTCTTTGCCTGCTGTAAACGCCACCTTTACAAACTAGCACAGTGAAACACAAGCCCTGTAATGTCTTATAACAACTACAGAAAAAAAGGAAAAAGAAAGAAAAATGAACTATTTTGGTTGATTGCTCAAAATACTTTGCTTTTGAACAAGAGGTTCTAAAACAGGATTATTTTTTTAAGTAAAACATTGCGCTCCTGAATTTAACATTCGACGTAAACAGTTGACTGCTTTCTTTCTAGTTTCATAGAGTCTTTATTTTTTTATTTTTGTTTGTTTAGCTTTTATTTTTCTGAAGGTAGAATACTTTGTCGTTCGTTGCTTTTCAAGTCAGTTTTTTTTTTACTTAGAAGTCTAGCAGAAGACTTCTGGGTTTTGAGGATTATTGGTGTGTGTCGCTCAGAGAAGGTAGAAGAGTTGATTCGGAGGGCTTATATTTAAATATTTGCTATTTTGGCCAATAAAAATAAAAGAAACATCAAAGCACCACCCTCCCAAAAATAACAACAAAATTAACTACATTTCATTTGCCCCACCTGACATTTCTGAAGCTTTAAAAGTCTATTGTTGTGGCTCATGTTGAATGTTTGGAGGCAAAATTAAACAAATCAATAATACCAAAAGAATCATCATTTTAAAAAATACTAGAATTCCTTGAAGCTTTTTTTATTTTCTTGTTCTTGTTGACCTTGCCTTTATTCAATATTGGTTTCTTTTCCTATGAGAAAAGTCTCTGAGAATCTTGTTTCCCCCCCTAGAGTTATAGTCTAGTGAATGCGGGCACTCACTATTCGCCATCCCATAATACATGGCAGTATCGAAACAAATCCACTTCGCCAGTGTCTTTTTTTCCTTCTTCACTTGGTACAAAAAGAGATTTACTTTCTTCATATTTTTTTCCTTGTCTTTTCTTTTCTTCTGTTGATTCTGTATCATGAAGATTGTCCTCCAGTTTATACCAAAATCTCCCTGGGCTTCGATCTGAAATGAATAATTCAGTTAATTCCCAAAGTTCACCAAAAAAAAAAAAAAGGGCAAAACCCCCAACAAATATATCTATATATCTATACGTCTTAGGGCAAGAAAAAGAAGAAGAAGAAACTATTTGCTCAAACTCGTTTCTATACACCTCGATGTAAGCAAGGGTGGGTGTCGATTGGCCACTTACTTCTCAGCCCCTAGTCTTGGTATTTAAAGCTACCATACAGCAGCCTCGTTCATTTCGGGCGGATGTGATAAGTGGCTGCCATAGTTAGCACCGCCGTTGACAGATATCGAGGAAAACGGAGGACTCGGCCCAAAAACTTCCGCCGACATGGAGTGCAAGGAGCCAGGGAGGTTGGGTTCTGGGCTCGGAGAGTCCCCAGGTGGGTGTGACATGATATCTGTGAAACGCTGAGCTTCGCTGGAAGGGTGGTGTCCAGGTAAGGGGTGGTCCATCCCCCCGAGAGGCGTTCCTGACGACCCGGACGATGGCACAAAAGGGAGATCCACCGGCGTCTGGGCTTGAGAGGAAGGCGGTCCTTGGGGGAAGAAATCGTAGTTGCTCCCAGGTCCGTAGTATTCGCTCTGGTAATCTGGCAAGCGAAGAAAAGATAAAAGGTTGACGTACATGCCACGGATATTTCTTTCTTTCTTTGCTGCATCAGGAGGGTTTTTTAAAAATGTTTTGTTGTGTTTTTTTGTCTTTTGCTGGAAGTTGCCCAGAGTGGCTGGGGAAACCCAGCCAGGTGGGTGGGGGGTATAAACGACAGAAAAGCTGTTTCAGTGTTTCTGAAGAAGTGTGCATGGACACGAAAGCTCATACCAAGAACAAACTTAGTTGGCCTCTAAGGTGCTACTGGAAGGATTTTTTTTTTAATTATTTTGTTTTAACAAAAAATATTATTATTTTAGATCATAAGAACAGCAGAGGGTGGCCTGATCAGCTGTCAATACAGCATAACCAAATCTGATTAGTTACATAACAGGATGTCACCATTTTCACTATGTGATTCGTGGTGGGCTGAGCTTCCCCATGTCTCGATTAGAGAAGGGGAAACATAGGAAAAGCCAGCCGGATCAGGCCAATGGCCCATCTAGTCCAGCATCCTGTTCTCACAGGGGCCAGCCAGGTGTTCCAATGGGAAGCCTGCAAGCAGGAGCAGAATTTAGAAATATGACGCCCTGTGCTCCCCTCCTGTAGTTCCCAGTAATTGGTATTCAGAAGCATATAGCCTAGTCTTGGCTTCTTTTGCACCTTGACCTGGTGCCATTTTCTGTTTCACCACAGTTAGCAAAATGATTTGGGAAGGCCCTGCACAGTGGTGCAACTTGGGTTGGACCTCAGAGCTGAAGTCTGGACCACCACAGCCCAGGCTCTGACCCCCCCCCCCAAAAAAGTGGCAAATTACAGTGACAAACATGCCCTGCATCAGCATCACCAGTGACAGCTCTAGGCCTGATGCTGGTGGTTGCAACTTTGATTTCTCCTTACTTTTAAAAACTCATTATGGTGGGGGGGGGGCAAGGACCAGGAACATACACAGTTGCAAATGCTTGTCATAAACAACCCCACCTTTTCCCCTAGTTGCATCTTAAAACCTGTTTGCACGTCCTCAACTTTAAATTAAAATGTAATCTGCACTAGGCCCCCCAAACTGGCAACTGGAGGGGACTCCCACTCACCCCTTGCATTTCAGGACAGAACTATGCAGTTAATTTCATGCTTAGTTTGGTTCTGAGTTTTGGGGTGCTTTTAATGTTTGATGTTTTGTTTTGTTCCTTTATATTTTGTTGGAAGCTGCCCAGAGTGTCTGAGGTCAGATGGGCAGGGTATAAAAATTCTTAGACCCTATGAAGCTGCATGAAAAGATTCATTCCAGATTCTAAAAGCAAGGCTCTTTCTGGATTCAGCTTCACAGGGGACCTCTGCAGAAAGAGCTGTAGCTGAGTGACAGAGGATCTACTTTGCATAAAGGAAATCCCAGGCTCATCTCCAGGTAGAGCTGCGAAAGGATCCTGCCTGAAACCTGGGGGAATCACTAACAAGTCAATGTAGATAACACTGAGCTTGGTGGATCAATGGTCTGACTCAGCATGAAGCAGCTTCTTCTCTTGTAAGGGAGGCAGTTCAGCCTCTTTGCCATTTAGGATGATCCTCTTAAGCTTCTGCTTATAGGAGGCCAGGAAGCATGATTTGGCTAAAATGTGGGGGGGGGGGGCTAAGATTTAATAAAGCCTTTATACCCCCTCCCCATGACTTGAGCACTGGTTCTGGTACACTCAAGGGAGATTACAGGCACCTGCTGAAATTTCACTTACCCTAAAAACAAACCTAAAACTAAAAGGTGCACCTTTTAGTTGGAGATAAAGGGAAAGGATGCAGTGCCAAATTATTCACTAAAAAGTAAGTTTTCTGGCTAATGGGCTGGGATTAGATTCCCACCCAATTTTTTTTTACAAAATTTAAATATTATAAATATTATCTACAATGAAACAGCCTAATATCAAGTTTATTTCCTGAAGGTTTTGCAGTGCGCCCTCCCTGCAAACTGTCTGGCTCCAGGCCTGTCAAGTGGTGTAAAATCAAAATTCTCGGACTGGCATGTGTGTGTAGATGCAGCTATGGAGACGTGTGAACACGCCCAGAAACCACCACCACCCCTTACCCACCTCCGTAAAAGGAGAAGGGCCCGTTGGGGATGAGCTCTCCAGGCTCCAGACGGTCTACCAGCGGCCTCATGCGGCGGGGGCTGCGGAAAAACGCGTGCCGTCGGGCACCCAGCGCGCTCAGTTGCTTCATGCGCCTTTCTTTGGAGCGCCGGTTCTGGAACCAAACCTGCCAGGGAGAAGGAGGAAAAGAAGCCGGAGTTGAGTGGCTGCCTGGGATACCCAGGCGAGGACAAGGGCCAAGGGATCAACGCTAGAGCGCTAGGGAAAAAGAAGCCAAGCAGGATTGCCCCCGCGGTGCGCCTAGGGCGCACGGAGAGATGCCGTTTGGAGAGCTTTTGGAACACTCGCCCAAGGCATTCGCCAAAGCGCCAGGCAGGCAGGGGGTGGGGATAGAGAACGCTAGGCTGACCATTCAAAGACGCCAAAATACAACCTAAGAGCACACACACACACGAAGGTATATCAAACCAAGGAAACCGGATTCTCAAAGCAGCTAAACGGAGGGAGCAGTGCTGGATTAACACATATACCAGGGTTGACAAACGTGCCGGGAAGGGAACCGGATTAGACGACAGGATTGTTAAAGCAATGCCTCTTTCGCTTGTATCCAACGTCAGTTTCATTCAGAGCAAACCCATTGAATTTAATTGCTACGACTAACTTAGGCTCGTTAATTTCGGTGGGTCTCCTCGGAGTACAATTTAGCTGGAGACAAACACACGTCATTCACCCAACCCGCAATTTGTTAAAGTGAAATGGTGTGCAGAGATCTGGAGTTGAAACTGGCTCGATTCTTATTCGCTCATACATGTATCTAATTATAATTTTACTGAAGGTAAATCTCTCGCTCTCTCTCGCACCCAGGCACACGAGAGAGAGAGAGAGAGAGAGAGAGAGAGAGAGAGAGAGAGAGAGAGAGAGAGAGAGAGAGATATTTACTAGCGGTAAAATTATCGGGCTTCAAGGCTTCCCCATTCAGATATCCTCTGGCTCAGAAGAAAGAACAGTGCAAATCTGGATTCGGGGAGCGCCGCGGTTTACACACCACCGGAAAGAATCCGCTCTCCACCCCTCGCCTGGCTCAGCATAGGCAAATACAGATGCTCCCTTTCGTTGACAAGAACACACTCACAGGGACATAGTCCAGATACCAGCCTCCCTTGCTTGCACGCATTTTGCAGATAAACACACACACCAGGTCCCTACGTTCACAGAAGGGTGGAATGAGTGGCAGGTCTTGCATATAGAGATAGAACTCGTGTACACACACAGCTGTGGCACACACTATCCATTTAAAGAACCCCCGCACAGTGTCGTTTACCCCTCCCAGAGCTAAAATTCCCAGCACCCTTAACAAACGACAGTTCCCAAGATTAATGTGTGCGTTTGAAATGTACCGTACACCAGTGCAAGACACAACCCCAGTATTCATTGATTCATCGATCAATCAGGCAATTAAAACATTGATAAACCACTTAAAAAATTAAAATACCTTAAGTGGCGTACACGATTAAAGCGGTAAATGAGACCATTGAAACAAAATACAATATAAAACATGTAAAACAGTGTTATAAAAGCATATTTAAAAAACAATAAAGGGAATTAATACAGAAAAAAGCAGGGTCTGATATTATGGGTCAGTAAAAGCTTGGTATATCTTTACAGGAGGTCTGAAGCAAGTGGTAGATAGATAAATACAAACAAGCCAGTTTTTTAATATAGAAAATATAGAGGTTTAAAGTTACATAAATGTAATATTGGCATTATTATTATTAAGCTAAAGTGGGGTTAAATAATTTGAAATCTATTTCCATATTATCAGTCACTTACTGCACAATCCTGTGTGTCCTTACTCAAAAGTAAAGGCAGAGCCATACCCTACATTTAAAGCAGGGGTCAGCAAACTTTTTCAGCAGGGGGCCGGTCCACTGTCCCTCAGACCTTGTGGGGAGCCGGACTATATTTTTTTGGGGGGGGGAAATGAACGAATTCCTATGCCCCACAAATAACCCAGATATGCATTTTAAATAAAAGGACACTCCTGTCTTCCACTGCCTCCCGCAGTTTGGTCAGAGTCATGTTGGTAGCTTCAAGGACACTATCCAACCATCTCGTCCTCTGTCCTTATACATAAATCCGGCGCTGACCAGGACCCATTGGTGACTGCGGTCCACTGAAACTGCTGTGGTGGAATGCAAGGAGCTCAAACAGTGGGTGGAGCCAGAGTCACTGAAAGGCGGAGCCAACTTAGTCTAGATTCACCCTTTTCACCTCCCTGTTGAGTTGTACAAGGGCAACACTGAGATGAAGGAGGAGAAATCTCACCGCCAATGCCAAATCCTGGGCTGGTTGCAGGAAAGAAAAGCAGACAGGTGGGGGGGGGGCTTACTGAAAGCAGGCTGAGCTTGGTGGGGCATGGCCCCATCTGCCCATTAATGGACTAGCCTGCACTGTAGCTGACCCACATTATATCACTTGCTGGAGGCCACAGGAGAGAACAGTGCTGTTGTGCTTGAATCCTGCTTGCCGGTTTCCCACAGGCATCTGGCTGGCCACTGTGAGAACAGGATGTTGGACTAGGTGGGCCATTGGCCTGATCCAGCAGGCCATTCTTACATTTGGGACTTGTTTGGCTCCAGCAGAGGGGTGGCCGCATGTACTTTCAGCCTTCACTTTATTTAATTCCAGATCGCACAGGGAAAGATCTAACTTGCACATTTGTTTCACATTTCAGAGGCAGATCCTAGCAGAAAATAATTAACACCCCTTGTGTGAATATCTCCTCTCCTCTCCGCCTCCCCTCCCCTTGAGCATACATTTGGGGTAGCCAACATGCAGACCTGTTGGACACCAACTCCCGTCAGCCACCAGCCAGCATATTTGTGGGGTGGCCTACACAAACCGAAGCGGGCAGTACCATTTCAGGCTGCAGGGAGAGCTGCCAATTTTTGAATTCTCCCCCAAGACAGAAATGAATTCCCTATGACTAATAATTTCACATTAGCCAGAGAGGTTGTGGTAGCCCAGGTCATCCGCTGCTGGGCTAGTTTTCTACTTGCAGGTTATGTTCAATATTGGACAAAGCATTAAAAATATGCCCCCCCTCCCAATCTGCAGCCTGAAGTAGCGCAATCTACACTGGCCATTGCTGGAAGTTGTAGTTCAGCAACATCTCGAGGGCCAAAAGCAGGCATCCCCAAACTTGGCCCTCCAGCTGTTTGGGGACTACAATTCCCATCATCCCTGACCATTGGTCCTGTTAGCTAGGAATGATGGGAGTTGTAGTCCCAAAAATAGATAGAGGGCAGAGTTTGGGGATGCCTGGCCAAAAGTGTCCCACACCTGGTGTAAATCGCAAAATGTATAAACTAATGCCCATTAAATTGCAATCTATATATTAGTGTCAGGAGCTGTACAAACACGTTGTCTGTATCTAGATACGTTTATAATCTGAGTGGGGCAAAGTAGGCAAACAGTGTTTGCGGTGGGCAGAGATCTGGGAAACAGCATTAAGGAGGTGGGATAATAACCATCTTACAGTCCCATCCCACCATCCGTTTAGATTTTGCTGTCTATTGGTGATGTGTTTTCCCTGCTGTTTTATTGGGTTTATTTTATAGATTACTGTATGGCTTTTATTGCACTGCATTCTTCTTCTCCCTCCCCCCCCCCCATTTTATGCCATCCTTTTACGCTTTTAAATTTTGTGAGTCCTTCTGAGTCAAGGGACTAATAAAATGAATTAACAACAACACTAATAATAAGAGTCTGTTCTCCAGGCAGCTCTGCGGTGTGTGTGGTATGTCTCTCTTCTCTCCCCCCCCCTTCCATTTTATCCCTACAACAACCCTGTGAGGTAGGTCAAGCAGAGAGATGTGGACTAATCTAAGGTCACCCATGGCTGAGAGGGGAGTTGAACCTGGGCCTAACCAGGACACGGATAAGCCATGCAAATACACACAGACTTACTTGCAAACATTACAGTACAGCTCCAGAACATCGTCCATGCAGAGAAAATGGGCATATGCACATCTAAGTATGCATATATAGACCAGGGGAAGCCACTGCCATGCTCTCTGATTGTTGTCAGACTACAACTCCTACCGGTTTTCTACACTGGCTGGCAGCAGGTCTTCCGGCTTCCAAGTCTTTCCAAGCCCCCCCCCCCCAATGGCCGGGAATGAAATCAGGAACTTCTGCGTGGAAAGTAGATGGATGGTCTGACAACTGAGCTAAGGGTCTTTCCTCTCTTTTTAAAGCTCACCCCAGAACTGCAGGGGCAAAGGTAGGAGGAGAAAAGGCTACCTCTCCTCCGCTATTCCTCTCTATTTATTGATAGGCTTTCCGCTCACTTGAGCGCCCTCTTGCACCCGCACTTCTGCTACAAACACGCGCACCCCGGCCTTCGGGGAACTTGCTTCCCGGGACTCCCTCTCGGATAGACACATCCTAGCAAGCAGGAGAGTCAAGCCAGCGTCCCCTCCCCCCCCCTCTCTCACACACACACTCCGCCCCCCACTCTGCATACTGCAGGCCCTTGCTCACCAGCAACACAACCCCGATCCACCGCCACCCCTTCCTAAATCCCCAGAAAGAGCGCTTCTGTTTATTCAAGAAAGTCGTGACTTCAACAGAGAAGACCGCTTACTTCCAAGGAGGCAGGTTGAGGGCTTGCGTGTCTCGTGGAGAAGCTCCAGCTCAGGTCCACAGGGCTGAATTTCCACCTGGTTAGACCGCACGCTGCCCCCCCCTCCGCCCCATGGAACACCGGAGGCCTTACACCCGAGTAAACGTGTATATGGGCTCTGAGCCTGCAAATATTAAGGATGGGCCCTTAGCTTAATGGGATGCACTCCCGAAGAAGTATATGAGAGATTGTGATTGTGTGTGTGTAGTTTAAATTTATTTTAATCTTGCCTGTCACCTGCCTTGGGCTCTTGTGGTGAAGGGCAAGTAAGAAATCCAAACAAACAAACAACAACAACAACAACAACAACAACAACAACAACAACAGGCTATTTGGTATTCAAAGTATAGACGTATATAGTCTAATGCAATCTGCAAGCAATAAACTGCGAATAATTTTTTTTTCTTTAGCTCCATTTTATAAGGAACACCCTCATGTGGCTCTGTTGTTGTTGTTGTTGCTGCTGCCGCTGCAGCGATACATTTCTTATTCGTCTTTCACCATGAGATCTCAGGGCGGCTTACAATTTAAAAATAGGGTATTAAAAACAGTCAAAACACATTATGATTAAATACAATACACACATACCCAAAGATCTAGAAGATATAATGAGAAGATATAAATGTATGATATCATATAGAGAGTTGTATGTATTATACAGAGAGAGAGAAAGAGAGAGAGAATTAATTAGTCTTAGCGGTGGCTCTTCTCCACCGGATTGTGCTGAATATCTAATATCCTCATCTGCAAGTATTGCCTTTTAAATCTAGTTTATAATATCGCGCACCTGCACTTGGAAGTTATAACTCTTCTCTCTATGCTTTCGGATTTTTCTTTGTCTTTTGAGGTTTGACTGGAGCCTTCCGACCTCAGCCTTCTCCTTTGCGCCCCGCTTTTCTATTCGGAAACCTGGGCGCGAGGGGAAGGAAGGCGAAAGGAGCGCAACGGAGCCCCGAAGGCAGAGCGGGAGAGACGGAGGAGACGAAAGTGACCAAGCTCGTCCTCCTTCTCTCACTCGCGTCGCGCAGCCACCTCTAGCTTCAGTCTAATGCTCTTTCTCTGAATTAATCCCCTGCCACTCCCTCGTAAAAACGAAAAAACAAAACAAAAACCGCGCTTCTTTTCGTTGACCAAATCCTCTACTAACCCGCGCGCCGACGGACTGTCCCCCCGCGCGCCTACACGAGACTGAGACCCGGGGCTGCCTTTCAAGGGAAAAGAAAAGAAAAAAGAAAAGAGCACCCCCCAAAAAAATACCCCCAGAACCCTAACGCGAAGTGTTTCCAAGTGTAGCGCGCGCTTCGGTTTGGGGGTTGCAAAAGGAACCTCAATCCGGATTTTCAGTGACTCTCTCCGGAGTAACGGACGCGCTTACGTCTGCAATCCGGTTCACATGAAATGCGAAGCCTGAAACCGATTTCGGCGCCTCCGCGTTAACGCGCGCGCGTTGGGGAGGAAAGGGGACCTCTTTATTTCAACGCGCGAGGACTCGGGGCCTTATTCAGAAAGAAACCTCCTTCCTTTCTGTGGTCGACCGTCCTAAGGAGAAAACGCATCTCGAAATAGCCGAGACCCGTCAGGTCGTTAAGGCCACGTTTTGCTCTCCGAGCAGCCCGAGTTCATGCATGTTCATTCGGACGTAAAACCCAACGAGACTTTCTCCGGAATCGGTATGTATAGAGCTGCGCGCCCGCCCGCCTTGGCCGAGAGCCATAATCAGATTTGACACCTCCAGAATATATACTGCTCTCGCTCGCTCGCTCGCTTTTCTTTTTCTTTTTTCTTTTTTGCTATAATCCCCAGAGCAGGTTAATTACAATTTCTGGATTCGAGAGAGAGGGAGGGAGGGAGGGAGGGAGGGAGGGAGAGGGAAAGAAATGACTGCAGGGCCTATCAGCTTTCAAATATCCAAATCCAAGCTACCCTTTTATTACGCTTAAAAACCGGGCAGTTGGACTAAACGCGGGTCCTGCAATGCAAAACGCCCCCCTGCCTATTATTGTTGCTGTTATTAAAATTTGTATACCGCCCTTCATCCGTAGATCTCAGGGCGGTTCACATTTTTCTCTTATTCAGCACGCTACGGCGCAAAAGAGGCGCAAGGCGATCCTTGGAACAACGCAACCCTGACTTTGTCTTCTATAATCCAGTGGGGTTTACTCCGAGGCAAGTTAGGGTTGCAGTCTATTAATAAGAGCGACGTATGTGGGAAACTGATGGAGTCAGTAGAGAGCGCAATATTTTGCGGATTTAAACTAGGATCCTCCAAGGAGATAAGCGCACTCCGCTCCCACCAGAAAAAAACAACACCCCCCCCCAACCAACGTACACAAGAACTGGAAATCCAGCTGATTTACTTCCCTGAAATATTATCCCCAATAAGATACTTCGGATTCAGCAGGGTTTAACCCCAATTCCCAGCCAATCCTCGGTCGTTAAGCGATTCAGAACCACACTAGAGAGCAAGGAAGGAAAGAGCCCACAAATTCTGGTATGGAGGAGTTAATTCCAAATAAATCCATCTCGATTCCTAAACACCTTTGGAGGTGGGATCTTCTTCCAGGGAAGTAGATTCCCTTGAAATCAGCGGGGTACTTAGATCAAGGCAGCCCCCTCGCGAATTAAACTGGGGTTTGCAGGCCAGTGGCGCAAGGAACAAAGCGCAAGACTTTGAATAAGCCCCGCTTGGTTCAGCCGAGGGCAGATTTTAAAGCTAGCGCTGCTGCTTCGGTTGAGGAGGAAGCCCAATCCCATGCCCAGGATCGCCCTGCGCATTTCCTCTCCAGTGGGTAAAGACGCAGACCGATCCTATCTGCGCCAAGACTGGGAGAGCGAAGAAGGAATTGCAGCCTCTTATCAGCCTGACCCAACCTAACTGTTTTTAGATACAGGTCAGCTTTAGGAAGGCGGTGATGTACACAACAACACACACCCTGTACGAAATAGGGCTGCCGGGTCAAAAAACGGAGGGGACCCGGCTCGTGCACCTTTAATCATCGGACAGAAGAGGGCTTTTCAGCTGGCGTCGCTTACAAGGCGGCGGCGGGGGCTCCTGTACCTTTAATTGCTGTGTAGAAGAGGCGATTTCAGGAGACCGTCGCTCTTCTGTGCTACTAGTATTAAAGGCGCAGGGGCCCCCAGCCCGCCCGCCCACTTTGCATTTGGCCAGCGTCCCATGAAGGATTTCTCTTAACGTCACATTGTCAATGTATCCAGTTATTCCTGGCTCAGGGTTGACCCACTGAACTCCATAGACACGACTCTTACAGGTCCCTGCATTTCAATGCGTTTACTCTTGACTTAAAACCTAGCTGGATTCCATTCAATGCCTTTCAGGAACCCTTCCTCAAAGTAGGGGATTTTTCTTGCATTTTAAATTATATTTCATATAGACCTGCTTTTCGAATGCCACACCCCCAATTAGAACCCCCCACCAAATAAATAAATAAATAAATAAATAAATAAATAAATAAATAAATAAATAAAAAACAGATAACCTTCCTCTTTTTTTTCTTTTTTAAAATCTATTCGGATTCTCTGCGTCTTGCATGAACCACACACGATTCTGCCCGGTGTTTTTGGCAGCAGCGCTGCCTGATTGTGTAAAACATCTCCTTCCACATTATTGCACGTTATCATCCATTCTCCACCCACTCCCTTTACTAAACCAGCAAAGTGTGTGTAGCAATCTTGCACACACAAACAACATGAAATCTATCGCTTGCAGCCATCTCACCTCAAACAATTGAAACGAATAGATTCTTTTTTAATTGTAAAGAGATCAAACCAGACTTTGCAAGATGCCTTCGTAGTAGAAGCAAATAAAATAAACTACAATAAAATTATAGATCTCTCTCTCACACACACAACCACACTCCAATGATTCTCAAGGCAGGATAATTTTATTCTCCTTGATTCGGTTTGAACGCGATCCCATTCCGGATCAGTTGGTTCTCAGGCAGCAGGTCAAATAGCAAGCTGCCTTCAGTATAAGTCAGGCCACTGGCTCGTCTAGCTCAATACTGCCTGCACTGACTGGCAGCAGCCTTCCACAATCTCAGTCCTGCCTAGAGACGAGAGGCATTGAACATGGGACCTTTTGCGCTCAAAACAGACGCTTTACCACTGAGCTCCCTTCCTCTAAAAAGAAATCAAGGTTCAAGTCCTCAGTGTTTTGAATTACGGGCTGCATATAAAGCTGCTCCTCTAGGTCAGGGTTGTCTACACTGACTGGCAGCGGCTCGGCAAGATTTCAGACTTTTCCCAGCTCTACCTGGAGAGGCAGGGGATTGAACTCGTGGCTTTCTGCACGCATAGCAGACCATCGGCCACTCGGCTGCGGCCTCTCCCTTATCCCTCCAGGTCGTGACTAGATTAAGAGACTACAGGCCCGAATGATTCACATAATGAAGGAGCCGCCCAATCCACATCTGGATCTGCAGCCGAGTTAAGCCGGAAATGCCCTCAAACCAACGCGGAGCTGGAACAGCAGTGAAAATGGGATCCTCTCGGGGCAGGGAACTGTCTCTCTCGCTTTTTTTTTTGCTTACTGTGAAAGTTCCACAGAGCCTAATAATCCAATTAACAGTGCAAACCTAGACATGTTTACTCAGAAGCAAGTCCGAATGTGTTCCCTGGGATTTACCTCTCAGTCTCCCGGAGAACTAGGTTAATAGGTGACTAATAATGGTAAATAAAGCAAAAACGTGTTCCGAGTTGCAGCCCAGTTTAAGACTGTGAGCTCTATCCATTTAAAGTACACCACCCTCCCTCTCTCCCCAAGAATCCTGGGAACTGTCGTTTGTTAAGGGTGCTGGGAATTGTGGCTCTGTGAACTACACTTCCCAGGATTCTTGGAGACCGAAGAAACAATTTCAAACTTGTTGTTGTTGTTCAGTCGTTCAGTCGTGTCCGACTCTTCGTGACCCCATGGACCAGAGCACGCCAGGCACGCCTATCCTTCACTGCCTCCCGCAGTTTGGCCAAACTCATGTTAGTAGCTTCGAGAATACTGTCCAACCATCTCATCCTTTGTCGTCCCCTTCTCCTTGTGCCCTCCATCTTTCCCAACATCAGGGTCTTTTCCAGGGAGTCTTCTCTTCTCATGAGGTGGCCAAAGTACTGGAGTCTCAACTTCAGGATCTGTCCTTCTAGTGAGCACTCAGGGCCGATTTCCTTGAGAATGGATAGGTTTGATCTTCTTGCAGTCCATGGGACTCTCAAGAGTCTCCTCCAGCACCATAATTCAAAAGCATCAATTCTTCGGCGATCAGCCTTCTTGATGGTCCAGCTCTCACTTCCGTACATTACTACTGGGAAAACCATAGCTTTAACTATACGGACCTTTGTTGGCAAGGTGATGTCTTTGCTTTTTAAGATGCTGTCTAGGTTTGTCATTGCTTTTCTCCCAAGAAGCAGGCGTCTTCTAATTTCGTGACTGCTGTCACCATCTGCAGTGATCATGGAACCCAAGAAAGTGAAATCTCTCACTGCTTTCAAACAGGGGACCACAATATCAAGCCAGCTTCTGCCACTTCCTACATTCTAAGCGCCACCCTGACGAAGCACTCTGGACAACTCAAGAGCTTGCAAAATCCACATTTTTCAGAAACGCACGAAGGCTGGTGTTGTATTCTTTGAATCATCCGCAAACTTTCCACGGCTGATTTTGAAGAAGAAAACAACTTTGCATGTCTACTCACGAGTAAGCGCCTCTGAGCTCAATGGAACTTCCTCTTAGGTAGGCAGGGGATATACAACCTAAATATAATTATTGCTCGGCCCGCCCGGGTGTGAATTTTTGGAATTTCTCTCTCACACGCCGAAGTCCTGGATCTAAAAATTTTTGTTTGCTTCAAAAGTCAGTCTCAGTTCAGTTATTTTATTCCCGGACTCCTTGAATTCAGGAGTAAGCGGACCTCTAGATTTTCATCCAAAGGCACACACCTCTAAAAAAAAATGTGGAGGTAAACAGCAGCGAGCTAATGGTCACGATTCCAGCAACGCGATTTGCTTTGAAGATCTGCATAGCTCGTTTAACATAGCGCGATCTATGCACGTCTGCTCAGAAGGAACTCCCATTGACCTTCGTAAGACTGATCCCACGTGGGTGTGCATTAGACTCGAGCCTTAATTGGGCTGTATAGTTTGTTCACACACACACAGACAATTAAAGGAAAATCCAATTAAGACTAAAAAATATTTCTGCCTCATTCATTCATTAATTTACACTGTAAACCGCCCTGTGATCCTTGAATGAAGGGCGGTATATAAATTTTAATAAATAATAAACAAAATAAAACTGTATCCCTCTTTTCCTCCAAGGAGCTCAAGGTAAAACGTATGCCGCCCCTTTTTATCCTGACAACAACTCTGCAAGGATTAAATTAATTTAACTCTGGCTGGATCGGGGCCCATCATCTGTTTACATGTTGCAGCACTACACCTAAGCACTGTCATGTTATCACAGAATTCTCGAAGAACAATATTATAAGCAGTAAGAGCTGCTTCTAATACTGAATTTCGGGGGAGTCAATAGGTCTACTCTGAGTAGGGCTAAAGTAGGCTATCACCTTGTGTTTCCCATTCCCAGGCAGAAATCTATAGAGAAGATTGCCGTTAAGCGGTACATACATTTTCGAAATAAATAAATACGTATTAAATTGTCCAACCAAATCTCTACTCCACCCCGCCCCCCCCCCCCAAACAGAAGCCTCTAGATCCAAAGACAGCAACATTCTCCATTGTCTCAAGAGATCCGTTCTACCGAAGTGAGCCGTGATTTGCGCCCCGGATAAATATGTTTTTCAATAAATAAACAAGAATTCTGGACTTAATCTGGATCTGTTTTCAGTAAGCAAATAGACCCTCTGAGCATAGATAGCTCAGCTTCGCAAGCGCGCTGCCGTATCCTACTCGGAAGTAAGCGAATCCTTCCCAACCCCTGATGGGGCTTGTTTTGCAGCTTTACCATCCGAGCCTCCGCCTGTTTTACTAGGGAGTAAACCGCTTCAGTGGGCGCAAATCACGGCTCACAAAGTCGCACAGCAGGAAAGCTGTGTAGGGTTGGCGCGGGGGACATTGAGCCCCGGGACGATTTTTCCAAGGTCTACCCGCTGGGTTTGGGTCTTTCAGAATGCGTAACGAGGCATTTATCCATTTCACAGTGTTTTTAAAAGCGCCCTCCTTTTAAAATATCAGGGACCTGACATTGAATGCAGGGGGTGAAGAGAATGAGGGAATTAATTCAGAGAGCCCCCCCCCAACCTCTTTGGTGATCAACTTTGTCTTGAAACGTCCGTCCACGCAAGCAATTTCCCCTCATCTCCCAACTCTGGATTTACAAACCTCCCAACAACGCCTGCGCATCAGACATTTGAAAAAAGAAAGAAAAAGGTTGGATAGAGATAAAAAAAAAATTAAAAATTGAATATTGTGCTTTTAAGAAATAGAATTAAATTTTTACATTTGTTTAAAAGTCTATTTGCTTTTTTAAAAAACGTACCCCGCTTAAGAAAAGCAGTTAGGAAAACAAGGTAGGGGGTCTACTATGTCTTCTTAATAATGCTCCCCAAATGTTCCCCCCTTTTAAAGACAAAAACACTGATGTGTCTATTTCATTTATCCCTCTGCTTTCCAATCTACAAGTTCAAGGAAGAAGCCTTGATCTGACTGTTTCTTTTATGGCTGTATTCTACTCAAGAGTAGAACTATTGAAATTAAAAATGTATGTTGAATATGCTTTAAATGTATTATGTGGATGAGACCTGTGGTTTTTTTTTAATAAAATAAAACAAAACAGCACAGCATTTTACCTGTCTTATGAATCTTTTCCATGCATCTACCATGTATCTGGGGTCAAGCTGGATGACCCTCGGGTCCCCTCAAACAATTCTATGATTGTATGATACCTCAGTGGAGTACATAGCTAATTGTGACAGCAGTGCATGCATGCATACTGAGGAAGAGGGACGTAAGGGTCTGGCTCTGGATAGGGCAGCTTCCTTACATGTGACACAAAGCGTATATAATCGCAACAGGTTCCTCATTCTCTCCCCGCCCCAAATAAATGCTCTATTTATACAAAATTAGACATAGGGATTTGACTAAGGTAAAGAAGGCTGATCGCCGAAGAATTGATGCTTTTGAATTATGGTGCTGGAGGAGACTCTTGAGAGTCCCATGGACTGCAAGAAGATCAAACCTATCCATTCTCAAGGAAATCAGCCCTGAGTGCTCACTAGAAGGACAGATCCTGAAGTTGAGGCTCCAGTACTTTGGCCACCTCATGAGAAGAGAAGACTCCCTGGAAAAGACCCTGGTGTTGGGAAAGATGGAGGGCACAAGGAGAAGGGGACGGCAGAGGATGAGATGGTTGGACAGTGTTCTCGAAGCGACTGGCATGAGTTTGGCCAAACTGCGAGAGACAGTGAAGGATAGGCGTGCCTGGCGTGCTCTGGTCCATGGGGTCACGAAGAGTCGGACACGACTGAACGACTGAACAACAACAACAACAACACACATGAGCAGCTCAAATTGCAGCAAGGACAGTTCCCTCGGTGCATTTCAAGTCATGATTGCTGCACACCTCAGAGAGGGGGCAGAGATCCAATGCACATTACCTGTGGCGTTTCCCCACACTTTCAACCCCCCCACCCCCAATTCCTAGTCAACGAATCTGCCTTCGGAGCGTGTGCAACGGCTGTCTGAAATGTACGCACCTCGGCTTAACGGCAGCTTTCATTTCCAAAGCCGATGGAAAGTGGTTTGAGGGAAAACACACGGCCAAATCACAGTACTTCTCAAGAAGCCACAGGATATCTATGGGTTGCGGTGAATGTGAGGGGGTGGGGGTGGGGAAACGGTAAGAAGAGTTTGCTGAATCAGGCCAGTGGCCCATCTAGTCCAGCGTTTTGCCCTCACAGATAGGCAGGATCCGAGCACTGCAGCACACTCCCTTGCTAAGGCTTCCAGTAACTAGATTCAGAAGCACCAAGTAGCCACTGATAGCCCTCCCCTCCATACATTTTGCCCAATCCTCTTGAAAGTAATCCAAGGTGGTGGTCACAGCTGCCTCCTGCAGGAAGGAGTTCCATAGTTAACTGTGTGTTGCGTTTATTTTATCTTCCCTGAACCTTCCAACATTCCGTCCCGAGTTCTAGTGTTAGGCAAGAGGGAGAAAACTTTCCTCTATCCACTTTCTTCAAACCATGCATCATTTTTATAAATGCTTTTTCTCCCAAAACTAAAATGTCCTGAACGCTGCAACCTTTCTTCCGGGGGGTGGGGGGTGGAATTCACTCACTCCATCTCCTTGATAGTTTTGGGTGCCCTTTTCCCGAACTTCCCCCAATTCTACAATACCCTTTTTTTGAGGAGAGGCGACCAGAATTCCAAACCCGGCAGCACCATAGATTTGTATGGTGATATTATGATGCCAACAGTTTTTTGTTTTGTTTTTCTCCTTTTGCCTGCATCACTTTGCACCCCTCCCTCTTTCTCCCTCTGACGCATCTGCACAGAGAAGCATCATGGTCCCCTGCCCCCAATCACAGCCAAACCAAATTAGGCGACTTTTTCATCCATGCAAACATGGGTATAGCCAGGATTTGGGGGGGACGGGACGGGACGCAAGACACCCACCTGTCATCATCCTCTGTTTGATACAGGCATCCCCAAACTAGGCCCTCCAGCTGTTTTGGGACTACAATTCCCATCATCCCTGACCACTGGTCATGTTAGCTAGGGATGATGGGAGTTGTAGTCCCAAAACAGCTGGATGGCAGAGTTTGGGGATGCCACTCTAGCAGAATCGGAATGCAATGTCTCAACAAAATGGTCATTTTAAATTACTTTCTTTTAACCCCCAAGTGCTCAGAAAAAATGGTCAAAATCTTTCTACTTTTAGATCAGTATTTTTATTCATTTACTGGATTATTGGGGGGGCAGCTGCCCCCCTGCTCCCCCCTGGCTATGCCCACGCATTCAAAAGTCAGAGGGGTTCACACCTCCATGTCCTGCTCTCTACCCCTCATCCAAGCAAAGAAGAGGCAGGGTCCGGGTTCAAGGGCACACTCCACCCCGGAAGGAGGGTGCAAAGCAGAGCGAGTGAAGGGTGTGGCTAGGGAGGGTGTGGGGAGGTTCCCGAGGGCCTGATAGAGAGGCCTGTAGGGCCACATCCAGTCCCTCAGCCTGAGGTTCCCCACCCAGGTGTAGCACAAGCTCTGAGCTCCATCATCATTTTATCCTAGTACCAGTATATATAAACATTCCAGTCTTCAGGCATTGCTTATGTGAGAACAGAGAAAGCTGCCTTATACTGACTCTGGCAGATCATCATCATCATCATTTATTTTTACCCCACCCATCTGGCTGGGTTTCCCCAGCCATTCTGGGCAGCTTCCAGCAAAAGATTAAACGTACATTTTAAAACATCAATCATTAAAAACTTCCCTAAACAGGGCTGCCTTCAGATGTCTTCTAAACGTCAGGTAGTTGTTTATTTCTTTGACATCTGATGGGAGGGCGTTCCACAGGGCGGGTGCCACTACCGAGAAGGCCCTCCGCCTGATTCCCTGTAACTTGGCTTCTCGCAGTAAGGGAACTACCAGAAGGCCCTCGGAGCTGAACCTCAGTGTCCGGGCAGAACGATGGGGGTGGAGACGCTCCTTCAGGTATACTGGGTAGATGGTCTACCTAAGCTCAGCACTGCCTGCTCTGACTGGCAGCAGCTCTCCAGAGTTCCAGAAGGAGGCCTCTCCCTGCCCTGCATGTAGCTGCCAAAGAATAAACTGGAGACCTTTGTGCTGTGCCACTGAAATATGGTCCTCAGCACTAGCCTAACAGCTTTGCCCATGCTCCTGTCCCGCCTCAGTCGGAGTGGAGGTGCAGTCAGCTGGCTTGTGGAATGGGAGGTTTTCAGGAGGACTAAACTGTCTTCAGGATTTGTTTAAAAGTGGGGGACACACCAAGACAGCCCCAGTGAAGACTGAACATGCTTAGTGGCTGTGGAGTGCTGATTGACTGTTGTTGGGAGACTGGGAAATGATTGTGGAGGGGAATGAAATGGCAGTGGCTGGGATAGTGAGCAGGAGAACTCCAGGATGCAACATTTTGTTGCAGTCCACCACCACCCGTTCATTTTACTGGCATTTATTTCTGAAAAAATAAATGTATTCAGGGAATTCAGTCAAATGCATTCTAACCCTATTTATTTCAGCAGAGGTCTAAGCACAAACAATCAGATTGTGCCCGCATTTTTTTCATAAAAAACACACGCAAACATTATGTTGCGTTACACACACTGCTCACTCTCATACACAATAAAATAAATTATAGGATTCTCACATGCACCAAGAGAGTTTATATTTTAACTGATTTTACTATCCCATGTTTATATTGTTGTAACCTGCCCTGGGATCTCACGGTAAATGATAGATAAGAAATCTAAATAATATGAATAACTTGCATTCGTTCATGTTCAATCACACCTAAGATTGCCAATTTTTCATTTCAGGCAGGGCTCCTGTGTAAAATAAGTAACAATAATATAGACACACACACAGAGGTATGAATTCAACAGGTGCAGCCTTCCATTTAATGTGAGAGGCAGTTTGGTGTAGTGGTTAGAGCACTAGACTTGGGAAACCAGGATTCAAATCCCCACTCGGTCATGAAGCTCACTGGGTGGCATTGGGCCAGTCACTGCCTCTCAGCCTACCCTACCTCACAGGGTTGTTGTGAGGATTAAATGAGGGGGAGAACAATATATACACCGCCTTGAGTTCCTTGGAGAAAATGGTGGCATATGAATGCAATAAATGCAACAAACAAAGAAACAAATTAAAAGCAGCACTGCCTCCAGGGATAACAAGAGGCCTAGGATACCCAAGAGAGCACTGCATCGTCACCCTTCCCCAAAAACAGATCTCCCTGTGAATGCTGGCCAAGCTGATGTTAATAGCATAGCTGTGTTTTCAGAAGAGACATTATAGGCATCTCTGCACTAGAAAGGAGTGAAGTTGTTTTCTGAGACCGAATCAGTTTATCAATTCCACCAGGAGGACATCATCTTGTCCAGGCTTCCTCAACCTCGGCCCTCCAGATGTTTCGGGACTACAGTTCCCATCATTCCTGACCACTGGTCCCGCTAGCTAGGGATCATGGGAGTTGTAGGCCAAAAACATCTGGAGGGCCGAGGTTGAGGAAGCCTGATCTTGTCCACTCAGTGCCGGCTTGGCCTTTGAGGAATGTGCAAGGGGAATGACAACCGTGAAACTAGCCTATGCATTATTGCCTTACCTGCTGCAAGGTAGACATGTTATCTATTTAGCTCCCCTCGGTTTTGCTTGTCCTCTAGAGTAAGCTCAGAAGCCTCACCCGAGGGGCTGATCAGCTCCATATCTACTTCATTTCAACCGCCTTATATTCTTGGAAGCTCCTAAAGGCGAGGTAGTCGTGAAAGCTTCTCTCTCTCTCTCTCATTCTTCTGACACCTCCCTGGTCCTTCCACCCACCCTCTCCCCTAGCCACAACAGCAACCTCAAGGTTGTTCCCCTGCCCCAGCCATACCCACCTGCCCCATACCAGATTTCGTATGTGACATCAGGTGCAAGGCTGAAAAGACATGACTGGGTTTGGCTGCACAGCACAGCTAATGGGGCTGGTGTGCTATGGCTGCTTAGCACTGAGAGTGAGCGCCATCCAAGGGGCTCCTCTCAGCACCAATCAGTTGACAGGTGCTGAGAGGAAGCCTCTGAAGTCACCAGCTGAATTTACAATTACATGAGGTGACTGAGGGGTGGACAACTCCTTAACTCTATACCAGGCACCCCCAAACTAGGCCCTCCAGATGTTTTGGGACTACAACTCCCATCATCCTTAGCTAACAGGACCAGTGGTCAGGGATGATGGGAGTTGTAGTCCCAAAACATCTGGAGGGCCTAGTTTGGGGGTGCCTGCTCTATATTATAGCAATCAGTGACTTATCAGGCATTCACAGTTAAAGATATGAGAGCCAGAGGCTCTACCGTTTCCTGGCTCTCAGTTGGGGCCCAATACAGGTCAGTGCTTCCATGAGTGATTATTCATTCCCACCTGATACCAGGTAAGGCAGTGGATCCACCCAGCTCAGTATTGTCTACACTACACCTACCCCATCCAGAGAGCGAAATGAACCCAATTATTTCACACCACAATGGCACTGGTGCTCATCTTTTGCTCCAGAAAACAGAAGTGGAGTGATAATAAAGACCTTTAAACCCCTAAATGGTTTCGGCCCAGTATACCTGAAGGAGCGTCTCCACCCCCATCGTTCAGCCCAGACACTGAGGTCCTCCTCCGAGGGACTTCTGGTGGTTCCCTCACTGTGAGGTTACAGGGAACCAGGCAGAGAGCCTTCTTGGTAGTGGTGCAATAGCTGTCAACTTTTCCCTTTTTAAAAGGGAAATTCCCTTATTCCGAATAGGATTCCTTGCAAGAAAAGTTGACAGCTATGAGTGGTGCCCACCTTGTGGAATGCCCTCCCATCAGATGTCAAGAAAATAAACAACTACTTGACTTTTAGAAGACATCTGAAGGCAGCTCTGTTTAGGGAAGTTTTTAATGTTTGATGTTTTATTGTGTTTTTAATATTCTGTTGGGAGCCGCCCAGAGTGGCTGGGGAGGCCCGGCAAGATGGACGGGGTATAAGTATTATTATTATTATTATTATTATTATTATTATTATTATTATTATTATTATATCTATTCTACAAGCGGAGTGATCATAACATTTATTTTACAGGCCCAGCATGTGATACAGGTCAGGGGTTACCACCATGGGATACACTACAACTCCCATCATCCCTTACCCCTGGTCACTTTGGCTGAGACTGATGGGAATTGTTGTCCACGACATCTGGAGGCCACCCCCAGCGGTAGATCTATCACTAGAGCATTAAAAGGAATGTGGGCACAACTATTTAAAACCTCAGCCTCCGCATCTTATTGCTGCGTGCGGCCCTTGAGGCCTTTTCGGGTGCCCCTCAGCAACATTTGACCCTCCCCAGCCCTCGCACCACCTTCCCAGAGCCAGGTAAGTGAGGTGCTGGGCTTTAGAAAGGAGGTGTGAGGGCTCTGACAGGATCCTAGAGCCCCCCTTCCTCCTTCCTAAAGCTGAGTTAGTACTTTCCTAACTTGAGGAAGGAGATAGGAGGGCTCTAGGACCTTGCCAGAGCCTTGTGCCTCCTTCCCAAGCCTGGGGTGTGTGTGTGTCAAATTGTGGCCTTGCTCTCTCCCCCCCCCTTGTCAAAGTACTCTTGCAGCCCAACATGAAAAGTTGGACTGCCCTGATTTATAACCAGGTGGCGCTGTAGTCTAAACCACAGAGTCCAGGGCTTGCCTATCAGAAGGTCGTCGGTTCGAATCCCCGCAATGGGCTGAGCTCCCGTTGCTCGGTCCCTGCTCCTGCCAACCTAGCAGTTCGAAAGCCCATCAAAGTGCAAGTAGATAAATAGGTACCACTCCAGTGGGAAGGTAAACAGCATTTCCATGCATTGCTCTGGTTCTCCAGAAGCGGCTTAGTCATGCTGGCCACATGACCCGGAAGCTGTACGCAGGCTCCCTCGGCCAATAAAGCGAGATGAGCGCCGCAACCCCAGAGTCGTCCATGACTGGACCTAACGGTCAGGAGTCCCTTTACCTTTACCTAGTATATACAATAGCTTATTAGTTATAATCTTTGAAATTATGAATGCATACTGGTGCTGAAACAAGATTTCCAGAGCATCACCCCACAACCTTTGTCTGGATAAAAAGTTGCTTCTGAAAGTACCAAGACCTCTCTACTTGTGATGCTGCTGTTCAGTATCCGCTCCTTCTGCTGCCTCCTAGTTATAAACAATAATATCTATATATAATATTAAAAACACATCCGAGAAATCAAAATCAGAGATGACCAACTAATTAAATGGAAAGCTGCATTCTTAATTGCCTGCATAGGTATGGCGGAATGAAAAAGTTAAAAGTTGGCATCTGCTGAAACTCTATGGCCAGAGTATTTAGTGGTGACACTGAAAGCTCGGTTTCTTGTTGTCAAATGAGCCTTGCCAACTTGAGGAGGAGTGATGCTCCTGAAGATGGTCCCAGTGATCCAGCTGGGATATAAGAGTTCAGGGGTCCCCAAAGGTGCCCCAGACCTACCAGTATGTTGTTCAGGGCTTTGTTAATTAATACAAGGATCTTGAACCTGGCTTGGAAGTAGATGGGGAGCCAGGGCAGATGTTTTAACCGTGGTGTGATGAGCTATAAACGGGCCATGTGAAATCAAGGGTGCAAAGAGCCATTCTGCTGTGGATTTTGAAGAATGGTGCGGAATGAAATATTTCCTCTCTCTTTTTTAGCAGGGGGAACCTAACACCCTAACTAAAACTATACACTTACTTGTAGTAATAATAATAATAATAATTTATTATTTATACCCCGCCCATATGGGTGGGCTTCCCCAGCTGCTCCGTGGCTCGCCCCCTGTGTAGGGCCCAAAACTTGGATGTGTTTATTTACTGTATTGATTTATTATACTTATGACCTACCAGCTCATAAAGCCATCAGGACACCCTAGAAAAGGGTTTCCCCAAACTTGGCCCTCCAGCTGTTTTTGGACTACAACTCCCATCATCCCTAGCTAGCAGGACCAGTAGTCAGGGATGATGGGAATTATAGTCCAAAAACACCCGGAGACCCAAGTTTGTAATTTTATAGTTCTAACAGGGTTTTCCAAAGTCACAAAAAGCAGAGCAAATAACCAACGTTGTTCCGTCTTGAAGACTCTGTGGAAATTATAAATGGAAAACGAAACACCCCCGACAAAAACATTTTAAAAGCCCACCCTCTAAAATTATTCCTTGACTTTACTCTGACACGTGGTGTTATGGATATCCAGAGAATCTTTCTGGCAAATGAGGAAAACTCAGTCAGTAGAGCAAGAGACTGTTAATCTCAGGGTGGTGTGTTTGAGCCCCGTGTTGTGCAAAGGAAGAAGCAAAGACCACCAGTGTTGAAGCAATGGTTCTTCAACATCAACTTCGTTGGACTCAGGGCCGTCTCATCCATAGGGGCTAGTGGCGCGCCGTGCCAGGGCGCCAGGCCCCCCAGGGGTGCCCCCATGAGCCCGCTGGCATACCGGGCGCTCCCCTCCCCAACCCGCCCCTGCCCCCACGGGCGGGCTGGCAGCTGGGCGCTTGTGTGCCGGCAGCGCAGCTGCTGCCACCCATGCCACTCCCGGGCGGGCTGTGAGCTGGCCGCCCTCGCCTCCCGTCCCGGGAGCACTGGAAGGGCGCGCAGAGCCCCGCGCCGCTCCAGCGCCACGCCCCTCATCCCCCGCTTGCCCACCCCCCCTCCCGAGGGGCGGCAAGTGCGGGAGGGAGGTGGCAGAGAGGTGGCACGCCAGGGGCGACGGAGGGATCGCCGCACCACGGCGGCCAATCTCCCTAAGACGGCCCTGGTTGGACTGGTCATGTTGTTCGGATGCCTGATTATCGTCTTCCAAAGCAACGACTCTCTTCCAAACTTAAAAATGGAAAGCGTAATGCTGGTGGTCAACAAAGGCGGTTTAAAGATTCTCTCAAGGCAAATCTAAAAAGAAAATGTAGTATAAACACCGACAATTGGGAAACACTGGCCTGCGAGGGCTCCGGTTGGAGAAAGGTGTCATGAGCTTTGAAGAAGCACGAACTCAGGGTGAAAAGGAGAAACGAGCTAAGTGGAAAGTACATTTGGCAAATCCTCACTGCGATCAACTCCTGCCCAGAAAACTATGTCCCCGCCAGAATTAGCCTCCACAGTGACCTATAGACTCACTGTTAAGTGTTCATGGAAGACAATCTTACTTGGCTACGAGTGATCACCAAAGAAGAATAAGAATAAGGTGTGTTTGCGCAAAGGATTCTTGCATTGCAAGGGGTGGGACTCCATGACCCTCAGGGTCCCTTCCAGCTCTACAATTCTTTGTTTCCGTGACCCTGTGGGCTGCATTTCCTGGTTCCCAGCCTTCTGGGAGCCAAAAGCCAATGATGGGTGAGGCCAAAGGTAGGTGGAGCAAAACCAAGCAATATTCCTGCCAGTGTCAAAAGTTTTCACACACACACACACACACACACACCTCTGAGGCAATGAAGAAAGGTTATCATAGTTCACATCTCATCAGCCTACTATAGCCCAGGAGCGGAGGTGGAGTCCTGAGGGCCAGATGGGGAGGCCCTGAAGGCCGCATTCTTCATTCCCTGGCCTCCACCACCCCGGACACTCATCCCCTCCTCACTGCCCCACACTAGGATTTTCCTCTGTCGTTCCGTGTCCCACCCATCAAACACCTGTACCTGGATGACTCGCATGTTGAGGCCGGTCTCCTGTGCCAGCTGTTCACGGATATGCCGGGTGGGCTTAGGGGTGGCAGCAAAAGCCGCTTTGAGGGTCTCCAGTTGCTTGGCCTTGATGGTGGTGCGGGGCCCTCTCCGCTTGGCCCCCAGGTTTTGGTCGTCATTCTCGTTGCTGCCCACCTCCTTGTCGGACACGTTGGCGCTCTCCGAGTCCTTGGCATCGTCTTGGCAGGGGTCTTGGGAGTCCGGGGAGAGGCTGGGGTCGCTGCCGGTGGTGGCTGCAGTGGTGGGGAAAAGTACACAAACACAGACACACGTCCTTAGATGTCCTCCTTTTCTCAGATGCGCACCCAACTGCAATCATCTCATCTCAACCATAACTGAATAGGGTAGCTTCTCATACAGGATGGTTTGCTTGCTAAATTTGGCTCCTCCCCACCACCCTTTAAAGCTATTTAAGGCAGAGTCAGTCACCAGTGCGTCTTGTGTCAGTAAGTTCCACAGGTTAATGATGCACTGCACAAAGGGAGCCTTCCGTTTGCTCGTCCAGAGTCTCTGGCTAAGCAGATTAATTGCAGGACCCCAGGTTCTAATAATGTGGGAGAAAATGAAAAATGTCCCACTTGTTTGTTTGTTTAGATGTATGCATAGTGATAAAAATTATGACAAGCTCCCCCCCCCCCACACACAGCAGGATGAATCGCTTTATGCCATATTTTATTCTTTCCCCATTCATTTGCCAGATACTTTCTGTGCTGTTTCCAACGGCTTTCTAGCAGTTTTTATTACATTGCGTGCATTGCCTTGAGACGCAGAGGTGGGAGGCAGCAGAACAAACAAACAAACAAACAAATAATGTTGCGTTTATAGCCCACCCTCCAGCCACGAAGGCAGCCTGCGAAAGAGCAGCTTGTGAAAACCAATACTGTACTAAGATGGGCTCACAAATCTAAAAAGATGGCATATGAGGAAAAAGGAACAAGGAGGGAGGAGGAAAAAAACAAGCCAGGCACAAGTTATTGAAATTTGCTCTTCTTAAAGTTACATCCAATTCACAGTCCACTGGAAACTTGAATGGCAGTCCATTGCAGCTGGCCGAGTATAGAAAGCATCAGTTGTATATACACTTAATGTACTTCCCACTGACTTCCTGAGGGCCAATCTGGACGTGAGATTAAACGAATGCCTCTTTAAGCAATGTTGTTGTTTTTGTGTTTTCTAAAAATTAAATAATAAGTGTTCTGATCAGGGAGAGGAAGTTGAGCTGCCCTGGTCCTAAGGAAAATCCAGCCCCCTGAATTGAATATGTTGGTAGGATTGCGAGAAGCTTTGTAGATTAAAGAAGGAAGGTCATTGTAATATGAAATTTTAGTGATAATTTTAGTGTGATAATTTTAAGCAGTGATGAATTTGTGAAGTATATATATTAGTGATGAATGTTAGGATATCATAAGGAGGGTTTGAAGGAAGTCATGGCCTTAAAAAGCCAAAACGATAAGAGCTGAAAAGATAATGTGATGAATTTTATTATTGTATTGTTATAAAACCAATAAAAATGATACAGTATCGCAAAAAAAGAAAAAAGAAAATTCAGCCCTATATCCTGGTTGATGCTATCATCCTGGAGGGAAGTAAGTCAAACCCATTTCCTCCTTTGCATTTCAGTAGTTGGATGTGTCCACAGAGCATGTGGAATGCCAAAAAAGAAAAATCTGACACTTGACCCAGGTTGGCTCATTCGCACATGCAGATTGCAAAGTGAAAACCACGCATGTGTAAATTGGTTCTACAGCTTATCCGCCTCATCAAAGAGACGTCAAGTCAGTCTCCTTGATTTCCAGATATTTTGGCATCCCATACACTTATTGGGTTACCCTAGAGGAAAAGGCTGGTTGAATACGGCCTTCTTGTGATTCCTAGCAACTGACAGTGAAGACAGAACATAGCCATTGCGGCTAGATAACCTTTTCGTCGTCAAATGCTTTTAGGAAACCTCCAAACAGGATTTAGGGGGAAACAGCATTATCTGTCCAAATTACATATTCCTAATTGTACATCCCTGGAACTTAAGAGTTTAGAACTGAGACCTGAAGGAATTTGTATGTAGAACTGAGACCTGAAGGAATTTGTATGACTTGGGCTGCAACCTAAGCAATGTTACTTAGGAAAAATATTCCAAAATATTAGAATTTGGGGCAATAAGCCCCAACAGGCTCTCCCCAAACCTGTATTAAAAAGTCACTTAACCCTCCCCCCCCGCAAACTTATTTAATAGCAACAAAATAAGTTCCGAGTAGATTTTTGGAGTGAGGTGTGTGTGCGAACACACGACAAGGAAGTATGGAACAAACGACGGGGTTTGGGTTTAAAGGAAGGGAAGGCACTGGTGGGGAAACCGCTGTCCTCCAGATGTCACAGAGATTCAGCTTTCATCCGCCCCAGCCAGCATGGCCAATTGTCAGGGAATGATCGGAACTATGTTCTGGGTCCAGCTCTGTGGAACTCCTTCCCACAAGAAGGTGGATCAAACCTGGGACTTTGGCATTATCAACACCGCGCCCTAATCAACCAAGCTGCGTAGGTATTAATGATTATAGATAGCTAGTTCCATCAACAGATATTTTAAATTCTGGAGGTTTTGAATCTTGGGTGCTTAATTTTAAATTTTGTGCATATTATACTGTTATAAGACACTTTGAGATTTAACAGGCTGAAAAGCAACCTACGAATTTTTTTTTAAACAGATCGAAAACATCTGGATGATCACAATTAGGCAAAATGATGGAGGACAAGATTATCATAACTATTGGCTGCGATGACTGTGTTCTCCCTCCAGTGTGGGAAGCGTTATACCTCTGAATTCCGGTTGTTGGGAATCAGCATGAGCCAGAGGAGGTTATTGTGCTCATATCCTGCTTGCAGGCTTTCCATAGGGGAAGCTGGTCAGCTGCTGTGAGAACAGGATGCTGGGCTAGATAGTCCTTTGGCCTGACCCTGCCTGGATGCCCTTAAGTTCCCCACCACTGAAGTAAGGGAAGCTTCTTCCAGCGTAAAGCACTTTTAAGGCAGCAGCCTAACCCACTGAAACACACGTGGGGTGGGGGAGGTCTCTTCCAAATAAATATGTATAAATATGTAGATGGCTCGGTATTAATTATGTTTACTTCAGTGGAAGAGATTAATGCAATTAATGTGGATGTGAGTTTTGATCTGGGTTTTTTTGTCTGTTGTTTAACTTTGTCTTATACCATTGTTGTTAGTTTTTCTTATTGCTTTACCTTTTTTTTACAAACTGCTTTGAGGATTTCGGAGTCCTTTTTGTGCTGTGTATAAATTTTACGAAATAAATAAAGGCTGCATTCCTAACTCTACTGTTAAACAAATCAAAACCAATCAAAATGAAAATACTGTAGTACATGGGGGGTGGTGGTAGGAATTGCAGCCTAATGATTTTACCTGAGAGTAAAAAACAACAACAAACCCCTTAGAACTCAGTGGGACTTACTTCTGAGTAGACCCACAAAATGTTCGCAATGAATCATGGTGGTGAGCTACTTGTGAGCTGGACTGAGCCCCAGGTTTCAGACAGGGAAAACACTTTCCCCCTCCCCATATTTTGTCCCTTAAGTAAGTGTGTGTGTTTTGCGGAGGAAGAGCATTGTGTTAACTATTCCTCGTGGTGGAGTGAAAACTGCAGCCTTGTTGTCGCTTTCTCCTTCTTCCTCTCCTTTCAACAAACCTCCACACTTTGCACATGTGTGCCAGTAACACACGGGTGTGAAACCGACACACACACACACCTCCCCAACAAGTCTGCCAGGCCAAACATTTCCTTGGACTGTGAATTTCTTCACCCACCACCTCAAAAAAGAAGGAGCTGTTTCCTACAAAGTATGTGCCTGTCTATCACTCTCTCTCTGTGTGTGTGTGTGAAAATGTGTTTCTCTCTGATCTTCCTGGGCTCTTAAAATGGATCTCCAGTAGTTCCAATTCACTGGTCCTCTTCCCAAAAGGGATGTAAGAAAGGAAAAGGCCCATGGACACCTATGGATGCTCCTCCCAGCAGTTTGCAGCTAAGTGTGGATTGCAAACTGTGCTTAGCAGACCCTGTTCTGATCTGATCTTCCCAGACGTTTCTTTAGTGCACAAACCAGAGACTGAAAAGGAATTGGGTCCATTTCACCAGTACAGTATTTGAATAACATTGTGCAATTGGTTTTTATATTTCGTACACCGCTTAGAAGCCTTATTTTTTTAATGTCTGCCACTTGTTTTAAATTGTTTATAACATTGCTGTAACCTGCCCTGAGACCTTGGGGGAGCGAAGGGCAATCAATCAATAATGTGATTATAATATACTATAAAAATAAAACCGTTGGTTGTCTCCAACCCTAGTCCTGCTCAGAGAAGATGCATTGAAAATACAGTAAAAAAAAAGAGACATGGCTAACTTGGGTCCGTTGACTTAAATTTGATTTCAGATTTGTATTCCGCTTTTCCAGCGGCAGAGCTGAGCTCAAAACAGTTCGTGTTGGTATCAATAGCATTAGCCACCAGCAAAACATCGCAAACACTCTAAGCAGGTCAAAACTAAAATAGTATAACGAGGCAAAAAGAGAGAGAATGAAACCAACTCATCAGACCATTCATACAATCCAATACAAACTCATAGTGATTCAAAAATATCTGAAATAGGTCTTCTATGAATAAGACTTGGGTTGGATACAATCCAATGCTGCTTGAATAATACTCCAAATATTGGCCCGTGATTCAGAAATCCCCTCCCGGTGGTGGATACTTTGATTTCCATCTCCAATCAAGTTTATAATCTACTCTCAGCTTCTTCCCCAAAACAAAACAAAATAAAAAATTCCTTCCAGTAGCACCTTAGAGACCAACTAAGTTTGTTCTTGGTATGAGCTTTTGTGTGCATGCACACTTCTTCAGATACACCAGGGGTGGCCAACTTCCAAGAGACTGCAATCTACTCACAGAGTTAAAAATTGGCAGTGATCTACCCTCTTTTGGGGGGTTCAGGTCAAAGTTGTTGAGCTTTTTTTTAAGGAAGGAAAGCCCTGTTTTTTAGGGGTTCACATAAAAGTTGTTGAGCTTCTTTAGGGAGGAGGAAAGCAACACTGAGCTTTTTTTTAGGAAGGAAAGCCCTGTTTTGGTGGTTCAGGTCATTTTAGGGGTGCAGGGCAAAGACGCTGAGGTTTCTTTTAGGTGAGCCAAAGTTTTTTTGCTTCTTTGGGGGGAGCCACTGATCTACCGGTGATCTACCACAGACGTCCAGTGATCTACCGGTAGATCACGATCTACCTGTTGGACATGCCTGAGATACACAAATGACAGAACAGTCACCTTCTGATTTTCCGTAGCTGTGAAAACTTTGAATGCATCAGAAAGAAAAAGGTGGTGGGTGGAAGCAAATTAATTGCTCCTATCAATTATTTTAAAGACATCAAATGAGCCCTGCTGGTTGTAAGCCAACACACCCTTCTTCCAAACCCATGCCTCCATTTAAAAAAAAAAACTCATAGCCTGGCATGAAGGCCAACAGCCCACCATTATGAATATCAGTGGCAGATATTCTGAGGAAGAGGTAGTCAATGTGGTGACCTCTAGGTGTTGCTGGACGCCAGCTCCCGTTATCCTTGACCATTAGGCATGCTGGCCGGGGCTACCCTGAGTTATACTATCTCTGAATCCGGAAGCTCTGTTTTGTTAACATCATAGAAAATTTCCTGATGCAGAGTCAGACAACTGGTCCATCTTGCTCGGGGACAGTTTTTCATCCAGGAGACACTCCCAGTTCTGGAGATGCCAGGAATTGAACCGGGTACCTTCTGCATGCAAAGCGGATGCTCTAACCTCAGAGCTACATCTCCCCCCTCCCAGTTATCATGGCTGATAGGTGTTTACTCCTTGGTGGAGTGATCCAATTCCATTTTAAAGTATTCTAGAGTTCACGAAAGCTAAGGTACAGATTCTAATGTTGCAAGCTTAATCCCATTTACCTGGTTGCATAGGTGCCATTTCCTGGGTCTGGGGGCCGAGGTCCCTTCAGCCCCCCCACCAATAAACTATTTGAGGAGCCCCCCCCCGCCAAGTTGATGAGCATTACCATTCAAATGGTGAGTATGTGCCAGGGCTTACCTGCTCCCCCCCCCCAATATTTTATTGAATTGGCACCCCTGCCTGGGAGTACATCCCATTGAATTTAATGGCCCGTCCTCATAGAATCACATAATTGTAGAGTTGGAAGGGGCCATATGCAGGGTTGCCATATTTCAAAAAGTCAAAACCTGGACACAAAAAAGTTGTTTCGACCAGAGTTGCTGAGCTTTCCTTGCAAAATCTTTTTTTTTTTTTAAAAAAAAAAAGCCAACACTGAGTTTCTAAGCTATTTTTAATGAAATTTGTCAAAATCTACACTAACGACATGGGCTACCAGATGTCTGGGATTTCCCTGGACATTTCAGCAATTTCCATCCAGATACTGTACTATTTACGAGGGCTGAATGCCAGCTATATCAGGGAAATTCCAGACATATGGTAAGTATGAGGGTTATTTAGTCCAGCCCCCTGTAATGCAGGGATCGTTTGCCCAAGGTGGGGCTCCAACCCACAGCCCTGAGATTAAGAGTCTCCTGCTCTATAGACTGAGTGATTCCAGCAGAATAGCTCCTCAGTAATGTCTAGGAATGCAGCCTAAAGCCTTCCTGTGAGATTTACAGACATCACACACACACTCCCCCCAATCCTAGGAACTAGTTTAACCCTCCGCAAAGCTGCAATTCCAAGCATCCTTAAAGGTAAAGGTAAAGGGACCCCTGACCATTAGGTCCAGTCGTGTCCAACTCTGGGGTTGCGGCGCTCATCTCGCTCTATAGGCAGAGGGAGCCGGCGTTTGTCCACAAACAGCTTCCGGGTCATGTGGCCAGTGTGACAAAGCCGCTTCTGGCGAACCAGAGCAGCGCACGGAAACGCCGTTTACCTTCCCGCCGGAGCGGTACCTATTTATCTACTTGCACTTTGACGTGCTTTCGAACTGCTAGGTTGGCAGGAGCTGGGACCAAGCAACGGGAGCTCACCCCGTGGCGGGGATTTGAACCGCCGACCTTCTGATCGGCAAGCCCTAGGCTCAGTGGTTTAACCCACAGCGCCACCTGGGTCCCTAAGCATCCTTAGCTAACCACAATTCCCAGGATTCTTTGGGGGAAGTCACGTGATGTATCAGGTAACTGGTAGTATACAGCCCTAACAACCAGGCATTTCAATGGTCCGATCAGTTGCATTCGGACTGCCTCCCAACCGAAGACCCGGAGCCCCTCCTCACCTGAGTGCAAGCTGTTCTCTTTGGCAGTGCTGCTGTTGCTCAGGTAATCTTCTTTGCAGACAAACTTGTTCTCGTCGATGATATAAAGCTCCTCGCCGGTGGAGAGCTGTTTGTTACACATCATGCAGGTGAAACAGCTCAGGTGAAAGACTTTGCTCCTTGCCCTCCTGACCAGGTCACTGGGAGAGATGCCCTGCGAGCAGCCAGCACACTTGGTCCCAAAACACCTGGATCAAAGCAAGGGAGGGAGAGAGAGGGGGGGGGAACAGACCAGAGGTAATGAAACGGACGAGAAAAGAAACCAGAACAAGGCTGAAACTGACCAGGGCTGCATGGTGACAAGCTGGAAGAGGGGAATAATTGGCGCCGGCTCTACCAAGAGGCAGAATGGCAAGCAGCAGAAAACAGATATTGAGGCTTGACCATGCCGCCCTCCCAGAAAGGACCTTCTAGTGCAGTGGTGGCCAAACTTGCACCTCCTGCTGTTTTGGGACTACAATTCCCATCATCTCTGACCACTGGTCCTGTTAGCTAGGGATGATGGGAGTTGTAGTCCAAAAAAACAGCTGGAGGGCCAAGTTTGGCCACCACTGTTCTAGTGCAAGGACCATTGGTAGAGGGAGGGGGGCCTTCTGGATAGGCATAGCCAGGATTTAGTGGGGGGCAGGACACCCACCTGCCATCATCCTCTGTCTCTGTCTAGCAGATTCGGAATGAAATGTCTCAACAACATTTGTTTTAAATCACGTTCTTTTGAAGAAGAAGAGTTTGGATTTGATATCTCGCTTTATCACTTCCCGAAGGAGTCTCAAAGCGGCTCACATTCTCCTTTCTCTTCCTGCCCCACAACAAACACTCTGTGAGGTGAGTGGGGCTGAGAGACTTCAGAGAAGTGTAACCAGCCTAAAGTCACCCAGCAGCTGCATGTGGAGGAGCGGAGACGCGAACCTGGTTCACCACATTACGAGTCTACCACTCTTAACCACTACACCACACTGGCTCTCAGAAAAACATGTCAAATTTTTCTACAACTTCTACTTTTAGAAGTAGTTATGCCCATTGCCTTGTGTCTCCACTGCAGACTTGTGGAGACAAAGCATCTTCTCTTCGCAAAAGAAAGATTCCCTTTCATTGACTTGCATTGGGTAAAGGAGCATAAATCCACAAGAAAAAGAAGCACAGCTTTTACCCGCTCCCTCTAAATCATGGGGACTGGAATGCCCAGAGAAGAAAACCCACTGTGATGAAAACCGACCCCTGTCCGTCAAAATGAAAGACAGCCCCCCCCCCCACTCCCAGGTCCACCTTCTCACTCAAACTCAGGGCATTTCCAGAGTCAGCTTGGTTTCCTTTTTAAAAAAAAAAAGAAAAAAAAAGAATAAAGACAGAACAGAAAGTAAAAACAAAATAATTCATTCCCACAAGAGATAGTGTAGCCGCCATCTTGGATGGTTTCAAAAGAGGACAGGGGAAATTCATCAATGGCATACCCTTCAACATTTCTCCGATGAAAATAGGGATGTCCCATTCCACAATGAGGATTTTACCATTTCTACCCCACACATCTTACTGGGTTGCACCAGCAACTCTGGGCAGCTTCCAGCATATGTAAAAACATAATAAAACATTAAAGATTTTTAAAACTTCCCTATACAGGGTTGCCTTCAGACGGCTCAGGGGTCAGATAACTCCAACATTTCTCCAATGAAAATAGAAACATCCTAATTTTGGGCTGCCATATGTCTGGATTTTCCCGGACATTACTGAGATTTCAATTGATGTCCCGGGAGGGATTTCTGAAAGGCAGTGTTTTGTCCTGAATCTTAAGCAAGTGAATTGAAAAATAACTTTTTTTTGTTATTTGGCTCAACCACTTTTAGGATGTCCTCGTTTTTACTTTTTGAAACATGGCAACACTATCCTACGGAAAAGGGGGACATTTCATGACCTTATTATTATTATTATTATTATTATTATTATTATTATTATTATTATTTATGCCCCGCCCACTCTGGGCGGCTTCCAACAAAAGATTAAAAATACATTGAAACACCAATAATTAAAAACATCCCTAAACAGGGCTGCCTACAGATGTCTTCTAAAAGTCAGATAGTTGTTTATTTCCTTGACATCTGACGGGAGGGCGTTCCACAGGGCGGGCGCCACTACTGAGAAGGCCCTCTGCCTGGTTCCCTGTAACTTCACTTCTCGCAGTGAGGGAAGTGCCAGAAGGCCCTCGGCGCTGGATCTCAGTGTCTGGGCTGAAAGGGACGGCTTTTCTAAATCAGGGACGTCCCTGGAAAATAGGGACACTTGGAGGGTCTGCAATGGGGACTAGCCACAATGGCGGCATTCCCCCCCACCCCACTTTCAAAGACAGGAAATGCCTCTGAACGCCACTTCCTGGGGGCTGCAAGTGGGGGGAGCTGTTGTTGAACTTCGGTCCTGCATTTGGTTGGCCACTGAGAGAACAGGATGCTGGACCAGATGGGCCATTGGCCAGATCCTTATGATCTTATAGCTGGCTAGAACCCTGAACAGGAATACTCTATATACCGCAGCACTTTGTTGCAGGCCCCACATCTAAGCTATATTTCCGAACAACTGTACAGTGGTACCTCGGGTTACATACGCTTCAGGTTACATACTCCGCTAACCCAGAAATAACGCTTCAGGTTAAGAACTTTGCTTCAGGATAAGAACAGAAATTGTGCCCTGGCGGTGCAGCGGCAGCAGGAGGCCCCATTGGCTAAAGTGGTGCTTCAGGTTAAGAACAGTTTCAGGTTAAGAACGGACCTCCGGAACGAATTAAGTACGTAACCAGAGGTACCACTGTACACTCCTTAAAAAGGATGGTTTTTTTTTAAAAAAGAGTTATTTCAAGACTGTTTTGGTGGGAATGAAGCAAGGGTCTCCAGTGGAGAGAGAGGATATTATGTTGGCTAATACAGTCAGCTTCTCCTGCTGCCCAACTGTGTACTTAATAGCAACTCAACAGACAGAAATTCAACAGGAGATGCTTCCCCCCCCCCGACCCCATCATTGCCTCTCCCTGCAGGGATATGTTTTCCCAGCTAAGCTGCTGTCCGTCCTGAAGCACCACATTACAAAAAGAAAGAAAAGACAACTGAAATTATGAAAAATAACTGAAGAAAAGAGCTTCGGATAGACTGGCTTGTGGTGAAATAGGACAGGCCTCCTTCTAAGGGTCTTTGGTAACCTGGATGAATGACAAAGCAAATTGCTCCTTTTGGTCCAGGATTGGTGAGGCCTAGGCTCTAATCCTAGTTTATCAAGGCTTTGCATGCAGAAGGTCCCAGGTTCAATCTCTGGCATCTCCAGACCAGGGTAGGAGAGACACCCTGCCTGAAACCCTGGAGAGCTGCTGCCAGTCAGTGTTGACAACACTGAGCTAAATGGCCCAATGGTTTGACTTAGTAGAAGGTCGTTTTTAAGGTTCCTGCTTTACTGGATTTTCAACAGACCCTGGGCACATTTATTATTATTATTATTATTATTATTATTATTATTATTCAAATTGCTTTTTAACCCGAGGTTCCAAATATCTTTGTTTTAACTGCTGCTGTTCTCAGGCCAGAATGTTGTAACTCTTTCGGTGCGGTTCTGTTTCGATCAAGTGTTTTAGGGTTCCAATGTAAAATTTTGAAATAAACGTTTGATACAAACAGATCCATGTTGTGCACAAAGCGTGTATCCTGGGAGGGAAGCTGCAAATACTTCTACCACTAATAACAATTAATTTATACATAATTAATTAATGTATATACCGCTTATATGACGACAGGGCCTCCAAGCACTTTACAACTGTAAAACCAACGCACCATTAAAATATGCAATTGCAATTCCAATGGGGCATTTAAGCACCCTCAGTTAAAATACGCAGTAAGACAAACCATTCGAAAGCATAGCAATTAAAAGCAATAAAGCACAATTCAGGGGGATGCTTATCTATTGATGCCAAAATAGGCTGCTGAGCTTTTTACTGAATGCTGAAAATTCCTCATCCTATTTCGCACCTTGTCATCCTAGGTTAAAATAAGGACACTTTGTGCTTCCCAAATTCTGTAAAAGCACAGATATTTTACAGAGGAGTTCTAGGCGGAGTCTGTGTGCCTGTCCTTTTATTTTCATCTCCGCTCAGAAGTGCGGAAAAGCTTCCCATTCCCATTCAGCCCCGTAGCAAAGTGTCCCTGGCTCAGAGCCCAAGTTGCGCCACCATCCCTTGTTATTAGGCTTCGCAGTGAACCAGGGGGAAAGCAAAAACAGAAAACCCTCGCCTGTTTTGCTTCTGCGCCAAGCAGGACAACATGATCTGCAGGAAAACCAGCTGATGATTTTTTTCCCCCCTGGCCTAAAGATAATGAGCAACACCTGTTAATATCTGCTGTGCAGGTTGCTGTTGAAAAGCACAGGAGCAAAGGCTGATTTTTTAAAAAGTATTTAAAAATCTGGCAACCCAGATTTCTTACTCTAGCGCCTTTCCCTTCCTTCTCATTTCCCTGCAAAGTTGAAATGTGGACTGCAGGTTCCTATGGGCTGAAGTCCGGTCCTTTTTTGTGTTACTTCCCACCCCAAAGTGTGACATGGACGGACATATTTAATAAGGAACATCCCCTGTATTCCTGATGCGCAGCCGGCGCAGACCGTTCCTTTATGTTGCCAAAACGGCGCCATCCATGCACGAGAAAGGGTGGCATCATCAGCAACCTTGAAGTGCAACCCTGAGGTTTACATTAAGAACAAAAACCCATGGAAGGAACTCTTTTTAAAAATCCAGCCAAGAGACTATGGGTTTAGTGGTGTGGTTTTTTGGGGAGTGGGTGGGTGGGATTGGAATACTGGGCAGGAGATGGAATGGAATGGAGTATCATGAAGCAGGGCATTCTACTCTGTAACATTTTGTTTCTACTCCATTTATTTGTTTGTTTGTTAGTTTATGTGGAGTAGTGCCGGAATGAAGTACGCTGAAGTGGAACATTTCCGGCAGGCCGTCTCAAGCGCTAATATCAGCGGAGGGTGCCCTGCCGCTTGTTCCATTGCCCCCCAGAAGCTAGGGGTGGCAGTGGCAGTGGCAGCCCAGCACCTAAGTTGTGGAACTCCCCACCAAGGCTCAAAGAGAGATTGCACCGCTTTACCTTGCCTGCTTTGGGCCCCTGAGATGTACGTTTTAAGGACCCACCTTATTTTTTTGTGATTGCAAGTTGTCTTCAAATATTGCATAGTATTGCATTCAAATATTATTTCTGTGTTTTAATTGCTGTAAACTGCCCTGGGAGCTTTGGGAGAAGGGCGAGTAAGACATTGTAGCAATACTAGTGATGATGATGATGATGATGATGATGATATTAATAATACACTGAAATACAGATCTACACTGTATACTTAAAGCACACCCAACACATATTTAAAGCACTACGTACTGTACCGCCCTTCTCTTGAGAGTCCCATGGACTGCAAGAAGATCAAACCTATCCATTCTTAAAGAAATCAGCCCTGAGTGCTCACTGGAAGGGCAGATCCTGAAGTTGAGGCTCCAGTACTTTGGCCACCTCATGAGAAGGGAAGACTCCCTGGAAAAGACCCTGATGTTGGGAAAGATGGAGGGCACAAGGAGAAGGGGACGACAGAGAATGAGATGGTTGGACAGTGTTCTCGAAGCTACTAACATGAGTTTGGCCAAACTGTGAGAGGCAGTGAAGGATAGGCGTGCCTGGCGTGCTCTGGTCCATGGGGTCATGAAGAGTCGGACACGACTGAACGACTGAACAACAACTGTACCGCCCAGAAAAGATTAATGTGATCTGTAGTTTCCCCTCAAGGAGATGCAATTTCTAGCACCCCTTTAACAAACTACAGCTCCCAGAATCCTTGAAGGGAAGTCATGTGCATTTTGAATGTATGGTGTGGAACAGGCTCCACCATCATCTCCTTCCTGTGTTAGCCAACCAGCATAAACTTACCCTTCTTGGGAAGACTATAGTACCAATACGATCCTGTTTACCTCCGCCTCCCACCCAAGGGATTCTCTAGCTGGTTTGAGGCATTTCAGCCATTGTTCTAAAAGTGTTTCTATGGAAATAAGAGAGATCAACAGCTGGGAATTAGCACCCCTGGAACCTGTTTTCTGTAGTATGACTTGGCTGTAGAAGCAATGGAAATAATCTTCAGAGGCTATCCTGAGCATCTCTTTCTGGCTAGAAGCAGCTGCTAGTAAGGATAACAGGAGGAGCCTGGAGGGAGAAGGTCAGGGTCAAGCAGCAAGGAGCTGGCATACCCAGCAAATCTGAATTTGGGTTAATGAAATTTGGGGGTGCAGAGTGTGGCTACAACCCCAGTACTTTATTCTCAAAGTTTAAGCACTGCCTACCTCACAGGGTTGCTGGGTGGACATCGCAAAAAGAGCAGGGGCGGAAGCAAGAGGATTGTAAAGTTCTACATTGCTTCTCTTATTTATTATTTGGGTCATTTTCTATGTGGTTCCAGTGGTCCCTTGGACAAGGGTCTGGAATCCCAAGCTTCTTTGAATCTGGAGAGTCCTAGAGGCTCCCAGAGGAGCTCCTAGAAGAGCAAAAAGGGGGGAAAGGGGGGCAATCTCTGCATCCTGGGGTTTACAATCTATAAAGTCACAGCATAAAAGGAAAATTGATTGGGGAGGGAGGAGGAAAAAAGAAAACTCAGGTAGAAATTATTAGAAATATTAAGATGTTGTTTTTAACTGTCATACAACTAGGACCTAATAATGCTGACACACCAGACTAAGCTACAAAAAAATTAATAAGTAGCCGCATATACAGAATTACAAAGAAGAGCAATGAAAGAAACATAGGAACTACAAATTGATGAACTAAACATGGGAACACAAAAAGCTGCCTTGTACCAATCAAGCCAGGCAATTACTCCCTCTAGCTTAGTGTTATCAACCCCAAGTGGCAGCGGCTCTCCAGTGTTTCAGACAAGGGGTCTCTCCTGCCCTTGCTTGGGAGATGTCGGAGGTTGAATATTGGACCTCCTGCATGAGAAGCAGGTTCTCTACCCATGACCCACAGCCCTTCACCAAGCAAAGCCACAAGACTAATATTTTCGGCTTCCAGGATCTTTCATATGCTCTTGTGCTCTGCATTCCAACCCTTCCCTGCTAACCAGGTGCCCAAATGCAAAGCCCACTCTCATACTGCGATTCTCAGCAACTGACATTCAGAAGCATTTCTGCCTCTGAGAGTGAAAGCAGAATGCAGCTATCATGGCCACTAACCACGGATAGCCTTGCCTTCCACAGAGAGAGGGGAGAAGGAGAGGAAGCAGGCAGAGGACATTCTTATAAGCTTTCTCCAATTGCCTGCTTGCCATCTCTGGCTTTGTTGCTCCCTCCACGCCAAGAATCAGAGAATCGACTGCATGTTCTCTTCCAGTTTTCATTTTCCACAGTTTTCTTTTCCATTTTTTCACCGGCTCCTTCTCCTCGGGGGTGGGGGTAGGGTTAAACGTAGCAAGGCTGCTGCCCTAACTGCCCTTACTCAGGAGTAAGTCCTGGTGAATTCAGCGGGGGCTTGCTCCCGGGTACACGAATGGCTAGGTCGGCCAGACTTTGTAGGCCAAGATGTATTAGCATGAATATAAATAAAAGGTTTGCTGCAGCTGTAATTGACCTGGAAAGAGGACAAGGGAGTTTGTACAGGGAGATGGGAGAGAGGCATGGCATGGAGTTTCCTCTCCAGAGGACTGACACTTTTGATTAACGACGCCTTAATAAGCATTAAAGTTGAATTTGGGAGATGTGCGATGCCTTTCGACATGGCTCCCTCCGTGCCAAAAAAGAAGAAGTAGATCTCCTTGGCCAAGTGGGATGGCGTGAGGCTGGTGGCGGGGGGGGGGGGGGAGATAACCTATCCAAAACCAAACCTCGCTTGGGATTAACACAAAGGATGGCCTAGGTCTTTGCACATAGAAATGTCCCACAGTTCAGTCCCCAGCATCTCCTGTTTCAAAGGATCAGGGAACAGGTGATGGGGTAAGATTCTCTCTTTGCCAGAGACACCCAGAGGGAAGCAGGGTGGACTATTCTGAGCTAGATGCATTTAATACAAGGCGGCTTCATCTATTACTGTAATATCGTTCAAACCACCAGTTCTTTGCTTTCCCTGAGTGGGGCTAGAGAAGTGCAAGGGGGACAATGCCCCCCCAACAATGAGCTCGTCCCCACTTGCCCTTCCCCATTGCTGGGCTCTGTCCCCTGTCATTAACATATATTTCCCCTACACCCAGAGATGGGAGAAACGCAATTCACCCATCTAGAAATATACATTGACCCTACTGTGTTCCCCCACCCCATTTTGTTCTGGTGCCACTATTATGGGTTGGGGTGGTCCTATGGAAAACACAGCCTTGAACGGCTTGATCCGTGCAGGTGTACGGACAAGTAAGCTCCCGGGGGTAGGTGTGTGTGTGTGTGTCTCACACTCAGAAGCAAGGCAAGCTTATTCGCCTCGATATTGAATCTGTCCTCTAAAAGGCCTGCCCAGATTTGACTGTTCTCCTTGATCTGGTCACCCTGTATTAATGAATTAATTGGTATTATCTCAATTTATTACTCGTCCTTCGCCACCAGGTCTGAGGTATAGGTTGCAACAATTTAAAATTCAGTATTAAAAATTACAATCGCAACAACTGTGCTGGTGGGGGTGAGGGTGGGGGGGTTGTTCCTGAAAGCATCAATCTCAGGTGTCGATGGCCCCATTGCTGGATCTCTCCATGCATGGCTTCCTCAGGTGCAGTGCAATCTTCTACCAATGGGGACCACCAACCCAGGGGACTTTTGTTGACTGGATGGTCAACTTACTCCCTACTCAAAAGTAACCCCCCACTGAATACTCCCAGATAAGTTTGTGCAGGCTTAATGTGTCTTTGTTTCGATTCATGTCTCTACCCTAAAGAATGGCTAAGTTGAAGAAGGGCTTTATTCTTAAATAAAAACCCTGGCAGGACCAGACTGCAAATAGGCTCCTTCGGGAAAATGCAAACAGAAGTGTGAGAGAAAGCACAATTGTGGTCATTTCTTCACATGTTTTGCAGGGGGGGGGGGTTACCATTAATAAAGTATTATTATTATTATTATTAGTATTATTATTATTATTATTTTACATATACTACTAATTAAAAATGTTATTATTTTGTATTTTGATTTGCACACACATATGTACACACACAATTTTCACCTGGATTTTTAACTGTCTCCCCAACACACTTAAATAATTTCTCTCTCAATTAAAGATTCCTTTAATCTCGATCCAGAATCTTCCTACTAGGCACGCCTAACAGGGTCGACCCACGGAAAGATTAGTTGCCCTTGCTTTCCACCTCCCCACAGGGAAATCCCGATCTCATCTACCCGGTTACTCGGAAGTAACGTCGTTCCCCTCCGCCCCTTCCCAAGCAGTACTCAGCTGTCAGATAAGTGCGCCTAGGACTTGCCATCTGAAAAATGCTTCTGGGTGGATGAATCGCCT
This sequence comes from Lacerta agilis, assembly GCF_009819535.1. Lineage (NCBI taxonomy): Eukaryota > Metazoa > Chordata > Lepidosauria > Squamata > Lacertidae > Lacerta > Lacerta agilis. The sequence goes on from NC_046326.1 coordinate 37,476,688, forward strand.
CCATCAGTTTAAAATACTCCGGGACAGAAACTTCTACGTGGATTTTTTTTTTTGGGGGGGGGGGAACCCCTGTACGGCAGCGCTAGTCCTACTCAGAGTAGACCTACCTATTGAAATTATTGGAAATGGCTATCGCGAATCCGTTAATTTCAATGGGTCTACTCTTGAGTAGGGATATGACACCCAGGAATGCAGCTTTACGTTGGAACAATTTCCATGCAATGCCATGGGGCTTACTTTCGAGGAGACACGAATATCCACCACCACCTCAATTCTCCACGACTAGAGAGCTTCTATACACTGTTCATCCCATGCAGTGACATGTAAGGTATCTAATCTATAGATGCAGTATATATGTTTCTGTCTACAAATCTGCCCGATTTTTAAAAGCGCCAAACGACACTCCAGGCAAGTTTTCCCTGAACCTGGAAGTATGTAGTTAATCCTAAATATCCACGAATACGTCTGCATGCGGATATGCGTGTGCCTATAATTTGCAAATCACATCACGAAAATATATTTTTCTTAGGCACTGTCCTATATACAATCGCCAGTCAAGTCACTTGTAAACATATGGATTGTATCCAAGCTTAGTCCTACTCAAAGTAGACCCATTGCAACGCGGCAGGCTTAGCTCTATCAACTGCGAGGGGTTTGCTCTCAGAATGGCCAAACGCTAGAGGCAACCCAACGCGTCTCAGCGAGAGAAAGAAATTGGGGGGCGGGGGGCGGGGGGGAGATAATTTCATTTATTTGTTGCATTTATTCATCTAAGAGGTTTCTTCTACACGGCTTAAATATTCGCGTCTCGGAGCCGTGTGGGTAAAAACAACCCATGGAAAAACTCACGGGGCAATACAAGGTCCGCTGGACCGAGATAGTCTTAGCCACAAGCCTGAAGTTCAGCGAGGAGGGGTCCGTCTCCGTAACGTCGCCCCTCCATTCCCCATCTTGTCCTCGTGTGCAGGCTAGCATCGCGATCCAGCCGAAGTCGAAACCTTTCTCCCGCCCCCATTGCTCGGTCTGAACAGCACAGGCAAGGCGCGCTTCACCGTCGCCCACTGAAACCAGCGGGTCCTTAAAGCAACCACAACCAACATGCGCTTCCCTTGTGCTAGCATCGCGCGTGCACACGACGTTTAAGATACGTGTCGGCGTTTGCCGAAGGCTGCTTATTCTTGCGGAGGGAAATAGGAATCAAATGCGAATTCTTTCATTAAAGGGACGAAGGAAAGACAGAGTCAGATACAAGAATGCCTATTTAGCGACCTGGTTTACCTAGGAGTAAAGCCGGCTGGAAATCAAGGCGTCGAATGGGTTAGCGGGTTTAATGTTTCCCACGTGCTTCCAGCCGTGGACACACATGGTGGGCATAAAATTGGAAGGGGCCCATTTTACCTACTAGTTTGGCTCAGGGCATCTTACCAAGCGTTTGAGTGTTGTTGTTTTTTTGTATTATTATTATTATTATTATTATTATTATTAAATATTTGTTTATTTATTTATTTTTCTTCCATGGGGAAGGGTTGCTGGTGCTTTTTAAAATATAATATAATATAAAATAAAATAATTAAGGAAAAAGCGACGGGGTTGGCGAAGCTGGGAATGATTGCATGCAGGAAACCCTTTCGTCCCGCTAGCCTAGGCCGCTTGCAGGCGATTCCTTGGTGACGAGGGACAAGAGGGACTGGAAACTTGATGTAAAAGGAAGGAGGCCCCGAAAGCAGAAAGGAGCCAGAAAGGCGAGCGCCTTCGTGTCTTTTGACACCGACAAGCCTACCCGTGCCTACTCGGAAGTAAGTCCCGAGAAACTTAAAACCCCGAAGCCTAAGCGGGCCTTAGGCACCCACTGATCCAGGAACAATCCTCTTTCCCCTCTCGAGGCTGACTTGCGAGTAGACCTGCACAGGATGGCATCTTTCCATGGGGAGGGGAGGAAATCGCCTCTCGGGACCGGTGGAGGTGGTGTATCGAGGAGGGGGAAAAACAGACTAGTTTGTTTCTGGGTGGTTTATTTTTTTTGGGGGGGGGGGGAGTGTACGCGATCGCTCTCTGTGAAAGAACCGAGATGCGAGGGGACAACACAGGGAACAGGTGGATTTAAACAATGGGGACAGGTCGTCCTTTTAACTAGGAACTGTCCTTCCTGGCTCCTAACATTAGTTCACTCTCCCCACACCCCCGTCCCCGCAGCCAAGCTCAAAGAACAGCAAGCGCCGCCGACTGAATCAGGCGCCGGGTCCCGATCTGGCGCTCCGTATTGCCGACACGGGCTGGCAGCTTCTCTCCGCGGGTTTCCGCCGGGGGCCGGTCCGAGGGACCTTTCGCCTGCAAAGCAGATGCTCTTGCCCACGGAGCCACGGCCTTTCCCTGGCCCTCCGGACACCCCCTTTCCCTTCGCTGCTTTTATTCCCTTTCCGCGCTGAGATCTTTCCTTGACTTCCTCCCGCAGCTGTTTTGTCTCCCCGCGCTTTTCATTCTGGGTGCCACGTTCTTTTTGGCTAGCCATATTTCCCCTCCCTTCTCTTAAACATTTCCTTTTTATTATTTTTAAAAAGACAAACGCCCCCCCTTGCCCCCCCCCATCACACAGAATATTCTCTTCCTTAGGCTGAAGTGCCCCCCTCCTGCGCTCTTGCTTAGACATCAAGGCCGGTAGGAAGCAGGGGGACTTACTCTCGAGTAAACATGCCTCGGACCGCGCTGTGATCCATCCATCCGCTCACTTACGGCCATCTCTTTTACGCGCGCTCCGCTCTCCAGACCCGAAAGGGTTTCCAGAGCGCCAGCTAACTATTTAAAATAAATCTTTTCTTTTTCTTTTTTGCTCAGTCAGCTCACCAATTATTTTATTTCTACCCCCCCCACACACATACCCGTGCGCCCCATCTGTGCTCTGGATTCCCCTTTCTCTAGACTGCGCTGACTTCGTCGTATCCTTTTGCAGAGCCGCTTCAAACCGCAGGAAGGCGGCCGATGGACGGGGCCTCCCTCTTAGGAAGCTCTCAGCCGCTGGGCTTTCCCCTCAAATACTCTTCCCAGTCTTGGAAACTCAGGTTTACCATCTCCATCCCAACTCTTGCCTGCCCTCACGGGAGTGTGTGTCCGTCCAAGTGACTTTACTCAGAGTAGACCTATTGGACTTAGTGGACCTCAGTGTCCATTCGTTTCAGCGGGTCCCCTGCGGGAGGGATCAACACAGATCAAGGGGTTTCTGGAATCTAGACGTGTGAAAACAGGATTCCAAGTTGCCCGCGCGGGTGCAAAGTGGATTCTTAGATCTGCTGTGGGTGGTGGAGAGGGGACGGAAGCCTCGTGCGCGCCTGCCCGGGTGGACACGCAGGCACTAATCGCTTCGTCAACCGGAAACGCATTTCCTTATTCAGATCTACTTATCACCCGGCTTCTTCACAGCAAACACGCAGAGGGATTGTGTCCAAGGTGCAAATCCTCGCATTAGGAACCCGCTTCCTTCGCTCGTGTGGAGTTTGGAATTTGCAGAGACAAGGAGGGAGATTTCCTAGGTGAATTCTCACCCATCTCCCAATACACACAGCCCCAGTGTGTGCTCCCGAGTCGGCAGGAGAAAACAACTTCTACAGAGTAGCTGGGGAAACCCAGCCAGATGGGTGGGGTATAAACAATAAAATTATTATTAATTATTATTATTGTGTGTAGGTGTGTTTTTGTAAAACCCACGCCTAAGAGAATGCTATATAAGCAAAAGTCGGGTTTCTTCCGCCCCCCCCGTTCGTTGCCGGTTTAATTTTTGCTAACCTCGGAAAGTAGCTCACAAATAAAATAAACTGGGAATTAAGAGGATAACATCTCTCTAGAACGCGTTAAGTGGGAGGAGGTTGCTTAAAGCCAACCTAAATTCACCATTTGAAGGGGGGAAACCCCATGTACGTTTACTCAGGAGTAAGTGCCAATGCACAAGGCCTTGCTCCACTTGCCTGGGAATAAGTCGATTTGAACTCAACGGCACTTATTTCTGAGTAGAAGGAAAGACCCCGCTGTTCACCTCCCGGATTTTTACTAAGTTTGTAACCACAAACGCGTTTACTCAAAAGCCCGACTGAGTTTAATGGTGTTTACTCTCCAGTCCGTGAAATTAGGATCGCAGCTTTTAGAAGTCCCTAGTTTTTTGCAGGGACATATGTGAAGATTTTCTCCCCTGCCCCCCAGCCCTTCAGATAATCCTGTTTCTGTTGCCTGTCGGGTCAAAGTCCTTCCTTTGGATAAAATGCTCCCCGAAAGCTTAACGCGTAAAAGGGTATTATTTACTCGATCGTTTCCTTACAGAGGAGAACGAAGCTCGCTTCACTTAACGCACTTTAAAAAAAATCTTATTATGTTCATTTATATACCGCTTCCATGCGCCAAAATGGCATATTATCACGACTATTATTTTATTACATAAAAGCACATTTAAAAGTTCTCCTTTCGCGTGCATCGTTTTTTAATAACGATGGAAGGTTTAATAACCTTCGGAGCCTCAACGGAATTCTTATAAAGCAAAAATAAAAAGGAGACATGTTTTCCTCTGGTGTTTTTTTTTTAAGTTGGCCTCCCCCCACACCTTCTTTAAATTGTCCAAAATGCTGTTTATTATCATTTTAATTACGATTATTAAGAAACGAAAGAATGCCGCGAAAAGAAAGCTTCCCCGGAAAGATAACAAGACGAAATATTGGCCAGACTCGAGCATCTTTCAGTTTCGCAGGGCGAGGGGAGGAGAAGAAGGACGTGTTTGATCGGGTTTAAAAACACCTTTTTAAACACCTAAAAGAAGCCCAGTTTTCAAAAGAAGCGCTTTATGGTAACAGGGTGGTGGGCTGTGGTCGTGGTGTATTTTTCCACTGAGAAAGAAACCTGGGCTACTCAAGGTCAGTCCCTCCTTCCCCTCTCGCACAAACCTTTTGTTTATATATTTACTCTCACACCTTTTTCTTTGATCATAAAAAGAGTGGCTTTAGCAGTGATCTTCCTCTCGCGATTGAATCGATGGGCGCCGAAAGGAAGCCGATGCCAACCCCCGCCTCTTGCACGTTGTTACGAAATTGGAAAGGAAAACAGAAAATGATCTGCAAAAGTCCTTTGAGGTAGGTGCTGCTAGGGGGTTTAAATCTAATCTAATCTGTTTCAGTGTATCTGAAGAAGTGTGCATGCACACGAAAGCTCATGCCAAGAACAAACTTAGTTGGTCTCTAAGGTGCTACCGGAAGGAATTTTTATTATTATTTTGTTTTGACTAATCTAATCTATCCATTTATCTATCCATCCTGTCAGATTTACCTGTATCTAATTACACACACACGCACGCACGCACATCATGGGTTGTATTCAGCCAAGCTGTACTCTGAGCAGACCTACTGAAACGAACGAACCGAAGTTTGTAATGCTCGTTAAATTCAGTGGGTCACCTCAGAGTAAGGCTTCCGCTCACTTATAGTGATAACGTCGACTTAGTTATTTTATCTTTCCGGTTTGAAAACCAGGCAGATTTGAAGAGCTGGGTTCTGAACATTTTTTTGGGGTGGGGGGGGAGAATATAGTAGTTTCCTTAAAAAAAAAAAACTTTTTTAAAATTCCAGTGATCCCGCTTTCTTTCTTCTGTCCTTTGTTTGGTTTCCATATACGGTGACGGGATTTGGCGATTGGGGGCGGAGTGGTGGTGGGGGGGGGAGAGAGAAGGGAAGTGTGACTTGTTAAAGTGGGTCATATTAGAAACTCCCGCAGAGAGAGATTTCCCGAACTGAACTTTGCAGAAAGTCCAACCCCCACCCCTTGTCCTGGGAGGCGGGAGGGAGAGGAGAGAGAGAAATCATTTTCTTTTTTAAGGTCACCCTCCCTTTTCACAGGCACTGATTGACAGCTGACACAGCCATCAGTCCTCGCTTGCTACTCTAGAACAAAGGCCCGCTGGAGAAAAACAGACGAGCCTCCCTGCGCATAACGGATCCCTCATTTTCTTATTGTTGCAGTTTAATAATAATAATAATAATAATAATAATAATAATAATAATAATGTGCTGCACGAAACAGAAATATCCTTGCCCTGAGGACTGATCAGCCTGCCTCCCCCAAATATTTTATCCAGGCAATAATGTTTTTTAAAAGGGGTCTTGGAAAGTCTAAGTCCGCTTGCGTCTGGTTGTGGTGGTGGAAATAGCAGTTTTGTACATGTTCAGAGGTCGGGTAGTTCCGTCAGGTATCCTGGGGCCATAAAGCCCTGGCAATTCAAAGAGGGCCCGGGTTAGATAGGAAAGCCCGGAAGGTATCGTTTTATTTTTGGGGGGGGGGACGCAAGCGAAACCTGGTACTGACTGCTCCTCTCCTTTACGCACATAAAGTGGTTTGTAATGTTGGGGGCGGGCAGGAAGCAGGAGAAAAGTTTAAGGCATGGTATCTTAACTTGGACACGATGCTGCGGAGGTGGGTTAGGGAAATAACCCCTCCCTGCTACCCAAAGTTGATGAACAGAGCAATCTCCGGAGTGTTGTAGGGGGGGCGCGTTGTCTTACTGTGTTTAACGGGGCTCACCCCCAGGAGGACGCTCAGGAGCTGCGACCCTACTCACGACGGAGAAGGCGTGCAAGCTGCGATCCTAGACGCACCCATCCAGGAATAAGCATGCAAGCCGCGATCCTATGCACGAGCTGCGACCCCAGACACCCTTGCGCTGTCCTAAAACGCGCTTCTCTAGAGCCAAGCGCGCAAGGGCATATTCCCCCGGGAGCAAACCTCACTGAACACAGTGGGCTTACGCCCTAGTAAATACATAGGATTTCAGAAACAGAAAGTGAGACAAAAGAGACCACTTCCCCCCCCCAAACCCCAAAACTTTTGGACTCACCTAAAAAAGTCGTTTTTACAATAAAGCTTCCCTTCCCTGGAGAAACACTTCTCGGTCAGGTTGCATTTACATTCACAGCACTGAACGCATTTGACGTGCCAAGCGCGGTCCAAAACGTTCAAGAGGAAGCGGTCTAGGATGGGTCTTTTGCAACCGGCACAGTGAACCATTGTCTTTGGTTAGGGGGGGCGGGCGGGCGGGTCTGTGGCTGTGGTGCTGTGTACGTCGTTGTGAGTTTTTTTTTTGTGTGTGTGTTTTTTTGGAGGAGGAGTAGGATGAAAAGTTTGCAAGCAAGGCTGGAGGAGGAGGCGGCAGGCAGGAGACGCTTTTCCTTCCACAGCAGAGGCAGAAATCAATGCTCAAAACAATCACCCCAAAACACACACCCGGGTGTGTGGGTGGGTGCAGGGAAGAGCCTCCCCAGGCTCGGCGCTTTTGAAAAGCCTTCACGTCGGAGCAAGCTGTCTGCAGAAGTTGATCTTCTCAACGAAGTCCCGGCGGGAACATCAAACTCAAAAGCCAACGATCATCACCATCATCAACAACATCAATAAATCTTCTCTTTTAAAAAAATCTTCCAAAAATTAAAAACTCCAGCGTCCAGAGGAGGCCAGGCTGGCGGCTCAAGAACCAGAGACGGAAGCTAATCTTCTTCGTGATACCAGCGTGTCCTTTTTTCTGGTGACTGAGGTTGTTGCCAGGTAAAAAAAAAGCCTTCTTCAAGAACCTGAATTATTATTATTAATAATAATAACAACGAATGAGAGCAATAAAGGAGGACAAATCAGGTGCTGTCAGTATGCTGGAAGGTAAATGAGCACGGGAGGTGGGGGAAACAAAGGAGTCCTCGCAGGTTTGAGGTAGAGCAGTCAGAGGTCAAAGTGCAAGTCACATCAGAGCCCCCTCCCCAACATTGGAAAAAAAGAATCGTCCGAAATCATAGGCTGCAATGCTTGGGGCATCTCAAAACGAGGAGCCTTGGGCGGGGGGGGGGGGGTCTCAAGAAAAGAAGAAAAGGGAGAGGGGAGATATTTTGAGGAGCCAGAGAGGAAGGGATGGTGGGGCGGGGAGAGAAATATGATGTCTGCTATATAAATAGAATGATGTTCATATTAGGAAATCGAGCGGGAGGGGGAAGTGCAAGCTCTCCCCCCCTCTCTCGTGACAAAATCAAAACAAAAACAAATTTTAAAAAAATTATGTTAAGAACACCCCCAAATCGGTGCTGATAATCGCCCTCCTCCCTTTTCTATAATATAAAAATCCTTTGGGGTGGGGGGTGGTAAGGTAAGCAATCAACAGCGACCAGCAGCCTTACCCCTATGGGCTCGTGAGTCCAGGAGTCAAAAACTCTTTGGCCCGGTCCATGGGGACTCGCTTGATGCGGGGCTGGCTTGGCGAGGACGTTCCAGGGCTGCTGAGGACATCCAGCAGGTCCCCACAACCTCTTAAAAAAAATAAAAAATTAAAAAAATCGAATTAAAGGAGCTCTTCCCCTGAGTCTCTTCCTTGCCGATTCTGGAGGCGAGGGGACGAGGCCGCTGGCAGGCGGATATGCCTTTGCCCTTGCTGCTGCTGCAACCCCCCGCTCCTCCGCCTGCTCCTGCTCCGAGCTCTCCAGTCCCGCGCGCACCTCGCTCTGCCTCCTTTCCGCCGCCGCTGCTGCTCCTGCCAGCCTCGCTATAGTCTGCATGTTGGCCGCCTCCTCCACGCCGGAGCCTTATGCAGGGACCCGTCACGTCACCGCCGCCGGCGCCCAATCCGAAGGCGTCCCTCTCGCCCCGCCCTCCCCTGGCCCATCATCAGAGGCTCCTCGGCGAGACCCCGCGCGCGGCAGGCGGAGGACGAAGCCAGCCGGGGAGCCCAGCCCGGAGCCCGACGGCGGGGACGCCGCTCCCACCAGGTGCGCCGCTGCGCTCGCGCGCTTGGCCGGGTTGGGGGGGGGGAAGAGGAAGGGACGGACAGAGCAGGGTTGGGGGCTGTTTAGGATGGGGAGAAGGAGGAGGATCCTGGGCGAGAGAAGACCGGGAGGAGGCGGAGGAGAGAAGGGGCTCTGCATCATGCGCCCTCCTCTCTTGCGCTCTTCTTCGCGGAAGTTGATGGAGATGGAGAGGGGGGAACTTTCGGGAGAGTTTGAGCCGAGGACCGGGAGGGGTTCCCCTCTGCGCCCGCCGCCGCCCCAAACGGGTAGGTCCTTTCGGAGAAGAGCTGCAAGCGAGTCGCGTTGTTGTATTCATACAAGCATTCATATAAGATAGGAACGTGTGTGTTTGTGTGTAACGTAAGCATAGATATATATGTGTGTGTTTGTGTTTATCCTTTTTTTTTAAAATAAGGGGTTGCATCCAGTGGGTTGCATCGAAGTAGGAACGTAGGGAGTCACTTGAGGTCAATATTGTCCACACGGACTGGCAGCGGCCCTCCCCAGGGTTTCAGGCGAGGGATCTCTCCCTGGAGACGCCTGGCTGGGATCGATGTTGGGACCAGCTCGGGGGGCCGTGCTCTTGAGTGGACCGGTTGGAAGCGCTCGCGTGGGTTTCGAGGGGTCTGCTCTGAGCGCGACTAAGGTTGGGGTGCAACTTCTCGACCTGCTCGGAGCAGAACCACTGAAGAAGCCGGGGACCTGCGGATTGAGGGCCGTTGCTTCGAATGGCTCTACTCTGAGTAGACTCTTGTTAGCTATACCCCCTTTAGTTAGAAATAATAAATAAATGAAGTAAGGTTTCTCTTAGCAGAAAAGGAAGGGGGCAGGTTTTTTTTTGTAATCGCTCGACCGACTTTAAAGGGAGGAAACTCAAGTTCATTGTCTGTATACGATTTATCTCTCTGTGTGTGTTTTATAAAAAGTGTAGCATAGGCAAAAGAGGTGCGTGTGGGTGTTTTGCTTTTCGTTTTGCTGAGGGTGGGGGCAAGATTCTCCTCCGTCCTATCCTAGTCTGAAATGGAAATGGGGGCCTCCTTACGTTGCGGGTGGGAGGCGAGACAAAGATAAAGTCTGTGTGTGTTTTGTCAGTGCGAAAAGCCTCCTGATATCTAGAACCTCGATTGCGGACTGCAGTCTGCCTGGACTTGACAAATGGCACTCGATCCCCGAAGAGGAGATCCTGGGCGTTGCGGGGGGGGGGGGCGTACTGGGAAGGAGATCACACAGGATGAAGGCAGCTCCTTCAAAAGCCAATGTGCTCGCGGATCGAAGGGGCAGCCTCGCAGCGGACCGAGGGAGAAAGACCTCGCCATCCGCGAGGGGGGTGGGGAAGGTATTTTGGAAGGAAGAACTTTAGTTCAGGAGGACGCGGGTGGAGACGTCCTGATAAGGTCGTCCTCACGTTCCCTAGATCTGCAGTACTTCTAGTACATTTTTTTTAAAAAATGGTGTACAATGTGTCTGTATGCATACTGCGTGTATACGTGTGTCAAGTGTGTGTACATGAGTTGTATTCAACTAATTTTTACTCACTGAAGTTAATCGATACAAGTCAGGCTCGTTATTTTCAATGGCTCAGTCTGTATGTGTGTATATATATATAACATACAGTACACAAACTCTCCATGCTTTGTGAAGGATCGGATGCTGTTTTCATGTGACCATTTTTGGAGGGGGGCGGAGGAGGGATTTCCGTGAAATATTAACTCCTTGAGCTCTGGGTTAGGCCTGCAGGCTGAAGCGAAGTGGGGGCATATATTCATCCATATATGTATCCCCCCCTTTTACTCCCCGTTTGTCTTCTGTACTTTCACACACACACACACACACACACACACACACACACACTGGTCAGCCTTTGGAAATGGATGACTCGAGGAGAAGACAAAAGATGTCTGTGTGTCGTAAAAATCGCTAATCCGGGTAGCACTTGTGATCTGGGGGAAGGGAGGCCGGAGACACCCCCTCTTTCCAGACCTCACCTTCCCCCCTCCCTCCCCGAAAATAGAGTTTTAAAAGTCGATTTCCATGAACTGCGGGAAACGCGAATGGCTTAAATCTCCCCTTCTGAAAAATTCCTCACCTAAAATCTTGTCGCTCTCGGTCAAGAGGCTCAAATCTCTGAGAAAACAGCCGTGTTTGTTTGTTTTTTAACAGGAGAGAGCTACATTAAATCCCCCTCCCAGTCAAATCCCTTCTCAAATAGAAGGCTAACAAGTTCTCGCCTTGGGTTTACACAACATGACTAGCAAGATGAGTGGAGCCGAAGAATTTCGCAGGCAGACGGTATTCCGACACTTCTCCGGTTCGGTTTGGCTCTCCGAGTGCCAAAACAAACAAACAACCAAGAAAAACCATAAAAATTAAAATTAAATGACTTAGTTGTAATTGTTTTTAATCTCGAATGACTAGGAAAGGGGATAAAATATCATGGAAACAAAAGATGGCTGCTGCTATTAATTCTTCTAATAATAATAATAATAATATAATATCCAATAATTATTTATGCCACCTTTAACTGTCTCATTTCTACTTCTTTTAGATTTGTTTATTTATCCCGGGGGCGAAAAATCGAACTCCTACATTTTCTCCTTTCTTATTATTTCGTTTTTCTAACGGAACACATTCTTACAAACCAAGGTTTCTCCAAAACTGCCACACAAACGAAGTTTTCCTTTTTTCAAAAAGTGAAATCGGTTTGTTCCCTAAAGTTTCTCTGCTTAGTTGGAAGGGATGTGAAACGAAGAGCATTTATTTTCCCGTCTAAAATTGCTTAGGATCCCGATGCCAGTTCTTTTTAAAATGAATTATTTGCTTGGAGACCAAACATGTGATGTTAAAACAAACGACGGGGTGAAGGCGAAACTATGGCGTTTTAAAACCCATGTAAAACACGCTTTTCTGGAAATAAGATTTATTGAAGGTAGTAGGACTTAACTTCTGATGAGAGGCGCATAGGATTGCGCTGCTGCTGTTTCTTTTAACGTAGTCGCTCCAGAAAGTACCCGACCCACCAAATGGGCTGTTTTTGCAAGCTCGAATCAATTCAAGAGATAACCTTCCTCACCACCTCAGCTAATCTCTTGATTCTCCACCCCTGAAGTATTTCTGCTATCTTGCAAGTTTGCCATAAACTGATACATCCTGCCCCCCCCCCAACTAACATAGGGCGGAGTGTGAGGTCACCCCTCTCAATCCGATTTACAACCAGAGTGAAGCCTCTTTGTGCTCACCAGTTTGAAACACGTTGCTTAGGGGAGCAGATCCCGCCCATCATGTTTCCCCCATGAAATCCGTTTCCAGATCTGGACCTGCCGGTCAACAATTCTACAGAAACGATTAATACGGAATACTGCAGCCCGACCACCAGCAAACTAGTTAGATACGTTTAACCATTAGTTTAAGAGAATGGGATAGCTGCGATCCTCAGCAAGCGTGGCTTAGGAGGAAACTCCGCGCACTCCGATAGGGACCTGCTTCCAGAGAAATTTCGTTACATAAGAAGATGTGCAGGCGTTGGAAGGATCTTAGACTGCCCAAGGATGTAGCCGGGGAGCCAAGGCGCGCAGCGGGTCGGATCGAGCTGCTCAGACCGCGATCCTGAGCGCTCCAACAGCCCGATCCTATGCGTGTTTACTCAGAAGCAAGTTGCCCTTGAGCTTTGCCCAAGAGGCGTGCCTAGGCTTCGCTGGTCGCGTCGGGAGGTTTCCTAGGAGAGTAGTCTCGCGATTTACCTCTCCGGGGGTGCTCCCCTTTTACTGAAGCCAAGACAATTTGCATTTATGAGCAAGAGGGGTTTCAAACAAACGCTGCAAAAATAAATTTAAAAAAAGGCTTTGCATGGATAGATTCCTCGTCGAAGACGTGCCTGGAACGGATTCCGACGTACCTGTGCAGATTCCGTGTCTAATCGTCTCTGAGGACGAATCAGATTCCGTATCTAAAGCCAGACCTAACTTACGGATTCCGCGTCTAAGGTGTCTCTGGGTTTTGTCATTGTTGTCTGCTTCTTGACTTTTTGCCTATGTGGGTGTAGAAAAAGGGGGAGGGTTCCGGGGGGAGGTATGGGGGTTCATAGTGATTCTCACTGATTCCCCTCCCACCATGTAGGCAAAGGGGAAATAACAAAAGGTATTGGGTGCAATTTTTCGGGGTGTGTGTGTGTGTAAGTTGAGCAAGGGAGAGAGAAAGAAGATAAGTGAGAGGGGGCAGGGAAGGAGGGAGAGGGGGAGAAGGGGAAAAGATAGAGGGAAGGAGAAATGAAGGGGAAGACACTTCTCTTTCCCCGCTCCATACGGGACTCTTTGAGAGCTTCCGACTACCGATTATTGAGCTATAATTCGAATTGTTTGTGTGGGAGGTTACTTCCAGCGTTATTTCCCAGTGCCTCTCTCCGTCACTTTCCTTTCGCAAAAAAAGAGCAGAAGTCTTAAGTTTTGGGGCGCGAGCCGGTTTGTTGTGCAAGAGTCCCTGCTGCCCTGCTATAACTGCGCAACCTGAATTTTTTGGTGGTAGGGGATCAAACTTCCTCCTTTTGAAAAAAGGCGACAGTGTGGAAGCCCACTTTGAGATAAAGGGGTGGGGGAGTGAAAATGCACGGGGGGAGCGTGCGGAGTCAGTTATTTTGAAGCGACTGTCGTCTAAACTACCCACAAGGCGCGTGAAAGAGCCGACATAGGTCTAATCTCCCTGCACGGAAGCAGGAAAGGATGCTCAGTGAAGTGGTTGACTTGGAGCGCGCTGAATGGGAGAGAGGAAGGGAAAGAAAGAAAGCGAGAAAGAGGAGAAGAGAGAGAATGAATGAATGAATGAGAGATAGTACAAAGGAGAAGAGGGAAAGGCGAGAGCCTAGAGGCCCCGGCCCCATATCTCCAGAGGGTCCACTTGGCGGCCAGCGCTGGGCTCCTCCTCCTCCGTCCTCTGTCCTCCTGCCAAGCTGCACGGCCCGCCGGCTACCTCCATCCCCTCCAGGCGACAGATGCACCAGCGGTGCCAAGGGACCCATTCGCCTTTGACTCCAGCCCCCCCAAGTGAAAAAGCGCTGATGCGGGATGAATAAGGCGCAGGAGATGAGCATCGCAGGCCCCTCAACGGTTTGCGGAGATGAGGGGTTGTGTGTGTGAATTGGGCGGGGGAAGAAACCCAGCTGCGGATTTAGCTTTAGCAAGAAGAGACTTTGTTATCAGCCTGCCAGGGCTGGACTTCCAGGAAGGAGCAGGCTAGGAGGAGAATAACAGATCTATCTATCTATCCAACCATCCATCCATCCATCCATCCATCCATCCATCCATCCTGCCTTCCTACCTTCTCTCTATTTTTCTCTTTATTTTATTCTTTCTTTCTTCATCTGTCTAACTCTATCTTGTTCATTTCTTTCACTTATTCATTCACTGTCTTTAATTTATTCTCTAACTATATATATTTTCTGCCTTCCTCCCTCTATCCATATCTGTCTGTCCATGTAGTTCACTATTTCTTTCTTTCATTTATTCTCTCTTCAATTTATTTCTCTCTCCCCCTCTCATTTATTCTCTCTCTCCCTCCCTCTCTCTCCTTTTTCACTTTCCCAAACTGTTACAGACAGACTGGTTAAAAGGCTCCAAGCTTTCCTCCCTTGCCCCCATGCACCCAGTCAACAAAAGTATGAACAGCGCAACCCTGTGCCCAGTTCCACTGAAGCTCTGCTCTGTTCAATAGGCCTTCTTCCCCAATAACTGTGCTTGATGTATAGTACAGTCCTAACCATTTCGACCCAGAAGCAGAATTAAACAGGGCTCATTCCCAAATAAGCTAGGTTCAGATTGCAGCCTATAGTTCACTTCGACTGTACCATCCACCATCCAGAGATCAGAGGGAGGTATACAATATAAAAACACAAAAATATATAGAATAATAACAAACAAAAACTATACCCCAAACAACAACAACAACAACAACATAACCCCCATCAATTAATTGCACAGGCCTAATTTAATTGGCGTAGGGATGTTTTGTTTAAGATTATTGGTAGGCAGAAGGGCATTGTGAGATCTTTAAAAGACTCAAGGCACATATGGCTACAAACTGCATAAAATCTGCAAATGCTAATTTATGTGGCTAAGTGCAAATTTTGGCTGACTTCCAGGGGGGGGGAAATGCTGCCCTGTAAACAAAGTAAAATATTGTTCTTGTTTGTTTCAATAACAATTGCTTCCCCTGAGACATCCCAAAGCAATAAGCAATATAGTACCATATATAAAACAGTTACACATATAAGAAACAATTAAAGTGATTGCATATAAAAACCATTTAGAAATCGTAAATATAAAAGCAGTTAAAGAAAATGACAACAGTATGTATTTAAGATCAATTCAGATCCAAAACAGATACTGACTGTTGGTTTTTCAATAGGGCCGGACATTGGAAACTTGTTACTTCCTTGTTTCTTCCTTGCTCCAGACCCTATGATAATATTATCCTTTTCTGCAGCACCAAATCTGGCGAAGTCGCCATCTTTGGTCCAGCATCTTGATTCAAAATGGTGCCCAAAGACAATGAAGACTGCTGTCCCATCTCATGAATTCTTGTGCTGAGTTTGGAGATGCTATCTTAAGAAGTGGCCAAACCTACGCTTAAAAAGTGGGTGACGGTGTAATTTGGTCCCACCATCTTGATTCAAACATGGCACTTGGCACCCAAACTTTGGTAAAGACCCCCGACTTACGAACCCTTCTGCCAAGTTAGGTGACAATATCTTGAGAGGTGCCAAACCCCGGTGAAGTCATGCCAAAGTGATGCTCTGGTCCACTGTCTGTTTTCGAGTTGGTGGCTGGCATCTCAGCAGTTACAAAGACCACCACTGTCCCCACCTTAGGAACCCTCAGGCCAACTTCAGTGATGGTCCAGCTGGACTTGGGTTTAGCTGGAGAATCCAAGTTTGGGAAACCCTTATCTAGTGTGTCGCTAGAGTATGGGATGAATGAACATGGCTGGACTTCCAGACTAGATCCTAAATCGGAGTCACACAACTTCCAGCTCTCTGCATCCCTGACCTTTAGCTGTGCTGGCTGGAGTTGATGCAGTTTGGCAAAATCTGGGGGGTTGCATATTAAGAACATAACCCAGCCCAGCTGGATCATGCAAATGGACCTCCTGGTCCAGCATCCTGTTCTCACAGTGACCAGCCAGATGCCCCCAATGGAAAGCCTGCAAGCAGTGCCCTGAGTGCGAGAGCACTCTCCCCTCCTGTGGTTTTCAGCAACGGGCATCCAGAAGCACACTGCCTCCGACCATAGGATATAAAACCATATATCCTAAAGACAGCAGAGTCACTGAGGTTCCCAGGAAACTGAACCACGGTTAAGCACTGCGGCCCCTGGAGTCTTTCACCACTCAGAGACTGGTACTCAGAGGGGTGGTACCCAACAATGCATTTCTTCCTGTTGGGAGGTAATAAGGTGTTTTTTGCCAGCTCAGCCTGGAATGGGTTTCCTACAAGCAAAGGAGCAAAGGAGAACCTGAGAGCATCACCAATATAGTTGCATCATTCTACATCGCCGTTTTTAGACAGTCTAGTGAGCCAAAATAAAGACAATTAAATAATCATGGGCCTCTGCTCCCAAGAGGCTTACAATATGACATTGACGAGAAGACCCTGCTGGGCTGTGCAAGAGTTACCCACAAACAAATAAACAAGCAAACAGGATCCTCATGTGGCAACAAGACTGAAAACAGGGACGTGCAAAAGGTTAGCAAGTGATTAAATGTGTTCACATGTATGAGTGAACACAGACTTTGTTTTGGGGGGGGAAGATGCAGATTAAAGGCATGAAGGCAAAGGTTGTTTTTTAATTTTTAAAGTGGGTTGTTTTGAAGGAGATGCTTCAACAGTGAGAGGAAAAGAGACATCATCCTAACATTTCACATGGAAGTGAAACAAACAAAGGTTGTAGCCAATAGTTAAGAGACAACAATGCCTCTGAATGCCAGCTGCTGGAGACCAAGGGAGGGGGAGGGTGCTCTTATGATCGAATCCTGCAGGCTTTTCCCATTGGGGCATCTGGTTGGTCACTGTGAGAACAGGATGCTGCTGAAGTAGATGGACCATTGGCCTGATCCAGCAAGCTCATCTTATATACTCAGGTTAGACCGACTGAAATTATTGGAGCCAAGTTAAGTCATGAGCCCCTTATTTTAAACTAGCCTACTTTGTGCAGAATTAGCATGGGGTACAACCCCAGATCTACAAATCCTGGTGGCAAGGATGATGATGATGATGATGATGATGATTTTATTTTATTTGTACCCGCCCATCTGGCTAGGTCCCCCAAGCCATTCTGGGCGGCTTCCAACAAATATTAAAATACATTAAAGGATGACGATGGTGTGTTTTTATATAGTGTCATCTGCATGCATAGTGCTTGTTGAAGAGCAAGAGGACAGGCTCTTGCCTTGAGGAGCTTCCAATCTAAAATGATGGGAGGGAGGGAGAGAGAGAGAGAGAGAGAGAGAGAGAGAGAGAGAGAGAGAGAGAGAGAAAGAGAGAAGCGGGGAGGAAGAAAGACAACTTTTGCCATTTTATCCCCAAAAGGACCAGGCAGCCACTCACCCTCCTTTCTTTCCAGTATGTTGGTGGGGATGTTTCCTCTGTGCAGTGGGCTATATCTGGGCTATAGGATATGAAAAGGAGAGCAGGAAGGTGTGTGTGTGTGGGGGGAAATAAGGGAGGAGGTCAGGGCTGTAATTGCTTCCAAGGTCCCACAAAAGGAGATTATTATACAAACCTGTTTCTCCCCCTCCTTTCAAGCACCCCCACCCCTCCCCCTTAATGATTTTAGGAACCTGTAAGAGCACTGATCTGGAAAGCGTCAGACTTCCCTCGCAAACCACTAAAGCAAACCTGCCTTTTGATCAATGGTTTTGAAAGGTACATTGATTATTGTCAGAGCTTCCTGGCAAAGCCTCCTTTGGTTTTTGGGCAAATCATTTGGGAAAGGAGGTAAAAGTGTGGGGCGGGTGGGAGGGGGGGGGGGAGAAGGAAGCCCAGGGAGTTGGAGAATGTTGTTTCCTGGGTTTATCCGGGCTGGCTCCTGCAGTGGGTCATTAACGTGACATGAGTTCCATCATGGGAACTATGGTGTGTGCGTGTGTAGGAGGAAATCTGTGTTGTTCACCTTTGCAGGGAAGTAATTGTGTGCACTGGAAGTATTATAAACAATATAAGGCACCCTTTGCCAACCAGCTGCCCTCTGGATTATGGACCACAATTCCCATCAGTCCCAGTTTTAGTCCAAACATCTGGCAGGTGCCTGGTTGGCAAATGCCATATAAGGAGATAGCCAATGTTAATCATGCTCAGAGCAGATTGATTGAAATCGGTGTGTGTGCTGAAATGAGTCGTCGTTGTAATATAGGGTGAAAGCCAATGTTACTCATGCGGTAGACCTATGAAATCAATGCAAAGTCATTGATTTCATTCGGTCTGCTCTGAGTATGGTTTAGTTGGTATCACTGCTAAGACCTCAACATTTCTCCTAAGTACTGTATAAGAACAGAGAGTGTCCTCTTTGGCTTAATGACAAATGGGATAAAGAAAGAGGTGAGCAGAGAGGGGAGGAAGCTAATTTGGGTGCCAGCTCTTACATTAATAGTTACATAATGACCAGGTGGAATAGCCACTGTGGGGGGTTCAGTTCTGGAGGATGTCAATGGCAGTCGGCCCTAGCCAGCTGAGCTAAATTGGAATATGTGTGAGATTTAAGCTGGGTACAGTCCAACTCCAGGAAGCTCCCACCTGCTTGGCGTTTGAAGCAGAGCACACAGGCGAGCAGGCCACGATCCATGCAGATCTGTTGTTTCCTGAGAATGCTGCCGTTTGGTGTTTTTCCCTTCAAGCCAGCTTCTGTCCCAATGGAAAACGTTAAGCAGAGGTGTGTACACTTGAGACAATTCTTGCACGTGTGCAGACAACAGCTTCCTTGAATTTGAACAGGAGTTTGGCAAACATATCAGGCAATGGTGTGTTGGGTGAAGACTTCCCAGCCCTCTCCCAGCAACATTTTGTGAACACATGCCTATGGAGGATGGGTCCAGAGGCAAAAGTGGTTGGAACAATGTAGAAACTGACTTTTTAATCTTATTTTTAGAGCAGGCTACTTTAGTTTAAATCTGTACTTTCAAAAAACGAAATCTAACAAGGAGATTAAAAAATAGAAAAGAACGTAGGTCACTTCTGGACAATCTGTATGTGGTGGTCCGCAAGGTGGAAACATGAGAACGGGGCCTTTTCTGTGGTGGCTCCACATTTGGGAATGTTCTTCCCAGGGAGACTCACCTGGAGCCTTCATTAGATATCTTTAGGCACCAGGCAACTCCCCACACGTTTAAGTGAAATCATGTGTATTGTGAGCAGCAATGTAAAACACCCCTCTATAACCTCTGGAAAACCTTGGGAAAAACCCATCAGCACTCCTAGGGTTGCACTTGCAAAGGCTTGTGGGATTGCTCAATTGCCATCATCTTTAGAAAGATGACTGGACAAATTGATGGAGGGCAAGGCTACCAATGGCTACTGACGGATACCTGCTACCTCCACTGTGGGAGGCAGTTATGCTTCTGAATGCACATTCTGGAAAGCACAGGAGGAGAGAGTGCGCTTGTGTTCGATTCTGAAGCTGGTTGGCCACCGTGAGAAGAGGATGCTGGACTAGATGGACCCCTGGCTCTCCTTAGTTAATGCCTGAACTCTGATTATGTTGGAGTGGGGGCTCTGTAATTTGGACATTACCACCACATTCCCCAACTATTGCATAAGTCTGATTAGTGCCTCAATTTTCCATTCTTGAAACTGGTTTTCCTCATTCCACATCAGTTTGCAATTAAAAATAAAAACTCTTGAAAATCCTCTTGAAAACCCATCAGCATCCTAGTGTGAATTTGTCCTAATATCCACATTTTTTTTGTTTGCCATTACCTCCAATACAGAGTAGGCTATTTTTTGCAAATCGATCTCCCCCCAGTATGATTCATTTTTGTGTGTTGTTTTCACCAGTGTATTAATTTTATGCCCAGTATATGCATTTTTAAATGTCCTCGCTTGGCTGGAGAACTGCGTTGCAAAATTTGTAGAAAGTGTGCGGATTTCTCAGGGTGGCAGTTTTTGGGCTACTGAATTCTCCCAGAAAAGTGCAAATTGGGTAGGTTGGCCTTTAAATGTGAAGTGAATTTAATTACTCCCCTAATCCCTGTGTCTGGGTTCTCTGGCTAGTTTTCTGGGGCCCCTGTCACACCCAGCCCTGGTTGCAATTTCCCATGTGCTCTGCGGCAATTATGAATGGATCACACAACCATAGGCTGCTTGAGTGGGACTCAAAAGGCTGAATGCTTGGGCTGGGAAGCCTTAGTCGCAGGCAGAGGCTGCAAGGAGCGAGGCAATGTGCCAAGCCCACACCCTCCTCCAATTTCATTATGGATGCAAAGCACTACTGTAATTCACCTTTGTCTGACTCTTCCATCCTTCTCTGCTTAGGACAAACACACAGAAACCACCACTACAGTGACACTTCCTAATAAATGGGGAAATATTAGCCGGGCCCCCATAAGCCTTTGATCGCTGAATGAGACTTTTTTTTATTATTTTATAAATAAACACAAAACCTACAGAGGTAACCCAGGGCCAACTGAACAAGAAAACAACAGCTAAGATTGGCATTTAGATAACAGAAGCTGTATGCCTCTGTGGTTCTGGCATGGCTACAGTGGTCTCTGCCTCTATCTTCCAGTTCTGTAAAATAGGGATACTGTATTAATGTCTTTGTGGACAAATGTTCCTTGCCTCAGCCCTCCAATCCTGTAAACTGGGCATATTAACACCTTGTATTTCATGGATAAAACCCCAGTGCTTTTAATAGCTGCTTGAGAGACCATCTCTCTCTCTCTCCGTCTCTCTCTCCATCTCCCTCGCTCTCTCTCTCTCTCTCTCTGTGTGTGTGTGTGTGTGTGTGTGTGTCATTATTCAAAAGGTGTTCCCCAGCATCTCCTGTCTTCTAACTTTCTCTGTACCTGTATGCCTTGACATCTTCCTTTTTCGGTCTTCCTTCCTTTCCCCAGCCCCCAGGCCCAATGGCTTCTACTAAAACAGGCAGCCAGGCAAAATGACTTGAGCGTCACTCCATTCCCCCATTTAAATCCCAAGGTTTTCGTTTTCAGGCTTCATCCCTAAAGATGAAACACCCTGTCTTGGGAGGAGGAATCACCATCCTGTCTGCCAGCTGGTGGGCAGAATCAGATGCATATTCAATCTCTGAGTCTCTTCTTCTTCCTCATGATAGCTGGCATCTTGAATATTTGCAAAGGAATGTCTATTTCTTTTATGAAGTGGGCCATGCAGCTCAGTTACTTCCTGTGCCTTCTGTCTTCATTTATTCCCTCTCTCTTTTGGATTTTAGCTTCTAATTTTTTTTTTAAAAAAGATACTGGTCTGCTTGATCCCATGATGAATAGTTTAAATAGGAATATAGAAAGCTGCCTTATACTGAGTCACAAAATTGTAGAGTTGGAAGGGACCCCCAGGGGTCATCTAGTCCAACCCCCTGCAATGCAGGAATTTCAACAAAAGAATACAGTTGGTCTTTCTGGATCAGTACTGTCTACACTGACTGGCAGTGGCTCTCCAAGGTTTCAAGCAAGGGGCCTCACCCAGCCCTACCTGGAGATGCCAGGGATTGAACCTGGGACCTTCTGCATGCAGGGCACATGGCCTGCCAACTGAGCTGCAGCCCTTACAGTCATGATCCCTAGGTTGACAAACTCCCAGCAGCTCCATTTTCTCCAAGCCTGAACAGAAGACAATGCTCTGAAGTTCCCTCTGCTTTCATTTTTAAAATATTCACAAATACTTTTAATATTTCCATATGGCAAACACCGCAGGCAAACACATTTAGGATGTTAGGGAGAGAACTCCATAGCCCTCAATTATTCATATTATTTGCCCACCATCTTGTAATCTGAACAGCAGATTCAAAATTAATAGGGTTATATACATATATGTTTACTTTAAGTTTCTCCCTCTCCTCAAACTCCATTTTCTCTCTTGTACTCTTTGAGTGGGGGGTGGAAGACAAGTGGCTTTCTGACACCCCCTCCCCCTCCAATGGTGAATTCATATGGAATGAATAAGGGAGCAGCCTTCTCTTGCAAACTCCAGGCATTGGATAGCATGACTCTAGCTTGGACACAGCTGGGGAAAAGGAAGGTACAATTAGAAAAGGCAAGTAAAATGACAAAGGGGGTTAAAGTAGAAAAGATGGAAGCTTTTTGAGACACTGATTTTTTGCTAGTGTTGAAGCTGACCTGAAGCCAGACTAAACCCATTGCGTGCAAACATGCATTTAAAAGTAAATAAATGCAAAAGGTACCTGTGCTCTTTTTTCCCCAAAAGGGAAAAGTAGCCTTCGTTTTTAGCCGAGAAGTGCAGAGGAGAGGCACCTAACCCTTACCCTCCTCCTGTTTTTTATGCTGCAACTCCTTTCCCCTCCAACATCCCCCCTTGCAGGGTTCCAGGTGCTTGTTTGCCCCGAAAAACGCGGTGGCAGAAGGGTGAAGCAGTGTGCATCACTCCCATACTGAAAAATCGGTTCTGCCTGAAGCTGCTTTTTTCTCAAAAGCTGTCATCTGGGTTTCAGTACAAGCGCCTGTGTGCAGATGTGCAGCTTAGGCTTGTCAGGTCTTGGCGGCCCAGGGCTGGAGGGGAAGGGTTTGGTTCTGGAACAAGCAAATGAAGTTTAAGAGGGCCAGAGGCACATAATGTGGATGAAGATGTCAGGCTCGTGGTGGACAAGTTCGAGAAGGGAGATGGGGAGTCTGGTCTGTGTGTCTCGTAGGCATCTGGGGGTAGGTGAGTAAGACGAACTGTGACCCCCAGATTCCCATTCCCAGAAAGAGTAAAATTTGTAGAGCCAGTGATATGAAGCATCATAACAGGCACTTTTCTCCTTATTTGTCTTCTGGGCAGGAACTGTAGCCTAGAGAGCCTCCTTGATGGAAAAGACTTGAGGGCTACATTTGACTGCTTCAGACCTAAGACTCCCTACCCCTGAACTGGATGAGGTACGAAGTAGGGATTCCTGCATTGCAGTGGGTTGGACTAGATGACCCTTGGGGCAGTGGTGTAGTGGGGGGGGCACAGGGGCGGTTGCCCTGGGTGCAAAATTCTTAGGGGCATAAAATTTCAGCACTCGGTGCTGCCTCAGTACAGCTGCGCACTTCCGTCACTGGGCTCCATTGAAAACGGCTTCTCCAGACAGCACAACACAACAGCTCTTATTTTCTTATCTCTGCGGCTGTGATATCCTGGGTGATGCGAATAACATTATGTAGCTGAATGTGCATGCGTACTCCATCCGCTTCTCTCCCACCAATCCACCTCCATGTGGTCCCGGGCACTGGCACCCCACGCTATGCCACCGCCTTGGGGTCCCTTCCAACTCTACAATTCCATGATTCTACGGGAAACGATTTGAACGACTGAAAGCGCTATACAAATGTTGGCAAAGTATTATTACGTGACCAAGCAGTGCAGCTGGGTACAGAAGATCCGAAGAGGGAATTTAAAAACAAGAAGAGAAAGAGGGGGAGACTGACAAAGACGAAAGAAGAATAAAAAGAAAGAAAGAAAGAAAGAAAGAAAGAAAGAAAGAAAGAAAGAAAGAAAGGGTGAAGTAAAACCCGGAGAATCTGCACCATCCATCTTCATTGTCTTCCTGTGTGGAAGAACAACCCCAGCATAAGGAAAAGCCGCTATCAAAGTCTCGGCTTTATTTTATATCCTATAGATCAGGAGGGAGGCAAAGCTTTATTTTCGCCCAGAGACTGATATTTTATTTCTCTCTTACCGTTTTATGTGTGAGAGATGTCAGAAAGCTGAAATAGATGGCTAATGCATAAGCAAGAGGAAGCTGGCTTGGCATGTTCCGTGTCATGAGGTCTCCCGGGGAGAACAGGTTGGGGATTTAAGGCTTGAAGGGAGACTCTGGGGGATTTTCTGCTAAAACATCTCTCTTCATAAATTCAACAGCATGGCCGGCTCAATAGGGAGACGGGGAGCTTGCGAGGCGGGGTGGGGGGTGGGGGGTGGGGGGAAGGGGCTGGCAAGCAAAGTCTAAACACTGCGCTGCCGCCACCGCACAAAGGGATCAATTACTCGCCTTTCAATCTACATACCGCGTTTGTGACATTTCACTCAGAGGTTAAAGGATGGCTGAGTGGTGTGCATGAGCGTTGGATGACAAGCTTAGGGCCTGTTTAAATATGGATTGCGTAGCCAACACAAACAGGCCAAAAAAGATCTCCCCCTTCATACTTGGACAAGCGTAGCATCAATTTTCTGGGTTCACAATTAGGGCTGCAGGTTACACTGACCACTCCATTTGTATCTGGAACACCCAGCAACAAACCCTTGTCCTCGTATATATTGTGAAATAAACTAGGTGCGCGAACCACAAAAGAAGAGCGCTGTTAGTCGCTCATAGGTAGATCACCTTTGCTTAACCGATTAAAAGAGGATTGGACTTGGAAGTGGTCACTGAAACCAGTCGCTGCAAGATCCATTGTCAGGAGCTGCTGACCACTGCTCCATGTGGTGAGCTGCATCACTGCGGACTCTCAAGGAAGAATCTTCCAGATCTGGCCAAGCACCACCCACCCAGTATGGCCATTGGCTGCTCCTGGGCAGGAAGGCACATCTCTTCCTGCTAGTGGTTGCTTGAGCAACATGGCCTACCTGAGCTGTACCTTGCCTTGTGTTTCTGGCCTGACTTTTTGGTCCTGCCTTCTGAGCCTGATATTCTGACTGCCCTGCTGCCTCGACTCCTGGTTGCCCCTGGGTCCTGGCACTCTCCAGTGGCTCAGCCTTGACCTCCAACAAGGACCAGAGGCTGAAAAGGGTGGCTGTACTGAAAGCGAAACAGCATTGACTCTAAGATCCTGGACTCTTTTTCTGCTTGTTGGGTGCTATGCCCCCCTTTCCCTTCAGATCCCAGTTTGTTTTTTAAAGCACCTTCTGGATTAACCCCATAATCTTCATTCCCGAAGAATCAGTTGGGCCTTGGTATACGGTGGTACCTCTGGTTACGAATGGGATCCGTTCCGGAGCCCCGTTCATAACCCGTGACATGCGTAAACTGAAGTGTTGCATCTGCGCATGTGCGTGCTGCGATTCAGCGCTTCTGCGCATGCGCGCGATGTCATTTGACGCGTCTGCGCATGCGCGAACTGCCAAACCCGGAAGTAACACGTTCAGTTATTTCCGGGTTCGGCACGTTTGTAACCCATGTTGTACGCATCCTGAAGCATTCGTAACAAGAGGTACGACTGTAGTTCTGGTAAGGCTTGGCAGGCTTAGTGAGGGAGATCAGGACCCTGGAGAGCTCCCTAGGGAGGAGGATGTACCAGAGGCTGGATGCAAGGCAAATTTAGGAGAGCAAGCCCAAGATGTTGCTGCAGCAACAGTTGGCGGGGGCAGCTGGCTGCTTACGTTGTCCTGCAGCCAAGGGGTTGCCTCTAGCCACAACCTCTCTGCGGGAACCTGCTGGTATAGGCTCTGGAAAGACTGAGAGATGTATGTCTATCCCAGTTACAGGGTGGTGATGGATCCCCACTTGCCCTGCAGAGGGCTTTGTGGAGCTGTTGTCCTCTGAGTCAGAGGGGGACAGACCTACTTCCCCAAGCAAAGAAATGGTTGGTATACATGCAATCATAGAACTGTAGGGTTGGGTGGAACCCAAACGATAATCTAGTCCAACCCCCTGCAACGGTGGATCCTCTCCTACTAGACACCCCTGCGAGGCATGTTCTCTCCAAATGTGGTTAATACTCCCAGTCTTCCCCATCTTCTGTGTCCTCAGGGTCAGGGTCTGTGAACCTTGGCAATAATTTAGCCTCCCACTGTCCCCAAATGACCACACAAGTATGTATGCATACCTACTGCCATGTTGAAATCTGCCTGCGAAACAATTTCACAGGTCTGTTCATAGGCTGACCACGTGTGTGAGAGATTTGGGGGTAGTTTCAAGAGCAGGGTCAGGTTTTTTTTAAGGGCTAGGGAGGTTGCAAACTGCAGGCAGGGATATATAAGGTTGCCCGGCATTCCTCAAGGTATCTTAGAGAACCCAAGTCATCGAGGTGCCATGTAGATTAGGACCTTGAACCCGTCCCAAGTACAGCACAGCAGTGCAATGGGTTTCCCTCGCCGTAGTGCCATCTCACACAAAGAAATGCTAAAGAGTTGTTCCTCTGGTGCAACTCTTGGACGAGGGAGAAGGAGGAGGGGGGAAACTCTGGCAGTAGATTTGCAGGAACCTTTTGGAGAGTTAAAAATATGTCTCCCTGAGCTGCAACAATTTCCATACATTTTTAACCTCGGGGATTTACTTAGCACATTAAGTTGAAGGCTCGGAGGCCCAGCGCTATCACTTATTCCACTTGTCCCTCCCCAGACTTACCAACCACATATTTTATCATTCGACTTCCTGGTTTTAAACTCATGTTATGGCAAATAATAGATGGTAATGCTTTCTCTCCCCCCACCCCACCCTCTTATTAATGGCTTTTTTCCCTGATAGAACTTCTGCAAGTGAGAATGATTTAAAAGACAGCCTCTGAGCTTCCTTCTCTCTGGCAGCCGGCAAGGAAGCGATATCCGAAGACTAAAAAATGCAAATGTGTAGATATTTCACGGAGCCATATTCCCTTCCTTCCTTGACCCCTTGCCACCCCAGATGTTTTTTGAAACACAAGATTTGAGGTGGTTTATTGTTAAGAATTGTCCACTTTCATAAACCCACAGAGGAGCTGCCTGCTATGAATCCTGCTTTTATCCTTTTGCTGTACCATTGGCCAAGGCAGATTAGAACTGGCTAGGAATCCAGAAGTAAATTCTCAGTGTCCAAATTCCTCTGGCCAGTGTTTTAAAACACTGTTTCACTGCATTTTCATCCTGGCTCAAGGCAGCATGCTGGCTACCACACTACACCACATGTTCATATACAATGTGGGGATAATAATATGGCCTACCTTGCAAGGTTGTTGTGAGGGCGACTTTCAGTGCTCCTGAAAAAGAGCACCATCCATGCAGATCTATTCGGATGCATGTATGAATTCACTCAGCGGGACTTAAACTTTGCTCTGGGGCTAATGGCGTTTCATAATGTTTGACCAGCAATTTGCATGCTGCTACATGGCAGCGATGAAAGGTTTCTTCTTAGTTGCCTCGCTGTGGACTTGTAACAACTGCAGTTTTGTCTCTCTTTTAGAGCCTCCCATGGGATCCAGGTGACCCGCAGAGTCCCAGCGTGAAAACGCACAGAGAGAAGAAGCAACAACGGGATTGGTTTGGCAGCTGCCAATGTCACTCAACAATACACAGTGCACAGCAGCGGCTGGAGAGGCAGAGGATATAGGGTGAATGCACCGGCCATTGACAAATTTGGCATTTGGGTTACTAGTCCTCAGTGACACCCCATACTGGGAGCACCAAGCAACTAGCTTCATCCGCTAGGCGGCTACAATATTTGACTCACATCCGTAGCTTTGGGAAGCAGCCCAATCTGTTCTGAAGTTGCTCTGTCCACTTCGACTCGCCATTCAGGATCAAATTAGATCTTATCAGAAACAAAGCCCTATTTTCTCCCCATTCACTATAATGGGGAATAAAAAATCTCTCTCTCTCTCCCTCTCCCTCTCCCTCTCCCTCTCCCTCTCCCTCTCCCTCTCCCTCTCCCTCTCCCTCTCCCTCTCTCTCCTTTCAGGCACAGAAGGTCCTCCAGATTGGAGCAAGCTTGCCAAATTGTAAGCAGATGATATATTGGGTGGGGGGGGGGGGCGCTTAGCCAGAGCACCCCTTAAAGTTTGGGTGTTTTTTTGTAGAAACAAGTCTTGTTTTTTCCAGACTTGGATGCAATCTGCAGGCATGCTCACCCTTCTGCGGGGATGAAACATGCTAAATTTCAGAATGATAGTTGCAGTGGTTCTCCTTCAAAGACAGACTTTACTGTTTTGGGGTAGGAATTATGGGAATTATAGGGGTGGAGGAGGAAAGATCATGAATCACCAGAAAAGACTTAAGTGGGGGGAATGCCACTCGTGCTATCGCATGCCTTCCAAACATCCTAAGAGATATTGTATATAAGCTGTGAAACATGAAATACAATCACATGCCTGCTGCCAGCCAATACCACTGATTACCAGCTATCAGTTACTAATAACATTGCATGTCAATTTTGAAAAAAAAAGGTGACATCGTGTGTCATTTATTAAAAAATGGTCAAAGAGTAAACACTGTCTCATGCCAAATATGACCACAGGATGTAACCAAACTGAATGAGCGTCTAAAACAAAACACAAGTCACCAAGATCGTAAGTGATTATTGCATGGCTCATATAAATCATTCAAATGACTCAAATAATTTTAAAAAATCATTTAAAAATGACCCCACCATATGCTTTTCTATGTAAAGGCATTCCAGACTTTCTGAAGCGCCAGAAGTCATAGCTTTTCACTGCTCACAATAAGAAATTCAATTCCAAGTAGGAAGTGGACAATTTTTTTGTTTTTCTCAATCTACCAAACACTGTCAGATGTGAAATACTATTGCATGCCAGCAATCAAACCATCAAGTTTAAAAAACAAACAAACAAAAAACCGATGGAAATAAAATGCTGTGGACAAGTACTAAAGTCAAATATCATCAGATGTCACAATCTTTTTAATATTCATGCCTGCGCAACGAGCCTGCAAAGTAGGTTAGACTGAGACAACTGTGAATTTCCTGAAGTAAAACAGTGATGTGGAGATATGAAAGGGATTCTCTGTGGGCTGTTCCAAGACATTATGATGGTTGTTCGTAGGATTAGAACCAAAGATAGGAAATTTCAAGGAAGCAGTTTTGGGCTAAACAATAGGACAAAGTGTGTGTATGTGTGTGTGTGTGTGTGTGTGGTGGGGCACATGCCGATTGTGTGCAGGTGGTGGCTGGAGGAACAACAAATATTAATTATAACTTTGTACAATAGGCTTGCTTCTGCGCACAACCACTACCCCTCCATCCTCCGTACGGACTAACAAGAAGTGTGATCATTGCCCAATGATACTTTCCAACTTGGAAACAACAGAGGGTGTGAAGGGATGTGGCTTTTTTGGGGGGGGAGGAGGTGAGTGAGGCCTTGGGGCCTAGGTGCCAACTCCCTGGGGCCCTGGGTGCCCAAGCACCTACAAAATTCCACATGAAGGTGCTGGGCACCCCCAAATTTTGGTGCCATGGCAGTGCCCGCTGCATGGCACCCACGGCTCCATGCACCCACAGTCGGGGGACCAAGCTGGTGCTCCTGCCTGGGGGAAAGTCCCAAGGTCCTGATGGAGAGGCCTTGAGGGCCGCATTTGAGGGTTTCCTATTCAGAGATTCTTAACAGTAAGACTTACAGTGTGGAACTAGGGATGTGTATATACCACACATTTAAAGCAACCCCCCTCGAAAAATCATGGGAACTGTATAATTTGTTAAGGGTGCTGGTGACTGTAGTTCTGCAATGTGTGAACTACCCTTCCCAGGATTCCTTGGGAGAAGACTTGCGTGGTGTGTGCCTTGGGAAGTGGTAGACTCTCCTTCCCCCTGGAGGTGCTTAAGTAGGAGGCCGGCCGGCCAGCCAACTTGTGAGGGATGAGGCATGAGGCAGTTGCATCCTGCCCTGCCAATCCTGCC
The DNA here is from genome assembly GCF_009819535.1 of Lacerta agilis. Lineage (NCBI taxonomy): Eukaryota > Metazoa > Chordata > Lepidosauria > Squamata > Lacertidae > Lacerta > Lacerta agilis. Next base: position 37,506,203 of record NC_046326.1, read on the forward strand.
CTGAGCAGAGGGTTGGACTAGATATCCTCTGGAGTCTCCCCCAGCTCTATGATTCTAGGTGGCCCAGATTCAGCCCTTGTGAGTGTGCAAAAATGGCAAGAAGAGCGCATTTCTGAGGACCTGTGGCCAGTTCTGGGCACCACAGTTTAAGGAGGATATTGACAAGCAGACTTCTCTGAGTTTGGATGGCCATGTGCCAGGAATTCCTTAGCTGTGATTCCTGCATTGCAAGGGGTTGGACTAGATGACCCTTGGAGTCCCCTCCGACTCTGCGATTCCGTGTTTCTGTGAAAGCTCATTTGCCTGAGCTGCCTCCATCCCCTTCTCGCCAGGCCTGGCTTCTGGGTCAGAGGGGCACAGCCTCCAAGGGGACTGGAAGCCTCCAGATCATCTCTTAGCAGAAGTTAAACGCCGGGGCCCACCCGCTGCTCGATCGACTTTACCATCACCGACTCTAATCCCATTCATCCTCATGACAACGAAGCACTTGCAGCATCGCTGACACCGTCGCGGCATTCCGATAGATCTGGCCCCGTGCGCACTATGGGAGCATAATGCCGGCTGGCTGCTCTGGCCCCCGGCACGGGGCTTTACATAATACAAATCAATAGCATGCTAATTCAAAAATAAATCTTTTATGTACACCTGCTGGAAAGATTACGCCTGTGCCTGCAGATGGGGGAGCACATGGTTCGTGTCGGTTTCGCTTCCTCACTGCCACCGCTTTCTCCACACTGAGTAGCCGCATCCAGCCACATCCAAGAAAACAGAGCAAGGCCTGTGACTGGGAAGAGGGACCTGGTACTTGAAGGATGGTTAAGGGCACAGTGTCATACCCTTCAACGTTTCCCTGATGAAAATAGGGATGTCGTATTTCATAATAATAATAATATTTACACCACAGCCATCTGACTGCGTTGCCCCAGCCACTCTGGGTGGTTTCCAACATATCTAAAAACATAAAAATGTAAAAAACTTCCCTAAACAGGGCTGCCTTCAGACAGTGCCAGAGCTTCATGCTCCAGCACCAGGGTGGGGGGTGGGATGGGGGTGGAGAGCCAGCAGGGCGGGGCTGGCATGCGTCCCGGGGGCGCAGTGCGCTGCCCACAGGGGCGTGGTGTGCATCCTGGGGGCATGGCATGCCACCTGCGGGGGTGTGGTGCCCAGCGCGGGTGGGGGGCAGCCGTAATGGCACCCCGCTGGGATTGCGCTGGTGGGGGCGGTGCGCTCCCCCTGCACCCCTCTTATTCCGCCAGTGCCTTCAGATGTCTTCTAAAGGTTGTATAGTTAACTTATCTCCTTGGCTCGGGAGTCGCATAACCCCATACCTTCCAACATTTCTTTGATGAAAATAGGGACATCCTAAGGAAAAGTGGGACATTTTGGGATCAGATCAGAAACTGGGACGGCTTCTGTAAATCTGGGACTGTTCCTGGAAAATAGGGAGACTTGGAGGGTCTGCTGTAGGTTTGTGTTATGGGAAGAGGTGTGTGTGTGTGTGTGTGTGTGTGTGTGTGTGTGTAGACATGAAATTATACATGTATGTAGAGGAAGTGGGTTGGGGGAAGGTTTTTCTTCCTCCCTCATAATGCTAAAACTCCGGGGGTGAGCGGATCCAACGAAACTGGAGGCTGGAAGGTTCAGGACCGACCACAAGAAAGGACTTGTTCACACAGCGCATAGGTAACCTAGGAAACTTGCTTCTGCAAGATGGAGGAATGGCTACCAATATAGGTAGCTTATCAAAGAAAATCAGAGCAATTCATGGAAGAGAAGGCAACCAATGGCTAGTAGCCACAATGGCTGTGTTCTTCCTTCACTGCTGGAGGTAGCAATGCTCACCTCTTGTGTTGGGAGTCACAAGAGTTGCTGTTGCACTTGGGTGAGCTCCCCAGGCCTAATGAGCAGAGCAACTCATCTCCGGCAGGTCTTGCCTCCATGAAGCAGTTGCTGAGACTGAAGGTCCCCCCACTCCCCACAGCTGCCTAAGTCCCCTCCTCTACAGGGTTTCCCCCCAAGCGATCGGAGACTGTGCCTCCATGAAGCTAACTTCTCCACCCTTCTTCATGCCTCTTCTGGTTCTGGGAGACCAGGGAGGAGGGGAGCTTGCTGCAACAGGAGTGGGGAACACCCGCCTGACTTATCTCTTCCTCTTGGCCTCCGTCCTCTCCTGCTTCAGCTTCCGCCCCTGATTCTGGACTTCTGTCTGCCACAACCTCTCCCTGCTCACTAATCCCTGTCACCTCTTCAGCTTCTGACCCCTCCTCCTCCCAGTCTTCTCCCTCTGACCACTCATTGTCATCCCACCACTACTCCCTGGGATCTGAGCCTTCTTTCCTTGGGGATTCCCCAGCTGGTTCCTCCCAATATCCCCCTGTGTCCAGCCAATCTGTTACATCCTGAAAGCCAGAGTGTAAAAACACCAAACTGCACCACTCAGTCAGTCTCCACCCCTAACAGTGGCCTGGCAGCACATGGAATTTCAAACAGCTTAGAGAGACTCTAGATCCCACCATTTCTGCATTGTCCTCCTCTGGGGAAAGTGGCAAAGGGATAGGAGGCTGCCTTGGGGCTAATTATTATTATTATTATTAATTAAATTAGTTTGCCACCCTTCACCCATCAATCTCAGGGCGGTTCACAACGTAGTTGCCGAATAGGGGTGGAATGGATGTAATAAATCAGAGCTAGCCTCTCTCTATCAGGATTCTCCTTATCCACACCCTCCTGGAATGTCTTTGGCTGGGTTTTGTGTGCCCTTGAACTCTGATAATGTCTCTCACTTGCCTGGCTGAAGGATGGAGAGGAGGGCTCATGTAGAAACCAGCCTGCTGTACAACGGCAATATTTTATAATTGTTGCCCCGCCCACTTTGTCCCTGGTCCCGCCCACCACTGACATGTGCCCTCCCCCTCGTAGGTTGCCCAGGAGGGAATGCTGCCTTCGGTCAGAAAAATGACCCCCTGCCTTTGCAAATAGATATATGGTGTCACTCGAACACGAAAGAACGCGTGGGATTGCTAGCCTTGTCTCAAGGAGCTATTCAAAATCTTCTCCACGCCCCCCAGGACCCCTTCCCCAAATCTGCAAAATATAATTAACCCATTGAGAGCTTTAAAAAGAGGGAAAAGGACCCTCACTTAGCCCAAACCTCCTCCGCTGATAATATTGCAGCAATGCCAAGGCTCTCTTTCCCATAAATGTTAAGCAGACCTCCATAAAACTAATTGGAATTTACTGTACACGTGAACAACTGCATATCAATGAGGTTTTCTTGCTCCAGGCAGGTTTAAGGAAGAGCTAGCGGGGTGTTCCCCCACCAAAACATCCCTCCAGAAGGATGAAATGCTTGCCGCACCCCATTCGCTTAGAACCAAAAGGCTAGCTTTGCACATTTCCCTTTCCCTTTGAGGGCTGTAGTTGCATTTGATCACAGCTACATAAGGAGGGACACCTGGGCCTCAGTTCTCTGCAATTTGTGGGTTCAGTGGTACCTCGGGTTATAGACACTTCAGGTTACAGACTCCGCTAACCTAGAAATAGTACCTCGGGTTAAGAACTTTGCTTCAGTATGAGAACAGAAATTGTGTGGTGGCGACGTGGCGGCAGCGGGAGGCCTCATTAGCCAAAGTGGTACCTCAGGTTAAGAACAGTTTCAGGTTAAGAACGGACCTCCAGAATTAAGTTCTTAACTCGAGGTACCACTGTACTCCACTTATATAGAATCCTAATGTTGGAAGGGACCCAGGGGTCATCTAGTCCAACCCCCTGCTATGCAGGAATCTCAACTAAAGCATCCATGACAGAAGGCCATCCAACCTCTGCTTAAAAACCTTCAAGGATGGAGAGCCCACCATCTCTCAAAGGAGTCCAATCCACTGCCTTAGCAGCTCTTAGTGTCAAAAAGTTCTTCCTGATAAGAATGTAAGTTTCAAGAAAGGAGATTCTGACTACACATTTGTTTCATTTATATCTCTGCGGAACCCAAGGTGGGGTACATGGTTCTCCTCCCCTCCTTCATTTTTACTCTCAAAACAGCCCTAGCAAGGTAGGTTAGGCACAGCAACAGCGGAAGTGCCATGGTCAACCAGTGTGCTTCATGGCTGAGTGGGGATTCAAACCTGGGCCTCCCAGATGCTAGGCCAACACACGAATCACTGTTACCACACACTCACACTTATGTCTGCAGGCATAAAAGGCCGTGCGAGGAGTGTACCATTTGCAAAGGAAAAGTGGGGTTGTGTTTCTGCTCCGCTTGTGAACCTGGGGTCCTCCAGATGTTGTTGGACTACGATGCCCATCATCCCTGACCACTGGCCATGCTGGCTGGGGCTGATGGGAGTTGGAGTCCAACAACACCCAGAGGGCCACAGGCTCCCCAACTCTGCCGTCTACTGCTTAGAGAAATTTATTTGGGGGGGGGGGGGAATTTACCATTAAGTGAACTTTTGCACTACAACCTAATACAGTGGTGCCTCGGGTTACAAAACACTTTGGGTTACAAACTCCATTAACCCAGAAGTAGTACCTTGGGTTACAAACTTTGCCCCAGGATGAGAACGGAAATCGTGCTCCAGCGGTGCGGCGGCAGCCGGAGGCCCCATTAGCGAAAGCTCGCCTCAGGTTAAGAACAGTTTCGGAACAAATTAAGTTCGTAAGCCGAGGTACCACTGTATATGAGAGCTACAATGCCAGAATCGTCTCCACCATCTTCAGGGCACTGTCTAGTCTTGGGGTGGGGAGCCCCTGGCCTTCCACATGTTGTTGGCCTACAAGGAGCTCAAGGTGGCTCTCCCTCTCTCCATTTTATCCTCACAACAACCCTGTGAGGTAGGTTAGGCTGGAAGTCAGTGACTGGCCCAAGGTCACCCAGTGAGGTTCATGCAGCCGAATCCCGATCTCTTGGGTCTTATTCCAACACTCTAACCACTACACCGCACTGCTTACAAATGTAAGTTTTACCTTGATATAGTAGGCTAGCTTCTTCGCACACTTAAACGCCCTTCTCTCTATCCTCTGTCTTGGCAAGCAAGAGGGATTATCCGAGTTCCAGGATGCATTTCATACAGGCAACCCCCTGCCTCGCACACACCCTCTCAAAAAGGCCCATAAGGGGGTGTAGCTCAGGATGGCTTAGGGAGAGTCCTCAGGGCCAGATGGAGAGGTTTGGAGGTCCGCAGTTGTCCCTCAGCCTGTGGCTCCCCATTCCTGGTCTACATGGTCCTCTCCAACTCTTAAGATTCCCAGTGACTAAAACAGGCCTTTGTAGGCCCGGGAGGAGCCTTCTTGGCGTTCCCTTGGCAACAACGCTCCCTGGGAATCAATGATGAGATTTACTGCCACTTCCTCCTCCCCCCCCCCCCGCCACTGCAAGACCCAACACTTGCTTCCTCCCCACACCATTCCTGCTCCCTCCACCACCGCCAACACCTCTTATCTTAGCCACAAACCTTGTTTGTTTTCAGGAGACTGCTCTGAAACCCTAGGCAAGGGCTATAAAATCATTAAGGAGCGCAGTAACTTCAAGCAGAGGCCTTTACATCATGCCCTCGGCCATTTCACGGATGAAAAAGTGTGACACGCTTGCCGCACCCCTAAGTTGACACACCAGGGATGGCGACAGCAGTGATGGCCGCCCATCTGGAGGGCTTTAAAAGGGTTCAGAAGTTCATGGGGTTCACAGAAAAGAGGACCGTTGACGGCTACTAGTCGAGGAGGCAGTTTGCTTGTGGGTACCAGTTGACAGGAATTACAAGTGGGGAGAATACCACAGCCACATCTCACATGCTAGAAGATGCTGGTGCTCTCTTCCACAGCAGATGAGAGCCAGTGTGGTGTAAGGGTTAGAGTGGTCTAAGTCCTAAGACTAGGACTTAGGAGAGCAGGGTTCAAATCCCCACTCAGCCATGAAGCTTGCTGAGTGACCCTAGGCCAGTCACCATCTCTCAGCCTAACCTACCTCACAGGGTTGTTGTGAGGATGAAACGGAGAGGAGGAGAACCATGTACACCACCTTGAGATCCTTGGAAGATAAAGGTGGCATATGAATGAAATCAATCAATCAATCTGACTTACTGGGATGCTCTCAGGTCCAAACGATACTAATCTAATTCAAAACCAAAAAGATGGAGGTGGGGGAATGGGGAGAATCTATATATAAACATAGACTAGTTAAAATTGTTCAGATGTGTTCTAACTATCCAGTTCAACTAGTCTGTTTATTCTCCCCTCCGCACCTCCATCCTTTTTTTAGATTAGAGCTGATGATTACAGCTATCTAAAGTACATGCACAATTAAAGATTGCTCCATCTGGGCTTCCCACCCACCTGGCACACCGAGGCAAGGGGGGGTGCCTGCTGCTTATCAATTCTCAATTACACCCCCCTCCCCTACAGCTGCAGCACACCCGTCCTCTTGGTACTCACTGCCACTAGGCTCACTGCCATCTACAGGGAACAAGACGACACTTGGATGGTCAGGAAGTTGCAGCAGAATCACCTAGCAGTGTGTCTTCCCCTTAGGCTTGGGATGTCTGGTCCTGAGTTTAGGAGAGAGAGAGAGAGAGCGAGAGAGAGAGAGAGAGAGAGAGAGCGCATGTACTTCTTCACCCAGTCCTAGTTAAACTATGGAACTCACTCCCACAGGAAGCAGTGATGGTCACCTACTTGGATGAGTTCAATGCTTCTGAATACCAGCTGCTGGAAACCATAGGAAAGTCCTCTTGTGCTCAGATCCTGCTCACAGGCTTCACATCAGGGCATCTGGTTGGCCACTGTCACAACAAGATGCTGGACTAGGTAGGGCATTGGGTCTTCTTATGATCTTATTTTAAGGTCTGCATGTGGGCTTCCTTGGTGGGCCGTTGTGGGAAATGGTTAAAAAAATTCAGACCTTCCAAGTGTTCCTCTTTTCCAGGACAGCCCTGGATTTACAGAAGCCATGCCAGTTTCTGTTTTGATCCCTGAATGTCCTGCTTTTCCTTAGGATGTCCCTATTTTCTTCAGAGAAATGTTGGAGGGTGTAGAGGTATCTGACTCCCAAGCCATCTGAAGGCAGCCCTGAGTAGGGAAGGGTTTTCTTTTTTAACGTTCAATGTTTAATTCTGTTTTTGTAGGAAGCTGCCCAGAATGGCTGGGAAAACCCAATCAGAGGTATACTGTAAATAGTAAAATTATCATCATTATTATGGGATAGGAGGATGTCCCTATTTTCATTGGAGAAATGTTGGAGGGTATGAAATTTGCTCTGATGTGTGTTTGTGTGTGGTCGGGCTGTGGTGGTCCTTATGGAAGTTCAGACCAACAAAAATGACACGAGAACCCTAAACTTGAATTGGCCAGATAAACTCAGAAGAAGCATGCCACACTGAAGGTTGCTGGGTGGGTGGAGCAGGAGAAGAAGAGAAGAAGAGTTTGGATTTGATATCCGCTTTATCACTACCCGAAGGAGTCTCAAAGCGGCTAACATTCTCCTTTCCCTTCCTCCCCCACAACAAACACTCTGTGAGGTGAGTGGGGCTGAGAGACTTCAGAGAAGTGTGACTAGCCCAAGGTCACCCAGCAGCTGCATGTGGAGGAGCGGAGACACGAACCCGGTTCCCCAGATTACGAGTCTACCACTCTTAACCACTACACCACACTGGAGGGGTCTTCTGTTTTCACCTGGGTAGCGAAGCCTTCCCCTCCGCCCCCCCCCCACCGCTCCCAATCTTCTCTCCACAGCTCATTCTCGCTCACATCTTTTAACAGGGACATTAGAGCTGCTTTCACTACCCTGTGCTTAAGTCCTCCAGAGTGATGCTTAATCGATACGACTCCCTTGACAACAGCGGCAACGGAGACCCCTTAACAAAAGCCGTGCTTTCACCTGGGGTGGTCTGGACAGATGGGAGCTTAGGTGTCATGTTGAGGAGGTAGCAAAGCCCCTGGCGTAATTTTCTTTTTTTAAAAAAAGGACGTCAGTGGAAACAAGCAGAACAAATCCAGTTTCCCATAATCTGGATGCTTAATTTTTTTTAAAAACAATAATATCAAAGCTTCCCGGTTCGCACTCTGAATGGCAGCAGCGCTACAGGTCTTGGGTAAACAAAGGTTATCCCCATCACCTGGTACTTTTAACTAGAAACCAGTAGGAACTGGTGGGGGTGAGGGGAACACCAGAATTTGATAGCTCCAGAGCCAATGACGGGCAGAACCATGATGTCAGGGTTGAGCCAGATGAGGAGGAGTGGTGGCAAGCCCCCCCCCCCCGACTCCTGGCTTGTTCCTGTCTGACTTGGCTGGTTCCTGACTTGGACTGTTCCTGACTTCGGCTTCTCCTGACCCCGTGCTGATACCTGACTTCAGCTGGCTTCTGACCCGGACTGTTCGACCTCGGCTTATCTGACTCTGACTGCTGCACTTCAGCACGCCAACTTATTGGCGCCCTAACACATACTATGATTGGCTACATGTAGGACAGTGGGCAGGTGAGGGGCTGGCGGACAGCAAACTGAGGTTGGTGGGGCAGTGCCCCATTTGCCCCAATGAACCAGCTTCCGCTGCTGGAGGTGCCAGGGGGTTGGACTGGATGGCCCTTGTGGTCTCTTCCAACTCTATGATTCTATGATTCTATGAACATGGCACCTTCTGAATACAAAGCAGGTACAACCTTCTGAACTGCAGTTATGTTCCCCCAAATGGTTTAGCTGCTGTTGGGAACTGGAATGCTGGACTAAATGGGTCCTTGGGCTGATCTGGCAGTGCAGTGCTTTGTTCACAGCCTTGATACTCAGAAATGGAACCTCCAGGTTGAGGGCCAGTCTACCTCAAAGCACCAGGTGCCAGAATACAGGGAAAGTTCTTGCCTTGACACTCGGCTTGTGACCTCCCCTGACATGTTTGGCTGGCTGCTCTCGGGAACAGGATGTGTGGGAAGAGATGGCAGAAGGCAAACTGAGCTTGAGCCAGCAGTGTGATGCGGCAGCAAAAAAGGCACATGTGATTTTAGGCTGAAGTCATCTTTCATGGGCGCTACCGTTGCTTCCTGCACTGTTGAACCTTGCATTGTGCAGGGTGTTGGACCGGTGGTGACCTCTAACCTTTCCAACCCTATATAATCTTTGCTCCGATCCAGCGTTCTTCTGACTTTTTGTTCATGTGCCGAGGTCCCAGTTCAAATGCGACGCGGCAAGAATTCCCCAACCGCCTACAAATTCATAACCAGGAATGAAAAGAAGATGGTTTGATGGTCAGGAAAATAGCTGCCTGCTAGACTACCTTGGGTTGCTTTTGATTTACGGTGTGATAACACTGGTTTTTACTGAGCAGGACCCTTCCTGCCCCCAACAACAGCAAAGCCCCCGTGGTGTTACCAGGATCTGCAGTAAATCTTTTGTTGCCCTCATATAATTTCCCCTTAGCTTTGCTTTTTGCAGTTAATTTGGATTGGGTGTCCAAAACCTCTGGATTTATGGCTGTTATCTGACATAGCTTAGACCAGGGCAGGAAAGCTTTTTAATTTTTTTTTTTAAATCCAGCGGGCCACATTGTGTCCTGGGCAACTTTCTGTAGACCACGGGCCAGTGGGGGGTGGGGCCAGAGGCAAGAGAGAGTGCAGAAAAGTCTATTAATATTACCTTTGTTTCTCTCTCTCTCCACCCACCCCTAACAATCCTCCACCTACGTAGCGAAAAGGCATTCTCAAAATTTGAAGACAATTTAGAGACAAGCAAAAGCACTCAAGGACTATGCGGGCCCCAGGCACCGACAACTTTTCAATGAACGGGTCGGGCCCCTCCAAATTCTACACAGGTAAGCTCCCTCCTGGATAAGGCTGGTGGGAGTTGAATTCTAACAGTTATCAAGGAGGGACACAGGTTGCCCAGGCCTGGTCTGCACACTGGCAGGAAGCTGCCGTCCTGGACATTGGACACAGGTCTTTCTCCCATCCCTACCTGCGGATGCCAGAGTGGACCCAGCAAAAGCACATATGTTTTCACACATGATGGTATATCCAGGATCTCAGGTTACCTGAGATTCGTCATGTTTCGATTGATCCGAGATCTTGGGCTTCATAAATTCAAAACCCACACAGTTGGATGCTTTGGGGAGTCTGGTAAGTGAACGAGAGAGAGAGAGAGAGAGAGAGAGAGAGAGAGAGAGAGAGAGAGAGAGAGAGAGAGAGACTCCCTCTGCTGCCACACTCCTATTTCAAGCTTTCACCATCCTCCTCCTCGCTAAACATTGTACTGCGGGCTCCATTTTTGCTTAAACCTTCTTAGAATTATCCGTTACAGTGTTTCAATATTTATGACATTGATTTCACTTTAAATGCTTTGTAAATCATTGTTGTTGTTGTTGTTGTTTTTAAAGGGGTTCCAGCAGAGAGTCATATACCATAGTAAAACTAGTTGGAAGAATATGAGATTGTAATTTAAAGAACACCATATATATTGGTATGTGAAACTCTTAATTTAAATTAAGGAGAAGCATGTGATGGAAACAGGAAGAGCTTTATCTGGCTTCCTGCTTTTAAAGAGAAGCAAATTTGCTGGGCTCCCAAATGGAGCTGAGAAAGGTGTTAAGGTGGAACCTTGATTGTGTTAGATCTTATTTATTTGTTCAGGGCTGTGCTGGAGAGCCACAAGCTCATTAAAAAGAGCAAATAAATGAAAGGCACCCCTCAATTTAAATACATAGCCTCTCTCCTACCCTTCCACTCTTTCATTTCTGAAAGAAAGAAAAACTCATGTTGTCGGGGCTCAAGTTTCTATACATAGATATATAAATTTTATAGTAAAACTAGTGCCTGGTGCTTCCCAGGAATATTTAGAAACCACATTGTGATTTTTTAAATGGATAGGGTATTATTATTACTAGATCCAATAAAATAATAATAATAATAATAATAATAATAATAATAATAATAAGTAAGTAAGTTTATTATTTAAATGCTGCCCAGTGCCTCCAGTACAAATGGAATTTTTACTAGATCCAAAAATAAAATAAAACTTTAAAAATATGGGAGAATAAAATGGTATTTGCTTGTATTTTTTTTTTGGTACTAGGCAACGTTGGTACCAAAAGAGCCCCCTTAGAGTTTTAGGCATCAATACATCAATACTGATTCCATGTCACAATCTTAGGGATGGAAGAGAATTTCGTTTGGCCCACGTTTTGAAGTGGAGTGGCCTAATTGTGCACCTTCAGGAATTTATATAAGGGTCAGAACATGGTTATGCTTCAGATGCCACCCTGAGGGGATAGCTCAGTCGGTAGAGCATGGGACTCCTAACTTCAGGGACGTGGGTTCAAGCCCCACATTGGGCAAAAGATCCCTGCATTGCAGGGGGTTGGACTAGATGACCCTCGTGGTCCGTTCTAACAAGTCTGAATCTGTGATTCCTGTGAATTCTGAGTGTTTCAGTTTTCCGCACAACAGATGTACAAAAAACACCTTTAAAAACTGTGTGTGACGGCAGCTATTAGAAATATTTCAAACCAAAAAGTGACAGGAGAATGGAAATACGTAGAAAAATATATGAAAAAAGAAGGAGTTGAAACAAGATTGTTGATCTGTCTGGAATGATTCACTCACAGGAGTTAAGAAAATGTAGATATAAAAAATAGTATTTGGATATAAGTTCGATTGGGAAAAATAAAATAAAATAAACAGCATTGACTGGAATATCTGTAAGGAACACGAAGTAGAACTTTAGGAAGTCTTTTAATTTATATCTGTAACTTTTATCTCTAATCTATTTATTATTATTTGTAATTTTCTTTTTTGTAACTGGATGTGAGTTGTGTGTGTAACTTACCTTTTCTTTCGCTTTTTTCTCTTCTTGTAATTTTTTAAGTTCAATGTAACACTGTATGTAACTTATCTCCTTTTTTGCCTTTTGTTCTTTTTGAGTTTGAATGCAATATTGTATGGATTTTGGATTTTATTTTTAAGCATATTTCAATAAAATTGTTTTTAAATCTAAAAAAGAAAGAAAGAAAGAAAACTGTGTCTTTTAGAGGAAAATATATTTGGAAACGTGCACATCAAGATAAAACACATGCATATAGCAAAATGCACCGGGGAGAGACCTTTATTCAGCCTGAGGGCTGCATTCTCTCCTGGGTGGGGCAAAAGTTCACCTCTGGCTAGTATGCCAGTTTCTACACACAGCATCCTAATCCTAATCCTGAGGTTTGTAGAAGTGCAAAACTGTCTTTGGTGAAAAGACACTGTGAATTTGGGGAGAGCATAAAACACTTCAGCAGAGAACTGAGCATGCTCAGTAGACTTACTGTTGGTGGGAGGGGGCAGGAAACTGATTGGGTGGTGGAATGGAATTGTAAGGGTGTGACAGTCTGATGGGAACCGCGAATAGGAGCACTCTGCGCTGCAACATTTTGCTGCGGTTTCCCATTTTCTACAGTATAAATTCCGGGGGGGGGGGGCTAAACCCGATTTCACGACTAAAGCCCTCCCAGGCCTCCACGGATAGAATATTATAAAGAATAGCGCTAACAAATTCCACCGGAGGGGCCTTTCAGAAAGAACTCCTCGCAACCGGGAGCAAACGTTTTGCAATCTGGTGCGATGCGATTACCTGACTTTCCCACGGCCGAGCGTAGGGCAGAAAAGAGATGACAAATACCCTCTGCTGTAATTCTCAGGCGGCTGCATGTGTGCATTCCTTGACAAGTTATTAAATCATAATTTCTCATTTAAATGCCAGCTCTCTCTGTGTGCGCGCGCACGCCTGTGTGTGTATGCTCATGTGTTCACTCAGGATAAGCTAATCTTAATTTTTATTAAACGTTCTCCTTCCTTCCCGCATTAAACACAAAAAACAGCTTTCTTAGAGAACAACAAGAACACACCCCTGGTGCTGGATTTGCCCGGGGTAGGGGGTTCAAGCGGGGAAATCATAAGATAGCTGGGTCCGTAAGCACAATAAGAAACCTGTTTCATAATGATTTCTCGGTCGAAGAGTTATCTATTCAGTTGCGTTTCACGGTTAAGTCTGCAAGGCAATGACCGTTGTTTAGATATGCCAGGAAGGAGGAACACAGGAAGCTGCCTTGCACCAAGCAAGACTGTTTGCCCATCTAACTCAGTATTGTCTACACTGACTGGCAGCAGCTCTCCAGGGTTTCAGGAAGAAACCTTCGCATCCATGGCCGGAGGCAATAATGCTGCTCAATGCCAGCTTCTGGAAACCACAGGAGGGGAGAGTGTGAGAACAGGAGGCTGGACTAGATCAGAGTTTCCCAAACTTGCGTCTCCAGCGGTTTTTGGACTACAGTTCCCATCATCCCTCACCACTGGTCCTGCTAGCTAGGGATGGTGGGAGTTGTAGTCCAAAAACAGCTGGAGACCCAAGTTTGGGATACTCAGTACTAAATGATGGGCCTGATCCTGCAGAGCTCTTCTTACAGCCCTGATGGAAGATGGCAGGGATCGAACTAGCGACCTACTGCTTTATCACTGAGCTACGGTCTGTCCCTAAAATTAGGATCTCTCTCTCTCTCTCTCTCTCTCTCTCACACACACACACACACACACACACACACATGGTCTTAGTAGGAAGCCAGCTGACTCTTCTTAATTTGAAGACGCTGAGTTATGGTCAATGTTTAAGGATGATGCGAGATGTAGCTCAGCAAGATCTGAGTCACCATTCCTGAGATGCAGGAATGGAGGTGGAGAACCTCTGCCTCTAGTGATCATCCTTTCCCCATCCTGGCTCCCTGCAGTGCTGGTGGACACCAACTCTTTGGAGGCTATCAGAAGCAAGCCAGCAATAAATCACATGGAACATGTGATGTTAACTCTTTATTAGAGTAAATAGGGGTGCCAGGACTAATGAGCACAGCAACTCTTCTTCAGTAGGTCTTGCCCCTATGACGCAGTTGTAGAGATGAAAGTTCCCCACTTCCCCACAGCTGCCCTTAGCCCCCTCCTCTCCTGAGTCTTTCCCCAGCACTCTGAGACTATACAGGCTTGTCTGTCTCTGCTGCTCCCTTTCCATGCCTCTCATGGTCCTGGGAGACCAGGCGGGAGGGAAAGACCCCTGTGCTTCTTCACCAGCCTGACTCATCTCTGACTCTTGGCCTCTGTCGTCTCCTGTTTCAGCTTCTGTTTCTGGGCTTCTCTCAGCCACAGGCTTTCCCTGCTCACTAAGCCCTGTTGCCTCTTCAGCTTCTGACCCCTCCTCCTCCCAGTCTGCTCCCTCTTCTCTGACCACTCATCACTGCCCCACTACCAACCCCCTGGCTCTGAGTCATCTTCCATTGAGGGGTTCCCCATGAGGCACCGTTCTTCTGTGTCCAGCCAGTCCATGACATGGGGAAGGGGGGGGGGAACCTAGCACCCTGGGGGAGAAATATGATCACCTGGCCCTCAGGACACTGTCCGGGCTGCACCCCTTCCTCCCCATTCCCTCCTGGGCTGCTTTGCACCCTCCTTGAATCATGTTTTTGCCTAGCTAGAATATGTCCTTGAACTCCAATCATGCCTCTTGCTTGCCTGGTGTGTAGAATCTCGCCTACTACACAAAGGTAACATTTGCCTGCCTTGCTCTGCTCATGGGTCCCCCTCTGGCGCCACCCATCCGCGCCTGGCATGGGGCCCCCAAGAGCCTCCCCAGAAGGGAATGTGGCACTTCGGGTGGAAAAAAGATTCCCCACCCCTTTTTAAGGCTCTGGACGTACTGTCATAGTGCGGGGGGCCTCTTTAGATCAATCTCTAATTGGGACAAGGCTGATCTGCTGTGTCTGTGCCCCCCCCCACCTGAGGGACCCCAAAGTCTTGTCAGACGGCGCCACTAACTATAATTCTATGGAGGGGGGATGCTAAGTTGTTCTGAGTCTCCTCAAACACCCTTTTTATTTCTGCTCCCTCCCTTTCCCCTAGCTTGGCACATTCCCTGATTGTTCAAGGAAAACAAAACAAAACAAAACAGACAAACACAAAAAACCCAAGCCTAGCAATGTGCTGTTTGTTTGGGCTTTTTTGTTGTTGTTGTTGGGTTCAATGGCATCTCATTTACACGTGTTAATTGCCACTAATTGGCACTAATTGGATGAACAGGAAACCCTCTGGGAGCACTCATACCTTTAATTTGTAGTAAATATCATTAATTAACATATGCTAATTAGAGCCAATTAACATTGATTAAGGGTTGCCAGCTCCTTGGAAAGTACAACTATCTCTGTGGCGCGTTTTAAGGCAGCAAGACAAGGCCAGCAAAAAACCCCCATCGAGCCTGCTTTAAGGATGAAAGGGAGATGAAGAGGCTTAAGGCTGGCACTTCCCTGTGATTACGGGGTGGGAGGGACATGTCCAGCATCAGTGGGTAGGGCAGGGATGAGGAAGCTGTGGACCTCCAGATGTTGCAAGTTTGTAGCCACGCCTCCTCTCTCCCCAGGCCACGCCCCTCCTCTCTCTCTGTCTCTCTCTCTCTCTCTCTCTCTCCACCCCCCCTCTCCCCAGGCCACGCCTCCTCTCCAGCCCTGTTCTGCATTCTTCTCCAGAGCTTTGGCTTGGCTGGAATGTGTCCTCAAAGTGCAACGATGCCCTCCCTCTTTGCTTTCCTGGATGGAGAGGGATGTAGAGAAACCTCCGACTTACTCTCCTTGATTGCATTCCTATGCCACCTTTTCCGCCAAGGGGTTCAAGGCGGGGCACTTGGTTCTCCCCTGCCCCACAATGAATCCCCACAACAAATCTGTGAGGCTGAGGGGCGGTGACAGGCCCGAGCCTGTCACTCAGTGTCATGGACTGGCTGGACACAAGAGGAATGATGGGAGGCACCAGAGGAAAGAAGGCTCAGAGCCCTGGGATTGGTGTTGGGACAATGCTGAGAGGTCAGAGGGAGATGAGGGAGCAGACTGGGAGGAGGAGGTGTTGGAAGCTGAAGAGGTAACTCAGCCCCAGTGTTTTCCCTGCAGAATTCCTTCCCACAAGCGTGTCCCCTTCTCCTCGCCCCAGACCCCCATATTCTCTTGGCAAACCGATGTGCTGAGATAAGATGCGTCCCCATTTTATTTGCTGCTGACTTACGAAAGGGGCGATGAGGCCCTGAGCAAATTGTGGCCCAGTAAATATTTTTATATGCGAAGTTTTCTCGCTTTGGCCGGAAGCACCCTGTTTTGCAGCATACATTAACCCTTGCACCCAAAGCAGAACCGATAATGATCTCTCACTAGCTGCTCCCTCTTAAATTGGCCCTCTGTGGTTCTCCTTTCGCAGATCATCAACACATCCACATCTCAGCACCTGGTCCTCGAATGGTTGGATGGGCAAAGAAATACAGTTAAAGAAACAGAAAGCTGTTGGTGCAACACAGGTTTATATGGGGCACGTTTTTGCATACCAACCATGTAATAAAAGTGTTCATGATCTTTGCTAGCAAAAGACAGAATCTCTGGACCAAAGTGATGATTAACGAATTTGTTTTAAGTGATTCTAAATGGCGTCATTAAAATGTTGTCACCCACCTTGGAACCGCTTGGTGAAGAGCTGTTAAGAAACAACAACAACTACAACAACCATTTGCAGCAGGGGCTTGCTGATCAGAAGGTCGGCGGTTCTAATCCCCGCGACGGGGTGAGCTCCCGTTGGTCGGTCCCAGCTCCTGCCCACCTTGCAGTTTGAAAGCATGTCAAAGTGCAAGTAGATAAATAGGTACCACTCTGGTGGGAAGGTAAACGGCGTTTCCGTGTGCTGCCCTGGTTTGCCAGAAGCAGCTTAGTCATGCTGGCCACATGACCCAGAAACTGTACGCCAGCTCCCTCGGCCATTAACGCGAGATGAGTGCCGCAACCCCAGAGTCGGACATGACTGGACCTAATGGTCAGGGGTCCCTTTATCTTTACCTTTATAGAGCCAGAAGCCCCATCCCTTAGCTCAGGGGTTGCCAACAATATTTGGACAACGCAACCTCTCGTATCCAAGTTAGTTCTCCAAATGCTTGATGAAGACTTGCTGGTTCCCTCAGCGACTGAAAGAGGGATTGTTAAGCCACCCGGGGAACTGTAGCTCTGCGAGGGAAATAGGGGGTCTCCTAGCACCCTTTGCAAACTACAACTCCCAAGATTCTTTGGGGGAAGCCATGACTATTTAAATGGATAGGACGGCGTTTAGCGCACATAGGGCCAAAATCTGTGCTTCCCAATCCACGCAACACACGATTTGGCAACCAACCTGTGATTCCAATATTGCTCCATATGGCTCTAAATCTGGAGTTTACTATATGCGAGAAGCATTGTCAATAATGTTTACAGTGACTTAATTGCTGGAATGATTTTAATTTATTTTCATTAGTCCAAATCTCACCCACCAATTAACTGAATCCAATGCAAGAGGCATTGCAAGATGCCGATCGGCTCCCACTGTTTGTTTTGAGGAAATGAGGCATTTTTGTTGTTGTGGACCTGGATGGACAACTTATCAAGCAACGTATTGTGGACCATCTGAAGTCCTGGAGCACTTTTCGGAGGTTGCCCAACATGGAACACATTATGTCTAAGGGGACGGACCAAAGCTCAGGGGCGGAGCATCTGCTTTGCATTCAGAAAGCCCCTGATTCAATCCCCGACATATCCAGGTAGGACTGAGAATGTCCCCTCTCTGGAGAGCTGCTGCCACTCAGTGTAGACAATACAGAACCAAATGGTCTGACTCAGTATAAGGAAGCTTCCTGTCTTCTTTATCACTTTTTCAATGGCAAGGACTTAAAAGTGGCTGAATTTTGTGCTGCTGCTATAAAATTAAGGAGACAAGCTCTGAATTAATCTGATGGCCACAGACATTTTAAATTAGTGGTTAAGGTTTTAATCTACATATTTCAATGGTTTTTGCATCTGTATTATTTGCCGTGTTCTTGTTTATGGAGTTTAATTTTAACCTATTTATATTTACACATTCTCTATTGCTGTATATGTCCATATCTCTGGCCTGTGACTGTAATAAATCCATTCATTCATTCATTCATCCACACTTTGGAAAATATGCTGGGGTGTGTGTGTTCCCACACTCTCTAAAAGAAGGGCTGAGCATCTGTTTTGCATGCAGAACGATCTCCTGGTGGAGCTGGGAGAAAATCCTGTCTGAAGTTCTAGAGTGCTGCCGTCAGTCTGTGCAGACCAGGGCAGGCGACCCTTTTCCAGACCGAGGGCCGCATTCCAATCTGGACAACCTGCCAAGGGCCACATGCCATTGGTGAATGGGGTCCAATGGGAAAAAAGAATAGAGCAACAGATGTGACTCTGATCTTTCTGCCAGAGGCTCCATCCCAGAGATGTCCACTCTCCATCCATTTATGCAATTGTCATAAGAAGAGCCTATTGGAACAGGCCATTGGTCCCTCTAGTTCAGCATCCTGTTCTCACAGGGACCAACCAGATGCCTGTAGGAAACTGGCAAGCAGAACCCGAGCACAAGAGAGCTCTCTCCTCCTGAGGTTTCCATCCGCTGGTATCCAGACAGATTTCTGTCTCTGACCAGAGCAATGCCTAGTAGCCATTGGAAGCCTTATCCTCCAGGAATTTGCCTCCACTGTCAGAGGCTGTATGCCTCTGAATACCAGTGGCTGGGGATCACAAGTAGGGAGTGCCGAGTTTGTGGGAATGTTTTGGGATGCAGGAGAGGATATATTGTTTAAGATATCCTATTCCAACTTGTGTTTACAAGTTCAACAATATCAGCAGAGTTAACATTCCCCTTTTAAACACACACAGCGGATAGCTTGCTCAGGTTTGCTAAAACCTCTGTACTCAATGTCCTGGTATTTTCCCCTTTTAATCCCTCTCAAAATAAGACACTACACAGTCTTCTATAAAAGCATAAAAAGTTTACTTACACATCTGTTCACAAACGGGTCCCAGAAGGCAGACTTAAATTCAGTAAACGTTACATGTACTCAGGAGACTGTCCCATAAGGGAAAAACAGTTCCTTTGTCCTCTCTTGGCCTCTCTTTGTCCTCTGGAAGCCAAGAGAGCATCCTAGCGATGTGGCTTCTTTGAGAGCGTCATCCAAAAGAGAGAAGATGGTGGCCAGCCTGGTGCTTTTGTTTACCTGCCCAGGTGAGGCCACACCCATCTCCAGTTACACAGAGGAAGCCCATCCCAGCCCAGAATAAACAGCAAGTTCCGACTGGCTGGCCTAGAGTTCCCCTTCTATGTCCACTCTAGCAGTGTTGTATTTGACTACTCCCGTGTTTCACATCCCACAGAGTTCAGGTCCTGCTTGCTGTCTTCCCACAGGCACTTGGGCGGCCACCGTGAGAACAGGGTGCTGAGCAAGGTGGGCCCTTGATGTAGATGCCCTTTTCGTTCTGTGTTCCCTGATGCGCTGGGCTCACCCTTGCCACAAACGCAGGAAGAAGAAGGAAGTGGAAGCATGGGAAAATAATGGTGCAAGGCAGGACTGATATATACATTTCTTTAAAAACGATGTTTCGGCTGTGTTTTTTTGGGAAACAATTCTACAAGTCGGTACTTTCGACCTAAAAAACTGCAACCGGATTCTGTGCAGCTCCTAAACAGATAGATTTACACCCCCCCAAAGCCCCAGAGTCTCTGTCTCTATTCTTAAAGAAAATTGACCAGCGTTTGATATTACACCCCCCCCCCCAGCCCTCCATAGTTCTGACATTTCTAGCTTGCCCCCAGCCTCGTGCAGTAGTGTCTCTTTCAGGTAATTATTGTGTAAAATTAAGCCAGTCTTGTACATGAAGCCAGCAAATTAGCCAAGGATTGAAGGTCAAAGAGATCTCATTTATAGAGTCTCTAAGAAAATGTTAAGAGCAAGTCTGTGTCAGATGGACCGGGATGCTGGATTATGTGGGGTCATGACAACAGGGACTGAAGTGTCATTGAGGACGATGTAACCACTCCGCAGGGCCCATCAGCACAATTGGGGATTTATCTCTTTCCAGCCTTACAAGAGCCACTGTGAAATCTAAGGCTGTGCGTGGTGGTGGTTTTTTTTTTAAAGGAAGACCTTGAAAATGGCAAAATAAAATGCATGCTAAATTCTATTTCTGTTTAAAATTGCAACAGCGGTTTTAAAGGGCACCCTGAGCATTTCTGCTTGGGCATGCCGTGTCTGCTGAAGGGTGCCTGACAACACAAGAGCAAGTCCTACCGGATCAGGCCAGCATCCTTTTCTCCTGACGACCGGCAGTCAGTCTGTCTGTCTGTCTCTCTCTCTCTCTCTCTCTCTCAACAGCTGAAGCCAATGTGTCTGTGGGATTTTGATGTGATTTCTCTCTGTGAGAGATCTCGCGGTTCAAATAATCTCCTTCCATTTATGCCCACTCAACCACTTTTACCTGCGAAACTGGCACTGCTAGAGGTACCCCTTAATACTCGTTTCACAGAACCACAGAATCATAAGACTTGGAAGGGGCCACGAAGGTCCTCTAGTCCAACCCCCTGCAATGCAGGAATCTTTGAGCCCCAGTGTAGGGCTCAAACCCACAACCTTGAGATTAAGAGTCCCATGCTCTACCGACTGAGCCATCATTGGTAAGAAATCAAATTTTAGTGTGGCAACACCCACATTCTGGGACTCAGCCTGTTGACATCAGGCAAGGTGTCTTCACTGTACTTTTTGGCACCTGCTAAAAACATTTTTTAAAAACCCGGACTTGTAGAATGCAGGCCACCAATACCTTGGGGGAAGCAGAGGTTCTAGGTGGGAGAGTGTATGGGATGGTGGGTGGGCAGACAAGATTGGAGGGGTGGGTGGGATCACTGCTGATGCCATGGTTTAACTAAGCACTGTGTGCAGAACTTCCTTTTGTCTGTCCCAAATCTTCCAACCTTCAGCTTCTTTGGATGTCTCCCAAGTACAGTGGTACCTCGACTTACGAATTTAATCCGTTCCGAATGCACATTCGTAGGTCGAAAAATTCGTAAGTCGAAAAAAGCGATTATCCCATAGGAATGCATTGGAAACAAAAAATTCGTAAGTCAGTAAACCGCATCTAAAATTCGTAAGTCGAGTAAACCCAATCTAAAACCGCCAACGGATGTCCATTCGTAAGTCGAAAAATCCGTATGTCGAGTAATTTGTAAGTCGAGGTACCACTGTATTAACATTACGTGAAAAAACCTTTTCATAATTTTAGACACTCCTAACGTGTTGACTCTTGCTCATTCTCTCCAGACTAAGAAGTCCCAAATGCTGAAACCTTTCCTCATAAGGGAAGCGCTGCATCCCCTTGATCATTTTGGTTGCCCAACTTTTTCCAACGCCACAACATCCCTTTTCAAAGGACCATAGGATTCTAGAATTTGAAGGGTCATCTAATCCAACCCCCTACAATGCAGGAATCTCAGCTAAAGACTCCCTGACAGATGGCCACCCAAACTCTGCTTAAAAACCTCCGAGGAAGGAGATAACCACCACTGGAGAACAGCCCTTACCACCAGAAAGTTTTTCCTAAGGTTGAGTCGGAATTTGCTTTCCTGCTGTTTGAATCCACTGGATCTATTGAATCCAACCTCTGGAGCAACGGAAAACAAGCTTGCTCCATTGTCCATGTGGCAGCCTTTCAGATATTTGAAGATGGCGACCAGGTGAAGTGAGGTGAGCAGCAATGTACAATGTATTCTAAGTGCAGATTTCACCACAGATTTGTGTAACAGCATCATGATAAGTAGAGACTTGTAGGAGCCAACTCCTAGGTGTCGAAGTGCCTTTGGCCCACCCTATAAAATATTTGAGGGGTCTGGACCCCCCCCCCAAAGTTGACGGGCATTGCCATTCAAATGGTGTGCATGTTCCGCCACACATAATCTTGCGATTAGTACTGTGGGGTGGGGCTTACCTGGCCACCCCCATATTTTATTAATGTTGGCACCCCTGAGTAGAGATAAATCGTGGCATACGGGATAGCCTGTATTTTTTCAAAAGCGCCTGGACTTTATTTCTCAGCACATTCTTGCCAAATCACAAACGAGGGGGGGAAACTCAGGTTGGTGGATGGGCCTGTATCGTCTCTGGCCTGCGTCTCGTATCACAGAGAGAGAGAGAGAGTCATCGTATCCTGAGCTCATAACCTCTATTTCCTCCTTGAAACCTGGGTCATAGCGGTACTTAGCTAAATTATATAACTGCAAACAAAGTGTGACAGCTTTATTTGTAATTATACTGCATTTAAAGGGAACAAGATGAGCTTAATGAGTTAATAAAGTGGCTGTCTGTCAAAGCCCCGCTGCTTTGCATAGAAAGATCTCCCTGGTCCCTCCAGAGGCAGACAGGGCCCGGAGCTCATGAATATGCATCGGGGCCTGTCAAGGAGGGTGAAGGCGGTTCGCCATGGCAACGGGCCTGCAGGTAGCGGCTTTGAGGCCAGCTGCCCCGAGAGGTCCCAGGCGGCTTGTACAAAGTGAAGACTTGCGAGGGGGCGCTCGTTTTGTCTTTGGCGCTCTCGACAAAACAAAGACAACTCACTCCTTTGGTTGCCTGCCACATTTTTTATTCATAAACAAGCTGTTGCCTGTACTGACATGATAAAGCTCAGAGTCTGAGGGGGGAGGCAAACATCTGAATGCAAATCCTCGTCTGGTACAAATCCATATTATTATACGCCAGCTATTCTTCCTCTCCACCGACGATAACGCTCCCCCACCACTTTCCGTTTTTGCTTCGTGCTAAGCTAGGCAGGATCTCGGTTCGAGACAGGCCTCCGACCCCAATCGTAGCAGTGCTGGGGTGGAAAGAAAAACCGAACACGCCGGCATGTCAAGCATTGCTGTGTGTAATAATAATAATAATAATAATAATAATAATAATAAATTTTTATTTATACCCCGCCCTTCCCAGCCAAAAACCGGGCTCAGGGCGGCTAACACTAATTAAAATCACAGCAAAAACATAAAAACAATCAATTTAAAATACAGATTAAAATGCAACTTTAAAATTAAAAATTAAAACTGCAGTCTCATTTTCAAATAGCCCACCAATAAAAGAATGAAGCACAAGTATCAAACAGAAACCAACCCAAAGGCCAGGTGGAACAGCTCCGTCTTGCAGGCCCTGCGGAAAGATGCCAAATCCCGCAGGGCCCTGGTCTCTTGTGACAGACCGTTCCACCAAGTACTGAGAAGGCCCTGGCCCTAGTTGAAGCCAACCTAGCATCCTTGTGGCTCGGGACCTCCAAAAAGTTATTATTTGAGGACCTTAAGGTCCTACCTGGGACATACCAGGAGAGGTGGTCCCTTAGGTACGAGGGTCCTAAGCTGCATAGGGCTTTAAAGGTCAAAACCAGCACCTTAAACCTGACCCTGTAAAAGAAGGCCTCCGTCCTTTGTGTGATTCCTGAGGAGAGAGACAGGGTGAAAACCGTGGGGCTTCCATGCCGACCCCGACCTCTCTCACCACCAAAGGAGCACAAGCGAACAACAGAGAACCTGCACAGACAACGCTGACACCAAACCCTACACATATTAAGTAAAACAGTAACATCGTCACCCTACCCCACCTATCTCCCCATCCCACCCACCTCTCTCCCCCTCCTCTTCCTAATGTCTCAACAACAAAAACTGATATGCGAACCCCAGAGCAGCCGTCCTTCAAAGTCCGCACGTCTCTGAATTTTAAGATGCAATTATCCAGCAAAGAAATGCATACAAAATGCACACATTAGGGTAAAGTATGGGTAGAAAATCCAGATATTAGAGAAAATAACGTACAAAAATGCATTCTTTTAGGGAAAATGCAAAAAAGAAAGGGTGCGTTAGGGGAAAATGTATATCGCAGGAGAGATTTGCACTGAAATGCTGATGGATTTCATGAGGACTTAAAAAAAAAACAACCTCAAATTTTATTTGGGAAGGTGAAGAATTGAACTCGAGACTGGAAAAATGAGTGAATCGGAACAAGCGAATTGAAAGACGGCTGTCCTAGGAAATTCACACTTCTCCAAATGCTGCAAAGCAGTTCTCTAAATAAATAACAATGGTTTGTAGCCAGCGCTCATCCTACTCAGAGTAGACCTGTTGAAAGGATATGACTGACTTGGGTCCATTAATTTCAGTGGGTCTTTCTGAGTAGAATTTAGTTTGACGCAACCCAATCGGTAACGAACACTGCACATATTTGACGGAAGGGTGCCTAAACATTCATACGCTGGTGGAACTAAGATAATAAAGGCAATAGGGAAAATTGCAAAAAATATATTTATTGAGGGAAAACGGCATTCACAAATGTGCACATTAGAGGAAATGAGCACTGAAATGCTGATGAATTTTCATCACTGTTTCATACATAAAAAAATTCAAACTGATGTGGAAATGTGGAGATGGAAAAGTGAGAAACTGAGAGAAAACCCAAATGGAAAGATTGGTCCAAGTCTATGCAGAAGATCGTACTAGCAGTGAGAGGATCTAGGGGGATAGGCTTCAGACTTGTTTAGTTAGCTGGTTTCCGGTCTCCTGATTAACACAGTGTTTAATTAGACTGATCTCTGTTTGGTCACGCACTTGTTTACTGAGGGCGATATCCAGTGTTAAGTCACTCCAGAGTCAACTGACTGAAATCGGTGAATGTGACTAAATTCAGGTCCAATTAATTCTAACGGGTCTACTTTTGACTATAATGTAGGTCTGCATCTGCACTATTCATTTAAAGCACTATCGGACCACTTTATACAGGTATGGCTTCCCCCGCAAAGAATCCTGGGAAGTGTAGTTTGTTAAGGGTGCTCAGAGTCATTAGGAGACCCCCTGTTCCCTTCACAGAATAGTATATCAGTCAGTCGCTCTCCCCAGCGAATTCTGTGAATTGTAGGTCTGCAAGGGGAATGGGGGATCTCCTAAGAATGCTCAGCACCCTTACCAAATGAGAGTTCCCAGGATTCTTTTGGGGGAAGAAGCCATGGCATCTGAAAGTGGTATGAACAGGAGCCTCTTAATCTCAGAGTCGTGGGTTTGAGCCCCACGTTGGACAAAAATATTCCTGCATTGCAGGGGGGTAGACTAGATGAACCTCGTGGTCCCTTTCCAACTCTACAACTCTATGATTTTAAGAAATAGATAGTGCAGATTGGGGGTGTGTGCGCCCTAGAACAGGCACCCCAGTACTGGCTTGCCTTTGTTTTCCTCCATCCAGGGAAGAAAGAGGCACGGTCAGTGTCCAAGGACACATTCCAGCCAGCAAAAACACCCAAGGAGGGCATGAGGCAGGGCCAGTGAGGGTCAGGGCCTGAGGAGAGGCATCCAAGGGCCAGGCTTGGAGAGGCTTGGAGGGCCGCTTTCATCCCCTGGATCTGAGTTTCCCAACCCTGGTACTATAATATGAGAAACCCATGAAGGACTCCGGATGGGCTTCTGCTTCAGCACTGATGCCCAGAATGACTGGCGGTTCCTCGGCCCGTTGACTTCTCTCAAGGGGCCTTTCTGGAGTGTTCTGGCAGCCATGATCCAATCAATGCTGAGCCCTCTGTTTGTGGACAGGAGTTGAGGCTTAATCCTAATCTATATTGACCGCTCATTTCTACGTCTGCCAATTTGCATCAGGGTCTTATCTTAAGCAATGATGCAAGCCTGTCCCATTCTCTCACAGGAATCTATAATCAGAGGCCGGGGGAATCCCCCCCCCCTCTCCCGGCTTTCTTGTTAACGTCTATTCTGATGAAAAACACGCTGATCTACCAGAGAGGTGCCGGGATGCGTCTCTCTTAATATTTATCCACTTTCATCTCCAATCTGTTTAGTTTCTCCAAATGCCTCTTTGCCAAGGCAGGGAGTCTGTGGAAGCCCGTTCCCAAGTTATGGATCGTTTGAGTTTTAGGAGCCCAGGTTGAATGGATCAGAACTGTTCTCATGGGTGGAGTTCGTCCATTTTTGGTTTTTTTTTGGGGGGGGGTGATGGATGGAATTGTGCATCTGGACAAACTTGGTTCCGTTCCCAAAAGAGGCGTTGAAATGGATGAAAAAGGAGATTGGGCCGGAAAGGAAGATAACAGCGCTACAGATTTAGAGTTAGCGAATGTTAGAAATTGGTAAGATGCTAGAATTTAGTAGGTCATATTTGGTGTACGGAATGGAAGATTCCAGGCCAGTGGACAAATACAGGCTAAGTTTCCTTTCCAACTCAGGGCCTCACCTGGGATAGAGGCTGTTAACATGACAAAATATAACATACCAAGAACAAACTTTGTTTGTCTCTAAGGTGCTACTGGAAAGAATTTTTTATTTTATTTTGTTTGAACACGACAAAAGGTGTTGATGGCCCATCACAGAGAAATCCCTGGGTTATGCTGAGCAATGGCGTAGGTTGTAGGGAAATCCCAGTTCTAACCACTTCACCCCATAAATACCCTCTGACAGAACACAGCCACCTACAGCCTTACCCCCTATGGCTCTGCATAACACTCCTATAAAGCCGCCTGGGGTGTGTGTGTGTGTATAATATACATGTTTTAATTGCAAGTTTCTAGATCTCATGGTTGCAAGGACAAGCTTTAAAAGATCCCCCCCCCAAAAAAACCATTGCTTGGCTAAAGGCTCGTGCGGGGCTGAGTCTTGTGCCTGTGTTGCATTCTGCCACCAATTTCTGATTAGCTCTGGATGGCCTGAGTTTAGGTGGTAATTTACAGCTGCACCTGACCCCGGCTCCCCTTCTGCTTCCAAAAAGCCGGCAAGAGAGGGACCACACGGCTTGGACCGTGACTGCTGCCCATAAACATGATTTATCGCAGGCCTTTAGGGAGAGACACTACCTCTCTCGGCATCAAGTTATTTTACCAGATGGACTGTCTGTTACGCCAGCGATAAGCCTGGACAGTGACTTAGCTGATCACAAAAAGCTGCCTCGTATCTCTTCCCCACCTGCCCCCCAGCCCCGATTCCTTCCCTCCCGTGTTCTTCTGGGTGCGTTTGAGTGAGCTGGTCAGACACAGCCTGCCACATGCAAAAAGGACCGATGCTCAGCGGAATACACGCAGGTTTAATGTTTTTTAATGGGTGAGATTTGCGTGTTTCAACACAGAGGTGTGGAACCTCAGATCCAGTGGGCCAAATGTGGCCCTCCAGGTCTTCCTGGCTGGCCCTCTCCCTGGGCCACACCCCTGACCAGCCCTGCTGTGCACCTTTTTCATGTGTTTTTTCCTTGGCTGGAACATACCTTTGCCCCCTGATCATTCTTCTCGCTTGATGGGAGACAGAGTAAAAGGCAAAGGTAAAGTCCACATTACTTGCTCCTCCCACTCTTGCCTCTGGCCCCGCCCACCGTTGAAGAAGAAGAAGAGTTTGGATTTGATATCCCGCTTTATCACTAGGAGTCTCAAAGCAGCTAACATTCTCCTTTCCCTTCCTCCCCCACAACAAACACTCTGTGAGGTGAGTGGGGCTGAGAGACTTCAAAGAAGTGTGACTAGCCCAAGGTCACCCAGCAGCTGCATGTGGAAGAGCAGAGATGCGAACCCGGTTCACCAGATTACGAGTCTACCACTCTTAACCACTACACCACACTGGATCTCACCACACAGGGCATTGCCATGCCCTGCCCCTCCCCTGAAGATTACACACAGAAAGTAATAGGGCTCCCAGGCTGAACAAGTCCCCCCAGTCCCCCAGATAAAAGACAAGCACAGAATTTGGCATTAGTCAGCTCTTTGGAGTTTGCTGGCATCCTGAGAATTTCAGCTTTGATCAAAAAACAAGTTCCCAGTCCTTAAGGCTGTGAGAGAAGCTTGAAAGGCCAATGACTGGTGAAGTCTCCAAAGCCAGGGAAGGACTGAACAGGAATCCCATTGGCCAGACTGTTTGGAGCTGATGGAATCAACAAGATCTTGCGGGCCACGGGGAGACCCAGCCAGATGGGTGGGGCACAAATAATAAATATTATTATTATTATTATTATTATTATTATTATTATTATTATTATTGGCACTTATTTGTTTTGATAACACTTCCCGGAGGATTGGACCTGGCTGTGCTTGCTGTTAATGCATGTGAACTGCAGAAGATGCATTTAAAAAAAACAAAAACAAAAAAAACCTTTTGTTGTGGTTGGGGGCATCCCAGTCGGATGGATGGGGTACAAATATGGCAGCAGCAGCGGATGTTCCTCTTTTAATTGCAGAAGTGTTGGAGAGTATGATATCCCACTTTTCCTCCTAAGAGCTCAATGTGGTATGAATGGCTCCCCCTCTTTCCCCCACTTGCGTGTTTAGACCTTTAAACCAGACCCTAGAAATAAATTCACACATGACTCAGATATTTGCTTTGGTTTTTGGCAGAAATTTAGGCCACAACTTTATTGATTACAATCAAGTGAGTGGTTGCATAGGCTCTGGTTCAACTAGCTCCCTGCACCGTTGCAGGCAGCACTGTCCCAGAGCTCTATCGTAGGACAGCCAAGGATGAACACCAGGGACAGCTGATGACAGGTGTGCCAGTCAGCCACCCTGATGTCCCCCGGACTCGGGCGCAGGCACAACCCATTTCAGGGTTTGCCAAACCAGTGAGTCCCTAGGATTCCTTTACCGGAACACCCTTCGCATAGGAGTGGTGAGACTGTTCTGCCACCCCTATCACATGAACCAGAGCCTATCCGCAACCTTACAAGTTGTGACGATTTCCTAAGCGGCAGGCGAAACCCAAATGGCAACAGCCAATCAGCCAAATGGGGAAAATTCCTGCCGTGCCCCTGCCTCAACAACAGGCGACACACGACAGCATAGCAAGGTCAAGCGCAAGCCCTAAATATAGTGAGAGGTGGGTGGGTGTTCCAATGCAGTCGCCCCAAGAGGAAGTTCAGGCGCCCCTGCATGGGCTTAAATAGGTCCCTCGATGCCCTTTCCTTGCTTCCCATTAGCCAGATTGCTCCCTGCACCGAGGGACCCACCAATAGGGGGTTGTGGCTATCCAAACGTTCCCCACCCACAACTCTGGGTCTGGTTGGCCAGGTCCCTCTTTGAGGGAGGACCTGATTTGTCACCCTCAAACACAACCCCGAGAAGTAGGCTGGGCTGAGAGAAAGTGGGTGTCCTAGGGGAGCAGGGATTTGAACTCTGGTGGCTGCAGGTTCTAGTCCAGCTCTGTAACCATGACACTTGCAGGCCACCACTGCTGGCAAGCCTGTGACTCCCTGTACATGGGGATCATCAATACAGGATCAGGCCCTTTGCAAGTAGCTAGCCCTGGTCCGTGGAACGGGCACCAGCCTGAGCAGCAAGCAGGTTGAAAATAAGAAATCTCTCTCATACAAATATGCTAAATGACGAGTCCCTCCAACTCCGTCATCACCCCCACCCCCGGCCACCCATCTTTTAGCTGCGGTCTTCATCCCTCGGCATAGAGAACAGGCCTGTTCATCCGCCAACCGTAGAAAATCTCAATTTCCCACATAAAAATATTAGCACTTGAGCTTAAAATATTAACATTTGGATTGCGTTGCCCTTGGAAGCTCGGGGGTGGAATCGGAGTTTGGCATCAGCAGTTTAGACACAGATACAGATTTTTTAAAAAAATATTTTTTAAAAAGACTGTAAGCGTGGCAGCTTTTCACAGTGCATTATTTCACAGAGAAAGGTGTCTTTAAAAGGGATATGATGAGGGAAGGGGGGGAGGAGAGGGATGGGCTGTGTTCTTCAATAGCTCTCTCACATCAGTATTACACAGGCTAAATTCAGCTAAAAGGATTGCAAAGGCTGCCAATTAGTTCCCGGGTTAAGTTCAAGGTGCAGGCACTGGGGTGCAGAGCCCTATACAGCTTGGGGCCAGGATACCTGGGGGGGGGGATGTCTCACCTCTTGCAAACCTGGGTGGTCACTGCCCTTTGCAGGAGAAGCAGATACCATGTCATCACGAGGCCTGCTCTTTATGGTGGAGGAACGGGGCCTTTGCTGTGGTGGCACCCATGCTTTGGAGCTCTCTCTCTCTCTCTCCTGCATTTCTCAGATGAAAATAGAATCATAGAATCATAGAGTTGGAAGAGACCCCAAGGGCCATCCAGTCCAACCCCCTGCCAAGCAGGAAACACCATCAAAGCATTCCTGATGGATGGCTGTCAAGCCTCTGCTTCAAGACCTCCAAAGAAGGAGACTCCACCACACTCCTTGGCAGCAAATTCCACTGTTGAACAGCTCTCACTGTCAGGAAGTTCTTCCTAATGTTTAAGTGGAATCTTCTTTCTTGTAGTTTGAATCCATTGCCCCGTGTCCGCTTCTCTGGAGCAGCAGGAAACAACCTTTCTCCCTCCTCTATATGACACCCTTTTATTTATTTGAACATGGCTATCATATCACCCCTTAACCTTCTCTTCTCCAGGCTAAACATACCCAGCTCCCTAAGCCGTTGCTCATAATAGTGATAGCCTATTCTACACCAGGAAGCTTCTCCCTTGTTTGATCTCCCTGTCATGGGCCAGGAGTCAGCTTCGCCAGCTGAAGGGGGGAGAAGGCAGAGTGACGCCACCTGCAGCTGATCAGCCTTCAAGGACACAGAGGAGAAGGCACTGATGATACCCACTTGGCTTCAGCCTTCTTAACCAGAGCTTGAAGCAGCAGTCAAATGCTGGAAACAACGCTTGTGGTTCCTGGTCCCACCTTCCTGCTTCCTGTTCTCTGTCTGGAAGAAGAACAAGAGTTTGGATTTGATATCCTGCTTTATCACTACCCGAAGGAATCTCAAAGCGGCTAACATTCTCCTTTCCCATCCTCCCCCACAACAAATACTCTGTGAGGTGAGTGGGGCTGAGAGACTTCAGAGAAGTGTGACTAGCCCAAGGTCACCCAGCAGCTGCATGTGGAGGAGCAGGGACGCGAACCCGATTCACCAGATTACGAGTCCACCGCTTTTAACCACTACACCACGTCTGGACCCATGACTACATGGATTGCTGTTTGCCTGACCGTCGGAACGGACTTGACTTCATATGCTGGCTCTGCCAAGCATATCTCAGAGACTCTTTTATCTTTGAAGTGGGGATCTTTATTCTGGGCTGCTGTACATGCCACACTTTTCAGGGGTGCGACTTCCCTCAAGGAATCCTGGGGACTAGTTTAAGCCTACAATTCCCAGTACGCTTAACAAACTACAGTTCCCAGGATTCCTTGAGGCTTTGGTGGGGGAAGTCATGTGCTTTCAATGTTCGGTGTGTACACAGCCCCAAGTCTGCATCCGTACTGGATTCTGAGTTGTTTTTACACATGCAAGTGTTTTTAATTGTTTTTACGTAAGGAAGTGCTTTTAATTGCTTCGTTTTAAATCACTATAATTGCTTTTATATATTTGAAATGGGGCAATTGTCTTTATTGCTGATGTTTTTTATTGGGAAACCGCTTCAGGGCATTTTACGGGAAGCAATTTAACAAAGGGACTCAAATATATAAATAAAACTAAATGGGGAATAATCGCCCAGCGGTCTGGTCCTTTTCAGCCTAAAAGCCTGTGAGATTTCTCCACTCTGCTTTCTTCTATTCCTAAAGATGTATTTGGATTAAAGGACTGTAAGCTGCCCATGGCCCCTTCATGGATCACTGCCTTGTCGTGGCGAAGGGGCTTGAATTACTCAGGCAAGCTATGGACAGGTCAAGATGGACAGGTCATAGCGGAGAGTTTGGACCAAACGTGATCCACCTGGAGAAGGAACTGGCAAGCCGCTCCAGTATCCCTGCCAAGAAAACTCCATGGACAAAGACAACAGGCATATAAAAGATATGACGCTGGAAGATGAGCCCCTCAGGTCGGAAGGCGTCCAACTTGCTACTGGGGAAGAGCAGAGGACAAGTACAAGTAGATCCAGAGCTGATGAAGCGGCTGGGCCAAAGCCGAAAGGACGCTCAGTTGCGGATATGCCTGGAAGCGAAAGGAAAGTCCAATGCTGTAAAGAAAAGTATTGCATAGGAACCTGGAATGTAAGAACCATGAACCTTGGTAAGCTGGATGTGGTAAAAAATGAGATGGCAAGAATAAACATTGACATCCTAGGCATCAGTGAACTAAAATGGACAGGAATGGGCGAATTCAGTTCGGATGACTATCATATCTACTACTGTGGGCAGGAATCCCGTAAAAGAAATGGAGTGGCCCTCATAGTCAACAAAAGAGTGGCGAAAGCTGTAATGGGATGCAACTTCAAAAATGATAGAATGATCTCGATACGAACCCAAGGCAGTCCTTTTAACATCACAGTAATCCAAGTTTATGCACCAACTACCAGTGCTGAAGAAACCGAAATTGATCAATTCTATGAAGACTTACAACACCTTATAGAAATGACACCAAAGAAAGATGTTCTTCTCATTATAGGGGATTGGAATGCTAAAGTAGGAAGTCAAGAGATAAAAGGAACAACTGGCAAGTTTGGCCTTGGAGATCAAAATGAAGCAGGGCAAAGGCTAATAGAGTTCTGTCAAGAGAACAAGCTGGTCATCACAAACACTCTTTTCCAACAACACAAGAGACGACTCTACACATGGACATCACCAGATGGGCAACATCGAAATCAGATTGATTATATTCTCTGCAGCCAAAGATGGAGAAGCTCTATACACTCAGCAAAAACAAGACCTGGAGCTGACTGTGGCTCAGATCATCAGCTTCTTATAGCAAAATTCCAGCTTAAACTGAAGAAAGTAGGAAAAACCACTGGGCCAGTAAGATTCAATCTAAATCAAATTCCTTATGAATACACAGTTGAAGTGAAGAACAGGTTCAAGGATTTAGATTTGGTGGATAGAGTACCTGAAGAACTGTGGATGGAGGCTCGTAACATTATACAGGAGACAGCAACGAAAACCATCCCAATGAAAAAGAAATGCAAGAAAGCAAAGTGGCTGACCAATGAGGCCTTACAAATAGCGGGGGAGAGAAGACAAGCAAAATGCGAAGGAGATCGTGAAAGATACAGGAAATTGAATGCAGATTTCCAAAGAATAGCAAGGAGAGACAAGAGGGCCTTTCTAAACGAGCAATGCAAAGAAATAGAGGAAAATAACAGAATGGGAAAAACCAGAGATTTATTCAAGAAAATTGGAGATATGAAAGGAACATTTCGTACAAAGATTACCACAATTAAGGACAAAAGTGGAAAGGACCTAACAGAAGCAGAAGACATCAAGAAGAGGTGGCAAGAATACACAGAGGAATTATACCAGAAAGATATGGAGGTCTCATACACCCCAGGAAATGTGGTTGCTGACCTTGAGCCAGACATCCTGGAGAGTGAAGTCAAATGGGCCTTAGAAAGCCTTGCTAACAACAAGGCCAGTGGAAGTGATGGTATTCCAGCTGAACTATTTAAAATTTTAAAAGAGGATGCTGTTAAGGTGCTGCACTCAATATGCCAGCAAGTTTGGAAAACTCAGCAGTGGCCAGAGGATTGGAGAAGATCAGTCTACATCCCAATCCCAAAGAAGGGCAGTGCCAAAGAATGCTCCAACTACCGCACAATTGCACTCATTTCACACGCTAGCAAGGTTATGCTTAAAATTCTACAAGGCAGGCTTAAGCAGTATGTGGACCGAGAACTCCCAGAAGTGCAAGCTGGATTTCGAAGGGGCAGAGGAACCAGAGACCAAATTGCAAACATGCGCTGGATTATGGAGAAAGCTAGAGAGTTCCAGAAAAACATCTACTTCTGCTTCATTGATTATGCAAAAGCATTTGACTGTGTCGACCACAGCAAACTATGGCAAGTTCTTAAAGAAATGGGAGTGCCGGATCACCTCATTTGCCTCCTGAGAAATCTCTATGTGGGACAAGAAGCTACAGTTAGAACTGGATATGGAACAACTGATTGGTTCAAAATTGGGAAAGGAGTACGACAAGGCTGTATATTGTCTCCCTGCTTATTTAACTTATATGCAGAATACATCATGCGAAAGGCTGGACTGGATGAATCCCCAACCGGAATTAAGATTGCCGGAAAAAATATCAACAACCTCAGATATGCTGATGATACTACCTTGATGGCAGAAAGTGAGGAAGAATTGAAGAACCTTTTAATGAGGGTGAAAGAAGAGAGCGCAAAATATGGTCTGAAGCTCAACATCAAAAAAACTAAGATCATGGCCACTGGTCCCATCACCTCTTGGCAAATAGAAGGGGAAGAAATGGAGGCAGTGAGAGATTTCACTTTCTTGGGTTCCATGATCACTGCAGATGGTGACAGCAGTCACGAAATCAGAAGACGCCTGCTTCTTGGGAGAAAAGCAATGACAAACCTAGACAGCATCTTAAAAAGCAAAGACATCACCTTGCCGACAAAAGTCCGTATTGTTAAAGCTATGGTTTTCCCAGTAGTAATGTACGGAAGTGAGAGCTGGACCATAAAGAAGGCTGATCGCCGTAGAATTGATGCTTTTGAATTATGGTGCTGGAGGAGACTCTTGAGAGTCCCGTGGACTGCAAGAAGATCAAACCTATCCATTCTCAAAGAAATCAGCCCTGAGTACTCACTAGAAGGACAGATCCTGAAGTTGAGGCTCCAGTACTTTGGCCACCTCATGAGAAGAGAAGAGTCCCTAGAAAAGACCCTGATGTTGGGAAAGATGGAGGGCACAAGGAGAAGGGGACGACAGAGGATGAGATGGTTGGACAGTGTTCTTGAAGCTACTAACATGAGTTTGGCCAAACTGCGAGAGGCAGTGAAGGATAGGCGTGCCTGGCGTGCTCTGGTCCATGGGGTCACGAAGAGTCGGACACGACTGAACGACTGAACAACAACAACAAAGCTGCCCATGGAAGGTTGGAGTGTGTACAGGAGGTATTAAGGACAAGAAATATATCTGGGGTTGGATAAGCTGGAATATAATATTCCGTATGATCAATGCAGATCCTATAGAACAGCTGCATTTTCAAAAGCTGGCAGACTAACCTTTGCACATGGTTTTAGACAGCAGAGGCAGAACACCCTGCTAAGGAAACATAGGAAACTTCTTTCTATAGAGGCAGACCATTGATCCATCTTGCTCAATATTGTCTACACTGACTGGCAGCGACTCTCCAAGAATTCAGGCAGGGAGCCTCTCTACCTAGAGATGCCGGGGATTGAACCTGGAATCTTTTGCATGCGAGGCAGATGCTCCACCCACTGAACTATGGCTGCTGTTTCTTCACCACCTGTTAACGTGCCCAGCTTTAAGTGCCCACAGAATCCTTCCTTCAATCCAGACAGGCCATAGCTCAGCTCTAACCAGAAGCCGTTATTTAGGGCCCACTACAACTCGCATCACCCCCAACTGCTGCCTATGCTAGCTAGGGGCTGATGGGAGTTGGAGTCCAGGGACACTTGGAGGGCCACAGATGCTCCCCACCTTTGCTTTTAAAGGAGGGACATCAGTTTCTAGGATCCTGCCTATGAAACCCCTAGAGACCCCCCAAGCTATTTTTTTTGGCAAAGATCTGTTGGGTGGGGGGGTGCAGTATATAGAATCATATGCTCATAGAATTGCAGAGTTGGAAGAGACCTTGCAGTGGCAGACTTTGGTAATACGGTGCCCTGAGCGAAGACAAAATTTGGCGCCCCCCCCCCGCAGCGGATCCAGTGGTCTACTTGAAGGTTGGCAGTGGAGCAGCAGGGAGGAGGAGAACTGCCTGCCGCATCCAGCCCCGAGAGCCAGTGTGGTGTAGTGGTTAAGAGCGGCAGACTCGTTATCTGGTGAACTGGGTTCGATTCCCCACTCCTCCACATGCAGCTGCTGTGTGACCTTGGGCCAGTCACACTTCTCTGAAGTCTCTCAGCCCCACTCACCTCACAGAGTGTTTGTTGTGGGGGAGGAAGAAGGGAAAGGAGAATGTTAGCCGCTTTGAGACTCCTTCGGGTAGTGAAAAGCGGGATATCAAATCCAAACTCCTCCTCCTCCTCCTCCTCCTCCTCCTCCTCTTCTTCTTCTTCTTCTTCTTCTTCTTCTTCTTCTTCTTCTTATCTTGGGGGGGGGGCTGCGCTTCCTCTCCAGCTGCCCTCTCACCACTGGAAGTGTTCCCAGGATTGGGACCTCCTTGCGGGCTGCAGCTGAGGGAGTGAGTTGAGGAGGAGGAGGAGGAAGAGGAAGAGGAAGCAGAGACTGGAGCTGTACCAGCTCCAACCGTTATTTTATTACTTTATTTGTTTAGATTTCTATACCACCCTTCATCACAAGATCTCAAGGCGGTTCCCAAGATTAAAAACAAGGCAGAAGCACAAATAAATAGTGAACACACAAAACTCCCCAAAATAATAACCCCTTCCCCCCCCCAAACACCAAACCATGAGGATGTCTCAACACTTTGTGCAGGGGAACCACCCTAAATCCCTAAATTTACACCCTATGTCCTTTTAAAATGTGGTTTTTTTTTGGCGGCGGGGGCATTATTGGGTTGTTTTCATTTTTATTATGTATTCTGTGGTTTTGTATCTTGATTTTATTCTGTGAACCGCCCCGAGACCCCCGGGTATAGGGCGGTATATAAATTCAATTTATAACCACCACCACCACCACCACCACAATAATAATAATAATAATAATAATAATAAATATAATAATAAACCCAGCACTGGGATGCAGAGGGCCATCTAGTCCAAGCCCCTGCCATGCAGGAATCACAGCTAAAGAATTCCTGGCAGATGGCTTTGTGGTTGCGCTTGTTTCATGAAAGTTATTTCCCAAAAAAAGTTGCACTCAAGGGCATATCCACCACATATGAAAGAAAGAGTCTGGTCCTCATGAAAATCCACCAGTGTTTTAGTGCGGATTTCTCCCAACACATTTGCCTAATTTTTTCAAAGATGCCTGCATTTTGGTCCGTACATTTCCCTGGAAAGTGCGGAATTAGGTAGTTTCGCCTCCAAATGCAAACCGAATCGAATTTCCCCCCAACCAGCCTGGTAAAGGTAAAGGGACCCCTGACCATTAGGTCCAGTCGTGTCCGACTCTGGGGTTGCGGCGCTCATCTCGCTTTACTGGCCGAGGGAGCCGGCGTACAGCTTCCGGGTCATGTGGCCAGCATGACTAAGCCGCTTCTGGCAAACCAGAGCAGCGCACGGAAACGGCGTTTACCTTCCCGCCGGAGCGGTACCTATTTATCTACATGCACTTTGATGTGCTTTCGAACTGCTAGGTTGGCAGGAGCAGGGACCGAGCAACGGGAGCTCACCCCGTCATTGCGGGGATTCGAACCGCCGACCTTCTGATCGGCAAGCCCAAGAGGCTCAGTGGTTTAGACCACAGCGCCAACCAGCCTAGAAGTCACCTAAATAAAAAAGGAAGTGTGTGTGTGTGTGTAGGGGAATATATGTACTTTTGGCAGCTGTCGAAAAGGACCCAGGGAAGTTCAAGAGAGAGAGAGAGAGCTGACTCTTGCCAAAGGTTGACCATCGGAGATGAGACACCCACTTCCACCCCCCCCCCATCTCGTAACTCTCTGTGAAATCCCGTTGCATCCCAACCCTGGAGCGGCATTACTATTCCGGCCGTAGCCTTCCCAAGGAAAATAGAAGCAGTAGATTGAGGCCTGTTTTCATATTTGATGGAGGACTAGATAAATGGCAGTCAGGTTGCATTGATAAGGCCCTGCTCTGGGGCCCTAACCTCTCTCTCAGAAAGCTTCTTACTATTCATAGAGGAGAGCTATCTGTACAGCTGCACCTTGACACAAATATATCTGCACCTCAGATGAACCAATTCGCCCAGAAATTACAGCACTGGGGATTGCATCTGTTGGAGGAAGGTGGCGGCGGCAGGGGGAAGCTAAGGAGGAGGACGAATGCAAGAATTGCCTCTCCTCCCCGCACCCCCATGCCTCTTTTCAACTCTTGGCCAAATAGCCTTTCCAAGAAGCAAGCTTTTCTCCCCTTCACTTTTGCAGAAGTTCACGGTTTTGACGGAGGAAAGGAGAAGTGAAAATGGCGCATTTGACTTACATGGTCCGATGCTGCCAGCTTCTGGGACGCAGGGACATAGAGGAGCTGCCTCTCACAGAGGCAGGACATGGGTCCATTCGGCTCAGGGTTGTTTAACTGGCAGGCAGCGGCTGCCCACGCAGGGGGCATTCCCAGCTCTACCTGGAGATGCTGGGGATAGAACCGGGGACCTTCTGCATGCAAAGCAGGTGCTTTGCCACTGAGCCGCACGGCGCCTCCCCATGGCTGAAAATCACCCTCGGGAACCCCTCTGAACCCAATGTGTTGGTGAGAGATGCAGCATCCTAGTCCTCATGGTTCTGAATGAAAGGTGGTTTAAATAGGAATGTAGGAAGCTATCTGACACTGAGTTAGGCAGTTGTCCCATCTAGCACAGTGCTGCCGACACTGACTGGCAGCAGCAGCTCTCCAAGGTTTCTGGTGGGCGGGTGGGCGAATGGAGGTCTCTTCCAACCTAACCCGCAGATCCCAGGGATGGAGCTGGACGCCTTCTGCATGCACAAGCAGAGCTCCGGTCCTTTGCTTAAAAATAAATTAAGTTGCTAGTCCTCATGCCAGTGCTGAATCAAACAAGAAAGTAGGAAGCTGCCTTATACCAAGTTGGACCCCGCCCAATAGTGTCAAAATCCACCGAGGAACACTCAAAACCCCAATTTCTATTGTGAAATGTTGGCCACCCTCCCCTCCCGTTTCCCATTCCACAGCCAGATGCATTTGTCCTCCCACCCCCAGTTATCAGGCTCACGGCTTTGCTGCATCCCCAGAAGGGAACTCTCCCCAGAAGGGAAATGTTGCCACATTTAAAGGCTTTTTGCTGATGACATGAGTTTTTCCTTTTCTCTTTTTTAATTCGCCGCAAGAGACGCGAGCGGATAATTCGTCTGCCCGAGGGGGCAGTGCCGGAGCGGGGAAACGGCCCCCCAAGTTCGGGTGGTGTGTTTGTGGAGAGAGAGAGAGAGAGCCCTTTACAATGAGAGTCCCCTTGGGAGCTGGGACCCGAGATCCTCATGATGATGATGGATGCCCGTTGGGGATGCCCCGCATCTCTCCCCAGAAAATTAAAAGCCTATTTGGTGCTCTGCTAACAATGCACCGCCTTGAAACCTCCCCCTTATCAATCAGCCTGAGCTCTTCTTCTTCTTCTTCTTCTTCTTCTTCTTCTTCTTCTTCTTCTTCTTCTTCTTCTTCTTCTTCTTCTTCTTCTTCTTCCTCCTCCTCCCTCTTGATCAACAAATAGTCCACCTCCAAGAAATACATGCGTGCTGCATTCAGCCTAAATGCCCTCCAGTTCATTTGGACATTCCCTATTAATGCAGAAGGTTTGTTTGTTTTTAAATTGGTTTAGACCAGCTGCGGGGAAGTTTTCTCATCCTGAGGGCCACTGTCCCTTCTGGGTAACTTTCTGGGGGCCGCATGACAGTGGTGGGTGGGGCCAGAGGCAAAAGTGGGTGGAGCATCACATACTAATTTTACCTTGTTTCTCCTCCTCCTCCTCCTCCTCCTCTCTCTCATCTCCATCCTTCCTCCGGGTAAGCAAATGGCTGTATTAGAGCTCAAGGACACATTTCCATTCGGGCAAAAACACCCAAAGAGGATGTGAAGCAGATCTAGCGAGGAGCGTTGGTCTAAGGAAAGGGTGTGTGGCCTGCGGACGTTTCCGAGGCGCAGGCTGATCTCTCATTTATTACTTACTAGTGGGGAACTGTGTTCGGCTCTGCCCAGGAAGTTTTAGAAACCCAATAATGTTGTGGTTTTTAAATGGACAGCGTAATTTGTGAGTTGGGACAAAGATTGGGTGAAGTCATGCCAAAGTCACATTTTGGTGCGCCAGCTGGAATCAAAATGGTGCCCGGTGTCCAGTGACTAAGACTGCCACCTGCACCAGGCAACCATTATGCTGAGTTTGGCGATGATCTCTCAAGAGGCAGCCAGACCGATGCCAAAGTCATGTTTTGGCCCACTGTCTTGATTCAAAAGGCAACCAAGACCCCCATACCCATCTTGGGAAGCCTTGCACAGAGACTGGAGATGATGTCTTGAGAGGCAGTTGAACGTATAGAGAACAAATGGACAAGTGGCCGAGCGATTTCTTCAAATGTAAAATCAGAAGCTACTTATTTCATCCCATTCCTATCACAGCCTTTGGGCAAAACTGCACGAACAATTTCCGCTTTACGAGAAATGCTGATGAATTTTCGTGAGAATTACAAAAAAATTACAATAAATTCACAACGCCTGCTTCTTGGGTGAAAAGCAATGACAAACCTAGACAGCATCTTAAAAAGCAGAGACATCACCTTGCCGACAAAGGTCCGTATAGTTAAAGCTATGGTTTTCCCAGTAATGATGTTTGGAAGTGAGAGGTGGACCATAAAGAAGACTAACCGGTGAAGAATTGATGCTTTTGAATTATGGTGCTGGAGGAGACTCTTGAGAGTCCCGTGGACTGCAAGAAGATCAAACCTATCCATTCTGAAGGAAATCAGCCCTGAGTGTTCACTGGAAGGACAGATCCTGAAGCTGAGGCTCCAATACTTTGGCTACCTCATGAGAAGAGAAGACTCCCTGGAAAAGACCCTGATGTTGGGAAAGATGGAGGGCATAAGGAGAAGGGGAGGGCAGAGGACAAGATGGTTGGACAGTGTTCTCGAAGCGACTGGCATGAGTTTGGCCAAACTGCGGGAGGCAGTGGAGGATAGGCATGCCTGGCGTGCTCTGGTCCATGGGGTCACAAAGAGTCGGACACGACTGAACGACTGAACAACAACAACAACAACAACAAAATTCACAAACTAAAGTGGAAATGTGGTGAGCACGGTTTAAGATTGCGAAAAAACGGGGAATGAAGGGGCACCGCAATCGACAACTTTGCCTGTCCCTCTTCTCTCTCTCTCTCCTTTCCATTTTTCAATTGCATTTGTAGAAAAAAGCAATTCCTTCCTGAAACCTTTGCTGCACAATGCCTCTCTCCCTCCCCGCCCCGCAAATCCTGCCACATTTTGGCCGGTTGTCTGACATTTTGGCAGCTCCAACTTCCACCGCTGAGTACCACATGCCCCTATCGCCTCAGGGGTGGGATGGGCAGCAGGTTTGGCTGAAGAAGCCCGTCCCCAAATGATCCGTCTTGCGCAGCCAAAGAACCAGGAGCAAAATAAAGAAACGAGAAACCTCGCACACCTACAAAACAGGGGTCCCATTAAACATAAGTAAATGTTTAGAGAGGAATGTGCTTGAGCTGGAGGGAGTCCACACAGGTTTTAAGGCTCAATCGCTGCCCTCCACTCCCCAATATATATCTCTTGCCCGCTCAACCGTAAAAGTGAAATTTGGGGTTTCTGTGCCCCCACCCCCACCATCCCGCCTCACTCGCTAAACTGGCATCTGTTCTGTGTTCAGTTTGCAGGAGCAGATGCTTGCTTGCCTGATCTGTCAGCTGCAAGCTGCCCACAGATGCCAAACATTTAGCAAGGCTTCTCCACCCCCCCACCCTGTTGTCATAAACCCCACTGCCAGCTTCCTTCTTGGGTAGGTGGCAGAGGAGAGAGCGGGCAGAGGCTGTCACCCTTTGCGAACCGGATCGGACACACACGGGAAAGAGATGCTGCCCACCCCCCCACCCCCGCTTCCCCGCGGCTCCCTAGAAAAATATCTCATTGGCCTGAATATAAGCCTCACTCCCCCCCAAAAAATTCTGACCATGAAAAGTTAAAGTGAGGCTTAAATTCGCAACCTTACAAAAATGGGCTTTTACGATATCGCTGCCGAAACAGACATACGGTAAAACGGAACGGGGGCAAGTGCCTGCGGAATTTTAAGGGAGTGGCTTATATTCGGATATTGTCTTTTTCCCTCCCCCCCCAATGAATTTTAAAGGTGAGGCTTATATCCGGGCCGATGCAATACATTCTGACCTCCTCTGGCACATATAAGCCATGGGGTTGCCACCAGAGAGACCAGAGATTTGATGCCATCTTGGCAGAGGCTGGAAAAGATGGCCAGGGATTAGGAAACACACACACACACACACACACACACACTTAGATAGGAACATAGGATAGCGAGCTGCCTTATACCAGTTGCTCCATCTGACTTAGTATTATTGACACTATATGGCAGCAGTTTTCCAGGATCTCAGCCCTATCTGGGGCCGCCAAGGATTGAAACTTGAACCTTCTGCATGCCAAGCAGCTGCTCCAACACTCAGTTCTGGTCCTTTCCTTGGGAGCCAAGTCACATCAATTG
Source organism: Lacerta agilis (assembly GCF_009819535.1). NCBI lineage: Eukaryota > Metazoa > Chordata > Lepidosauria > Squamata > Lacertidae > Lacerta > Lacerta agilis. Next base: position 37,548,289 of record NC_046326.1, read on the forward strand.
GTCCATGTGGCTCAGTACTGTCTACACGGGCTGGCAGTGGCTCACTAGAGCAGGGAGTCTTTCCCAGCCTATCTGGAGGTGCTGGGGACTGATGCTGGCAGACATCCGCACACACTATCCACTGAGCTACTGGTTTGACCAAGAGCAGGGATGGGGGGGGGATGTGTGGCCCCCTCAGGAACCTGTTGACTCCCATCAGCCCCAGCTGGCACGGTCAATTGTCAAGGATGATGGACTGGTCAGGCAGGCAGGCAGGGGCTGGCTGAGGTTGGCAGGGTGGAGCTTATTGACCCCAGCGGTCCGGCCTCCACCAATCAGATTGCCTTTGTGGGTGCTGCAGGTAAGAGCACAGAGAGAAGAAACACAGTTGTGCATTTGCAGTTGCCTAGCGGCAACAAAACATGTGTGTCCCACACCAGTCTCTGCAGCCACAGCAGGTGCTGCGACTCTCCAACGGTTTGACTTCTCCCCAGAGGTGCACTCCTCCATTATCTCCCAAGACAGGCGGATATCAACAACTATTCGTCGTAGGACCAAACCCTGGCAAGGAAAACACACACCAGGCTCTTTGCTACTTTGTTCTGCAGGACAAAAATTTTTAAAAATGAAATGTGCGTGTTCCGTCTGTTTGCATGTCGGAAAACCAGACACCCTCCCCACCCAAGAGCTGGCTGGAAAAGAGACATCTTGCTGAAGTGAGCCCAGGACAAATGCACATGTCACCAGCTACAAGTATGGGCTCTTCAGGCCCCTTCGTGGTGTGGAGCTGTTTAAATCTCTCTCCCCCCCCCCCGAGATAAATGTGGCTTTCATGGACCTTTCACTCTTTTTCTTCCCCCCCCTCTCCCCACATTGTGCTGCAGTGGGTCAGGCAGACGTGTGGACCTGCTGCCTGCACGAGGGTGCCCGGCCCTCCCACCCAGCCATGCAGGCCCCACAAAGAAGGGGTCACTTCTGGTGTCAAGGAGGGTGTGTGCGTGAACCAGCTGAGAAGCTCAGAGCCCCAAACGGCAGAAATTTCAGCCACAATCGGGAATGGAGTAGGTGGGGGGGGAGGGAAAGAGGCTCCCCCAACCCAGACAGGAAGTCCCAAAATGGCATATGGCCCTTACTCTAGAGAATTCCCATTCAGAGAGCCTGAGAGGGAGAGCCATAACTCTTCATTCCCTTTTCACGCCTGCTTGTCTCTCTGTTTGTGGGTTGTGCCTGCTGCAAAAAAAGGAAGGAATTCCTGTGGGCCGTTTTGAAGGGTAAATAAAGCAGGGGGGCGTGGGGGGGGCGTGATGTACCCCTTTACTTCCCTGACTCCATCTGCACCGAAACCAAATGGAGCATGGAGACCTCCCCTCCTCTGCTTTCCACCAACCTTCCTATTCCAAATTTCACAGAAAATGTGTTTTGTGCAGATCGCGTCTAGGGATGGTGGCGGTGGGCCTGTGTCTGGTTTTGTGATCGATTTCATGCCGATTGCACCCTGAGATGCATCTGTGGCACCAGCAAGGAGTCTTTCCTCTCTGCCCCAGAAAGCCTGTGCCTTAGAATAATAGAATCGTAGGGTAGTGGAGTTGGAAGGGACCCCAAGGAGCACCTAGTCCAACCCCCTGCAATGCAGGAATCTCAGCTCAAGACTCCCTGGCAGATGGCCATCCAAACTCTGCTTCAAAACCTCCAAGGAAGGAGAGACCACCACCTTCTGGGGGAGCCTGTTCTGCCACCAAACAGCTCTTACCGCCAGAAAGTTATTCCTAATGTTTAGTTGGAATCTCCCTCGTGGTCATTTGACTCCATCGTTTGGTCCTCCCCTCCAGAGCAGCAGAAAACAAGCTTGTTCCCTCTTCCCTTGAGATATTTGAGGATGGCTCTCATATCACCTCTCAGCCTCCTCCTCTTCTCCAGGCTAAACATCCCCAGCCGCTACAACCGACTTGAAGGGCTTCTGACTTTTCTTGGGATGGGAGATGGAGATGGATGAAAAAGGTCATTTCTTCACACCAGGAGGTAGATCTGAATCTTTGGGAAGGTCCCAGGGTGATTCCAGGTGGATCGGCAAGGATTTCTCTCCTAAGAAGTTGACATGCTGAGGAAGACCATTGAGTCCATCTGAATCAGTACCGGGTAGCAGCGGCTCTCCAGAGTTTCAGGCAGGGCTCTCCCTTGGCCCTACCTGGAGATGCCAGGGATCAAACACAGGGCCTTCCACGTGCAAGGCAGGTGATCTGCCACTGAGCCACAGTCCTCCCCTAAAATACCAAAGCATGGTTTTGTATTAAGACCTGATTTAAACAGAAGCACTGGAAGTTGCTCTCCAGAGTTTCAGATGGGGATTCTCCCCAGACCTGCTTGGAGAGAGGCCAGGGATCGAACAGAATACCTTCTACATGCAAGGCAGGTGGTCTAACCCACTGATCTAGGCCCCGAGGGCATCCCCTGGAACATGCATATATTGGGGAAAGGTGGGCGTAACAAAGAATAGATTTATTTTTTAAAAAGCATATAGAACTGCATTGTATTAGGGGGAATTGCTTGCCAATGTGTGTAGATTAGTCAAGGCTATGTACAAAATAGATGTGTTTATTAAGAGAAATCCGCACTGAAACACTGGTGAATTTTCACGAGGGTGTTATCGTTTTCAGTTGCAAATTTCCCACAGGAAAGATGGAAAACCAAGAAAATGAGAGGACCGAAACCAACAGTTTCTGAACAGAAAGGTCTCAGCCTGCTGGAGGAAGGATGACAAAGAGGGAACCAGTTTAACCTATCCTGGGAGGGAATGCCACAATATGGGAGCTGTGGGATGTAAAACACAGGAGCAGTCAAACACAACGTTGCTAGAGTGGACACAAAAGGCATCTTAGTCTACCAGCCAGAACTTCCTGTTTATTCTGGGCTGGGATGGACGTCCTCTGTGTAACTGGAGATGGGTGTGGTCTCACCTGGGCAGGTTAACACAAAACCACAGGGGCGAGACTCCATCTTCCTCTTTTGGACCACGCTCTCAAAGAAATGAGACTGCTAGGATGCTCTCTCGGCTCCCAGCCAAGAGAACACAAAGGAGCTGTTTTCCCTTATGGAACAGTCTCCTGAGTAAATGTAACTTTTACTAAGTTTAAGTCTGCTGTCTGGGATCCTTTTGTGAACAGATGATTTTTCGTGAGTAAACATTTTAATGCTTTTATAGAAGACTGTGTAATGTCTTATTTTGAGAGGGATTAATGGGGAAAATACCAGGGCATTTATTGGAGGTTTTAACGAACCTGAGGAAGCTATCTGCTGCATGTGTGTTTAAAAAGGGGAATGAGAACTCTGCTAATTTCTGGGACTTGTAAACACAAGTTGGATTAGGATATCTTAAACAATATATCCTCTCCTGCATCCCAAAACATTCCCACAGGAGCAGCCACGGAAAAGGCCCTGCTTCGTGTCACCACCAATGATACTTCTGGTGTAGATGGGACTGAAAGGAGGTGCTCACCTGAGAATCTAAGCACCTGGGCAGGTCTGTATAGGGAGACCCCACCTTTCAGGTTGCCTGGGTGCAAGACACTTGGAGGGGTCCTTAATGCCTTTTTCTTTTCTGCTGAATTTTCCTCCAAACGAATCCTAATATGACCAGAGAAGGACCAAAAACTCCTTTACCACATGGAGGGATGTTGTAAATCCTAAGGCAACACATTCACTAGAGAGCAAGGTGTGTGCGTGTGTTGGGAGGGGGGCAGGGGAGATGCACAGAGAAAGTTGGACGTTGCATTTTGGGGCTGGGCTGCTACTTTTACGACATCCGCTGCAGCTGTTGGGTGGCAGTTGGAGCTTCGGCAACCCTTCTGGGATGCCGTCTGTCAAGGCTGGCTGTCGATATTGTGTTGTTTTTTCGGAGACCGTCACGAGTCCCACCTCCTCAGAGCTTCTGCAGCAGGCCTCCTATTCTTATCCCTCTCACGCAGGCCGTAGAGAAAGCCCCCTCTTCCCTCCCCCTCCCCTTGCATGCAGAATTAATTGGGAGGAGCGCAGAAGTCAAGTAACAACAGCGGCCCGCGTTTCGGTGTCTGTTGGCTGGCAGGATTTGGCTGGGACGCAGCCCAGTTTGCAAGTGTGCTCACCATGGAGACATCTTCATCCTTCGCTTCATCTTTCCTTCTCTCTCCCCCCCCTCCTCTGTCTCCCGCCAAAGGATGCTGGCCCATTAGAGCAAATGGTGGGGGAACTTCCCCACCAACCTCAGTCACCCCCAGGGACCGGGGAGAGATTTGATTCTGCTCACATTTAAAGACGAGCCGACTTACCTAACTGTTTTTCGAAAATTGCATTTCCCCGAATTTTGCAATGCAGACTCCCAACCAATTTATGTGCATGAAAATGCATGTACCAGGGCAGAGGTCCCTAATCCCTTTTTTCCTCCCCCATGCTGGAGCGCTTAAAAAATTCTGAGGGTCTTGGCTCGGACGATTTCTCTGCCCATCGTAGCAATTGTCATGTGCGGTGCTCAGCGTGGCATACTTCTTAGTTGCATTTTTACAGACACATGAATGAAGCTCGCAGATTGCTGGTGGTCTTGGGCTGCAATTTGGAGAGCCCCTGTATTGGGGTGTGGGCAGGTGTGTGGCTTGGGGAGAATTCTGAGCATCAGATCCAGAGGCCTGAAGACGTGCACTGCTGCATCAAACTTTGGCCTTAGGCCGAGAAGCGAGCCACAATTACAGCATTAAATGAATGTTCCAAGCACAATTCAATGTGTTGGTGTTGACCTTTAAAGCCCTAAACAGCTTCAGCCCTGCATATCTGAAGGAGCGTCTCTACCCCCATTGTCCAGCCCAGACACTGAGATCCAGCTCCGAGGGACTTCTGCTGGTTCCTTCACTGTGAGAAGTAAAGTTATAGGAACCAGGCAGAGGGCCTTCTCGGTAGTGGCGCCCGCCCTGTGGAATACCCTCTCATCAGATGTCAAGGAGATAAGTAACTATACAACAACAACAACAACAACAACAACAACAACATAATTTATTATTTAAACCCCACCCATCTGGCTGAGTTTCCCCAGCCACTTTAGAAAACATCTGAAGGCAGCCCTGAATAGGAAAGTTTTTTTTTTAAAAAAAAGTGTAATGTTTTATTATGTTTTCATATATGTTGGAAGCTGCCCAGACTGGCTGGGGTACAAATATTAAAATTATTTATTATTATTATTTCTTCTTATTGTCGTTCTGTTCTTTCCTCTGCTTAAAAACTTCGTTAAAAAACTGACATTTGCTTTTCACCCCGATACTTTCCCGACTTTCATTGTCTGAAAAGACAGCTGTGATGCAAACTGAATGCAATGCCTGCCTCCTAACCCAGGAATGGGAAAAGAAAAGAAAAGAAAACACAAGGAGCATACAAGAAACAAAATAAAAAATAAAAAAATTCCTTCCAGTAGCACCTTAAAGACCAACTAAGTTTGTTCTTGGTATGAGCTTTCGTGTGCATTCAACACTTCTTTTGGTATCTGAAGAAGTGTGCATGCACATGAAAGCTCATACCAAGAGCAAACTTAGTTGGAAGGAATTTTTTTTATTTCTTATTTTGTTTCGACTATGGCAGGCCAACACAGCTACCTACCTGTAAGGTGTATACAATGCAGGACTCCTGGGGGTGGGGTGGCCTAGAGAGGGGGGGTTGTAGATGGGAGAGTGCCAGAGGCCCAATGCAGAGGCCTAGAGGTTCCAAGGCACCCTTGCTGTAAGCAAGAATTCTAAAAAATAATTACTTTTTTTTAAAAAATAAGAATTTATTGGATTTTAATAAAAACATACACAAAATACAAATACAAACAATACAAAAACTACAAAACAAAATACACACCAACAAAACACTTATTTATCCATCCTTATCCTCTTCTAAAAAATAATTACAAAAGGGAGGAAGGGGCATGAGATCTGGGGCCCAGGGCAAAAAGGCCCTGTTAACAGCACCTTTTCTCAAAACTGCGTGCACAGACTCAATCTCCTATCTTTCAACTTTTCTTTCCCTCTGTGCTTCATCCTCCCTATCCAAGCCTGGCATCCAACAATGAATAAAATCTGGGAGCCGCCACATCTCTTTCCAACTAGTCAAACTTAATCCTCCTTGGACACCTTCCTCCCGCCTGTTCCCTCCCTCCCTCCCTCCCTCCCTCCCTCCCTCCCTCCCTCCCTCCCCCAATTCAGTTGCTCATCCGTCCACACCGAGCACCCCGGACCCTTTCTAATGTCGGAGGCAGCTGGGCCCCTTCACAAAAGGACCCTCAGCCTCTCCAAGCTGGTCCTTCCCCATGCCTGATTAAACCCTAATACAGAAGTTAGAATTGATACAGTGGAACTGGGGGCGATTCAATTAGTGCAGCAAGCATGAAGCAAACAGCACAAAGGAGACGGGGGTAGTTAGAAAGTCATTTTCTTTTGATCATTATAGCATTGCACACGTGGAAGCAGAGAATTACAGGCTCATGTGTCTTAGCTTAATATCCTCTGGGGCCAGATTTGTCGTCACGTTGAAGTTGGCTGTCAGAATGGAAGAAATCACGCAGAGTTGATGAATTTGTAGCCTGGCTTTTCCAAAAGGACGGATGCTGGATCCGGGTGTGTGTGTGTGTGGAATAAATAAAAAATAAATCCTTTCAGGCGAATTGTATTCTGTACCTCTAAAACTCACCTGTTTTCTTTCTCTTCTCTCTCTCTCTCTTGCTCTGTGAATCTTTCTCTTCCTTTCACGGTGAAAATGCCTAACGCCGGAGCCCAGCTGGGAATGGAAGCCAGGAGACTCGGTGCAAACCCCACCTGTCTTTCGAAGGCTCCATATCAGGCACTGTCAATTCATGTGGCCTAAACGACTGTCAACCAGCAAAACAACCACTGTTTTGAGGTTCAAATGCTTCTCATTGACTTTGGCTTTAAGCGCATGGACAACACGAGCGCACACTCTCCAAGAATCTGGGATCTGTGCTTTACCTCTCACAGAGAGCTACAATTCCCATTTGCCCTAGTGGAAAAACCACCACTGCGCCACCATCGGAGCAAAAAAGTGGGCGTGGTTAAAGGAAAGGGGTTGGGTTATGAGATCATCTTGACCATTCCCCATGCTGGCTGCTGAGGCTGCTGGGATTTGGAGTCCAACATCTGGAGGGCCACAGATGCCCCCCCCCCACAAACAACTGAGTAACAGGTACACATACTTATCACTATTCTATAGAACAGGCACGTCCAACAGGTAGATCGTGATCTACCAGTAGATCACTGGACGTCTTGTGGTAGATCACTGGTTCCCCCCCAGAGAAGCTCAACATCTTTGGCTCCCCTAAAAAAAGCTCAACATTTTTGCCATGCACCCCAAAAAAGCAGGGCTTTCCTCCTCCGTCAAACAAGCTCAACTTCTTTGACCTGAACCCCTAAAAATGGGCCTTCCTCCTCCCTAAAAAAAAGCTCAACAACTGAATACCCAAAAAGGGGGTAGATCATTGCCAGTTTTTAACTCTGTGAGTAAATCGCAGTCTGTCGGGACTTGGCCACCCCTACTATAGAATGTTCCTCGGCTGATTCTATCAACTCAGTGGTCTCTTAAAGGCACAGAAGCAAACCAGGTTGTTTCTACTCCTGGTCAGTTGGCAAGTGGGAAGTTTTCCCGAATCCAGTATGTTCATCTTAAGGAATCTTTCTCTGTCTCTCCTTTTTTTTTAAATCTCCTTCTATTCTCCTATCTCTGTCTGGCCTCCCAGATATGCTAATCAGTGTGTAAGTATATCCTTTCAGATAATTATCATACATTATACTCTGCTCAACTCTGTATAATTTCCTCATCTGCATAATCGTATTTGACTTCCTTATGAATGTAAAAACCATCTTACCTTGGGCCAGTTAATCTTCATTGATTGAATATCAAATTCATTTGAATATGTTAGCCAAAGCTCTCCCACCGCACCCCAAGGAGTAGAGAGAGAGAGAGAAGGTGGTGGAAATCACAAGAGAAGCAGCCTCTGTGGCTACTCTTGCCGCGATGTTGCCTGCCCTGATTGATCGTGCACTTTCAGCAGCGGGATTTTGTGTAGATTTACTCAGTAAGTAAGTCCCATTGTGTTTATGGGGCTTGCTCCTAGGTTAAGCGTTAGGTGTGTCAGTTCTGGTTCCCCTCAATTTCTCATTTCCCCACCCACCATCTTAAGTTCAGTTCTACACCAATGTGCATTTATTTTTTTAAAATCCTCATGAAAATCTTTCTGCCTTTCAGTACAGTTTTTCTCCCGTTATATAAATTTTCACACGTGCTTCTGACTAATGCAGACATTTGAAAAGTTTCCCTAACACAACAGACACTGGGGATTTTACTGCATGTTTACATCCCCAAGCAGCCTGCTTAGGGTGGCAGGCAATTTGAAATGGGGACGCCAACGTGATCTATGACCTTGGGGACTACAACACCCATCAGTCCAAGCCAGCATGACTGTTGGTCAGGAATGATGGGACTTGTAGTCCCTGATCTGTGGAGGGCACCTCTTTGGCAACCCTTGTTTTAGACTCTGGACTGATTGGAGGAAGATTAGAAAACAAAACAAAACAAACATGGCCATGCTTTGTGTTCTATGTTCTTCTGTTTGATGCTGAGTACAGTGGTACGCGGGTGGCGCTGTGGGTTAAACCACAGAGCCTAGGGCTTGCCGATCAGAAGGTCGGTGGTTCGAATCGCCGCAACGGGGTGAGCTCCCGTTGCTCAGTCCCTGCTCCTGCCAACCTAGCAGTTCAAAAGGACGTCAAAGTGCAAGTAGATAAATAGGTACCGCTCTGGCGGGAAAGTAAATGGCGTTTCCATGCGCTGCTCTGGTTTGCCAAAAGTGGCTTAGTCATGCTGGCCACATGACCCGGAAGCTGTACGCCAGCTCCCTCAGCCACTAAAGCAAGATGAGCACCACAACCCCAGAGTTGTCCGTGACCTTTACCTTTACAGTGGTACCTTGGTTTGCAACCGTTTTGGATTACAACCATTTTGGATTACAACCACGTCAAACCCTGATGTGTGTGTCCCTTTCTTTTGGATCACAACCCAATTTTTTGGGGGTTACAACAAATTTTTTGGGGGAGGACCTGTTGGTGAAAGCGCACCTTGAGGTTACACCCCTTTTTGATTTACAACCGGACGTCCGAATGGATTATGGTTGTAAACCAAGGTATCGTTGTAGTGCAATCCCTTGAAAAAAGAAAAAGTCTGTAGGGTTTTCATAGGCAGGATCTCAGAAGCTGACGTCAACCCTTCGAAGCAAATATGGGAAGCACCTGTATCTCTCCAGATGTCACTGGACTCTGACTCCCATCAGCCCCCAGCCAGCAAATTCAACATTCAGGGATGACGGGAGTTGTAGTTCAGCAACATCGCGAGGGCAGCTGGAGGACTACTTCTGATACTGAGCTAGATGATCTAACTGGATTGAAGGACGCATCCTGGGCACTTAACAAGAGGTGAAGAAGTGAGGAGAGGAGAGGGAAGCTTGCGGAAGTCGTTCTGTGACCCACAGTGATTCAGCACCAGCTATCCTAGTCAGCTTCTTTTCTACCTGGAGCCTAGGGCTTGCTGATCAGAAGGTTGGCAGTTCGAATCCCTGCGACGGGGTGAGCTCCCGTTGCTCGGTCCCAGCTCCTGGCCACCTAGCAGTTCGAAAGCACACCAGGTGCAAGTAGATAAATAGGTACCGCTCCGGCGGGAAGGTAAACGGTGTTTCCGTTCGCTGCTCTGGTTCACCAGAAGTGGCTTAGTCATGCTGGCCACATGGCCCGGAAGCTGTACGCAGGCTCCCTCGGCCAGTAAAGCGAGATGAGCGCCACAACCCCAGAGTCGTCCGTGACTGGACCTAATGGCCAGGGGTCCCTTTACCTTTACATTATCCTAGTCAGCCTCTTTTCTACCTGGCGTAATCCTTCAACTATTTTGTGTGTGCGAAAATGAAAGACAACAATGCAGCTTTGCTGCATTTCCACTGGTGGCATTATTCCCCCCCCCCACACACATTATGCCCATTTTACTGCCTCCTCTTGAAAAGCAGAATCGAGAAAGCCCTTTGATCCATCTACCTAAGTAATGTCTGTGCTTTCTCTCCAGAGTTTCAGGCGGGGACTCGAACCTGGGACCTTCTGCATGCAAAGCAGATGCTCTGGTCCTCAGCTACGCCCCTACAGCCCGCCCCCCCGTTGGGGTTTGGGGGTGGCGAGCTCAAAGAAAACAGATGCAGCAAAGGCTTAGAATTAACATAGAGAGGAATTGTTCCTCCCCGTTAACAAAGCATTTGCAAAGAAGCCCCCTTTTTAAATGAAACCTGTATCTCAGTTCCTCACAAGGAAGGCAGAGGCTGAGGCAGGCAGATGTGGATTTGAGATAGTTCTAATTCCTTCCCTCCCTGGAGGGCTGCTGTTCGCTTTACCAGCTAAGTGATTTTTAAGACAAAGGTTTTCTGCATTTTTCCTTAAAAAAATGACAACAAAAAACCAACATCCCCAAATGGCAAATGAAGATCTCCTTGCACTTGCACAACAGCAGCAACAACGACAAGAAGAAATTAGGGTTGCAAGCTCTCAGGATTTGACCTTCCGGGTGTTTGTTTGAAGAGGAGTCCTTCTGGATCAGGCCAAAGGGACTAGATAGATACACCAGGGCATATCTTATGTGATGGGGAAACCCAGCCAGATGGGTGGGGTATAAATAAATAAATGATGATGATGATGATGATAAAGATGATGTTGATGATGATGTCCTTAATTCCCTGTTCTTACAGCGGTCAAGCACAACCGCAAAGCAGAACATGGGTGCAACAACACTCTCTCCAACTTGTGGTTCTCAGCAATTGGATCTTCGACTCTGCCCATGCAACAAAGGAAAGATAGAGGACTTCATTCACTTCTTCCTCTACTGCCCACTATATGCCTCAATAAGACCTAGGCTTCTCCCTCTAATCCCGCCGACTATCGCCAGGGACGTTGACCGCATGAAATACTTACTGGCGGATGCCAACCCCTTGATCTCACGTGGAGTGGCCATCTACATATTACAGGCCCTGAAACTCAGGACCACCTTTTTGTCTAACTTCCCTTAGCCTTAGTCCTATGTACCTTCCTGACATGGACTCTGTCGTCATGCCCTGCTATTGCTCTTTATTTTATTTGTATTTTCCAGCACGATTTTACCTCCAATGTTTTAACTGTATCTGTTGTATTTTTTGTATAATTGTGCCAGGCCACTGCCTGGTCTTTTGCTATGTACTATGGCCATATGGCTAATGCAATAAATAAATAAATTGATGATGGTATTCAGTGGGCTAGAGTGTGGTGCTGATCATGCCAAGTCTGCAGGTTCAATACCCGTATGGGAGAGCTGCATATTGTAGGGGTTTGGACTAGATTAGGGGTCAGCAACCTTTTCCAGCCGTGGGCCGGTCCACCGTCCCTCAAACCATGTGGTGGGCCGGACCATATTTTGGAAAAAAATATTAACGAATTCCTATGCTCCAGAAATAACCCAGAGATGCATTTTAAATAAAAGGGCACATTCTACTCATGTAAAAACACGCTGATTCCCGGACCGTCCACGGGCCGGATTGAGAAGGCAATTGGGCCGCATCTGGCCCACGGGCTTTAGGTTGCCTACCCCTGGCCTAGATGATCCTCAGGATCCCTCCCAACTCTAGGATTCTATGAGATAAAACTTCTATGAGAAGCACAAAGCCTCTGGCAGTGGAGTTAGGACCAAGCCTTTGTGCCTAGCAATTGCTGATAGCCTTCTCCTCCATGAATGGGTCTAATAGGAACACACAATGAGCCCTTGCAGTGTGGCATCCTGTTCTCACAGTGGCCAGCCAAGAGGAGGGTGAAAGGTTGTTTTCTGCTGCTCCAGAGAAGCGGACACGGGGCAATGGATTCAAACTACAAGAAAGAAGATTCCACCTAAACATTAGGAAGAACTTCCTGACAGTGAGAGCTGTTCGGCAGTGGAATTTGCTACCAAGGAGTGTGGTGGAGTCTCCTTCTTTGGAGGTCTTTAACCAAAGGCTTGACAGCCATCTGTCAGGAATGCTTTGATGGTGTTTCCTGCTTGGCAGGGGGTTGGACTGGATGGCCCTTGTGGTCTCTTCCAACTCTATGATTCTATGATTCTATGACTCCAACCTCCAAGCACAATGGCTCCAAGCTCAGACACCATTTTAAGCTAGACTTAAGCCCGCCTTAGCAACTGAATTACCATTTTAAGCCTGCCCGAACAAAGCTGCTGTATCTATCACTCTCCAACAAGTATTCTGAGCGAGTAAATGTTGCTTTTGCCTTTTATAAGACTGTGTGCAGTTATTCTTTTAAGGGAGAGAGAAAAAAGGGGGGAATCCAGTTTGCCTTAAAAAAAATATTCCTGGATTACTTAAACTAAAAGGCTAAAACTAGCTTGCTTTTAAGCTGCGAAGGGATGCACTCCGCTGAACCCCCCAACCTGAGGAAGGATATTATATAATCTCCTAGCAACTGTTTGTAACCTATCATAGATTGCTTGCAGAAGCACACAGGCTCAATCTCCAGCATTTTCATATAGGGCTGGGAATGTCTCCTGTCTGAAATGACGGAGAGCTGCTGCCAATCAGTGTAGACAATACTGCAGTAGATGGACCAGACGCTGACTCAGCCTGAGGAAGCTTCCTGTGGTCCTTTATTCTACGCAATATTAGCTGTTTAGGGCAGCTGCTTCACTCTCTTTAACAGCTGGGCCGGCCCCATTTGTGCTTCCTGGCATTTTGGAAATCAGCCGAGATTCCCCCACCAAGGTTTCCACTGCCCCCTTCTTACTAATTTTTATTAATGTTATAGTTTGACATTCTTTCAATTAGGTCCTATTGTACATTCCTGCATTATCTTGCACTGTGCCTTGTGAACATGTGTCGAGAGGCCGCTTACAAATGCCATTAATGAATATTAATAAACTACGGGAAGGTAGAGGACCCCTCGCCTTCCCCTGCATCTGGGTGCTGCCTCTCTTGCCCCCCAACTCTCACTAATCCGGGGGCTGCCTGAGCTCCACCGCCCTGCCGTCAAGGAGCGGATGAGCCTGTCCCGACCTGATAGGGATCTGCTAATCATCGCAAGGAGGCATCAGCCCTGCTAGCTGGAGATATGTACTTAACATATTTAAATCTCCAGCTCTCGCCTTCTTTAGTATGGGGAGCGAGTCTTGCTAAACAAACACAAAGACTCTGAGCTCTCGAATGGGGGAATGGGAGCCGGGGATGGCGAGGCGGGGGGAAAGAGAGAATTTGCCAAGAGGAAGGATGACAAGAAAAGGGATGTTTCTTCTATTCCTTGAACGGCAAGAAGTGCCTGGCTGCAGGATCAGGCCAAAGGTTTGTCTAGTACAGGTATGGCCAAACTTGGCCCTCCAGCTGTTTTTGCACTACAACTCCCATCATCCCTAGCTAACAGGACCAGTGGCCAAGGATGATGGGAATTGTAGTCCCAAAACGGCTGGAAGGCCAAGTTTGGCCATGCCTGGTCTAGTCCGTTGTCCTGATCTCACAGTGGCCAACCAGAGGTCCCCAACGGGAAGCCCAAAGGAAGGACCCTCGGTGACGTAGCGTGGCAGGGAGAAAGTGGATAGAGACAAAGTTGTTCTCCCTCTCTCATAATGCTAGAACTCCAGACAAAACTGAATGTTGGGAGATTCAGGACAGAGAAAAGAAAGCCCTTCTTCGCATAGGTGGGAGTTGAACTGTGGAACACCCTCCCACAAGAGGCAGTGACTGTCACCAGCAGAAGAAGAGGAAGAATAGTTTGGATTTGATATCCCGCTTTTCACTACCCGAAGGAGTCTCAAAGCGGCTCACATTCTCCTTTCCCTTCCTCCCCCACAACAAACACTCTGTGAGGTGAGTGGGGCTGAGAGACTTCAGAGAAGTGTGACTAGCCCAAGGTCCCCCAACAGCTGCATGTGGAGGAGTGGAGACGCGAACCCGGTTCCCCAGATAACGAGTCTACCGCTCTTAACCACTACACCACACTGGCTCTCAGGGTGTCAACCATCCCGTTTTCCCCAGGATTCTCCCTTATTTCAAGCAGTTTCCCGCTGCTCTCCCTTATTTTTTTATTTCCCTTATATTTCCCGTTTTTAATGGAAGCAGCTCCTCCCCTGCTGGCCAGGGACTGGGTGGGAAGACCTCGCCTACTTGGAGAGAAAAGCCTCAGCCCTCAAAGCAAGTGGGAGCCGTTTCCCGTGCTTACAGGGGGGTGTATTCCTCCCCCTGCATCAGCCCCTATCCATTGCCGCCGAGCCCCTCAGCCGGCCAATAGGGTTACCTGGCGAGCGGAGCCTGGCTGCCTTTGAGCAGCTGCTGCTTCCTGTCCTGTTTTGATGGGATCAGACAAGGCGGCGATGGGGCTCCATTGCGCGGAGCACATGGCTGCCCTCCTCTTTGCTGGCTGCCCTCCTATTTGTTCCGCTCCGAGCCCGAGCCCGCTTGGAGTTTACATTGCTGCTCTGCCCACTTTTGCTTCTGGCTCCGCCCACCACTGACATGTGATTGTCCCCGGGATAGGTGAGACTGCTGATCCCTTATTTTCAAATCCGAAACTTGACAGCTATGTTACAGGTGGGTAGCCGTGTTGGTCTGCCATAGTCAAAACAAAATCGAAAATTCTTTCTAGTAGCACCTTAGAGACCAACTGAGTTTGTTCCTGGTATGAGCTTTCGTGTGCATGCACACTTCTTCAGATACGAGCAGCTTCTTGGAGAGAGTGTGGCACAGTTTCTTGGAATATTCAGTAGGGTAAGTTGATTGTAGAGGGTTCTTAATTCTAAGACCCTTCGGTATGATGTCCAGGTTTTTGCATTTGGTTAGAAAGGAGATGTCTGTCTGTATCTGTGCCAGTTTCTTTGTGAGATTTATGGACTTCCATTTCATGCGGCTCAATGTGGTGCCTTCCATAGTTCCAGTTACAGGTGGGTAGCCGTGTTGGTCTGCCATAGTCAAAACAAAATCGAAAATTCTTTCTAGTAGCACCTTAGAGACCAACTGAGTTTGTTCCTGGTATGAGCTTTCGTGTGCATGCACACTTCTTCAGATGCACACGAAAGCTCATACCAGGAACAAACTCAGTTGGTCTCTAAGGTGCTACTAGAAAGAATTTTCGATTTTGTTTTGACAGCTATGGTCACCAGTCTAGAAGGCTTTAAAAGAGGATCAGACAAATTCATGGACGAGGAGAGGGCTGTCAGTGGCTACCTTCATGGCTAGAGGCATTACGCCTCTGAATAGCAGCTGCTGGCAATTGCAGGTGGGCAGAGGGCTGTTCCACTCGTGTCCAGTTTGCAGAGGCATCTGGTCGGCCACTGAGAGAAACAAGATGTTGGACTGCATAGGCCACTGGCCTGATATAGCAGGCTTGTTTACAAAGCTATTGTACTACCAACCTTACTGTATGCTTGTGAAACATGGACCACTTATAAACGCCATCTCCAACTCCTCGAAAGATTCTATCAACGGTGTTTCCAACATTTTTTACACGTCACTTGGGGAGACAGGCGAACTAATGCCAGTGTACTGGAAGAAGCAAAGACCACGCATGTCAAAGCAATGATTCTTCAACATCAACTTTGTTGGACTGGCCATCTTGTTCAGATGCCTGGTTATCGCCTTCCAAAGCAACTACTCTGTTCCAAACTTAAAAATGGAAAGCGTAATGCTGTTGGTCAACAAATGAGGTTTAAAGACTTTCTGAAGGCAACTTTTAAAAAAATGTAGTATAAACACTGACAACTGGGAAACACTGGCCTGTGAGTGCTCCAGTTGGAGAACAGCCTTTACCAAAGGTGTCGTGGACTTTGAAGATGCTTGAACTCAGGACAAAAGGGAGAAATGAACTAAGAGGAAGGCACTTCGTGATCAACTCCCACCCAGAAACCTATATCCCCACTGTGGAAAGATGTGTGGATCCAGAATTGGCCTCCACAGCCACTTACAGACTCACTGTTAAGTTCATGTTCATGGAAGACAATCTTAGTCGGCTACGAGTGATCGCCAAAGAAGAAGAAGATGGCGGGGTTATCCTATGCTCTTGTATTCTTAACAATGACGGTGCTTAGATTTTCATTTTGGCCAATGCTTTCCTTTGACCAGTGGACCATCACATGGGGAAGCGATATTGAGGAATGCTCCTAAGATCATGAAAGGGAGAACCTCTCCTAAGATAGGTTGCTCTTGAACAGTGTCTGGGCGGGGGTCCTTTTGTCAAGTCCTTCCCAAGCAATCTGAAATTATGTCAGCTTGTCTCAGGCCCTCCAAGTGTCCCTATTTTCCAGGGACATCCCTGATTTAGCCGTCCCGGTTTCTGATTTGATTCCAGAATGTCCCACTTTTCCTTAGGATGTCCCTATTTTCATTAGAGAAATCTTGGAGGATCATCTGGTAGGATGTCTCGATTTTCACTGGAGAAATGTTGGTGTGTATGGAGTTATCCGACCCCAAGCCATATGAAGGCAATACTGTATAGCATTTTTTAATGTTTAATGTTTTATTATGTTTTTATATATATATTGGGAGCTGCTCAGAGTGGCTGGGGCAACCCAGTCAGATGTGTGGTGTATAAACAGCAAAATTATCATTATGGAATGGGACGTCCCTATTTCCATCGGAGAAAGGTTGGAGGGTATGTTGTCTGTCTCTGCTCCTCCCTCTTCATACCTTTTCGGGTTTATGGGAAACCAGGGGGGAGGGGAGCTGGGTTCTGCAGGAGGGGGAGACAGCCTGGCTTCCTTACCAGTCTGACGCATCTCAGCCTCTTGGCCCCACTCCTCTCCAGCCTCCAGTGTGGTGTAGTGTTTAAGAGCAGTAGAGTTGTAATCTGGTGAACCGGGTTCGCGTCTCAGCTCCTCCACATGCAGCTGCTGGGTGACCTTGGGCTAGTCACATTTCTCTGAAGTCTCTCAGCTCCACTCACCTCGCAGAGTGTTTGTTGTGGGGGAAGAAGGGAAAGGAGAATGTTAGCCGCTTTGAGACTCCTTCCCTTTGGGTTCCCCAGCAGCTACCCCCCACCACTCCTCTGCCTCCAGCCAGCTCATGACAAGCAGTCTTTTTTCCTGCAGAGGGGTGGGAACAATGGGAGAGAAGAACTATTGCAGAGATGGGGGAACCTCAGGCCTGCAGTCCAAATGTGGCCCTCCAGGCCTCTCCCCCTGGCCCCTGGAACTCTTCCCAGGGCACACCCCTCGCCGGCCCTGCTTCACATCCTCCTTGAGTGTTTTTGCCTGTCTGGATCATGTCCATGAACTGTGACAACTGCTGCACCGTTCTGTACAAAAAGTAAAAAAACGACATGCGTTGCTCTACCAGTTTTGCTGCTGGCCCTGCCCACTATTGGGGTGTGGCCCTCAGGAGCCTGCCTGGCAGGGAATGCGGCTCCCAGGGCTGATATTGTTTCCCTAGCCTTGCTGAGGGAATCCCAGAGGCACCTGCAAGAAAGCAGGATGCTGGACCAGACTCAACCTTGATCTGATGCTGCAGGAATTGATTCATGTCCTTTGCGTAAGTTTCTCTTCCATCACTCTTCCCATACTGCTCAGGATTTTATCAACACCTGTGCCTGCATTTGCTGCTGCGGTTTAGGGCCCAACAGAAAGGTAATGTGCACCTGAGACCAGTCACAAGCTGCCTCTTAGGACGTCACCCAATACCTTTCAAAGGGAATTTGATGATAAATGGGGTGCGGGGGTCTTTCCCGCTTTTAAACTTCTTCCCCCGGGGATGTTGCCGATTTCTATGGACGGCTTGACCTCTGGGTGACCTTTGAACCCTGTGCTTGGCAATTTTATGGGGCCAAAGTAAAGATGGCTCCCAAGACGTGCCTGGGGGTGCTGGCTGTGTGTGTGTGTGTGAGAGAGAGAGAGCTGAAAAATTAGACCGAATCAAAGCAGAAAATGAGTTTTCATTTATCTTGCAATGATGCACGAGCTAACGGGAAGACAAATAGCTACTTCTGAGTCTTCCTTTATCACTGTCAGCGCAATTAATAGGCGACGGCCTTCGTTACCATGTTGCTGCTAAAGAGGGACCACTTCCCTCTCCACCCCCCCGCCCCCCCGAGCTCACTCACCCCGGAGGGGAGATTAACGGGAGGAGAAAAGCACTCTGGGCCTTCCAAACTTCTGCAACGGCGGAGAGAGGCGCTAACATGGGACGTTGCTGGGCGAGCAAAACAGGAGGCACGGGAAACCCAACCGAGGCCCATGCAATGGATGCCTGGCTTCATTTCCCCTTGAAATTGTTGGAAGATTCAGGAGAGATTAAGAAGAAAGGACTTCTTCATGCACCACATGGTGAAGTCGGTGGTGGCCACCAATCTAAATGGCTTTAATCGAGGACTGGGCAAATTCATGGAGGAGAAGGCTGTCAATAATGGCCACTAGACACGATGGTTCTGCTCTGCTTCTGCAGTTGGAGGCAGCAATGCTTTTGAATGCTGGAAAGTAGTCTACAGCCATACTACCCTGAACACGCCCGATCTCATAGAATCATAGTTCTAAAGACTCATTGTCCTAGCTGAAGAGCCAAGCCTGACCTGGAAGCATTTATAGAGAGGTAAGATCATGGAGAAGTACCAGGGTGTCTGGATGTTGGAGCCAAGTTGCATGCTAGAGAATCTATCCACCAGAACCTTGAGATGCTCACTATTATGTTCTGAGAAAGCCAAAAAGGCGAAGTCATTTTGCATGCTGAAGAGGCTAGCTCTCCATCCTGAAATCTCAAGGGGGACTCACCAGTATGCTCAGCGAGTGCCCGTGGGTTGTCTTTGGGTGTCATGATTTCTTATGCCACAGGTGACGAACCCCAGCCACGGGGAGGTGTTCATCCTTTTGATCTCTCTATCCAGGCTTGCTTTGTACCCCCACCTCAAGTATCCTTGCCTGGTTGGAATGTGTCCTTGAACTCAGGCACCTGACCTGAAATAGTTTCTCCACCCCGCTGAATGCTGAAGAGGCTAGCCCTCCATTTGGAAACCTCAAGGGGGGCTCATCAGTGTGCTCAGGGAGAGCCACATGGCATTTTCCCATCTCCGCCGTATTAGGCAGTTGGTCTCCTACCTCTCTCGCCCTTATCTGGCCACAGTGCTCCATGCGACGGTCACCTCCAGACTTGATTATTGTAACTCGCTCTACGCGGGGCTGCCCCTGAAGCTGACCCAGAAACTCCAGCGGGTGCAGAATGCCGTGGCGAGGCTCCTCACGGGGTCTTTGCTGCGGGACCACATTCATCCAGTGCTCTACCAGCTGCACTGGCTCCCGGTGGAGTACAGGGTCAGGTTTAAGGTGCTGGTTTTGACCTTTAAAGCCCTATGCGGCTTAGGACCCTCGTACCTAAGGGACCGCCTCTCCTGGTATGTCCCGGGTAGGACCTTAAGGTCCTCAAATAATAACTTTTTGGAGGTCCTGAGCCACAAGGATGCTAGGTTGGCTTCAACTAGGGCCAGGGCCTTCTCAGTACTGGCCCCGACTTGGTGGAACAGTCTGGCACAAGAGACCAGGGCCCTGCGGGATTTGGCATCTTTCCGCAGGGCCTGCAAGACGGAGCTGTTCCACCTGGCCTTTGGGTTGGTTTCAGTTGAACCCTGATGGTTTATTCTTTTGGTGTGATTGGTGAGCTACTTAAAAATGAGGCTGCAGTTTAAATTAAAATTTAAATTGTATTTTAATCTGTATTTTAATGAATTGTTTTCTGTTTTTGTTGTGATTTTATTGCCCTTCCCCTGAGCCCGGTTTGGCGGGGAAGGGCGGGGTATAAATAAATAAATTATTATTATTATTATTATTATTATTATTATTATTATTATTATTACTACTATGCTGAAGAGGCCAGCCTTCCACTATTGGACCTCAAGGTGAGCTCAGGGGGAGTCCATGGGCTGTCTTGCGATGGAGCCATGCTGTATGCTGAAGAGGCTAGCCCACTCTGAAACCTCGAGAAGCACTCAACCGTATGCTCAGAGAGGTACAGAAGTGAAATGTGAATTTGTCTGAGAAGTAATGACTTGGCCTTCTTGGGACCTTCCTAGAAACACCCGATTGGAAAGCAGAGGGCTTTATCCAATGCTAGACCCATTGAGACAAGCACAGCTAAGTTAGCCATGTTTATTAATGTATGTATTTTATTGCTATGAACTGCCCTGTCATATTTGGATGAAGGACGCTATACAATTTTCATAAATAATAATAACAACTTCTCTGTTTCATGTATCTGAAGAAGTGTGCACGCACACGAAAGGTTATACCCAGAACAAACTTAGTTGGTCTCTAAGGTGCTACTGGACAATATTTATTTATTTATTTAGACTGCGTAAGACCAACACGGCTACCTACCTGAATCAATAACAACTTCAGTGTGTCTACTTTAAGTAGGACTAACATCAGCTACAACCCAGAGAGTTGGACACCATGGATGACCCAGCAGGAGTCTTCTGATGTCCTTATTGCAACCTCAAATTGCCAGTGTTGGGATGGTCCAAACATCTCCTCTGACCCTTCCTTTGCTTTTTAGAAGTCAAACCCGTTCTCTGCAGTCATGGTAAAACAAGGAGGTAGAGCGGGGAAGGAACTTAACACCTCCCGCCCCCCAAGAAAAGCTAATTTGAATCCAAATACCATTAGCGTCCGCCACATCATTGGGAATGAATGAGTTGCGTAGGGGGCATGGTGGCTAATTTCGGCGATGACATTTGTCTTCATGAGCGAGGAGGGGAGGAATAATTTAGGGGGATGGAATTGTGCCACTCTTGAATTATTTCTCTCTCCCCCCCCTCCACTCCTTCCCAATCTCTCTCTCCATCCGTGAGTGGAGCTAATTGTCATAAAAATAATTTGCATGTCAATGACACCTCTCAGCCAAAGACCCCAGGCACCGTTCAAGATGGTCATGACTGAAGAAGACTGGGATGGGGCAGTCCATTTGTCTTTCTGGGGTCAGCAAGACACTTCCTTGGAGAGCCTTGGAGGGACCGGCCATTGCTTCAAAAATAAGGATCCTGGAGCACCTAAGATCTTTGGCACCGGACAAAAAAGGGCGTCTGAATGACATTGACATGTTTTTTTTTTGTCCTGCAAGCCAATTCCCCCTACTCTCAATTTGGATTGGTTTTTATGTAGGCATACATGGGCTGTGTGCGGTATGCTGAAGAGGCTAGCCTTCCGCCCTGCCTTCTCTTTTTTTTTTTGGATATAATTTTTTATTATTTTTTATATTAAACTACAATTAATACCACATTCAAACAAAAATTTCTTACATTCATCTTTGGCTAACAAGCCATGACTTCCCTCAACCCCTTCACATGGCTTTCTAATTTATATCTTAACATTATACTTCTTAAATCAACCATTGCTTACCACTATCAAACAAAAAAAAAAGATTTTTTACTTCTACCCTACTTACAATGATAACTCTACAAATTAGCTACAAAGCTTCTTGAAATCCTATTAACGTATTCAATTGTAAATTGTCTTTTAAATAGTTCATAAACTTTAACCAGTCTTTGATGAACTTCTGGTCCCGCTGCTCCCGGATTCTTCCTGTCAATTTGTTTCCGCCCTGCCTTCTCAGCCTTGTACAAAATGTACAAAATGTGTTCTGTAACAACAACAACAACAACAACAACAACAACAACAACAACAACAACAACAAATAAATTCCTTATACCCATCCCATCTGAGTTGCCTTAGTTACTCTGGACAGCTTCCAACACAGATACAACATCCAACATGAAAAGCTTCCCTAAACAGGGATGCTTTCAGAAGACCCTCGAAACTAGACCCTGGTGTCTGGGCTGAGTGGAAACACTCCTTCGGGTATACAGGGCTGAAGCTGTTTAGGGCTTTAAAGGCCAGCACCAACACTTTGAATTGTGCTTGGAAAATGCATTGCAAGCCAATGTCAATCTTTTAGGACCTGTATTATGTGGTCCAGGTGGCCCCTACTAAATAAAAGTGAAGTGCCACTGAACCAAATAACAAGGAGTCGAACGTGTTGGCCGTTTCACTGGGGGAACACTCACCAGAAGAGTGCGTCAGGGTGGTGGAGCCTGTTGGTATTTGTTTTTGTTTAAAACTGCATAACTAATAAAGTGAAACTGATCCCCGCCATGTATGTGGTTGGTTGCTGCTGCTGCTGCCGCTGCCTCTGAGCACCCAGAATCAGTCAGCTTCTCAACTAATGCCAAGGACCAGATCTTCTGGTATCATTACTCAAGTAGGACCCCCTTCAGTTCCTAAAGCGAGTTCATTTTTTTAGTTACAGGTAGGTAGCCGTGTTTGTCTGCCATAGTCAAAACAAAATAAAATAAAAAATTCCTTCCAGTAGCACCTTAGAGACCAACTAAGTTTGTTCTTGGTATGAGCTTTCGTGTGCATGCAAAGAAGTGTTGCATGCACATGAAAGCTCATACCAAGAACAAACTTAGTTGGTCTCTAAGGTGCTACTGGAAGGAATTTTTTTAATTTTTTTATTTTGTTTTAATTTTTTTAAACTATCTATTGCAATAGCAGGGTCAATTACCTACCTTTAGTAGGCAGAGTGAGCACCATTTGGCTAGAGAACCTTGGTTAGAGAGTAGACTTTACACAAAGAGAGATGCTTGTAGGGAAGGAAATAACAAAAGCATTTCGTGTTAGTTGGCAATAAGGTCTTAGGCTGTTATAAGAACAGAATAAAGGGGTGAGTGTCTGCATGCAAACATGCTGTGCGGAAATCTGTACCTAAGTTTCTCAAAAGTTTTCTCTCTATGAAAGAGTCTTCTCATTTTTAAATAATAATAATAATAATAATAATAATAATAATAATAATAATAACCATAAAGAAGACTGATCGCCGAAGAATTGATGCTTTTGAATTATGGTGCTGGGGGGGGGGGGACTCTTGAGAGTCCCATTGCCTGCAAAATGATCAAACTTATCCATCCTTAAAGAAATCAGCCCTGAGTGCTCACTGGAAGGACAGATCCTGAAGTTGAGGCTCCAGTACTTTGGCCACCTCATGAGAAGAGAAGACTCCCTGGAAAAGACCCTGATGTTGGGAAAGATGGAGGGCACAAGGAGAAGGCGACGACAGAGGATGAGATGGTTGGACAGTGTTCTCGAAGCGACTAGCATGAGTTTGGCCAAACTGCGGGAGGCAGTGGAGGATAGGGGTGCCTGGCGTGCTCTGGTCCATGGGGTCACGAAGAGTCGGACACGACTGAACGACTGAACAACAACAACAATGCCTTGTTCTCAGGGCTCTTGGAGATTTCTTTAAAACTGTGGTCAGTGCAGGGTTTAGAGCTGACGTGGCATAGTGGTTTGAGTGTCAGACTGGGACCTGGGAGACCAGGGTTCAAATCCCCACTTGGCCAGGAAGCTCACTGGGTGACTTTGTGGGGTGTGTGCGTGCATGCGCCATATTTTGAAGAGCAAAAAAGAGGACTCTATGATGATTCTCATTTTAAATATCCCTACTATATGTACCCTTTAGAAGCTGTGATATATTGCTGAGGAGGGGCAGGAGAAGAGAAGAGCAAAGCAAGTCTTCAACCACCAGTTATGTCTACGTCTCATCCAGAAAGTTTAGCCGGATACATTTTGGCAATTTTTTAAAAAATCCACCGGGACAGAAATTTTACCCCTGAAAAAGCGGGCATGTCCTGGAAAAAGAGGACACATGGCAACCCTACCTTGGGCCAATCATTCCACCCCCCTCAGCCTCACCTACCTTGCAGGGTTGTTGTGGAGCAGGGAGAACCACCTTCAGCTGCTTGGAGGAAAAGTTGGAGTATAAATTCAATCAATCAATAAATGTTTGGGTTAAAAGTGGGACTGAAAAGTTAGAAGAAGAAGAAGAAGAAGAAGAAGAAGAAGAAGAAGAAGAAGAAGAGGAGGAGGAGGAGGAGGAGGAGGAGTTTGGATTTGATATCCCGCTTTTCACTACTCGAAGGAGTCTCAAAGCGGCTAACATTCTCCTTTCCCTTCCTCCCCCACAACAAACACTCTGTGAGGTGAGTGAGGCTGAGAGACTTCAAAGAAGTGTGACTAGCCCAAGGTCACCCAGCAGCTGCATGTGGAGGAGTGGAGACGCGAACCCGGTTCCCCAGATTACGCGTCTACCGCTCTTAACTACTACACCACACTGGCTCTCAAACATGCCGCGGAGTAATTGTGGGCCGTTAAAGTGCTGCAAGACCCCCACTGTTTTCCCTTTGCTGCTGCAGGCAGGTTTCCTCCAGCCCCGGGAAGAAAATCTCCTCCTCTTCCCTTGGAGGAAAGGGAGCGCAAGGAGGGGCGAGTGGTGCAAGGACTGCTGAGCTCTTCTTCCCGGTGACCACTATAGATTACCGCTCAGTGGAAGGACCTTAACCGCGCGACAAGGACAAGGCCATAAAGAGATGGAACACCTGCACCCCTCCTCTGCTTCCAGAGAGCAGACCCCAGGTGTGTGATACAGAGCAGTTAAATTTCATCATTACCCTTTCTTCAATGGTATATTTTATTGGTTTTTTTTTAGTTTTTTTTACTATTGGCGCTAAAGGTGCCAGATGCATCTCAAGACCTAAGCGGGCATCTCTTGTCAACCTTGACAGCTGTGGGGATATATATATATATATATATATATATATATATATATATATGTCTGTCTGTCTGTCTGTCTGTCTGTCTCTGTGTACACACACACACACACACACACACACACACACGAAATGACAAACTCCTGGCTTAATATTTTTGATAACTATGTTCTGTGTGGGCCATCCATCTCCACAGAAGAGTTCCCCCCCCCCCGGTGGGGCCAGGAGAAGAAAACAGCTGAGCGTTTAAGGATGAAAAATTAATTGCCCTTTGAAAGCACAGTGGGCAGCCTATTAAACTGTGTCGCCAGCCATCGCTGCCTCTTGATGGAGGGGGGGGGGGAAACGACACACATGGATATGGAGACTCCAGTGTATTTACTTGTTTTGGGTGCTTGGCGGTAACTGTTTTCGCTCCCGAGCAAAAGAGGTCAAAGGTGATGGCTTCTCCCCAAGGCGAGGGTGACAGCCCTTGAATTAAGACTCACAAATGGACATTTAAATGCATGGAAATTTAGAAGAGCTCTTTAGCTAAGATGAGAGGTGTCTTTAAAAAAAATAAAAATGAAGTCTCTGGTAGACCAGTTGAATCTGAATTTTCTGCTCTTTCCTTTCCCTCCCAGCTTTCCCCACTGGTGGCCCAGATCCATAACTTTGCCACCCTCCGCGGGCTCAGATTGATGGGTGGGTGTCCACCAGTCCATCACCTGATGTCATCAACAGAAACAAAACATTGTTGGTAGTTTTCTTGAATGGTACACTACAATCCAGAGTAAAGGACCCCTGGACGGTTAAGTCCAGTCAAAGGAAACTATGGGGTTGCGGCGCTCAGCTCGCTTTCTGGCTGAGGGAGCCAGCATTTGCCCACAGACAGCTTTCCGGGTCATGTGGCCAGCATGACTAACCCGCTTCTGGCGCAACGGAGCACCGTGACGGAAACCAGAGTGCAGGGAAATGCCGTTTACCTTACCGCCGCAGCAGTACCTATTTATCTACATGCACTGGTGTGCTTTCGACATGCACTGGTGTGCTTTATCTACATGCACTGGTGAGTATTCCTTACATCACAGGGTTGCTATTATTATTATTATTATTATTATTATTATTATTATTATTATTATTATTAAAATTTATATACCCCTCTTCATCTGTACATCTCAGGGCAGTTCATACTACTACTACCA
Source organism: Lacerta agilis (assembly GCF_009819535.1). Taxonomy (NCBI): domain Eukaryota; kingdom Metazoa; phylum Chordata; class Lepidosauria; order Squamata; family Lacertidae; genus Lacerta; species Lacerta agilis. The sequence goes on from NC_046326.1 coordinate 37,574,063, forward strand.
CTACCACCACTATATTTAGTAGTTTCCCCAGCCACAAGTTAAAAATACAGGATATTTTTTATAATGATTAGATAGATAGATAGATAGATATAGATGTTGTTGTTGTTCAGTCGTTCAGTCTTGTCCGATTCTTCATGACCCCATGGACCAGAGTACGCCAGGCACGCCTATCCTCCACTGCCTCCCGCAGTTTGGCCAAACTCATGCCAGTCGCTTCGAGAACACTGTCCAACCATCTCATCCTCTGTCGTCCCCTTCTCCTTGTGCCCTCCATCTTCCCCAACATCAGGGGCTTTTCCAGGGAGTCTTCTCTTCTCATGAGGTGGCCAAAGTACTGGAGCCTCAGCTTCAGGATCTGTCCTTCCAGTGAGCACTCAGGGCTGATTTCTTTAACGATGGATAAATTTGATCTTTTTGCAGTCCATGGGACTCCCAGCACCATAATTCAAAAGCATCAATTCTTCGGCGATCACGGAGGGTATGAAGCAGGGCCCATGAGGGGTGTAGCCTAGGAAGATGGAGTGTGGAATGGAAAGTGTTCCAAGGGCCACAGAGAGAGAGGCTGGAGGGGCCACATTCAGAAACCAGGAGGAAATGCGTCCCCCATTTTCCAGAGGCTTTCTGCCAGAGGCAGGGAAGCACCCAGTGCTTTAACGAACCCTTATGTTTTTGCATAATCTAAGATGAAAGGGCCTTTCTCTCCTCCCTCCGATCCCCCTTTCTGCCTTGTCGTTTTTTTGGCAGGCTTCCCCACAAATTTGTGAAAGGAGCCGGAATTGATTCAGTTGTCTTAGAAGCGCTGCCTAAGCGGCTCAACCCCAAAGGGAAGCCTCTCTCTCTCTCTCTCTCTCTCTCTCTCCCTCCTCCCCACCCACCAAATCCACCCACGGCCCCCAATCGGAGGGGCTCCCGGGATGCAGATTGTGATGAGCTCGGCAATAGTTTGATTGCCCTGAGAAAATGAGAATGCCCAAAATAGGACTTTCTTTTTTTAAAAAGAAAAAGCGTCGCTGTTGCTATATTGAGATGCTACAGCCCAAAGAGCTCTTCCTCCTCCTCCCTCCTCCTCCTCTGCTTCCTTTCCTGCTGACTCTCAGGAATCACAGGCCGATTCCCACAAGGCTGAGGGCACTCCCATAGGCCTGAGGTGCTGTCATGTGACTCCCCTCCCAGCCAATCATTGAATCAAGGGGGTGGAGCATAGCTACCCATTCTCCTTGCATTTCCACTTTTCAGCCAGCTGCCAAAAGTATGGTGCTCTATCCCAGTCCTTCTTTAAGACAAGGTTTATAATGTCTGAGCCCCCAGTTTTAATCCCGCCAGAACCTTGAACTCACTTAGTGAGGCCTTGGGGAAGTCACTCTTACTTTGGCTCCATCTGCAATATGCGTTTAAGCAGGGCGGTCCAACTTTTCATACCAAGGGGGCCACCAGATTAATTTGACGCAGAACCCACGGCCAAACAACAAATCAAATTTCCATGTGGTAAATTAAATTGTTCGCAATATAGTTCACATTATTTAATACACACAATCAATATATTTAAGTATATATCATTAAACACACAGTTAATAGATTTAATATATTTAATCATTGAACAAATTTAATACACAAACAGGTGCACATACTTTCGTTAACAACACATGTTGACCCAAAAATATATTCATGCTTCATGTATACATTATTTTATGTTAAAAATCAAATATTGGCAAATTTTATGTAAATAATTAAAAACATATTACCAATAACCAGACTTAAAATTTTAAGACTTATTAATCTCAGGTGGTTGGAATGGGGTGCTGATAATGCCAAGGTGGCAGGTTCAATCCCCATGTGGGACAGCTGCATATTCCTGCACTGCAGGGAGTTGGACTAGATGATCCCCAGGGTCCTTTCCAACTCTACACTTCTGTGACTCTATGATTCTATGACTTGATGGGCCATTGGTCTGATCCCGCAGCCTTTCCTATCGTTCAGGGGACGAGGAATCACACATGGTCCACAGAACTCCCTGCTGAACTTCCACTGTTGCCTGACAGATTTCCACGGAGGGTAAAGCTACCAGTTGCTACCAGCCATGATCGCCATGTTCTGTCCCACTGTTGGAGGCGGTGTGCTTCTGAATACCAGTTTCTGGAAACTGCTGGAGTGGGGAATTCCTGTTGCACTCAGATCTGTGGGAACGTTTAGGGATGCAGGAGAGGATATATTGTTTAAGATAGCCTATTCCAACTTGTGTTAATAAGTCCCAGAACTTAGCAGAGTCTTACATTCCCCCTTTAAACACACACAGCGGATAGCTTGCTCAGACTCGCTAGAGTCTCTATAATAATTGTCCTGGTATTTGCCCCTTTAATCCCTCTCAAAATAAGACACGACACAGTCTTCTATAAAAGCATAAAAAGAGTTTACTTACATACACCATCCTGTTCACAATAAGATCCCAGATGGCAGACTTTTAGCTTAGAAAATAGTATACATGTGGAGACTATCTCCATACGGGAGAAAGCCCCTTTGTCCTCTCCTGGCTGGAAGCCAAGAGAACATCTTTGCCCTAACTAGGTGTTGCTCTGTCGAGTACCTGATCCAAAAGAGGAAGATGGAGTCTGGCCCCTATGGTTTTGTGTTAACCTGCACAGGTGAGGCCACACCTATCTCCAGTTACACAGAGGAAGTTTGTCTCAGCACAGGAGAATGGGAAGTTGAAGGCTGGAGGACTGAGACAACCTTCATGTCCACTCCAGCGATGTTGTATTTGACTGCTCTCGTGTTTCGCATCCCACAAGATCTTGCCTGCAGGCTTCTCAATGGGGCGGGGCGGGGGATCTGAGTGGCCACTGTGAGAACAGGATGCTGGACTAGATGGGCCTTCATCCTTATCCAGGAGGACTCTTCTTCTGCTCTTGTGCTCCGCCTACGATGGCGGCAAGTGGTTCTTTTTTCCGCTCACACAAGCTACATGACTCATACGTGATTCATGCAAGCCACAATTTATCCCTGGTCTCCTACACATGATTTTTTTTGGGGGTGGGGTGGGATGATGGTGGTGGCTTTTTTAAATTCAGAAACAACAGCAACAGGAAGTTGGGGGCACGCTCTCCTTGGGAGCTGTAAGCCACGTGATGAAGCAGCAGGGAATTCTGGGAAATCAAGCTCAGAAGCAGGAGTGGACCAGGGTGCGGGGAGAGCCAGGCAAGAAGCCACATGGCCAAACAGCTGTTTTCCCCCTGCATTTGTTGCCTGGGCTGACTTCTGAATGGGTCGTGGTGGCACCTGGCGTTGGCGGAAGCCTCATTTATCAGGGCCTCGGGTTAGGAAACGGGAGGTGAGAGGAAAGAAATGGGAAAATGGAAAGAATGAAGGAAAACAGGGGAAGATAGTCTCTCTCTCTCCCCCCCCTTTTCTCACAACCCCTCCCCGCATTCTTAAATGTGCTGATAGAGCTCGTTGTAATTAATAAGGACCAAATCTAGCCGGGGACTCATAGAGGGCTGGAGACCGCTTCTCGTTTATCAAAGTCTTCAGTGTCAAAATGCCAAGCAGGAGTGGGGAGGTGTGTGTGTGTGTGTGTGAAATTCCAGGCATTAGAACAGGAAGTTAAAAACCTGCTCTGCAGAACCAAAAAGAGACCGAAGGCTCAGTGGCCGAGGATTCGAAAGGAAGGCCTGAGCTTCAAAGATGCACTGATTGCATTTCTATCCCACCTTTCCCTCCAAGGAGCTCAAGGTGGTGTACATGGGTCTCCCCTTCCTCATTTAATCCCCACAACAACCCTGTGAGGCAGGGTAGAGGCTGAGAGGCAGCAATTGGCTCAAGGTCACCCAGTGAGCTTCCAGGTTGAGTGGGGATTCGAACCCTGGTCTCCCAGGGCCTAGTCCGACACTCTTAACCATTGCACCATGCTGGCTCACCACATAAAGATCAGCCTAGGCGTTTAACGATCTAGCTCCGGGGGTTCTGTCTAAGGGGAGGTTGTGTATTGGGGAGCAGTGCATACTCAGTCATACAGGGATTTTTGACATCTGCCCTGAATGCTCAGTGTTTAGAGTTTGAGAAGTGAGACCAGGAAGGAAGTGTTGCTGTATGTTACTTTAGTCTTTCAAATTCCAGCGCCTCCCTGTGCGAGGCCAAATTTCGGCGCCCCCTTGCCTCTTGCCTTCTGTTCTGCACAATACTCTACGTCATGGTTGCAGCACCCTATGGTGCCCCAGTGTGGCAGAACCAGTTGCGCTGCCCTAAATCAGCCTCTGATGACAGGACTGTCTAATCTGAGGCCCTGCAGATGTTGTTGAGATGGTAACCAAAACCTGAATGCTACGAGTTGTGTTCCACGACAAATTCATGGAAAATAAGGCGACCAATGGCTACTAGCCACTTTGGCTATGCTCCACCTCCACTGTCAGAGACCATGTGCCTCTGAACACCAGTTGCTGTGAGTCACAAGCAGGGAAAGCATGGTTGCGCTCAGGTCCCACTTGCATGCTTCTCACAAGCATCTGGTGGGGATGATGGACTAGCAGGGCTGTTGGCCTGATCCAGCGTCAGGAGTGAGCCAGAGCGAACCAGCAATAAATCACACAGAGTGAAGTGAAGTGAACTCTTTATTAGAAGAAAAAAAGATCTGCTCAGGAGTGCCAGGCCTAGTGAGCACAGCAACTCTTCTCTGGTAGTTCCTGCCCCTATGAGGCAGTTGTGGAGACTGAAGTTCCCCACTTTCCCACAGCTGCCTAAATCTCCTCCTCTCCTGGGGCTTTCCCAAGCAATCCGAGACTATGCCGGTGTGCCTGCCTTTGTTCCTCCCGCTTCATGCCTCTTCTGGTTCTGGGAGACCAGGGCAGAGGGGAGCTTGTTGCAGCAGGAGAGAGTGACATCCTGGCTTCTTCACTAGCTGGACTCATCTCTGCCTCTTGGCCTCCCTCCTTTCCTGCTTCGGCCTATGATTCCGATTCTGGACATCTCTCTGCCACAGACTCCACCTGTTCACTAAACCCTGTTACCTCTTCAGCTTCCGACACCTCCTCCTCCCAGTCTTCTCCCTCTGACCACCCCTCATCTTCCCACCACCACTCCCTGAGCTCTGAGCCTTTATCCCTTGGGGATTCCCCCAGCTGGTTCCTCCCACCATTCCTCTGCATCCAACCAGCCCCCGTCATCCAGCAGGGCTCTCCTTATGTTCTTGATAAGAGAAAAGAAACAAAACTTCCTTCAATGTGTGGTCATACTGGCTTTGTACCAATGATGAATCCACAGGAAGCCAGAACGTTACGAGAGCTGGTGAGGTGCAGTGGTTAGAGTGTCGGTCTAGAGAACCTGGGAGACCAGGGTTCGAATCCCCGCTCGGCCATGAAGCTCCCTGGGTGACTTTGGGCCAGTCACCCTCCCTCTGAGACTAACCTACCTCACAGGGTTGTTGTGAGGATTCAACGAGGAGGGGGAGAGGAACCATGCACGGGACCTGGAGCTCCTTGAATAAAAAGACGGGGTATGAATGCAGTTCCGGCTGGCGACGCCATAGCGGGTGGTCGGGGCTGCTTCGGCTGCGAAGCGCCCGATCCATCCCGGGGGTTAGGAGCCCCGCAACCGCAAAGCGGGGCTCCGGTTGGGGCGCGGGAAGAGCGTCCCGCGCCCTGGGCTCCCCGGCGGTGCCCGTTGTGCTCCGAACCCTTCCCCCGCTCCCCCTGTAAAGGGGGGGTGGGGGTGAAGGGACTACGGAGCCGGGCCATAGGGGACATGCCCCAACCGGGATGCAAATGCGGCGACAAATCCCGAGATGAGCGTTGAAGTTCTACCTGTGATGTTAGGTCCTGAAGAACCCGGAGGTCGTAAGTACGAGATTGGACTAAATATTTTACTGTATGGAACGATCCGGGGGAAGAAGAAAGGCAGCCTGCCCTTTTCCCTTTGGTCGGAAGAAGCTAACTAGCTTGAATGACTGTTGCTACTAAATGGATATAAAGTATCGGAATTGTGGAGAGTGAGACTGTTACAATTTCCCTTCGGGGAGTAAAGGTGTGAAAGATATCTCGGTTTGAAAGTCTCGGTCTTTGCATACTGATTTCATGGAAAATGGCGACGAAAAGTTCTAACCGGACATAAAGACAGGAATTGCAATATGACACTCACTCCTACCCCTCCTTCTACCGTGTTGGGCTTTGTTTGGAGGCTTGTTTTGAATTCCACTTTGACGGACGAACAAAGACTCCTTGAACTGAGGTTGGAGATTCTCTACTGGAAAGTAAAAGCCTTGTGTGGGGGCCTGATAAGAAATGAATTTCCCGCAGAGGAGGCTTCTGAATATTTTGATACTTTGGAAGAACGCGTCTGCTGCGAGCTGAGAGGGTGGGTAGGAAGATGGAAAGAAAAGACAGGGCTGCTCCAAAAGAAAAAAGATTCCGTCTTTGGGGGTGGCAGCCCCAAGACGGTAATAAGTTTTGTTATATCCAGCCCCCGAGGTGTGAGCTCGAGGGCATGGGACAAAGAATTGAGCTATTTTCAAGAAGAATGGTCTGGAGGAATGGAACAGCCGGGAGATCGTGAGATGGATACTCTGGAGCTCGTTGCAAGGAGCGCTCTGAACTGTGCCTGCCTCTGTGACTTTTTGGGAAGAATAGACAATTGGAAATTTGGCTCTGGCACTACTAGGAGAAAAACAATGGACAGAAGGGGTGTGGGGTGAAGTAATAAATTAAATTTAAAACGGTTGGATATGGTAATCTGAAATTGGAATGTGAAGATCGGCAGTTTGTTTAGATTTTTTGTTTTTTAAATGAGATATCTGAAGTTTTATGTGATTAGCAACAGATTGCAGGACAGAAGAATAAGTAATGTTTAAGAATAAGATAAGAATAATAGATGAGGATTTAGGATGAGGTATGATCATATGGGGGTATTACTAAGAAGACTAGTTTAAGATGAATAGTAGATCATGTTAAGTAAGATGATTTTTGTATTTTATATATAAAAGTATGTTTAATTTTTAAAAGAAGGGGTTAAGAAAAATAGATTAGGTGTAAAACCAATGGTGAAAAGGCAGGGGAAGTCGTGTCAAGATATGGAAATAGAATTTTTTTTTTTTTCTGAGAAGAAGCTTAAGGAAGAAGGAGAAAACTTGGCAATGTTTGTGTTTGTTTTAGTGAGTAAGAGATTTGTATTTTTATTAATGTTGGTGTGGGTGTGGGTTTTTGTTGTAATAAGAAAAATGTCAATAAATTCTTATAAAAAAAAAATGAATGCAATAAATAAATATTTTTAAAACGTTGATTGGAAGCGCACCATGTCTTGGCCTTGGGGGAGCAAATTACTCCAGGAGCCCCTCCCCCCACCTTTGAGCGAGCTGTTAAAACTTATTAGATTCTTGTTAGACGCTCTTTTGCCTTCACCTCCCCACCTCTATCTCCAGCTGCCCCTCCTCCAAAGCAGCAACGTGTTGGGAATGGTGTTTACGAGATATAAATCAAAGCAGTGCTCAAGTCAAAAGGTTGATGCCATCTAAAACATATTCTATGTATCATCGGTAATATGATTTCATAGGCGCCATCCATCAAGCCCCAATCCCGTCAGCTGCTTTTGTTGCCTTCAGATAATTAATTGCCAGTGGTAAAACAACAATGCAGTATTATTATTATTCTTAATAATAATAATAATAATAATATATTGCTAATCACCGAGCGCCTGAAGACCCACACGCAAGCCTTTGTTGCTCTTAGAAATGAAATCCAGAAACCCCTGGAAGACGGAATTACGCAGCAAGATCGCTGGTGATTTCTGCGTTCCTGCTCTTATTTAAGGCCGAGCGTTTACTGTGGGGGACAGACATGCTTGGGTCACTCAAGCTCCACAGCGCAATGAGCAAAATATGCACCCTCTCATGTTTCCACCCTCAGCTGCTGTTCCTTTTCTGAGCTCAGAAATGATTAATTAAACAACAGCCACTTCGCAGCGTAATTCTGCACAACTCCCCCAGATATTGGTGGCCCATTGCACTGGTACTCTGGCCTGTATTGGTTGCTGTAGCCCAGGCATGTCCAACAGGTAGATCGTGATCTACCGGTAGATCACTGGATGTCTGTGGTAGATCACCAGTAGATTAGTGGCTTCCTCCAAAGAAGCTAAAAACTTTGGCTCCCCTAAAAAAAGCTCAACATCGCTTTTCTCTTCCCAAAGAAGCTCAACAACTTTTACGTGAACCCCCCAAAACAGGGCATTCCTTCCTAAAAAATGCTCAACAACTTTGACCTGAACCCCCCCCCCAAAAAGGGGGTAGATCACTGCCAGTTTTTAACTCTGTGAGTAGATCACAGTCTCTTGGAAGTTGGCCACCCCTGCTGTAGCCCAACTGTCCCCAAGCTGGTGCCCTCTAGATGTTGGACTTTAATTCCCAGCAGGCCCAGCCAGCATGGCGGTATCTTTCCCACCCACCAGCCCCTGCATGATATAGCTATGCTGGCTGATGGGAGTTAGAGTCCCAGTACATCTGGGCAGAAACCAGCTAAGTCATTTCCTAGGTTGTCTCCTCTATGGCCTGCCCTGTCATTCTAGGAACATTTTAACACTTCCCACTCCAAATAGCATTGCCTTTACACCCGGTTCCCTTCTCCTCTTAATTGCAACCAAAGGGAGGGGGGAGAGCATCGTGGTCAGGAGTACAGTGATGTGGGGGAGAGGATTAAACCCTTTCCTCAAATGCACAGTGGAAACCGCCCCCCTCCAAAATCTGGGATTGGGGAAATCCTGGAATCCTGGGGTGGGCATAGCTCAGTGGTAGAGCAGCTGCTTTGTGTGCAAAAGGTTCAATCCCCATCATCTCCAAGTAGTACTGGGTGAGATTCCCTGTCTGAAACCCTGGATAGCTACTGCCAGTGTAGACAGTAGTCGAAGCAAAATAAAAAATTTTCTATTTTGTTTCGACTATGGCAGACCAACACGGCTACCCACCTGTAACTGTAGACAGTAGTGAGTAAGATGGACCAGTGGTCTCCCTCAGCTTCCTAGGTCCCTAAGGGAAGAACCATAGCTTAGCAGCAGATCATCTGCTTTCATGCAGGATGCCTCCCAGGTTCAACCCCTGGCATCTCTAGGTCGGGTTGCGAGAGTCTCCTTTTCTGAAATCCAGGAGAGCTGTATCCAATGCAAGTCCTACCCAGAGCAGAAAACAGCCAACACGACGAACTGGAGTCCATCAATTTCGACGGGTCTACTCCGAGTAAACCTTAGAGGAAGCCCTAGAAGTCAAAGGAAGCAGTGTCTTCCCCTGCACATCTGAGATAATGGGAAAGTTGTCCTCTGCCAGGCCAAAGGCTTGAGCATGAACCAGAACATCTCCGCTTGGTAAACTAGATGCCTGGGAAACCCAGTTCCAGCTGAGCTGGAGTCCTGGCATCTCTTAGGTCTAGAAATGGATACGGTGGTACCATCAGGGTAGGACTCTCGGGGTGGAGCTGGGGCCTCACTCAGGAGAGACAGCAGGAGGATCCCCTTCCAGCTGCAGCAGGGCTGCTTCAGCCCATTTTGAAGCAGAGGGAGGAAATGCCTGAAGAGGGGAAGGCCCCATAACAAGACCCCAAAGCCCAGGGCCTAGACGTTCCCTAACTTGCACCACCAGACAAGCCCAGGCTCCTCATTTGCTCAGGGCGATATCTCCCTCCTTGCTTCTCTCTCATTATTATGATACCCACACAGTCGGCCAGGCAGCATCTCATAACTCACTGCCTTTATGATGAAGCCCAGCAGTTGTTTTGGAGACAGGCGCGCGGTTCGACAGCAGCCCCAGAGGCGATGCCACAGAGCACCCCCTCCCGCCCTCCGCTAGTTAACCGGCCAATTTCCCCCCCAACCTCTCCCCGCCACTCCTGTTTCCCTGAGTGAGTCGGGAGGAAATTTATGGCAGCGGGCGACTGCTATGGGCAAACTCTAATAAAGTGCTGTTTTGTTGCAATTTGTTTAATTGGCCACAGAAGGGATGCTGAGCGCCGTGCGAGCGCCGAGCCCTCGATGCATCCTGCCCCGTCTGCAGATGTTCGCGACAGGGAAGCGCATCTTCGGTGTTTATGTGCAAAGCGCAGAGGGGAGAGACTCACACGCGGCCCCCACCCCGCCAATTGCGATTAAGCCTCCCCCGCTGGAGCGGATCGGGCAGATTGATTTAATGCACATTTAATCTGCCACCTTCGGGGATTTGATATATACACAGATAGAAAAGTGGCCCGCGCACGGGGGGGGGGGAGTCTGACAACCCCATCTCCACCCCAAGGAAAGAGGCAACCCACAGAAGCTACTTAAAAACAACACAAGTTGTGGGCAAGTGATCTTCTGGACAGTTCCTTTGCCTGTGCAAGGCTCCCTCAGTGCTGGACTGACTGTCCCCCTTGCCTGCATTAGTCACTCTGAGTGCTGGACAGCTCCCCTGCTTGCTTGAGGCTCCCTTTGCCTGCGCTAGGCTCCCAGTCCGCTGGACAGCTCCCCTGCCTGCCTTAGGATCCTCGACTCCTAGACAACTCTTTTGCCTCACTTAAAAGACAGGTGTGTGGAACAGGGACCTACTGCATCGGCAGAACTGGACACCTTCATCTGCCCCGGCTGCAACAAAACATGTCTCTCATCTACTGGTCTCTACAGTCACAGCAGCCGCTGTAACTCTCCAATGGTTGGACCAAAGGCGCACTCCTCCATTGTCAATGCCAGCATGTGCCAGTGGTGGGTGGGGCCAGAGGCTGCACAAACGCCAGAGGTTTATAGCACAGCCTCCACTCACATCTCTCCATCCCGGCACTAACATAGAATCATAGAATCATAGTGTTGGAAGAGACCACAAGGGCCATCCAGTCCAACCCCCTGCCAAGCAGGAAACACCATCAAAGCATGCCTGACAGATGGCTGTCAAGCCTCCGCTTAAAGACCTCCAAAGAAGGAGACTCCACCACACTCCTTGGCAGCAAATTCCACTGTCGAACACCTCTTACTGTCAGGAAGTTCTTCCTAATGTTTAGGTGGAATCTTCTTTCTTGTAGTTTGAATCCATTGCCCCGTGTCCGCTTCTCTGGAGCAGCAGAAAACAACCTTTCGCCCTCCTCTATATGACATCCTTTTATATATTTGAACATGGCTATCAGATCACCCCTTAACCTTCTCTTCTCCAGGCTAAACATACCCAGCTCCCTAAGCCGTTCCTCATAAGGCATCGTTTCCAGGCTTTTGACCATTTTGGTTGCCCTCCTCTGGACACGTTCCAGCTTGTCAGTATCCTTCTTGAACTGTGGTGCCCAGAACTGTACACAGTATTCCAGGTGAGGTCTGACCAGAGCAGAATATAGTGGTACTATTACTTCCCTTGATCTAGATGCTATGCCTGTGGTAATTGTGGAAAGTCCAGACAGAGAGATGAGTCCAGTTGGGAAGCATTAGGTCCCTTGGTTTCGTGGGTTTCATGTGTGGCGTCACGGGTGTTCATCTCAGGGGTCCCCCACCCCACCCCACTGCTCTGACTCCCACTGGTTCTGTTTCATGCTGCTTTCCGTGGTGGCCCCCTTTTTCAAGCAGTATGTTCTGCCACTGCGACAAGTCCTGATCCCCAAACGTGATTTCTGCCAGACGTCATTGGATTCCAACTCCCATGAGTCTTAGCCAGCATGGCCAATGGCCAGGGATGATGGGAGGTGCTGTCTGGAGGGCACCTCATTGGCTATAAAGAGCTAGGCTATTGAAAATCTGAAAACAACAACAATTTATACCCTGCCCATCTCGCTGGGTTTCCCCAGCCACTCTGGGCGGCTCCCAACAGAATATTAAAAACATGATAAAACATCAAACATCAAAAACTTCCCTAAACAGAGCTGCCTTCAGATGTCTTCTAAATTTCAGGTGGTTGTTTATTTCCTTGACATCTGCTGGGAGGGCATTCCACAGGGCGGGCGCCACTGCCGAGAAGGCCCTCTGCCTGGTTCCCTGTAACCTCACTTCTCACAGTGAGGGAACCGCCAGAAGGCCCTCGGAGCTGGACCTCAGTATCCAGGCTGAACGATGGGGGTGGAGACGCTCCTTCAAGTATACTGGACAGAGGCCATGTACAAAAATTGCAGTGAGTTGTTCAGCAGTCAAGAAAGGCCTTTTCCTCTCAATTCATGGAACGGACACCCAGCAAGTCAAATCCCCATTTCAGATCTTATTCTTTCTCCTCTCATTGAATATCTGGTGGGGCTTCCATTTTTTAAATGCAGCTGGATTTGATTGCATTCCAGGACTGATTACTGACCTCTCCCTTGTGCTTCCATGGAATCGTGATCTTATTATTTGAAGCATTGTTTTTATCTCTCTGCAACAGCCGTTTCTACACTCTGCATCATTTTCTTCCTTAAGTTGTGGACCATAAGATGTCAAGCAGGCAAGCCATTGTTCTCTGTATCTCTCAAACATTTGTATTGTTATATGTAGCAAAACAAAAAAAAAATGTTTTTTAATGAATAAATAAATGTACATAATAAAAAGTTACATGTTAAAGTTTATACAGTTGTTCACGGCCTTCCTGAAAATGTCATGGACATTTTATGAAAAAAACGACGTCACAGGTCCTGGCCAGTAGGCACTCTCCATAACTACTCTTTCCCCACTGATTCTCAATTAAACCCCAAAGCTGACTGACATTCCCTGCCTGCTGCTGCCCCCCCCCCCAATATTTTGGTCCTGGGGAGCCAAATGTAACTCTGCCTGTAGAGCTGCTCTCAGGCTGCTGAACGTCTTCATTCCGATAGGTCTCGTGATTTATTTGCAATTTGTGTGATTTTTCTCCGCTCCTTGCGTTCCGTGTGTGGGGAAGAAAATATATATATATATATATTCAGGGGCTCCTAGCAGAGGCTCCGTCCCTGAAAGGTGCTGTATTTCCCCTCACTGGGGAGCGATGCCGGCTCCTGGATTCAGAGAGATGCATCTCTCAGAGGTCGGCATGACAGGTGTGGAGATTTAGGGCCGGAGGAAGGAGCCCATTCCCTTCGCCATCTCCTTCATCCCATGACATCTGGAGCAACCGCCTCCTGTGTTCTTGGATGGTCTCCGTTAATAAAAACAAAATTTAAGGAAGTTATTTAAGGGATTGGGGAGGCAGTAAAGCCCTCTCCTCCCGCCTTATATTTATAGGCCTGGATGGAACATATCCCTAGCAGATGATGAAATAGAGGCAAGTACATATATATCTATATCTCTGTATACACTCGGTGCTCTTTTCCCGAACATCTAATACCAAGGAATGATGTAGGTGAAGAAGGACTTTTCACGCCCAAAGATCTCCTAAACAGTGATTTGTACACATGGAGAATATTATGGCCCTCCGAGGATTTTCCTTGATGCTCATTAAGTTTCCTCTTTGCGGCATATTTCAAAGATTTTAGGCGTGGGAGCGATAAGACTCATTTAAACTGAATTACAGCCCCAGCTGCACAGAGCTCAGGCTCCGTCTTCACTTTTGCCCGACTCTCAGAATTGTGCTTGGAAGAAACCGGCTCACGATCTGTAAATCGAGGGTGGGGAACTTTTGGTTTGGCCATTGAGGGCCGCATTGCTTTTTTGGGGGTGTGTGTGTGTGTGTGATCTGATGGGGGTTGCATACTGGCAGTGGGTGAGACGTAGTCGGGAGCCCCCAGTCATGCAGTGGGTCAGCGCGTCTTGCTGTTAACCAGAAGGTTGATGGTTCGAGCCTACCCAGGGACAGCTGTGGGCAAGATTCGTGTGTTGCACGCGCACGGGGTGGGTTGGACTAGATGAGCCTCAGAGGTCTCTTCCAAGTCTAATTCTACAATTTTCTTTTTCTTTTTTTTTACAATTCTATTATTCTAAGGAGGTGAAGGTTTGTGGGCCCAAAGCAGGGTGAGACCAACCTATTTCCTCTCTCCTTCTGTCACCCCTTCTCTTGCTATTGCATCTGATATTTCCCATTTGCTCTCTACTGCCCTGTCCCTTCTCTCTCTCTCACAGTGTGGTGTGAGAGCCAGTGTGGTGTAGTGGTTAAGAGCGGCAGACTCATAATCTGGTGAACCGGGTTCGCGTCTCCGCTCCTCCACATGCAGCTGCTGAGTGACCTTGGGCTAGTCACACTTCTCTGAAGTCTCTCAGCCCCACTCACCTCACAGAGTGTTTGTTGTGGGGGAGGAAGGGAAAGGAGAATGTTAGCCACTTTGAGATGCCTTCAGGTAGTGATAAAGCAGGATATCAAACCCAAACTACTACTCCTCCTCCTCCTCCTCCTCCTCCTCCTCCTCCTCCTCCTCCTCCTCCTCCTCCTCCTCTTCTTCTTCTTCTTCTTCTTCTTCTTCTTCTTCTTCTTCTTCTTCTTCTTCACCTTCACTGTTCTCCCTTCTCCCTATCTGCCTACTCCCCTTCACCCTCCTTGCTACCATCATGAAATAATAACAACAACAACAACAACAACAACAATTTATTTATACCCTGTCCATTTGGTTGGGTTTGCCCAGCCACTCTGGGCGGCTCCCAAACAGAATATTAAAAACACGATAAAACATCAAACATTAAAAACTTCCCTAAACAGGGCTGCCTTCAGATGTCTTCTAAAAGTCAGATAGTTGTTTATTTCCTTGACATCTGAAGGGAGAGCATTCCACAGAGCAGGTGCCACTACCGAGAAGGCCCTCTGCCTGGTGCCCTGTAACGTCCAGAAGGCCCTTGGAGCTGAACCTCAGTGTCCGGGCTGAACAATGGGGGTGGAGGCGCTCCTTCAGGTATACTGGGCTAAAACCATTTAGGGCATTAGAGGTCAGCACCAACACTTTGAATTGTGCTCGGAAGCATACTGGGAGCTAATGTAGGTCTTTCAGAATTGGTTTTATAAGTCCCAGGGCTGCATGGAATTGAGTGCTGCAGTCCCTTGCCCACCCCGAAAGCATTTTGCCGTATGTATATAAGGAATGATAGCAATGCAGGAAGTAACAGACCAGTTCAAGGCCAGTTCCAGTGGTCCTTGGGTTATGGGCAGTGTCGGATTTACGTATAAGCTAAACAAGCTATAGTTTAGGGCCCCACTCTCTTGGGCCCCCCAAAAAATTCAAAGGAAAAAAAACTGGATATACATTTCCAAAATATAAGATAAAAAACAAATAAAATAAAACCTACATACAGCAACAGTGTTTTGTGTTGTGTAGGCTCCTATTTGTTATTTGCAAATGAGTTTAGATACCTATTAGGTTGATAAATTACCATATAGCATATATTCAACACAAAAAACAGTGACAAAGGACAGCTGGACATATAAAGGACGCCGTTACCTTCAGTAGCTTTGAGCCTCATCAAACCTAAATCTGGCCCTGCTTATGGGCAGCAGCCTAAGATGAACCAGGACTCCAAAGTCACGAGGAAAGCCTGAAGAGCCATCAGGGCTGGAGAAGAAGTCAATAGACTGGACTGAGGAGCATCATAGAAACTTAGGAAGATGCCTTAAACTGTGTTCATCTAGCTTAGCATTGCCTACAATGACTGGCAGCTGCTCTTCAGGGTTTCAGGCAGGGGACATCTCCAAGCCTACCTGGAGATGCTGGGCATTGAACCTGGAGTCTTGCAAAGGAGGCGCTCTTGGTGCTCTGAAGAAAGGTTGTGCCACCTGGGACTTTTAAGTTTGGAGAAAAGGCGAGGGAGAGCCAACGAGTTGGAAGGTTATAAAATCACGCCTGGCAGGGAGAAAGTGGATCGAGACAAGTTTTCCTCCCTCTCTCATGAACACTGGAACTCATGGACAGCCAGTGAAGCTGAACGTTGGGAGATTCAGGGATGTAAACATAGAGCAGTCAAAACATACCATTGCTAGAGTGGACATGAAGGGTATCTCAGTCCTCCAGCCAAAGCTTCCTGTTTACCTGGACTGCGATAACTTCCTGTGTAACTAGAGGTGGGTGTGGTCTCACCTGTATACAACACTCTTGAGACCAGACGCCATCTCTCTCTTTTGGATTCATCTCTTCAAGGAAGAACACCTTAGGACAGGATGCTGTCTTGGCTTCCAGCCAAGAGAGGCCTGGTGAAGCCTGCTCCCTTATGGAGATAGCTTCACACATGTAAATACATTTAACTAAGCTAGCCTGCCTTCTGAGACTGTACTGTAACTCAGGTTGAAAACTGTGAGTAAACTCTTTTCATACTTTTAAAGAGCACTGTGTTGTGTCTTTACTTTTAAGAGGGAAGAAGGGGAATATACCAGGAATATATATGTTATTCTGAGGCTTTAGCATGCCTGTGCAACCATTTCTGCTGTGCTTTAGAAAGGGAATGCAACTCTGCTAAGTTTGGAGCTTGTTAACACAAGCTGGGCTAGGATATCTTAATCAATATATCCTCATCCACATTCCTAAACATTCCTACAGATAAAAGAAAGTCCATCTTCATGCAGGGCAGAGTTAAACTATGGAACTCACTCCCACAAGAGGCAGCGATGGCCAAGAATGGAAAAGTGAGAGAAGCCAGAGCTCAGGTCAATCTTCTCACAGGAGTAATAATAAAAAAATAATAAAAAATAATAATTTATTATTTATACCCCGCCCATCTGGTTGGGTTTCCCCTGCCACTCTGGGCGGCTTCCAACAGAATGTTAAAATACAATAATCTATTAAACATTAAAAAGCTTCCCTGAACAGGGCTGCCTTCAGATGTCTTCTAAAAGTCTGGTAGTTGTTTTTCTCTTTGACATCTGGTGGGAGGGCGTTCCACAGGGCTGGTGCCACTACCGAGAAGGCCCTCTGCCTGGTGCCCTGTAACTTGGCTTCTCACAGCGAGGGAACTGCCAGAAGGCCCTCGGAGCTGGACCTCAGTGTCTGGGCAGAACGATGGAGGTAGAGACGCTCCTTCAGTGAGTGAGTGAGCCTTGAGTGTGAAAAAGATGCCCTGTACACTCTCTCAGTGCCCAATAAAGATGCACTGACACATTTTGTGAACCTCTTTGTTGAACTGGGCCTGAGTTTTCTTGCTTCCCTGGCTTCTTGTCGATGTTTTGTTCCTTCGCTTCTCTCCCCACCCCCCACCGATCTCTGTTAATTTTATTTCCCGTGTACTTTGTTTTATACGCTGGCGCTTGGTTTTATTTCGGTGTGTGTTTTTATCGCTGCATTACGTTTATATTCTGCCATTCTGCCGAGGAGCTGAAGGTGGCATGGCTGCATCTCTTTCCCCCCTAACAAACACAAACATGGATAACTTGCCCTATGAGGAAGGCGGGTTAGTGTGAGAAAAAAAAGGGAGCTGCCTTTCAATGTAGTTTAGGAGAGCTCTTGACCATTACCATCTTATTTATTTACATCCTGCCATTTCCCCCTGAAACCGGGATTCAAGGAGGCTTGCGAAAATTAACAGAACCAAGGACTAGAAAAGCAAAAGTTAAAAACATATAAAAGATAACAGCATAAGCAAATGTACAGCTCATCTAAGTCTTTATAGAACCCTTCTTCTCAATAATTATGGAACTCACAGGTAGGGAATACCTTTCTGGAGAGCCAGTGTGGTGTAGTGTTTAAGAGCAGTAGACTTGTAATCTGGTGAACCGGGTTCGCGTCTCCGCTCCTCCACATGCAGCTGCTGGGTGACCTTGGGCTAGTCACACTTCTCTCAGCCCCACTCACCTCACAGAGTGTTTGTTGTGGGGGAGGGAGGGAAAGAAGAATGTGAGCCACTTTGAGACTCCTTCGGGTAGTGAAAAGCGGGATATCAAATCCAAACTCCTCCTCCTCCTCCTCCTCTTCTTCTTCTTCTTCTTCTTCTTCTTCTTCTTCTTCTTCTTCTTCATTATTATTATTCGTACAGGGAATCTTTCCCAGAATCATAGAATTGTGGAGTTGTGCTGTATATTAGTACTGTTATCATTCCAGGCTGTGATGCTCTATGTCAGTGGTTTTCAACCAGTGTGCCCTGGCACCCTGGGGTGCCTTGAATGATGGTCAGGGGTGCCGCGGGCAACACTGGCCTCTGTCCCTCTTTCCTTCCTTCTCTCCCTCCTCTGATGCCCTCTTGCATTTCTGCCTCCCAAAGGCTTCCACAGCTGTTTGTTGCAGCGGCCCTGGCTACAAGCTCCCCAGGTGAATGGTGCCTCTGGTGCTAGCCAGGGGGTGCTTCCCAGGCCCCTGTGGGGCAGCATGAGGAGGCACCACTCTTTGGGGAGGGGGGCTAGCTCAGAGACCAGGGGCAGCAGCTGCGGCTGCCCAGAGGAGAGGGGAGAAGACAGGAGGCTGAGGGAACACTCCACAAGGGAGGGGCGAGGGGCAGAAAGAACGTAGTTGGTCAAGGGAGTCGTGGACCCCAAAAGGTTGAAAACCTCTGCTTTAAGGTTTACATTCCCCCCCCTTTGTTTTCTTTCTCCTTGTTAGGTCACATCCATTGCACATCCGGTTTTGCCTCTGGCCTTGCCCATGACTGGCATGTGGCCCCTGAAAGGTTGCTCAGAAGGGAATGTGGCCCTTGAGACAAAACCCTCCCCTTATCAGCAACACCAAAAGCCACTTCACCTCTACAAGAGGGAGGACAGGCTCTGTGAAAGGTTTTATTTCTTTGAAACGAACCTGATGTCTTTCCCTCAAAGGTTTGCTCAGGTTACTAACAAGCCTGATTATGCCGGATGGTTTGTGATGCAGATGGAGCCTGGTTTTGAAAAGGCAAAAAGGCATATTGTGTTGAGAGAGAGAGAGAGAGAGAGAGAGAGAGAGAGAGAGAGAGAGAGAGAGAGAGAGAGAGAAGAAAGAAAGAAAGAAAGAAAGAAAGAAAGAAAGAAAGAAAGAAAGAGAGTTGCTTGTTGTTTTTAAGACGGACAGAAAGAAAAAGAAAAACCGTGGCTCAGACCTGTGGCAAACTGCAATTAATGACCCGAACACATTTCCCTGGAATGAAAAATCCGCCAATTCCTCGAAGGATGTCTGGCCCGAGCAAAGCAAATTATTCACCACCCTATACATATCCAGAGTGTCGCCACCAAGCCTGTTTATCTGGCAAACAAACGGTTGCCCCCGAGGTCCGTCTCTCTGCTCCCGAGCCATCAAAATGATCCTCCTTCGGTTGCCCCCCCCCCACAACCAGACTCTGAAGGGGAGGAAGGAATCAACCTCAAAAAGCCAGGGAAATACTTGCAAGTATACCCAACCCCTTTTTGCTCTTGAAGTTGTAAGCATTTCTCTAGCAAACCTGCGGAGGCTCCAGATATTTTGTTGGACTACAATTCCCATCGTCCACAACCCCTGGCCGTGTGGGGGTAGAGCTGATGGGAGGCTAGAGCAAGGTCTGGAGGGGGCTAGGATGCTTCTCTGTGTCCTAGCCCGGTGTCCAGGGTGCATCAAAGATGGCTGTTGGAAGGAAGTCAGAGTCCAAGACTTGTAGTTTTCGGCTGGTGCAGAATTCAGGGTTGCTCACCTGAAGAAGACAGTTTGAGCATATTACACAGATCCTGGTCCAACTGCATTGGTGACCAATTAGTTCGCGGGCCCGATTCAAAGTGCTGGTTCAGGACCGCAATACCTCCAGAGTCACCTCTTTCCATATGAACCTACCTGGACCCTGAGATCATCTTCTGAGGCCCTCCTTTGTGTGCCTCCTCCTCGAGAGGTCCGGAGGGTGGCAACACAAGAACGGACTTCTCTTTGGTGGCTTCCCATCTGTGGAATGCTCTCCCCAGGGAAGCTTGCCTGGCCCCTTCATTATACACTTTTAGGCGCCAGGCCAAAACATTCCTTTTAAACCAGGGCTTTGGTTGATTTGATTGCTATCCTATGCCCTTTAAAAATGTGGGATTTTTTTGGGGGGGGGCTATTGGGCTGTTGTTTTTATTTTTATTAGGTATTTTGTGGTTTTATATCTTTATTTTATTCTGTGAACCGCCCTGAGACCCCTGGGTATAGGGCGATATAATCTCAATAAATAATAATTATTATAATAATACTTTGCCTTGCACAAGCTCATAACTGAAATTACTTTGCACGGTTAGGCTTGCGCTGTGGAATGAAAGTAATAATTAAAAAAAATCTTAAAAACAAGTAAATTGCAAACCAGTGTGAACATGTGGGGAACTGAACTTAAGATAGGAAAAACGAGGAACTGGGAGTACCCGAAATGGACAGATTTGTGTATCCTCTCTTGGGATGGCCAACAATTGGAACGCATCACTGTCGCTGTAGTGGGAAAGTGTGTCGGATAAGGACCTGGGAGACCAGGGTTCAAATCCTTCCTTGGCTGTGAAGCTCATTGGGTGACCTTGGGCCAATTGCTGCCTCTCAGCCGAACCTACCTCACAGGGTTGTTGTGAGGATTAACCGAGGAGGGGGAGAACCGGTACATAGGCCGCCTTCAGGAAAAGGTGCCATATAAATGGTGGGCGTACAAGACGACCCCCAAATTTCCCAGTTAAAATATAGAGTTTGAGATATACTTGACCGCAGATTCTCCACCCGGCGTATAAGATGACCCCCGACTTTTGAGAAGATTTTCCTGGATTAAAAAGTAGTCTTATACGCCAGAATATACAGTAAATAAAACACTGGACGTTGTATACCAGGGGTCAACAAACTTTTTCAGCAGGGGGCCGGTCCACTGTCCCTCAGACCTTGTGGGGGGGGGCAGACTATTTTTTTTGGGGGGGGGGAAATGAACAAATTTCTATGCCCCACAAATAACCCACAGATGCACTTTAAATAAAAGAACACATTGTACTCATGTAAAAACACACTGATTCCCGGACCATCCATGGGCCGGATTGAGAAGGCGATTGGGCCGTATCCGGCCCCCGGGCTTAAGTTTGCTTATCCATGTTGTATAATGACCCTGGAACTAGTTAGCGCCCATTGATAAGCGTGATCCTCAAGGTGTGGATAGCGAATCTGCTCTATAGAAACAGCTTCCCCCCGCCCTCTCTTACCGTCACTGTGGAGTGAAATGTGCAGAACGAGGTGGAAGAAAGGAAGGTGGAAACCAGAGCAGCACCACTCCTTGGGCTCGATTTACGAAAGCTGGTGGGGTGGGGGTGGGAGGAGGCTGCCTTTTCAAAATATTTATCTTGCCTTGTCCCGGCTGGATTGACTGTAAGCTTATGGAAATCACGGAGCAGCCACACAAATGTTAATCAGCCCCAAGCCTTTGGAGGCACCGTTTGCTTTGTAAGCTCCATCTCACTGTTTACACACAAGGAGAGATGACTCAAGAAATCCTGCCGAGGCTTCTTCTTCTTTATTTTTATTTTTTTAGGGGTGGGTATATAGAGGCTTAGTAGAATGAGTAAGATGAGGTGAACAGGCAGTTTAAAGACCCCCCCCTCTCTTAAAAAAGAACATCTAAATTGAGCTAAGGAATGGGTGACTGTGGTTTCAGGAAAAGAGCTACAGTATAGCTTAGTGGCAAGAGCATCTGATCTGCATCTTCAGATTTGGTCCCCGGCATCTCAAGGCAGGGCTGGAATAGACTCCCTGTCTGAAACCCCGGAGAGCTGCTTCCAGTCAGTGTGGGCAGCTATGAACTAGATAGACTGCAGCTCTGACTTAGGAGAAGGCAGCTTCTGAATGCATCCAGAATTTACTGAAGTGGGCCAAGTGGTGTCTCTGAGCATTTGAAGAATCATAGAGAGCCAGTGTGGTGTAGTGGTTAAGAGCGGTATACTCGTAATCTGGTGAACCGGGTTCGCGTCTCCGCTCCTCCACATGCAGCTGCTGGGTGACCTTGGGCTAGTCACACTTCTCAGAAGTCTCTCAGCCCCACTCACCTCACATAGTGTTTGTTGTGGGGGAGGAAGGGAAAGGAGAATGTTAGCCGCTTTGAGACTCCTTCGGGTAGTGAAAAGCGGGATATCAAATCCAAACTCCTCCTCCTCCTCCTCCTCCTCCTCCTCCTCCTCCTCCTCCTCCTCCTCCTCTTCTTCTTCTTCTTCTTCTTCTTCTTCTTCTTCTTCTTCTTCTTCTTCTTCTTCTTCTTCTTCTTCATAGAATTGCAGAGTCAGGAGGAACCACGAGGGTCATCTGGTTCAATGCAGGAATTTCTTTTACGCTCATCATGTGGACCAGGAACTTGATGTTCACTTTAGATGGAAATCTGGAGCCCATATGGACTGGCATGTCCGTGGGTGGGAGGAGCCTAGCTTAACGGTAGAGAGCATGCGCCGTATGGACAGAAGGTCCCGTGTCCAATCTCTGGCAATGCCAGGCTGGGCTGCGAGAGACTCCCTGTCTGAAATGCTGGAGAGCTGCTGACCACCTGAGGGGACAGCACTGAGCTAGCTGGACCAAAGGACTGACTGGCTATAAGGCAGCTTCCTATGTTCCTAAGGGAAGGGCAACAGCTCAGGAGCAGGACACTTGCTTGGAATGCAGAAGGTCCCAGGTTCATGCCCTGACAAGACAGGATGGGTCATCAATGGCTGAAAGCTGATTACAAAGCATCCTGCTTCAAGAAGCATGACCGACCCATTCCTCCACTGCTTCTTGAAGGTCTTTCCATTCTGTCAGGATTTTATTTTATGGGGAAGATAATGTTTTATGATTTTTTTTTTTAATCTGTTGGTCTTATTCACATCCACATCATGCCTTGTATCCAACACAAGTCGTATTCGGACTAGACCCATTAAAATAATCAAGGTGACTAATTCGGCTTCATTAATTTCAATGCGTCTACTCTGGGTGGAAAACCTAGTTGGCGATAAACCCCCTGCATCTTAAGCACTCTTAAAAGTCTTGGCTCCCCCCCCTCCCAAACATTCTGGGAACTGCTGGTGGTTATGGGTGCTGAGAGTTGTTAGGAGAGTTCTTCCCCCATAGAGCAACAATTCCTAGCACCCTCAACAAACCACATCTCCCAGGAATGTTTGGGGGAAGTCATGACTGTTCAAGTATTATTTCTTTTTTTTTTATAGTGTTATATGAGTGTTTTTACCCCCCCCATCTATAAAAGTTTATCTGAAATGTTCTCTCCCCTTTGAAATTTTTTTGAACACAATTATCTTTCCTTGCTAATTGATGGGTGAAATTATTGGCACAGAGCTAGCATATGACAGGAAGTTGCTCCAAGAAACGGCGGCCATTTTCTCACGAGCAACTTCCTGTTTGGGGGGGGTGGCCTGGCAGGATGACTAAAGCAGCGTTTAGGAATGAGGGCGCCTGGTCTTGTGGATGCGGTGTAAGAGCAGGGAAAGTGCAGCAAACACCTTCCCACATTTCCCCCGAAGAATTTAAGAGGAGAGAGTGCAAGAGAGGAGGGACCTTTAGCCGGAGCCGTTTCCTGTGCTCTTGGAGAAAGCAGCAGCGACTTCCCAGGCTCCTGGAGTGGAGGGGGAGCCTGAGAAACCCAGGCCCTGACATCTGAAGCTAATGAGTGTTGGCGTATGAAGATGCAGCCAAACCGAAAGCTACATCCTATTTAGCTTTTAATTTGGATGTTCATAGAGTGGGTCTGCAAGACCCTTCCCACTTTCATCAGTGCATTTAAAATGGATCTGACTGATAGGAAATGACCTGATGTGGAACCGCATTACTTATGAACTTGACTTGAATACCATCTCTTCTCCTTAAGCAGATGCATTGAAAGGATTTGGCAAGGCATTCCAGGGCTGGGAAACACTTTTAAGGAGGAGGAGGAGGAGGAGGAGGAGGAGGAGGAGTTTGGATTTGATATCCCGCTTTATCACTACCCTAAGCAGTCTCAAAACGGCTAACAATCTCCTTTCCCTTCCTCCCCCACAACAAAGTGAAGTGAGTGGGGCTGAGAGACTTCATAGAGAAGTGTGACTAGCCCAAGGTCACCCAGCAACTGCATGTGGAGGAGCGGGGACGCGAACCCGGTTCACCAGATTATGAGTCCACTGCTCTTAACCACTACACCACACTGGCTCTACCCAGAAGTGGGGAACCTTTTCTTTTCCAACCTGGGGCCCACATTCTCTCTCAGGAAACCTTCCAAGGGCCACAAAACAGGAGTGGCTGTGGGCCACACACATGCCACGCCTCAAAAAAAAAAAAAAAAGGAGACCTTCTTTCTGTAAGCCTCTTGTGTTATCTCTGAAGAGGTGGAACGTTTGTGCAATTTTCCTAACATGCACCAGAGCTTATGAAAGCCTCCCCATTTTGCCAGTTGAGAAAAACCACTTTCACAGCCAGTTTCATGGGCTTGCAGTGTGTGCGTGTGCGTGCCAATGCTCAGGAAAAGAAAAAGGTAAATCTGTCTATTTTAGGTTCTCAGTTTCCCAATCTTAAATTCAGTTCTCCACATCAGTTTGCAATTACAAAAAAAGTCCACCTGAAAATCCATCTGCATTTTTGTATGAATTTCTCTCAATGTACACATTTGTTGGGATGCATTTTTTGCCTATCGCACACGTTTTTCAGAAAGCAATTTCCCTGAACGTAATGCATTTTGGGGTGTTATTTTAACTAATCAATGCAATTTTTATGCACTGTGCCCCAGTATATGCATTGTACTGCAAATTAGTTGGCTGGAGAAACACACTGCAAAATTCGGAGAAATGTGTGGATTTCAAAGGAAGGCTGTGATCCGGTTTGCGATTATTTTGGAAAGGGTAAATTACATAGATCCACCTTTAAATGAAAATGGAACCGAGTCTCTCCACCATCCTTAGCCTGGGATGGAGGACATTGGGAGCCTAGCAAATCAGCCGAGCATTGCAGTGGACTTGGACCTGGGAGACCAGGGTCCAAATCCACACTTGGCCACGAAGCTTACTGGGTGCCCTTGGGCTAGTCGGATCTCTCAGCCGAGCCCACCTCACAGGGTTGTTGCAGGGATTAAATGAGAAGAGCTATGTATGCCACCTTGAGCTCTTTGGAGAAGCTGGGATACGGATTGAACCCACCACCTTGACCTTCTTATTAAGGGGCATCTCTTTGTTCGACATCCCCGCCACCCTCCCCAATCTTGACACCTGCTCCTCACATAGATAATCGCCCTTCCTCTTCAGATTGGGCTCCGGCAGCGATGTCATAAAGCGTCCTTATCCATCAGCCCAGACTCCACTCGGGTATATATATATAAAGAATTGATACTTGGCTCTTGGAATAGCGCAAGAAGTCTATCTCTGATCCTTCGCGTAATGAAATGCCCTCTATGTAGAGTGAAATAGAGTTTAAACGAATGCTCCGCGGAGCCCCTGACAAGCCGTTTAACAAGATGTCCAACATCCCATTTCCTCGGCGCTTCCTTTCCCCTTAATCCCTTTGTGCTGAAACGCACGCAGGAGTAAGCACGTGTGAAATTGAGGCCTCTCTAATGCACACACACACACACACACACACACACAGAGCACGGAGCGCAGCGCCACGACAGCTCGCCAAAATAGAGTGTCTCTCGGCCTCGTTCCGTCAAAAGGAGCCGGCACGGCTTTCATCACAGCGCCTTCTTCTCCCCTCCCTCGCGAGAAGGCCAGGGGGGCTGGTGTGCTCCTGGAGCAAAGCAGAGCCGTCTTTCTCAGAGTTTGGGCATTAAGAGGCCGAGATCCCATCATTGTCGAAGGAGAAAAGGTCTCTGGGTTTAGGGTTTCCATAAAGGACTGGCCTCTCTTTGCCACTACCACCACACCACACCCAAGATTGGGGCAGAGGATCTGGGGAAATCGGGTAGATAAGAGGCAGAGTGAAGAGGGAACTGGGTGAGTCAGAGTTGGGGCCATGGGCAGAGTTATAGGATATGCAGGAAACTGAGATGGGTTATCCACTCTTCACAGAGATCGCTAGAGTTAGCTCCATTAAAATATATATATATATATATATATATATATATATATATATATATATATATATATATATATATATATATATCATCTTCTGTGAGTTCCTGTTGCCTCATTTGGTTTTCCTTCCCTCCTTCCTTCCTGAAAAGTAGTGAGAGAGCCTTTCATCTCCCTTGGCTATTCGTTCATTTCAAAGCTGAAAGACCTCTGCCTTCCCTACAGACCCTCTCGAGTGCTGAGATCAGCAGATGGGTCCCTTGTGGTTGCAGCAGCCCGGGAAAGGGCCTCTATGGCAGCCCCTACATTGTGGAACTCCCTCCCCACAAAGGCAGACCCTCCAAGTGTCCCTATTTTCCAATGCTGTTGGTCAACAAAAGAGGTGTAAAGATTCTGTGAAGGCAAATCTAAAAGAAAAAAAAGTAGTATAAACACTGACAACTGGGAAACGCTGGCCTGCGAGAGCTCCAGTTGGAGAACAGCCTTTACCAAAGGTGTCATGGGCTCTGAAGACACTCGAACTCAGGAGGCAAGGGAGAAACATGCTAGGAGGAAGGCACGCTTGGAAAATCCACACTGTGATCAGCTCCCACCCGGAAACCAATGTCCCCACTGTGGAAGGACGTGTGGATCCAGAATTGGCCTCCACAGTCACTTACGGATTCATTGTTAAAATCCGTGTTTATGGAAGACAATCTTACTCGGCTGCGAGTGATGGCCAAAGAAGAAGAAGTATTTTAAAGACCCGCCTTTTCATGATTGTGATTTGTTTAAAACTGTTCTTAAATTAATATAGTGTTTTAATGTTGCAACCCATCCTGGGACCTTAGGGGTGGGTCCAGAACATGAAGATGTATGGGTCCCAGAACATGAAGAGGTATGAAGAGGGTGGAGCAAAGACAGGAAAGGCAAAGGAGCCTCAGATTGCTTGGGAGGGACCTGGAGGAGGAGGAGACTTAGAGAACTGCTGGAATGCGGGGAATCTTCAGTCCTCACAACTGCCCCATTGGGGCAAGACCTACTGGGAAGAGTTGCTGTGCTTTTGTTGAAGAAAGAGTTAGTAATAAATCACAGAAGCTATAATAATAAATCACAGAAGCTATAATGTTGGACTTTGCCCCTGTGCCCATCCAAACCTGTCAAATTTAGCTTTTATTCCTACCCCAGACTTGTGGTTCTTCCTGGCTTCATATCCATGCTAGACTTTGCTCCAAGTTAGAGAGCTCTCCCTTGCCAGGCCCTGGTTGCATAGTGAACATTTCAGAAATGAAAACGAGGAACGTGATCTGGCTTTGATGTCACTGACATATTATCTAAAAAATCAGGATATGGACAAAATAAGTTGAGATACATTTGGTCCCTGTTTAGGGCATGCTAGCAGCCCCTTGTGCTGCTCTGGAATTCTAAGGAACAAAAAACAAAACAAAACCTCCAGTATGTTTTGGGAATCAGTGGTTAAAATCAGTGCACTTTTGAAAGGTTGAGTCCCCCATCTTGATTCAAAATGATGCCCAACTGTATCGAAACACAGATGAAAACCTGTGACGCTATCTTAAGAATTGTCCAAATGCATATTGAATGAATCCAAAACAGATAGTAGTAGAATGTCAAAGGAATGATTGTCTCCTAAAAGGCCAGTATTGGTTTGTTTGTTTTTAAAAATGCTTTAAGTCGTTGAGCACATTTTTGGATCAGAGACATTATAATTGCTCCTCTGTCTCTCTTTAGGTCTTCTCGTTTGACAACAATAACTTGGGAAAGTATGATAAAGAGATTAGTATGTTTGAAAGATTTCTATGTTACATTTGTCAACATAATAACCACTATACTGTTCTAATTATTACAATTAATTCAGTCCTCTCTTGTTTTGATACAAAAACCGAAAGGCTGCCTGTAATTAATTTGAATCAGTAACTGATGGGTAATACAGCTATTATTTGAATGCATTATTTAATATTTCTTTTTTTTTATAATATTTACTAAATAGAGCCTAAAAGGTTTTTAGAAAGAAACAAAATGAGAAACAAGGAACAGGCTCTGTAATGGGCAAGGCACCTGAGAAGTGTGCTAAGAGGAAGGCACGCTTGGCAAACCCTCACCGTGATCAACTCCCGCCCAGAAACCTATGTCCCCAGTGTGGAAGGACGTGTGGATCCAGAATTGGCCTCCACAGTCACTTACGGACTCACTGTTAAAACCGTGTTCCTGGAAGACAATCTTACTCGGCTACGAGTGATCGCCGAAGAAGAAGAAGAAGAAGAAGAGTCCTCTGAATGTGATTTGACTCAAACTATCAGCCCTTGCCATCCATGGTGGGTGGTGCTCATTGGGGTTGGTGGGGTGGAAGGCAGGGAGCCCAACAGTAGGCGAAGCCAGAGCAATGACAGGCAAAGCTAACTAAGTCTAGTTTTGTCCCCATCCTATTTTTTGGTGTTCTGTAAGGACAACACTGAGACTAGGGAGCAGGAGGAAGATTGGCTGTGCCACCCTCTGGCCCGGTTGAAAGTAAGAAGACAGGCAGCTGGGGGATGGCTGAAGGCCAACTCAAGTTGATGGGCCAGTGCCCCATTTGCCTGCATGGACCAGCCTCCTCTGCAGCGGAACCAATGGTCAGGGATGGTGGTAGAGAGTCCAGGAAAATATTGAGAGCCGCAGGTTCCCCATCTCTGCTCCTTAACATGCAAATTCTCTGGCCAAGCCAGGATCATGGTCTCGATCCCACAGGTACCCGGTGTCACAGACTGGTTGGATGCAGAGGAATGGTGGAAGGCACCATCTGGGGAACCCCCCCCAAAGGAACCCCCAAGAGAAGAAGGCTCAGAGCCCAGAGACTGGTGGTGGGAAAACAACGAGTGGTCAGAGGGAGAAGAGCAAGCAGACTGGGAGGTGGTGGTGTTGGAAGCTGAAGAGGCAACAGGGTTTAGTGAGCTAGAAGATGCTGTGGCAGAGAGCAGTCCAGAATCAGAGGCAGAAGTGGAGGCTGGAGAAGAGGGGAGCCAAGAGGCTGAAGAAGCCAGGGGGTCTCCCCCTCCTGCTGTGGCCAGCTGCCCTCCCTGCTGGTGTCTCAGAACATGAAGAGGTATGAAGAGGGTGGAGCAAAGACAGGAAAGGCAAAGGAGCCTCAGATTGCTTGGGAAGGACCTGGGGGAGGAAGAGACTTAGGGAACTGTTGGAATGCGGGGAACCTTCAATCCTCGCAACTGCCCCATTGGGGCAAGACCTACAGGGAAGAGTTGCTGTGCTTTTGTTGGAGAAACAGTCAGCTTCCCTGCCATCTTTTGAGTTGTTGCTGACTGATTCCTGACTCCAGCCTTTTCACCTGGCTGGCCACTGCGGGAACAGGATGTAGGACTAGGTGGACGTAGAACCCAGCAGGCTCACCGTATGTTCTTATAATATGTTCTTCTGTTCCGCACGCTCTCCAGACTCCATCCAGGTGGACAGGGAGGGAGTGTGGCCTTGGGGGTATGTGTCTCTGTACGGGCAGTACTTGGCTCGCAGACTTGAGGTGCCCCACCCTGCTCCAACCACTACACCACACTATTGTGGCTCCATTCTGGGGCAAACAGATGGACCTTACGTGCTGGAACTTCCCTCTGGTCTCAAATCTGTTTGTCACCAAGCGACTGAAATGGTCGCTCTTACATTTCATGTGAAATGGGAGAAGAAGTTGCGACGTTGAGTGTCCCTCCAACATTTGAACTATGCGCAACACTGTATTGACTCCATCTGTGTAAAAGCAATACATATATTTGTAACTGAACTGTGTGCGAACTGCTTTGATGGCTCACTGGTGATGAGACACATTAAATGCGGGGACCCGTTTTTATGTTTTTTAAGGGGGAAAAATGATCCAATATCGAGAAAAAACTGGGGTGATTAAAATTTCTGTGTTCTCATCAAACCTTGTAAATGAAATTGTCCTTCCCGGCATAGACTTATGAAGGCCAGGCCCCGTAAAGATAAACCTTTAATACCAGCTGAAGGGTGGGGGTGGGAGGGAGGGAGGGAAATATAAAAACCCAAATAACAAATTCACCCTCGCGGTAACGAGGAGGCAAACAAATACCGGCCTTGCTTTAAATAATGGAAGCCCTAAAGAAGACGTAGGGGAAAAGAGATGCATTTCCGTGCTTGATGAGAAATCTCGGCCTTTGCTTTGATTGTATCTCCTGTCTGGGCTGAAAAATTTCCCAAGACTCCTCAATTTCCAAGAGGATTTGGTTAGCTGGAACAATGAAAAATCAAGTGGAGCAGTAGCTCATCATAAGAGCAGAACAGCCTGCTGGATCAGGCCAATGGCCCATCTAGTCCATCATCCTGTTCTCACAGCGGCCAACCATTGTGAAGCCCACAAGCAGGACACGAGGGCAAGAAAACTCTCCCCTCCTGTGGTTCCAGCAACTGGCATTCAGAAGCATCACTGCCTCTGGCCATGGAAACAGAGCAGACCCATCCTGGCTAGTAGCCATTGGCAGCCCTCTCCTCCATGAACTTGTCTAGTCATGTTTTAAGCCATCTAGGTTGGTGGCCATTGCCGCCTCCTGTGGGAGGGAGTTCCACGGTTTAACCCTGCACTGAGTGAAGAAGCACTTCCTTTTGTCTGCCCTGAATTTTCCAACTGGCTAATAGCCATCGCACCTTTTTTCAGCCTGTAGTGTGTGCATTCATTTTTTGATAACCTGATGGAAGCTGCACGGCAGTGGTGGGTGGGGCCAGAGGCAGTGGCATAGTGTGGAGGGGGCACAGGGGCAGTTGCCCCGGGCACAAAATTGTTAAGGGCGCAAAATTTCAACTCCTGGTGCTGCCTCAATATAGCTGCATGCTTCCGTCGCTGGTCTCTGTTGAAAACGGCTTCTCCATGTGAACTAGGAAGTGACCTTTCCAGACAACAGAACAACTCTTCTTTTCTGATCTCTGCAGCTGTGATCAGTGGCTCACAATGGGGGGGGGGCGGGGTGGTGGAGGTGCACCCTGGGTGCCATGTCTGTGGGGGTGACAAGAAGGCACCCCGCAGGGGCTCGAGGTGGCGCGAGCAGCCATCTCGCTGCTGCAGCCGCATGTGGAGGCAAACCGCTATGTACAGGGCATGTGTGGCATCGCACGCATGCGCTGTACATAGCGACACTGCATATGCGCCCTACGTAGCGACGCCCCGCCCCGGGTGTCACAACGCCTTCATTCGCCCCTGGCTGTGATCTCCTGGGTGCTGCACACACCATTAGGCAGTTGAAAGTGCATGCGTACTCTGTCTGTTTCCCTCCTTCTGTGCGGCCCCGGGCACTGGCAACCCATGCTACGCCACTGGGCAGAAGCAAAAGCATGTGGAGCAATTAATATAACTTTTCCTTTGGTACAGTTGGCTAACTTCTGCACACACTCCCACAAAGCCCTCTCCACCCAAGCAAGCAAGAGGCATGATGAGAGTTCAAGGACACATTCCCTCACTCGAAGGTGTGGAGCATGGTCCGTGAAGGATGAGTCTTGGGAAGAGAAGGCGTGGCTGGAGAGTTGCATCCCTAGTCCTGACCTGGTACTGTGCATGAAACCCTTAGAGGACAAACCAGGCATGCCACAGGTCAAGGATCTTGAGAGGCAGGCAAGGTCCTAGTAATCCAGTGCTGAGGATCCCCTTGAGAGACACTCTGGGTTGATCCCTAACTTCTTCATGCAGCGTATGAAACTGTGGAACCTTGATGACTTTAAATGGGGATTAGATAAACTCATGGAGGAGAGGGCCATCGAAGGCTACTAGCCATGAAGGCTATTCTCATTCTCCATAGATGGAGTCAGTGGCACTTCTCAAAACTAGTTGCTGGAAACCACAGGAGGGTAGAATGCACTTACGTCTTCCCATCATTCCTGCTCTAAAGAAACCATCCCTGTGCCAACATTTGGGTGCACCACGCGAACTTTCTGATGGGCCCTTCTTTGAGTGACAGCCTTCTGAAAAACCCAGATGCCCGGAAATGGGGATACTTTTTAATCTTTTGGGGGCAGGGGGATGAAATTAGGATTTGGTGCAGTCATCTCCTCCTTGTCTCCAGTTACAAGCACCATAAATCGTTCCCTTTCTGGAGTCGCTGAGCGAACACCTTCCTGCCGTGGCGATGGGGAGGTCGGGAGGTCCATCGGGCAGGACGATTAAGAGATGCACATGGGCGATCTCGCTAAAAAGAAGAAAAAAAGAAAAAAAAGGTGGCTAGCTTTATTCCAAAGGACCAGGAAATGAAGCAATCAACACTTGGGAGGGGGGGAGAAGGAGAGAGAGAGAGAGAGAGAGAGAGAGAGAGAGAGAGAATAGGGGCTTTGAGGGGCAAAATGAACACCAGGCTCTCCTGCAAATGAGTCTGAAGGAGCCGGTCTCTGGCGGACTCTTTAATCTTCCTCAACCATGAAAGGACAAACAACCCTAGTAGGAGAAAGTGACGCTTCGGAGAGGCTCGTTTAGATAGGGTGAATGAATGAAAGTTTCGGTGATGTTGTTTGTTTGGGCAAATTTATCACTGGAAACATGCTTCTTATCAGCAGATGTGTGGGGTGGGGTGAGGGGGGTGAGGAAGGAGGCTTCCTGTATTCTTTCCTCTTTTCTGTCTGTCTCTCCCTCTCCACCCCTCCCTCTCCCAGCTTCCTTCTTTCATTTGTCTCCTGAAGCAGCTGGCAGGACACTTTTCATTTGCATTCTAACTCCAAGCTTCGAAGCCCGGCACATTCTCTGCGATACCGTTGCATCTCCTCTCTTGTCTAGCCATGATTTCAGAACATAAGAGGAGCCTCCTGGACCAGGCCAAAGTCCAGCATCCTGGTCCCACAGTGGCCATCCCCAATAGGAAACCATCAAGCAGGACCTCCAACCATGGAGGTAGACCATAGCCAGTGTGTCTGGCAGTCATGAATCTATGAATTTCTCTAATTTTCTTTTGAGGTCATCTAAAATTGTTCCTTGATAATTTGTCACCCCCTCCATTATGGAACCCAGAGCGGGCCCCCCGCCCCCTTGCTACACCCCTGCATGGTACACGGGTTAAGAGTGTTGGACTAGGCGCTTGGAGGCCAGGGTTCGAATCCTCACTTGGCCACGAAGCTCGCTGCGTGACCGTGGGCCAGTCGCTACATCGCAGGCTTGCTGTGAGGACAGAATGAGGAGGATGAGGAGGAGCTTACATGCTGACTTGAGAAAAGGTAGGATATCAGTGTGACAGAAAATAAAATAATGTGGCTCTTTAGCTGCAGGGGTGCTGGATCTGACAGCAAAATTTAGGGAGAAGACTCGATTCCTCCCCCCATCCCAAAACACCGAAAACTGTCGAAGTAAAATTGGAAGTTAATCCAGACCCTTCCCTTTAAAAGTTGCCAATTATTGGTCCGTTTTGAAGCCAGAGAGTGTCTACGGGTGTGTGCCTCTGTGTTGGAAGCCATTTGGCCGAAAATGTCAGAAACGTTGTCTTCAGAGATGGATTTTGCAGCTGTAAAAATGATCTACAATCTGCCCCCACCTCTTTCCCAGGCTACTCGGTCAAAAAAATGAGTGGGGTGGGGGAGAGGAATGGATCTTTTAAAGATATAGCTATCCATCTCCTGTTATTTACATCCCAAAATATCCGAGCACACCCATTTGGCAGTCGGGGGAATGTAGATTAGAGGGTCATTATTCCCCTGCTCCAATCCCCCCTCCCCGAAAGAGGTCCATTCCTTCCCCAAAATTAGAAATGAAAATGGTGGTTTTCTTAGAAAAAAGAAAAAGCCCAGCTGTAACTTGAATATGTAAAATCTCCTGGCTCCTAAGTAAGCCAAACTGCGTTGTTGCCTGCCAAAGAGCGTCAATGAAGGACAGGTGAGATGGGAGTATCTGACCGAGGAATCGGCCCTAAACAGCTATTTATATTAATGCAAAGGAGACCCGATGTTCCTCTAGTTTGATATATGCTGCTCTGGGATACAGTTTTATCCCCACCAGTGAGAATAAGAATGTACAGTTCATGATAGGGAAAGTGTCACGTGGGCGAGATAAAAAAGCCGAGAATGTAATGTATGTCTCTGCAATGTATTCTCTCCAGACCTTTGCTCAAGATCTGGGAATGACAACAGAGAAATACTTACTCAAGCTAAGACACTTCAGCTGGCTGAGTTCTCTCTTTTTCCTTTCCCCACTTCTCTCAAACAAACAAACAAACAAAAAATATTACTTGTGGGTTTTGTTGTGGTTTTTTTTTTTTTGAGAAAGCGATATGGCTTTTAAGTTGCGGATTCACCAGGAGATTATTCCCCCCCCCCAAAGCGTCTAGATTCATGGAATGTATTCTGCATCATCAACATTGTATTTTGTTCATTAATAATAAATAAATAAATAAATAAAAAAAACTCACTCCTCCTCACCCAAAAAAGTCTACTGGAACTGCTTACAAATCACCGGGGTGGCAGAGGGTGAGAAACAGTCCTCTCCCTCAGGCGAAGTACCTAAAAAGGCCACAACATAAAAGGGAAAAGGGTTGGGAGGGAGAAGGAAATGAAGAAACCCAGTGTCAGGTTTGTGGGATGTAACATCACTGTAGCAGTCAAGTACAACACTTCCTGTTTGCCCAGAGTGGACACACAGGGGGATGTTTCTCCAGCTAGGAGGACTTCCTATCACACCTGTCTGGAGCATCCTCCCCCCCCGCATGTGACCAGGTAGATGGGCGTGACCCTGGGAGACCCCATACCTGGAGACCCCATACCTGTAAAGAAGAGGTTAACCTGCAAAAAGAAGGCGTAAACTGAGGGAGGGCAGGGTGGGAGAAGCTCTGGAGCTGACTAAGGACTCCCAGGTAAGTTCCACCCTCTATTGTGTGTGCAGGGCAGTCCTAACCCTACCTGGTCAACTCCCCTGGCAACACCTCTCCAACTGAGATTGGTTAACTGTCTGAGGTTAGGTGGGAAGCTCCAGGTATCCAGCTTGGGGAGGCGAAGACGGGCTGAATTGCCGGGGATCGTGTAGGATCAAGGGGCTGTGTGCGACCCCGCAAAAGCACCCCCCCCATTTGAGGTGGGGAGCGGTCATTGTTTTAAGAGGGAATAAAGGGGAATTTGCCAGGAACAATCCAATCTGGACAAGCTGGACTGGATTGCTTAATTGAAGAGATTCAAACGAATCTACCAACTAGCTTCCAGCAATATACAGGGGAATGTACTCTGCTACCAGCTCAATGGCGTAAGTGAGGAAGGATAATATTTAATCAATATATCCTCTCCTACTACCCACAACATTCCCACAAAGTTCCTAGTTACAATGTGCTCTAATAGCTACCTGGGATTGAAAATGGTAACAGATGGTTACGTTATCCCTCTACTTTGGGAAGTACTGTGCCTCCGAATACCAGTTTTGGGGAATTCACAAGTGGGGAGAGAGCTGTTGTGCTCAGGTTCTGCTTGAGGGTTCCCCACAGGCATCTGACTAGGTACCATGAGGACAGGATGCTGGACTAAATGGGCCAATGACCTGACCCAGCAGAAATCTCTTAGATTTTGGCAGGGGGCACCCAATTCAAAAGTGCTCAGGTCCTGCTTTCCTCCATCTGGTCGGTCACTGTGAGAACAGGATGGTGGACTAGAAGGGACATTGTACGGTTCCAACGAGGGTCTTTCTACATTCTTAGGTTAAACTCCCAGTTCTGGATCTGGCCCTGTTTTCACTAATAATAATAATAATAATAATAATAATAATAATAATTTATTATTTGTACCCCGCCCATCTGGCTGGGTTTCCCCAGCCACTCTGGGCGGCTTCCAACAAATATAAAAATACATTAAATTGTCACAGATTTAAAACTTCCCTAAACAGGGCTGCCTTCAGGTATTTTCTAAATGTCAGGTGGTTGTTTATCTCTTTGACCTCTGACGGAAGGGCGTTCCACAAAGCGGGTGCCACTACCGAGAAGGCCCTCTGCCTGGTTCCCTGTAGCTTTGCTTCTCGCAGCGAGGGAACCACCAGAAGGCCCTCGGTGCTGGATCTCAGTGTCTGGGCTGAATGATGGGGGTGGAGACGCTCCTTCAGGTATACAGGACCGAGGCCATTTAAGGCTTTAAAGGTCAGCACCAACACTTTGAATTGTGCTCAGAAATGTATTGGGAGCCAATGTAGATCTCTCAGGAACAGTGTTATGTGGTTTTGATCTCCTGGGCAATTAGCTGCTAGTAGAATTTATGAACGTTAAAAAAAACAAATTGTAGGCTTTTACAGAAGTGGGGTAGATTGCAGGGATTTTGGGGAAAGGCAAGCGAAAGAAGGTAGGGGCGAAAACATTTCTGGCGGGAGGTTTTCTCTCCCTCTTGGTGTGAATTATTCGCTCTTGATAAGGGTGTCTCTTTCGTGGTGAAACATAGTACTAGCTTGGGGTCAGGAGTGGGAGAGAGGAATAAATAGGAAAAATAAATTTCTGTTTCCTTGCATGCCGTCCTCAGCAGTCAGCCTGGGTGGTGGAACATCAGAATGGAGGCTTCTTATCTGAGGGCCAATTTTCCCATTTGAAATATATATGGAGTATTGATTTGTTCCCCTCCCCCAATAAACACACTTACGTAAAGCCTGAGTTCTAATGTTCAGCTATAAAAGTAACACACTCTCCTTGAGTAATGGAGATACGGCCTGGGAAGAGGCAGCAATGGCTCCAGCTTCCAGGCTTTGAAAGAGGACTGGGCAAATTCATGGAGGAGATGGCTATCAATGGCTACCAGCCACAATATCTATGTCCTTTCTCCAATGGTGGAGGTGCAGGAACGGATTTAGACACCAGGAGAGGATATGTTGTTTAGTTATTATCTACACAACACTACACAAGAACACTACACAAGAACTACATACAAACAAAGACACAATAAAAAAACAATATGACCAAACAAAAACAACAAAAACAAAAATACCTATTTAAACCTATCTAATTTTCTATATAACATTGTATGTTGACTTCCTCTCGTCCTCTCTGGCTGTTTTCCTTGTAAATCATCTTCAGTAATTTCCTTACCTTTTTATATTCTAACTTAAAACTCTATTCTACTTATCTTATTTTAACTGCCTTATCATTACTTCCTATACTGTATTGCTAAATCTAATCTACCTTCTATATCTGTAGCCTACCTATTTCTACCTGTCTGCATTTAAATACTTATTTTATCATATTTTTTTTCAAATATACTTTAAATTTAGTCCAATCTTTCTCCACCGCGTGGTCCATCTGGTTTCGGAGTTTCCCGGTCTATCTTTCCTTGCTCATGTTAGTGAGATCAGCAGAATACCACCCTTTGCAGCTTAAACTTGGAAGCTAAGACAAGGATTGTGTTAGAAACAATAATCCAGGGTGCTTTAAGGTAGACTGGATTTTCCTGGTATTGCCCCTTTTCTCCCCCTTAAAAATAACAACCACACAAACACTGCTTTGTGAAGAAATAAAAGCAGCATTTACTTACACAATCTAGTCTCGCAGCAGCAGTTACAGCAGCAAAATGAAGGAGGGTTTGCAACTGCTATCCAAGTTACAAAAATACAAAATGTTAAGTTCAAAACTGCAAAGGTCAGACGTGCAGGTACAGTCAGCTTGGAAACATGATGGAGAAAGAGGAGGCTGCCCAGGCAGGAAGGAAGTGTGTAGTGTTGCAGCTTCCTGCCAAGGCAGACAAAGGATGTTCTCTCTAGGAAACTTTACAGCTCTGTGAGCCTCAGCCCCTCCACGTGCCTCTCTAGGAAAACATGAATTGTTGGTTTGACTGCAGTAATGTGGCACAGGAGGTAGATTAATGGGAGGATCTCAGTTCTTCCATCTCCTGAGTCGCACCCCCCCCCCCCGCCGCATGCTCCTTGGGTGTATAAACCTGACATGCTCACTGTGCCCCCCCCCCCATTGGCCACCATTCACCCCAATGTGCCTGAGAGACCTAAACACCACTCAGGCTCAGCTATTAATCAGACATTTTCCCAAATCTACTCACCCACCCTGCCCAAATGCCAAATTCAAACAAAACACCCAGCAGTGTGAAGTACCGGTAGGTTTAAAAGAGGCGACACGGATCAGTTAATGTCACCTCCCCCCCAAAAAAAATTCCTACTCAGTTCCCTTAAATACTGCAACTAGCAGAGACCACACTGCAAAAGGTGGAAGGGTGCGTCTCTTAACAAAAAGAGGAGAGAGTGCGGTGTGGAGCAGGTTCAAATACTCTGATCTCCAAATCTCCCCCCATAAGGCAAAGTGCCCCAATGCTGTTGCCCACATTACCCCTGCGGGAAAGTCCACGTCTCCTCTTCTTGCGGGGGTGGAGGGTATGGCAAATACACCCCCCAACAATACGGGGATGGAAAGAAAGCCTTAAAGTGCTTTTCCCCAAGCAAACCAGAGGATAAATCTGCAGTGTTGATGCAGCGTATCGCCAAGCAAAGATTAGATCTTTCCTGTGCTCCGCATTTGGAGAGTTATTCCAGAGACAGTTTGATTCCCCTGCTGCTATGACCCAGGTCCCTCCCCAAACCCCTATGAAAACAAAGGAACGGGGATAAAATTATGCACCCCACCTCCCAGAGCCTAGGCCTCTCTAAGCTTTGCAGATGACAACCCCGCCGCTAGATTTCCTGAACGACTGCAGCTGTATCTGAGGCTGCCCTCAAAAGAATGTTTGCTTAATTTGGTGGAAACAGTCAAGGCAAATAGTCCAGAAGATAAACGGGAACAGAAGAATATAGCAAAAGGATTTTCTCCTGTCTTACTGTGGTTTCATAGAGAATGGTATGGAGAAATCTGGTGCTGTGTTTATTCATGAAATATATGCCAGTCTTGGGCCTGGATTGAAGATTGGCAGTTCTGAGGCAGACCTGTCAACTCTTAAGGTCCAGACACAAGATAGATATATAGTGTGGAGTTGTGTGGACTGAAGATGGAACCAAGGAAAATGATGTACCAAGTAAGATTGCAAAAATGTATAAAACTAAATCAAATATGCGTTGGAAATGTAAAGAGATAGAAGGTACATTTTATCATATGTGTGAACTAGAAAGTCCTAAATCAGGCACCCCCAAACTCGGCCCTCCAGATGTTTTGGGACTACAGTTCCCATCATCCCTGACAACTGGTCCTGTTAGCTAGGGATGATGGGAGTTGTAGTCCCAAAACATCTGAAGGGCCGAATTTGGGGCTGCCTGTCCTAAATGATGTAACCTTTCTTCACAGGGGACTCACTCTATTCCCTTCCTCATTTTGGTTGCCCTTTTCTGAACCTTTCCTAGCTCTACAATGTCCTTTTTGAAGTGAAGCGACTGGAACTGCACACAGTATTCCAAATGTGATCATGCCACAGATTTGTATAACAGCTTTGAATTTGCCATTTTCGCTGCTGCCTCACACTGGCCGACGTCTTCATTGAGTTTCTCTTAAGACTGCAAGGCCTCCTTCCTGATCAGTCACCACCAGTTCAGACCACATGAACATATATGTGAAATTAATATTTTTTTTTTGCCCCAATATGCATCACTTTACCCTTGTTTACATTGAATTGCATTTACAATTTTACTAATCATTTGCTCTGCTTGGAGAGATCATCAGTACACTTGGCCACCTCATTGCTCACCCCTAATTCCAGATTATTTATGAACAAATTAAAAAGCACAGGTTCCGATGCTGATCCTCAGGGCCTCCACTTTCTGCTTCTCTCCATTTGGAGAACTGTCTATTTATTTCTGTTCTTGGCTTCCAGAAATTTAACCAATTCCTGATCCACAGGAGGACCTCCTTTCTTATTCCTTCACTACTAAGCTTACTCATGAGTTTTGGGTGAGGCACTTTGCCAAACACTTTTGAAAGTCCAAGAACATTAGGTCAAGTACACACATCATTCACGGACACCACACCAGACCATGGTTTTCCACTAACCATGGTTTAGAACCCAAAGCGCGGTTTTGCACTTCCAAAACATGCGACAGGTAATCCCATGGTTTGTCTGCTTTTGTCTCTCATCCTCTCAACATCCTAGTTCATATATTCAACCCTGTCTCTGCAGCAGATCAACCTAGGAGCGGGATTCAGACTTTATGACCAACTGTGGTTAGCACAAACCATTGTGCCACACTGAACCATGGCTTGCCAGATTAGGGCAACCAGTGGTTTGCTCACACTGACCACACACCAAACCATTGTCAAGCTTCCTAAAGCCACGGTTTGGTGTGACATCAAAATTGTCCCAGGGAGTGTGTTGTGTTGTCAATATTTTGGAAAGCTCCGTTTCCCATTGAAATCAACTCCCAGTATTGAAAACATGTAAGGTGGGTGGAGGACCTGTTTGGGTACATCAGGGAGCAGTAGAAACAGTTAGATCTTCATAGAGTCATAAAGAAGTAAACAGTAGACCGCTATGAAGATGTATTGGGCCCTACAGTCCCATTGTCTTCAAAAGGAATTAAAAACAAATTGCTTTGGGCCAGCACATAATTTAGAGACTCGCGGCAATTTTATGACTTGCTAATGTTCCTAATTACATGCCCGTGAAAGGCTTAATTAATTGGGGGGATGTAGCAAAAAAGAAGAAGAGGGAGAGTGGAAGAGAGAGAGAGAGAGCGTGAGAGCGTGTGAGAGCAAGCGAGAGAGCGAGAGCAGAGCCTTGTGTTTGTTATCGTGGTTCCGCGGCGTTGATTTTACTGCCTACGGAGAATTTAGGGCCTCTCTATTTGCACAAAGAAAATGCTAGAGACTCTTCTCTCGGAGAGAGAGAGAAAAAATAGCACATTAAGATCAACCCCTTGCTGCTATCTAATATACTTGCCTCTACTTAACCGAAAGCGCTGGTAATCATATTTTTTTGCAAATGTTGGTGCCGTTAATTGCGCTGGGAGAGAAAATAGGTTCCACTCAGCTGGTCATGGAAAATTTTGAAAATCTTTTTCCCCCTCTCCCCTCCCGTCTCTTCCTCCTGCTCCTCCCACCATCCTGCTCTCAGCACTCTCACTTCGGAGGGATCCGGGGAGCGAAGCCCAGCTGGAGGTTGCAACTAGGGAGCAGGGCGTGCGAGAGAGCCCAGAGATTTATATAAGAGCCAGAGAGATGTTTGTAGGTCACCTAGTCCAGGAGTCGGGAACCTCAGGCCCAGCTGCTGAATGTGGCCTTCCAGGTCTCTCGACTTGGCCCTTGAGACTCTTCCAAGGCTCTGCCCTCTCCCAGGCCACACACCTCCCCCCCCCCCAGACCACACCACTTCCTCCCAAGCATCCTCCTCAAGCGCTTCTGTCTGCCTGAACTGTATCCTTGAACAGTGCCGATCTTGCCTCTAGCTTTGGCATGACATGAGTTGGAGTCAGGAGCAGGGAAGGCTGATCCACTAGCAGCGGCGCTGCCACATCCATCTCAACCTGCCCTCAGCACAGCCCCTACTTGCTTTTCTGCTTAAGGTAAAGGGACCCCTGACCATCAGGTCCAGTTGTTTCCGACTCTGGGGTTGCGGCGCTCATCTCACTCTATAGGCCAAGGGAGCCGGCGTTGGTCCGCAGACAGCTTCCAGGTCATGTGGCCAGCATGACAAAGCCGCTTCTGGCAAACCAGAGCAGCACACGGAAACGCCGTTTACCTTCCCACTGGAGCGGTCCCTATTTATCTACTTGCACTTTGACGTGCTTTCGAACTACTAGGTGGGCAGGAGCTGGGACAGAACAATGGGAGTTCACCCCGTGGCAGGGATTCGAACTGCCGACCTTCTGATCAGCAAGCCCTAGACTCTGTGGTTTAACCCACAGTGCCACCTGGGTCCCTGCTTTTCTGCTTACATACAACCAATCAGTGGGAGGCTCTGATTTGCATTAGTTGTGGCTTTACCTACTGTTGGTCTCCCTGCTTTCCACCCTGCTGGTCCAACTGGGCACCAACCACCACTCAGAAATAGCCCAATGAGGGCATTGCCTCCTCTGCAGTCTTGTCTTTTCTTCCTGGTATGTTTCTGAGCACAATTCAAAGTGCTGGTGCTGACCTTTAAAACCCTAAACAGCTTCAGCCCTGTATACCCAAAGGAGCATCTCCACCCCCATCATTCAGCCCGGACACTGAGGTCCAGCTCCAAGGGCCTTCCGTCACTGCAAGAAGTGAGGTTGCTGGGAACCAGGCAGAGGACCCTTTTGGTACTGGTACCTGCCCTGTGGAACACCCTCCTGTCAGATGTCAAGGAGATAAATAACTATACAGCTTTTAGAAGACACCTGAAGCCAGCTCTGTACAGAGACGTTTTGATGTTTTATTATGCTTTTATATTTGTTGGAAGATGCCCAGAGTGGCTGGGACAACCCAGTCAGATGGGCAGGGTACAAGAAATAAAGTATTATTATTATTATTATTATTATTATTATTATTATTATTATTATTATTATTACCATCACGACCATCAGTCTTTCCTCTCCTCTCCTGTTTTGACAGTTAACATTCCATCGTTGCCGGAAGACACTGTTCAGTCCTCAAAGGGTTGTTTTGTGTGGCTTCTTTTTGCCCCTTAGGTCTTTAAAACACCTTTTTTAACTTCTGAAAAGCTTGCCTTTCCCTGAACGTGTTGATATACCTCCCTGCTGTCACTCAGTGGTCCTGTCTGGCTGAGTTTGGTATTTGAGAAGAGAAGTGGATAAATGAGTCTACTCTCTCAAGGGCGTTTAGGGGGGAAACATGGCAGCCCTCCTCCATGTAGCTGGGGTAACCTTTGAAGGAATTTTAAGGGTCCCCTCAAAGCATACATTGCCAGCTCTTTGATAAAAGGTTTTTATCAAAGCGATGAGGGAGAAAAGTGTTTCAGTTTGCATTTTAGGCAAACCTAACTTACCGGTTAACCCCAGGGACGCAGGTGGCGCTGTGGGTTAAACCACAGAGCTTAGGGCTTGCTGATCAGAAGGTCGGCGGTTCGAATCCCTGCCACGGGGTGAACTCCCGTTGCTCGGTCCCAGCTCCTGCCCACCTAGCAGTTCAAAAGCACGTCAAAGTGCAAGTCTGTGGAGAAACGCCGGCTCCCTTGGCCAATAAAGCGAGATGAGGGCCGCAACCTCAGAGTCATCCGCGACTGGACCTGATGGTCAGGGGTACCTTCACCTTTACCTTTAACTTAAACCCCACTTTCCAGGGGGCGAGGACGGGGGCAGGGGAGAGGCACAAACCGTAACACAGCCATTCATTTCTCTGATTTTTTGCTTTTCAGTTCTCCAGCCAAGAATTGCGTACATAAATGTACATCCTGGGGGTGAAGTCGATGTAAAAAAAATGTGTGGAAAATAACATACAAAAATTGCATTGTTTTAGGAGAGATTGCCTTGCAAAAATGTGTGTATTGGGCCAAATTGCATACAAAGGTGTGCATTATGAAATATTTGCACAAAGATGTGGCTAAGAACATAAGAAGCGCTTGCTGGATTTGGAAACAGGGTTAAACTGTGGAGCAATTCTAGAACATTCCAAGTTCCACTTGTGTGAACCAAGATGGATTTTTTTTTCTTAATTGGGTGTGTGTGAGAGAGACAGCACAGAAACCAATCTACCCCTCACAGAGAGCTAAAACAAAGCAGTTGAAAAATGTATCTTAGAAGCTGAAGAAATGACACTTTGCAGGCTGGCAAAAAGCTTGTTTTGTTTGTCTTTCAGGGTGGGGGAGAAGCAAACGAAGTCTCTCCCTGACCGCTAACCCCAATTGGTATACATTACAAAATATATTGCAACGTTTCAGGTCGGAGACAAAAGAGCAGTTGATTAACAGTTATTTTGATCTTTTGGGCGCGTACACACACACACACACACACACACACACACACACACCAGGTAAAGGTAGAGATTAGAAGTGATATTGGTATTTTTCTCAGCTTGTCAAACCAGTGGTAAAGGTAAAGGGTAAAGGTACCC
This sequence comes from Lacerta agilis, assembly GCF_009819535.1. Lineage (NCBI taxonomy): Eukaryota > Metazoa > Chordata > Lepidosauria > Squamata > Lacertidae > Lacerta > Lacerta agilis. The sequence goes on from NC_046326.1 coordinate 37,617,608, forward strand.
CTGACCATTAGGTCCAGTTGCGGACGACTCTGGGGTTGCGGTGCTCATATCACTTTATTGGCTGAGGGAGCCGGCATACAGCTTCCGGGTCATGTGGCCAGCATGACTAAGCCGCTTCTGGCGAACCAGAGCAGCGCACGGAAACACCGTTTACCTTCCCGCCGGAGCAGTTGTTGTTGTTGTTCAGTCGTTCAGTCGTGTCCGACTCTTCGTGACCCCATGGACCAGAGTACGCCAGGCACGCCTATCCTTCACTGCCTCTCGCAGTTTGGCCAAACTCATGTTAGTAGCTTCAAGAACACTGTCCAACCATCTCATCCTCTGTCGTCCCCTTCTCCTTGTGCCCTCCATCTTTCCCAACATCAGGGTCTTTTCTAGGGATTCTTCTCTTCTCATGAGGTGGCCAAAGTACTGGAGCCTCAACTTCAGGATCTGTCCTTCTAGTGAGTACTCAGGGCTGATTTCTTTGAGAATGGATAGGTTTGATCTTCTTGCAGTCCACGGGACTCTCAAGAGTCTCCTCCAGCACCATAATTCAAAAGCATCAATTCTACGGCGATCAGCCGGAGCAGTACCTATTTATCTACTTGCACTTTGATGTGCTTTCAAACTGCTAGGTTGGCAGGAGCTGGGACCGAAGAACGGGAGCTCACCCCATCGTGGGGATTCGAACCGCCGACCTTCTGTGGTTTAACCCACAGTGCCACCCGCGTCCCTCAGACCAGTGGTAACCACTTCCTAATGCCAACAGCTGTCTCTCAGACACTTTGCCATGATATAGAATCAGAGAACTGTAGGGCTAGAAGGGAACCCTAATGGTCCCCTTGTGCAACCCACTCTCTGAAGACTGAAGAGTCTTGCGGGTCAGAAAAAAAAAATACATTTTGGGGGTTAACCGTTTGAAAGATTCTCTCCCTTGTGGGATCGCCTTGGCTTGTCCAAGAGGCATGGAGGGCCACCAATTTTTAAGAGGGGGGTTAGACAAATTCATGGAGGATGAGGTTATTAAGGTGGGTTAGGCACAGTGGCTATGCTCTCTCTCCTCTGTTGGAGGTCTGCTGGGAATTGCAGGCGTGGGGAATGGCTGCTGCACTCAGGTCATCCTTGCAGACTTCCTATTGGAGCATCAGGTTGGCCACTGTGAGAACAGGATGCTGGACTAACCATGAACATCACTAGTCCTTATGCCTATGTCCTACTTTCACTGCTGAAAGCAGCTTCCTTTTGATCACCAGATGCTAGGACTTGCAAGAATAAATGTGTTTGCAGAAGGGGTTGGGGGGTTATTGGTTTGTTCTTGTTTTTATTATGTACTTTGTGTTTTTATCTTGTTTTTTCATAATAAAATTGTATTCAATTTTTTGAAATCTCAGACACATTAACTCCAGGTCCAATATACGTTTCTCTTACAGAACAAAGAAGGGGACACCTTTACCTCCATGGTGATTTTTATTCCCACCCATATTCTGCTACATTATGTGTCAAACTATACCTAATACGTATTTCCTCTATTATGTTTATTGTCATTTTCAATCCGCTGCTCGCAATTCAAATCCTGCCCACAGTTTCATTTCACTATAGTTCCTTCTCAAGTATCCAAAAAAAGGTTCCCATTCTACAATAAAAAGGTCACTTTGGTCTCTCATTCTTTTTTAATAAATTCATTTATAATTTTCATTTATGTACATTTCAACAAATGCTCAACAATAATTCTGTCATTTGAAACCTCGACTTCCTCCTCTTTCTGCGGTTCCTTAAATTTATTTCCATCATTTCCTGCATATTCTAAATTATCTCGTCTCATTCTTTTATTCATCTGTTTTCATACATGTTTTTGAAACTGCAAGTTATTACCATAATCCTGCCAATGTCTTAATCTGTTTTCAATCTGTTTGTTTTCAATAAACCGCTTGCATTCCCTTATAAAAAGTTTGTTGTCTTGATTTCTTATTCTTCTGGTACATTTCGCCATTTCTGCATAATCCAGAAGTTTCGGTTTCCATTCTTCTTTCGTCAGGACTACTTCTTCTTTCCAATTTTGGGCAAATAATATTCTTGCAGCTGTCGTTGCATACATAAATAGATTTCTAAACTGTTTAGGTAGTTGTACTCCTATAATAGGGATGTGGGTGGCACTGTGCGTTAGACCACAGAGTCTAGGGCTTGCTGATCAGAAGGTCGGCAGTTCAAATCCCTGCCACAAGGTGAGCTCCCATTGCTCAGTCCCTGTTCCTGCCCACCTAGCAGTTTGAAAGCACGTCAAGTGCAAGTAGATAAATAGGTACCGCTCCGGCAGGAAGGTAAATGGTGTTTCTGTGCGCTGCTCTGGTTCGCCAGAAGCGGCTTTGTCATGCTGGCCACATGACCCGGAAGCTGTTCGCCGGCTCCCTCAGCCAATAAAGCGAGATGAGCGCCGCAACTCCAGAGTTGGACACGACTGGACCTAATGGTCAGGGGTCCCTTTACCCTTTACTCCTATAATACCCAAGAGAAAAGCTTATGGTTTTTTAAACAAATGTGTTCTGGTCCAAGGGAAATCCAAGAGGCGAGGTCCAGGTCCAGTCCAAAGTCTAAGGAGTCACGAGGGGTCAGTCTGATGAAGCTGAGGCAGGGTGCAGGGCAGGAAACTAGGCGAGGTCAGGAACAGGTACACGGGCAGGACCTGGCAAGCAGCAATGTTGCTCCCACAACCTGGGGCAGGATCAGACCGCCCTTTTATCTCTGCCGAGGTAATGGCCGGTCCCGATCCCCCGATGACTCACCACCTTGTCTCGCCTAAAGGTGAGCACTCCTCCTGCGAGTACTCGGGTCCCTCCTTCTCTCAGCCCTGAGTCCCTGCAGCTTGAGAGACGCCGGAGGGTTACTGGACCCAGGAGCCACCTCAGCCCCAGCCGGAAGTGGGCCAGCTGCTGGTGACGACCGGGCTGATGGCAATGAGGTATCCCCCGCATCTGGAACCAGGGCAGACTCAGGCCCCAAACTCGGCTCAGCTGGTGCTTGTTGCGGGGGAGGTTGTGCAGACTGAGGCTCCTCAGAATCAGGCCCCAGACTTGGTTCAGCTGGTGTCCCAGGCAGAGGATCCGGTGCAGGCTGAGACTCCTCTGGTTCTGAGTCCGAGCCTGAGTCCCAGGCCATCACAAAATGTTACCTTTTGGTCTGCTGTTCTTGCTCGTATTTTTAATGTTGTGAACTGCCCTGAGATCTACGGATGAAGGGTGGTTTACAAATTTAATAATAATAATAAAAACGCAATAATAATACGCAATAACCTGTTGCACTCAGGTTGCCATAGATAGCTATTTCACCACAGAGAGAGCAGAAAGCTGGACTAGGTAGGCCACTGGCTTGATCCTGCAAGGTTCTGGTTGTGCCTGTATGTACTCAATGGGCCTGCTTTGCCATGAGTTGTCTTAAGTCTCAATGAGTTCCGTTGGAGCTGCATCTGAGTAGACACGAGCGTCTTTTGGCACCGTGGACTCAGATCCGACAGTTAACGGCAGAGCAAACCCAAACCTTTGAAGGATGGTGACCTTTGGTCCCGGCCCAGCTGGATTCACACATTAACACAAACAACGCAGGCGGGGAAGAAAGTGGAAATTCCCTGCTGGTGTAGCGAGAGGCACCTGACCTCCCTCACACCTCTCCCACAAGGGAAGCCTACTCAACTGAAACATGTTGGCTACAGTTGAGAAGATTGATGCCATCGCGCTTCCCTTTTGTCTAGCTACAACACAAGCCCTGCCGGGAAGTCCTCGGCGTTTCAGATGATCTTGAAAGGGGTTGAACTCTGGCCTCTGCGGAGATCATCGTCCCAGGGTCCCAGGAAGGCTGTTTACTTTGGGGGCTAACATGATACCCCTGATTTGCTGTCTCGACAGTTTGGAGGCATTATGGATTAGCTCAATTTGAGTAAGGAGGACAGATTAGTACCATCTCAGCACTCCTCGGCGGTGGTGGTAGGCTGGGGCAGGGGGAACGCGGGACGTTGCCTTTGAAGGAGTTTATCCACAGCTCTGCAGAACGGAGCTGAGCGTGTCCGCAAACGTGCAGCGAGATCCTTTAATAAGTCAATAAGTCAACAAAATATAGGGACACCGCAAATCTTCTCTGAAGAGTCCGGCGGGTCTGAAATACACTTTTGGGGTTAGCTATTTCAAAGACTTTCCAATGTGAGATCACCTTGGCTGTCCAAGAGGCATGGATGGCCAACATTTTTTTTTAAAAGGGGGTTAGGCAAATTCGTGGAGGATTAGGTTATTAATCAAAACAGAATAAAAAAAAATTCTTTCCAGTAGCACCTTAGAGACCAACTAAGTTTGTTCTTGGTATGAGCTTTCGTGTGCATGCACACTTCTTCAGATACACTGAAATGGATCTGAAGAAGTGTGCATGCACATGAAAGCTCATACCAAGAACAAACATAGTTGGTCTCTAAGGTGCTACTGGAAAGAATTTTTTATTTTATTTTATTTTTTATTTACTATGGCAGACCAACACGGCTACCCACCTGTAACTAGGTTATTAATGTTGGTTAGCCACTCTCCTCTGTTGGAGGCAGTAAAGAGATTTAAAGACTGTCCCAAGGCAAATCTAAAAAAAAAAAAAGTAGTATAAACACCAACAATTGGGAAACACTTGCCTGTGAGCACCCCAGTTGGAGAGCAGCCTTGACCAAAGGTGTCATGGGCTTTGAAGACACTCGAACTCAGGACGCAGGGGAGAAACGTGCTAAGAGGAAGGCCCACTTGGCAGATCCACACCGTGTTCAACTCTCGCCCGGGAACCAATGTCCCCACTGTGGAAGGACGTGTGGATCCAAAATTGGCCTCCACAGTCACTTACGGACTCATTGTTAAAACCGTGTTTATGGAAGACAATCTTAATCAACTACGAGTGATCGTCAAAGTGAAGAGAAGAGCCTCTGAATGTCAGTTGCTGGGAACTGCAGGCGAGGGGAGTTGCTGGTCTTCCTTGCAAACTTCCCATTGGGGCATCGGGTTGGTCACGGTGTGAACAAGATGCTAGTCTAGATATATGCTCGAGGAGCCTCTGTTAGCACCTGTGCCTTGATTCTGTTTAATTGATGGATGGATTGCGTTTATATCCCACCTCACCCCCCTAAAAATGCTCAAGGTGACACCCATGGTCCGTCCCTTCCTCATTTAATCCCCACCACAACCTTGTGAGGTAGTTAGGCTAAGAGGCAGTGACTGGCCCAAGGTCACCCAGTGAGGTTTATGGCCAAGAGGGGAGTGTCTTGGTACGACACTCTAACCACTACACCTCCCTGGCTTTCAGATGGGAAGAGTGTATCATGGGCCCCAGTGATGTATATGGGGTTGTACATGCCTCGTGCATGATCACAACCATTTTCATGAAATCAAGCCAATTGCTAAAATAAGAACCCACAATCGTTTTCTCCTTGCTTCCCCCCTTCTCTTTTTTTGTGCCTAGAATGCATTTTTCCCCCGAATAAAAAAAAGGTAATATTTTATGGCATTCATTAGAAAGAGCTACCGGCTCAAGGTAGGGAAAGTAGGCAGCCTGCCAATCAATTTATGGAAACGGGCAGAGGACGTGGGGTGTTTGGATGCCCATCTGAATTGGTTCTTGTTCACGTCAGCACATCTGCTTTGAAGGCAAAGGTGCCCTCGTGCAGGCAGCTCGCAGCCAAACCTGTCCATGTCAGCACTATAAGGCGAGGTGAGGAGTGGAGGAGGAGGAGGGAGGAGGGAGGGAAACCAGCACCCTGGGATGGGCAAAGTCACGGAGAAGAGCCTGGTGGAAAGATATCAGCTCCTGTCGCCTCCTTGCCTCTCTTGCGTGAGGAAGACTCTCAATTACGTAGTATCTCCGATTCCCTCCTCCTGGCGCATTTGCATCGTGTTCTCTTGAGAGCCAGCAGTGGTGTAGTGGTTAAGAGCAACAGACTCGTAATCTGGTGAACCGGGTTCGCATCCCCGCTCCTCCACATGCAGCTGCTGGGTGACCTTGGGCTAGTCACACTTCTCTGAAATCTCTCAGCCCCACTCACTTCACAGAGTGTTTGTTGTGGGGGAGGAAGGGAAAGGAGAATGTTAGCCGCTTTGAGACTCCTTTGGGTAGTGATAAAGCGGGATATCAAATCCAAACTCTTCTTCTACTTCTTCTTCTTCTTCTTCTTCTTCTTCTTCTTCTTCTTCTTCTTCTTCTTCTGGAAACCTCTGGCTTGTGGGACAAAGGTGGGCCCCCAGTCTTCTCTGTTTGGCCCTCAGGGGTCTCCCACAGACCACGTGTCTTGCTGGTACCTCCTTCTGCATCCTCATTGAGTGCTTTCACCTGGATGGAAAGTGTCCTTGGGTTGGTCTTCTTGCCATCCCAAGAAGAACATCCATTTAAAGTAGATTGGAAAATGTTTATTGAATATATTGGGTGTGTGTGTGTGGATTGTGTACACTTGAAAATGTTGGCAGCATTAAGGTAAATTCAACAGTGTAAATAAGTTTTGATGGATGTAACAATGGAATACTGAATGGTTTTAGTTTATGTAAAATACACAGGGATTTGTGTTATACCAAAATGAACCACGGAAAGAGAAGAAGGGGAGTCACGGATACTTTAAGGTTATTTAAATCAATACTCTAAATTGTAAAACAGAAAATTTAATAAAAATTATATTTAAAAAGGGGGGAGAAAGTGTCCTTTCAGTTATGTAAACTTTGCGATGCAAAAGGCGCAGTTTGTGTTTATAAATTAGTTTTCCAACCTAGGTTTGGGCTTCAACTCTAAATCATTTCTTTTTATAAGAGTCATCATATGAAAGCTACTTTCAGCGGCACAAAGCCAAAAATGAAACAGAGAAAATTAGACAGACACACACAGAGAGGAGAATATCCCAGGAAACCATTGCAACAATAATTTTAAAATCTCAGACAAGAAATGCTAGGAGGTGGGCGGGGGGGGGGGGGAATCACCACCACCACCATCTCAACAGAAATCAAAATTAGAGTGTTATTAGAAAATTTCATTAGGACAGAACAGATTGCTAATGAAATTACATTCTGGCTTTTTCTCATACCCCCTCGTATTAAGTGGATTTGATCAGTTGATGTTCACACAATTAATTTTGCCTGATTGCTGGGGAATTACCTTATCGACAAGCACATTTTACATTTCTTATGGAAGGTTCCCCCCTCCCTCCTGGGCATGTGGGTGTTTGCATTTAAAAAGAACCCCCCCCCCCACAATTTAAAGTACAATCCCCTGAAAGTCTCGCTAGATGTAAATTAGAAGCTTGCTGGATTGAGAGCGAGAATCATAGAATCGTAGAGCTGGAAGGGAACCCCGAGTGTCATCTAGTCCAACCCCCCCGCAAAGGAATGCAGGCATAGTTCTGGAAGATTCTGGCCTTGAGTGTCCGAGATTCTGGGATTCATTCCTGGATTTGCAAAGAGGCTGTTAGGTAGTGGGTGGACACAGCAGACGACACAGAGATTTTCAAGCAGCTCTTGCTTATTCTCAGGCTAGAACAGAAGTGAGCTGAAGGGCTCAGCAGCCTGCTTATATAGGACTCAGCTACAAACAACTTTCTGTAGTTACCCAATCCCTGAACGTCACTTTCAATCCCTCATTTGCATGTGCGGACCTGAGTGAAAACTGCAGCAGAATGAACTATATACACACACCCCTAGTGGCCTAGGGTGAGAATTTCAATACATAACAGAGGCATTGACCTGCCAGAAGATATCAGATGTGTGCACTTCATTTCTTCCCTCCCTTCTGCTACTTCCCCCCTGCAGCCCTCCCCTTAGCAGCTTCCCTCCCAGGAAATCCAGTCTCAGGGCTAGGCTTGGAGGATATAGCTCTGTCGTTTAGCTCGTGCTGTGCTAGGAGCTGTTGAGCAATTCAGTTTGGTTATATAATAATAATTTATTATTTATTATTTGAACCCCGCCCATCTGGCTGGGTCTCCCCAGCCACTCTGGGCGGCTTCCAACAAATACTAAAACACATTAAAATATCACAGATTAAAAATTTCCCTAAACAGGGCTGCCTTCAGGTATTTTCTGAATGTCAGGTAATTGTTTATCTTCTTGACCTCTGATGGGAGGGTGTTCCACAGGGACGGCGCCACTACCAAGAAGGCCCTGTGCCTGGTTCCCTGTAGCTTTGCTTCTCGCAGTGAGGGAACCGCCAGAAGGCCCTCGGCGCTGGATCTCAGTGTCCGGGCTGAATGATGGGGGTGGAGACGCTCCTTCAGGTATACAGGACCGAGGCCGTTTAGGGCTTTAAAGGTCAGCACCAACACTTTGAATTGTGCTCGGAAACGTACTGGGAGCCAATTCAGATTTTAATGTGAACTTACATACCCGGTCAGGGCCATGGCTCTTGCGTTGAGGTGCAAAGCCCAGAGAAACTTGAGGGGAGGGAGCGGGAGGCATAGATGTAAGAAATGTGTTAGAGGGACGCACAGATCTGAACTTCCGGCAACATGGTGAAACACTGAGAAGCCCCCTTGGGAATTCGGGACTGTGCATGAGTGGTGAGGAGCCACGATGGCGTGAGGGTTTTTGTGACAGTCCCGGCATTTTCGAGGCAGTTGGACACCGTGTGCGTGTGTTTTAAAGTCCCATGAAAATTCATCAGCATGAAACACGTAATCTCGGGTTCGTGGGTTTGAGGCCCATGTCGGGCCAACCCCCCCCCCCTGTATAGATGACTCTCGTGGTCCCTTCCAACTCTTATGATTCTATGACATTTCCAAGTTTAATCCTAACATACACATTTTGCCTAACATACACACTTGTGCAAAACAATGTCCCTTTATATACCGGTAATGCAGTTCTGTATGCTGTTTCCCTTAACCTTTTAATAAAATGCACACACCAATAGCAGTACATGCATTCTTGTACACGTGACTTGCTTGGAGAACCGCGCTGCAAAATTCGGAGAGGCGTGAATTCTGAAGAACGGCTCCGCTTCGGTCTGTGTATTGTTTTGGGATGTATGGATTTAGTTGGTTAGCCTTGAAATGCAAACTGAACTGAATTCTCCCCCATTTCCCTGGTCAAAACCCTGGTTTTGACCTGAGCCTTGAATGTTCTCCACTCCCTTAGAAGCAGTAAGAGCCAGTGTGGTGTAGTGGTTAAGAGCGGCAGACTCGTAATCTGGGGAACCGGGTTCGCGTCTCCGCTCCTCCACATGCAGCTGCTGGGTGACCTTGGGCTAGTCACACTTCTTTGAAGTCTCTCAGCCCCACTCACCTCACAGAGTGTTTGTTGGGGAGGAAGGGAAAGGAGAATGTTAGCCGCTTTGAGACTCCCTAGGGTAGTGATAAAGCGGAATATCAAATCCAAACTCCTACTCCTCCAGGGCTGGCGCCTCCATTAAGGTGAACTAGGCAATTGCCTAGGGCGCAAAAATGGAGGGGGCGCTGGCCAGGCTTGGGCGGGGGGGGGGGCTAGCAGCAGCTTCTCCGCTGTAGCAGAGAGGTGCTGCTTGCCCCCTACACCCCCCCCAGCTCCTGCTAAAGCAGGCTTTGGCGGGGGCGGGATGGGTGAGCAGCAGCTTATCTGCTACAGTGGAGAAACTGCTGCTTGCCTCTCCACCACCCCCACCTCCCGCTAAAGCAGGCTGTGGCGGGGGGCGGGCGGTGGGGGGCACCAGAAGGTGGTCTTGCCTAGGGTGCCAGAAACCCTAGCACCGGTCCTGTCCTCCTCCTCCTCCTCCTCCTCCTCCTCCTCCTCCTCCTCCTCTTCTTCTTCTCCTCAGTAGTCCAGAGAGGTTTCCTCCTCATATCAAAGCAGGCAGCTTTCCAAGCCGAATGCCTGACTTGCCGAGGCAGCAGAGGCCTCCCGTTTACAAACTAATATGCCGACGGTGGTGAGAAGCCTTTGTGGAGACGCTCTCGGCTTTATGAAGAAGCCTGCTCCTTGACTGCTGAACTGGCGCCGAGCGCTGGTCTCTCCATTTGCAGAGATCTGATATGTTTTGGTGATTTATTCATGACCGGTGTAGTGAAAAATTAGAAAAGTCTAGAAGGCCAGCCGTGGCGCCGAGATCCCTGTGTGAGATGCGGCTCTTCTCCTGAACGACGGCGGGGAAACTGTCACAGACACCAAGTATGCTTTACTCCGCGTGGAATCTTTCTGTTAATTGCGGCTGAACTCAGAAGCAAGAGTTGTGCCTCATTGCAACTGCTCCATTGATGGGGAAAACTTGACCGAGTCAACGAAGAAGACAGATCCATGAGAAAACTGCTGGGCTGGGATTCACACTGCAATGCCACACAAGCACAGGAAACGCACCACATCCGAATTCGTGGCACAGAACTCTGGTTTCAGCTTTCATAATTTTTTTTAAAGGTTTCTAGTCCCTATGGATGCAAGGCAATACTTGAAAACTGCAGTCCCTGCTTCAGTCACTGGAGTCTCTACAAAAACCCACCAGCTTTCAAATGTGAATTTTCACTTAATATTCACAATTTGTTCTTTGCAGTGTAGCCCAACATATACACATTTCTGCAAAGCAATATTCCCTAATAAAACATACTTATGATTATTTTCACTGACATATGCACTTCTATGCATGCTTTCCAACAATACGCACATTTTAGTAGACGTTATTTGCTCGTAGAGCTGCATTGCAAAATTCAGAGAGTGCGAATTTTGATGGATGGTTCACGTATATATTTTTAGGAAAAGCAAAGTTAAGTAAGTTTGCCATTAAATTGTGAGCTGAATTTCTCCCCTCCCCTAACAGGACTGCACTAACCCCAATAAAAATTTCAATGCATTTTCAGAATTCATATTTCCCAGTGTTTACATATTTCGCTTTGGAGATCTTATCTTGCAGGGTCCTGATTTTTTTTTTGGGGGGGTGGACTGGGCTATGTACATCTCCAGTGCGATCCCATGTCTACCCAGAAGTGTCCCTGAGTTCAATGGGAGTTACTCCCACGTTAAATACGGACAGGACTGGAGCCTCAAATAAATACAGCTGCAGTCTCATACATGCTTGTTTTGGAGTAAGTGCATTGAAGTCAGTGGGACTTACATCTGAGTAAATGCATACAGAATTGTGCTGTGATAAGGGTCCAGCGGGGTGGAACAAACCCTTCTTGCAAAAAGGAAGAAGAACCCCTTATAGGATCAGGAGAGATTTTACTGCCGCTTCTGTAGAACAGTAGCCTTGTAGAGTCACGATCTTGACCTTTGAACCCGCTACCCTGCTAAAAAAAGCAGTCAAGTCCACCCAGCCAATCAATTATCTTTATGACTTCTCTGCAGCCAATCACCTGTTGATTTATCCTCTCTCTTACGCCGAGTTGACCTAAGGGTTTGAGTCAGAGCCTCTTCCTTGGCACCGGCAATGCGTTGACGGTGATCAAAAGCTTCAGACTTGAACTCGCATCTTTCTTCTTCTTTTTAATGCAAAGCTGTTGGCAATCCTCTGCGTACTTGTCTCAGACTCTGCTTCATGTTATAATCTGAAAAACAGGGGACAAACGCCGGCACCCTGTCTAACTTTTGTGCGTAACATCTTCAGTATTTCATCTGATTGGACTTCCTTTCATCAATTAACATCTGTGCGTATCATCATTGATATTTCATCTGACTGGACCTATTTTCATCAATATCTACAGGAGCCTGGCTAAAGAAATTTAAAGACTGAGATTGTCCTGTTGCACTCACTTGAATGAGTTTTCTGTTTGTGGCTTCTTTGTTAGACTTCTTGTATTGCTCTCTCTTTGGTTGGACTACCAATATAGAATTCAGAACGTGGAATGGTTTGGTAGATTTGTGTGCGCCGTTTTTGTGCTGCTTATTGTATACTGATTTTACCACGAGTATTGGCAGCATAGGTTTATTTTTTCAGCATAATCTGATTCTAGGCTGGACTTTGTCTCGATGTGTGTGTGTGTGTGTGTGTGTGTGTGTGTGAGAGAGAGAGAGAGAGAGAGAGAGAGAGAGAGAGAGAGAGAGAGAGAGACTATACCACGCTGAACTCCTTGGAGGAGAAGTGAGTAAGGAAGGGGATCAGGAGCAGCCAAGACCCCAGGTCTTCCACAGAAGAGAGAGAGTTTTGATGGGTGTAGCATGTCATGAGAGGGCATTGCAGGGCTTAGAACACCTTTGCCCTCCATTGTCAGAGGCGGTAAGCCCACGACTGCAAGCTGGTGAGAATGCTCTTGTATGGAGGGATCTGTTTGCCAGGACTGTGCATGGCCTCCCTGGGCCAATGCTTTGGAGCAGACCTGACCTGACCTGGATCTGGGACCCAAACTAATTCAGAAGCCTTCCACAGTGTTGAAAACCCAAATTGAATATAGGGCACATTTAAAAAATAATAATGCATTTCTATATCTTGCCTTCCCTCCCAGGAGCTCAAGGGGGCACATATAGTTCTCCTGTTCCCCATTTTATCTTCACAACAACCCTGTGAGGTAGGTTAGGCCAAGTATGAGTGAGCGGCCCAAGGGGATTTGAACCCTGGTCTCCCAGAAGGAGATGCATGCAAGGATCTCCTGTGTGTGTTTCCTTCTCCCCTCCCCTCCCCTCTTACTCCCAGACCACCACCCCTTTTGACAACCCTGGATCACTCTGGATCTGACCTGGGGGTGGCTCAACCCACTCTGGCAGGATCCTGACTTGTCTCCAGTGGGCCCGATTCAAGTTGGGATCTGGGATCTGTCTGCGCACAACCCTAACACTTGGCCACTGGCAGAACTTGGATGCTGGATTAGATGGGCAGAGAAATTGTGCTGGCCCCAGGGGAGTGTCCGTGTAGCAAGGTCCAAGTCCAGTCCGGGGTCAAGGGATCCAAAGGAGGTCAGTACGGCGGGGAGCAAGGCAGGGAGCAGGTCAAAGTCCAAGGCACGAGGTTGCAGGTTGAGCACACGCTTGCAACTAAGTTGCTCACGCAACTTGGGCTGGGTCTGGCTGGCTTTTATCTGGCCCTATGCTTAGGGCCGCCCCGATCCTCTGGAGACTCGCCTCTCCTCCGGGCCTGGAGGCGAGCACTCCTCCTGCAGACACTTAACTCCCTTCGCCTCTCTGCCCTGAGCCTCTGTAGCTCAGGAGAGGCTGGTGGGTTACTGGACCCAGGGGATGCCTCAGCTTCCTCTGAAGAGGCTGGGAGTGGAGCACCTGCAGGCAATGGGTCCTCCCTCCCATCAGGAGCCAGAGCAGACTCTGCTGATGCCTGCACCTGGGGATCCAGCACAGGTGGGGATCCTTCAGGCTCAAGCCCTGGCCCCGGCTCAGCTGGTTCTGGAGGCGGGGAATCCTGTGCAGGCTGGGATCCCTCAGGTTCAGCATCAGAGTCTGACTCCCAGGCCATCACAGAAATTGTGTGTGTGTGTGTGTGTGTGTGTGTGTGTGTGTGTGTGTGTTTTCTCACCTCCTCCTCTTTCCCAGTCATGAAAGGTACAGGAGCCCACCCACCACCCCCACCCCTACTTTGCATCCGACCACTCAAATTCTGAGCCGGCCACAGTAGAAATAACAGGGCTCCGTTACGTGAACCTAAAACAACACAGCACTTGGCCAGCCACTCATTCCTGGAACACAGAATAACCAACCATTACGTCTGCTTTCCAAATGGAAACAGAGCTACGGCTGGTTATTCCCGACACCTTCTCTGTCTGTAAACTCTGAGGGGGGGGTGGGGAATGATGATTATTAATCCAAGGGGGAGAAGAGAGGAGGGAGAAGTAAGCTTGGGGGAGAGGTGACAGCGGCGTGGGGTGGAGTTGGGGGAGCGAGCGAGCGAGCGAAGGCAGCGGAACCATTAAAGGCAACATTTCTGCAACATCTAACGGTTTTTCATAATTACACTTCCAATTCCATATCATGCCTCCCCCGTCATTACCATCCCACCGTTGGCGCGTGCCGACTCCCGACCGGCAAGGGTACTGTGTTCAGCTCCAGCTGAGTTCCTGTTCTTTCTTCTCATTATGAACAATTCACTTGTGGGCTTATTAACCACTTGCTCCCCCCTTCCCCTCCCCTCCCCAGCACACCAACCCACACACACACACACACACACACACACACACCCCTCTCTCCCAGCATGCCGTGTAAAGGAGAAGAGTAGCTCCAAAATATTGTTAAGGATAGATCCGCCTGCCCCATTTAATTCCCAACTGGGGGGCTCAGCGGTTCTTTTTTGCATTTGCATATTTTATACGGCACATCCAATGGCAGCAGGAGGAAGGAAGGAGCCGGCCTGTGGGGCAGATAGAGAATCTAGGGCACTTTTTGGGTGGGGAGGGAGGGGGGTCTCGGCATGGGGCAGGGGAATCTTTTTCGGCAGAAGGAGGCTCGAATGACTGCTCTTATACAACTGCAAACCGAAACCAAAAAAGCCCACATATTCTAAGGACATTTATTCAGGGTGGCCTGTGCATTGCTTTGCTGAGGACAGTCCTCTGTTTGAAGGCATGAGAGCACAAAAAAGGCCTTGCAGGATCAGGCCAAAGGACCATCTAGTTCAACATCTGCACTAGCTCTGTTTTGTCTCTGTTGCCGGGCAACCGATCTCTTAGGTTGAGGTCTTCTCCATCACTGGCAGCTTCCCCATAAGAATGGGGGCCCTGACATAATGCCACAGGACATCCCAAGGAACCAGGAGGTGGGACCGAACACCCTCTGAAAATTCAGGGGGCGTGGCCCCCTCAAAAAATACATGGGGGGGGGGCTGGAACTGCCTCAGCCCCTAGGAGTCAGAGCCTATGATCACTGGCAATTTCATTCTTTTAAAGCAGGTTGGAGAATCTCAGGCCTGCATGCGGCCCTGCAGGCCTTGCTACCTGGCCCTTGGAACACCCCTAGTCCACACCCCCTTATTAGCCCTGCTTCACACCTTCCTTGAGTGTATTTGTCTGCCGGGAATGTGCTTCTGAACTCTTGCTTGCTTGTGAGAGTATGTAGGAACTAGCCTACTGCACAAAGGTAAATTCTTCATTCATTGCCCCACCCACTTTTGCCTCTGGCCCCGCCCACCATGGGCATGTGGCCTCCAGAAGCTTGCATGGTAGGCAATGTGGCCCTCAGACTGAAAAAAGGATTCCTTTCCTCTGCTTTAAGGGGAGATTCCAGGGATTGAACCTGTGGACTTTTGGAACGCCATCATTAATAGGAGGTCTTGTCCCCATGACACAGGTGCGAGGACTGAGGGTCCTTGCCTCCCCATCCCCTCTCTAAGGCTCCTCCACTCCCAGTCCCCCCCCCCAGTCTCATACTGCATCTGCGTACAACTAATATCTGTTCTGCTCTTTTCGTTTCCCTGCATGTGCTTGGAGACATGGGGGAGGTCAGGAGGGGGAGACTCCCTGGATTCGTGAGCAGCCTCTGTCTTGACCCCTCTCCTCTCCAGTCTCTGCTTCAGTCTCAGAGTCTGGACTGCTCTCTGCCACAGACTCTCCCTGCTCACTAAACCCTGTTGCCCCTCCAGCTTCCGACACCTCCCTCCACCCTGTTTTCTCCCACTGACCGCTCACCATCATCCCACCACCAATCTCCTGGCTCCGAGCCTCCTTCTTCTGGGGGTTCACTTGGGGGTTTCCCCAGCTGGTGCCTCCTCCCACAGCTCCTCTGCATCCAGCCAGTCCATGATAGGCCGTCCCAACATGTCACTGGTCCAATGCATGTGACAGGCCACACTTTGGACCTTGTTTTCTCAACTGGGCGAGAAGAGGGTGATCTGAAAGTGGGGGATACTGACATCAGTCTCTTGTCGAGGTCAGATCACTTCCTGTTGAGATTTAGGCTTTCAGCACTTTCCCTCCTTTGCAAGGCTAGGCAACCTGGAGTCCTCCAGGTGTCATTGGACTACAACTCTCATTGTTTCTGGCTTTTGGCCATGCTGGCTGGAGCTGACGGGAGTTGCAGCCCAACAACATCTGGAAGGCACCCGGTTGCCTACCCCAGTTCTAATGTTTTGTTCCAAAACGGAGAGGCATGTCCTCTCGTTGAGCAGCTGAAAGCCCGCCTCTTGGGATTTGATGGATGTTTGCAAAGGCGACAGAGCAGTGGGACGCTCAGGACCCCAGCATCCTGTGAGTCCCAAAATGAACGTTCTGCAAGGGTCTGTGACGAGCAGCTCCTACGGAATGATTGAGGGGTCTGACATGCAGCAATTTTCTAGCACAGTTGTTCAAACGATTCCCAAATCCTCGCTGTTGTAAAGCTGATAGGGTTGGGTTGAGGGGGGGGGTTGTTTTGTGTTTTTTTGAATAGGATTTTTGGAGCTATGTCTCCCCCTGCCATCCCTGCGACTTTGGTCATGCTCAGCTAGTCAATAAGTTCATTCATATTGCAAGTCAAGACCTCCTCGCTTGCTCTATCTGCAAGCAACATTTCGGAATAGTAGGGTGGTTGCTGTTTTTCTTTCTTCTTTTTTTAAAAAATGCCTTGAATAAAGTTGCAGGCAGTGAGCTGGTGGTTGAAACGCGATGAAAAATTGTTTGCCAAACTCAATGCCCCGAAGATACTTGTACCGGACAACAATTACAGCCCCTTAATTAACTGGAATTTCGGTTCTCCCGTCGACCGTGGCGTGTCCGGCACTAAAGTTATGCCACCGGTGATGTCTGGAACTGGTTAATGAATATAAATCAAATGGTTTATAGTTAGCAAACGTGTAATAGAGTTGCAATGAACAGAATTCCAATGTGAAATGCCTGAGGATAGGAACATGCTATCCATTATACACATACACACACTTTTTAATTTCTACAAGCAAACGACGTGACACCAAGGGAGATGTCTATATATGGGACAGCAGATGTTCCAGGAGATAGCAGGAGGTGAATCGCCAAACTGGACTAGCTGAGGGAAACTTGTTTGTTGGAGACCCTTGCAAAGGGAGCTGGTTGACTTCTCTCTCTCTCTCTCTCTCTTTCTCTGCCCCCTCCCCGACTTCCCAAGCAATTAAGCGCTGTCTTATTGGTTCAGTCACATGGCTGTTTTGCGTGCCGCTTGGGAGCACGCCCTGAAGGAAGAAGGAAGCATTGAAGGTGACTTTTGGAGTCAGAAGTCATGTCAACGGGGACATCCGGCAAGAACCAGAACTCAGAGTGGCCCCAGGCCAGTTTGAGCTAATGCAGAAGTGGGGGTCTCCAGATGTTGCTGGACTCCAGCTCCCATTAACCCTGACCCATTGGGCCAGGTGTGGGGAACCCTTGGCCCTCCAGATGTTTCTGGACTCTGATCCCGTCAACCCTGACCCATTGGCCATGCTTGCTGGGGCTAATGGGAGTTGTAGCTCAGCAACATCTGGGGGCTACAGCTTCCCCACTCCTGCATTGGGCCATGCTGGTTGGGGCTGGTGGGAGTCAGAGATGAACAACATCTGCAGGGCTATAGCTTCCTCAATCCTGAGCTAGAGATGATAGACTTGGACTAGTAACCTGCATATATTTGACTACTTGGATTCATCACCTTTGGTTAAAAGCCCAGCTAAGGGAGCTTCCTTCTATCAAGTCATACCATTGGTTAATCTAGTTTCTTCTTGACTCTGACTAGCAACAGGTATCTATTAAAATGGGTGCCCTCCAGAAATTGCCAAATTACAACTCTCAGCACCCGTAGTTCTTGGCTGTGTTGGCTGTGTTCAACCTGAGTTGGAATCCAGTAACATCCCATTGGCTATCTCTGATGTAGGAAGTCTTTTCCTAACCTGATCCAGAGATCTTGGGGATTGAACCTGGGACCTTTTGCTTAGAAGGAATGCAGTCTACAACTAACCTTGTTGTCACCCAACCAGGGGTGGGTCACAGTTCTGAAATGAGCTTTTACAAGGGATGAGTAACCAAAGTGAGACCCACAGCTTAGGAACTCAACCGCTCCTTTTGTAGTCCCAGCAAGAAACAAGAGGACCCCCAAGTCCCTCTTGGGGTCTGCTGTAGTTGGCTGCATTCAGCTTGATTGGCCACCAGGTTGGCACAGTCCTGTCACTAGATCTCAGGTTCTTCAAGTCAGATTGATTGGGCAGGAGGTTCAGGACAGACAAATGGAAGAACACAGAAACTGCCTTATACTGAAGCAGACTGAATTGGTCCATCTAGCTCGGGTCTGCCCACACTGACTGACAGCAGCTTCCCAGAAGTCCAGGACTCCTTCCAAATCCAGGAAGCGACAGATGGGGCCAGAAATTGGTGGCCCAGGAATCTCCTTTTTCAACATGAAATGTTTCTAGATCTCTTGATTGTGGAGATAGGGATGGAAGCATGTGGGAAGAGCTTCAGGAATCTTAGGAGGGCTGATGAGAATTACCCATGATGGAGGGTGGCATTCAGGGCAATTCATAGTGCAAGTGCCCAGGAATGGATTTGGGGGCAAGTAACCATAAAGAAGGCTGATCGCCGAAGAATTGATGCTTTTGAATTATGGTGCTGGAGGAGACTCTTGAGAGTCCCATGGACTGCAAGAAGATCAAACCTATCCATTCTCAAAGAAATCAGCCCTGAGTGCTCACTAGAAGGACAGATCCTGAAGTTGAGGCTCCAGTACTTTGGCCACCTCATGAGAAGAGAAGACTCCCTAGAAAAGACCCTGATGTTGGGAAAGATGGAGGGCACAAGGAGAAGGGGACAACAGAGGATGAGATGGTTGGACAGTGTTCTTGAAGCTACTAACATGAGTTTGGCCAAACTGCGGGAGGCAGTGAAGGATAGGCGTGCCTGGCGTGCTCTGGTCCATGGGGTCACGAAGAGTCGGACACGACTGAACGACTGAACAACAACAACAACATCTCAAGCGACGTTGTGGAATTCCAGACCTAGGGAGGGGCACCTGGCTCAGGGCATGCATGAACTCATGTCATGTCATGAATGATACTGAATTATCAACTGGGGGAGGTGGAGAAGAGTCCAAACTGTTCTCCTTCACTTGTAAAGCTGATTAGTGCGGCCACCACTGCATTAACGCCTGTTGCTGTGCCTTCCTCCTCCCATTCACGGGGAAATTTACAATATCAGTGCTCATTCAACAAACACAACATGTGTGAGTGATTGCAGGCGATTGTGATCAGACCTGTGCATGCAAAATTTATCATCGTACATGACAGGGATAAATGGCACTCGCGGGTCGTGCATCAGAGTCATGAAATGGGCTCCCAGTGCAATATACAAATATATATGTATTCCAAAGAGAGGGGGGGGGGAATGGAAGGTAGAGTCCTCTTCAGCAAATGCTCTCTCAGCTGGGCTGTCATTTGGTCCAGAGTCAGGGCTGTGACTCAGTGGGTACATCATCTGCTTCTCATGCAGAAGATCCCAGGTTCAATCCCCGGCAGCAGCTCCAGGTAGGGCAGGGAATATGCCCTGCCAGAAACCCTGGAGAACTGCTGCCAGTCAGTACTGAGCTAGAGGGACCAATGGGTATAAGGTGGCTTCCTATGACCTTCACATGCACCCTCTCTGGCACCAGTGGAGGCAGACTCAATGAAGTTCAAATTTGCATAATTCATGCAAGCTGCAGAATTCTGTCAAGGCTGGTGCAGAATTTTGAGATTTCAAGAGCAGCCCTGCTTTGGGTGAGGTAACCATGCTGGACTAAACGGTCCTTTGGTCTAATCCAAAAGGGTCCTTTGGTTATTGGGTTAGGAAGCTGTCCTATAGACCATTGGTCCATTTCGCTTAGTCCTGTCAATGCTGACTGGAAGCAGTTCTCCAGGATTTTGGATGGGGGCCTTTCTCAGCCATGCCTGAAAATGCCATGGATTGAACCTGCGACATTCTGCAGGCAAGGCAAGTGATCTAACCTAAGGTGGGCAAAGCACATGCGTCACAGAAGGTTAGTTGCATATATATATCCCACTTTCGTTGTTCTGAGCTCGGACCAACATGAAAGGATGGAGATTGCCCCCAGTTTATCCTCACACCAACCCTGTGAGGTAGGTCGGGCTGAGAGAGGATGAGTGTGGGTGACTGGTCGAAGGTCACCAAGCGAGTTTCATATCTGAAATCCCAATGCTGTGTGGATATCTACTTTTTGGAAACCCAAAACAGTTTCCCCATCACTGATTCTTCTTCTCCGCCATTCACAATTCCATCAGGTCAAATATTCCCAGACAGCCCTTAGTAATTAACCCACTTTATATTTCTCTGCCATCTTCTCCCAGCTCCTCCTTAACTTAAGCAGAACAAGCAAAACCTCTGCTGGTGCTCTGTTACTTTCAATCGAAAATAGGTAGTGGAGGATGTGGAGGCAAAGGGTCATCACTAAGGTGACAGAATCCTGCCATCACATGCCCAGGTTATCTGGTTTTCTATGGCCAGGAAAGCTCAGAATGCTGAGTTCTGACATGTTGCTGTATCCTTGGGTCATCTGTTAAGGAAGAGCTATAGCTCACTGGGCAAAGCATCTGCTTTGCATGCAGAAGTCCCAAGTTCAACCCCTGGTATCTCTAGGTAAGGCTGGGGAAGACTTTTGTCTGAAATCCCGGAGAGCCGCTGGCAGCCATTGTCAACATTACTGGGCTAAATGGGCAAGATGTCCTGCCATTCAGGCTATATTATATTTTGACTTGTCCTTCATTTGCAACTGCCGTTTTGTCCTGACTACTGACTGGTCCCACAGCTCCCAGTTGACAGCTCCCGGCTTGCTCCAGACTGCTGCTGTGTCAAGAGCGAGCCAGCAGTGAATCAGACTGTTTAAGTTGGAGTTAACTCTTTATTAGCAACAGGTAGGTAGCTGTGTGTGAAAGATAGGTGTGCCTGGTGTGCTCTGGTCCATGGGGTCACGAAGAGTCGGACACGACTGAATGAGTGAACAACAACAACAACAACAACAACAACAACAACAACAACAACAGGTAGCCGTGTTGGTCTGCCATAGTCAAAACAAAATAAAAAAATTCCTTCCAGTAGCACCTTAGAGACCAACTAAGTTTGTTCTTGGTATGAGCTTTCGTGTGCACGCACACTTCTTCAGATACGTGATCTGCACAGACTTGGAGGAGTGTCAGGCCAATGAGCACAGCAGCACATCCCTGGTAGGTCTTGCTTCATGGATCAGTTCCCAAGACTGAATGTCCCCACCTCTTCAGGGTTTCCCCCAAGCAATCAGAGACTGTTCCTGTGCAAAGCCAACCTCTCCTCTGCGCTTTTCATGTCTCTTCTGGTTCTGGGAGACTGAGGGGGAGGGGAGCTTGTCACAGCAGGAGGGGGAGACACCCATGACTCTTCACCAGCCTGACTTATCTCTGTCTCTTGGCCTGCCTCATCCCACTCTCCTGCTTCAGATTCTGCTTCTGCTTCTGGGCTTCTTTCTGCCACAGACTCTCTTAGCTGTTACCTCCTTAGCTTCCGACACTTCCCAATCTTTTCCCTCTGACCACTCATCATCGTCCCACCACCATTCCCCAGGCCTTGAGCCTTCTTTCCTTGAGAGTTTCTCAACTGGTTTCTCCCACCATTCCTGTGCACCCAACCAGACCATAACATACTGGTGCAGCAGCCCAGACAAGACAGATGTCTAGTAATCTTATCTCATGGAGGGATTTTGAGCCCCTAACTCTAAGGAGGACAGGTCCCAAAGGCTTCCATTTCAAGCTCCCATAATCCCCGTTCTAAACCAGCTGCGCTGATTGCCAATTCATTTCTGGGCCCAATTCAGGCTGCTTGGATGTAGGGTCGAAAGTCTTAAAGGACTTACACTCAAAATATCTGGAAGGCTACTTCCTCCCCTTACATACCCTCCTGGGCATTAAGATTGGCAGAGGGGGCCCTCTTGGTAGTTCCACCAGCTTTGGAGGATCAGGGAATGGGAGTCGATGAGAGGGCATTCTCTGTGGTGGCCCCTATGGTGTGGAAGTCCCTCTGCACAGAGCTGTGTCTAGAGTCTTCATTGTATCAGTACTGCTGTATGCTGAAGACACACATGCCTACATCCTGGCTTCTGACACCTGGGACTTATTTTTTAGGACCCACCCTATACTTCTGGTTGTGAATTCTTTTAACCAATTTTAATATTGTATTGTTGCATTGTTGTAACCCAGCCTGGGACCTTAAGGCGAAGGTCAGGTAAGAAATCAATCAATATAGAATAATTCTATGCCTGCCCTTAGCAGCAGTAGGAGTAAATAGTGGGCTGTATCCAGTGAAGCTAGCTTAGAGTAGACTCATTGACTTGCCTTAGTTGCGGCCATTAATTTCACTAGGTTGAGTAGGGCGAGAATTAGATACAACCCTGCGGGTCAAAACAACCCCATGGGATTCTGGGATGTTTGTCACGCTCTCTCTTTTAAGTGGTTCTGTAAGGATCAGGCAGTTCCAAGTACATTGCTGACACCAGCCGATTCACGTTGTCGGGGTCTTTAATTCGGTCTTCAATCAGGTCCTCGAGATGGCCAGATGCATGATGGCATCCCGTGAGCTTAGTCATCGAAATGATGCACAACCGATTAGCTTAACCAGCAATTTGGCCAATTCAATTTCCATGGATGGTGGTCTGCACAAGCTACAGGAGAACCTCACTTTTTAATAATAATAAAAACCAAAACCCTACATAATTAAATCAGAAGTGACCCCAATGCCAGTAGAATAAAGTCCCCAGCTTCTCTCTGCTTGAATTGCTCAATTCTCTTTTAGCTCACAAGAAGCTGTGGATATAGAATCACAGAACTGTGGGGTTGGAAGGGACGCAAAGGGCCATCCAGTCCAACCCCATGCAAGGCATGATGGCTTCCATTCCAGTTCTTCACTGAAGCACTGCAGCTCAGTGGGCAGAGCACCTACCTTTTATGCAGAATCTCCCAGGTTCAATCCCAGGTACCTCCAGGAATGTCCCCTGACTGAAACTCTGGAGAGCTGCTACCAGTCTGTATTGGTTGGCACCCATCTGTCTTGGGAGACAGTGGAGGAGTGCACCTTCAGGGGTGAAGTCAAACCATTGCAGAGTTACAGCACCTGTTGTGGCTGCAGAGACCGATGCGGGAGAGACATGTTTTGTTGCAGCTGGGGCAGATGAAAGCGTCCAGTTGTGCCGCTGCAGATGCACCATGACGTTTCTTCTCTTTGCACTCCTCCCGGTGGTCATTCTTTTCTGGTCACCGCTATGGATAGAGGACCTGACTATTTGTCTCCAGGCGCTGTGTTTGTCTGCAAGGGATTCCCACACAGTGGGGTTGATGTTGCCAGCCTTCATGTCACATTTTCAGATATCTTTGTAACACAAAATTGGTCTGGTGCCTGAAGCCAGCTCCCCATAGAGCATGCCCATTGGATCCTGCCATCTTCCATTCTTTGGACATGACCAACCCAGCGTAGATGTCACTGAAACAGGAGTGTGAACATGCTGGGATGGTGGGCTTGGGAGAGCACACCTTTGTTTGAGACTCTGTCCTGCCATGTGACGCAACACATCTTCCTGACGCAACGCATGCAGAAGATGGCGAGGCATTGCTTAGGTAGGGCTAAGTTGCCCATGTCTCTGTCGGTACCTTTTATCATATGTGGTGGGAGTGTAAGAAGGTGAGATTGTATTGGGATATGATATATCATGAGTTAAGAAAAATGCTGAAATATAATTTTGTTAAGAAGCCTGCAGCTTTCTTATTAGGTATTGTAGGTACAGACATTGAAAAGAAGGACATTAGACTTTTCCAATACGCAGTGACTGCAGCTAGAATTCTTCTAGCACAAAAATGGAAACAAGAAGAATTACCGACGAAAGAAGAATGGACAGTGAAATTGACGGAATATGCAGAACTGGACAAAATGACGGGAAGAATCCGGGAACAGCGGGAACAGAAATTCATCAAAGACTGGTTAAAGTTTACGAACTATTTAAAAGACAATTTACAATTGAATACACTAATAGGATTTCAAGAAGTTTTGTAGTTAATGTGTAGAAATATTATTGTAAGTATGGTAGTAAAAGTAAGAAGGAATTTTATGATAATGTAAGCAATGGTTGATTAAAGAAGTATAATATCAAGATATAATTCCGAAAGCCATGTGGAGGGATTGAGGGAAGTCATGGCTTTGCAAGCCAAAGTGGAAAATGTATGAAAATGTTTGATTTAATTTTATATTGTAGTAGTATAGTGTAAAAATAATAAAAATTATATTTTTTTAAAAAAGTTGCTCATGTCTCACGACCATAAAGCATTGTGTTCAACAGGCAAGCCTGGAAGACCTTGCATCTTGGTATTGGTTATGAGCACCACATTCTCCAATGCCCTTTTGGAGCAGTGAGCCATTGCCGTAGCTGCTTTGCCAATACAGTCGTACCTCCGCTCACATACGTAAACTTTGGGATATGTAAGCAGCAAACACGGAAGTACATTTCTGGGTTTTTGCCATGTGCTGTACCGCCATGTGCGTGTGTGCAGAAGCAGTCCCTCCAGTTGTTGAAACCTCGGGATCTGACCAGAGCTCCGGAACGGATCCCGTCCGCAAACCGGAGGTACCACTGTACATTTGTCCAGCTCAGAGTCGATGGAGAAGTTACTGGTTACGGTGTAGCCCAGGCAGACAAAATTGTCTACCACCTCAAGTGTGTGGTCGTCAGTGTTGATATGTGGAGTGCTGGAAACGTCCTGACTTAGGATGTAAACAAAAGGACCAATCTGTATAGACCATACTGAGCCAGATGGACCAACAGACTGACTTGGTATAAGGCAGCTCCTCGTGTTCCTAATGTGGGATAATCAGGCTCATATAACCAACATGCTTAAGTCAAATGAATGCATGAAGGGGTTAAGACCATAGAGTAAAACCATATCCTCATAAGAAGAACCTTCTCAACCAGGCCAGTGGCCCTTCTAGTCCAGCATTTTCAGCCAGAAGCCCAAATGGGAAGCCCACAAGTAGGACCTGAGAACAAGAGAACTCCTGGAGGGGGGGGACAATGGCTCCCCATGTGATGTTTTCTCCTCTTCTGAGCCAGAGAACATGAATTAGCCACAAGGCCAGTGAGTGGTCAGGACCAAAGAGGAAGTTATGCAATTTCGTGTCAGCTGGTGGCTGGAATGTGATGAGTGGGCATGGGGTGTGTGTGAAGGGGGTTGAACACTGACTTGGAAGAAGGCATCCCTGATCTGGGGGAGCCCGTGACAGCCAGGAGAAGAGAGTCAGAGGTAGGAGAAGCTGCAGGGTTGGAGAGAGAGAAGAACAGGTGCGGGAGGAGGGGGAGAGAGGTCAGGCCGGTGGAGAGTCAAGGGCTTCCACACCTCCTCCTCCTGCCCCCACCTCTCTTGCTCCACTGTCTCCCAGGACCAGGAGAGGATTGAAGAGGGAGGAGCAGAAGGTGGCACGCAGGCGGAGTCATTGCTTGCTTGTGGGCAGCTTGGATAGGAGAGCTACATAATCCGAAGTTGGGGGCGTGGCCTCTCTGCTGTGGCAACTGCCTCACCTGAGAGATGCAAGACTGACGGACATACAGTGGTACCTCGAGTTACAAACGCCTCAGGTTGCAAACTCCTCAGGTTACAAACGCTTCAGGTTACAAACTCCGCTAACCTGGAAGAGTTACCTCGAGTTGGGAACTCTTCCTGTCCCAGGATGAGAACGGAAATCGTGTGCCGGCGGCACAGTGGCAGCAAGAGGCCCCATTAACAAAAGCATGCCTCTAGTTTAGAACAGTTTCAGGTTAAGAATGGACCTCCGGAACAAATTAAGTTCATAACTAGAGATACGACTGTACCTTTCCCTAACTTGCAAGTGTACATTTGAAAACAAAGAATTAATTCTTTTCTCTGGACATTCCTCGCCTGACACTACCGTGACGTTTCAGATAATATGGTTTGGGGGTGGAAGATGAACTGCGGTGGAACAGAAACAGAGCTGCGTGCAATGAAATCAGGGCAGGGCAGAAAAGGGTGCCTTCTTACACCCGTGCCTCCTTGTTAAGAACCTGCATGGCCTTGAGTACCATTGCCTTGCAAACCGTAATGGGAGAGCAGACGCTGTGCTTGGGTCTTGCTTGGGGGTTCCCAGAGGCTTCTGGGTTGCCCCTGTGGGAGGGCGGGTGCTGGAGTAGGTAGGTCTTTGGTCTGACCCAGCAGGGCTGTGCTTCTGTTCTTGAAGCAGGAGAGGGGAGTCATTGCATGTAGATGAGACATGCTGGACCTTTCTTTAAAAATGAGGGGGAAGGTGAAATCTTCACACTCAGAATTGCCTGTGCATAGGAGACTGATGGAAGTTGGGGGGGGGGGGAGAGAAAAGAAATCCTGCAAAATATCACAAAGGAATCAACATGCAAGGAGGTTGCTCAAAACCCCAAGTTGGTATATATATAAAAAAGATTTTCCCCTTCCCCCCACCAAGTATTAGAAATCCTGTTGGATTCCACTTATCCGTCCCCTCACTCACAGTTTAGATGCTACACCCGCCGTGATTTCTATTACTACGTTGTGAAGGACATAATTTATTCCAAGGAAGTTGTATTTTTATTCCCAGCAAGCGATGGGCTTCAACCCAATCCTCAGACCTGTGTCAATCTCCGGTGACAGAAAAACTTCAGATACAAAGTTTCCTGAGTGGATCTCTCTCTCCCCTCCTCTCTCTCTCTCTCCCCACCCCCCTCATTTACAGCACAGTTTCTATTTCTCCCCTACAAACACTCCAAAGGTCTCTCTCTTTTTCTTTAATCCAGGGCAGCCCTGATGTTCTCTTTTTTTTAGTTACAGTGGTACATCTGGTTGCGAACGGGATCCATTCCAGAGGCCCATTCGCAGCATGAAAAGAGCACAATCTGAAGCGCCGAATCCGCACATGTGCGCGGCGCAGTTTGGCGCTTCTGCGCATGCGCAAAGCATGATTTAGCACTTCTGCACATGCATGCACGCCGGAACCCAGAAGTAACCCATTCCGGTACTTCCAGGTTCAGCGCGTTCGTAACCCGCGGCAAACGCAACCAGAGGTATGACTGTATTGCATTTATATCACACTTCCTCCCCACAAGGAGTTTAATCCCACAACAGCCCTGCAAGGTAGGTTAGACTGAGAGGCAATGACTGGCCCCAAGGTTGCCTAGTGAACTTTGCAGCTGGCGGGGGGAGAAACCTGGTCCTAACCCTAGACTGCTTGTGGGGAATTAACTGAGGTGGGGGGGGAACACCAGGGCCATCTTAAAGGGATCGTCCGCTGTGGTGCGATGATCCCTCGGCGCCCTCGGTGTGCCGCCTCTCCGCCCGCCTCCCTCCCGCGCTGGCCGCCCCTCGGGAGGGGGGGTGGGCAAGCGGGGGACGAGGGGCGTGGCGCTGGAGCGGCGCGGGGCTTTGCGCGCCCTTCCCAGCACTCCAGCTGGGGCTCCGGAGGGCGGCCGGCTTGCAGCTCGCCCGCCGGCGCGTGAATGCCTGCCTGCTCGCCCGTGGTGGCGGGGGTGGGTTGGGGAGGGGGTGCCCGGTATGTCGGCAGGCTCGCGGGGCTCCCCTGGGGGGCCCGTCGCCCTGGCGCGCCGTGCACCCCAGCCCCTATGACGAGACGGCTCTGGGGAACACCCACATGCGCCGACTTGAGTTCCAAGGAGGTGGGGTACAAATTCTGTCTGCTTTTGCACCTGGCCCCACCCACCATGGGCATGTGGCCCCCAGAAGTCTGTTGGCGAGGGGATGTGGCCCTCAGGATGAAAAAGACCCCCTGCCCTCTTTGAAGTCATCGCCAGAAGTGTCTGAGTCGAGCGGGGTTCTGGCAGAGCTGAGCTGGCAGCCTGGAAGCTGAGCTGGGGAAGGAGCTTGGTGGAAGACCAAACCCTGTTTGACCTCAGCTGGAGGCCTAAGCACCAGCCCTCAGGCCCAGACTCCTTCCGTGATTTGTCCTTCCCCCAAATGGGAGAGAGAGAGAGAGGATCCCAGGAAATCTGAGGTTTGGCTGAAAGCAGGGTTGCATTCTGCATTTTGAGGAATAGCCCTAGTGGCGGTGCTGAAGCTGGCTTTCCTCTCCTGCCTCCCCTGCCTGGGTGACACAGGGAAGAAATGAGCAACTGACCTGCTTTTTGAATTTAGAGTGTTCATTAATAGGATATTATGCCATATGCTTAGCGCTCCGTCTCCGGCCCCCACCATTCCTCCGCCTCCTCCTGCTTCCCCCCACGCAGACGCCAATTTGAGAGACTTTCTAATTAGTAATGGCGTAATGAGAATATTCAGAGGCTAATGCAGTGGGTGGGGACATGGAATAGATCGCTCGGCCTGAACTGAAAATATTTCTGTTCAGAATCCCAGGGAAATGATGATACAGTTGTTCTAAAAATAAAAAGGTGGAAGGAGGGCGGGGGGAGGCTTCTGTTGCGATCTTTGACAAACGAAGGACGCATTTGTTTACGGGGAGGTTGCCGCGACCTCGGAGGTAGGTTTGTCCTGGTCAGCAAAGGGGCATGTGCATTTTAAAAATAATAATAAAAAAGTAATAAAGAGTCGCTTGATGGTTTTGGTTGAATGTGCGCTTTCAAAACAACACATATGGGCACTGCCATGTCTAACTTGCGTACATTGTTGTATATATGTGTAGTGGAGAGGGATAAAGACGACAAAAGGGTCTGGAAAACAAGCCTTATGGGGAACAGTTGAGGGAGTTGGCATGTTTAGCCTGGAAACTGGAGACAGAGATGATAGGCTGTCCCATGGAAGATGGATCAAGCTTGCTTTCTCTTGCTCCAGAGGCGAGGACTCAAAACCGATTGATTCAAGATACAAGGAGATTTTGATTAAACATATGGGGAAACTTTCTGATGGTCAGAGCTGTTCAGCAGTGGAATAGATTCACTCGGGAGATGGTGGACTCTCCTTCCTTAGAGGTTTTCCAGTAGAGGTTGGATGGCCATCTGTCATGGATGCTGTAGTTGAAATTCCTGCACTTCAGGGGGTTGGACTAGAGGACCCTTGGGGTCCCTTCTAACTCTACAATTCCACGATTCTATGATATATAAATATTAGGTCTGCGCAGGACCACGATCTGACCTGGGACAACCTGGAGACAACCCGGTCTGGACCCCAAACTGACTCAGGGGCCTCACAAAGTTATGCTTAAAACTCCAAATTATACACATGGTTGTGGGAGTGGGGAGATAGGTAGATGGAGCAAGCTGGTTTTCTGCCGCAGGATGCAAACGAATGGATTCAAATGACAAGAAACGAGACTCGTGACAAAAGCTCAGGAATAACTTTCTGACAGTAAGAGCTGTTCAACAGCGGGGCCGACTTCCTCAAAAGATGGTGGACACCCCTTCATTAGAGATTTTGAAACAGAGGTCTTCATAGTATAGTAGAGTTGGAAGGGACCACAGGGTTTATGTAGTCCAGCCTCCTGCAATGCAGGAATCTTTTGCTCAAGTTGGGGGGGCTCATACCTGGGACCCTGAGATTAAGAGTCTCATGCTGTACCTGGTTGAGCTACTGCCAAATATTCTTCAGCTGTGATTCCTGAACTTCAGGGGGTTGGACCAACGTAGGTCCCTTAATTTTGATGGGTCTTACTTAAGTAGAACTTAAGTAGAACTTAAGTAAGATGTGAGACAGTGGTACCTTGGTTCTCGAACTTAATCCATTCTGGGAGTCCATTCGACTCCCGAAATGGTTCAAAAACCAAGGCGCAGCTTCCGATTGGCTGCAGGAGCTTCCTGCACTTAAGCAGAAGCTGCGGAAGCCACATCAGAAGTTCAGCTTCCGAAAAACGTTCGCAAACTGGAACACTCACTTCCAGGTTTGTGGCGTTTGGGAGCCAATTTGTTCAGGAGCCAAGCTGTTTGGGTACCAAGGTACCGCTGCACTGGGTTATATTGCACTAAGTCCTACTCAGAGTTGACCTGCTGCAATTTAACAGACGTGACGAACTTATTTAGTCGGAGCCTCCTTCCTTGTAATCTGAATCCAGAGGGTAGGATTGCAGGAGGTTGGACTAGTTGACTTTTGGGGTCCCCCCCCCCAATTCTACAATTCAACGGTTCTGTGTGTGGTTTTGTTAAAAGTTGCAGGAGATGTTCCTTGGGCAATGCATGCCTTCCACCTGACCTACATTGTGGCATCTAAAGGTACAATCTCACACCTTTCTCCTTTTGGGAAGCAAAGCAGGAACCCTGGGACGGGGAGAGGAGACTCTTGAGTGTCTGACCGGCAATAACTAAAAGCCAAATTATAATAAACAAAGGAAATGGCTCCATAAAAAGACTAATGCTTGGCATTTATACAGCTGCCTTAAATCACAGTATCTTTAGCACCTGGGAATATTAATGAGAGGAGTCTCAGCCTTTCCCCCCATGAGGAAAGAGAGATGGGATTTATAAAAACGAGGTTTTCTGCCCTCGTGGCTGTGATGATATCGTTGTGGTGTGAGGCACAAGAAGTTTTGAACTAGGAACTCTGCCGTGGGACATTGATGCTTTGATGCCTGTGGCACTGAGCCCTTTGGAGGAAAGGTGGGATATAAATGCAATAATAATAATAATAATAATAATAATAATAATAATAATAATAATAATAAACAACTCAAACCACTGGCCATGCTGTACTGGGGAACAACACATTGCCTACTTCTGCTCCATAGGAAATACTTTCAAGTCGGAGAGGTTGTGGCTCTCAGAACCTTTTGAAATGGGTTGCTGCTCCCCCCCCCCCTGTTTGGTCCCAATTTCAAATTTGTAGCTTCTAAATATAGAGCCATATTCTTGTTTTCTCGTAATGGAATCGTTTTGCGGGAGGGGGAGGGGAAAGACCCTCTGCGCAAAACCTCCTGTTTGAAATCTCCTAGCTCATTTTTCAACGGTTCTTCAAAGCCAGCTCCCTTCCCGCCCCCCCGCCCCCCACCCCCCCGAAAAAAAGACAG
Organism: Lacerta agilis; assembly: GCF_009819535.1. Classification (NCBI taxonomy): domain Eukaryota; kingdom Metazoa; phylum Chordata; class Lepidosauria; order Squamata; family Lacertidae; genus Lacerta; species Lacerta agilis. The sequence goes on from NC_046326.1 coordinate 37,648,359, forward strand.
CCGCAGCTAAGGAGCAGGGTGTGAGGAAAGGGATGAAACATGGAGATTGATCAAATAAACCATAATGAATGTTCCTCTTGACTGGACCAATTAACATTCTGAGAGATAATTTTGCTAACTAACGATTAACCCATTTAAATGGAAAAAGCGTGGAATTTCTCTCTTGTGGGTTGATGTTAGGTTATCTTTTTAAAGGTTTGTGTGTGTGTGTGTGGAATAAAGCGGCAACATAGCCAGACTGGACCAAAAGTCTGAAAGACAAATGAGTTGTGTTAATTGTGTGGGGTGGTGGCAGCGGCAAGAGCTTTAAGCACAACAGCCTGCTTCAGTGCTTGTTAAACTTCCTAGTCTGGTCTCACTGCCTGCCATCATTAAGATGGAATCCATGTCTGCTGCAGAGGATTCTGGGAACTTACCTCAGGAAGGCCAGCTGGGTCTCGCTCTTCTGCCACACCAAGGATGGGGAACCTGTAGCATTCCAGATGTTGTTGGACTCCAACTCCCTTCAGCCCCAACCCTTGACCATGCAGGCTGCTGGAAGATGGAGTCCAGCAACATCTGGAGGGCCACAGGTTCCCTGTCTTGACACCCTCAACGTCTCAGGCCCCAAATACCTGAAAGATTCCCTCCTTCCCTACAGAGTCCCATGGGTATTAAGATTGGCAGAGGGGATCCTATCCGTTGTTCCACTGCCTTCAGAAACCCACATGGCGGCAGTCCACTACTGTATAGGGCCTTCTCTGTAGTGGCCCACAAGTTGTGGAATTTCCTCTGCACAGAAGCGCACTGGCATCTTCACTGTATCGTTCCCAAAGAGAGCTGAAGGCTCACCTCTTTACCCTGGCTTTCGACATCTGAGATGTGTATTTTTAGGACCCACCTTAGTTCCGCGATGGTAAGTTCTTCTAAACTGTTCTTAACATTTTGTTGGAAATGTAGAGAGAAAGAAGGTACCTTTTTCATATGTGGTGGTCTTGTAATAAGCTTACTGGGAAATGATATATAATGAATTGAAAAAGATGTTTAAGATATATATGTTTAAGATACATATATATGTATGCAACTACAGTCGCAAGAATGTTATTTGCCCAAAAGTGGAAAGGTGAAGAGGTGCCGACAAAGGAAGATTGGATACAGAAACTAATGGAGTCTGCAGAAATGGCGAAAGTTACCTGAAGAATAAGACATCAAGACAACAAATTCTTTAGAAAGGAGTGGAAGTGGTTTATTGAGCATTTACAAACAAACTGTAAACAGATTAAGACACTGGCAGGATTATTGTAAAAACCTGCCGTTGTTTTTTTTAAAAAAAAACACATATGAGATATATATTAGAATAGATGAATAAAAGAATAAGGTAAGACAATTTGGAGTATGCAGGAAAGGACAGAAATAAATGTAAGGAACCGCAGAGTCAAAATTGAAGGGAGCCGAAACTGAAAATGTTAAAATTTGGCCAAGTAATTGTTGTACATAAATGAAAATTACAAACAAACAAACAAACAAACAAACAAACAAACATTTTGTTTCAATTACAGGTAAGTAGCCGTGTTGTTTCAAGTGTTGCAACCTGCCCTTGGACCTTCGGGTGGTTAATACATAATTTTATACATATATATATATATATAAATTTATACACCACTTGATTGCAAAAAAACTCCACAACAACCCAACTTCAAAGCAGTTCACAACAATATTACTAATTATTCTTAATACGGTTGGAGGTCAAGAGCTGCTGGGAGCTGTGTTTACCTGCCCCGTGTGGTGAGCTGCTGAACTGCACGCGGCAGCTTCTCAGGGAAGTACCTTCAGGCCTTATTGCAGCCCTGATCACCCAGGCAGGCACTGGGACGTTCTGGACAAAGAGGAGCATAGTAGGCCTTCCTGTTCCCTGGGAAGCATGGCACAACTGGACTGATGCTGCTCACCTAGGCAGGCTGTAGGATCCTTCTAGACAATGAGGAGTATAGTAGGACTTCCTGTTCCAGCTGAGCCATGCTTGGACCACAAGGTGGTCTTGCGCTCTGGTGTGCTCTCTGTATCCACAGTTGTCCTTTGGCCCTGAGCTTTGGTTTGTTTCTTGACTTTGTTTTCTATTGGTTCCCAGTATCTGGTGTCTGGCTCACCTCAGATGGCAGCGCATGTCCCACACTGAACCGAGTCACCCATGAGGCGAGGCGAGGCGACCACCTTGGGCATCCACAGGGGCAGCTGATCGCAGTGTAGATCTTAATTCCCCCCTTGTTCCTGATGTAGATCTCCCCTCACTCCTTCTTCCCTAGTTGGGATGGGAGCACCATATTGTTGTTCATCTCAGCGCACTCAGTATTTAGTGGGTAATTAGTAGTGGTGGGCTTGTCTACCTTTACAGATCTTCTCACTGAGGAGAGCCTGATGGGCTGTCAAGTTAGCTCTGGGAACATAGTTTGAAAACCCGCCTCCTGCCTACAGGGACATGAAGTGAACTAACAAAGCAGTTAATTGCAGAAGGATATATAACTATTGACTCTCCTGTAGATCCTCATTCGGAGGAATTTTTTTTTACTGCTAAAAAGAGGGAGGAAGTTGTCATGCCTCTCATACCAAACACATGTAGATTTAGGCTCTTACCTCGAAGTAAGGAAGAGACTTTTATTCAGACAAAGAAAGGTATAGGAAGCAGGTCCAATGCCCAGGAGTCATGGTTCAGGAGCAGGGCAAGAAGAACAGAACTGGACAGAAGCAATGAAGATGTTCCAACAAGCTTCCACGCCTCTCCTGCCAAGCTTTTAAAGATGCAATGTTGCGTGCTCACTTGTGAGACAATCTCGACTTGTGGGAATATTGGAACTCTTGCACTGTTTTTAAAATTTTAAATGGTTATGGTCCTCCCTTTAACCTTAGGGTGAAAGGCTGATAAACACCAATAGCAGTATTAACTTAAAATTTATAATAATAATAATAATAATAATAATAATAATAATAATAATTTATGTCCTGCATTATTTTATTTTTTGTTGCCAAATGCATTCAGGGTGGTCCTGAAGTTCTAAAGAAGAAAGGCTTGCTATGTCAGAGATGTGATGCATTAGGAGAGAAAGAGAAGGTTGGGGGGGGGAGAGAGAGACAATTTGGTATCATGGTCACTGTAGCAGTGGAGTGCAAGAGCCAAACAATAGATTGTCCCAACAAGGCCAATGGAGGAGTCCTCACTGTCTCATGTCTCCGTCAGCTTCAGACAGATGGAAAGGCCCCTGAGAGAGATGGTTTTGTGAGGGAAGTAGCTGAATGATGGGACCCAGTTAGGCTGAATAAGACAGAAGAGGCCTTGTTGTCTCCATTGCTCCATCTGAGGGAGCCAGGTGGAATTACTGTGCATGGAAACATCTCTGCGAACAGAAGGGAGAAATGGCAGTAGGCCCCAGCTGAGCAAACAGAACTGCCTTCCTATGCAGCCTCACGCTCGGATTAGGCAAATTCATGGAGGAGAAGGCTATTTTCTGCCTCCACTAGATGCCTCTGAATACCAGTTTCTGGGAATCTGAACTGTCGCACCCAGGTCTTGCTCGTGGGCTTCCCATTGGGGCATCTTGCAGGCTACTTTGAGAACAGGATGCTGGATCAAATGGGCCTCTGGCCTGATCCAACATGACTCTTGTAGTCTTAAATCATGGGAAGAACTTCCTGGACCATAGTTTTAATGGAACGATCCTAAGGTGTTGAAAGGGGGGGGGATCCATTCCACCCCTCTTGGTGTAGACAATCAGCTGGACCAGATGATTGTATTTGCAAGACCAGCCAGGCTGACCGCCATGCCAGTGGAATTATGTAAACCACCCTCTGCATATTAAATATTCATCACACCCATATTAAAACCCAACAGCATCTTTTAGGGAAATAATTAAATGAGATTTGATTTTGCCTTTAGGAGTCAGGGGCCATGTAAGACTGGCTGAGAGCCTCATAAATATTAAGGCATCATTCAGCCAACTAGAAGAAGCCTGTTTCGACCCCTGCTTTGCAGGGAAGATTGTGCCTGGGGGTCCTGTGTTGAACGCTGGCTGGGCCTGATAGGAGCCACAACTCCAAAATACCTGAAGCGTGTCCCATTTGGAAGACTTAACTCTAGGGACCCAGATGCGATACTCAGACTCCCCCCATTCCTGAGCCCCACATGAAAGGCCCATCTAAGTCCAGCGTCCTGACCTCATAGGGGCCAACCAGATGGCTGTGGGAATCCCATATGCAGGATCTGAGCAGAAGAACTCACTCCCATCCTGTGACTTCCAGCAACTGGAATTGGGAAGCATTGCTCTCTCCAGATGAGGCGGCAGAGCACAACCATCATGGCTGGTAGCCATCGACCGCCATGTTTTTGTCCAATCCTGTTTTGAAGCCACCCAAGTTGGTGGTCATCATGGTCTCCTGTGGCGGTGAGTTCCGCGGGTTAACTATGCGCTGAACAAAGAAGTCCTTCCTTTCACCTGTCCTTAATCTTCCCACTTTCAGCTTCATTGAATGCCCACAAGTTCTAGAGTTATGAGAGAGGATGAGGAACTTTTCCCTATCTGTTTTCTCAGAGCACAGCATCTATGTCAGGGATGGAGAGCATGTTTCTGTCTGGTGGGCCTTTCTGGGCAAATTTCTGGGAGCCTTGGCCACTGGCGGACAAGGCCAAAGGCAAAAAAAAAAAGAAAAGAATATCAATGTGACCTTTGTGGCGTAGGTTATTTTCTTGGTTCTCACACATGTCCTTCTTTCCAGCCTCCCTTCAGGCAAGCAAGAATCATTCTCAGAATTTAAAGACACCCACCCACCCACTTTATAAAGGAGAGAGCAGGCCTGCTGGGGGCTGTGACTCAGCAAGGGGTGTGGTGCAGGGAGAGCCTCAGGGGCCACATAGAAAGGTCCAGAGGGCCATGCCAGCCCTGCTACATCTTTAAGTTAGAAGAGGCTGTGGGGTCCCTCCTGCTGAAAGTAACAGGCTCCCCCCCCCCCGCCGCCGCCTTTGCCGCTGCATTTCCTTTTTACAATGCAATTTCAAGAAGTTGCACAACCCGCCCAGACTCTCATTCATTTGGAGGTTTTTCAGGGATTGGGGGTGTCTGGGTGGGTGGGGGGAAAGAAACCCTTCTTTGGCTGAATGCGGAGCGAAATAAATTTCAAAACCTCTTCTGCAAATGACACGGGACATAAATATTCAGTAAATTAGCAGCACACTTTTATAGATTTATCAGTCATGGCTGGCACAAAATGACAGGCAATGTTGTAGCTGAAATATTAATGCTGACAAATTAATGATTTCTGAGTAAATGATGTCATTTTTGCGCCATTTCATTAAAATTTACTCACTTTCAATATCAGCTTCATTCCTACGCCTTAACAAAAAATATTTTTTTAAAAAAATTAAAAACAATTTGCCTTCTTTCTCTACTTTCTTTTCACCCTATTTTTTGGGGGGTGGGGGGTGGGTTTCAAAATAGTATTTAATCGTTAGCTCCCTGTTTCTAGAATGAAAGGGGAGATTGGGTTTGTCTAATGAGTCTTAATTTTTGCCTGAGGGGCCGCATTCCCTCATAAGCAAGCTTCCGGGGGCCGCATGCCAGTGGTAGGTGGGGCAAGAGTCGAAAGTAGGCGGAGCAAAGTAGAGGACTTTTGACTTTGTATAGTAGGCTTCATTCCTGCTGTGCAAAAAGTCAAGAGTTTTTGTACACACACACACACACAGACACACACACACACACACCCCTTTCTGCATCTTCCACCAAGTCAAGGGAGAGGCCTGATCACATCCAAAGCACCCAAGAAGGACGTGGAGTTGGGCTGTGCGCTGTGGTTATTATTCTTATCATTTATTACTATTATTAATTAGCAATTATTGCTCACTCTTCACCCCAAGCTGAGGTACGGCAATTAAAACACAATATCAAAACCAGTTTGAAAGCACCTGAAATCACGGGAAACAAGGTGTGTTCTAAAAACATTACATCTCAGGTATCAAAAGGCAAGAGATGGGTCTCCGGCATTCACCAAAAACTGTGTAACGAAGGTGCTGGGCACACTTCTGTGGAGAGTTCCAAAACTTAGGGGCTGCCACATAGAAGTCCCTGTCACAGGCCGCCGCCACTCCCAGGCTTCTGAGGGTGGTGGAACAACCAAGAGGGCCTCACTTGCTGATCTCAGCACCCAGGAGGGTCTGTAGGGAAGGAGGCGGTCCTTCAGGTATTTGGGGCTTGAATCATTTATGGCTTCCCCAGCTCCAGGCTGGTGGCGGAGGCAGGAGGAGAAGCAGCAGCCCTTGAAGCTGTGCTGCCACTGCACTGCCGCCACACTCAGCTCTGCCTTGGCTCCTCCGACGTCCTGATGCCATATGCATGATGTTGGGACGTCGTGCGTGGAACATCACGCACTGCGGGCCACCGACCCCACCCCCCATTATTATCTGGAACCTGGCACATGTGCCCACTACCAACTGTCCAGCTTGGTAGATTTGGTGGAAGGGAAGAGTTGGGTCAAGTTGGCCCTGGATCTCCCCAGGTTGAGTCTTTTCTCTGCCAACGCCCCCCCCCCCCACCAGGTATGGGATTCCTTCCCAAAGGAGGCAGGATTAGCTCCATTCCTGATGCTGCTTAGATGGGCAGCAAAACCCTTCTTCTGCTGCTTGGCTTTCAGTCCCTGATGAGGGTTTTGATTCTGGACAACCCTGGGTTGCATCAGAAGAGGAGGAGGAGGAGGAGGAGGAGGAGGAGGAAGAAGAAGAAGAAGAAGAAGAAGAAGAAGAAGAAGAAGAAGAAGAAGAGTTTGGACTTGATATCCCGCTTTATCACTACCCAAAGGAGTCTCAAAGCAGCTAACATTCTCCTTTCCCTTCCTCCCCCACAACAAACACTCTGTGAGGTGAGTGGGGCTGATAGACTTCAGAGAAGTGTGACTAGCCCAAGGTCACCCAGCAGCTGCATGTGGAGGAGTGGAGACGCGAACCCGGTTCACCAGATTATGAGTCTGCCGCTCTTAACCACTACACCACACTGGTCTACCCGAAGCGATCTGGAGATGTCAAAAGTTGGGTAGAGGAGGTTTGGCAGGGGGGGGAGGCAGCAGGGAGGAGGGGACTTGTGCCCCTGGTCACATGTTTAATTAGGAGTTTTAGACCCAAATTAAACTGTCCACACCCTTATGATCCAATTCAGAGCCAGGATCTGGGTCAAGTTGGCCCTGGATCTCCCCAGGTTGAGTTGAAGCTGATAAAGAGCACCAGATGGGGCCCCGAAGTTGATCGGAGGTGTTGGACACAGCCCCTAGTCACAGATCTCTGCTTTGTAACAGATCCCCTGTTTCCTCCAGGTTTGCCTGCTCAGAGACAGATTTAAGTGAGAATGGACTTTCCCCATATGAACTGTTGATAGGATGAAGAGGGGGAAAGCACACCACTCCCGCCACTGCCTGCCTTCTCTCTCAAGTCACAGCCGAGAATTAAAACTCGTACGCAGTTGACGGCGGCGCTGTAATTTAGAGCCGTGCCGATATTCCGCAATGGACTCTGTTAGTGGCACAGATAAAAAAAGGGGAACACGCTGGCAGCCCATTTACTGTGCTGTGCGGGGAGAAGTAGTAAAGTACTCGGCAGAAGATATTATCAAACAGAGCCACTGATAGGAAGAAGAGACAAGGGGAAAGGAGGGAGGGAGGACAGGACAGGCAAGGGAGGGGGGTGAAAAGGCATGGAGTGGCAGGCATAGCAGGAGAAAGGATTTGGGGCAGGGTTGGGGCATCTGTGCCCCCCCGGGTCTCCAAGGACTACAACCCCCATCACCCCTGGCCATTGGCTGGACGGCCACAGGTTCCCCCCCTATTCCTGCCCCCCAAAGGAATGGCTATACACAGCAGTGTAGTGGCAGATTTAGAAATGCAGGATTCCTTCATGACAGTCACAGCCACACCCTTTTAAATCTTATTTTAAAGATTATATATGCATTACAGCAATTAATGGCAGATCGCCATGTGTTGACTTTCAGCTAGATCTACTGTTTTCTCTGCGTGTACAAGGGGTAATAGCTTGGAGTACACATTTCGGAAAGGCGCAAGTGTTGTTTTCCTTGAAGATCCGTTGTGTGTAACAGAATCTTCACACCATTCACTTGAAACTTAAGCCACTTCTGTTTGCAGTGTTCCTGGATGCTTAGTGTTGGAGCACAATTAATAACCCCCCCCCTCGGTATTCTTTCTAGAGTTCCACAGGGACCCTCGGAGCCCATCCTTAGCGACCAACTCACCTATTTCTTTTGCGATTGGCTCCAGTCAGCAAAACGGGGGAGAAGACTTCTTTTTAGAGACTCAAAAGCTCCCCTTCCGTGTTGATTGGGTGCCTCTAGGATGCTGGAGCCAGGGTACCCTGCTGCAGAAATTGCAATGGGTCTTTGGCTTCCTCTGACCCGCAGAGCACTGCATTCCGACTGTACAACAAGTGTGGGGGAAGCTGTGGCCCTCCATGTCTCTGAGTTTCTAGCAGCGATCGTTGACATTCTACCTTCCCCTGCCCAGGGATTGAAACGAGACCTGAAGCATGAAGTCTAACACTGAGCTGCGACCCTCCCAATGGATCGTGCTTTGGGTGTTGTACAGCCGGAGTGGTTTAACAAGCAATCCCTCCAGGGAACTCAAGGAATTGTTAGCAGTGATGTGTAGTGAAATTTTTCGTAGGGAAACAGGGCCAGGGCAATTTGGGAGCAGGGTTTGACGTTGCAAACATGAGCGAGCATTGTGCCTCCCTCCCAAAGCTGGGGAGATGCTTCCTGGTCTTTGGGAAGAAGGCACCAGGGGAACATTTAGGGGACTAGCATAGTCCACTGACCACATACCACTGAATTATAGCTCTGGGGGGATGGGGGAGGGTCTCTGAACAACTCTCAGCACTCTTAACAGCTCCCAGGATTCTTTTTTTGGGGGGGGAGCTGTGGTGTGGCACTGCTTCAAATGTATTGTGCAGATGTGGCTTCCATTTCTCCACATTTCCAAACCGCTGCGGGCGATTGCAGGATCCAAGGTACGCGTTGGTCGATGGAACTGCTGGGCTGAGCTGGCTCGACCATTTCCCCACACTTCCACACCAGCTTGCAATACAGATCCTCATGAACATTCACCTGCCTTTTAATATGAATTTCTCCCAATACAAATGCCTTCGAAGGCAATTCCCCCCCCCCCCAATAAACGAATGCTCGCGATTCAACTTCCCTGAATCTACAGTCATACCGTGGGTTATGGCCACTTCAGTTTGCGTACCGCGCCAAACCCAGAAGAAGTAACATAACGGGTTACTTCCAGGTTGTTGTGCTCGCGCATGTGCAGGAACACCGAATTGCAGACACAGCGGCGCATTCGCAACCCGAGTGCACACTGTGTATGCATTTGGGCATGTTATTTTCACTCAGATTTTTACCCCATTATGTACACTGGAGAGCCGAAGTGCAAAATTCGGAGAAGTGCGAATTTTGAAAAAAGTGGCTTTGTTTCTGTTCACTTATTGTTGCGGAAAGTGCAAAACAGGTTGATTCACTTTTACACGTGAACAGAATTGACTCCCTCCTTGGCAGTGTGTGTGTGTGTGTCGGAATGGCATAATTGTGAGAAAGGGTATGGCTGGCTGAGATCCTGAAAAGGAGCACCCCACGCCAGAATGTTTTGTTGCAGCTCTCACTTGTATATCTTGTTGCCAAGCACAGGCTCTCATCATGATCAGACCGTGCTGGCGATAAGATCTTGCAAGCTGACCCTCAACCCGGGGCAAGGCCACACGCTCTGTGCAACCAGGCATCGTTTGGCGGGAGATGCGCTCCTCAAACCTTTTGCAGCCATCTGAGCCTTCTTCTTGTCAAGGAACTAATCAGAAGTGAACAGCGGCTGGACGTAGAGACCCACAAAATCCACCTGAAGCCTGGCTCTATATTAAGTTTGTTGAATTAAGGGAAGGGCTTTCCTGAAGGGCTGCCCCCCAGCAACCCCCCATCGCCTAATATACACGGCACCCTTGCCTTTGAGTCGGCTGGCCCCCTCTCCCACGCTAACTTAGCTGCCATCCGTGATATACGGCAGTTTGAGGCTTTGGCAAATTACCCCATCAGAAGCCAACTCGCCCTGTCCGTCATTTGAGGCCGGATTGGCACCCCCCGTGACAGGAGAGTGACAGAGACGGGCTGGAGTAAAAAAAAAAGAAAGAAAATTCTAAGAGGGGGGGGATTGTGAGAAGGAGAGCCCAGAGAACGTTCTACCCAGAATTCCCTGGACTAAGCTATATCAGTCAATCTTAAGGCTAATTCGTGTCAGAGCTCGTTTCCTATCTCTTTGAGTCTCCAGCGGAAGGTTGATAAAATTGAAGTGGAAATGAAGTTGGAGGCACAGGAGGATACGGGCAACAATAGTCCGGCGAAATGGATTTGTAGGCCTGATACACTCTTTGGAGCGCAGGGTCTTGGGTGACCTTGACAACGTCCTTGGGAAAAGAAGCAGTGTGTGTGTGTGTGTGTGTGTGTGCGTGTGTGTTTGGAGACAGAAAGACAGACAGACAGACAGAGGGAGAGAGAGAGCATTTGTATTTGTATTTGATAAAGCGACGTTTAAGTAAAGCGCTCAGTTTACTTGGCCAAGCCAAGACACAGAATCATAGAGTCCTTAAAGCAATGCCTGAAAGTTCTGAGCTGATTTGCTCCTGGTGCTTTTATTCCAGAGGTTGTAGAAATCTGGTTCATATCTATAGCACAGTTCCTGCTGCTGCTGCTATTAATTTATTAGTAGCCCTTCGCCAGTTGCTCCCAGGGCGGGTTACAACCATTTAGAGTTCATTATTAAAAACAAGTCGAGTACAAACACATGAATAGGGTGGGTCCTTAGAAACACACATCTCAGGTGCCAAACGCCAGAGAGTTGCATCTTCAGCACAAGAAGAGGATTTCTGTTTAATTATGATCTGCTGATGTTTTGAGAGTTAATTTTATTGTGTACCGCTATATTCTAATGGATATATGGACCTTGCCGACAAAGGTCCGTATAGTTAAAGCTATGGTTTTCCCAGTAGTAATGTACGGAAGTGAGAGCTGGACCATAAAGAAGGCTGATCGCCGAAGAATTGATGCTTTTGAATTATGGTGCTGGAGGAGACTCTTGAGAGTCCCATGGACTGCAAGAAGATCAAACCTATCCATTCTCAAAGAAATCAGCCCTGAGTACTCACTAGAAGGACAGATCCTGAAGTTGAGGCTCCAGTACTTTGGCCACCTCATGAGAAGAGAAGACTCCCTAGAAAAGACCCTGATGCTGGGAAAGATGGAGGGCACAAGGAGAAGGGGACAACAGAGGATGAGATGGTTGGACAGTGTTCTCGAAGCTACTAACATGAGTTTGGCCAAACTGCGAGAGGCAGTGAAGGATAGGCGTGCCTGGCGTGCTCTGGTCCATGGGGTCACGAAGAGTCGGACACGACTGAACGACTGAACAACAACATATTCTAATGGATTGTTGACTATTCCTCTACAGTGGTACCTCTGTTTGCGGACACGATCCATTCCGGGGTGCCATTCACACCCTGAAAAGTCCGCAACCAGGGGTGGTGCATTTGCGCATGTGCGAAGGGCCGATAGAGCGCTTCTGCGCATGCGCGAACCATGCAGAACGCTTCTGCGCGTGCGCGGATGGTGAAACCCGGAGGTTTGCCGTGTTCTTAACATGAAAAAATGCAACCTGAAGTGGCTGTAACCCGAGGTATGACTGTATTTGATATAAGTCATTCCATTTTAAAGTTATGTTTTATTATGAGTTTTTGTATTGGGTCAGATTATTGTGAGGTGTGTGTTCTCAGACCGTCCAAGTGTCCCTATTCTCCATGGACTTCCCTGATTTAGAGAAGCCGTCCCGGTTTCTGATTTGACCCCACTTTTCCTTAGGATGTCCCTATTTTCATTAGAGAAATCTTGGAGGATCGTCTGGTAGGATGTCTCGATTTTCACTGGAGAAATGTTGGCGGGTATGGAGTTATTTGACCCCAAGCCATTTGAAGGCAATCTTGTATAGGGAAGGGTTTTTGTAAAAAAATGTTTAATGTTTTATTATGTTTTTATATACAGGTGAAACTCAAAAAAATAGAATATCGTAGAAAGGTTCGTTTCTTTCAGTAATTCAACTTAAAAGGTGAAACTAATATTTGAGAGAGACTCATGACATGCAAAGCGAGATATGTCAAGCCTTTATTTGTTATAATTGTGATGATTATGGCGCACAGCTGATGAGAACCCCAAATTAACAATTCCAACTTTGGGGTTTTTTCATCAGCTGTGCGCCATAATCATCACAATTATAACAAATAAAGGCTTGACATATCTCGCTTTGCATGTCACGAGTCTATCCCAAGTTTGATCCCCAGCGTCTCCAGGTTTATACCTGGGACAGTCTCCATCCTTTGACCGCCCCCCACAATAGCTTCTGTCTGTCTGTGAAAAATGACTCTGAGCTGGCTAGACCGATGGTATAAGACGACTTGCTGTGTTCTTGGGACTGGGCTGTGCTTCCCTCATCCAATCTAGCCATTTTCAAAATAGCCCAATGGGACGCAAAATTTGGAAGGCCGCCTCACGCTAGCATTGCCTTCCTCTCCCCCCCCTCCCTACCCTCTTGGTCTCTTTTTACAGTGAGGTGGATTTAGCTAATAAGAACCAGCTGGTTTTTTCCACTCTGATAGCTGTGAGAAACTGATGACAACCTGTTTGACCCTTGACCTCTGAACTTGACCTCCGGCTAATACCTTCAGCTGCTGGTTGTCATGGGTGGCTGGGAAGGGGCCTTTGTCTTCGCCTTCTGCCCCCCTTTCCCCCCTGGTTTTTTTTTTTTTTTTTTGCTGTTTTGGAGTCCAGACAGATAAATGATTTCTATTTGTCCTTCGGCGCAACGGAAGAGCTGATCGATACCGTCCACGAATGATGTCAAGGATTTGTCGCCACAGCTTATGAATGACAAAATGCTCCCCGCCGCCGCCGCCACCCCCGCCACACGCCCCCCCCTTGCCAAAAAAAAGAGAGAGAGAGAAGCGCTCCACCTTTTGGGGGCAAAGAGATTGAAGGCTGGAAGGGTTTATTGATTTCTGCTTTCTTAAATAGCGGTGCGGGCCACAATGGAGGGAAGAAAAGGTGAGGCTTTGTGTGGTAAAATGCAGCAAAAAGCTTCCTTGAGCACTGGCGATTAGATCAGCGATTGCATTTAAGTACCACAGGCCTCGGCTGCGGACGGCCGCTCAATTCCGCCCGCTCGAGCACCGCCGCAATTTCCCTCCATTTCTCCTCCTTTCAGAAGCGCTCCGAGGCTGCCCCACCTTCCGCAAAAATGCTTTCACTTTGCTGCCCATTTGCCCGGAGGTCAGCAACAGGCAAGGCTGGAACCCGGAGGGTCAACAAAACTATTTGTGGTGGGGGGAGGGGAGCAGGGATGAGGTTAGAAAAGGTTTTTGAATACAGAAATACAGGCGGAAAGGGAAGTCTGCAAGAAGGAGGATTTTACAATGTTACAAAGTTACTAAAGAAGATTAGAAATGAACGCAGAAGAGAGGATGTGAGGAGGTCCCAAAAGAATGTTAGGAATAGGATAAGGGTAGATGAATAAGTGTGTGTCTGTTTGTCAAGATTTATGTATTTCTTTGTAGTTTTGTAGTTTCTGTCGTTTCGGATTTCGTATTTTGTTTTATTGTTAAAAATTTAATTTTTTTTTTAAAGGAAAGGGAAGTCTGCAACAGGGACGGAGAAACCTCAGGTCTGGAGGTCAAATTTGGCCCTCCCTTACCTCTTTATATGGCTCTCTTAAACCTCCACTGCATTGCAGGACATCTTCAAGAGAAGAAAGGGCTTAGGAGTAAACTCTACACCGATCCAAAGTGGAGTCCCTATAACCAGTGTTTCCCAAACCTGGGTCTCCAGTGGATTTTGGACTACAGTACCCATCGTCCCTGGTCCTGATAGCTAGGGATGATGGGAGTTGTAGTTCAAAACCAGCTGGAGACCCAAGTTGGGGAAACCCTGCCCTCAATCGGTTGGATGGCACCTTATACGCCTCCTTCCAGCAACTCCTGCAGCCAAGCTGGTGCCCAACGTATTGCTCTGCTTACAAGGCCAAGGGTGGGGTGGGGGGTCTTGTTGTCTGGGCAGCCCAGGACCTCCGTACATAATGGCCAGGCTTGCACCCCGAGGAGGTCACTTTGGTTCTGCTAACGCGGTGGTTTGACTTCACCCCCGGAGGCACACTCGATTGTCTCTCTTTTAAAATAATAATAATAATAATTTTTTTATTGTTTTATACTATATTACTACAAAAAATAAAATATACATTCACATACATTTTCCAGTTTTGGCTAACATAGCCGTGACTTCCCTCAGACCTTCCACATGGCTTTCAGAATTATATCTTAATATTATACTTCTTTAATCTACCATTTGACGGTGTTGACCACAGCAAACTATGGCAAGTTCTTAAAGAAATGGGAGTGCCGGATCACCTCATTTGTCTCCTGAGAAATCTCTATGTGGGACAAGAAGCTACAGTTAGAACTGGATATGGAACAACTAATTGGTTCAAAATTGGGAAAGGAGTACGACAAGGCTGTATATTGTCTCCCTGCTTATTTAACTTATATGCAGAATTCATCATGCAAAAGGCTGGACTGGATGAATCCCCAACCGGAATTAAGATTGCTGGAAAAAATATCAACAACCTCAGATATGCTGATGATACTACCTTGATGGCAGAAAGTGAGGAGGAATTAAAGAACCTTTTAATGAGGGTGAAAGAGGAGAGCGCAAAATATGGTCTGAAGCTCAACATCAAAAAAACTAAGATCATGGCCACTGGTCCCATCACCTCCTGGCAAATAGAAGGGGAAGAAATGGAGGCAGTGAGAGATTTCACTTTCTTGGGTTCCATGATCACTGCAGATGGTGACAGCAGTCACGAAATTAGAAGACGCCTGCTTCTTGGGAGAAAAGCAATGACAAACCTAGATAGCATCTTAAAAAGCAAAGACATCACCTTGCCAACAAAGGTCCGTATAGTTAAAGCTATGGTTTCCCCAGTAGTAATGTATGGAAGTGAGAGCTGGACCATAAAGAAGGCTGATCGCCGAAGAATTGATGCTTTTGAATTATGGTGCTGGAGGAGACTATTGAGAGTCCCATGGACTGCAAGAAGATCAAACCTATCCATTCTCAAAGAAATCAGCCCTGAGTGCTCACTAGAAGGACAGATCCTGAAGTTGAGGCTCCAGTACTTTGGCCACCTCATGAGAAGACAAGACTCCCTGGAAAAGACCCTGATGTTGGGAAAGATGGAGGGCACAAAGAGAAGGGGACGACAGAGGATGAGATGGTTGGACAGTGTTCTCGAAGCGACTGGCATGAGTTTGGCCAAACTGCGAGAGGCAGTGAAGGATAGGCGTGCCTGGCGTGCTCTGGTCCATGGGGTCACGAAGAGTCGGACACGACTGAACGACTGAACAACAACAAATCTACCATTGCTTACATTATCATAAATCTCATACATACTCTAACTACCATACTTACAATAATATTTCTACACATTAACTACAAAGCTTCTTGAAGTCCTATTAGCATATTCAACTGCAAATTATTTTTCAAATAGTTCATAAACTTTAACCAGTCTTTGATGAATTTCTGGTCCCGCTGTTCCCGGATTCTTCCCGTCATTTTGTCCAGTTCTGCATATTCCATCAGTTTTTACTGTCCATTCTTCTTTTGTCGGTATTTCTTCTTGTTTCCAACTTTGTGCTAGCAAAATCCTAGCTGCAGTCACTGCGTATTGACACACTCGATTGTCTCTCAAGACAGACGGATGCCAACAACGACAGCGATGTACATATAGTCTCTAGGACCAGGTGCAACTCCTCTGAGCATGATGAGAAGAGGCTGGATGAGGCCAAAAGCCCAGCTAGTCCAACCACACAGGAAAACCATCAAGCAGGATCCGAGCACAAGACCACTCTCCCCTCCCGAGGTTCCCAACAACTGGTGTTGGGGAGCATTAGTGCCTTGGACAGACCTCTGGGGTCATCCAAGGCTTTTGCATGCTGGAGATTCCCAGTGATGGCTGGTGGGGTGGAGCCCAGGTAGCAGTTCAGCTTCTGCCTTCTCTTAGGTAACCTTTCTTTCTCTCTCTCTCTCCTTGGCCATCTTTTTAACTCATTTCCTGCTCAGAACTTTCCGGAGAGGAAGAAGACGCTCACTGAGTGTGAAGCACCCCCCCCCCTTACACAAGATTTCCCACCGTTTCCACCTTAGACCCCCGACTTGTTTGAAGTGGGTTGCATTCTCCAGTCAACCTTGCAAGTGACACAGGTCAAGGGTGGCCTTATAAATGTTCCACGCCTCCCCAAGAATAAGTGGATTCTTCCAACTTCAAAGGCCGGTGCTCACTGGGCCGGACAGGAAGAAAGCAGTGTTGGGGGAGGGACGTCACAGAGAATGAGGGCAGTGGAGGCTGGTCCATTAGGGCAGGTGGGTTGGTCCCACCAACCCCAGGCTGCCTTCAGCCCCAGCTGCCTGCCTTCTCACTCACAAACTGTCTGGGGTGGGGGTTGGTGCTGGCTGTCAGCTTCCTGGTCCTTGGTCTCAGTTTTGTCCTTCTAGAACTCAGCAGGGAGGAGAAGGGTGCGGACAAAACCGGAATCAGTTGGCTATGGCTGCCATTGGCTCAGGCTCCACCTGCTTCTTGGGCTTCTTCCCTTCCGCCTTACCAGTCTCAGTGGGCACCAGCCAACCCTAGGGATGTAAATGTGGAGATGAGGCAGGCCCCTCGCACCCGCTTCCCTGCCCAACGGCTGCACAATGCACACGGGGAGGGAGACCATAATGATAACAGATCTGGAAAGCAAACCTGATGAGGAACGGTTGAGGGAGTTGGGTACCTTTATGCTGGAGAAGAGATGACCAAGGTGATACAATAGCCACCTGCAAACGTCTGAATGTCTTGTCACTTGGAGGGTGGAGGGAACTCGTTTCTGCTGCTCCAGAGGGTGGGAGCTGAAGCAATGGGTTCAAAGGACAAGAAAGGAGATTCGTAGTAAACCTCAGGAAGATCTTTCTGACAGTAAGATCTGTTTGACAGTGGAGCAGACCCTCTTAGATGCTGGTAGACTTTCCCTCCTTCATTGGAGGTTTTTAAACAGAGGCCGAGTGGCCATCTGCCAGGGATTCTTAACCTATGATTCCTTCATTGCAGTGGGTTGGATTAGTGTAGGTCCCTTTATTTTGATGGGTCTACTATTGTTTAGTCGTTTAGTTGTGTCCGACTCTTCGTGACCCCATGGACCAGAGCATGCCAGGCACTCCTGTCTTCCGCTGCCTCCCACAGTTTGGTCAGACTCATGCTGGTAGCTTCGAGAACACTGTCCAACCATGTCATCCTCTGTCGTCCCCTTCTCCTTGTGCCCTCCATCTTTCCCAACTTCAGGGTCTTTTCCAGGGAGTCTTCTCTTCTCATGAGGTGGCCAAAGTATTGGAGCCTCAGCTTCAGGATCTGTCCTTCCACTGAGCACTCAGGGCTTATTTCCTTCAGAATGGATAGGTTTGATCTTCTTGCAGTCCATGGGACTCTCTCAAGTCTCCTCCAGCACCATAATTCAAAAGCATCAATTCTTCGACGATCAGCCTTCTTTATGGTCCAGCTCTCACTTCCAAACATCACTACTGGGAAAACCATAGCTTTAACTATACGGACCTTTGTCGGCAAGGTGGTATCTCTGCTTTTTAAGATGCTGTCTAGGTTTGCCATTGCCTTTCTCCCAAGAAGCAGGTCCATTCTTAGTAGCACTTAAGTAAGGTGAGATATTGGGTTACATTCCACTAAGTCCTACTCAGCGTTGACCTGCTGCAATTTAACAGACGTGACTAGCATGGGTTTATTTAGTTGGAACCTCCTTCCTGCTAATCTGAACCCAAAGTGTAGGATTGCA
Source organism: Lacerta agilis (assembly GCF_009819535.1). Taxonomy (NCBI): domain Eukaryota; kingdom Metazoa; phylum Chordata; class Lepidosauria; order Squamata; family Lacertidae; genus Lacerta; species Lacerta agilis. The sequence goes on from NC_046326.1 coordinate 37,666,330, forward strand.
GGGGGCTGGACTAGATGGCTTTTGGGGTCCCCCTTCCAACTCTACAATTCCATGCTTCTGTGTGTGGTTTTGTTGAAAGATGCGGGAAATGCTTCTTGGGCTTGCCTTCCATCAGACCCACATTTGGGGTAGCATAGATCCCTATCAGGGAATCCAGTCGGGGATTCTTCAGCTGAGATTCCTGCATTTGGGGGGGGGGGGAGGTTGAGCTAGATAGGTTGGACTCGGGATCCCTCCAAACTCTACATTCTAGGATTCTATGACTAACTTGCGTCCATTAATTTCAATGGATAGATGCAACCCTAAGTCATTTCTCAAGATTTCTTATTCCAGAAAGATGAGGGGGACTGGAACCGGCAAATTTTAATTGTTACGGAAGTAGAGCTGCCCCCCACATCCCCTGCTGCCACCTGCTCGAAATTTGATGCGATTGGGATGGCGAGCAGAGTTTAAATTCCTGCCCTAGAATGTTCTCCGCACTGTATGGCATCGGCTGTAACCCGCCAGTTCTGAAATATGGCCCAAGTGTCAGAGAGAACAGGCCTGATCTTCCATGAGGTGCTGCTTCTGCTGTGACAAACCCAAATGCTTTCTTCAGAACTCGGTTTTCTTTAATTAAATTTTACGCGCAGATAAAGTGTTTTGTGGGTTTCCCCGCTGTGGGGTGTTGCAATTAAACAAACGCACTCACACGGCAACAATCTGCAGGCTGGATGCAAGCGGAAGAAGTCCTTTTGTCTCAGTTAATGGATAACCGGTGGTGTTTGAACTTCAGGTGAGAACTTTAGGTTCGCCTCTCTGAAATAGTGCCCCAATATAAAACGCTATTATTGAAATTTATTGTTTGGGAGACTAAGGGGAACCCCTCTCCTCCCTCCCAGACTCTTTCTTTCTCTCTCTCTCTCTCTCTCTCTCTCTCTCTCTCTCTCTCTCTCACACACACACACACACACACACACACACCAGCCTCATCCAACCTCATCCAGTGTCTTGGCAGCTCAGCCTGGGAAATGTCAGCCTGGTTGAGTGTCGGACGGCAGGAGCAAAGTCAATTAATATGAGGCTTTTTCGCCACCTGTTTGAACTGCCATGTTATATGGGAAGGCATATCAATTAACTGCTGTGATTATCCCAATCATACTTCGCATCTGACCAAACAGTCACCCTCTTTCAAGCTGTAATCCGGCCGCTGGAGCCAAGATTGGCCATTTCGTTTCATTCAAACCCCTTCACTCCCCCCCCAAAAAAAAGATTGCTAAAGAAAACCTTCTCTCCCTCCCCCCTCTCTTTCCATAGGGCACAGAAGCTTTTCTATTTTCCCAACGACACAGAGGATTAGAAACAAGATGCCAACTTTAATAAAATATATGGGGGGGGGGAGGAAAAAACCCCATTCCGCATAATCCCAAAATGTGGCGAACACAGACCATTTGAATGGCAATGCCCATCAACTTTGGGGTGGGGGCAGCCTCCTCAAATATTTTACTGGAGAGGCCAAAGGGACCTCGGCCAGTAGGAGTTGGATCCTATAATTAGAAATCCACACTTTGGGGAGGGGGGGGAGAGAGAGAGAGAGAGAGAGAGAGAGAGAGAGAGAGAGAGAGAGAGGGAGAGAAATGGGGTGGCACAGAGAAAGAGCGAGGAGGGAGAGAAATGGGGGGAGAGGGGAGAGGTGGGGGGTCTGCTTCTGTTGACGGTTGCCCCACCCACCATCACCTTAAGGGTGCCTAAAGGCCAATAAAAGGTAAAGTACCCCTGACAGTTAAGTCCAGTCGCGAACGACTCTGGGGTTGCGGCGCTCATCTCGCTTTACTGGCCGAGGGAGCCGACGCTTGTCCACGGACAGTTTCTCCGGGTCATGTGGCCAGCATGACTAAGCCGCTTCTGGCGAAACCAAAGCAGTGCACGGAAATGCCGTTTACCTTCCCGCCGGAGTGGTACCTATTTATCTACTTGCACTTTGACGTGCTTCCGAACTGCTAGGTGGGCAGGAGCAGGGACCGAGCAGCAGGAGCTCACCCCGTCGTGGGGATTCGAACCGCCGACCTTCTGATCGGCAAGCCCTAGGCTCTGTGGTTTAGACCACAGCGCCACCTGCGTCCCTAAAGGACAATAGTCAACCCTGAATTTTGATGCTTTCGGGGCATGGAGTGTCCCAAGTAAAATATTTCCCCAAGTCCCATTGATTTCAGGTAGGGTGGGCGAGAGTCCTACCTCTGTTCCCCATTGCAAACGGAGACCCTTAAAAGGGTTTAGCTTTGGCGTCATGGTGCCCCATGTTCTCCCTGGGGATCTTTCTGGCCTTCGCAGCCGGGGGGAGGGAAGCTGGCAGGGCTGGCAGAGGTGGAGGGTGCGTGTGTGTGTGTGTGTGTGAAGCCCAGGAGGTGCGGGGCGGTTAGGGAGAGGGAGAGGATCTGATTTCTCAGCCCCTTTGAAACCCAACCCGCTCTGTTTATCAACAGCCATAAATATTAATTGATATTTAATAAGGGAGGCAGACACAAGGGAGGGTATTGTGCTGGGCAGCTCCTACGTAGGGATGTTGGCGAAGTGGAAAAAGTTTGTGTAACTTTCCTTGGGGTTAAGAGGAGGTCAGGTGGGGTCCTCTGGGCTGGTCAGTGACCCGGCTAATTTCTTTTTTTCTTTCTCTTGAAAACAAAGGGGGGGGGGGAGCTCAGAAGGATCATGGTCGACTCTTGGGAACTGAGAGAACCCAGATACCTGAAACTGTTTTCCTTCAGAGATCATTTGTGTGTGGGGGGGGGAGAGAACATAAGCTATCCCAGAGGGTGTGCGGTATAGTGGTTAGAGCGCCAGGCTGGGACCTGCAAGACCAGAGTTCAAATCCCCACTCAGCTGTGACATTTTGTCCTGAAGCCATGTTTACTTCATGCATTTAAAGCACCGTGATAAGGAACTAACCTGCTTTACAAAGGTAAAAATTATATCAGTTGCTCCGCCCACTTTTTGCCTAACACAGGCATGTGGCCCCCAAAAGGTTTCTTAGTAGGGAATGTGGCCCCCAGGTGGAAAAGGTTCCCAACCCCTTTGGGCTTTGCTGTGCCACGTCCATGGTCTCCTCCTCGATTTCTATCTTCTCATCTCGACAAATTCTGCCAAAATGACTTCTTTTGTTTTCTGAGAGCGCGAGGAGGAAGCGGCGAGGGAGACAACGATCCTAGGGAGCAGATACAGTCAGGCAAGGCGACCCTAAGTCACAATCCTGAGCTATCTGGGCTTGCTATCAAAGGAGCCATATGAGGTGGATTAGGGGAGAGTGTCAGGTTTAAGGCCGCACACACAACCCCGTGTGCCCAACTCCGTGGAAAGGTTGCAATCGGAGAATTTCAGAGAAAAGTGAGGCTTAGGGGTGGATTATCTTCTGGGCTTCTGAAAACAAACTTGTCCCGGAACGGTTTGGAAGGTGTCGCTCGTTAAAGGCGTGCACATCTAGATTATTGCAAACAGATGAGGGAGTACCAGAGGCTTGGAAAACCCATCTCTTTTGTAGAGGATCACAGCCTACGAAGTTCTGCTCGTGCAAGAGGACTTCCTCCCCTCCACATGCACCCCCACAAAATTATCTGCTTCAGAATGTCCCCCTAACCCTATGGAGCAGGAGGATGCATGGAGGAGATGGGGAGGGGCAAGTTCTATTGTGCATGCAGAAGTCTAGGATACTGTGCCCCCCTACCTGGAGCGATTTGGGCTGCCAGGCTACTGGGAGAGGAGAATAAGGAAAGCAACATGGGGCTTCTTGCAAAAGGGCTTTTAAAGAGCCTGCGATGTGTACGATAATAAGTCTAATATACCCAAAATGTTTAAGTCTAATTAATGCATGAAAGGGTTAATGCCATAGAGTAAGCCGCCCTGCCAGGCTTAGCTAGGTCACTACCCCTTACTCCAAAGATGTCGGAGTGTCGCTACAAGCTTAAACTGCATGGTTTTCTTTTTCTGCAAAGCCATGCTTGTATTCCTATACAAATAATTTAGGAACATTCACCACTTTGGAACTAACCGAAGTCTTATTGCCTGTGTTTTCTGAATGCTGCATGAGATAGCACATGAATCTGACCTATGAAGACTTTGTAAGTAAACCATTTTTAATTTACCAAACATGTAGTCTTCTTCTGTGCTAGGGGAAGTAGGAAACTTTGGAAGGAACTTAGAAGGGCATGTTTCTGTGCTGGGGTTCTCTCACCAAAGAGCACTTGCCCCAAACCCAGATCTTATTCATCCAAGGAATTGTAATTTTTATACCTGTTTTTTCCTTTCCCAACCAACACAATGCTCTTTGGTTGTACACCTCTCTTCCCAGCAGAGGAAGAACTTAGGTCTAGGGTTCCTCAGAGATCAGCTGAACCCTTGCAAAAAAATATATGCATAAAATGGGGAAAACATCTTAAGTTTGAAAAATAAGAAATGGAGAGAAACTAAACTGATTTCTGCACCCCTTCCCAGAACTTGCTTGCTTATTCCCAGGTAAGCATACAGAGGATTTGAGCTGTGGGGTTGTGGTCAACTACCTTTTGAATAAACCCATTGAAATTAATAGACCAAAGTTAGTCATGCCCTTAGATGTCAATGGCTCTACACTGAATAGGGCTTACATGGGATGCTATGCATTTGGAATAAGCCCCACTGTCTTCAATACGGATTATTCCCAAGTGTGTGTGTGTGTGTGGGGGGGTTAATTTCTGTTTGCATGTATAGGCAAATGAACCTACAGTGGTACCTTGACTTACGAATTTAATCCATTCCGAATGCACATTCGTAGGTCGAAAAAATTCGTAAGTCGAAAAAAGCGATTTCCCCATAGGAATGCATTGGAAACGAAAAATTCAGAAAAATTCGTAAGTCGAGTAAACCGCATCTAAAACAGCCAACGGATGTCCTTCGGATGTTGAAAAATTTGTAGGCGTGCGGGCACTTTTAAAATTCTTAAGTTGAAAAATTCGTATGTCGAGTAATTCGTAAGTCAAGGTACCGCTGTAATTTGCACTTTACAAAATGGTATGCAAACTGAAATTCCTTTTTTAATTTTTTTTTAGAATTAACATATAAAACACATTTACATTTACACAATACACATACACAACACACTACCTTATTTTCGTAATATAAAACATACCTACATTACTCTATATAATACCTATCTATACTATACATATCAACACACCTACACACCTACCCCACACGGACACCCACCAAGTGACTTGTTCTTGTTACGCTACTTTATTTTTCCATCTAGCTTCCAACTACATAAATATTGGTCTGACCGTTCTTTTTATTTCCTCTGACATGATACCTAGGAGAAAGGATTCTGGGTTCCCCCCCCAAATGAAAATCTAAACATCTTTTTCAATTCGTTATAGATATTTCCCCTGAATCCCACTATCTCTTTGCACTCCCACCACATGTGTAGAAAGGTTCCTGTCCCGTTGTTGCATCTCCAACAGACATCACTATAGTTTTTATACATTTTTGCCAGTCTGACCAGGGTCAGGTACCATCTGTATTGCATTTTCATTACAGAGCCAGTGTGGTGTAGTGGTTAAGAGTGGTAGACTCGTAATCTGGGGAACCGGGTTCGCGTCTCCACTCCTCCACATGCAGCTGCTGGGTGACCTTGGGCTAGTCACACTTCTCTGAAGTCTCTCAGCCCCACTCACCTCAAAGAGTGTTTGTTGTGGGGGAGGAAGGGAAAGGAGAGTGTTAGCCGCTTTGAGACCCCTTCGCGTAGTGATAAAGCGGGATATCAAATCCAAACTCTTCATCTTCATTCTCTCTTAAATTATAGCATGCCTTAAATTTGATATCTCTTTTCCACAGCCGTTCTCATTGGCTCATCATAATATTTTCCCCAAAATCCTGGGCCCACTTTACCATCTCTGTCTTCACTTGCTCTTCCTTTACCTCCCATTCTAGGAGCAAATCATATAATGTGGAAATATGTTTACTTTTAGATTGAAATTCACCCATCCTTCGAAATTCACACTTCTCCCAATGTTTTAATGCCAAATAACATCTACAAAAATACATATACTAAAGTGTGCATGACAATGCATATATCTGTGAAAATAACATACAAAAACGCATTAAATTAGGGGAAATTCTATTAAGGGAAAGGGAGCCAATGTGCTGTAGTGGTTAGAGGGTCAGACTAGGACCTGGGAGAACAGGGTTCGAATCCCCACTCGGTCATGAAGCTTATTAAAATAAAAAAGGTGGGGTATCAATGCAGGAAATAAAAAATAAACAAATCACTGTGCAAAACTGTGTATATTGGGTGAAATTGTGCAGGCTATTCTCAATATACTCCGGGGTTACATTCTGGAGATAGTGCCTAAAGCCAAAACCGGGTATTGTCAAAACACATTGGGTTCAACGGCAGGTGGAATTGCCAAAGATGGCATCCTCCTCCCCATATTTTCACCACAACAACCCTGTGAGGTAGGGCAGGCTAAGAGCTGGTGCAAGGTCTCCCCGTGGGCTTCGGGTGGGTGATATGTGGATTCTTAAAAAAAAATTAAACAATACAGTCACCGCAAGAAAAGAACATAAGTTCATTTTACATGGTCTTAAAACATGGGCAGTCCATATAGGTTCTGTCCAGACAGGTTTGTGAGGCTGGTGGAAGAGTTTTACTTTCTTTCCCCCATACATATGAAAAGAAAGGGAGACCAGTTTTCAGCAAAGGTATTTTTCTTGCAACTCTTCTAAGCCCTGTTAGTCGTTCTGAACCAACTATATCCCAAATGTTGCTGATCCATGTCTCAAGAGGTAGCTCCACCTGGGATTTCCAGCGATAAACCATCGCTAGACATGTGGCTACCAATAGAATTATTTCAAAGAGTTAAATCTTTATGCTGGATAGAAGGGTTGGAATCTGGGTTTAGTGAAAGCAGGGCTAAGACTGGGTTCGGCGAGAGAAGTCGTTTAACATTTTTGGAGATCGTATTGAAGACCTGGTGATGCGTGGATTCGAACCCTGGTTTCCCAGGTCCTAGCCAGACTCTCTAGCCACTACTCCACACTGGCTCTCATGTGTAGAGGAGGAGAAACTCACACTAGACATCCCGACAGATTTCCGTTCGTCGAATCCCAGACTGGGGGTGGAAATGTAGAGCACAGAAAGAAAGAAACCGAGAGAAACTAGAATGGACAGATTCGCGTCGTAGATAAGCGTTTGCCCCGCAGGCATTCTCTTAAAACGAAATCCAAAATATCTATTTGTACGGTTCCCTCTCCCCCCACCCTCCACCTCCGCTCCCCATTTTTAACCTTCATATTCGTTTTTCAGTGAAACCATCTTCACTGGAGCTGTTATTTATTTATTGCTTAATCAGCAGAGAGTCCCAGGCGTGGGGCGGCCTTGTTTGGAAGATGGATCAGGTGCCAGGCTCCGAGGCCAATTAACATGCAAACCGGTTCCCCTTTTGTAAAGAAGAGTTGACAAAAAGATGAGCCCTGTTTGCTTGTGTGACTTAATCCAGTTAAACATACATTTTAAAACCCGGCAAATACATGTAAAGGCATGTAATAAGGAGGGCCGCAATAGAGAGCCAGTTTGTGAATAGCAATGAAAGCCTCTCCGGCCTATATTTCGGGAGTGGGCTGTTTGTGAATCTCGGTGTAGCTGTATCTAATATTTATAACCCCATTTCCCTATTAGAATAACAATCGAGGTGGCTTGTCATGCCTCCCCACTCCCCACACAAAATGGAATATGAAAACACACAATGGCGAAAGGTAAAGGTAAAAAGGTAAAGGACCCCTGGACGGTTAAGTCCAGTCAAAGGCGACTATGGGGTTGCGTCGCTCATCTCGCTTTCAGGCCGAGGGAGCCGGCATTTGTCCACAGACAGCTTTCTGGATCATGTGGCCAGCATGACTAAACTGCTTCTGGCGCAACGGAACACCATGACGGAAACCAGAGTGCACGGAAATGCTGTTTACCCTCCTGCCACAGCGGTACCTATTTATCTACTTGCACTGGGGTGCTTTTGAACTGCTAAGTTGGTGGGAGCTGGGGCAGAGCAACGGGAGCTCACCCCGCTGCAGGGATTTGAACCGCCAGCCTTCCGATCGGCAAGTACCACTGTATTCCGCTCTGGTCAGACCTCACCTGGAATACTGTGTCCAGTTCTGGGCACCACAGTTCAAGAAGGATACTGACAAGCTGGAACGTGTCCAGTGGAGGGCAACCAAAATGGACAAAAGCCTGGAAACGATGCCTTATGAGGAACGCCTTAGGGAGCTGGGTATGTTTAGCCTGGAGAAGAGAAGGTTAAGGCGTGATATGATAGCCATGTTCAAATATATAAAAGGATGTCATATAGAGGAGGGAGAAAAGTTGTTTTCTGCTGCTCCAGAGAAGCGGACACGGAGCAATGGATTCAAACTACAAGAAAGAAGATTCCACCTAAACATTAGGAAGAACTTCCTGACAGTGAGAGCTGTTCGACAGTGGAATTTGCTGCCAAGGAGTGTGGTGGAGTCTCCTTCTTTGGAGGTCTTTAAGCAGAGGCTTGACAGCCATCTGTCAGGAATGCTTTGATGGTGTTTCCTGCTTGGCAGGGGGTTGGACTGGATGGCCCTTGTGGTCTCTTCCAACTCTATGATTCTATGATCTATGATTCTAAGCCCATGAAGAGGCTCAGCGGTTTAGACCGCAGCGCCACCCCTGTATACTCAGTTGAACAACGAACCGCCATTAAATACCTGCAGAAACCTGGTTGTTGTTTTTTCGCATCGCTTGAGAGGAAGGTGAAAGTTGCCTCGGTTGCCCCGCTCACTTCCGCCTCTGGACCCACCCACACTTTGCCCTCCCCCCCCTATCTGCCGCCAGCATCTGGCACAGGGAAGGATGCTCTGCATGGGAGTGCAGTCTTCGGATCAAAAAAGTCTCTCCATCCCTGGGCTAGTGGGTTTTGGTGGCCCCTTGAGATGCGGGCAGGCTTCCGCAACTTCGGCCGCTAACAGTCTGGAATAATCACAGAGATAATGTGTAGTTCATTGTCAAGCTTTCGCAGAAACATCCTCGAGTCCCTTTATGCTATTGCCCCTTCCCCACCCTGTGCATAATAAACACTTAGCAAGGGAATCTCTTTATTGGGGTGGTGGGGGGTTGCCTTGACCTCGAGTGGCGAAGGTCTAAGGGCTTCATATTAACCTGGGCATAAGAAAACGTCCGACATGCGACCTGCCAATTGATTTACAGGTCGAGGGAAAAAGGACAGTAGATTAGCAGTGTAAATATGGAGCGAGATCAGCAAAGGGAATGATGTTGCCAGTTGCGTGCTTGGGGAGTCTCTCCTGTCCTCCGAAGCTCCCCTTAGAACTTGCCTTTTCCACCGTGAATTTAGAATTGTGGACTTGGAAGGGGACTCCAAGGGTCATCTAGTCCAACCCCCTGCAATGCAGGAATCTCAGCTGAAGCATCCATGGCAAATGACCATCCAGCCTCTGCATAAAAACCTCCGAGGAAGGGGAGTCCACCACCTCCAGAGGGAGACCGTTCCACTGTCAAACAGCCCTTCCTGATGTTTCGTCAGAATCTACTTTCTTGTAATTTGAAGCCACTGGTTCAAATCCTACCCTCCAGAGCAGGAGAAAACAAGCCTGTTCCACAGCCCTTGAGATATTTGAAGACGGCTATCATATCTCCTCTTTTCCAGGCTAAACATACCCAGCTCCTTCAACCGTTCCTCATAAGGCTTGGTTCCCAGTCCCTTGATCATCTTGGTTGCCCCCCTCTGCACACGTTCCAGATTGTCAACATCCTTCTTAAAGGGTGGTGCTCAGAACTGAACACAGTACTCCAGGTGTGGTCTGAACAAGGCAGAATAGAGTGGTACTATTACTTCCCTTGGTCTGTATGTTAGCTTGATGGGAGGGCGAGCAGGTCCTGCACCAGCAGGCAGCATCCTCTTTTCCCAATGTGCCATCACACACCAGTTGGGAAGATAGGAACTTGCCTTCTACTGAGCCAGACCCGTCTGATCCATATATCTCAATGCTGTCTACACTGACTGGCAGCAGTTCTCTGAGATTTCAGGTAGGGAATCTTCCACCAGCCCTACCTGGAAATGTCAGGGATTCAACCCACGACTGCAAGCTGCCTGCAACTCCAGTCTCCAGGTAACCCCAGAGGAGATCAGTGACATAGGAGGGGGCATACCAGATGGTGTTTTTCAGAGGGTCCCTCAAATCTGCATCCACCCCCCCCCATTTTAGACCCGCAGTGTGGTGTTGAAGTTACCAGTAAGTACCACAAGGGATGCCGGTTTCAGGAGCGTATCTCTTTGTTCGAAAGGGTGCCCATTTAACCGCAAACAGGGGCCAAAGCAGAATGGATACACTAGAATCTGGACGCTGGGAGAATCATAGAATCCTAGAGTTGGAAGTGACCACAAGGGCCATCCAGTCCAACCCCCTGCCAAGCAGGAAACACCATCAAAGCATTCCTGACAGATGGCTGTCAAGCCTCCGCTTAAAGACCTCCAAAGAAGGAGACTCCACCACACTCCTTGGCAGCAATTCCACTGTTGAACAGCTCTCACTGTCAGGAAGTTCTTCCTAATGTTTAGGTGGAATCTTCTTTCTTGTAGTTTGAATCCATTGCCCCGTGTCCGCTTCTCTGGAGCAGCAGAAAACAACCTTTCTCCCTCCTCTATATGACATCCTTTTATATATTTGAACATGGCTATCATATCACCCCTTAACCTTCTCTTCTCCAGGCTAAACATACCCAGCTCCCTAAGCCGTTCCTCATAAGGCATTGTTTCCAGGCCTTTGACCATTTTGGTTGCCCTCCTCTGGACACGTTCCAGCTTGTCAGTATCCTTCTTGAACTGTGGTGCCCAGAACTGGACACAGTATTCCAGGTGAGGTCTGACCAGAGCGGAATACAGTGGTACTATTACTTCCCTTGATCTAGATGCTATACTCCTATTGATGCAGCCCAGAATTGCATTGACTTTTTTAGATGCTGCATCACACTGTTGACTCATGTCAAGTTTAGGACCGACAAAAGAAAATGCTTCTTCACACAGCACAAACTATGGAACTCACTGCCACAAGAAGAAGCAACTTGGATGGCTTTAAAAGAGGATGGACCGATTCATGGAGGAGAGGTCTATCAGTGGCTACTAACCCTGATGGATATAGTCTACCTCCACTGTCGGAGGCAGTATGCTTCAAAAATAATAGTTGCTGGAAACTGCAGAAGGGAAAGTTGAGCTCAGATCCTGCTTCCCAGTGGAGCGTCAATGGAGAATAGGAAGCTGGACTCGATGGGCCACTGGCTGGATCCAGCTGCAGAGCTTTGCTTATGACCTTTTGCTTTCCCGGACATCCCCACTGTCTGTCAAGCTTGGGGGCATGTCTCAATCACAAGCTCTCCCCCCTGCTCTCTCTCCCCCCCCCCCGTCCCCAAATCTTCTTGAGTAATGCAGGCACAGAAGCCCTGTATCCCATATTCAGAGAGGCTCCGGTGACCTCTGACCTCTCCCACCCCTCCATCACGGGAGATCCATAACATTTACAATCCCCAAAAAACAAAAGGAAAATGGGAGGGTGAGGGACAGAGAGACCATAAGGAAGGGAGCAGCGGCCGGGGGGGGGGGTGGGCAGAGCCAGAATTCATCTTGCGAACTGACACCTCCCGTTAATTAATGACTTAAAAATCAATGACACAGGGGACAGGTAGCAAATGACACCTTGGAACAGACAGAGCCTGCCTGTCTTCAGGAGGACAGTGAGAGAGAGAAAATTAAAAAGGAGAGAGGGAGAGGGAGTGAGTGAGTAAGAGAGAAAAATATATATCCGAGATTTGACGTGTGGAATGAGACTAAGACAGAACTGAGGAGCAGGAAAGCCTTCCGTATTGATCACTGTCTGTTCCCTCCACGCAACCATTTTTTTGAGCTTTGCACTGGGAGATCCTGGATATCCTCAGAAGATCGTTCAGGGTGGAGACACTTCCGCGAGCCGCAGAGTGGCTCCACCATGCGCCCCCTCCCACTCTGCAATGTGGGGGATGGATGGATGGATATATCTCACAAACTTTATAGGTCTCACTTGATTGTGACAAAGCCTCAAAGCAGCTTACAAGAGGAACAAAGCAAGAACCTGACCAGCAAAACGACAACAGTTAAGCAGAACTGTTTCACCCTCACCAAGGTTGCAAGTTCGATCCTCGTGTGGGACGGCTGCATATTCCTGCATTGCCAGCGGTTGGACTAGATGAGTCTTCTTGTTAGCCGCGCCCGTCATGTGGAAAGCCCTCTAGTCAGATGTAAAGAAAATAAAGAAATATCTGGCTTTTATAAGAGACACCTGAAGGCAGCCCTTTATAAGGAAGCTTTTAACGTGTGATGTTTGATGTTTTAATTTGTTTGAAGCCGCCAGAGTGGCTGGGGCAATCCAGTCAGATGGGAGGGGCATATAAATATGCTGCTGCTGCTGTTGTTGTTAGACATGGGAGACCAGAGTTCCAATCCCCACTCACATGGGCGTACCCAGGGGGAGCAGGGGGGGCAGTTGCCCCCCCAGAAGCAAAAAAATAATAATTAAATGGTTATCGGCAGCCTAAAAGGAAAAAAAAAAGCTCAAGACTGGTCTTTCTTCCCCTCCCAAATCTCAATAACAATTGAGGTCTTCCGCTCTTGCCGAGGAACAGTTGGCCACTGTGTGTGTGTGTGTGTGTGTGTGTGTGTGTGTGTGTTGCGCCGGCTGTTTCCCCCTCCTTCATGCCGACAAAGAGCTGGCGTGCCTATCAGAGACCGGATCCTAGCCTTCACCCTGCTTGGTCAAATGGGGATGCAGGCTGAGACTTGGGCAGTGTCCGGGGGCAAATTCATCATTGCTGGGATTCATCGTTGCAAGGGAGCTTGGCAAACTGAGTTCCCTTGCATGGTGAGTAGTTCCTTTGTGAGGACTGAGGATCCTGGGAAACTGAGTTTTTCAGCCATTTGGGGCTTTCTGTTTTTTTTTGGGGGGGGGGAGTTTTTCTGTTTTTTTAAAGCTGTTTTTGTTTTTGAACCTGGACAACCATGGCTTGCCCCCCCCCCAGTTTTGACCCTGGGTATGCCCCTGCCCACTGAGATGAGTGACCTTGGGGCTGCCGCTCTCCCTCTCAGCCTAGCCTACCTCACAGGGTTATAGTGGGGATTTAAGGAGGAGGGGGAAGAGCCACGTACTCCACCTTGAGCAAAAAGGTCAGATATAAAATCAATCAAATCATGCTTATGGCTTGGTTGGATTGAGGGCAGAGAGAGTGGCGTGAGTGTGTGAACACAGCATGCCACCCCACACATCAAGCGAGTGGGGTTTTTTTTTCCAAGGAGTGCTCAACATATTTCAGTATATTTGCAAAATGGACTTCCGGCGGCGACGCCATCGCCGGGTGGTCGAAGGCTGCTTCGGGTCCGAAGCGCCTTGTCCATCCCGGGGGTTAGGAGCCGCGCTACCGCAGCGCGCGGCTCCGGTTGGGGTGCGGGAAGAGCGTCCCGCACCCTGGGCTCCCCGGCTGCGCCCGCGGAGGCTCTGAACCCTTCCCTTGCCCCCCCCTGTAAAGGGGGAGTGGGGGTGAAGGGCAAACGGAGCCGGGCTTCGGGGACATGCCCCAACCGGGATGCAAATGCGGCGACAGAGCCCGCGGTGAGCGTCCAAGTTCTACCTGTGAAGAATGGAGCTAAAAGAACCCGGTGGTCGTGAGTAAAGAATTTGATTAGAAATCGTGCTTTTGGAACGATCCGGGGGGAAGGAGAATGGCAGCCTGCCCTCCCTCCCTTCGAGCTCAAGAATCTAACCAATTTGAGTGATTGCTGCTACAGAACTGGTTACAATGTATTTAAAATTGACACAGGAGACTGGCAAACTTTTCTTTTGGGAAGTTAATTAGAGGAAAATATCTCTTTTTAAAGTTGCGGTATTTGCGCTCCAGCTCAGGAAAATGGCGATGAACAAAGAGGGGAGTAGAAATATGACACCCGCTTCCTCCTCCTCTGCCAGTATGCTGGGTTTCGTCCTTGAACTGGCACTGAACTCTGGACTAACGGACGAACAGAGACTCACTGCCTTGAAGGTGGAACTGCTTTATAGAAAAGTCAAAGTCTTGTGTGGGGGTCTGAAATGGAACCAATTGCCCACAGAGGAGGCTTACAAAACTTTTGATACTTTAGAAGAATGCCTTGCCAAAGAGCTGAGAGGATGGATGCAAAGATGGAGTGAAATGAATGAGCTACTTCGGAGAAGAAATTCGCCTTTTGGGGGTGGCAGCCCCAAGGCGACGTTAAGATTTCGTATATCCAGTCCCCGAGGTGTGAGCTCGGGGGCCAGGGACATAGAATTAAGGTATTTACAAGAAGAAAAGGAATGTTACAAAGAACCGAAGAAGCTGAGAGATGATGAGAGGGACACCTCTGAACTCGCGGCAAGGAGAGGTTTGGACTGTGCCTGGATCTGTGGACGCTTGGAGAGGGAAGAGATATGGAAGTTCAGTGCTGATGCCATCAGGAGAAGAATAATGGACAGAGGGGGTGTGGGGTGAAGCATTAAGTAAAACTGTAAGCAGCCTGATATGGTAAATTGAAATCGGAGGGTGAATACTGTCAACAACACTTTGTTATATTTTTTATTTGAACATGAAAGGAGACATTTCAAGTTTTTACGTTACTAGCAGCAACCTTAAGGATAGAAGAGATAGATTAGATGCGAATGATTTGCGAAGATCTATGAGGTGGAGTATAAGCAAAGTGAACTTAAGTGGATTAAGTTTATGGATTTAGAAGATTAAATGGTGAGGTATTATTTTGATGATGCATTTTTAGTAAATGTTGAAGATATAATTGAATGTAATTATACAATTGAAGTTAATGTTTTTTTTGTAGGAGAAATGGTTATAAAATAGATCAAGGTTACAAACTCGAAGGTGAAAAGGCAGGGGAAGTCAAAAGTCAAGATATGGAATTAGAAATTTTTTTTTATTTTTTTTTTTCTAGAAAGATGCAATAAGAAAGCTTGACATTGTTTGTATTTGTTTTATCTGTTTTGCATTTGTTTAATTGTAGGTGTGGGTGTGGGTACATGTTTGTTACAGAAAAATGCCAATAAATTCTTATAAAAAAAAAAAAAAAGTATATTTGCAAAATATCCCTGAACTAGTCATAGTTCAGGCTCAGGCCTAATATATTCACACATGCGTTGTTGCGTGACTGGGGCCGGCCACACCATTAGGTGGCACATGCTGGGGTGTGGTGGCAAGATGTTGAAGGGCCGCGCTGGCAGGTGTCAGTCACAGCCTTTCCTAAGCTAGCTTGCTCTCCATGGATGTGGTGAGGGACGCTGTCCTGGCTTCTTCTATATGTGGAACTGGAGAGGAGGCCATCTTGCCTCAGGCGGCAGAATGTCACGAGCCAGCCCTGCGTATACCTGCGTATTCAGGTGCAGGAATCGCAACATGTGAGCCCTGCCCCCAACACACTCTGTGGGTTGAAGGGTCTGAGGCAGTGGGGCTTCTGCTAGGGGTCTACAGGTCATAGCTGTCAGCTTTCCCCCCTTTTTAAAGGGAAATTCCCTTATTCCATATAGGATTCCTCGCAAGAAAAGGGAAAAGTTGATAGCTATGCTACAGGTACATCACACAAGGAACTTCCTTCTTCAGTGGTCCTGGGGTGAGGGAGGGACAACGTTCTGCTTCCACTCCAACTAAAATGTCTTCGATGGGTGTCGGGAGTCCAAAATTTCCACAGGAGAGCCATAGATTTGTTCCGGGGGGAGGGGAAATGTCTTCAGCCCACCCCCTCGCAAAATTTCCTCAATTGTCCTCTGAAAAATTTCAGCTTGTCTCTAATCTGAAGGGGCTACCAATGGAAATAATAAGGCATCTGTTATTTATTTCATTTCATGTTTTAAAATAATTCTACCCAGCCCTTTGTCCACAGGGTTGCAACAGCAAACACAACCAACCCTTTAAGGTCAGGTTTAACAATTATCAACTAACACCATCCCATGGTCCAGGCACATTATATGAATCGAAGGCCCAGTGTTGGTGGGAAATAAATAAACAAACATTTCCTGCGTTTTTCCTCTCCAGAAAAAAAAAGTATTTGGGGATGCCTTGTCCTGGAGAAGAGATGGCCTTTAAAAAAGAATGAAAGAAATCCACACACTCCAACCTTTCCGGACTACGTAATCTTGTCAGGACCTGTAAATGTCAAATTTAAATTCATACTTTTGTACCCCCTTTGGTTTCAAAGCGGATTACACCTTTTTTCCTCAAAGCGAGGCGTCACCAAAGCTACATGAAATGGAATTACGAGTACTTAGGCCTCTCTCCCCCCCCACTCTTCCCTCTCCCCAGCCCCCCGCCCCCTCGATATTGCCTCTTTACATTGTTAACGCCTTCCGATTCATTATTCCTAATCCTTATTAGGCTAAGTAACACACATCTGAATAGACAGCACTGGACACAGGAGCATGTGTGACTATTGTATCCGCCACTGGCTAATCCGTAGCCTGGGGTGGAGGAAGAGGCGCTGCAGAGAGTGGACAGGCTAAGCTCCTGACCGGGCCAGGCCGCTCACCTCGTGGCAGGTGGGCAGGGAGGAGAGCGCGCATGATCCCGGCAGCTCCATGCGACTCGGCGCACCGGCTTTGTTCATCGCCACGTTTCCTAAGTGGCACGAAGGGTCTTTCCTCTCGCAAAGCTTTTACCGTCCCTCCACCCTCCCCCCGCCTTGGATTTGAATACATATCCCCTCCTTAGAAAAAGAGATAATCTTAACATCAGCGGTGTGCGGTGGATTAAACCATGTAGGGAAGCGGGTATCTATGGAATACAGAGATATAGGAATGTTGCGGGGTATAGGAACGGAGACCGAACTGGCGTGATTTGGAGGAAGAATCGCCCACCGAAGACAGCTGCTCATATTTTACTCCCAAAGCAACTAGCGGCGATGGGTTGCACCTGACATCCGTCACAAAGTAGACCCATAACTAACGGGTGTTGTGGTTTGGGTGTCAGACTAGGGGCTGGGAAGCCAGAGTTCAAATGCCTCCTTGGCCATGAAGCTCATTGGGTGACCTTGGAACCAGTCACTCACTCTCAGGCTATCCTACCTTACCTATGAGCAGTCCCCAGTTGATGTCACAGGGACGGCCACTGGAGATGGAGGTTAATTGGGAGAGGGGAGGAGAAGAGAGCAGATTCCCCAGAGTGTCCAGGCTAAAATCTGTAGCCAGCTCCTGCCAAGCTGAAGCTTGCAAGTAGCATGCACAGTCTTCTTAATCTGTTGTTGTTGTTGTTGTTGTTGTTGTTGCTGCTGCTGCTGTTAGCATGCTTGCCCATCCGGGGGTTCAAGACCTCCCCCTGCCACCTGCAAGGGGCTAGGAAAACCTGGAGACTTCCGGTCAGACTTTGAGGTCTGGTGTCGGGGCCGGAGTCAGAAGCAGGTCAGCATGAAAGACGCAGGGCTCCAATGTCAGCAAAGTCAACTCTTTCTTCAAGGAAATGGCATACAGTTCTGCAACACTTCCCAGCAGGTCTTGCCCCTGTGGAGCAGTTGCGGGACTGAAGGTTCCTGCCTTCCAAACCCATATAAGGCTCCTCCTCTGCTGGATGTTTCCCAAACAGTCTCTAACTGCTTCTGCGCACCTCTGACCTCTGTTCTGTTCTCGGAGACCAGAGGAAAGGGGAACGTGTTGCAGCTGGAGATGGAGGCTCCCTGGCTTCTTCAGCAGCCGCTTGACCCCTCCTCCCCCTCCGCTTCAGCCTCAGAGTCTGAACTGCTCCCTGCCACCAGCTCTTCCTGCCCACTAAACCCTGCTGGCCCTTCAGCATCCAGTCTCCCATCACTCACCCAGCCAGTCCCTGACATCTGGCAACCCGACTCCAGTTCTGAATTTCTCGCCCTCCTCCTGAATTTGTGAATCGCGAGTCCTGAGCTCCACCGCCGTTGAGCCTGTGCTGTTCCGAAACACAGATCTCTTTCTTATTTCCAAGTAGGAACCCGTGTCTGCATGCATTGGGCGAGAGGCAGGACAGGTGTAAGATTTTGGAATGCTTTTTAAAAATTGCAATCCTAGGTTTTTGGGATGGGCTAGATAATAAATTAAAAGAAATCAAACTATCCCCCTCCCCAGTCTGCTTCTCTTATTTGAATTTTCCCTTTAACATATAGAAACATATGCCCCGGAGGGAGACTAAGAGCCCTCTAATTTTTAATTAGTGGATCTGGAGAGGCAAAAGTCCCTTTCCATTGTTCTGTAATTATTACACTTCTCTTCCAGAAGAAACACAGCTTTCCTTTATGACCCGCTCCTCGCTCTCCCAGGACCCTGGTTGTCACTGGGAAACATGAAGCAACTTCTTAATTAATTGGGCTAATTAGTCTCCTAGACGACTGGACAGCTGGACTGTATTGCCTTCTTTGATCTCGTTGCAAAGGGAACTCTTTGCTGGCTTGTGAGTCGAGAAATGTCTTGGAACCACCCGGAATCTACTCTCTATTCATGTATCTCCCCCAAGAGAGCATTGCTATAAAGGAGGGAGATATTTTGTCCCATTGGGCTAATGAAAGTGGGGGGGGGGAGAGCCCCACAGGGTTATTAGGCAAGTGGTGTTTGCTGACTTGTTCGATAGACTAGGGCAGACTATCTTGTACTTACTCAGACGTAGTTTGATGCAACCCAGAATCATCAAATTGTAGAGTTGGAAGCCATCCAAGGGGTCATTTGGTCCAAGCCCCTACAATGCAGGTAAGTGAGTACAGTCATACCTTGGAAGTCGAATGGAATCCGTTCCAGAAGTCCATTCGACTTCCAAAATGTTTGAAAACCAAATCATGGCTTCTGATTGGCTGCAGTAGGCTCCTGCAGCCAATCAGAAGCCATGGAAACCCCGTCGGACATTCAGGTTCCAAAAGAATGTTTGCAAACCAGAACAATCACTTCTGGGTTTGCGGTGTTCGGGAGCCAAAACGTCCGAGTTCCAGGGCGTTCGACAACCAAGGTACGACTGTATAGGGCTGAAACCTCATTTCCCCACGTTTTTCTATGCGGGCTGAAAAACTCATTCTTTGCCTAAGCCAGCCGTCGCCAAACTGGAGCCTTCCAGATGCGTTGGACTCCAACTCCCATCAGCCACAGTCAACACAGCCACTAGCCTGCAATGGTGGGAGGTGCTCCCCAGGCTAGGGAAAACTGGGCAACACAGCAGTCATGGCTTCCCCCAAAGAATCCTGGGAGTTGTAGTTTGTTAAGGGTGCTGAGAGTTGTCAATAGACCCCTGTTCCCTTCGCAGTTACCGTTTCCAGAGTGGTTTAACAACCAATCCCCTTCCAAGGGGAATTCTAGGAATTGTAGCTCTGGGAGGGGGGAAAGTGGGGTCTCCCAATATCTCTCAGCACCCTTAAGAAACTACAGCTCCCAGGATTCTTGGGGCGGGGGAAGCCATGGTTATTTAAAGTGGCATGATAGGCCTGTAAAGCTATATTGCAGATGGGGCCTATATATACAATGATCTCTGATCTTATATGCAGTTGACTTGTGCAATATGCGGTTGAAGGCAGGACAGTTGAAATGGTGAAATTGAAGTCCGAAGAAGAAGAGGAGGAGGAGGAGGAGAAGGAGCAGTTTGGATTTGATATCCCGCTTTATCACTACCCAAAGGAGTCTCAAAGCGACTCACATTCTCCTTTCCCTTCCTCCCCCACAACAAACACTCTGTGAGGTGATTGGGGCTGAGACACTTCAAAGAAGTGTGACTAGCCCAAGGTCACCCAGCAGCTGCATGTGGAAGAGTGGAGACGCAAACCCGGTTCACCAGATTACGAGTCTGCCGCTCTTAACCACTACACCACACTGGCTTAAAAGCTCTTTCCGCACAGGGTCCTCTTGGGGTTACGGTTTCAAAACCAGTTAAAAACAAGTATTTGAAACAGTAAATTAAAAAAATAAAATAATATCTGCAATAGGCTAAAACCCAGATTTAAAGACATGCCATCATTCTACATGTCTGGATAAAGCAAAAACAAAAAACAAAAAAAACCCAATGCTTTAAACGGGCGCCAGAAAGGGTATATTGAAATGCTGGGTGAAGTCAATAGGCAGGGAGTTCCCAAGTGAAGGTGCTGCCGCACAAAAAGGTTGATTTCTTATCAGTGTGGAATCAGTATTCTGTGGGGCCTGCCAGTTTCGCAGTTTGAAGTGCTCGAGCGGGTATTTATGGGGCAAGGCAATCTCACAGGTAAACCAGCCCCTCTGGTAGACACCATAAAACTATCAAAATATAGATAAAACCCATCAGATAAAAAAATGGACACAATAAAATTGCACGTTTGAGTAGGCTTGTCTAAACAAACGAAAACAAGGGTTTTCGGTAGGCACTGAAAAATGCACAGTGAAGGCGTCTGGTGGGTTTCAAGAAGCAGAGAGTTCCAGAGATTAGATTCTGCCCCACGTCTCCTCTGAGGGGAGTTGCTCTCCCCCCCCCTCAGCATTTGGGTTGCCCTTTTCTACACCTTTCCTGCAGACTTTTGAAAAGTGAGGTGACCAGCATTCTAAATCTGGTCACACCACAGACTTTGGGGAAAACATTACGATATCACCAGCGAACCGTTTCAGGGGGTAGGCTAAGTCCCAAGACTTGAACAAAACAAAACAAAACAAAACATTGCAACATTGTTATTGTAGTTATTATTTTTTACATTTCACTCCCCTTTCACGTTTTATTTTACCTTGCACACTTATAACGTTATAATTTTTATTATTCAGTAAAGAATATAGTCTCAATACTTTGCAGTACATCTCTCTCTTTCAGTTTCAGGTCCCTTATCCTTCTGGGTCTAGTTCACATTTGTGCATTCATCTCTTGATCACCTTGAACCCCAAGTGACAACTGTTTTGTAGGATGAAGCTACCACAAACACAAGGCTGCAGATCAAAAGGCCATCCTCCTTGATATCGCCTCAAGTGCAGGGTGCATAAAAAATGCAGGAATGATTCTGCAAATTAGAAGTGGGGGGGGGAATATTGCCTCTCCCCGCGCACACGCATATGTTATTTCCACTGTTTCTGGCCAAAAATTCAGCTCTAGCCAACATTTCCCCCTTACTCCCAAGATTTCAATAGACTGGCCCTGATTACTTCATCAGTCTCTGAAAAGCCCATCTAAAAAACCATCTGTTGGACCCAATAGGGGCCTAGGCAGCAAAGAACCAATTAATGGCCAGAAGGAGGGTGTCTCTTCAAAATGATTGGCTCCATCTTGGCTGGGAACAAGAACGTTTAACCTTTCGCTTGTCTTCTATGACTTGCTATCTCCGGGGGGTCACGACTAGGTCACGGTTGCAGACATGAAAACCGCAATCAAGTCACAATCAATTCAGGGTGCTTTGGAGAGGCGCCCTCGGTTTTCGCTGGTCCTAGCCCGCCACAAACAGATAGGCCTGCCAAAACGGATAATGGCATTGGGCAACCTCTTTCTACGGAATAAGTTTGCGCGAAACGATCATCCCTTTCCCCAGGAAAGCTTCTGAAAGGCTGTTTGCGGGTATTTCTTCACTTTGATTGTAGCTCGATGGCGTATAGATACAAAGTGTATATAGTCATCAAAATCCCCTTCTGAACATTCTGGTGTCAAATATTCACACTGCTTATTCTCTGAACTTTCGGTCTCCAATGTTGGAGAAGTCTGACAATAATGGAAACAGGCAGAAATTGTCACTGATCACTTATGCATCATAGAGCATAGTCCATACAGGACTGCCTTCAAGATGTCTTCTGAAAGTCCTATAATTGTTTAAATCTTTGACATCTGATGGGAGGGCATTGCACAGGGCGGGTGCCACTACCAAGAAGGCCCCCTGCCTGGTTCCCTGTAACCACATCTCTCGCAGGGAGGGAACTGCCAGAAGGCCCTCCTTGGAGCTGGACCTCGATGTCCTGGCTGAATGATGGGGGGTGGAGATGCTCCTTCAGGTATACTGGGCTGAAACTGTTTAGGGCTTTAAAGGTCAACACCAACACTTTGAATTGTGCTCAGAAACGTACTAGGAGCCAAAGCAGACTGGTGTTCTTTGGTCCCGGTGGCCACTCCCAGTCACCTGTCTAGCTGCTGCCTTCTGGATTAGTTGTAGTTTCTGAGTCACCTTCAAATGTAGCCCCACGTAGAGCACATTGCAGTAGTCCAAGCGGAAGATAACCAGAGTGTGTACCACTCTGGCGAGACGGTCTGCGGGCAGGTAGGGTCTCAGCCGGCGTACCAGATGGAGCAGTTAGACAGCTGCCCTGGACACAGAATTGACCTGTGAGTCCGTGGACAGCTGTGAGTCCAAAATGACCTCCAAGCCGTGTCCTTCAGGGGCACAGTTTGCCCACCACTTTGCCCCCAGGGGTTAGTGGCAGTGGGGAGTTGTGTTTGTGTGTGGGGGGGAGATCAAACCTGGATCTGGCCCTGCACAGGAGGTAGACTCCCTTGCCCTTGCAAAACTCCTCAGCCGTTGTTATCGGAGTCAGAAATCACAGCGCCGCCTTCAGCCCTTCTTTCCAAAGGCAGAGAGGAGAGACGCAGACGGCCGAGCTGCTTAGCAGCAAAGAGAGAGCTGTCGGATGTGTTGATTAGCTGGTCGCAAGGAGGACCAGAGGGAAGCCTGGCTTTGCGGGGTTCCTGGGGCTGGTGTACGCGCGTGTGTCAAGCAGTCAAAGTCAAGACTGATATATCCAAAAGCCCAGGAGAAAGAGAGCGAGAGAGAAACCCTGATATTCATTTTCTCTGGGTCATGCTCCTTTTCTTCCCACTGCTTTCCTTTCTCGGATCTCACGCTGTGGGTTGCGACAGGCACGCGGCAAGGAAAGGCCAGGATGCTGTTTGCGCACTGCCTACTCGGGGTCACCCGAGAGATGCCCTGAAGGCAATTGAGTTCCTGCCATGGCCTTCCCCTACTGCCAGAGGGGTGCCTTGAAACCGCCACTGAAAAAATAATAATACCCAAACGCTAGATCGACGCTTCCTTTTGGCCTTTACGACAAAGGCTAAGCTGAAACTGTGTGCTGTTTGTTTTTATTTTGTGGGGAGGGGGCTAATTTTGGCAATGTGGAAGAACAGCTTTGCCCCTGTCTCTTCCTCTCTCTTTCGGATGAGAAAGTTAGCTGAATCAGTGACAAAAATCGCCCCCGCTTGCCCTCAATTGCTGCCATCTCCCATAGCCAGGTAGTGATGTCACCCTCGTCTCCAGGTGGTCCCTCAGAGGGTGGGATTGCCCATGTGCCCAGGAAGAAGAAGAAGAAGAGGAGGAAGAAGAAGAGGAGGAGGAAGAAGAAGAAGAGAAGGAAGAAGAGGAGGAGGAGGAGGAGGAAGAAGAAGAAGAAGAAGAAGAAGAAGAAGAAGAAGAAGAAGAAGAAGAAGAAGACAACTCTACTAGTTTATGGTTTCATCTGTAGCATGGAAGCTAGGATGCTAAACAATAGATCCAAATTATAAGAAAGGAGATTCCAAATAAATATTAGGAGGACCTTTCTGTTTTTGTTATTGTCATTATTATTATTATTATTATTATTATTATTAATTGACATCCATACACAATCTTAAATACATGTATAAAGAAAGGGTAAAACTAATAATAATAATAATAACAACAACAACAACAACAACAACAACAACAACAACCTCGTACCTAAGAGACCGCCTCTCCTAGTATGTCCCGTGTAGGACCTTAAGGTCCTCAAATAATAATCTTTTGGAGGTCCCGACCAACAAAGATGCTAGGTTGGCCTCAACTGGGGCCAGGGCTTTCTCAGTATTGGCCCCAACTTGGTGGAACAGTCTATCACAAGAGACCAGGGCCCTGCGGGATTTGGCATCTTTCCGCAGGGCCTGCAAGACGGAGCTGTTCCACCTGGCCTTTGGGTTGGTTTCTGGTTGATATTTATGCTTCATTCTTGTATTGGTGAGCTATTTGAAAATGAGACTGCAGTTTTAATTTTAATTTTAATTTTTAATTTTAATCTGTATTTTAAATTGATTGTTTTTATGTTTTTGCTGTGATTTTAATTAGTGTTAGCCGCCCTCAGCCCGGTTTTTGGCTGGGAAGGGCGGGGTATAAATAAAAATTTATTATTATTATTATTATTATTATTATTATTATTATTATTATTATTTATACCATTAAATATTGACTTAAACTTGTACTTGTACATGCTCTTTTCTTATACTTTCTAACCAAACAAAAATAAACCAAAGTAAAAACCCAATGAACTAAATTATATCAAAACAGACTTCCCGTCATTTCCGGATGTGAGTTACATTTACAACACTGAATGTACTTATACTTCTTACCTTACTCTTACTATATTTCCTAGTACTTTCTTATAACATTTCGTACCATTTCCCCTTATTTAATAATATTTAATTTACACAAGGGTGATTCAAACGCTGCCATAGATGTTATGTCGTCGTTGCATTTTTGTAGGTATTCCTTGAACATATCCCATTTTTGTGTGAATGATTGTTGTTGCTTTTAATTTCCCCTTAATATATTTGCAAATCGAGCCATTTCTGCATAGTCTAATAACTTATTCTGCCATTAGGAGAGGGACTTTCTGGTGGCAAGAGCTGTTTGGCAGTGGAACGTACAACTTCGGAAGGTGGTGGTAAAACAGGGGTTGGAGGGTCAAGGCCTTCCAGGGGGTTGGACTAGATGACCTTTGGTGATCCCTTCCTACTCTACAATTCCAGGATTCCATCTCTAGCATAGGCCACTGTGGCGTTTCACCCCTAAAGGTTCTCCAAGGGTTAACTTGGCAGGGAGGAGATTGACCAATGGGAGCTCTCCAGGCAATCAGAGTGTGGAAGGATGGCAGTTAGGATAGAAAAGGCAGTTAGAGGTTGGAAGTTGGGCAGTTGAGTCAGAGTTAGAGAGGGAGATAGAGCTAAAGAGCAGAGCTAGAGCAGGTTGAATAATTAACAGGAGGCATTAGGGATAGTTATTGGAATACTAGGTAGAGAGTTGAAATATACTTATCTGAATAACCATACAGTTATATTAAACGTTTTACTAAGTCATTTGAAACCATTACGCTTTGTACAAACAATAAAGAAACTTACGTTTATTTTTACCACAATCCGAATCTGAAGTGAGTTATTCATTGCCAGAGTGAATACTGGCTGGCGGCAGCGGATATACCATATGTCGTTGGGGCAGTTACCAATAGACCGTTAAACGTCCGGGGGTGCTGCTCAGGTCTGAGAGAGTGACCGCGACAGTCACTTTTGGATGACCAGGACACTGGCTCAGCCCTTGAACCGCGCTCTGGAGCCAGGCCTGAAGCCAGTCTCCTTGCTCCCTCATCCCCACAAAAGCGAGCTCCCCAGATCCATTGCTAACTACATATTTACCCCTCGAGTAATTTGTACAACAGCAAAGGAGCCTAATCCTAAATCGGGGGAGGGGGAAGGGCGGGGGGGGGGAAGCCCCGATGTGATGGAGGATTTACAGTCTTAGAAGGCAAACAGTGGCGGCTGTAATTAGGAAGGAAATTTGTCATGCTCTTGACTCTAGGAAGGAATGAAAGGTTCGGAATAGCAATCTCCTGAGTGTTTACCCAACACAAGCACACGCAAGATGGAAAGCGCATTTCCAACCACGGACAGATTAATATTTGATGCTAGGAAGAGAAAATGCACGCTGTTCATGTTTATTTAGGATATTGTGGAATACAGCGAAATTTGCAATTTTATTGGATTCGGGGGTTTGGCGTGTGTGAGAGTGTTAAAAGTCCTAAGCCACTGTATGGTGCATAAGAGAGGCTGAGGCGCTGAGAGTTTAAACTTACTGCTTGCAACGTGTGTGAGCGTGTGTGAAAATATATCCGTATCATACACATGTATGCATACATATAAACTGGGAAACGTCTGTGAAGATTGGCCATTTCTTCATACTCAACGCACAAGCCTGACTGCGGATAGCCCAGTCGGTAGAGCATGAGACTTGTAATCTCAGGGTCATGGGTTCGAGACCCACGTTGGGCAAAAGATCCCTGCATTGCAGGGGGTTGGACTAGATGACCGTCGTGGTCCCTTCCAACTCTGTGCCTCCATGGACATTTTTATCTGAACTTGTTTTATTGGTTACAATAGTGGCAGTTGCCCATTGGATGATGATGATGATGATTATTATTATTATTGCATATATTATTATTAATAATAATAATAATAATAATAATACCCCGCCCATCTGGCTGGGTTTCCCCAGCCACTCTGGGCAGCTTCCAACAAAAGATTTAAAAGGTAAAGGTAAAGGACCCCTGAAAGTTAAGTCCAGTCGCAAACGACTCTGTGGTTGCGGCACTCATCTCGCTTTACTGGCTGAGGAAGCAGACATTTGTCCGCAGACAGTTTTTCCGGGTCATGTGGCCAGCATGACTAAGCCACTTCTGGCGAAACCAGAGCAGCGTACAGAAAAGCCGTCTACCTTCCTGCTGGAGCGGTACCTATTTATCTACTTGCACTTTTTTGCATGCTTTCGAATTGCTAGGTTGGCAGGAGCTGGGACCGAGCAACAGGAGCTCACCCTGTCGTGGGATTCGAACCGCCGACCTCCCTTTTAAGCAGATGAAAACATTAGCAGGACTGCAATAACATTCGTAATGCAGCAAGTATTATGGAGATAATGGATTTTCTATAAAATATGGACTATTGACAAAGAGGCAACAGAAAAGGTTTAATACAGGACCCACGGAGAGGAAAGTGGGAAGTCCAAATATTCGGAGGAATTTTAAATGTGGATGGGTATGGTTGTATTGTTATAATTTTTATATTTTTTAAATCAAATGTTATTTCTAAAAAAATAAAAATAAAGAAAGGGCAGGTCATGTGCACAAAGTCATGTGGTATGCCCCCCCTCCCGAGTACCTGACAACCAGTTGGTTTCCAGGAGCCTTTGAAGCACTGAACAAAACCAGGGCCCAGCACTAAGTAGGATTGCTCCCCCTTCACATCAGCTGATACAAAGGTAGAGCAATCAGGATCGCTCCCGGGACGAATCTTTGTAGCGTTAGGTTCAGGGAAGTGATTGGGCCCTCCCGCGACCTCCCCAAACGTCCATCTTGCTCAGGATTGCCTACCCTGACTGGCAGCAGTTTTTCAGGGTTCCAGGCTGGAGTCTCTTCCAGCCCTACCTGGAGATGCCAGGGATTGAACCTGAGACCTCCTGCATGCCAGGCAGAAGCTCTACCACTTAGCCACAGCCTGCCTCCTTGATGCCTCTGAGAGGAAGCGGGTAGAAGCTTCGACTGTACGTGCTTCGAGGAAGGAGGTGGGGATCTAGTAAAGAAATATAAATTCTACGTCATGTAAATTCTAAACCATGCAAAGGTTGGTGTTACTGATAGCTAACGTAAAAAGGTATCTAATTGCTAAACATATCCTGACATAAACAATAGTCCAGCCCGAGAATCTGTTCAACAGTCTCAGCTTTTGTAGCTGGAGTCAGTCAGCCTGATGGGAAAGGGCCAGTAAGGCAGGGCGCAGGTCTTCCAGGGCTCACAGCCAAGATGGTCTCATTTAAAACAACACTGGTTTTGCACTGTTACATGTTGGAGGGTCTGGTGGCACCATTCATATAACGCAGTGGTGTCCAAACTTTTTTCAAAGAGGGCCAGATTTGATGAAGTGAACCAAAGTTGTTGACCTTTCTTAAGGATTCAAGTTGTTGAGCTTTTTATGATTTTACCCCAAAGTTGTTGAACTTTTTTTAGGGTTGAAGTTGTTGGGGTTTTTTATCCCAGGAAATAAACTGCCACAGGGGCCGGATTACACCCCCGAAACAGACTTTGGGCATGCCTGGCATAATGAAAATGGCCACAGAGGTATCGGCATTTTCAAAAGTATGAGGTCCATGGCTTGGCTTTTGAAAAAGGTGTGTGTGTGTGTGTGTGTGTTTCGCAGTACTTAGCTAATTGGGAGCCACCGTCGTACATTATTATTATTTCAGAAAATTTATACACCACTTGGTTGGGGGGAAATAAAACCCTAACAAACCTCAAAACGGTTTACAAAAAAGTTAAAAGAATAAAATTGTCTATACGAAGAATTAAGAACAAATTAAGGCTTTCAAAAAGGTTAAAATAGCCACAGACTAAAACCAGGTTAAAACTCACACCAGCTTTCCAAACATCTGGGATGAGTTTCCTAAACAAAAATATTTTTAGCAGTTTCTGAAAAGGGTACAGTGAAGGCCCTGATGCTTGGGGGGGGGGCATGCAATCCTATGGCAATATCTACCACGACGAACCACGAAGGAAGGATGCAGCACATCTCCATCAGCATCTTGTCCTCAGCCCCAGGTCAGCTGAAGATACATACAGGCACAACTTTGTTTTATTTTTAGCATTTTTTTTTTTTAAAAAAATATATATATATTGCCCTTCACCTGAGGATCACAGGCGCAGTTTACAGTCAGGGGCGTAGCAAGGTAAATTGGTACCCGGGGGCAAAAAAGTTTTTTTGTCACTCCCCCCCCCCACGAGGCATGGGAAGGTCAGGTGGTACCTGGTGCAGAAAATTTCTTGTCAACCCCCCCTCCATTGATTCCACCCCCACAAAAATGCTTTTACGTTATTTCATATTTTCTTACAAAGGAATAATAACAAGTAATAATAATAATAACAATAAACTTTTATTTATATCCCACCCTCCCCGGTCGAAGTCGGGCTCAGGGTGGCTAACATCAGATACATAACATTGGTATAAAATCAAACAACAATTAAATTACCTCCTAAAAAGATCTCAAAATCAAATTAAAGTCTATTTAGATGGCTTTCCACAGGGTTAGGGTTGGGAACAGTAAGTGTTCTCTGAACTGAAATTCCAGCCTTCATGACATAGGAAAACAGCCAAGTGAACAGCTATTTTGGTGGAGGAGGGTCAAGATATTAACCGATATGCATGAATTTTCATATATAGCTATATAATCCCTAGTATAGTAAGATAAGACCTTCGGAGCAGGCATTTTAAAAATAAAATAAAATGTTCCTTCATAATTTGTCACCCCCTCCATTATGGAACATGGGGCGGCCCACCCCCCGCCCCCTTGCTACGCCCCTGTTTACAGTATAAATACTCCTAAACACATATCCTGATAACAAACTTGTTCATCTCAGGGCTGTGGTGGGAGCAGATTTGCCGGGGGAGACAGTTAGGCTGCATCTTAAGCCTGTTCAGTTCAGTCACGTGATCTGGCAACCAAGCAAAGAGCACTATTTTAAAGGGCTCTTTTCCCTCTGCCAAGCTGAGGCAGGGCAGCAGTAACAGCCCCACTTTGCCAGGGATTGGGTCCCTTCCAAGTCTATAATTCTGTCATCGTGGAAATCAAAACTTACTGAGAGGTCCAGCAGGAGCAATAGGGTCCTCTCCCCAGGGGAACCTCACCTGTCAGGGTGACCAAGACCAACTCCATACCAAAACAACAACATCATCACCGCCACCATATTATTATTATTATTATTATTATTATTATTATTATTATTATTACACTGGAACTCAGTTCTGACCCCTCTCAGGTGGGCGCCATTGCCATTCTAAGAGAACAAGTGAGGTGTTCATGGTGAGTTCCGGCACCTCTTTTTTCTAGAAAAAGAGCACTGGTGATGGTGATCTTCATATACAGGTGAAACTCGAAAAATTAGAATATCGTGGGAAAAGTCCATTTATGTAAGCAATTGTTTTCATTAGCTACTGGAGTTTAATATATGAGATAGACTCATGACATGCAAAGCGAGATATGCCAAGCCTTTGTTTGTTATAATTGTGATGATTATGGCGTACAGCTGATGAAATTGAAATGGTTAATTTGGGGTTCTCATATATTAGTTTCACCTTTTAAGTTGAATTACTGGAAGGAAGAAGAAGAAGAAGAAGAAGAAGAAGAAGAAGAAGAAGAAGAAGAAGAAGAAGAAGAAGAAGAAGAAGAAGAGTTTGGATTTGATATCCCGCTTTTCACTACCCGAAGGAGTCTCAAAGCGGCTAACATTCTTCTTTCCCTTCCTCCCCACAACAAACACTCTGTGAGGTGAGTGGGGCTGAGAGACTTCAGAGAAGTGTGAGTAGCCCAAGGTCACCCAGCAGCTGCATGTGGAGGAGTGGAGACGCGAACCCGGTTCCCCAGATTACGAGTCTGCCGCTCTTAACCACTACACCACACTGGTGTATGGTGAAATGAACCTTTCCACGATATTCTAATTTTTCAAGTTTCACCTGTATTTCTAAACCACCTTCCAAGGCTATAGCCTTCTCAGGGCTACTTGCATGAATAGAAAACTCACAACTTGATCGATAACAAAGATTTAAATATACAGTTCAATTTTCAATAAAACGGTCACTGTCAAATAAAACCCAATGCAATAAACTGTCCTCTTGGTCACAGCAGCCGCAATATATATTCCTGTTTCCTGTTTCTGGTCAATCCTCTCCCCCACCCCTCCCACTATTGACAATGCCTTGTTAAAGTTTTGCGACTGAGAGCTGTCCTCTCTTTCTCTCCTCCCACTGTGCCTTTATTAAAGGCAGTGGAGCCCGATTGTGTGTGTGTGTGTGGGGGGGAAGTTGGCAAGCCTACAGACAAAGGGGAGTACTTCTTCACTTGCCCCCGCAGGAGGCAGTGAGGGCAGCGGTGGACCTTGGGGTCTCGAATTTCAGCGGTGCCCCGTCCGGCACCAAAATTCAGCGCCGCTCATGCTTCATTTTAAAGCATAGCTGCAGTGATCTCAAGGCTCCGCATCCAGTTCAATCTGCTTCCGGTGAGGGTCACCAACTCGGATGGTTGTTTTTTTTTTACGAAAGGATTTTATAGATGTTGTTTTTTAGAGGATCGGCAGAGGCAGATTTAGGGCAGCACAACCAGTTCTGCCACACCAGGCGCCGACTCTAGGGGGCGCCGCAGGGCTCTGCAGCTATGACATAGTGAATTGAGCCAAACAGAAGGTGAGAGGTTGTTGTTGTTCAGTCGTTCAGTCGTGTCCGACTCTTCGTGACCCCATGGACCAGAGCACGCCAGGCACCCCTATCCTCCACTGCCTCCCGCAGTTTGGCCAAATTCATGCCAGTCGCTTTGAGAACACTGTCCAACCATCTCATCCTCTGTCGTCCCCTTCTCCTTGTGCCCTCCATCTTTCCCAACATCAGGGTCTTTTCCAGGGAGTCTTCTCTTCTCATGAGGTGGCCAAAGTACTGGAGCCTCAACTTCAGGATCTGCCCTCAGCTGAGAGGTGGGGGCGCCAAATTTTGGGCTTGCACCGGGCGCCTCTGAAATGTGAAAGGCCGAAGTCCTCTTCCTCTGGTGAAGGAGGAAAGGCTTTTGAAAGGAATGGACTAGGAGGAAATGGCAAAGCTGACCGCGAAATGAAGAGATCGACAGGACGAACTTTTTGCAGAAGAACGGAGGGCTTTTGTGGACTAATATATATATATATATATATATATATATATATATATATATATATATATATATATATATATATATATATATATTACAGGCAAATGAAATTGCAGGCAGGATTCGAGATAAAAGCAGCAGAAGAACGACAAAATGATTGCAGTGGAGAAACTTTTTGTAGCAGACCAAGATATAATGCAGTAGAAAAGGTTTGAGTGAAAACTCTGTGGAGGTGAAGGGTGGGAAGCCAACTTATGAAATAATGCAATTACAGTGGTACCTCGGGTTACATACGCTTCAGGTTACAGACTCCAGTAACCCAGAAATAATGCTTCAGGTTAAGAACTTTGCTTCAGGATAATAACAGAAATCGTGCTCTGACGGCACAGCGGCAGCAGGAGGTCCCATTAGCTAAAGTGGTGCTTCAGGTTAAGAACAGTTTCAGGTTAAGAACGGACCTCCGGAACGAATTAAGTACATAACCAGAGGTACCACTGTATTTGATTTGAAGCTTATTGCGAAAATATAATATATACAGTCATACGTTGGAAGTCGAATGGAATCCGTTCCGGAAGCCTGTTCGACTTCCAAAACATTCGAAAACCAAAGCGTGGCTTCTGAATGGCTGCAGCCAATCGGAAGCCGTGGAAGCCCCGCCGGACAAAATTGTTTGAAAACCGGAACAGTCACTTCTGGGTTTTGATTTGTTCAGGAGCCAAGGCGTTTGAGATCCAAGGTACGACTGTATATGAAAAACCAACATCCATCCCTGTGATTGGACAGAGGAGGACACAGGAGGAGAAGGCTCTCAATGGCTACTAATTGATGAATATGTTCTACATGTCGGCTTGGGAATATCTGTTGCTTTGAATTGTAGTGTGGGAGAGGGAACTTCTGCTGGAATCCTGCTTTCGGGTTTCCCACAGGCACCTGTGAGAACAGGATGCTGGACGAGGTGAACCAGTGGCCCGATTCGGCAAGGCTTTTCTTCTGTTCTTAACTCAATTATGAGTTCTTATGTTCTTAACTTGGCTTTGCTCCAGAGCGTGTGGTGCTGAGTTCGATGTGACTTACTCCCTCACCAGGTACCACGGGTTGCTGCAGCAGCTGCACGCATGCAGACTTTTGAACTACGCAGGGTTCTTTGTCATGCAAAACGGAACAGCGCTGGATACAGTTTGTTCAAGCTCGATCCTGACCTCCAGACATGTAAAACGGTGAAGCTAATTATCAACAAATAACCAGTCTAACGAGAGAACATATTAATGTGGTTTCACGAACAGCGAGAACTCGCAATTACAGCGACTGTCTATCACAGATTCCCCATCCATACTAGAGATCAGGGGGTGGGATGTACTTCTTTTGGTCTGAGGGCCACATTCCCTTCTGGGAAGCTTTCCAGGGGCCGCATGCTATCGATGGCTGGGGCCAGAAGCAAAAGTACCGGTAGGTGGGGGCAATGAATGGTCTTTGACACCTGAGATACATAATTTCAGGACCAACCCTCTTTTTGTGATCTTGTTTCTTAACTGCAAGTTTTTAAACAGCATTTTAAATTGTTGTAGCTTGCGCTGGACCCTTAGGTGGCAGGCAATAAATTAGCATAATAATAATAATAATAATAATAATAATAATAATAATAATAATAATAATAATACATTTCACGTTTGTACAGTAGGCTAGTTTCCACGCAGACAAGAGGCATGAGAGAAGCCAGCATAACTGATGACCATTAGGGTTGGTAGGGCAGAATTCAGGGAGGTCAACAGTAGGTGGCGCCACAGCCAACGACAGTTGGAGCCAAGTCATTATAGTTTTGTCTCCATTCTCCAACTTCCTCCCCGCTGAGTCATGCAAGGGTCAATGCTGAGACCAAGGAGGAGGAAGCTGAGAGGTATTGCCACTCCCTAGACCAGTTGTAAGTAGAAAGGCAGGCAGCTGTGGAGCGGAATTGGTGAGGGGGTGTGGCTTGGGAGAGGGGGTGTGGTCTGGGGAGAGTCCCAAGGGCCGGAACAAAATGCCTTGAGGGCCGCATTTCTCCAGATGTTGATACCAGTAGTCTTTTAGCCTCCCCCAATTCTCCTGTTTGCCCTCTGTCGGCACGAAGCGCAGATCTTGTATCCATCTATTTCTGCATATTTCCCCCCTCCCTGTCGCCGCCCCCAAGGCTCCTTCGGTGTATCAACATTTGCGCGGCAAGAGTGACAAAGTTGGTAGCCTTGGTTGCAGCCGACTTTCCCATGAGCCCCAGTGTGGCTAAAATTAGTATTAAAAATGGTGGCATTTCATGTATATATCTACGAAGGAGCTGTGCGCCTTTACCCGTAAGTGCAATTTTATTTCCTGGCGAGGGTATAAAGTGCTTTTCCCTTCATAATTTTTGATGTAAAGGCTAAATTGGGCCTGAGAAGGGGGACAATGGAACTGTAAACCTCATTAGTATTCCGCCACCGTCAGCCGACCAACGGCGGTTATGTATTTTTGCAAGTATGCATCTAATTTATTGTGGAGAACACAATTTACATGGGTAGTCGAAGCCTGTTTTATGGCCGCACAAATAGATGTCTCAGCTCAAGCATATAATGGCTTGAGCAGCAGGCGCAAATACGTTCTAAATCTTCTAAATGTGCTTTACAAAAATGTAACTGAGGAATATAAAACAGATCAATTCTTGCATGTTATATATTGGTTTTTGATTTACAAATCTAATCTGGGGAAATTTCTTTGGAAATGGGTGGGGGGGGAATCTTTTGCCTCTTGGTCGTGTGTGTGTGTGTGTGTGTGTGTGTAAGTGTGTAAATGCCAGATCACCATTTGGCAAGATTTAACCCGAGCAGAGGTCAAAACACCTTCCATGCAAAGGAAGGCAAAACAGCTTGGGACCTGATAACAGGAGGTGAGGGAAGAGGACACCAGGACATCAATACCTCACTCTGAGCTCCGTGGAGGACAGGTGGGATATAGTTATTCTCCTCCTCCTGCTGCTCCTTCCTGCCCTGCTGGATCAACCCAATGGCCCATCTAGTCCAGCATTCTGTTCTCATACTGGCCAACCGAATGCCCCCAAGGGAAGACCTCAAGAAGTACTTAAGCACAACAGTCACAACTCTTTCCACCCGCGATTCCCTGCAGCTGGCATTCAGAGGCATGCATCCTCTGACAGTGGAGGGAGAACATAGCCATGATAGCTTTGTTGTTGTTGTTCAGTCGTTCAGTCGTGTCCGACTCTTCGTGACCCCATGGACCAGAGCACGCCAGGCACGCCTATCCTTCACTGCCTCTCGCAGTTTGGCCAAACTCATGTTAGTAGCTTCGAGAACACTGTCCAACCATCTCATCCTGTGTCGTCCCCTTCTCCTTGTGCCCTCCATCTTTCCCAACATCAGGGTCTTTTCCAGAGAGTCTTCTCTTCTCATGAGGTGGCCAAAGTACTGGAGCCTCAACTTCAGGATCTGTCCTTCTAGTGAGCACTCAGGGCTGATTTCTTTAAGAATTGATAGGTTTGATCTTCTTGCAGTCCATGGGACTCTCAAGAGTCTTCTCCAGCACCATAATTCAAAAGCATCAATTCTTCGGCGATCAGCCTTCTTTATGGTCCAGCTCTCACTTCCGTACATTACTACTGGGAAAACCATAGCTTTAACTATATGGACCTTTGTCGGCAGGGTGATGTCTTTGCTTTTTAAGATGCTGTCTAGGTTTGTCATTGCTTTCCTCCCAAGAAGCAGGCGTCTTCTAATTTCGTGACTGCTGTCACCATCTGCAGTGATCATGGAACCCAAGAAAGTGAAATCTAGTAGCTAGTAGCCACCAATAGCTTCATCCTGTTCCACGGATTTGGCTAATCTTCTTTTGAAGCTACCCAAGATGGTGGCCATCACTAGCCCTAAACAGCCCCGGCCCAGTATACATGAAGGAGAGTCTCCACTCCCACTGAAGTCCAGCTCCAAGGAAGGCCTTCTGGAGGTTCCCTCACTGCAGGAAGTGAGGTTAGAAGGACTCAGGCAGAGGGCCTTCTCAGTAGTGAAGCCCACCTTGTGGAACGCCCTCCCACCAGATGTCAAGGAAATAAACTATCTGACTTTTAGAAGACATCTGAAGGCAGCCCTGTTTAGGGAAGGGTTTAATGTTTGATGTTTTGTTGTGTTTTTAATATTCTGTTGGGAACCGCCCAGAGTGGCTGGGGAAACCCAGTCAGATGGGCGGGTTAACAACAAGAACAACAACAATTATTACCTCTTGTGGGAGCGAATTTCATCATTTTAACCATGCACTGTGTGAAGAGGTACTTTCTTTTTGCCTTGACCCGGATCTTCCAACATGATAGAATCATAGAATTGTAGAGTTGGGACCCCACAAGGGAATCTCAGTGCAGGAATCTTCAGCTTCATTGGATTTCCCCGGGTTTAGAGTATTCAGAGAGGGGGGAAAACTTATCCTGATCCACCTTCTTCACACCATGCATTTTTAATATATACAACTCTATCCCGATTGCCTTTACTTCCCCACAACTGCCAGCCTTCTCTGTCTGACCCTCTGGGCTCTCTGTAGGCCACACCCCCTGCCTCCTGGCCACACCTCTCACCACCCCAGATTCACATCCTCCTTAGGTACCTTTGCCCATACTGAACGTGTCCTTGGACTCTGATAATGCCTCCTACTTGTCTGGATGGAGCAGCATCTCTCAAACTAGGGTCTCCGGCTGTTTTAGGACCACAACTCCCATCATCTCTAAACTAGCAGGGATGATGGGAATTGTATTCCAAAAATCCAGGTTTGGGAAACCCTGGTCTAGGGAATAGCCTGCTGTACAAAGGTGAAATTCGCACCCATTGCTCTATTGCTTTTGCCCCGGCCCCACCCAGAAAGGAACGTAGCCACCAGCAGAAAAAGTTTCCTCACCCCCTGGCCTAGGACCTGAGGGGATTCCTTTGAGAAGGTGGCCACCTGCAATTCAGAGTTTTGCCACACAGGGGAGCTGCACACAGATCCAGCTGCCTCTGGCAGTATGGTTGAAAGTCACTCTGCACGACCTTAGAGGTACTTTTCTTCATTGTATAACAGGGATTGTAAACCTGAGGCCTTCTGGGTGTTGCTGGGCTCCAACCCCCATTGACAGCTGCTAGCATAGCCAATGGTTAGGAATGATGGCAGTCAGAATCCAGCAATTTATGGGGGGCGGGGGGCGGGGACACACACACATTCCCCTTTCCTGGATTAACTATGAGTTGTAATTTTTAAATCTGAGTGCGTTTGTGTTTGAATGAAAACAATTATTCAGAAATAAAAATATTTTTGTGTGTGTGTTGTTTTTTTTGCATGATGCAGACACGGATCATACAGTTCCCATCTGCCGCCTCTGCCTCTGTTGAGAGGCAGTAATTGCTCCTGAGTACCAGTTGCTGGAAACTGCAGAAGAGGAGGATGCTGTTGTGCTCTGATCCTGTTCAGGGGCTTCCCTTGGGCTTCTTGGCCAGAGGGAGAACAGGATGCTTGGCTAGAGGGGCCACTGGTCTGATCCAGTAGACATATCATGTTCTCTTTCATAATTGATTGAGTGTGGTGTAGCAGCTAAAAAAGCCAATGCAATTCTGGGCTGCATCAATAGGAGTATAGCATCAACGGAGGAAATAGTACCACTGTATTCCGCTCTGGTCAGACCTCACCTGGAATACTGTGTCCAGTTGTGGGCACCACAGTTCAAGAAGGATACTGACAAGCTGGAACGTGTCCAGAGCAGGGCAACCAAAATGGTCAAAGGCCTGGAAACAATGCCTTATGAGGAACGGCTTAGGGAGCTGGGTATGTTTAGCCTGGAGAAGAGAAGGTTAAGGGGTGATATGATAGCCATGTTCAAATACATATAAAA
The DNA here is from genome assembly GCF_009819535.1 of Lacerta agilis. Classification (NCBI taxonomy): domain Eukaryota; kingdom Metazoa; phylum Chordata; class Lepidosauria; order Squamata; family Lacertidae; genus Lacerta; species Lacerta agilis. The sequence goes on from NC_046326.1 coordinate 37,703,635, forward strand.
GGATGTCAAATAGAGGAGGGAGAAAGGTTGTTTTCTGCTGCTCCAGAGAAGCGGACATGGGGCAATGAATACAAACTAAAAGAAAGAAGATTCCACCTAAACATTAGGAAGAATTTCCTGACAGTAAGAGCTGCACATCTGCCTCCCTCATTATTAACATTCAGAGGGGGGATTTTAAAACATCCCTGTTTTAAAGATACAGGCTAAAAGATACAGTTGCCGACAACCTTTAAATTATTTGTTGTGAGGGTATATGGCTGTTTTAAAGTGTTTTTAGATGTTCTTAAGAGACACACGTGCACCCACATATATTTCTGGGTTGCTTTGGGAGCAAGGGTGGGACAGACATTTGATAAATAACTAAATAAATGGAAATAAATCAAATTGTGCTCCTAAGACAGGTGTGTGTGGGGTTTTGGCCCTCCAGGTGTTGCCAAACTACAGCTTCTGTCATTCCAGCCCATTGGCAATGCTTGCTAGGGCTGATGGGAGTTGTAGTTCGGCGATTTCCGGAGGTGTGAAAGCTTCCTCGCATGCACCCATCCTGAGGGCTGGCCCCTTAGTAAATATGTTGCCTAAGTGTTGCAACTGTATGATAACCTACTCAGTGGTGCATTTAAAACAGTTTTATGCTGCAGTCCTATATTCTCAGGGGTATTTCCTAATGAACGCAATGGCGTTTATTTCTGAATAGATGCTGTTAAATAGGCAAGTTGGAAAAGAGGTGCTAAGGGAACACCTAGCAGACTGGAGACGGGCAATCGTTGACCTGAGCCAGACCTGCTTAGCTTTAGCAAAACACTGGTTTCATGTGCCTCCATATCACAACATCAGTGCACAGATGCTCCAGCCAGTTATAAGCACATATTAGAAACAGCGGCTTACAATGCAACACCACAAGGAGTGATACCAGTGTCGTAATATAATATGCCTGTTACTGAAAAACTGTGGACAGTAGGCAAATTCTGTTACTGTATTAATGTCCCAAAATTGTTGTTTTCTGTGTAATTGGAATGATCTGCTACATCCTATTTATTTCATATTACCTTAGACGCTGCTTCGTTAGCGGATGCTGGGATGGCTCAGTTGGTAGAGCTCTTAGGTGGCTCTTAAGTCTCAGGGTTCGAGACCCATAGTGGGCAAAAGGGGGTTGGACTAGATCAGAGGTCGGCAACCTCCGGCCCATGGGCCGGGTGAGGCCCAAGAAGACCGTTTTACCGGCCCATGAGCTGCCCGCAAACCAAGCCACCCGCTCAGCAAGTCCCCCGCGTGTGGCATGGGGACTCGCCGAGTGGTGCCGGAAATGGCATCTTCATACACACAGATACCAAGAACCACATCTGCGCATGTCCAGACGCTGAAAATTGCTGCATCTGGGCATGCGCAGAAGCGATTTCCGGCGCTGAGGACATGCACAGACGCAATTTCCAGCATCGTGCTGCACATGTCCAGCCCCCTGGACTAGATGAAGCTTGTGGTCCCTTCCAACTCTACAATTCTGTGATGCTATGATTGTCAAAACAAAACAACAAAACAAAACAAAACAACTCAATGTGTTTTACAAAAAGAATCATATGCCCTAATGGCATTAAGCTCTGGGCACGGATGGCAGCTACAAATATGCGCTCTGGTGATTCTCCAAAAAGCAAAAGGAGGCGGAGGGTGAAGGAATCCACATCTCCTCATCTCATGCTGTCCTAATGAATCAATGGTTTAAATGTCATCATGATGGGGAGTTCTCCTCAGTCATGAACGCGGCCAAGTGTCATTTGCAAGCTGCCTGGACTCCTCTGGCTCCGGAGTGGTGGTGCCCCGGGGTGTCAAATTAAATTCTAAAAATATAAGGGGGAGAAAAAAATGGAAGTGGATTATTCCACCCACCAGAATATTAGGATTTGGGTTAGGGAAGCTTTTAATGTGTGATATTTTAATGTATTTGATTTTTGTTGGAAGCCGCCCAGAGTGGCTGGGGAAATCCAGCCAGATGGGCGGGGTACAAATAAAAAATATTATTATTATTAGCACTGACTCACAGATTTAGGCCTGTCCCCCTCCTTTTTTTCTCTCAGCACAGGGAGGTGAGGTTAGCAGACAAAATTAAGAACATAAGAAGCGCTTTGCTGGATGAGGCCAATGGCTCATCTAGTCAAAGAATCATAGAATTGTAGAGTTGGAAGGGACCCTGAGGGTCATCTAGGCCACCCCTTGAAATGCAGGACTCTTTTGCCCAATGTGGGACTCGAACCCATGACCCTGTCTCATGCTCTACTGGCTGAGCTTCTGGTTCTCACCCTGGCCAAGCCAGCAGGGTTAGAGTGTCAAACTAGGATGTGGGAGACCAGGGTTCAAATCCCCACTCAGCTTTGAAGCTCACTGGGTGACCTTGGGCCAGCCAACTCTCCCTCTCAGCTGGACCTACCTCTCAGGGTTGTTGTGGTGATTTTAAGGAGTGTGTGGTGGGGATGGAGAGAACCTTGCGTTACTTGTATAAAAAGCTGAGGATATAACTTGCAATAAACAAAACAAACACAGAAAGTCTCCAAGCAGAGCCTGGGTTCGACAGCTCTCTCTCTCTCTCTCTCTCTCTCTCTCTCTCTCTCTCTTGCCTTGTGATTCCTACAATTAGAATTCAGAGCATCGTCATCATGGCCAGCAGCCCATTGATAGCCACTTGTCCTCAGAGAATTGAATCGGCCACGTTTGTCAACCGGTTACAGATTCCTTGCAGATGGCAAACTGGGTGTCTCTGCAGTGTGTGTTGTTGAGCAACAGCAGCAGCAGCGATCTCCAGAGTGGGTCCTTTCGCTCGCTGAGTGCCCATTGTCAGTGAGCATAATCTCAGCTGGGAAGAGGGCGCTGAGTGGCTCGGGCTCCACCGCCACAAATGCGAAAGGGCCCTTTTAATGAGACAGCCTATTCAGAAGTGGGGCTCTTGTCCTGCGTTGGGACTCTTTTTTTCCCCTTTCTGTTTTGCCAGCGGAATAAACAACGTCGAATCCATTAGCTCACCAGTCCCTTCCTCTTCAGATAATTCCCGACTGCATTCTTCCCTTTGAATTACCCACACTGGTCTTGGGTTTAACTTCAGCCAGGGAAAGGTTCCTATCCTGCAGTCCGGTGCAACAGCTTACCAGAAAATGGCACAAACCACACCGAAAGCACATCTTGGAAGCACATCTTACTGAAGTCAGTGGGGCTGACTCCCAAGTCATTGGGTTTAGGGTTGCATTCAGCGCCTTTTCCCCCAGCTGGAGCTCACAAGAGCTCAGCTCCAGCCCCTCTCAGGTGGGTGCCATTGCTATTCCAAGAGAACAAGGGAGAAGTTCATGGTGAGCTCCAGCACCTCTTTTTCTAGACAAATAGCATCGATTGCATCCTATCTCTTTTGAAGGACGCCAGGACTGAACTAGCGATGGGTGAAGCCTGCTTGGGGGTTACCCATAGGGGCATCTGGTTGGCCACTGTGAGAACAGGATGCTGGACTAGATAGGCCATTGGCCCAATCCAGAAGGGCTCTTCTTACAGTCGTATGGAGGAAGAATCCATACTAAACAGATTTGTACATGGGTTTTGGCAGTTCTGGCCTGATCGGACCACCACTCGAATCATGAGCCCATTATTGTTGGAGTTGCCAGGGGCATAGCTAACTGCTCCGGCCCCCAGAGCAGCAGGGGCAGGGCAAGCCACCCACAGGGGCACCGAGGCGATCCATCTGGGGTGGGGGCGGCACAGCGAGCTGCCAAAGAAGTCCGCCTGGTGGGCGCAAACCCCGCGCAGCCATTTCGGGCAGCACAGCTCCCTGAGCCACTGCATCACTCCCAGCAGAGACGGTGGCTCGGGTGCTCTGCAGGCCAGGCCCCGCGGTAAGTGCCGCCATTTTGTCACCCCCCTCAAGGATGACACTTGGGGTTGGCCGCACCTCCCTTCCTACGCACCTGAGAGTCTTTTGCACATGGTTAGGATTGGTCTTTTCCCCCAGCCTGGCTAATTACATGCAAAATTAGAGCTGCAGTTTCCATGTTAGAGTCTGGCTCTGCTGGAGACTCCAGGGATTGGACCTGGGATTTTTTTGCCACAGGCATACCCTCCGACATCCCTCAGATGAAAGCAGAGACATTTCTCACTCCCCCCACAACTGACCCCCCTGGACCCCCCCTCCATTTTTTGCCTCCCTCCCCTCAAAGCATTTCTTATTTGAAGAAGGGCGAGTGCCACTGCCACTATGGTGTCATGAGAAAACCCCTTCATCCCGGTTTTATTTCATTCTTTGGTAGATTTACAAAGGGGGGGGGGGGACACCAATAGATAATTTTTTTAGAATGGGACAAGATTATATGTGGACACACAAAACATTTTGTAAAAAAATAACAAGACTACTTGTCCCCCCCCCCATTCTTCCCACCCAGGGTGACCCGGCCCTCTGCCTGCCCTTCAGAGCCAACACATCATGTGGGGCTGGGCCCCGGGGGGGGGGCAGCAGCCATTCCTCCATCACCCGTGCTGTAACAACCATGTGGAGGCGACAGGACGCTCCCTCTCAGTCGCCACCAGTGCTGCCACTGCCGCAGCGCCGTCTTATCCTGCCCAAGCTCAGTTGTGGCAGCAGCACAGGTGGGGGAAATAGGGACTTTCCGGAATCAGATCAGAAGCTGGGATGGCTTTCGTATTTCCGTCCAGGTAAGTGGGAGGTGGCTGAACACTGGCTGGGGTGATGGGGCAGCTTCTCATCTTCCCAGTGGATGAGAGCCAGTGTGGTGTAGTGGTTAAGAGCGGTAGACTTGTAATCTGGGGAACCGAGTTCGCTTCCCCGCTCCTCCACATGCAGCTGTTGGGTGACCTTGGGCTAGTCACAGTTCTCTGAAGTCTCTCAGCCCCACTCGCCTCACAGAGTGTTTGTTGTGGGGGAGGAAGGGAAAGGAGGTTGTTAGCCACTTTGAGACTCCTTTGGGTAGTGATAAAGCAGGATATCAATTCCAAACTACTACTACTACTACTACTACTACTACTATTCTTCTTCTTCTGCTTCTTCTTCTTCTTCTTCTTCTTCTTCTTCCCAAACATATCAGGCTCCACTGTGGTCCATCTAAGGTCAACACTTGAGCTTCCTTAGCTGTGATTCATGCATGCCTTGGAGTTGGACCAGACGAACCTTTAGGTTTCTTCCTAAAACGCTACAATTCCGCAATTCTACAATTCTCTTTAAACATATGATAATCTTGCTTTCACAACATTGGTGGCTCAACCCTCCCTTCCTCCAAAAATTATATTTTTGCATAAATTAACTCTTCTATGAGCAAGAAACCAGGCTTATGGAAAATGCAAAAAAGAGACCTTATTATATACTTTTATTCCAGATTTTTTTTTAAGGCTAGCAAAAAAAAAGAAAAAAAAAGAGGGGGGATCCAATTCCTGTCATTGTCTTTCCTTATTGTTGGCATTAACCTTCCCCATGGTTACTTGTTCTCTGTAATATTACACTTGTCTTACTGCCACACATGAATACCCGAGCCAATTTTGTCATGCAAATGAATTCAGTTGGATTGTAAATTGCGTGAAGGAGCACCAGTTTATCAAGAACCCTCCTGCATGCCATACCCAGCTGATTCCCCCTATTCACATGGAGGGCGCAATGGATTTTCTCCTCCTCCTCCTTCCCACTGAATCTGAAAGCCCATTCCACAAAAGATTATTGAAAAATACAAAAACCACACACACACATATTCTCTTTTATTTGTGAAGAACTTTTAGCCATGCCTATATTTGTCCATTCAACCAACCGCCATTGTGGATTACATACCCTCCGACGTTTCTCCGATGAAACAAGGGATGGCCTAAGAAAAACCAGGACATTCCAGAAACAAATCGGAAACTGGGACGGCTTCTGTATATCCGGGATCATCCCTGGAAAGCTTTTGTCCGAGTAAACCCGCTGAAATCAACAGACCTTGTTTAGTCATGTCTGTGGATTTTGATAGGGACGCGGGTGGCGCTGTGGGTTAAACCACAGAGCCTAGGGCTTGCCGATCAGAAGGTTGGTGGTTCGAATCCCCGCGACAGGGTGAGCTCCCGTTGCTCGGTCCCTGCTCCTGCTTCGCGGCATGCTCGTTGTGCAACGTTGCTGTGCGAGAGAAAGCACCGGTGCATCCCCCAAGATTGTTGTGTGGCCAGCTGTTTCACAACAAGAATCGTAAGAGCATAAGACAAGTCTGCTGGAGCCAGTCAATGACCCAGCTTCTCTAGCATCCTCTTCTTCGCCAACTGGGTGTCTGTGGGAAACCTACACATGTGCAAGAGCACTTTCTCTTCATGCCTTTTCAGTAGCCAAGGAGAGCCTTGATCTCCACGAATCTGTGTAATCCTTTTTTTTAAAGCCGACGCCTGCTGGCCATCACGGCTTCTTGTGGGAGTGAGTTCCATAGTTTATACGCCACATGAAGAAGTATTATTATCATCACTCTCTCTCCTGAATCTCCATGCATTATGGTATTATGAAAGAGGCAGGAAACACTGGCGGAGGGAGGGGGGTGCCGGGGGTGCCGTCCGCCCCGGGTGTCATCCCTGAGGGGGTGACATTGCCCCTGCCCCCCCCAGGATGCTTGCCCCGCCCCCCGGGATGCTGGCCCCCACCTCCACGGGTGGCTAGCTGGGGCAGCTAGCTCCGCCTCTGGGAGGAAAATCTTTCTTTCTCCACTTTTCCCCTGCCACGCATAATTTTATAAACTTCTCTCGTGTCACCTCTCACCTTTTCTGTAGACTAGAACGTCCCAGATACTGCAACCTTTCCACATAGGGGAGTTTCTCCATCCTCTTGATCATTACTCTGGGATAGCTCAGTCGGTAGAGCATGAGACTCTCAGCGTCACAGGTTCAAGCCCCACGTTGGGCAAAAGAATTCTGCATTTCAGGGGGTTGGACTAGATGATTGGTTGTTGGACGAGAAGAATTATACTATTGCATGGTGTTTGTTTGTTACACGTTTCCCAAGGGAGGACCCTGGTCTCCTGGCCCCACCATTTCTCTAAGCCAAGCTATCATGTCTCTCTCTCTCTATTAAAATGTGAAAGGGCATTCAGAAGGCCGGCTTGGGAGAAATGACCTAGTTGAATACAATGACAGGGGAGAGAATATTTAAATACTGAGCTGTCTTAGCAGGTTTTGTTCCTTCTCCCGCTCCCAGGGATCCAGGCCAGGTCTTCCATATCACAAAGAAGCTTGATCCTCCTAGGCCTGCTTGGTCTTCTCATAAACAGACTAGGGACTCAGCTACATTAATCCAGAAACAGCGTTTTGAATGCATTATAAACATGCAGCACCAGATGGAGCCAGAGAGCAAAATAAAAATTCCAAGCGATTTTCCATAGCGGTTTTTTTCTTTTGTTATTACGATTTAATTTCTGACTTTTTTTATAGCATCCCCCCACCCCCACCCTGTTTGTAGATCCACTCTAGGAATACCATATTGTAGTGGATACAGCAGGATTAGTCTCGTTTTAGAGCCACGTCATTCTGCATTATGGAGTATTCTATTGCCTGCTTTCCCCCTATCTTTTATTTCTACTGAAGTTTCACAACTGGACCAGTGGAGTCAGTGCGTGATTCAGGAATCCCCGCATGCCCAGATTGATTTGGGTGCCCTGCTATTGGAAGTCAAAGGAAGTCAGGGCTGCTTGAGCAAGGCATTTGCCCTATTCGGGCAAGGGAGTGGCAGCAGCTACCAGACAGCGAGACTCAATTGGCATACCTTCCAAATTTTTCTGAAGCAAAACTGGGATGTGTTCCCGGGCGAGTTGTGTGACCCGCACCTTGCTCTCGCTCTGAAAAAAACAAACCTGGAAAAGTGAGGTCTCACACCATGCCCCAAAATGCACATTTTCTCACATGGCGAGAAATCGCACCCCCCAAAAGTGCTTTTTTTCAGGGCCAGAGCACAGAACGAGATTGCAGCACTCAAAACGGCCACTGAGATCTCATGAGAAAAAATGGGATGCCCCGTTTTTTCCTGGGGCACCTGGAAGCTATGAACTGGCAGCTTTGCAGGGCTGTTGTGCTGCCGTTGGGCAAGGAAAGGGCTGTCATAGGCTCTGCCATCCTCTCGCGAAAGGGTTCCTACACATGCAGACAGAGAAAGTTGGATATCTTTCATGAGGCAGGTTCATATTTTACTGGAAAGGGGTTGACTTGGTTTGTAGTATGAGTAGGATTTTTGAATTAAGGGCAGTGGTTGTGTAACTCTTAAGCAACTCCAGTTCAGAAATTCACTAGCATTGTTAGGTGAGAGGTTGTGTTTCCTTTCTGCCCCCAACCTGGCTCCAGATCTGAAGTCCCCTTTGGAATTTATTCAAAATACCCACCGACAGAAACTACCTGCATTTAATGTAGCCTTACATTTACAATGCATCTGTGCTTAAGCAGAGATAGAGATACATACAATTAAAAAGCACACACACAAACACCCCTCTCTCTCTCAAGGTGACATTTATTTCATTGCAAATAAGGTGAAGATTTTTACTAGCCTACAAAAAAAAATGTTTACTACCTCATATTTCCTGGGTACCATTAAATGCGTTAGATAAATGCTCAGAATTTCAACGGAATCCAATCCATTCCAGAGCTGAAATGAATTTGCTACACTGCTGAATGCCAGTGTTTGATATTGCCCAAATACTAGGCTATGGCACACCGCACACCATACCCGCCACAAAGATGTGGGTACTGAGATTTTATTCTCTAGGAAAAGGATGGGGAACTTCAGGTTAGGTGACCAAGGTGGTCTTCTGGGCCTCTCTGTTTGACCCTTGTGATGCTCTCGAGGAAATATGTCTCCACCAGCCCTGCTTCACACACACTTTTGTGGTGTTTTTGCCTAGCTGGAATATGTCCCCAGATGGTGATCATGCTTCTTGCTTGCTTCATGGAGGGTAAATAGGGGTGTATGAATGTGCGTAGAAGCTAGTCTACTGTATAAAGGTGAAAAATTGCATTTGTTGCTCCACCCACATTTGCTTCTGGCCCCTCCCATCACTGGCATGTGACCCTTGAAAGGTTCTAATAACAAACTGATGCAGGAATCTGGAGAAGAAGAAGAAGAAGAAGAAGAAGAAGAAGAAGAAGAAGAAGAGTAGTTTGGATTTGATATCCTGCTTTATCACTACCCGAAGGAGTCTCAAAGCGGCTCACATTCTCCTTTCCCTTCCTGCCCCACAACAAACACTCTGTGAGGTGAGTGGGGCTGAGAGACTTCAGAGAAGTGTGACTAGCCCAAGGTCACCCAGCAGCTGCATGTGGAGGAGCGGAGACGCGAACCTGGTTCACCAGATTATGCGTCCACTGCTCTTAACCACTACACCACACTAGCTGAATTTAAGATTTTTCTAAAAAATCCTCACGAAAATTCGCCAGCATTTTTAGTGCAAATTTCTCTTAATCAACACACTTTTGAACGCAGTTCGGGCTAATGGATAAATTCCTGAAAGCATTTTATCCTAATGGAATGCATTTTGTACCTTATATTCAATAATGTACTTATTTCCACGCACACCTTCACCTGCCATATTTGGGAAAGGGAATTTCCTTTGGTTGTTTATGTTTTGGTTCCCACGCTCTTTTGGAAAGGGCCAATTTGATAAACTTGGCTTCAAATGTGAACTGAATGGATTCTCTCCCCCATCCTTAGTCATGACCCACCAGTGAGGACCAATAATCTACAGATGTTTATAGGGCTCAAATGAGCTTACCTGGACCAATGTCCAAAGGAGGCGATCTTTATAGTACCCAAAAATATGATCTGTCTGAGGGGGCAGGATAATTCATAGCCTAGTGATGATCCAGTCTACCACCTCAGTACATCATCACCTCATTTCAATTTCATTTTGTTGCCCGTGTAGGCCAGATCCACCGGTCTTGAAAGACCTACATTAGCTCCTAGTACATTTCCAAGCACAATTCAAAGTGTTGGTGCTGACCTTTAAAGCCCGAAACGGCTTTGGTCCAGTATACCTGAAGGAGCATCTCCACCCCCATCGTTCTGCCCGGACACTGAGATCCAGCGCCGAGGGCCTTCTGGCGGTTCCCTCGCTGCAAGAAGCCAAGTTACAGGGAACCAGGCAGAGGGCCTTCTCGGCAGTGGCACCCACCCTGTGGAACGCCATCCCACCAGATGTCAAAGAGAAAAACAACTACAGTGGTACCTCGACTTATGAATTACTCGGCATACGAATTTTTCGACATCCGAAGGACATCCATTGGCAGTTTTAGATGGGGTATACTCAACTTACGAATTTTAGATGCGGTTTACTCGACTTACGAATTTTTCCGAATTTTTCGTTTCCAATGCATTCCTATGGGGAAATCGCTTTTTTTCGACTTACGAATTTTTCGACCTACGAATGTGCATTCGGAACGGATTAAATTCGTAAGTCGATTAAATTCGTAAGTCTGTACCAGACTTTTAGAAGACATCTGAAGGCTGCCCTGTTTAGGGAAGCTTTTAATGTTTAATAGATTATTGTATTTTAATATTCTGTTGGAAGTTGCCCAGAGTGGCTGGGGAAATGCAGCCAGATGGGCGGGGGGTATTATTATTATTATTATTATTATTATTATTATTATTATTATGTGTTGGGGATCATCTAAAGGGTATAATAAAACCTACATAGATAGTGTTCATTGTCATCCTCCTATCTCCTGCTCCTTACTTCTGATTTTCAAGGCTCCCTGTCAATGCTTCTGAATGCCAGTTGCTGGGAATCCCAAGTGGGAAGACGGTTCTCTTGCTCAGATCCTGCTTCCGGGTTTCCCCTCGGGGCATGAGGTTGTGAGACCAGGATGCTGGACTAGATGGGCCACTGGCCTGCTCTATCAGGGCTCTTCCGATGTTCTTAAGAGGGGAAGAGGACAATCATAGAATTGTAGTGAGGGGAGGGAGCCTGAGGATCATCTAGTCCTCCAACTGTCTGCAATGAAAACAAACAATGGCCTGAAACCAAATCAGTGAGCAAGTGGACATTCATCACTCACTCTCATGGCAAACGCAGTGCCCTTGTTCCAACAGGATCCCAGCCAAAAAGTTTTGATTGTGCGGATCAGGTTTAAGGTTCTGAGGGAAGCAACCTCTCGAGGACTTCATAGGTCACAAGCCTCCCCATTGAACATTGGCAAATATGGCCTCCCTTTGAGGAAGAATGAGAAGAAGAAGAAGAAGAAGAAGAAGAAGAAGAAGAAGAAGAAGAAGAAGAAGAAATAATTGAATGTCTGTCATACAAAGGCACCCACCAAGTTTTTTAAATGGGGACAAATTGTGGCCCTTGTATTCAGAGCCTACATATCCAAAGAGAGAGATGCATTTTTCTGGAGAGGTGATCAGGCTGAGGCCAAGTGAAGGGTGGAAAAGTTTGTGTCAGCTTTTCTTAAAGGGGGTGGGTGGGTGAAAACCTTTCGTCTGCTCCTCTCCAGAAACATTCCTGTTCCTCGCCGCCGCCACATTTGAAAGGAGGAGGTTCGGCTGGTTTTTTTTATTATTATTATTATTATCGTGGTGGTTTTTTTTTTTTAAGTGTAACAAAAAGATTAAATTGTTTACGAATGGCGAGCCCCGTCTGCCTGGATGAGCTGCCAGAGACAAAGGCAGGCATTGCAATTCCACAGTGTACCCCGGCGCATTTGTCCCCCTGGCTCTGCTACTAATTCTTTTATCTGGCCTTAACACTCAAGGCATTATGTGCCTCCGTATTAAAAAAAAAAGAAAACGAAAGAAAGAAAGAAAAAGGGGGGAAGAGAGAGAGAGAGAGAGAGAGAGAGCGCTTCTGACTGAAGCAGGCAAAATTACTGTTCTCTTCGCTGTACCTCTGATAACAATCTCTTGAATACTGATTAGTTTTGTCTCTCTCCCCCTCTTGCTTTAACACTCTCTCTACACCCCCCCCCCCTTTGCACTGCAAAGCAACCAACACACGTTGGTCTTTAACCCTTTATCTTTAGCGAACAGAAAGACATGGGAAACATCTTACTCAGTCGGAGGAAAGCGGGGGGGAGAGAGAGAGGTTTGAGCACGGGAGGGAAGGGGGGGGGAGAAAACAGCATACAGAAGAATTACTGTTATCTCCTAAGCAGAAGAGGAACAGCAGCGATAAGGGAAGCCAGAAGAATTAAAAGGAACACAACATCGCGGCTGTAAATTCGCGTGCGTAGCCGCCTTCTATTTGTCTGTCACCGGGGCCCATAATTTTCCGAGGTTGTTTTGATAGACTTATTGTGAAGACTGCATAGGAAAGTCATCAGCATTTGTTGCCTCTGAGCGTTATTGTCGGGATGAACCGCATGGTTATAGACTGGAGGAAGATAATGGTTGGAGTATAAAAGAGATAAAGTCCGGAGCTCTTCTCATTAAGGACTATCTCCACCTCTGCAGACTCCACAGTATTGAATGACTAGCGGTGATGGACTGGGCATAAATTATAGCGCGTGGGCTGGAGGGTTGGGGGGGGAGGAACCCAACCCCCCAAAAGGCGGCATCATTATTGGGGGTGACGTGTGGGGAGGGAGAGGAGAAGGGGAGGAGAAGTTACAATGGCGAGCCACCATCTCTAGACCCATTTCTTCCCAAGGTAGACGATAAATATTAAGAGGCCGCCAGTGCTGTCAAGTATCCCGTTTTCCCCGGGATTCTCCCTTATTTTAAGCAGTTTTCCGCTGCTCTCCCTTATTTTTTATTTCCCTTAAATTTCCCGTTTTTAATGGAAGCAGCTCCTCCCCTGCTGGCCAGGGACTGGGTGGGAAGACCTCGCCTACTTGGAGAGAAAAGCCTCAGCCCTCAAAGCAAGTGGGAGCCCTTTCCCGTGCTTACAGGGGGGTGTATTCCTCCCCCTGCACCAGCCCCTAGCCGTTGCCGCCGAGCCCCTCAGCCGGTCAATAGGGTTAGCTGGCGGGCGGAGCCTGGCTGCCTTTGAGCAGCTACTGCTTCCTGTCCTGTTTTGATGGGATCAGACAAGAAGACGATGGGGCTCCATCGCGCGGAGCACATGGCTGCCCTCCTCTTTGCTGGCTGCCCTCCTCTTTGCTACGCTCCGAGCCCGAGCCTGCTTGGAGTTTACATTGCTGCTCCGCCCACTTTTGCTTCTGGCTCCGCCCACCACTGACATGTGACTGTCCCCAGGATAGGTGAGACTGCTGATCCCTTATTTTCAAATCTGAAACTTGACAGCTATGGAGGCCGCACTTTGGCGTTCCATGGGTTGTACGTACGTTGACAATTGGAGGAGCCCCCGGGCAGTAGAGGCCACTCAGGTTTTCGTCTTAGGCAAAGTTTGATTGCTTAAAAGACATGCGCGTTTCTTTCCCTGCTGCAGCCAAATCTGAGCTGGCCAAAGAATGAGCCAGTGGACATTTGTCACTCTGTATAATAGCAGGTGCTGCACCGACATGTCGATGGGATTGGGAGTCAAAACGGGGACGGAAACGCTTTGCAAAAAACTTGTGAAAATCATATGCGAGTGTGAGCCGGAAAGCTGCTGCCAAATTCAAGGGAAGAGAAAGGAGGAAATAGAAGAAGCGCGTGATAAAAACCAATGTAATATCCCTGGGAGCCTTCCTGACTGATTCAGACATGTATGTGATTTTTTTGCATCGTATGAATGCTAGGTGCTTGTGCAGCCAAGTGGGTCAAACAGCTCCATAGGGAACCACAGAGGTGATCTGAAAAGAGAATTTGCAGTGGAGCATTGGCATGCAGAAGCCACTGGTCAGCGCTGGTGGTGTAGCGTGGGGAGCCCACAGGGGTGGCTGCCCCAGATGCAAAATGGTTAGGGGTGCAAAATTTCAACACGTGTTGCTCTGTTGAAAACGGCTTCTCCGTATGCACCAGGAAGTGACCACTCCAGACAACGGAAACACTCTTCTTTTCTTATCTCTGCAGCTGCAAACTCCTAGGGGAAACGGACACTGTTAGGCAGTTGAATGTGCATGTGTACTCTGATTCCCTCCCTCCCAACCCCTTCTCTGCACAGCCCTGGGCACTGGAAACCCACGCTATGCCACTGGTCAGTGCTGTATTTAGCTGGGGATTCTGCATCACGGGGGTTGGACTAGATGATGCTTGACTGGTGTTCCTTCCAGCTCTATGGTTCTACTGTTCTATTTGTTGAGGGATTAACACACACAAGTAAATCAACCATAAACTGCAATGGTGCATTCCGATTGCCAGTCTAAATGAATGGGTGAATGAACTATATTGGGATGTTAGCACTACAGAAGGTGGCAGAAGCAGAATGAACACAAGCTTTATTCTTGAACTCTGAGAACATTAGCACTGGGGATGTCACATACCTGGTGACTAAATGTGGCCCTCACGTACTGCCTGTGTGGCCCTCAGGACTCTCCCCAGATCATCACTCCTCTCTCTAGGCAACTGCTGTGCTTCCTTCCCTCCTTGACTGTTTCTTCCTCACTAGAAATGTGTTCTCTTGCTTGCCTGAATGGGGAGTCGATTGGGATGTTTGTGTGTGTGTGTGTGTGTGTGTGTGTGTGTGTGTGTGTTCAGAATGAACTCACTTTACAAAACCAAAAATTGTTGCTCTGCCTGCTTTCGCCTCGCCATGCTCACCAGAAGGTTACCCAGAGGAGAATATGGCCCTCGGTCTAGAAAAGGTTTCCCACGCATCCCCTGTAAAGTAGGCCAGTGCTATTGCACCCTTTCTGCAGGTGGGAAGACTGAGACTGCTGCCTTGCCCAAGGCCATCTATGGTGTGCAGCCGTGGCGTCAGCGTGCGGCAACCTGGGACAGCTGCCGAAGCCCTGAGATCTCGACACACCTTTCCCTCCACCCTAAACTGTGTGAATCCGAGCTGCCACTTGAATTTCCCACAATGCTCTTGAGGGGTGCATTGCTGAGTTGATTTAAAACGTGCCTCCCAGTTCCCAGCTTTGATGGCAGCACAGCTTGCAGCCAGATAAATCTACTGTGATAGAAAGGACTCCTTAGAGGGCTCATGGATAAATGCCCCTTCGGACGGGGAAGCAGCCCTTTATGTGGCAGAGGTGATGTTTAGACTAGGCACTTTCTGGTTTCGAGTCATGCCTCTCTCTCCCACACTGCTGCGCCATTTCTCGAATGAAGAGCTCCCTTAAAGCAGGCCGCCCTGGAGGGAGGGCAGGGACGCTGGTGTATTAAAAATAAAATAAAATTTAAAATAAAGCAGAACAAAGGTCACGGTGGAGATGCGATGTCAGATCAACACACTTCTATGGAGCCATGTTGTTCTGAAATAAGAGATATCCATTATAATCTGCCCTTGGGGACAAAAGCCCGCCTTATCAGCATAAGCCAGATGGCTATGTTTTTTCTTTTCTTTTCTTTTCTTTTTTTCTGGTCATGGCTTCCCACAGGGAGCCTCTGACGCCCTAAGAACACTTAAGGGAGGGCGGCTCGGCGGCCATTTTGTGCGCTCGGCAACAAACAGCCCCCTGGACAAAGAATGGCCTCTTCGGGTTTCTTGGAGTCCACGCCGGCTGCCCAAGGTGAGCACATTCCATTGATCCATTGGGCGGATGATCTTACGGAAGCGAGGTGACTCCGACTTCTCCTCTTGGAAGACTCCGCCATCATCTTACAGTTAAAGCAGGCCAAAGGGAATTTACTTATCTCTCCTCCCCAGTCCCTGTCACTGGATAGAGTGTCGGCCTAGGACGCAAGAGGCCAGGATTCGAATCCCCAGTCAGCCATTCAGCTCACTGGGGCAGCTTTGGGCTCAGTCGCTGCCACTCTGGCCTAGCCTAACTCACAGGGTTGGTGGGAGCCTAAAATGAGGAGGGGAGAACTATGTACACTGCCTTGAGTTCCTCACAGGAAAAGGGGTTCTATCAATGGAATAAATAAGTAAACCAAATGAGTAAAATAATAGAACAACAAATACTCGCACCCATAACCGCACTTCCCCCTCTTTTTATCCTTGGCAGACATTTTAAAAATTGGGGAGAGCTAGGGCATCTGCTTAGCATATAGAAGGTCCCAGGGATAACAGCTACGTGAATGATTTGAAACTACACAGAGTTATATCTTGTACCCAGGAGCTGATCTTGGGGTGTGGTCTGAAGGCAAAAGAGGCCACCAACTGGCTGAAGCCAAACAGGTCCAGGCCTGTTCAGTTACTGCATGGGAATGGTTGGTACGCTGCCTTGAAGGATGAATCTGTCAATTTTGGATCGTCTTGTTTTCTCATTTTGCCAGTGAAATGTTCAGCTCTCTGCGTTTCCACATCAAGCCGCTTTCTTAAAAAGAAAGCTCCTTATACAAATTCTCTATACACAATTCTGTGTGCATTTCTTCTAATGGTGCTGCTGTGTATATAGGATGGCAAGCAATTCCCCATAATCTAATATGTTTCAGATTTCTCTTTCACAAATTTAAGCATTTGGACACGCTTTCCCGTAACCAAGTAAATGCCTCTCCTCCTCTTTCTTCGTATGCCATTTTATGTTGGAGAACTGTATCACGAAGTTCGGACAATTTCGAGGGTGCATTTTGAACTATAGCTGCATTTCTATAGCTGCATCTAGAACATAAGAAGATCGGGCTAAGGAGCCCATCTAATCTGTGACCAACGACATGCCCAGAGCTCAGTTGGTTAGAGCGTGGTGCTGATAATGCCAAGGTTGCAGGTTCAATCTCCATATGGGGCAGCTGCATATTCCTGCATTGCAGGGGGTTGGACTAGAAGATCCTCGGGGTCCCTTCCAACTCTACAATTCTATGATTCTTAGAGGAAGCCTTCTTAGAGGAAGCCCCTCTTGTGATTCCCTGCAACTGGTATTCTGAGGAGCACTGTCTCCAACAGGGAGAAACTAGCCATTGTGACTAGTGGCCTCTTTTCAAGTCCTCCAATTGGTGACTATCCCTGCTTCTTGTGGGAGTAAGTCTGTGGGAGTGAGCTCTGTGATTCCCCTATAAGGCGGAAGGTCGCAGCATCTTTAAGCTTATAGAAAAGGCAGTTAAAAGATGATGCAATAGAAGTTTGTAATATCAGTGTCAGGCTTCGGGAAATCAGCTTCCTCCCCCCCCCCCCCCGTGGCAGTAGATAAGAAGATCAAAGAAAGGAACGTCTTACCACTTAGAAACTATAATAATCACAGCGAGAGAACAAAGAACACACCTCCTAGAAATGGCGGTGCTCCCAATTAAGGATCACACCCCCTTCTGTCCCTATTAATCTACGTCACTCCTACGTCTTGCAATCTGAGTTTGTAATCTCTGTGCTTTCTGTTCTGAGACTTTCTGAGCTCTTCTTGACCTAGGGCTGAGTGGAGGAATGCTGTCCAGAGATTGTGAATCTGTTAACCCTCTCTCCCCCAGTGTTTCTTCACCTAGCTGTTCCCCATCCAGTATTTCCCAGCTTTTGCCTTCTGCGCTATGCCCCTGTGCAAACCACTGTTCCAAATCTATACTGTCCTCCTCCTCCTGGGAAGATGCAGGAGCGGGAGCAGGGAGAGGGGGTAGCTTCCACCATTTTGCCCTCAGTGCAGCCCTCCTCAGCAAAGTCCCTGACAAATTAGCTATGGCAGGCAGAAAGTGGCTGGAGACAAGTTCTCCTCTATTTCTCATAATGCTAGAACTCGTGGGCATCCAAATGAAGCTGAACATTGGATGCTGCAGGACCGATAAAAGAAAGCCCTTCTTCACACAGCGCTGAGTTAAACTAAGGAACTCTCTCCTGCAGGAGGCAGCGAGAAGCACCAACCTGGATGGTTTTAAAAGCGCATTGGGCAGATCCATGGAGGATAGGGCTATCAAGGGCAAGTAGCCAGGAGGGCTATGCTCTGCCTCCACAGTCAGAGGCATAATGCTTCTGAATGCCAGTTTGCTGGAAACTGCAGGAGGGGAACACAGTCTTGCATTCAGGTTTGCCACTGAGGTATCTGGGTGGCCACTGTGAGAACAGGATGCCGGGCTAGATAGACTGCTGGATCTTCTTCGGTTCTGTGCTGTGTGAGGAACTGCCCTTCCTCTTGGTTTGGAAAGGGTGGATTTGGTAAATTTGCCCTGAAACCGTCAAGCAAATAGCTTTCCCTCCACCGCCGCCCCATATTCTCACAGCAATAACCACGCCACGCTGGCCACTTACTTCCTGCCCCCTTTCATCGCACGCGGGGGGGAAATGTTAATCATGCTAATACGTTTTAAATTAGGGGACAAGGATTCACCCCTGTTTAAGCGCCAAAGGTTGAGCTCCCGGACGAAACGGTTGTAGGAGGGAGGACAGGCGGCAATGATAACGGTTAATTTTAGGTGGCCTCTCTGCCAGGGATTCACTCAGCATTCACACTGCCTCCACCGCTGCTAATGAACGACTTGGTATTCATGCGAGTCTCTGCATGTTACTTATGTGTCTGATCTCCCCTAATGGAAAAGCTGATTGTCATCGGGAAGTTATGAGGAAATAGTTAAAAAAAAAAAAAAGTGGGGTGGGGGTGGGGAGGCTGGCATCAAATCCGATTTGCAGGAGAACTTTCACAGCCTCAAATGAAAATGCCGAACACTGAGGTCAAATAAATTTGGGATCTTAATGGGCTCCTGCATTTTAAGTGCCGTTGCCCTCCCCCTCCTTCTTCCCGTTTATGGGTTTGCTGATGTTCGGAGGAGTTTTTCAATCTGATTGTCGTTTGGTCTCCGTGTCGTTAACACTGTGAATCTTAAGGAGAAGGCTATCAATGGCTTGTAGCCCCGATGGCTATGCTCTGCCCCACCTCCGCAGTCAGAGGCAGCAATGCTCCTGAGCACGGCTGGATTTAGGTTTGATGAGGCCCTAAGCTACTGAAGGCAATGGGGCCCTTTGTATTGTCCAGCTGTTCTTTGTCAACAACAATTTTTTTTGTGTTGAATATATGCTATGTGGTAGTTTATGGACCTAATAGGTATCTAAAGCCATTGGCAAATGTTGCCATGCAACCAGTGCATGCAGAATGTAGGCACCCTATATATAGAAATGAGCAAACCAGTGATATTTTAGGGAGCAGGCTAGCAGCCCGTGCCCATTACTTACATCATAGGAGCCTACATAACACAAAACACTGTTGCTGTATGTAGGTTTTATTTGTTTTTTATCTTATATTTTGGAAATGTACATCCAGGTTTTTTTCCTTCACATTTTTTGGGGGCCCCCAAGATAGTGGGGCCCTGAGCTATAGCTTGTTTAGCTTATATGTAAATCCGGCACTGCTCCTGAGTACCAGCTGCTGGAAAACTCTGGAGGGGAGGGTGCTCTCATGTTCGGGTCCTGCCCTGAGGGTTTCCCACAGATATCTGGTTGGCTCCTGTGAGAGCAGGACGCTGGGGTAGATGATCCCTAGGCCTGATCCAAGACAGCCCTCCTCATCGTCTTATGAGAGGGTGAGCGTGGTTCCTTCAAGTTTTGCTGCCGTCTTGCCCTCAACTAGAAACCTGCAGGGCTGAGAGGGGTTAGGAAGCGGAGCGAGTTGAGATTTCAGTACCTTGGACAGCTCCGAATGAATAATCTCCCCTTCCCAAAGCCTGAAGTCCAAATGGGGGTCAACTGAAGAATCTTGATCTTCCTTAAAGATTATTTATTTAATGAATTAACAATATACCATGATTATCATGTCTGCTATCTTATAGCAGTTGTACATAACACAGCAATCAACCTCAATGCATATATTGCACCTGATAATATAATTTAGCCGTCCATATTCAGTAAGTAACAAAATAATATAGTGCGTAATCACAAAGTCATTTTGAGTAAAATAATTCTAGTAACCTTCCTCTCCCCTTTGATTCCATCTCTCTCTCTCTCTCTCTCTCTCTCTCTCTCTCTCTCTCTCTCTCTGTGTGTGTGTGTGTGTGTGTGTGTCCTAAGGTCCTTTTTATCATCATTTATGGTGAACCTGACAGGGAGAATTAAATGACTTGGAATTCTGATCTTTCTGATTTCCAACACAGGCCACCATAACCTGCACCATGGGACTCAGCATGTGGCAATTTCCTGCCCCCCCCTCCAAAAATCACAAATAAATACTTGGCTTTAAAAAAAAGAAAGAAAGAATAAGAATAGGAATGTGGTTTTGTGCATTTTTTTTTAAAAAAAACCATTTTGAGAGAAAATGGTTTTAGAATTTAATATTCTAAGAAGGGGGAAACACATATTGGAATGTGCGTTTTCATGCATGTTTAAAAATAAATAAATGCAGATTAATGTGGAACCGGGATGGGACAGAAATTATTAATGAACATGTAAGGACGAGAAATGGACTCATCCCCTAGTCCAAAAGAAATATTATTATTATTATTATTATTATTATTATTATTATTATTATTATTATTATTATTATTATTATCACCCTCCAGGGGTGTTTTTGCCTGGCTGGAATATGTCCTTGAACTCACGATCGTGCAGGGGGTCTAATTGTGGATGGGATCCATGCTTTCTGCACATCAGTCCCCAGGTTTGATCCTTGTCACTGCCAGTTACTTAACCTACAAAATCAGAGCTAGGGGAGACACAAGACCCAGGTGACCTCACGTTCAACCACCAGCTCCCGTCAAAGTCTTGAGCTGGATGGCGCACCGCCATGACTCAACAGAAGACGAATCCAATATAACCCTAACCCTTGTCGAAGGATAGCCAGGCCAGCGCCAAGATGCTGCCAGTGGTGACTTAACTGTTGTCACGCGGCTCATCTGAGAAAGCAGTTGGAGCGAAATTGCTTCTGGTTTCCACCTGGGGAGGAGGCAGGCATTGCAAGCTACCTAAGCCCTCGCCAAACTATGCATATTTGAGACGGCTTTGCCATTTAAATCCAACTTGATTGCAAAGATCAGCCTGGATGAATATCAGCAGGAGTTATTAGAACCCAACATTTCCTTCCTTCCTTCCTTCCTTCCTTCCTTCCTTCCTTCCTTCCTTCCTTCCTTCCCCCACAAACACCTCCCCCCTCCTTTTAATTTAACTAAAGGATTGTTCAGGAGAGGGAAAATAATGTCACTGCTCTGGCCATTGTTTGGAACAATGCCTGTTATGGTTAGGGCTGCACCAAGTATTTTCCAGCTTTGATTGTTTGAGGATTCCTGTGGCACCAAAAAAAAAAAAAAACAACCCTCCCCAATACTGTTTGATCACTTTGCGGATAGTTCTTAGTTCACACGAATGCTCCCGGTCAACCAGGGATCGTGCAGTAAATGGGATGGTGTCACGATGCTATGCAGCTGTGAGAAGATAGCCACTGAGTAGTAGCAAACGCAGTTGATGGTAAGAGAAAGAGAAACCAGTAGAAACCAATGAGGGACACCCTCCACTTTGGTTGGAGGGCGGGGGGAAATTATTTGAGGGGTGCTTATTTCAAACTGGGAACCATTTTGCCTCATCCATAAAATAAGCCAAGAAGCCACACATTGACTATGAAGGAAGTAAAAAGCACTGAGGTGGCAGGGCCTTATTGAAGTGGCACCAGTTTTTTAGCAAGCAGATAAGACCTTACATAGATGTATCTTGCCTCCTTTTAGAAAGGTGTATAAGACCTTGCTGCTTGCTTATATGCTTTCTTGTTTAGTACATTGCCCTTCTATTATACAACTGATTACATAGACTATTTAGATGCTTGAGGGTGACATCTTGTTTTGTCTTCCCCACGTACCCAGGCCATTCCGGGGCATCTTTTCACAAAGAAACGTAGGAATCTGCCTTGTTCTGAGTCAGTCCATCTAGCTCAGCATTGCTAGCCATCTTCAAATATCTAAAGGCCTCTCACGTGGAGGGTGGAGCAAGCTTGTTTTCTCCTGTTCCAGAGGGTAGGACCAAGAACCAAGTTACGAGAAAGCAGATTTTGCCTAAACATCAGGAAGAACTTTCTGACAGTGAAAGCTGTTCAACAGTGGAGCAGACTCCCATAAGAGGTGGTGGACCTGACCTTCCTTGGAGGTTTCTAAGCGGAAGTTGAACTTGTCATGTATGATCAAGTTGAGATTCCTGCATTGCAGGGGGTTGGACTCGATGGCCCTCACCATCCCTTCCAACTCTATGTTCTATGGTCCTGTAAACAATGACAAGCAGTTGTTCTCCTGGGTTCCAGACAGGGAACACACACCTGGAGATGGTGGGGATTGAACCTGGGACCTTCTGCATGCAAAACAGAGGCCATTCACACTGAGCTACAGCTCCCCCCACACTTTCTTGTTGAGGTGGGCTCTTGTAAGTGTGCCTGTCATGAACATTCGGCGGGCAGCACCAGCAAAGACTTCATCTTGGTGGGTGGTTCACTGAGAGATAGGGAGACAAACAAAAGAAGCCACATAGCCCAGATCACCAGCCCAAAGCGAGCAGGTGGGGGACCCGTGCGGACACATCCGTCGATTCAGCGGGTGCATACATTTCTCTGCCTGCCTCATTAGCAGTTGTAAAGGAAAATCCCAGCGCTGGTGACATTTTTCACACCATAGCAATGAAGCAGCCAGAGAATCGAGGCTGTCTGGGAGTACTTGATGCTACTTCCCCACCCTCAAACCGTCTGCATTGCCCCAGAACAAAAGCCGGTCTTTGGCCGACATTAAACCAGCAATAAGGGGGTGAGTTTGCTTTTCGCAGCCTCCTGCCCTGCTTTTAAGCACCGGTGCAACATTTCTTAAGCATGTGTCATCTGTGAGGCAGGTCTGGATCTGGCTCTTAACCTTTCCTGCTTCCCTCCAGACCCAGACCATTGCCAGATTCATGGCTGCCACAAGCCCTGCATGTCCCGGGACTCAGACACTGCAAGGATCAGCTTCCAGACTTTGCGGTTAAGCCTATGGTCCTGTCAGTGGGAGCTGCAACGAACAGGGAATTCTTTTGGGAAGCATCCCATCTATTTATTTATTTACTTATGTATGCATAAATACATACATACATGCTACCAACATGAGTCTGACCAAACTGCGGGAGGCAGTGGAAGACAGGAGTGCCTGCCGTGCTCTGGTCCATGGGGTCATGAAGAGTTGGACACGACTAAACAACGACAACATACATACATACATACATACATACATACATACATACATACATACATACCCTGTACTGTACTGTATTGTTACAAGCCACCCCAATCTCCAGGGTTGCCTGCGCTTAGCCAGGGTTCGGTTTCCTTGGAATGAAGGTCATCGTGGACAGTGGTATCTTGGGGGTATTTGGGTTCCCTTCACCCACCCACCCACAGACAAAAACAACCTAAGCATATGATGGAGGTGTTCGCAGCCTTAATGCTCCTATAGATTTTGTTTCCCCTTTAGGTTTCCAGGGGAGCCCCAAACTCCAGCACAGAGCAAGACACGTCTCTCTCCAGCTTCCCGCTATCTCAAACAACTCATCTTCTCCCTACCAGCCAGGTGAGTGGGGTCAGGGAAAGCCCACTCATTTGTTTGCATGGCACAGGGCAACTTCTTTGGATATGCTGAGTCGTGGCACTTAACAAGCTGGCCAAAGCCATTGCCTTGATAAAGCAAGTAATTTGTCAAGTTTCCCCTTATGCATTCTATGCTCACTGACATAGGATTGCAGGTTTGGAAGGGGACCCAGAGTTTCATCTAGACTGGCCCTCCTTCCCAAACTCAGAATTACACACTCACCGAATAAACAGTTCCAGTTACAGGTAGGTAGCCACGTTGGTCTGCCATGGTCAAAACAAAATAAAAAATAAATAAAAAATTCATTCCAGTAGCACCTTAGAGACCAACTAAGTTTGTTCTTGGTATGAGCTTTCGTGTGCATGCACACGTCTT
Organism: Lacerta agilis; assembly: GCF_009819535.1. Classification (NCBI taxonomy): domain Eukaryota; kingdom Metazoa; phylum Chordata; class Lepidosauria; order Squamata; family Lacertidae; genus Lacerta; species Lacerta agilis. The sequence goes on from NC_046326.1 coordinate 37,727,381, forward strand.
ACCTGAAGAAGTGTGCATGCACACGAAAGCTCATACCACGAATAAACAGTGTTTTGGTACCCTCAATTCCACTGGATGATTGCATCGCAGCATTGAGAGAAGGGCAAATTTTGCAAGATAGCTGCCTTTATTTATTGTTTCCGGAAAGCACTGGTTAGATGGGCTCACATGCAACAGCAATCAAAACCAAATGTCTCCCTACACCCCTTAAGGCAGGCTTACTCCCCCTTGTTTTCACCCCACCCCACTGCTGCTCATATAGCTGATCAGCACTGTTGGTAACTTTCTCATCTGAGGTGTCCCGACGCAGCCCCTGTTCTGGCAACCCAAGGCACATCTCTGCCGGAATCTTTCTCTTTCTCTCCCCCCCCTTCCTCTTGCATTGATGTAAAGCAGCTGGGAGGGGGGGAGAGAGGAAGGGTGGCAGGAGACTTCAAGTGATGCTAAATAATATAGTTGATCACTGCAGGGCCGTCGGCGACTGGTCTCGCCGACTTTTGAAAACTGAGCGGCAAAGGCAGGCGAGGGGAAGGGAGGTGGGTTGTGGGGGGGGAGAGAGGAAATTACAGGCTGCACAAAAGGCAAGCAAGTAAAAAGTGAGCGCTCCATAAAAGAAAGTGGGCAACTATTATGGAGCAAAATGCCAACTCATTACAAAACAGCCCAATAAGGGGAGAAAATACGGCGCTGCCCGTAATGGCAGTTTACAAGGGAACATTGTATTGCAACATAACTGTGGCGCTATAATTTGCTCTAACAACTCCAATTATGCCTTTTATTGATTTGGCAACACATTTAATAGGAGAAGCCACACCTCTTGTGTTAGAAATCATTAAAGGTGTTGAACAGTGTAATTTTAAAATTGTCCTCCTCCTACAGATGTCAGTGTGACAGCGTAATTTCCCCTCCAATTTCTGCCCATGTAAACATACTCTGCGCTGGAGCAATTTCCCCTTTACAAAGCCAAGATTGTCGAGGGCCTGGGTGTTTATTTATTTATGGGGATGTGTGTGTGTGTTGTGTGTTGTGTGTGTGTCTGTGCCACAACATCCATTTGCTGTTTCCTAACCCTCAGTTTTGTCCTCCTGGTTATTTGGGTCTCCCCCCCCCACACACACACTTTTCCTTCCCCCAAACATAGAAAATTACCTGCCTCCCACAACCGCTTTAATTGCACTTGGCGCTGGAAATTTGTGTTGTTCCTACTTTTAAAGCATACAAACATTTTTAAAGGTTTAATTTGGAACTACTGTTTTCTTCTCAGAGGGGAGAATTTTTGGAGCTGGGGAAAGCGGAGAGATGCGGAAGTTTGTATAGCTTGCCTTGTTGGTTGAAGCAACTCCAGCCTGTGCAGATTTGAGAATTTAGAAGGATGGTTTGAAGGCAGCGGGGAAATAGTTGGATTTGCTCATTTGCGCCTGTCATTGTGACCCCTGGAATGAGCCGCAAGCCCGTCATGGACTTGGAGGCCGCAGGGGCACCAGATGGAGAGATGGTTCAGAGGCCAGAGATGAGTGTTGAAGACATGGAGACCATTGCACTTGAGAACGCGAGAGACCCAAATCCCCAGAGGAACCTTGTAGACCACCAGGGCCAGAACCCTGACCTTCAGCGGCATCTTCCCCTGAGCCTGAGGAACCAGGTGCCTCCCACCAAATGTCACCAGGAGGGAGAACACCAGGAGAAAGACTATGGGGTGGAGGAGGAGGAGGAGAGGTCATCTTCAGGCCAGAGGGATGTCCCATTGAGGCCATGGCACTTTCTCAAGTGGGGTGGATTATGGAGAAGGCAGCCTGGAGACAGAGGCACAAAAAGCCTCAGGCTTGTCCCAACCTTCATGGCTCACTCAGAGCTCTCCGTGGTCCTGAAACCTTCAACCAGCTATGCCCTGCTGCTTTCTCGGTGGGATCTGGCACCAGACCAGAATATGACAATGTTCAAGGGCAACCCATGTGGATGCAGCAGGTGAACCAGCTCAGAGCCCCCCATGGGTACCTGTGTGGTAGACCACCTTTAAGCCCTGTGCACTGTGGGGCATATATGGGTTTTAACAAATGCTTTCCCCAAAAATCCTTGCCACTGAAATGGAAGTCCTTGCCCAGGGCTTCGGCTGTTGGGACTCATTAAGTGAACCCCGCCAAATATGTTTAAATTAGCACATATAATTTTTATGCAAATGATCACCCTCTTTTTTTCCTTTCTGGTAATGCATTTCCACTTTTTTTTAAAAAAAAATGCAAATGGCCATCCTGAACAGACCAGATGAAATTCCTCGCCATCCCCAAGCAGGCCAGATGAAACTCTCCACCATCTCTGCTTAAGGTGGGCTCTCTTTCCTGATTTTGCTTGTAGAATCTATCAAAGCTATCAAGGGTTTTTCAAACCCTTCCCACGGTCCCGGTCGCACACAGGTAGATGCAGAGGAGAATTTTGGGTTTCTTTGCCTCTAAATGAGAACCTACCCAATCCACACTTCTCAATCCAATTCATGAACTGAAAGGCAGCTCTCCTTAGAAATTCTCTGGATTTTGCAATACAGTTCTCCAGCCAAATGGTTGGGGTGTGTGTGTGTGTGTGTGAGAGAGAGAGAGAGAGAGAGAGAGAGAGAGAGAGAGAGAGAGAGAGAAAGAGAGAGAGAATTGGGGGAAAGGGTGTGGGAAAATGCATGCATGTGCGAAAACAGCACGCAAAAATGCATCTTTGCTTGCACACATGTGCATATTAGTAAAAAAAAAACAACAACAACGGCATAGGAAAATGTTGATCAGGAGAAATCTGCAGTAAAGAAATCTGTTACTAAAGTCATTAAATTTCACACTCAGATTATGTTTACTAATTGCTGAAATGCCGACAGATTAACATTGCAAATCGCTGCTGAACGGTGGAGCACTGAATTCAGAGGAATTGAAGTTGGCAGGTTTGTTCATCCTTCTTGTCCACCCTCCACACCCATCCCCTTCCCCCATCATTACGATGGACATGTTGCTGTTAAATTAATAATACAAACAGTCAGAGCGGTGGACGAGGAGTCAGGATATGTTGGCACTTTCCCGCACGTAATAGGATGTCAAGGCAGAACAAGAGGGACAATTGTTCACCCCTCTTGATGAAAAGACGGCAGCCGCTCTGAGCCAATGCAAGAGGTGCCTTATCACCCTGCGGTTTCTCCAGAACAGCTCCCTTGCGACAAAGGCTGTCAGTCTGAGCTCTCCAGTCTTCACACTTCCCCAGCGGGTCCCTGTTAATGGCTAGGCAGCAGGCTTCAAGGCAGCCGCAAAGCTGCAAAGCCATCACCCTTAGTATCCCGGAAACCCTGGCACGGAATGGAAGGGCTGTAGCTCAGCGGCTGAGCGATTGCCTTCCTTGCAGAAGGTTCTGGGTTCAATTCCCAGCATCTCTAGGTGAGACTGGGAATGTCTCCCATCTGAACTCCCCGAGAGCCGCTGCTACTCAGAATGGGCAGTACCGAGAAAGTGGGACTGCGGCTTGGTTTAAGGTGGCCTCCTCTGTCCCAGACACCAGGTGGGGCCTGGCAAAATCAAGTAATGTCTAGAATCACAGACTCATAAAATTGTAGAGTTGGGACCACATAGGACATCTAGTCCAACCCCTGCAGTACGGGAATCTTTCGCCTAACGTGGGGCTTGAACCCACGACCCTGACCTTACGAGTCTCATGCTTTACCAACTGTGCTATGCTGGCAGAAAGGCCAGAGTTGGGCTGCCTGTAGGCGAGCCCTCCACACAACTCCCACCAGCCCCAACTTCCTATGCAGCCCATTATTCAGAACAATGAGGACTAGAACCTCGCTTTGTTTTCTCAAGGAGGCCTGAAGTGAAATGGAAGCGCAGCTGCTCTGCATGTGGAAGGTCCCGGCGTGTCAAGAGAGCATCCCAGCCAAAGGAATGCACATAGCAGATAGCTAACTCATTATTGTCAAAGATAACACTTCCAGTCACTTCTACAGCACGCTAATCTTGCGTCTTGGCAGCTGTTCCCAGGCCGTTGCTCTGTGGAGCAGTTTCATCAACCGGGGACTATTCCATCAGTTTATGTACCTTTCCCCAATGGGGTGCACACACACAGCCAGAGACTGCGCCTGCAAGGCAACTTCCTCTGCTCATCCCATTTCAGCCCCCTCCTTGTTCTGGGAGATAGGGGTTCGGGAGAGGGTGGGGAAGCACCTGGCCCTTTCTATCTTCTTCTGACCCATCCTGTGTTCTACGCTCCAGCTCTGAAGCACCCCCTGCCTCTGATCCTTGCCTCCTGGCTGGTACAGGGACCCACAAACCACTCCCCCCCCCGAGTCAAACTCCAGGCCCCTTTTCCGCAGTTCCTGACACAGCTTCTGTCTCCATCCATGACCAGGAACGTCCCCTGCCTGGGATCACAGCCAATCAGTGTGGACAGTCCTGAGATAGATGGGCCAATGGCCTGCCTTGGTATAATGCAGCTTCCTGCATTCCTAGGTCATCAAATGGGCCCTGGGAAAATGGTGTGTGTGGAATTGTCAGTATTGGCAGAAGAGCATGCTATGAGCCTTTCCCCCAACTGATGCTGTCCCATTCTTCTATACCACAACCCCCAACAGCCCCAGCAAGCATGCCCAATGGGCAGGGATGGCGGGAGTTGTAGCTCAGGCGCACCTGGAGGGCCAGTGCTCTCCCACACCTGTCTCACATCGCCAGAGTTTCCTTTCATTTCACTTTTAATTTGCATTCTGCCTTTCTATATTACTACATACAAGGCAGTTTGCAAGCTGAAGAAGCAACAAAATAAGATGGCAAAGATCACACACACACACACACACACACACACACACCTAATAGCAATCTGATCCAATACAAATAAGTCACAATACCTTTAAAATAAGCAACGTATATCAAATAAAGCAATATTCAATAATCCATTAGAATGTAATAGTAAGGGAGCCGGTGTGGTGTAGTGGTTAAGAGCGGTAGACTCATAATCTGGGGAACCGGGTTCGCATCCCCACTCCTCCACATGCAGCTGCTGGGTGACCTTGGGCTAGTCACACTTCTCTGAAGTCTCTCAGCCTCACTCACCTCACAGAGGGTTTGTTGTGGGGGAGGAAGGGAAAGGAGAATTTCAGCCGCTTTGAGACTCCTTCGGGTAGTGATAAAGCGGGATATCAAATCCAAACTCTTCTTAAAAGAAAAAAAAAGAATATAATAGTAAACAGTTAACAGGGTTCCTTCCATGTTGTTTCTTTCGAGTTATTCCTGGCTTCCTATGTGGCTGAGATGCAGGGATTACATCCACCAGGGTCCGTGTGTTCAATATTGTGGCCGGATTTTACAGAACTTTCCGCCGAGATCAGACAGACACCCCCCCCCCACCGTTCTTGAACTTTGCACTCAGTGAAGACTTTGGGGCAATTCTACCCCCCCCCCCGATTTTGATGGTTCCTTTTAACTGATCCTATTTCGTACCCCTATGGCAAACTGCTTAGAAACTATTGGTCTTACTATTAGTATTATTACCATTATTGTTATTAATATTCTGCCCTTTTTAAGATTCAAGGCGGCTCAGGAAAACGAAAACAAACACAGATAAAAACACTGAAATCTAAAAACACACAGAAAGATAATAGTTTAATTAATGTTGTTGTGTACTGAATTGCAGGCACAGCACTGTAACAGAGCAGCCAGGAAATAGTTAAAGGAGGTAGTGATTGCTTTTAATTAGTTTCACCTGGGTTGGCTATGCTAGCCCAAGTGCCTATATATAGCAGCAGGGTTTGTGTTTGTGAGTGTCTTTACTTGCTTGCTGCCATGAATAAATGTGTTACTATTCTATCACTGGCTGGACTCACTTTATAACACTGGCGACGAAGGTGGGATCTAGCCAGTGAACTGCCGCCATGACAGAGACCAACAGCAACGCCCGGGAGGGATCGGCTGGCAATATGGCAACACGTGGCTCAATTGAGGAATTTAATGTCAATGAGCCAGGAGAATGGAGTGATTATTGTGACAGACTTAAGTTTTACCTCCGTGCTAATAGAATTACCAGTGCTGAGGAGCGAAGGGATACGTTCCTCAGTGTGTGCGGAAAGGCTACTTTTAAATTAGCAAAGAACCTTGTCTCCCCGGCCACACTTGAGTCAAAGACTTTTGAGGAATTGACTGCGGTGCTTGGCAACCATTTTGAGCCGGCGCCTTCACAATTGGCCTGCCGGCAGATGTTTTACCAGCGGTACCAGCAGAGTGGAGAGTCGGCGTCATCGTTTGTGGCTGCCTTGAGGGAACTCACCCGCTGTTGTGAGTTCCACGATCTGGAGGAGATGCTGAGGGATCGTTTTGTGTGTGGCCTGTGTGATGAGAGGCTGCAGAGGGAATTGGTTGCCAAGAAGTCTTTGACCTTCCAGGAAGCTTATGACTTTGTCATCTCCCGGGAGGAGGCAGACCACACAGTTCGAGAGCTCCGTGGTGGACAGGCGACTGGTGTGCATGCGGTGGAGACTGACACAGAGGAAGGCGTGTCGGACGAGGTAACGGGGGGAGCATTGAAGGTGTTTCAGTCCTCCCGCCGGCAGCAAGGAAGTCGACAGCTTGATCATCGCCGACTGCTGGCCCAGTCGTCCCCCAAGAGCTGTGACAGTTGCGGAAAAGCACACAAGCGACGGTTTTGCAGGTTCCGCAACGCCCAGTGTCGGAAGTGTAAGAGGATGGGCCATATTGCCCGAGTCTGTCGGGCTGGAGACCGAGTGCTGCGAGATGGAGTGGAGAGAGATCGAGAGACTGGAGATCGTTCATGAGAGAGACTGAGGTGCTGGGGCTCAGAGCCTGAGATTGTGGGTCAGTGTTCTTCGACCCGTATTCAGCCCCAAAGTGATAGTGTACGGCCACCACCAAGGATCACGAAAGTGGTTCGCATAGAGGGGGTGCCCTGTGAACTGGAAGTGGACTCTGGGTCGGGGTTCACAATTGTTTCAGAGCCCACTTTCCGCAGGTTTTGCCCCAAAGCGGGCCGCGATTGTCTTCGTCCCCTGGATTTCTTTTTAAGAGACTTTAATCAGAATCCGGTGCCTGTCCTAGGTGTTGGGGATTTTCGCGTCCAGCACAGAAAATTTAAAGGCAAACTGCGAATTGTGGTTGCAGGGGGCCGGCGGCCGGACTTATTGGGGCGTGATTGGTTTGAGGCCTTCGGCATCCGCCTAGAGGGGGCCCACAGAATAGAGTCGGCACCGTCTTCTTTTGAGGCATTGTGCCAGGAGTTCGCAGCTGTTTTTGACGGACAATTGGGACGATACACAGGGCCGCCGGTGTCCTTCGATCTGGACCCGGCTGTTTGCCCTATCCGACTGAAGCCGCGCCGTGTGCCCTTTGCATTGAAGCCGAGGATCGATGAAGAGTTGGACAAGCTTGTGGAGCAGGGGGTGCTGGAGCCCGTCTCGCATGCCCGCTGGGAGACCCCAATCGTGTGCCCTTTGAAGGCAAACGGCGCAGTACGGATCTGCGCGGATTACAAGTGCACTCTGAATAAGGCACTGCAGCAAAATGCCTACCCGGTGCCAGTGGTAAGCCACGTGCTCGCGTCCCTGGCAGGGGGGCAGATTTTTGCAAAATTAGACCTGGCGCAGGCCTACCAACAGCTCCCGGTAGACGATGCCACAGCGGAGGCGCAGACAATTGTTACTCACCGGGGAGCATTTCGAGTTAAGCATTTGCAGTTTGGGGTCAGCGTGGCCCCAGGAATTTTTCAGGGACTGATGGAGCGACTACTTAAGGGAATCCCGGGGGTAATTCCCTATTTTGATGATATACTAGTCGCCGGGGTGTCCTCAGAGGAACTGATTTCCCGCCTCCGTGAAGTTCTGGCCCGCCTTGCAAAAGCTGGCCTTAAGGTTAAGCGGGAGAAGTGCTTCTTGGGAGTTCCCCAAGTAGAGTTCCTGGGGTTCCTGGTTGACGCCAAGGGTATCCATCCTACTTCTGCGAAAGTTACTGCCATCAGGAATGCGCCAGCCCCACAGTCAAAGAAAGAGCTGCAGTCGTTCTTGGGGCTTCTCAATTTTTATCATGCCTTCCTTCCACATAAGGCGTCTATCGCGGAACCACTACATCGTCTGCTTGATGACCGGGGAACTTGGAAGTGGGGGCAGCGGGAAGCTGCTGCTTTCGCCGCAGTAAAGGACTTACTTTCGTCCGATAGTGTTCTTACCCATTTCCGTGAAGATCTGCCTTTGTCGTTGGCTTGTGATGCATCTCCTTACGGGATTGGAGCCGTGCTGAGCCACCGGTTACCGGATGGGCGGGAGGCTCCCATTGCTTATTTTTCTCGAACTTTGTCGTTGGCCGAGAGGAACTATGCTCAAATTGACCGGGAGGCTCTGGCATTGGTCGCAGGAGTAAAAAAGTTCCATGATTATGTTTATGGGCGCCTGTTCGAGCTTGTGACTGACCACAAGCCGCTGCTAGGGTTGTTTGCGCCAGACCGTCAAACACCGCAGATCTTGTCAGCCCGCATGTTGCGGTGGGCCATGTTTTTGTCAGCCTACACGTATGAACTGGTGCATCGAGCGGGTAAAGCCCTGGGCCATGCAGACGCCCTCAGTCGGTTGCCATTGCCAGAGCCGGCTGAGGATCCATCACCGGCTTATGGCGTTATGTCCTTGGAAGACCTGCCGCAACCCCCTGTTAGTGTTGCAGATGTGGCTGCTTTTTCAGCCAAAGATCGCACTTTGGCGCGTGTTTTGGACTGGGTGTGGAGGGGGTGGCCGGAGGGCAAGGTCACAGAGGAATTCCGGCCATACGAGTCCCGGCGAGATGAACTGTCAGCTCATAAAGGGTGTCTATTGTGGGGGAGCCGGGTTGTGATCCCCCCAAAGCTGCGACAGCGAGTGTTGGAAGCACTGCACGAGGGTCATCCGGGAATTGTAAGAATGAAGGCATTGGCTCGCAGCTACGTGTGGTGGCCGAAAATGGATGAGGCCATCGAAGAATGGGTGCGGAAGTGTTGTCCGTGCCAAGAATCAAGGCCAGCAATGCCTCAAGCCCCGGTGCACCCATGGGAAGTTACCAAGGAGCCATGGTCACGTTTACATGTGGACTTTGCAGGGCCATTTCAGGGCCAGACATTCTTGATTGTGGTAGATTCACACTCCAAATGGTTGGAGGTTATACCAGTGACCCGCATGACCTCAGGTGTTGTTATACGGAACCTGAGAGCCTTGTTTGTGACCCACGGGCTGCCTGACACTCTCGTGTCAGATAATGGGGCACAGTTTACATCAACTGAGTTCAAGGATTTTATGGACGTTAATGGAATCCGCCATGTCACCTCGGCCCCATTCCACCCGTCTACAAATGGTCAAGCAGAAAGAATGGTGCGCACCACTAAGGATGCGCTGCGGCGGATAGTCTACGGAGATTGGCACCAGCGACTCTCATCCTTTTTACTATCACAGCATGTAACACCACACTCAACAACTGGGAGGAGCCCAGCAGAGTTACTGATGAGGAGGCGCCTGACGACTCGCTTAGATAGACTGCATCCGGATCGTGCGGCGGATCGGCCGCAGGAGGCTATCAAGGCACCTCGTATTTTCCAACAGGGGGACCCTGTTTATACTAAGAACTATGGGTCCGGCCCTGCATGGATTCCAGCCACAGTTTCCAGGCCAACTGGCCCTGTGTCATACGAGGTTGAGGCAGACGGCACAGGTAGTCTTCGTCGCCATGTCGACCAACTACGGCAGCGGTGGCCCGTCCAGGAGGATGAATTGTCCACAAGGGAAGTGGAGCAATTGCCAGGGCAGGTCAACAGAGAACCAGCAGTCACCCATCCCCCTGAGGCAGTTGAAGTCCAAATGGGAGACAGTGAGGCCGGGCCGGTAGAGGCTGAGAGGGGAACCGAGCCACGGCTAGAAGTTGAAGAGACCCAGGCGGGGGGCAGCACCCGGGAGTCCGAGCTCAGACGGTCTCAGAGGGTGCGAACCCGTCCGCGATATCTGAAGGACTTTGACTGTGGGTTGGTACGGGGGGATGGGGGCCAAGTGTTTCATTGTGTGTGTCATGCTCGATGTTGTTGTTTTTATCCACAATCGGGTTGTTCTTTGCTAAGAGGGGAGGGGTGTTGTGTACTGAATTGCAGGCACAGCACTGTAACAGAGCAGCCAGGAAATAGTTAAAGGAGGTAGTGATTGCTTTTAATTAGTTTCACCTGGGTTGGCTATGCTAGCCCAAGTGCCTATATATAGCAGCAGGGTTTGTGTTTGTGAGTGTCTTTTACTTGCTTGCTGCCATGAATAAATGTGTTACTATTCTATCACTGGCTGGACTCACTTTATAACAAATGTTATACTATTAACTTAACTATAGTACAGTTAAAATGATATAAAAACAATTCTAGTAAATCTAGTAAAAAATAAAATAAAGAAACCACCCTACAGTATTAAGCAGTATATAAGCTGTTTAAATAAATAAACCTTAGCCTCTGTCTCCTCCCATCGGCAGGCCTGGATTGACCCACCAACTGCATGCGGCCCCTGGCAGATTTCGTGCGGCCCCCAACATAATGTGGGGGGGATCAGCCACTGCTGCAATAAGCGCTGATAACTGGAGTCTTCCTCCCTAGCTGCTGCCGCCGTCGCCGTTTCTTAACGCTGTCTCTGGGCTGCCTCTTGTTGCTTTCTCTCTCCGCTGCTTATCACAGGATAAAGGGATTCTCCACGGAGCAAGGCGGCTTGTCCACAACCTTTTTGCAAGATGGATAGGATTTGGTTTCCAATTGACTTGGGAGCTCCTAACTGGAGATAAGTTCGTTCTCCATGTTGTATTTTCTTTATGGTGCCATCACTTGGCTCCTGCCTGGATTCCACTTATGACGGAGACAGTAGCCCGGTTTCTGCAACACACCATGAATGTTATACAATAACAACTGTAGGTGTTAGATGCAGATTTTTTATGAGTGGTTTTATTTATTTATTTTTTGGTACCAAAACCCTACTGGAGCCTTGTACACATGCCGATAAAGGTTTTAGAATCTGGTCTGCCTGGATTCCACGTTTCCTGAATTCCAATTCAACTAGGATGACTGCTAAATTGACATGCGGAAGTGGAACATGCCCAGTTTCTGGGCCATTTTTGTCTTCTTCCTCTTGACTCCATCAACCTTTGCTGGTTATATGGGCCCTTCTCAGCTCAGGCTATATCCCACCAGTATTCTCCAAGTTAACATAACAACATCAGATGGAGTCCTGCTGGAGTCAAGCCAATGGCCCACCTAGTCCATCACCCTGCTCTCACAGTGGCCAACCTGTGGGAGACAAACAGGACCTGGGTGCAAGAGCACCCTCCACCCCTGTGGTTTCCAGCCACTGACATGGTGCTACTGAGGCGGGGAGACAGGACGAGATTTCCTTATGCGCAAGGAGGTACATGGCAGCGGTGTGCAGCAGGCCAGAGGCAAAATCACATATGGCCAGAGGCACAAAGTAGATAGACCAGAGACCACAGTGGGCAAAGGAACCAAGTTACCTCTTACCTTCGTACCAGATGTTGCTGGACTACAACTCCCATCATCTCTGACCATTTGCCATGCTGGCTGAGGCTGCTGGGCATTGGAGTCCAGGAACATCTGGAGGGCCACAGATTTGCCATCCCTGAGTTCCGGATTGAGGAACCTATGGTTCTCCAGCTGCTGTGATTCCCATATATAGTCCCTCTTACAGCAGAGGAGAAGAAGAAGAAGAAGAAGAAGAGGAGGAGGAGGAGGAGGAGGAGGAGTTTGGATTTGATATCCCGCTTTTCACTACCCAAAGGAGTCTCAAAGCGGCTAACATTCTCCTTTCCCTTCCTCCCCCACAACAAACACTCTGTGAGGTGAGTGGGGCTGAGAGACTTCAAAGAAGTGTGACTAGCCCAAGGTCACCCAGCAGCTGCATGTGGAAGAGCGGAGACGTGAACCCGGTTCCCCAGATTACGAGTCTACCACTCTTAACCACTACACCACACTGGCTCTCCAGTGTGAAAGAACACAGCCTTTGTGGCTAGTAGCCATTGGTAGCCATACCCTCCGTGAATTTGTACAATCTTCTCCAGGTTGGTGGCCTGCCTCTTGTGGGAGAGAGTTCCAGGGTTTAACTGTGCGTTGCCTGAAGAAGTCCTTCCTTTTTGCTTGCCCTGAATTGTCCAACATTGACTGCACCTGAGTTCTAGTGTTATGAGAGAGGAAGGGAGGGGGGAAATACTTTGACCCACTACCTCCACCCCAGGCAGTGTTTTATATATTTCTATCATGCGAGCTAGGGACCCAGGTGGCGCTGTGGGTTAAACCACAGAGTCTAGGGCTTGCTGATCAGAAGGTCGGCGGTTCGAATCCCTGCCACGGGGTGAGCTCCCGTTGCTCGGTCCCTGCTCCTGCCCACCTACTTGCACTTTGACATGCTTTTGAATTACATTTATCATGCGAGCTCTGACTTGCCTTTCCTCTAAGTCCAACAGCCCCACTTTTCCTCATAGGGGAGTCCTTCCACCCCCTTGATCATTTTTCTGAACCGTTCCTTGCCCTCCAGTATCCTTTTTCAAGAACATGAGAATATAAGAGGAGCCTGCTGAATCAGGCCAATGGCCCAACTAGTCATGGAATCATAGAACCTAAATGTCAGAAGGGACCCCCAAAGGCCATCTAGTCCAACCCCCTGCGATGCAGGCCCAGTGTCCTGCTAACCAGGTGCCAGTGCGGAACCCGCGAGCAGGACTCGAGCACAATTCTCCTCTCCTGTGTGTCCCCCCCCAGCAACTGGCTTTCAAAGGAGCACTGCCTCTGACACAGTAGATGCAGAAGACAGCCGTTGTGGCTAGTAGTCATCACAACCCCTCTCCTCTGTGAAGATATCTGCGTCTGAGCACATTTCCACCCCAAGAACCGGATGTTTGTGTGTCCAAAATGCACCACCCCCTTTCAAAGGGCACAGAGCCGCGTAGCCAGGATTTTTGTTAGGGGGCCCCAAAAAGTTTTTGAGCTTTTTTGGGGGGGGGGAGATCACGGGTAAAAAATACCCCCCCCCAAAAGAAAGGGGACATTACAGGGGGCCGGGGGGGGGCAGAACCTCAGTGGACTGACTATTTTCAACGCTCATGCCCCTTTCTGCCAACCCCCCCCCCAAGTACACCAACACGATTTGTGGCTCCTTCCTCTTTATTCCTCCTCTCCATCTTCTCCCTCTCCCCCGCCCCACCTGAAACCACGGCTGGCCGAACCGTGCCTATTTCTACGGATCGCCGAAAGTGGCCCGCGACCCCTCGCTCTCTCTCTCCCGTCCGGCAGGTGTTTGGCGAGTCCAGCCCTTCTCCATTCTCGGGCCACGAGCGGACGTCACTCTGAATTATTCTCAATGAGCACTTCTATATCTCATGTCAGCTCCCAGTTCGAACCCATCACCGCGTGCCGAGGCTGTTGACGTGCCGCACATGCTGATGAGGCCTCCCCCCGCCCGCTCCCCATCTTTCCTATTAACCTTTCCTTTTACCAGCGGTCCCCCCCCCTCGTCCTCTTCCCCCTCTCCCGCCCGCCCGCCCTCCCCGCTTTTGTCCTGCTGCCGTTTCGAAGGCTCTAGATAGAAACAGCTGCCCGTGGTCAAAACAGAATGGAGTATTTGCATTTTCTTTCTTGAACCAAAGCGGTGAGCTGAAGAATTCCAGGAGATGGTTCTTCAACTCTATCACGCCTCTGCTTTTTTTTGTAAAAAATAAAAAATATTAACCAATCAAGCTCTTGACCCCCCTCCCCCAAAAAAGCCCCTTCCTTCTGCAATAGGTTTTTATATGTGTTGTCTCATGACTCACTTTATTCTGGCTCCCTCAGCGAGCCCAAGGTGATATTATAGAATTGCAGAGTTGGAAGGGACCTCACAGGTCATCTAGTCCAACCCACTGCAATGCAGTCGCCAAGGGTGCTCTCCTTGGAAGAGTTCTGGTGCCTTTTAACACCGCTGATTTTTCAAAAAAAAAAAAAGGTTTAGGCACACTTAACTGCAAGCTGGATCAGACCACAAGTTGCAATTATTGACGCATTGTTGCATTTTGCACCCCACCCTTTCCTCCCAGGAGATCAAGGCTCTCCCTCCTCCTCATTTAATACACTAGGATAGCTAAGTCAGTTAGAGCATGAGATTCTTAATTGTTGCCATTAAAATCTGTCTTTGCATACGATTCCCTTAACCCAGCATTGATGAACCTGGCTCAGCTCAAGGGCCACATTCCCTTCTCTGCAGCCTTCTGGGGGCCGTATGCGATTGGTGGGCGGGGCCGGAGCAGTGCAGGTGGGTTACATTTAACCTTTGCAGAGTAGGCTAGTTTCTACACAGGCTGACCCCCCCCCCCTCTCTCTGCCCTCCAGGCCAACGAAAGGCATGCCCAGGGTCCAAGGATGCATTCCAGCTTGGCAAAGACACTCAAGGAGGGCTCAAAAGCAGGGCCAGTGAGGGGGGGGGTGGCCTGGGGAGAGTCCTGAGGGGGAGGGGGGAGGACTGAATTTGGCCCACAGGCCTAAAGATTCCCCACCTCTGCTTTAGTTGAGTAGTGAGGAATCTTTAGCCATCCAGACATCTCTGGACTCCAACTCCCATCATGCTTGGTCATTGGCTGGGGCTGGCAGGAGTCGGAGTCCAAGACCATTGGAAGGGTCACACACACACACATCCTTGCTTTCGTTAGTCAAGGACATGAAAGTGAGCACCAATTAGGAGCATCCTTCGAATAGCTATCATAAAACTCAGCCGCCACCCGAGTCTCCTTCATCTAGTCAGTTGGTACAGCTTTACAATTCTACATTTTAAGTACACCACACACTAAATACGTTTAACAGATGAAAAATCAATAATAATAATAATAATAATGATAATAATAATAATAATAATAATAATAAGTTGTTGTACTCATAAAAAGCAACTCAAAAGTGTCCTACACAGGTGGATTAAATTGCTCAAGTACCAGCTTCAGTGAAAACCAAAAGAAACTTTCTAAATACTAATCTTATTTATTCAACAGAGATGTACTTAAGAAGAAGAGAAGAGTTTGGATTTGATATCCTGCTTTATCACTACCTGAAGGAGTCTCAAAGCGGCCAACATTCTCCTTTCCCTTCCTGCCCCACAGCAAACACTCCGTGAGGTGAGTGGGGCTGAGAGACTTCAGAGAAGTGTGACTAGCCCAAGGTCACCCAGCAGCTGCATGTGGAGGAGCGGAGATGCGAACCCAGTTCACCAGATTATGAGACTACCGCTTTTAACCACTACACCACACTGGCTCTCAGATCCCTACAACATTTTTTTTTTTTTACTCTACCATACACTGAATCTTTAGCTACTGCTTCAAATTGCCCTCGGTCTCAATTGCCCTTGCTTGCCACCAAAGTTTTCACCATGTAGCCAGATCTGATTGGCTCCATGGTGACATCCTTGAATGCAGTTGAGAGTGAAGGTAATTTAAACGAATAAGCAAAATGGTTGATTCAAGGAATCCTGAAAAATCATCAAGCAAAAGAGGTATTTTCAATAAATGGACATTAGAGATGGTGAACAGCTGGGTACAGGCACACACTCTTCTGGAATTTTCTCTTTGGATATCAGTTCCTTCGACAAAATTGGCACTGTTAAGAAGCAGCGCTCCCAAATTCTCCCAGCTCTTTGTACTCTTTCAAAAGTGCTTTCCACAAATGGCTGTCTTGGCGATATTCAAGAGAATGAATGAAGGAACCCTGAATTTACAACCCTCCGACTGAAACCCATGCTTGATTCCCATAAATCTATGGAGAGTTAATCATGCCTGCATTTTCAGTTCTGTTTTATGAGGTCAGAGCCATCGGTCTGGACCACTTCCCGCAACCGAGACCTGGTCAGCTATTGACTGCTGTGAAGTGAACAATAACACCATCCTCTAGGCAGCCAGGAAGGCAGGAGAGCTTCCAGCGAAATTCGCAACACAGGGTTTGGCAAACCAAGACTTCCGCTACCCCTTCTCAGACTGAATCTGCTTCAGTAGGAACAGGGCTGATGAGTGGAAGGCTACAGATCACAGACAGGCAACAGAAGGTCAACACAGGCATTGCTCTGTGGCTCATCTTGTTGGGAATCCAGCAGCAATAAGTTACCTGAACCAGTTGGGGGCGGTAGAGAGAAGGGCAACCTATTTTTCCCTTGTGAAATCCTCCTTAAGGAACTCCTTGTTGGTAATGTAGATCACTTCCTCTTAGGCTTTACTTCCTGCATGTGCTGAATTCTCCATCTGGGCAACTTAAAAAATAAATAAATCTAAATATATATATATTCTTCTGTCACAAAATTGTAACACATAAATCATAAAACATGACGTGACTGATAAAAAAAATGGGCCACTAGTGGGTTAAAATAGTAAACACATTATTTTACAGTACATAATAATGAGGCCATATGCAAAGCCTGTACCCAGAATTACCTTATTTGGCATGTGCTAATAAACTTTATCTTCTAATAAGTTACCTGAGGGGCAGTAGACAGAAAGGTAACCTATTCATTCCTTGCTGATTCCTTTTTGAGTAATTGATTGCCCTGTAGATTCTTTCTCCTCCTACAATTTACTAACTTTCTGCTTCTTCTGTTTTCAACCCCCAAATGCATACATTACTGAAAATAACATATAACATGACCTTACATGAGAGGGAAGTTGCTTGAAAGAACTTGTACATGAGGGGAAAATACATATCCTAGGAGAAATGTGCGGATCTTTAAAAGAGAAGTTTGCAAATTGAGGCAGAACGGGGGCAAACGGAAGGTCGGGGAAATGGAGAAAAGGAAATGGACAGACTCATCCATCCCTAAGTGACAAGGCCTATAGTCCCAGACCTGTTGGCTTCCTAAGCCTGATTGTGATGGCCTGGGAGTCAGACTCTGATGCTGAACCTGAGGGATCCCAACCTGCACAGGATTCCCCGCCTCCAGAACCAGCTGAGCCGGGGCCAGGGCTTGAGCCTGAAGGATCCCCACCTGTGCTGGATCCCCAGGTGCAGGCATCAGCAGAGTCTGCTCTGGCTCCTGATGGGAGGGAGGACCCATTGCCTGCAGGTGCTCCACTCCCAGCCTCTTCAGAGGAAGCTGAGGCATCCCCTGGGTCCAGTAACCCACCAGCCTCTCCTGAGCTACAGAGGCTCAGGGCAGAGAGGCGAAGGGAGTTAAGTGTCTGCAGGAGGAGTGCTCGCCTCCAGGCCCGGAGGAGAGGCGAGTCTCCGGAGGATCGGGACCGCCCTAAGCATAGGGCCAGATAAAAGCCAGCCAGACCCAGCCCAAGTTGCGTGAGCAACTTAGTTGCAAGCGTGTGCTCAACCTGCAACCTTGTGCCTGGACGTGCCTTGGACCTTGACCTGCTCCCTGCCTTGCTCCCCGCCGGACTGACCTCCTTTGGACCCCTAGACCCAGGACTGGACTTGGACCTCGCTTCTTGGACAAACCCTTGGGGCCAGCACAGTTTGCTCACGCCACACCCGCACTCCCCCTTCGCTGGGGTGCGTTCGGGAGGAACTAGTAGCCATGGCTGACCAGGCGGCTGCGCTGGTGGCATTGGCCCAGGAGAACCAGGCCTTGACCCACACCGTGCAGCAGCTAAGCAATGTGGTTACGGCGCTTCAGCAGCGTTTGGATGCCTTACCGGCTCCTGGGGCCGCCGCCCCAGCTCCTGGCAAGTACCCGGTGGCCCTGCCAGAGAAATTTGATGGGTCCCCAGCCAGCTTTCCCATGTTTCTCGCCCAGGCCAAGCTGTATATTCAGGGGCGAGCTCGGGATTTCCCCGACGACCGCACCAAGGTGCACTTCCTGATCAGCTTGCTGAAGGACCAGGCGGCCAAGTGGGCGTTGCCGCTGCTCCGGCAAGACTCCCCCTTGCTGACAGACTATACGGGGTTTTGCAATCATCTGGAAACCACGTTCGCCAACCCTCAGAAGGGGAGTCAAGCCAATCGGGCAATTCGGCGGTTGAAACAGGGCAAGTCCACAGTGGCCACCTACGCCACGGAATTTCGGCTGCTGGCGCAGGACTTGACTTGGAACGACTCTGCACTGCGGGACCAGTATCTCGAGGGACTTTCAGACGAGATACTGGATCAGCTAGCCACGTTGGATCGCCCTGCCACACTGGATGCCCTCATCCAACGGAGTCTGCAGATAGACGATCGGTTGGAGGACCGTCGCCAGGCCCGGGGCCGCTGGCACTCTGGGCTCCCGGCGCCGGTGCTTCCCTGCAGTTCCGTGGCCAGAGCTGAGTCATTGGAGGAGCCGATGCAGCTCGGGGCAGCGCGGCCTCGCCTCTCCCCCTCGGAAAAGACTCGGCGTCGGGAGGGGAACCTGTGTCTCTACTGCGGTGGGAGTGGACACTACGCCCGAACCTGCCCTGAGAAACGCCAGCCACAGGGGAAACGGCCAACCCCAGTAGCCGATGGCCCAGGCTACCTGGGGTCCCAAGCATCGCATGATGGGCCCTCACCAGTGGAATTGCAACACCTCATGATACCGGTGCGTTTATACCCCCCCGGTGGACCCTGGATTCTCACCCACGCACTGGTGGATTCGGGGGCAACCCGCTCCTATATGGACTCTGCCTTCGCCACTCAGCATCGGGTGCCGCTTCAGAACAAGCCGGAACCGGTACAGATGGAGGCAATTGACGGACGGCTCCTGCGCTCGGGCGCTGTTACTCAGGAGACCCAGCCCTTGGTCCTGTGCTACCAGCAGCATCGGGAGGTGCGATCCCTGGACATTGCCACCATGCCCCGGTTTCCCCTGGTGCTCGGGATGGACTGGCTGGAGTCGCACAATGTTCAGATCGACTGGGTCAATCGGACTGTACGCTTCCCAGACCCGGGTTCCCATGCTCAGTCCGAGTTAGTAGCAGCTGCCCCCATGGGGCAGGCTGTGTCAACGCTCCCTACCGTGTACCAGGACTATCTAGACGTGTTCGAGGAACAGGGAGCAGACCAGCTGCCGCCTCATCGGTCCTTCGACTGCGGCATAGACCTACAGCCTGGGGCGCCCCTGCCTGTGAGCCGCCTATATTCTCTTTCGGAGCCAGAGCGTGAAGCCTTGCAGGACTTCCTTCGCAAGAACCTGGAACGTGGGTTCATTAGGCCCTCTACCTCACCCACTGCCGCTCCTGTACTCTTCGTTAAGAAGAAGTGTGGGGAGCTTCGCCTCTGCCATGACTACCGGGCCCTGAATAAGATCACCATCCCAGACCGGTACCCCTTGCCCCTTATTGCAGAGTTGCTGGAGCGGGTGCAGGGGGCGCAAATGTTCACCAAACTGGACCTCCGAGGGGCCTACAACTTGATTCGGATCCGTGCCGGGGACGAATGGAAGACGGCATTCGGGACCCGGTATGGGCAGTTTGAATACCTGGTTATGCCGTTCGGATTATGCAACGCGCCCGCCGTGTTTCAACGGTACATCAACCACGTGTTCCAGGACTTGCTAGACAAATACGTGGTGGTGTACCTAGATGATATTCTGATATATTCCCGTGACCCAGCTCGTCACGAGAGTCATGTTCGGTCCGTGTTGCAGCGCTTGCGGGAGCACCGTCTGTACGCCAAGCTCAGCAAGTGCGAGTTCCACCAGCGGTCCGTGGACTTCCTTGGACACCGACTCTCCCCTGACGGGGTGCAGATGGACCCTGGGAAGGTGGCTGCGGTTCGAGAGTGGGCAGCGCCCCGGAACCGCAAGGACTTACAGCGGTTCCTAGGGTTCGCCAACTATTACCGGACCTTCATTGCAGATTATGCTCATCGCACCACCCCATTAACCCGACTGCTGCGCCCCAAGACGCCCTTCTCCTGGGATGAGGAGGCTGAAGTGGCATTTCAGGGGTTGAAAGCCTGTTTCCAGAGGGCGCCGATTTTACAGCATCCTGATCCCTCTCGTCCCTTCGTGGTGGAGACTGATGCCTCCAGTACGGCTCTCGGTGCCATCCTGTCTCAGCAACACGGACCCGATGCGCCGCTGTTACCCTGCGCCTACTACTCCCGGCAGCTCCTTCCGGCGGAGCGTAACTATACCGTGTGGGAGCGGGAACTACTGGCCATCAAGGTGGCCTTTGAGGTCTGGCGCCATCATCTTGAGGGGGCACGACACCCGGTGGAAGTGAGAACGGACCACCGGAATCTGGAGTACCTCCAGACCACCCGCAAGTTGAACCAAAGGCAGATCCGGTGGGCGCTGTTTTTCTCCCGGTTCCAGTTCCGGATCCGCTACATCCCTAGCTCCCAAAACCGGAAAGCGGATGCCCTGTCCCGGAAACCCGAGGATGTTGCAGACACTGTACAGCAGGCAGTACCAACGACTATCTTACCACCAGCCGCATTCCTGGCCACTCAGGAGGCCAAGCCGCTGCAGGCTCGGGTGCGAGAACAGCAACGGGTCGACGCTTGGGCTCAGGAACGGCTCCAGGAACTGTCTGACGGGTCATGCCCTCGATATCCGGGGCTGGCCCTGCACCAGGGCCTACTGCTGCACCAGGGTCGTCTATACATCCCACCAGGACCATTGCGGGCTGAGGTTCTCCAGATGTCCCACGATGCCCCAGCAGCAGGGCACTTTGGGCGGTACCGGACCACCCATCTGGTAAGCCGGGAATTCTGGTGGCCCCGCCTGAAGGCTGATGTGGCACGTTACGTTGCTGGTTGCGATGTCTGCCGGCGGGCCAAGGGCCCTACCGGGCGACCCCCGGTCTGCTCCAGCCATTACCAGTCCCACCGCGTCCCTGGCACACGGTCTCGCTGGACTTTGTGGTGGACTTGCCCCCATCTCGTCACTGTACCTGCCTCCTGGTTTTCACAGACCATTTCACTAAGATGGTGCACTGTGCCCCCTGCCCGTCCATACCCACAGCTAAGGAAACGGCTCAACTGTACCTGCAGCACATCTTCCGCCTGCATGGCCTGCCCGAGCGTGTGGTTTCTGACCGCGGTGTCCAGTTCACATCCCACTTCTGGCGAGCCCTGCACCAGACCCTTGGGACGGAGGTCTGTCTATCTTCGGCCCACCACCCGCAGACCGACGGCCAGACGGAACGGGCAAATGCGGTGCTGGAGCAGTACCTCCGGTGTTACTGCAGCTTCCAGCAGGATGACTGGGTCGATCATTTGCCATTGGCGGAATTCGCCTACAACAATGCAGTGAACGCCTCCACCCAGCAGACCCCGTTCCAGGCCTCCTACGGCTACCATCCACGTTTGTTCCCGGACGTGCTGCCAGCTTCCGCGGTCCCCGCAGTGACAGACTGGCTTCAGGAGCTTCAGTCCCAGCAACAATTATTGATGGAGCAACTGCGCCAGGCCAAGGATGCATACAAGGCCCAGGCAGACCGACATCGTCAGGAGGGGCCAGAACTCCGTGTTGGCGATCGGGTGTGGCTCTCTACCCGTCACCTGCACCCTTCTCGGCCCTCACGAAAGCTGGATGCACGGTTTGCCGGCCCATTCACCATCACTGCGCGGGTGTCGCCGGTGGCGTTTCGCCTCCAGTTACCTCCATCGCTCAAGGTTCACCCAGTATTCCACCGGTCCCTACTAAGTCCAGTCGCCCCGCCCGACGAGTTCCACCCAGACAATCCACGACCGCAGCCAGTTTTGGTTGAGGGGGAACCTGAGTACGAGGTGGAGCGCATTCTCGACTCACGATACCGCAGGGGGAAGCTCCAATACCTCATCGACTGGAAGGGGTATGGGCCTGAGGATCGTTCATGGGAACCAGCGGAAAACATCCACGCACCTGCCTGCCTCCGTGATTTCCATGCAGCTTACCCCAGCAAGCCTGGTCCGGCCCCTCGGTTGAGGGGGAGGCCTGGGAGGGGGGATGGTGTGATGGCCTGGGAGTCAGACTCTGATGCTGAACCTGAGGGATCCCAACCTGCACAGGATTCCCCGCCTCCAGAACCAGCTGAGCCGGGGCCAGGGCTTGAGCCTGAAGGATCCCCACCTGTGCTGGATCCCCAGGTGCAGGCATCAGCAGAGTCTGCTCTGGCTCCTGATGGGAGGGAGGACCCATTGCCTGCAGGTGCTCCACTCCCAGCCTCTTCAGAGGAAGCTGAGGCATCCCCTGGGTCCAGTAACCCACCAGCCTCTCCTGAGCTACAGAGGCTCAGGGCAGAGAGGCGAAGGGAGTTAAGTGTCTGCAGGAGGAGTGCTCGCCTCCAGGCCCGGAGGAGAGGCGAGTCTCCGGAGGATCGGGACCGCCCTAAGCATAGGGCCAGATAAAAGCCAGCCAGACCCAGCCCAAGTTGCGTGAGCAACTTAGTTGCAAGCGTGTGCTCAACCTGCAACCTTGTGCCTGGACGTGCCTTGGACCTTGACCTGCTCCCTGCCTTGCTCCCCGCCGGACTGACCTCCTTTGGACCCCTAGACCCAGGACTGGACTTGGACCTCGCTTCTTGGACAAACCCTTGGGGCCAGCACACTGATCCTTTTGGCATGTATAAAGAATGTCAGGTAAAACACATGTATTGCCCGCTACCATTTATTATACAATTAGCTCCAGTGAAAATCTTCCGTCAGGGTGCAGGAAAAGGTTGATCAACCTAAATAGGAACAGAAGTGTGATTGAGAAAGGGGGCACAACAGGTGTGAGGAGGAACTCATTGAAAGTGTGGTGGGGCTGACATATGGCAAGGCTAGGAAATCTCAGACCCAGGGGCCAAATGTGGCCCTCCAAGCCTCTCTTGAGAGCCAGTGTGGTGTAGTGGTTAAGAGCGGTAGACTTGTAATCTGGTGAACCGGGTTCGCTTCCCCGCTCCTCCACATGCAGCTGCTGGGTGACCTTGGGCTAGTCACGCTTCTCTGAAGTCTCTCAGCCTCACTCACCTCACAGAGTGTTTGTTGTAGGGGAGGAAGGGAACGGAGAATGTTAGCCGCTTTGTGTGGGAATGTTTAGGAGTGTGGATGATGATATATTACTTCATATATCTCATCCTAGCTTGAATTAACAAGCTCCAAACTTAGCAGAGTTACATTCCCTTTTAAAACACAGCAGAAAATGATTGCATAGGCTTGCTAAAGCCTCTAGAAGAAATATATATATTCCTGGTATATTCCCCTTGTTCCCTCTTAAAAGTAAAGACACAACACAGTACTATTTATAAGATATAAAAGAGTTTACTTACAGCCATCCATGAGTTACAGTACAGGCTCAGAGAAGCAGACAGGCTTAGATAAATGTATTTACATGTAGAGGCTACCATAAGGGAGGAAAGCCTCTTTGTGCTCTCTTGGCTGGGAGCCGAGAGAGCATCTTCTCCTAAGTTAGATGGAGGAAGTTGTATCAGTCCAGGTAAACAGGAAGGACTGAGACACCTTCATGTCCACTCTAGCAATGTTGTGTTTTGACTGCTCTGTGTTTACATCCCACGCTTTGAGACTCCTTCGGGTAGTGATAAAGCAGGGTATCAAATCCAAACTCTTGTTCTTCTTCTCCTCTGCCAGATCTTTGGGCGTCTTGCCAGGCCACACACCTCACCAGCCCTGCTTTGTAGCCTCCTCATGTCTTTTGGCCTGGCTGGAAATGTGCCCTTGACCTTGCCTCTTGCTTGAGTGGATGGAGAAGAGAAGAGGGGTCTGTGGTTGTGGGTGTGTATGTGTAGGATTTATATTTCTGGCCCCACCCACTTTTGCTTCTGGCCCTGCCTATGCCTGGCATGTGGCCCTCGGGAGCTTGCCCCCAAGGGGGGGGGTGAGGCCCTCAAGGTTAAACAAGATTCTCCCGGCCATTACTCTGAACACAACACCAGCTTGGTTTTTTTATTGTTTCCTTTGTTGCCAGCAGGAAAATATGCACATACCGCAAAGCAGGAGAGGGGGAGAAATGCACCCCAAACCCCATTATAGATTTTGCCGTATGGATCTATACCTTTTGCGTTCCGCAATGGATTTTTGCACCCAGGCTGAATTTTGTCTCCTCTAAGCTCTGGGAGCTCGGTGAACGAGCAAGCATTTGTTATACTTAAGCTATGATGCTCTTTGGCAATGACAGGTTATATCGCTCCTATATAGTGTTAATATGAATGTGTGTATTAGATGGAAAAATGAGGGTGCGCACATGACTTAGCCAGCTGGCAGCTATTAACAATCTGGCCATGTTTATTATTATTATTATTATTTTATCTGTAACGGGGAAGGGAGGGAGCCAGTCCTAGCTGCAGATCTTCAGTGGAGCCTTGTTCATTCATTAAGTCACATGGGGCATTGCCCCACTAAGCCCAGTCACTAGGTTCCTCCTTAGTCTCAGCATTGCCCCTGTGTAGAAGTCAGCAGGGAGGAGGAAGGGGACCAAACCAGAATTAGTTGCCTCCGCCTGTCATTGGCTCTAGCACCACCTACAGTTGGGTTCCTTGTCTTCCACCCTACGCATCCCAATGATTGAAGTAAGACTGGTCTCCCTTCATTGCATCTCAGAGGTTAGCCTGGGAAAGATGGCACTTGGGGTGGGGGAGAAATCCTCATACTCCAGGGGTCACTAGTTTGGTGCCTGCGGGCAGCAATACACCCCACTGGAGTGCCCTGGGGTGCCCGTGAAAGCTCCCACAGATGGACAAGGGAAATGTTCCTTTCCAAACCAGATGCAAGGCGAACAGCTTTTCAGTGGCAATCCAAGAAAAATAGCTGCTCCTCTAAGTTTGCCTTCCTATTGCTGGTTCTGAATAATAAATTATTATTATTATTATTATTATTATTATTATTATTATTATTATTATTATTATTTGCCTTTGACAAAAAAAATGACTTGCAACAAATTGCTGCAGTATGGAGCGTTCCTGCTTTTCCGTTCCCAGTCATTCCCACTCCCATGAGAGACTCCATTCCTGCTGCTTCCTGGTTTTCCAGAGGACAGCATCCCCTCTCACAAGGTGGAGCTACGGCCAATAACTTGGATGGGTTTGAAGGCAGGTTCATAGAGGACATGGGGATGGATATCTCCCAGTTATGATGGCTGTGTTCCTTTTCCAGGGTCAGAGGCAGCACCCCCCAAATACCAGTTGCTGAGAATGGCAGGACCTGTTGGGCTCAGGTCTTGCTTGTGGGCTTCCCACAGATATCTGGTTGGCCGCTGTGAGAACAAGATGCTGGATTCTGTAGCCAATGAGCACACTCAGTCCTCTTTGTGATTTTTAAACTTTTTTTGGTTTCCCTCCCTTAGGTTCCCCCCCCACACACACACACATAGAATCCTAGAGTTGGAAGAGACCACAAGGGCCATCCAGTCCAACCCCCTGCCAAGCAGGAAACACCATCAAAGCATTCCTGGCAGATGGCTGTCAAGCCTCCGCTTAAAGACCTCCAAAGAAGGAGACTCCACCACACTCCTTGGCAGCAAATTCCACTGTCGAACAGCTCTCACTGTCAGGAAGTTCTTCCTAATGTTTAGGTGGAATCTTCTTTCTCGTAGTTTGAATCCATTGCTATATGACATCCTTTGATATATTTGAACATGGCTATCATATCACCCCTTAACCTTCTCTTCTCTAGGCTAAACATACCCAGCTCCCTAAGCCGTTCCTCATAAGGCACACACCCCAATGTATTCCTCATAAGGCACACACCCCAATGTATTTTAAAACTCTTTAAGCCTCTTCATTCCTCTGAACCTTCTGATACCTCCCTCTTGCTTGTGGGTGCTGCCGTTTTGGCTAAATAAACACCAGCACACACAGCCTCAAAACTGAAATTAGAGGGAATTATTATGTCAGCCCTGGAAGTGATCCTGCCCCATGGTCAAGCTCATCTAAAACAGGTGTGTGGAGCCTTTGGCCCTCCAGATGTAGCTGAAACACCCATTGGGCATGCTTACTGGGGCTGAGGGAAGCTGTAGTTCAGCTGCACCTCATGGACCAAAGGTTCCCACACTTAACTCAGGATTCGAACCTGGAACCTCTCTTGTGCTTGTGCTCCTCCCCCTTTGTGTAATTGCAGTTCTTAATTGGGAAAAAAAATGCAAAGCATACACACAGATACGCCAATATGTCAATATAGATCTCTCCTATGCAAAACTGAGCTATTTCAGTGCTTTTACTCTAAGTAGCCCACTTTAAGCCGACAAGCTCTCTCCGAGATCTGGCCCATTTCCAGCATAGAACGAAATGGATCGCAGATAGGAGTTCTGAAGAACAATTTGGCCATTTGCGTGCATGGGAGAGATATTTGAATCAGGGAACAGTTCAAGGCGAACCTGCCTAATTCGCACTTTTGGAAACAATTACAAGTAGGCAGCCGTGTTGGTCTGCCATAGTCAAAACAAAATAAAATAAAAAAATACCTTCCAGTAGCACCTTAGATACAGAAGTGTGAATGCACACGAAAGCTCATACCAAGAACAAACTTAGTTGGTCTCTAAGGTGCTACTGGGAGGATTATTTTTATTTTATTTTGTTTTGGAAACAAGACATACACTTCTCTGAATTTTTCAGTGCAGTTCTCTGGCCAAGTAATGTGCATCAGGAGCTATTGATACCCATGTATCGGTTAAAAATCGTGCACAGGGATGTGTTGTTTTAGGTGAAACTGCCTTGCCCAAACCCACACATTAACCAACGCTGCATCCAAAAAGTTGCATATTAGGGGAAATTCACACCCAAACGCTGATGAATTTCCGTGAGAACTTTTTTTTTTTTAATGGCAAGGTGATGTGCAAATGTGGAGAACTAAAGAATGGGGGCAAATGAGAAACCGGGACAAACTGAAATTGACATGGTCAACTCATCCCTAGGTGGCAAGGGAGCAGCTGGTGTAGGAGTGGATCTTCACCGTTTGCTTTTTGGCCTTTGAAAATACATTCTCGTTTTCCTCCTGCACCAATTTGGAGGGGGGTGGTGGAATGGAGCTAAGAGATGCCACCCCTTTGCGAACCTCGATCTCCTCCTTTTGCATACACAAATGAGTTGACATGGAGAGGACTAGGAGAGGCAAGGGAGAGTTGTGATCCATTATCTCTCCTCTCCTTAACACTCTCTCTCTCTCTCTCTCTCTCTCTCTCTCTCTCTCTCTCCTCTTCTCTTCTCTTCTCCTCTCCTCTCCCTCCCTCCCAGCTTGGCTCCCGCCTATGAAAAATCAGCAAATAAAAAGTTACATTAACCCCAACCTGACCTCTCCAATATAATACACTGTAGGCTGATGGGCTTGCCTATGGAGCCCTGTGCAGAAGCTGTCATTCTCTGCCAAGCCAAGTACAGCCCAGGGACCATTTACTACATAATTAATATATTAAATGCATGAAAAATAGTTACACAGATCGTGTGTGTGTGTCCCCCCCCCCGGGCTCCTCTTCTCATCCTTCCCTACACTGCTGCCACCACCCCCCTCCTTCACTGCCTCTCTCTGTCCCACCAGAAAGGGGAGGGGGAAGGAGAGAGAGAGAGAGAGAGAGAGAGAGAGAGAGAGAGGAAAGATTTGGGGAGCGGGGGAGGAAGATAGATACAGCCTGTGTACCATCAATATGGGAACATCCTTTGAATAGCCATCATAAAAACTGTTCATAATTTTATAGCTTCATTCGGGTTGGAGTACCATAAAGGAGACCCATATTTTTCACGCTCAGGATGCTCATAAAACAAAAAGGAGGAGCAGGAGGAGGAGGAGGAGGAGGGGGGGATATATAAACAGGGGGGCTGGGGGGAGTGAAAATTTGGCACTGGGAAAGACAAAGAGATATTGCCAAAATTGAACTTGGCGGGGGGAGGGTGGTTGCGGAAAGTAAGTGGACGAGGTGGGTTGTGGGTTTGTCCTCTGTGACCCACAGCGTGGTGAATCCTGACGAACCCATCAGGATAATTATTAATTGAGGAGTCTTTATCACTCTTCTTTTTTCGCCTCTCCCCCTTTCTGCTGACTTCATATTTGCCTTTTTACAAGGATGATGGAAAGCTGGGATGGCACATCTTCCGTCCTCGAATCTTGTCCTTCACCTTTCAAAGGGCCAAGCGTCTTTAATTTCTCTCTCTTTTCTTCCCCTACCTTCGGAACACAAAATTCATGAGCTGGAGAGCAGATTAACAAATAAATTACAAGGCAGGCAAACGGGAGGCGATAAAACAATAATAATAATCGTAAAATTGGTCTCTTCACCTTCA
The DNA here is from genome assembly GCF_009819535.1 of Lacerta agilis. Taxonomy (NCBI): domain Eukaryota; kingdom Metazoa; phylum Chordata; class Lepidosauria; order Squamata; family Lacertidae; genus Lacerta; species Lacerta agilis. The sequence goes on from NC_046326.1 coordinate 37,755,481, forward strand.
TAGGTCTTGGCTCTTGGATGCGGGCAGCCTAGGCAGAACCAAATGTAAATGTTCTTCTGTAACCCTGCCTGCCCCTGTAAAATGCCTTGAACAGAGAAAGCTAGCAAGCAAGGGAGAAGGTTTTGGGCAATGTCTTCACCCTGACATACTAGCTTTCTATGGGTGGGTGGTTCCCCCCCTTTTTGGGCAGGGACACACACACACACACACACACACACAAAATAGCCTGAAAGCTCAGAGGGAACAAGACCATGAAAATATGAAAATATGAGGTGAATCCTCAACTTCTAGATTATCTCTCTGCAATAGCCAATTGCAATTGAATCCCGAAAAAGACAGGACGGAGATAATGTCAATCAGGAAGCCTTGCCACTGTATGTGGTTGTGTCTAATATAACCCTGCAGCAAGGATTTTTTTTTGGGGGGGTGGTTTCCTGTGACAACCTGTTCCCAGAACTAGCTATAGATTGAAGCTGAGGCACAATGGAAACAAAAGCTGTATTTTTTATGGACGAACATTGAAAGAGGGATAAAGCTTGACGGCTTCACTGTTAAAGGCCACGTTTTCTGTCGGAAACTCTCTTGTTTCAGTTTCACACAAGAACTTTACTTAATAATTCCCAGCAACAGAACTTTCGTAGAATCATAGAATTGTAGAATCATCAATTCCCAGCAATGCAGGAATATGCGGCTGTCCCACACGGGGATCGAACCTGCAGCCTTGGCGTTATCAGCAACACGCTCTAACCAGCTGAGCTACGCAGGAGGGGAGAGTGTTCACCTGGTTTCCCACAGGCATCTGGTTGGCTACTAGGAGATTGGGATGCTGGACTAGACGGGCCATGGGCCTGATTCTTACACCCTCATGATAATTTGTTGACTCTGCTTGGAAAGCCCAACCCATCCCTGATCGTCACCCTAGTTTGTCTTGCCCCAAAGCCATTTACCTCGGTCCTTTGGGGACAATGGCTCTCATTGCCCTGCTTTTATGGGAGGGATATCTCTGGGGGCATGGAATAAACATCTGGGGGTTGCCCTCCGCGGCCTGATCTTTCAGCTGAAGTATTGATCCAAACAGTAATAGGAAATTAATTTTGCCTTCCAGGGCCTGAAAATGGCCTTTGCCAAAAAAAAAAAAAAAAAGGAAAAGGGAGAATGACACCACAAAGAAAGAGGAACATCAGCACGAGAAGGCAACAGCAGAGAATATAGTGCTGGCACCTCAATTTCTGAATAGTGAGAGACACCAAGGGTGTGTCTGCACTTACCCAATGCTCAGTTTCCTTAGAAAAAGAAGAAGAGTTTGGATTTGATATCCCGCTTTTCACTACCCGAAGGAGTCTCAAAGTGGCTAACATTCTCCTTTCCCTTCTTCCTCCCCCACAACAAACACTCTGTGAGGTGAGTGGGGCTGAGAGACTTCAGAGAAGTGTGACTAGCCCAAGGTCACCCAGCAGCTGCATGTGGAGGAGCGGAGATGCGAACCTGGTTCACCAGATTACAAGTCCACCGATCTTAACCACTACACCACACTGGCTCTCTCTCTCTCAGTCTTTAAGATAAATATATATGGCTTTATTTACACATGTATACTACCTGAGCAGAGGATGGTGGGGCTCGTGCCATAAACACCCCCAAAAGATCATGCCCTCTTTAGTCACAGCTTTAGATTCAGTACGGAGCAAGGCAAGCCTGCAGCTTCCAGTTCACTCACACACAGTGCCGGATTTACGTATAAGCTAAACAAGCTATAGCTCAGGGCCCCACTCTCTTGGGGGTCCCACAAAAAAAAAATTAAGGGGGGAAAAACCAGATGTACATTTCCAAATGAGTGCTCACTAGAAGGACAGATCCTGAAGTTGAGGCTCCAGTACTTTGGCCACCTCATGAGAAGAGAAGACTCCCTGGAAAAGATCCTGATGTTGGGAAAGATGGAGGGCAGAAGGAGAAGGGGACAACAGAGGATGAGATGGTTGGACAGTGTTCTTGAAGCGACTGGCATGAGTTTGGCCAAACTGCGAGAGGCAGTGAAGGATAGGCGTGCCTGGCGTGCTCTGGTCCATGGGGTCACGAAGAGTCGGACACGACTGAACGACTGAACAACAACAACAACATTTCCAAAATATAAGATAAAAAACAAATAAAATAAAACCTACATACACTGTGCTGTGTAGGCTCCTGAATGGGCCCCACCTGCTAGCCTGCTCCCTAATATATCACTGGTTTGCTCATTTCTATATATAGGGTGCCTACATTCTGCGTATGGGACGCGGGTGGCACTGTGGGTTAAACCACAGAGCCTAGGGCTTGCCTATCAGAAGGTCGGCGGTATAAATCCCCGCGATGGGGTGAGGTCCCGTTGCTCAGTCCCAGCTCCTGCCCACCTAGCAGTTCGAAAGCACGTCAAAGTGCAAGTAGATAAATAGGTACTGCTCCGGCGGGAAGGTAAACAGCGTTTCCGTGCGCTGCTCTGGATCGCCAGAAGTGGTTTAATGCTGGCGAGATGAGCGCCGCAACCCCAGAGTCGTCCGCGACTGGACTTAACGGTCAGGGGTACCTTTACCTTTACCTTTACATTCTGCATGCACTGGTTGCATGGCAACATGTGCCAATGTCTTTAGATACCTATTAGGTCCATAAATTACCATATAGCATATATTCAACACAAAAAACAGCGGCAATTCGTTGTTGACAAAGGACAGCTGGACCCTGTTACCTTCAGTAGCTTAGGGCCTCATAAAACCTAAATCCGGTCCTGCTCACACACCTCTGTGGCTATTGTTCTCCTACTATGTAAGAGGGTTTGGGGGGGGGGAAGCCCAGCCATTTGTTCTATGGCACAGAGCAATTTCTTTGGATATTCAAACTCGTAGTGCTTAGCTAGCCAGTGAAAGCTGCAAGGGTCCTCTAGCCCAACCCCCTGCAGTGCAGTGATTTTTCGCCCAATGTGGGACTCAAACTCGTGACTCTTGAAATTAAGAATCTCATGTTCTATTGGCTGGCCTATTGCAGATCAGGTTCCCCAACCTCTCCCAAACTCATAGCAATATGATAGAACAACCCCAGATATTGTATCCTCATTGGGGGCTTGGTGCTTGGGTAAATGTGCCCTGTTATTTATTCTAACAGGTCCTTTCACAGCGGAGATTCATGAAGACATCCATCACGAGAACAAACTATAGTGTTTCCCCAAAAGCTTGATTCCTGTGGGATCAGTATTTTCCTCCACAATGGATTAAAACTGAAATCCTAAAAGCTTCTGAGGATTATGTAGAATGGTTGGGGAATATATGACTATGTCAAGATATGTCAATATATCCCTACTTCCCCAAGGCCTGCTGGAGATTCTGCACATTGACAACTGGAGACTCTCCTACACAGCTGCAAATACAATGTTTTAAGTGTGTTTTAAATGCATTATACAAATGTGACACTAGATGGCGATGGTGAGCTAATGGCAAATTATATATATATATATATATATATATATATATATATATATATATATATATATATATATATATATATATATATATATATATATATATATATATATACTTTTAAAAACCCAACCCATTTTCGCAGAGGATAGATAGATAGATAGATAGATAGATAGATAGATAGATAGATAGATGATAGATAGATAGATAGATAGATAGATAGATAGATAGATAGATAGATTCAGCCTGGATGTGTCCCAACCTACTCAGAAGTGACTTCAAATGTATCCAGCAGTTTCTGGCCTTACAGGGCGGGGGTCTCGGCCTTCTGAGACTTTGCCAACATCTCACGGAGCAGTATCCTGCCCCCAGCGCAGGACAGCATGCACCACCTGAGCTGCCCCTGCCTATGCCAAAAGGACAACCTGTGCAGCACAGGTGCAGGGTACCCTTCTCCTACTCCTTCCAGCCAGACGAAAACTCTCAAGGAAGGCGCAAAGCAAGCCTAGAAAGAGGAGTGGCCAGAAAAGGGGTGTGTGGCATGGGGGACAGTCCCAAGGGCCACATAGAGAGGCTGGAGGGGCCACACTTGCCTTCTACCCGGGCGTGAGGTTCTCCATCCTTGCAAGGAAGCATCCACTAAGCTTAAAAAGCCACTGACCTGATAGCGCACCTTTTGTTATCTGTTTTAAAACCACTCAATGTGCCTTTGCTCAAAAAGCTAAGATAAATTATTGGCAGGGAGGAGAAAGTGTGTGTGTGATTCAAACTATATCTATGTCTGTTGATCTATCTAATGTGATCTCACTCTACACACACACACACACACACACACACAAACACACACACACCCTTTGACTTGACACTCTTTTTAACTCTCCTCTGCTCCATAATTACATTGCCCCAGCTGATATTTCCATGGTATATTAACCCGAGTCAGGTGACTCCCCTCTCACCGTCGACGCCTCTCCGTTCCCCGTGCGATGACACCCCCCCCTCTTTAGACCTTGACATTATTAATAGTCCTATTCATTAAGTATTACTCTTGTAGAATGAGTAGCATAATATTGGCCTGCAGATAGGAAAAGGCAGAAGGAATAAGTCAAATTAATTTTCCGCAGCAAACGCCCCGATTCTGCAAATGACATTCGGTACTGTTAGCATTTTAAATGTGACACGGGGATGGCAGGAGATAGAATTTGGAAGGGAAATACGAGGAGACGCAGCTCGGGGTATAGCAGGCTGGAGAGAGAGAGAGAGAGAGACCCAATAACATCGCTTACACAGAGGAAAAGGAAGGGACAACTCAAAAGGCATGTTGTGTGAGTGTGTCAGTTAATTTAATTTTCTCCATCTCCTTTCTGCTAAAAGTGGGCAGGTAAGCCAATCTTCATATATTAAGGGTGCCCCCTCCTCTTCTTCTCTCTTTGGACTCAGTTCCCTATTTTATTTTATTTTGGACTTGGGTGCAAAAAGGTACCCTCAGCGTTGGTTTGTGGGTGTCAGGACTAGGTGCTGTGGGGAGACAGGGAGCCCAAGCAGTAGGAAAAGCAGAGGAAATGGCAGCTGGAGCCAATGAATTTTGGTCTTGTCCCCAACAGTGCAGTTTCAAATTCAGCAGTCCATCGTCCTCTTGTGATGGGCACAGCCGCACACCCTCCTTCGGAGATCACACAACTTTCTAAGTTAATATTGCTGGGTATTTTTTTCCATGTGGTTAAGGGAGGCAATGGGCTTGACTCTCATAAAATCCACCACCAAGCTGCAAGGGACCTCAGGTGTCATCCAGTCCAACCCCCGATCGATGCAGGTAATACAGTATTACTCTGGCATACCTGGTATGGATGGGACTGTTCAGCTCACGTTTTGAAGCAAGTTAAACCTCATCTGCAGGTCCCAGTCTTCCTAAGCAGGAGTGGAGTGGATGGTTCAGAAGTGCAGGGTCCCTTCATTGCAGCTTTCTAAAATCATACAATAATCTTACAATTATACAGTAATAATAATAATAATAATAATAATAATAATAATAATAATAATAATAATAATAATAATAATAATAAAGGATGCATTGCAATGGTCAGTGGCAGATCTCCACCTGCCGCCTTTCAGTCAGATCTGCTATATTCTGTGCACGCTCATGAGTTGATGATTTGGGGTGTTCCAGTGTCTTCTTTCAGGGGTTGTGTTTTCTGCCAAGTTCCATTGCATGTAACGGAACTTGCACGCCATCCTCTTGCAAATAAAGCCCCTTGGGTTTCCGGTGCTCCAAGATGCTTAGCTCTGGAGAATACAGTGGCTAAAAAGCTCCCCTGCTGCAGAAATAGCAACTGGTCTTTGAGCCCCGTTCCACAACCCCGTTCCACAACACCACTGATGGTCTCTCCATTCTTCTCCCTGCTGAGTTCTATAAGGCTGAAGTTGGGAGGCAGGTGTGAGGGTTGACTGAAGGCAGATTGAGGTTGGTGGGCCAATGCCTTATGGGGCCTCGACTGGATCAAGATGATTATACCATGAGGGGTTTTGAAATGTACTCGGAGAGTCAAGTGTGGATTTCATGCTCTTTATTCAGCTCATAGTAGCGAGGAATGGAAGTTCTCCCAAACGTCTGCTTTATATACATTATTTACACAATGGGCCCCACATGATTGGTTAATTCCGGGATACTCCTGTATGCCAATCAGGTTGTGGATTCACTTCCACCTGGAGCTGGATTGGGTGGCTCCTGCGGACCAATCAGACTGCTGCATTCTGGATCCTATTGTTCTAGGACCAATCAGACTGCTGCATTCTGGATCCTATTGTTCTAGGACCAATCAGACTGCTGCATTTTGGATCCTATTCAACTCAGTACATAACAGGTTTATTCTTGCCTTTGACACATCAATATGAATATTCATGATTATATGGAAGGTTCGCAATTAGATGAGAAATCACCAACTTTCCATCTATCCACTTTTAATTGCTAGGCCACAGCTAGAGGGAATGAGCAATAATACAGGCCACCCTTTCCCAGTCTGGTGGCCCCCAGATGGTGGCTGTGGAATCTGACAACATATGGAGGACACCAGATTGTGGTATTATAACAACAACAACAACAACAACAATTGCTTATATCCCACCCATTTGACTGGGTTGCCACTCTGGGCAGATCAAAGCAGTACAGCGTTGCTTCCCACAGAATTCCCCTCATTGCCATTATCCCTTTCACACCTGCCCTTGAAGTTCACTCGGTCCTGTATACCTGAAGGAGCGTCTCCACCCCCATCATTCAGCCCGGACACTGAGATCCAGCGCCGAGGGCCTTCTGGCGGTTCCCTCACTGCGAGAAGCAAAATTACAGGGAACCAGGCAGAGGGCCTTCTCGGTAGTGGCGCCCGCCCTGTGGAACGCCCTCCCGTCAGAAGTCAAGGGAATAAACAACTACCTGACATTCAGAAAACACCTAAAGGCAGCCCTGTTTAGGGAAGTTTTTAATTTGTGACTCTGTATTGTATTTTGATATTTGTTGGAGGCCGCCCAGAGTGGCTGGGGAGACCCGGCCAGATGGGCGGGGTATAAATAATAAATTATTATTATTATTATATTATTATGGTACTGTTGCAGACTATGACATCAAAGATCCCAAGTGCTCAATATCATCCAAGTTGCCTTTGCAGAAGTCAAACTCAGGACAAAACTACTCTGACTGGATCAAGAACAAGAAGGGAGGCCATTGTTTCTGGATGGAGCAGTGCTAAATATCTTGTGCCTTTCCCCCTCCCAAATTCCTGGCTTTCGGACTCAGAAAGACCTGGCCGCAGGCGAGCCAAGCCATCACGGCCTTTGGATTTTGCCTTGCGACGCCGTTCCATGTGGCTCCACCCCTACCTTATCCTTCCCATCCCAAACCTCACCCTCAACCCCTTTTGTGAGCCACTAAATAAGTTCCCTGCTCTGCCAGTAGATCTACCAACTGTGCGTAGAGTTGCCTCCATCAGAGAGAGAGAGAGAGAGAGAGAGAGAGAGAGAGAGAGAGAGGTGAGATGGGCATGGAAATTGCAATTGTATCGCCGGCGAAATGGAATGAGTAACAACATTTCCCAAGGACTGGTGTCAACACTCGACGGCGCCTTAACTCTCCCGGCTCTCTCTCTCCCCCCCTTCTTTTTCCAATTTAGTATTGTTTAATATGCATTTAATCAACCCATTCAATATTATAGAGTCTATGTTGCATGACACTCTCCCTGTGTCACTGAGGAAGCGTTCATAGGCCATTAGGCTAAAGTAATATGTATGAGGAGCAGGTTTCCCCCTGGGTGCAGTAACTACTTCAGCTCCCCAGTCGTCCCCATTAAATCATTAAACCTCATGACTATGCCTTCTGAACTCTACCCTGATCTTTAAAAAGCAGAACGTTAAAGGCCAACTGTCACCCTTCAGTGCTCAGGCCTTGCGTTTTATATATTCAAAGCATTAAGGCTTTTGTCAGTCTATACATCATAAGCCGCCAAGACGGGCTGCACAAACAGGCAGGGCTTTGTAACCCGTGTCCCTTTAATAGAGGGCATGCAAAAAGGAGGAACGGGCTTTCGTGTCTTTTTTTTTCGTTTTTAGCAACAACAACAACAACATTTTTTAAAAAAATAAATAAATAAATAGATGAAATGCACACGCAAGAGGAGAGAGACAGCTCCAGCTGGCTTCATGGATCATGACCCATGTTTTACACCTGCAAAATAATAATAATAATAATAATAATAATAATAATAATAATAATAATAATAATAATAATAATAATAATAATAATAATAATATCCAAGCTTTTTGTTGTTACGCAACTTGCTAGAATGGGTTGTGACTCGAGGACCCAACTCCCGCATTTAGAAATAAAACACAATGACACATATTTTTGGGTTAAATGGAGGTAAAAGGCCACAACTTTATTCGTTACAGCATGTGAGTGGTATTGGCTTAGGCATTGGGTTGAACAAACTATAGTTGACTCCCCCCGCAGAGTGTGGACTCACTCAAGGGTTAACCGCCCAGGAGGTGGAGCCTGTTGATGCAAGATACAACTGGAAGCTCCACCCCTGAAGTCACCGGGGGTCATGCCATGGCTCTAGCCACCAACAGGGCATCGGACAGGATCCACGACCGCCGGATTCCGTTACGGAATACCCAATATTTAGGAGGGTTAGGCGGGAAAGGTAAGGCTGGGGGTGGATGGGTTAACAGCTTTGTTTCCTATTCAGGATGTGGAGGAAATTCGATTTGAAGCAGGGCAGGTGTGTGTTGTGACTAGGGAGGGAAGATGGCCTGGGGAGAGTCCTGGGGGCCAGATAGAGAGTGTTAGAGGTCCACATTTGGATCCTGTGCCTGAAGTTCCCCACATGAAGATAGCCTCACTCCTCTTTGTACAGAGAGCAAGGTACGGTTAATTAATAGATAGGTGCTGGGGCTCAGGCCCATGCTGAAGCCACATTCTCTCCTCTGAAAAGACCGCTGCCACCATATAAAAATCCCAGACACATGGAGGGCACTTGTGGTTTCCTAGGAACAAGGGAAAGGAAGTCCACACATTATTACATTATTGCAAGGTAGTGACGCTTGAGGAGACTTCTGAGGGCCAGACAGAGTGAACTGGAGGGCCACTTTTGGTCTGAGTTCACACACACACACACACACACACACACACACACACACCTGGACAGGGATAGCCTAACTACTGTTGTCCATGCTCTGGTGACCTCAATGTCAGATTACTGCATCATACGTAGGCCTGCCTCTGAAGTCTGTTTGAAAACTTCATCTGGTGCAGAATTCATTGGCCAGCTTGCTCACCGGAGCAAGACGATTTGAGCTTATTACACCGATCCTGGCCTGACTGCGCTGGATACCAATTAGTTTCCAATCCCATTTCAAAGTACTGGTTTCGACCTATGAAGCCTTAAAAGGCTCAGGACAGCAACACCTCAAGGACTTCCTCTTTCCATATGAACCTACCTGGACCCTGAGATCATCTTCTGAGGCCCTTCTTTGTGTGCCTTCTCCATGAGAGGTCCGGAGGGTGGCAACACAAGAGCAGGGCCTTCTCTGCAGTGGCTCCCTGTCTGTGGAATGCTCTCCCCAGGGAGGTCCGCCTGGTGCCTTCATTATGCACCTTTAGGCACCAGGCAAAGACATTCCTATTTAACCAGACCTTTGGTTGATCCGATTTACATCCTATGCCCTTTTAAAATGTATTGGGGGGGGCTATTGGGTTGTTGTTCTTGTGTTTATTAGGTCTTTTGTGGTTTTATATCAGAATAATAATAATAATAATAATAATAATAATAATAATAATAATAATAATACACTCCATACAAGCATTCTGGGCAGAACCTGAGCGGTCTGGATCAAAATTTCCCAGCAGACAATCTTCGCAAGGCCAAGCTGCATGAATCCCTCGCAGAGCAACAGAACGAAAAGCAGCATATGGTTAACACAAGCGACTGAGTGATTGTGTGACTTTCAAACAACGCCAACGCTTTCAGCCACCTAGGATGACTTTGGAGCTGCCGGTGTCAGCCTGCTGTTGCCGCGTTGTGTGCCGAGGGGGTAAAAGGGAGCGGAGGGGGGGAAGACCCCTCTCCTGCGTTCCACCCCGATATATTAGTTCACCTTTGAAGGCGTATGGTAACTCTCTCTCTCGTGGCCAGCATCCGATGAGGTTCCTATAATTACAATTTGAACTGGTCCGCGGGCAGCCGGCTGCCGATAGCAGATCAGTGATTAGAGCTGAAATCACAGGGTAAGTACTTCTCTGACACCAGGAGACGCACGACAATCATCAGAAAAGACTCGGCTCTCTGGTGTCTGATGAAGTGGAGATAGCGTGGCGACTCAAGTACAGGGACCGAGGGTGTGTGGGTGTAGGCGCTTAAGCATGGCTGCTCAGAAGAGAAGAAGGGAGAGGAAGAGAGAGAGAGAGAGAGAGAGAGAGAGAGAGAGAGAGAGAGAAGGGGGGGATCAAGTTCTTGAGAAAGACACTCAGCGGTGTGGGCTATTGACTCACCCCCCAAGCAAATCTTTAACCCAGTGTCTCAGGAAGCGCATGACGGCGCATCTCATTGTGTCGGACCCACCTGACAATGGCAGGTGTGTGCAATGAAAGCTTTTTTTTCTTTCCTTTTTTCGTGTCCCGTTCAGCAAGGCTGGGCAATGGCGAGAGGCGCAAGAAAGGAGGCAGAGACAGTCCCAGGTGTTTTTGGACCGGGTTGGGGAACCCGTGGCATAGCGTGGTGGGCACAGGGGCAGTTGCCCTGGGTGCAAAATTTGCTATGGGCGCAAAATTTCAACACTCAGTGCTGCCTCAATACTTCTGTGTGCTTCTGTAACTGGGCTCTGTTGAAAACAGCTTCTCCATGCGAACCAGGAAGTGACCTCTCCAGGCAATGGAGCGACTCTTCTTTTTTTATCTCTGCAGCTGCGACCTCCTGGGTGACACAGATGTCCTTAGGCAGTAGAATGTGCATGTGTCTGTTTCGCTCCCGCCCACCACCCCCTCCACACAGGCCCGGGCACTGGCAACCCACGCTATGCCACTGTGTGAAATATAAGGCTCTCCAGACACTATTGGACCATAAATCCCATCAGTTGCAACCAGCAACACCAAGGGTCATGGAGGCAGTGGCGGAGCTTCATGCTCCGGCACCGGGGGCCAGAGAACAGGTGGGGGCATGGCTGGTGTGCAGCTCGAGGGCGTGGCGTGCACCCTGGGTGTGTGGCGTGCTGCCTGTGGGGGTGTGGCATGTGTCCCAGGGGCGTGGCACGGCACCTGCATGGGCGTGGCACCCAGCGCTGGCGGGGAGCAGCCGCAATGGCATCCTACCGGGATTGCGCTGCTGGGGGCGGTGCACTCCCCCCCCCGCACCCCTCTTCCTCCGCCAGTGCATGAAGGGTGGGATTGTGAGCACTATGGCATTTGGAGGTAACAGCACTGGCTACCCCTATGTTAGGCAACAGGCTTTACAAGGGGGGGGGTGTTTGCCTGTGAAAAGAGTCTCAGCCACCTTTGCGCTCTTTTTACAATTTATACATTGTCTAAAGATGCAACTCTGCTCAAACTAAAGCCTGCCTTTCCTGTTGGTTTGTTGGTTTGTTGCATTTATATCCTACCCTCAAGGTGGCACCCGTGGCTCTCCCCTTCCTCATCTAATCCCCACAACAACCCTGTGAGGCAGGTTAGACTGAGAGGTAGCGACTGGCCAACGGCCACCCAATGAGCTTCATGGCTGAGCAGGGATTTGAACCCTGGTCTCCTAGTTCCTGCTCCAACATTCTAACCACTATGCTACACTGGCCACTCTTGGGTGCCCTGCCTGCATCTTATTTTACAGGCACAATTTGTAGAAGTTCAAGAACATTGCCTTCCTTCCTTCCTTCCTTCCTTCCTTCCTTCCTTCCTTCCTTCCTTTCTCTTGTTCTGGTTTTCACCTTCTTCATATTGTTGCTCAAGGAATCACAGAACTGTTGAGTTGGAAGGGTCCCAAGGCTCCTCTAGCCCAACCGCCAGAAACACAAGAGCAATGGGTTTGTTGTTGAATGAATGAATCACACCTATATCCTACCTTTCCTCAAAAGAAACTCCAAGGTGGAATATGAGGTTCTCCTCTCCATATTGTCCACCAATGTTGGGTGCCACCACCCCCTTCTTATCCAGGCTGAGGGATTTAGTACCAACAACATAACTAGACACCAATCTCGTGTTGTTTTTGCAGGACACTATTCCTCAGTGTTTTTTATTTCCTTTGGACTCATATTTTGAACCTACCCATGAACGGGCAGGTTCCAAGGCGCTAGTCCTCAGTAATGTGGCATGCTTTCTTTTGTGACTCCATATTCCAGCCCACACGCTGCAAACATCTCGAGAGCCTGTCTACCTTAACTTGCACTTCAGAAGAAGAAGAAGAAGAAGAAGAAGAAGAAGAAGAAGAAGAAGAAGAAGAAGGTGGAAAACATTATCTTATCCCTGAAAGCAGGCGGGAGCAGAGATTTAACACCGGCCCGTTCATCTCGCTGCTTCAGGGAGATGGTATCATCATCACTGCTGGCTCTGTGCCACAGCCGGGCTGGAGCATTAAGAGGGGACAGTGACAAATGGCCTCCCATATTGCCCCAGCTGTTCCAGCCAAGGCTGTGAAATCTCAGGTCCTCTGCCCATAAAAGGGCAAAGCAGAACCTCAAAATGAGCTGGAAGACGAGTGAAGGTGTTTGGGGATGCATCGAACACACCAATTAACCCCTTTGGGCTTGTAAAAAGGCACTTTATTCCTCAGGTATGGGCGTCAAGAAAAAAACCCAATTCTGTTCTTTAAAAAAAATTAGGGGAGGAAAAATGTCAAACATTAGTTTTGTTTTTAAATGCGAAACTGGTTATACTTAGGGATGGAAGGTTTTGGGTTTTCTCGGTTTCTCGTTTTCCCCATCTACAGTTCTCCGCATCTCTGCAGTGATTTGTGAATTAATAAATAAATCCTCCCGAATATTTGCCATCCTCTTAAGGCACGTTTCTCCCAATAAACACACCTTATGCGTGTAGCTTTGACGAATGTCCACATTTTGGGGGGGGGCAAGCAGTTCCTCATAATACGGGCGTGTTTTTGCAAATATTGTTTGCAGGATAGCATCGCGGAATTTGGGGAAGTGCAAATCCCAATGGAAGCCTGTATTTTGGTTCTTGCATCGTTTCAGAAAGGGAGATATGGTTAAGTTTATACTGTTATTTGAATTAGAAGTGAAAATAAGAACCAGGTAACTACCGACATGTCAGCTTGACGCTGATGCCAGGAAAGGTCCTAGAACAGATATGGTAATTCAAGAGTCATTCTGTGAGCACTTAGAAAAGGATGCATGGGCGTACCCGGGGGGGGGCAGCTCCCCCCCCCAAGCAAAAAAAATTAAATGGTTATTGGCAGCCTGAAAGGGAAAAAAAAGCTCAAGACTGGTCTTTCTCCCCCTCCCAAAATCTCAATAACAATTGAGCTCTTCCGCTTTTGCCGAGGAACAGTTGGCCACTGTGTGTGTGTGTGTTGCACAGGCTGTTTCCCCCTCCCTCATGCCGACAAAGAGCTGGCGTGCCTATCAGATACCGGATCCTAGCCTGCACCCTGCTTGGTCAAATGGGGATACAGGCTGAGACTTGGGCAGTGTCAGGGGGCGAATTCATAGTTGCCGGGATTCATCGTTGCAAGGGAGCTTGGCAAACTGAGTTCCCTTGCATGGTGAGTAGTTCCTTTGCGAGGACTGAGGATCCTGGGAAACTGAGTTTTTCAGCCATCTGGGTCTTTCTGTTTGGGGGGGAAGTTTTTCTGTTTTTTGAAGCTGTTTTTGTTTTTGAACCTGAACGACCATGGCTTGCCCTGCCCCCCTAGTTTTGATCCTGGGTACGCCCCTGAAAGGATGCTGTGATTACTAAGACCCAGCATGGGTTTCTCAAAAAAAAAAACAAGTCATGCCAGACAAATCTCATTTCTATTTTTGACAGAGTGACAAGTTTGTTGGATCAGGGGAATGCTGTGGACATAGTGTATCTTGACTTCAGAAAGGCTTTTGACAAAGTCCCCAATGGTATTCTTGCAAGGAAGCTGGTAAAATGTGAGTTGAATGAGGTAACTCGTAGGTGGATTTGTAACTGGTTGACCTGTTCCATAGAAAGCTCCCTCACTAGAGGCATATATGTATTAGTAGTAATAATAATAATTTAATAATAATTTATTATTTATACCCCTCCCATCTGGCTGGGTTTCCCCAGCCGCTCTGTGCGGCTTCCAGCAAAATATTAAAATACAATAATTCATCAAGTATTAAAAGCTTCCCTAAACAGGGCTGCCTTCAGATGTCTTCAGATGTAGAAAGCAGGGGCATGCGGTTGGCCAGATATATGTATCTTATTAAAAATGGCTCATGCCTTTCTCCTGCCATATTGCAGCGCTCATGGAAACTGATTGATTGATTGATTGATAATTAGATTTGTATATTGCTCTGCATCTGAAGATTACAGGGCGGTTCACAACATAAAAACACAAAATGAGAACACAAAATGCATAGCAAACAAAAACAAGCCAATAAACCCCCTCGGACAAACACGTTTAAAAGACCATAGATTGTTCAATCGCCCAAAGGCCTGGTTATAGAGGAACGTTTTCAGCTAGCACCTAAAAATATGTAATGAAGGTGCCAGGCGAGCCTTCCTGGGGACAGAATACTGGAACAGATGGCCTTTGGTCTGATCCAGCAGAGTTCTGCTTAGGTTCTTCAGTTCTTGATGCTTAAATCTATAACCGTGGGGAGACTGCCAGCAGTTGCTCAGTTAGAGGGAGGTAGCAGGAAAGAACTCTGTACATGCTCAAACATACTGTTCTTAATTAACGACTAGGGAAGGACATATTTACCTTCCATGCCAGTTTCGGATGTGCTCTGTCCCATTTCCTGCGGCTTGCTTCAGAAAGTTGTATGGAAAATTGGGTTGTATCCAATATGTATTAATTTAACTCAGAGTAGGCTCATTGAAATGAATGGGCCTAAGTCAGCCACATCTATTGTTTCCAGTGGGTTCGCTCTGAGCAGAACTCGCGCTTCATACAGCTCTACCACTGATCTATCTCTTAAAGGGAGAAAGAAACAGGGGGTGCTATTCCGACATTTTCTGCTGCAACATCCAAGATGCAGTTTTAGTACCGCTGCCAAAAGGTTCCATCTCCCCCACCCCCCAAGCAATGAAGGGTTAAGCCAGCTCAAACAGGGGAGAGCTGCCAAGGCCTTTCCCCCAAGGCTGCCAGGAATGAGACCGCTATCATTCTAGAGGTGCCCTTTGCCCCAAGATCATTTATGACTTATTCTTTGCCTCCAATGACCATGGTGACAAGCTCTCCATCTCCCTCTCCCTCCTCTCTCTCTCTCTCTCTCTCTCTCTCTCTCTCTCTCTCTCTCTCCATTTTCAGGCCTGGAGCTAAACTGCTCACTCAGTCGCTTGCTGGCTCATTTTCCCATTCTGCAAGGCAAACCCCAGTCTCACCACCAGCACAGGGTGTTTTTTGTTGTTGTTGTTGTTGTTGTTGTTGTTTTTGAAATAAATTGCAGCATTTGCTATTAAAAGATACTGTGGTTGCATGTCAGATTTTGAGCGAAGACCTTTCTTTGCTCCCCATCCCTTCCGTCTGACTCAGTATAAGGCAGAGGCCTAAAGATGGTGGAGGGGAGGGAGAGCCTCACAGAATCGGCACACATCCAGTCCTTACGTCTCCGTTTACTGTACATGGATTGCACTGTCACAGAAACATAGAAGGCTGCCTTTGGTTCATCTAGCTCAGTATTGCCTACTTTGACTATCAGCAGTTCTCCACAGTTTCAGACAGAGGATGCTCCCAGCCCTATGAAGTCCACCATGCAGCTCCATTGGACGGCTCCATCTTCTATAGTATGATGAGACAGGAAGGAAGATCATTCTGTTTAGGCCTGCATTCGCTCTACTGGGGAGAAAAGGTTTTAGCGGATGCTAAAATAATTATGCACTTCTTAAATGATTCTATTATTTTATCATGTCTTCCAACACTCAGCTTCAATTGATGCCACAAGTTCTAGTGTCATGAGAGAGGGAGGAAACCTTTTCCCTATTCAGTAAGTCTATGCAATACAATATCCTTTTCAAGTTGAGGAGGCCAGAACTGTGCCCAGACTCCTCGGAGGATCAGGAGAATGATATCTGCACACCTCGAAACCCCAAGGCCTAGAAGATGTCTCAACAGCTGCAGAAGAAGGTTCATCCACTAACCAGAGGCGACATTCAGGGGGTGCTGCCTCTCATCAATGAATAACTAAGTCCAGTTTACAGAGATCTTCCAGTTGCTCCAGGACACTGCTGAGACAACTTGTACGTCCTGCCTCAGCTGCAGTGTAGCTAACCATGGTCCTGAAACCCACGCTTGGGTCCCTCTCCATGGTGCTGAACCTGTCTTGCTCCACCTCCATTCTGCCTGGGATCACTGGCTTCCCCCCTTGCTTGAGCCATCACTTATCTGTGAAAAAGGCATCTCCATGGGATCAGGTCAAAGTTAGCTTTTGAGGGTACAAGTCTTTGGCATATGCAGCTCATAGCTGAACTGAGGAACTCACACCCACAGGATGCAGCGATGGCTTTAAAAGAAGATTGGACAAATTCACGGAGGATGACTACTAGCCACAATGGCCAAGCTCTGCTGCCACAGCAATGCTCCTGAAGACCAGTTGCTGGAAACCACAGGAAGGGAGAGTGCTCTTGTGCTGGAATCCTGCTTGTGGGTTTCCCACAGACATCTATGGTTGGCCACCATGAGATCAGGATGCTGGACTAGATGAGCCATTGGCAAGCACTTCTTAAGTTCTTATAAAGCACCAACAAGTCCTCAAAAACAAATTCTCTTCCAAGTTCAGGATTGTAAAGTAACCTGGCCCAGTCATCTTGATAAGTGAAGGGACAGGGGTGCCAATAATTAAGCTCACAATTATCCCATTGCCGCAGCAGTCCTCTACTTTCCTGGCTTCTCTGCTTCCTCCAGCCCCACATGAATCCCTCCCCCCTGGTTCCAGCATCCTCCTGTTCTCCCCTGATCTATTTTCACCTTCCGCAGAGGGGCATTCGCAAAACCCAATTAGCCAGCTCTTGTTTTTTATAATTAGCTCTCCCTAAAAATAATTTGTCGGAGGTGTTAATAACCCCATTTAAAAATCTATTAAAGGTTTTTGGGGTGGGGGAGAAAGTTGGACTGGTGCCTCTGCGCTGGGTTGCCGGTTCCCTTCAGAGATATGGTTAAGGCTCCCGTTTAATTTTTCTCCTTTCAAATTCGCGGTGCGCTAATTAAAAACAGTAGGACTGCAGCTCGGAATAATATGCAGGTGAGGTTGTCATCTGCAAGGCGATGGGGGCTACCCGCCTGACTCTCGGATACATCTGAGGCCTTAAGAGTTTGCTGGCAGGGTTCATTAAAAGGGTGGGCTGTTTGCGCCTGCCGCTTGGGGCCCTTGGCATTGGCAAACTCCTTGAACCGCTTCCAGGATGAAAGCGGAGGGAAGAGGTAATTGGCACAAAAAAGAGTCTGGTTGCAACCGACTCTTTGGCAGGGCTGCGTTGCAGGAGGGTACGTAACCTACAGCCAGCAGGCCGCTGACGAGCTCCTGAATCATTATGCTGCAATCTGCATGAACTCACTACAGTCGCAAGGATTCTATTCTTTCTTCCGTCCAAGGCCAAGCAAAGATGTGCAGTGCTTTTAGGGAACACTTGCAGCGATGCCCATGAGTGCAGCAAGAGAAGGTTAAGGGGTGATATGATAGCCATGTTCAAATTTATAAAAGGATGTCATATAGAGGAGGGTGAAATGTTGTTTTCTGCTGCTCCAGAGAAGCGGACACGGGGCAATGGATTCAAACTACAAGAAAGAAGATTCCACCTAAACATTAGGAAGAACTTCCTGACAGTGAGAGCTGTTCGGCAGTGGAATTTGCTACCAAGGAGTGTGGTGGAGTCTCCTTCTTTGGAGGTCTTTAAGCAGAGGCTTGACAGCCATCTGTCAGGAATGCTTTGATGGTGTTTCCTGCTTGGCAGGGGGTTGGACTGGATGGCCCTTGGGGTCTCTTCCAACTCTAGGATTCTATGATTCTATGAGTGCTGCCCTGTTCTGGTGATTCCTCCCACCTTGCCCTCACTTGCAGTCCTTGCCCCGCCCCCCCAGCTCGGCATCTGTGATGTCATCGCCCATTGTCAAATCAGATTGGCTGCATGGAGTCCCGCCATCATCCCGTTCGCCACGTGATCTCTGATTGGCTGGAATCGGCCGTTTGAGAAGGAAGACCATTTCAGAACGTACCAAACAACGGCATGAAGAATAGTGCTGTGCTGAACGTTTCCCCCCCTGCATTTTGCACCCATGCTGTTCTTCATGGATTAATGAGAAATTGCATTAGAAAATTGTCAAAGGGGGAGAGATAAGTTCAGCGGAATTCTTACGAGTGGCTGGGTTTTTTTTGGTGAGTTTACCTTACTTTTGTGGTGGGTTTGCAGCAGAAAGTCCTGGGTTCAATCCCCAGCATCTCCATGTGGGAATGACCCCGGCCTCAAATTCTGGACAGCCACGACGGGTCCAGATTTTGCAATGTAGCACTCAAGTCAAGTAATGTGTACAAATATGCATATACTAAGGTGGCGTGTCCATATAATTGAATATATTGTTGTTGTTGTTGTTGTTCAGTCGCTCAGTCGTGTCCGACTCTTCGTGACCCCATGGACCAGAGCACGCCAGGCACCCCTATCCTCCACTGGCTCCCGCAGTTTGGCCAAACTCATGCCAGTCGCTTCGAGAACACTGTCCAACCATCTCATCCTCTGTCGTCCCCTTCTCCTTCTGCCCTCCATCTTTCCCAACATCAGGGTCTTTTCCAGGGAGTCTTCTCTTCTCATGAGGTGGCCAAAGTATTGGAGCCTCAACTTCAGGATCAGCCCTTCCAGTGAGCACTCAGGGCTGATTTCTTTAAGGATGGATATGTTTGATCTTTTTGCAGTCCATGGGACTCTCAAGAGTCTCCTCCAGCACCATAATTCAAAAGCATCAATTCTTCAGCGATCAGCCTTCTTTATGGTCCAGCTCTCACTTCCGTACATTACTACTGGGAAAACCATTGCTTTAACTATACGGACCTTTGTCGGCAAGGTGATGTCTTTGCTTTTTAAGATGCTGTCTAGGTTTCTCATTGCTTTCCTCCCAAGAAGCAGGCGTCTTCTAATTTCGTGACTGCTGTCACCATCTGCAGTGATCATGGAGCCCAAGAAAGTGAAATCTCTCACTGCCTCCATTTCTTCCCCTTCTATTTGCCAGGAGGTGATGGGACCAGGGGCCATGATCTTAGTTTTTAGTTGTATATATTAGTGAAATAATATATAGTCTGTTGCATTAGGGGAAAGAACTTTCCAAAAAAAAATATGTGTCTATATCAGGATAGGTTTGCATTACAATGCAGATGGATTTTCATGAGGACTGTTAAAAAAAACCTGATGTGGAAATATGGAAGATTGAACTGGAAGACTGGAGGAAGACTGGAAGAATAAGAAACCGAAACTGATGGTTTTCCCCACCCCAAGCTGGCAGATACTGATGGGGCTTCTCAGAACACTGAGTGAACACAACAGTGAAAAGGCCCGCCTCGTGTGTCACCACAAGCTGATGATCTCGCTTGGTTATTCTTGGGCCGAAAGAGACCTCCTCCATTTCTGCAGACATGAGCCTAGAATCAAGGCAGCCATTTCTCCCCTGATTGGAAGATCCGTCCCTAACCCTGCTGGCTGTGAAACGATAGGTGGATTTCACTTAAGGAATGCCCTTCCATTACTTCTGCAGGAGACCATCACGCCGTGTTTTTCCTTTTTGTAAATTAAACGATGGCCATTAAGGAAACATCAACTCCCCATAATTAACTTTGCTTTGGGGTGGGGAGCCGGCAAAAGAGAGGATGGCGAGAGGCTGCGAACAATTAATGTAGCATGAAAGCTTCTCAAGAGGTGCAATATTTCCCTCCATTATCCCGCCGCCGCCGCCTTTCCTTCCAGAAGCCAGCTCTTCTTCAACCCTTCCATTTTTGCAGCTTCGCAAGCTGGGTAAGGGAGCTAGTGGGAGCCTCAGCTAGGGATGGGGGAGCTCTCGGTCACCTGCCCATCCCTCTTGGCTCAGGAGAAAGCCCATCAATGGGAACAATGGGACAGAGGCAAGGAGGAGGGATCCCCATCAAGGAAGGGAGTCCACAGAGGGAGAGCAATTTGGTGAAGGACCTTAGCCCAGTATTACAGCAAATGCTTTGTCAGTGCTGTCAAGTATCCCGTTTTCCCTGGGATTCTCCCTTATTTCAAGCAGTTTCCCACTGCTCTCCCTTATTTTTTATTTCCCTTAAATTTCCCGTTTTTAATGGAAGCAGCTCCTCCCCTGCTGGCCAGGGACTGGGTGGGAAGACCTCGCCTACTTGGAGAGAAAAGCCTCAGCCCTCAAAGCAACTGGGAGCCGTTTCCTGTGCTTACAGGGGGGTGTATTCCTCCCCCTGCACCAGCCCCTATCCATTACCGCCGAGCCCCTCAGCCAGCCAATAGGGTTAGCTGGCGGGCGGAGCCTGGCTGCCTTTGAGCAGCTGCTGCTTCCTGTCCTGTTTTGATGGGATCAGACAAGAAGACGATGGGGCTCCATCGTGCGGAGCACATGGCTGCCCTCCTCTTTGCTCTGCTCCGAGCCCAAACCCGCTTGGAGTTTACATTGCTGCTCCGCCCACTTTCGCTTCTGGCTCTGCCCACCACTGACATGTGACTGCCCCTGGGATAGGTGAGACTGCTGATCCCTTATTTTCAAATCTGAAACTTGACAGCTATGTGCTTTGTACACAGTGGAGACTGGTCCATTCGGGAAAATGGGGTGTGTTGTACTCTTTATTCAGACAAACAAGACTGGGGAACTGAGGAGAGGGATGCTACATTTATAGGGACAGTAGAGGATACATTTTGGAGGGAACAATCTCAAGCAATCACAAAGCTGCCTTTTGGTGGGAACCAATAAGACTGAGGATCCAAATGCAGCAACCTGAATGAACCAATAGTAGCTGTTCCTTCTGGAACAGGAAGGCAGTTACTTTCCCCTAATGTGAATACAGACAATAGTAATACAGATATGATAACCCTTGAATCAATACACAACAGGGTGCTTCCCCACCAACCCCAGCAGTGCTGTCGTTCTCAGGTCCTGCTTCCCATAGATATCTGGTTGGCCACTGTGAGAACATCCCCAGCATATGAGCTGTTGGCCGGATCTAGCAAGGCTCTTCTTATTTATGTACATGAGTGTGTGTTCTGTTATGTGCAGAACTATGGCGTGGTCACACCCACCGCTGGCATGCGGCCCCCAGAGGAGTTCCAATGAGGTGAATGTGGCCCCTTTGGGAAAGAGGGCTGAATAAAGTTAGTCATGTAGAATGAGGAGAAGCCGGCCCTGCCAGCCAGATGACACTGAACCAGATGGGTGATTGGTCTGACTGGGTGTGAGAAAACCTCATGCTCACTTCTATGGGTGAACCGGCAGAAGAAGCAGGAAGGAAGGAAGGTCTGAAAGGAAGTGACCTACATTACCAACAAGTTGTTTGTAATGGAGAAGGAATCGGTGAGGAGGAAGAACAGGTTGCCTTTCTGTCTATCGCCCCCTCTTACAGCTTCAGGAGATCTATTGCAAGTCTTGTTACTTCGCTCTCAACACTCCAAACAGACCTCAGCCAGAATGGCCAATGGTTGAAGATGATGGGAGCTGTAGCCCAACACCTCTGCCGAGGACACACTCCCAGCCCAGGCCACCCCCTGTTCCTGTGGACACACCATCCTTGGGTGATTTTGCTTGGGTGGGAAGTGTCTGTGTGAATTATGATTGTGCATGTTTGCCTGGGTGGCAGATGGAGGTGTGTGTGTGTGTGTGTGTGTGTGTGTGAAGAAAATGCTGGCTTTTGTGTGGCTGGAATGTAGCCTACTGAGCAAAGGTCAGAGGCGTATCCATTGCCCCACCCACCTTAACCTCTGGCCCTCCACACCTGTGGTATGGGTTGCCTTCAAGCAAACGCAGCCCACCACAAATGGGGGAGCAGCGTTCAAATAAAACAATGAGCGTTAACTACAGTATTTTTCCGTGTATAAGACAAATTTTATTTTTTTTAAATGTTTAAAATGGGGGTCGTCTTATACACAGATAGTACAGGGGGTGGGCGATTGGTGGCAGCCGTGAGCAGGAGATTGTGGGTGATTGGTGGCTGCGGCAAGGCCTGCTGGCGATTGGTGGCTGCTGCGGCAATTGGGCAGGTGATTGGTGGCCGCGGCAAGGCCTGCTGGCTACTGGCTGTTGCTTTGGTAATTTGGCATGCGATTGGTGGCTGCTGGCGGCGTGTGGGCAGACGATTGGTGGCTGTGGCGAGGCGTGTGATTGGCGGCGGCATTCAGGCGGGTGAGTGATTGTCGGCAACCCCCCCCCAAAAAAAAGCTCAACAACTCTGGGCAATCTCCCCCTCCATATCCTTAATTTGGGATCATCTTATACACGGGTGTGTGTGCGTGTGTGTGTTATACACGGCAAAAAAATGGTATTTCAGCATGGTAACAGGAGACAAGAATTTTCTACTCGCTAGTGCAAAGTGGTGTGTGCCGTTTAACAGGCGATCAACGGTCTTTTAAATATTTGCATGGATAAGGGATGCGGCGTGGGGGGTGGTGGTGGCACATTCCCGCCCCCAAATAGCAATACTAATCAATTCATGAATATCTGATTTAATACCCATCCTTCCTCCCCAACCCCGAGCCGAAAAGGAGATGCATTTTATTTAATACCGATTGTGGCACTTACTACCTTCCTAAGCCCACCACACCGCTCCGCATTCCAATTACGGCATCACAGCAGTGGTGCTTTAGTTACGGATGAAAAAGCATTTTCATTATAAGCTACTTCTCTCCTCTCTCCCCCCCCCCTCCCTCCCACCATACGGACTCTTCCCTTCCCTGGAGCTCTATCGTTCTCCATGTCTGTACAACGCTGCCCCTGGTGGCGAGCCAGTGTACAGCGTGGAAGGAAGAGGGCGGCACTGACCTCACGCTGTTCAGCGTGGCTCCGCCCCCAGCGGCCCATTGGTTGCCTTTTGGCCTATAAGCACTTCCAGGACAGGCTTCTGGTCCAAGTAGAATTAAGCGTATCATTTCGGACTTCTCTTGCGACAAAATTCTCCTTTAGGATGGTGGTGATGGGGGGGGGGAGAGATTTCTACTAAGGGTGGGCAAGGCAATCTATTTTTCAGGCCATGCTGCTTCCTTGACTTTTCACACCTATGTCCACTCCACCCCATTTATGCACGAATCCTTAGCTTTCCTTCGCCCTCCGCAATCTGCAAAGGCCAAAAATCTCATTTAAATACATATTTCTGAATGGATTTTATCTCAACCCAAGCACATTTTCAAGCACATTTTCTCTCAAAGGACTCTTTTTAAAAATGCATTTGTGATACCTCTGTTGAGCCTGCATCTGCGTTATAGCGTCCAGGGAAGAGGGAGCTCTGTCATATAGCAAAAGATCAAATCCCTCAAACGCCCTTTCTTAATTTTCTACACATCAAAAGCTAGCACCTCAGGGCGAGGCCATTTCTACCTGACGGCTAGATTTCTATATGCGAGGAATTATTTTTACTCCCCATTGGTCCGGGAGGTGTGGATCATTTAGTTTACATCAGAATACGCAAACAAATCCCAAAGCACCCCTTCCTAATTTTCTACACAGAAAAAGCTAGCACCTCAAGGTTTCTACCTGACAGCGAGATTTCTATATGCAGTGAATTTTGTTTGTTTGTTTTTACCTGGCTTTCCCCTTCCACAAGGGAGTTGCTTAAAGCGGCTTGCCATCAGAAAAGAAGCTGTTCATTAAATCCTAAAGAGAACTTTGAAAGAACAGCTAATGCTGTTCTGATGTCATCTATTTGTTTTGTGCTGGGAGGAGGAAAATTAAAAAGTAAGAGCCTTGTGTGTGTGCACACAAATGTGGGAACCTGGTTTATACAGACCTTTGGTCCATTTAGCTCAATGTTCATGGAACTGTAGAGTTGGAAGGGACCCCGAAAGTCATCTAGTCCAACCCCCTGTAATGCAGGAATCTCAACATGGAAGTTAAATTTGGTGGGGGCACCCAGAGCAGGGTTTTATTAAAATATAGATCAAAAGTGAAAATGTGAAAGTGCGCCCCACGTTGTAGGTTGTGATGTCAGTGTTGGGTCTTTGGTCTGGACCATTTGAGGACCACTGCGCTAGACCACGTCCACATTCACAGATGCAGTCTGAGGCTCGTTCTCCTGCCTCCCAAACCCGCCCTCTTGAAAAACCATTTTATTCGCCTTCCTTTCTCGGTGTATATTCATTAGATAAACACACACCGGATGATGTTGTTTATTGCCGGCTCCGCTCACATCATAACCTGGGGAAGACAAGATGAATTTGACAGCTAATGTAAAAATTACAGCAGTCAATACGTCTTAGATTTGGGTGGAATGCCAGGATGAGGGTTAATCAATAAAGCCCTAACTTGGGCATTGTATGAAATGGCACTTCATTCATTACGAGGGCTTCGGATAAAAGACGACTTACCAGCTTGATGTATCGGCCCTTTCACCTCCGGGAGCTGTGCTCAAATCCCGCCGAATCCAAACTGACTAAAGATTGCTCTTGCTGGAGAGAGGAAGGTAAAGGGAAAAGCTCACAAGCAAGATATCAGGGCTTGGATTTGATGTCATCTCGGCTGAAATACACAGCTCGAGCGAGTCAGGAAATGTCCTGCCAGAACCGAAGACTTAAGAGCCTTGCTGTCCGATAAAAGATGGCCTTGACTCTCTTTGAGAATTTTACTTGCCTTGGCATTGGGAAAGGGGGGAAGAAATCACTTCCTTTTTCTCTTTCTCCCAAATCAAATCAATATTTATCGGTCAATCAAATACAGGCTATAGCCAAAAAACAAATTGGGGAACAGATTTTAGCAAGAAAGTTAAAGCAGCTTAATAAAACTGGTGTGACAAAGCACACATAACAGAAGAAAATAATTAGGGCTGCCATATTTTGAAAAGCAAAGAAGAGGATGCTACGACGGCTCTCATTTTAAATAGCCCTACTATATGTAGGCTATAGAAGCGGTGATGTGGATGCTGGCGGGGGGGGGCAGGAGAAGAGAACCAGTTATGTCTACGTCTCATCCAGAAAGTTTAGCCGGAGACATTTTGGCAAATTTTAAAAAACCAAAACCAAAAAACCAACCCAGATAGAAATATTACCTCTGAAAAAGAGGACATGTCCTGGAAAGAGAGGACACATGGCAACCCTAAATGTAGAATCATAGAATCATAGACTTGCAGAGTTGGGAGGGACCCTGGGGATCATCTAGTCCAACCCCCCTGCAATGCAGGACTATGTAGTTGTCCCATTTGGAGATCGAACCTGCAACCTTGGCATTATCAGCGCCCCAGTCTAACCAAATGCGGTTCGTATCTCAGGTCATGAGGCTTTATCTTAATTTCTCATTTTCCCCGTTCTTCAGTTTTTGCACCATTATGTGACTTCCCCAACCCCGACACGCACGTATATGTGCAGCCAATTCCCCATTTACGTTCTGAGGTACCGCACATGCCAGTGAAATCGCGTGTATTTGAAACACCGTTGGAAAAGCCTGCAAACACCCTCTGGAAACCCGTGAAAAACTCTTTTTAAAAAAACAGCAGCACTTACCAGACTGGCAGGAACGGTGGCAAACGTGGCCGCAATCACTCCCTCCAAACCTTTCTCAAACTCCAAACTCTCTCCACTGGCCTCAACGGTCAATGCAAAGGCTCCTGGGATTGCTAGGTGCTGCTTGGACTCCCTTTTGACCTTTCTGGGCTCTTTTAGGACCTTTTTTTGGCCATTTTTAAAGTCAGTTCTGGGTTTTGGCACGACGTACATATCTGCAGCCGCACGTCAATTGGACGCGTGTAAATTGGGAGGAAGATGCCGGAATGGGGCTCCGATATAGAGGCAAGCATTTATAAATCGTGATAGCAACCAATTAGCAGGCATGCCCATCCATGAACTGGGAAGTTGGGGGAACGGAATCGAAATCCATTATTTAAATCAGGCTTAGAGATTTTAAGTCGATGGTTTTAAGCTCCCTGATTTCTAAAAAAAATCAATCTACTGGGATGTCACACTCTCTTTCGGCTTGAGCTAGGAGAGCCCAATATTGAGGCAACCTCATTCCACTAGCCAGTGAGTTTATTAAGTGCATTAAACCTGAAGGGATACCAAGAATGAGTAGTTGTGTGATGTGTTCCCTTTTAAAGAACTGGTGAGCCCTGCTGGGTTAGGCATGTTCTACGTACGCGACTGAGAAAGATCCCTTGCTTGTTTTTACGAGATGAAACTTGAACACCTTGGCACACCTACCTAAGAGCAAGTCCCATGAAAATCGGGGAATCTTACTCAAAACCAAACGTTTTAAAGTCCTGGCTATAAATAAAAGAAAATTCTCTCTCTCTCTCTCTCTCTCTCTCTCTCTCTCTCTCTCTCTCTCTCTCTCTCTCATATTTTTATTCATTTCCCACAAATCAAAAAAATTACAACATACTTACATTAACAATATTGAAATACATAATCACATCCAATAACACAAATAAAAATTTTTTACACTCCTACCTTTCCTCACTTGTTAACATGACCTCCTCAATTCCCTCTTTGTTGAGTTTCATTGTAATACATCTTTAGCAAACTTCCAAATTCACCTCCTTTTTATCATCTTTACTTCCATAATTTTTCATTTTTACTAATTTCATTATAAACCTAAGCCGCAACTTACTTCCAAAATCTTTCCTATTTTTCAAATATTACAATATTTTTTAAAAATATATGCTTTAAATTTACTCCAATCTTCCTCCACCATCTCCTCCTTCTGTTCTCGGACTCGTCCAGTCATCTTGGCCAATTCCATATAGTCCAACACCTTCATTTGCCATTCTTCTATCGTCGGAATGTCCTGTGTTTTCCAATTTTTGGCAAGCAGTAGTCTCGCAGCTGTTGTCGCATACAAAAAGAATCTTCTATCTTTTGGGGGCATTTCTTCACCAATTATTCCAAGTAAAAAGGCTTCTGGTTTTTTAATAAATGTATTTTTAATTTTTTTTTTCAATTCATTATATATCTTTTCCCAGAAGTCTTTTACCTTTGGACACATCCACCACATATGGTAGAACGTTCCTTCTTTCTCTTTACATTTCCAACATTTATTATCATATGTGTGATACATTTTAGCTAATTTTACAGGTGTTAAGTACCATCTATACATCATTTTCATCTCTCTGTCTCTCTCTCACACGCACACACACACAAATTAAGAGGACAAGAATGCTACTTGCCCAAAAATGGAAAGAAGCAGAAGTCCCAGCAAAGGAAGAATGGATACAAAAACTTATGGAATATGCAGAAATGGCAAAACTTACTGGAAGAATAAGAAATCAAGATACAGTGGTACCTCAACTTACGAATTACTCGACATACGAATTTTTCAACTTACGAATGAAAAAAGTGCCTGCACGCCTACGAATTTTTCGACATCCGAAGGACATCCGTTGGCGGTTTTAGATGGGTTTACTCAACTTACGAATCTTTCCGAATTTTTCATTTCCAATGCATTCCTATGGGGAAATCGCTTTTTTCGACTTGTGAATTTTTCGACCTACGAATGTGCATTCAGAACGGATTAAATTCGTAAGTCGAGGTACCACTGTAACAAACTTTTTAAAATAAAAGAATGGAAGTGGTTTATTGAATATTTACAGATAAATTGCAAACAGATAACAATATTGACAGGATTATTGTAATAACCTGCAGTTTCATATATTTAAAGTAGATAATTAAACAAGTAAATTAAATGGATTTGGATGTGCAGAAGATATTTAAACAATAAATTTAAGGAACTGCCGAAAGAGGGGGAAGGAAGTCATACTTAGAAACGTTGAAATGATTGTAAAATTAATGAAATGTATAAATTCTAAAAGTATAAATAAAAACTTTTTAAAAAATTAAAAAGCAAATTAAGAGGACATCATATGGAAGTCATATAATCCCCTCCCAAATAATACGGCAAAACTTATATTTGGGATTCAAGTGTAATGATATTCTGGTTGGAGGGAGGGGGCAAAAGGGAAATGCAACAGATTAACAGGTAGTGTGGATCAGTGGAAATTCAAAAGACAAGAACATAAATGGAGCCCTGCTGGGTGAGGCCAATGGTCATAGAATCATAGAATCCTAGAGTTGGAAGAGACCACAAGGGCCATCCAGTCCAACCCCCTGCCAAGCAGGAAACACCATCAAAGCATTCCTGACAGATGGCTGTCAAGCCTCTGCTTAAAGACCTCCAAAGAAGGAGACTCCACCACGCTCCTTGGCAGCAAATTCCACTGCCGAACAGCTCTCACTGTCAGGAAGTTCTTCCTAATGTTTAGGTGGAATCTTCTTTCTTGTAGTTTGAATCCACCGCTCCGTGTCCGCTTCTCTGGAGCAGCAGAAAACAACCTTTCACCCTCCTCTATATGACATCCTTTGATATATTTGAACATGGCTATCATATCACCCCTTAACCTTCTCTTCTCCAGGCTAAACATACCCAGCTCCCTAAGCCGTTCCTCATAAGGCATTGTTTCCAGGCCTTTGACCATTTTGGTTGCCCTCTTCTGGACACGTTCCAGCTTGTCAGTATCCATCTTGAACTGTGGTGCCCAGAACTGGACACAGTATTCCAGGTGAGGTCGGACCAGAGCAGAATATAGTGGTACTATTACCTCCCTTGATCTAGACGCTATACTCCTATTGATGCAGCCCAGAATTGCATTGGCTTTTTTAGCTGCTGCATCACACTGTTGACTCGTGTCAAGTTTGTGGTCTACCAAGACTCCTAGATCCTTTTCACATGTACTGCTCTCAAGCCAGGTGGTCCATCTTGGCCCGAGTCCTGTTCTCAGATGCTTGCTGGAAGCCCACAAGCAGGACCTGAGAGCAACCGCAACTCTCCTCTCCTGCTATTCCCAACACCTGGTATTATTCAGAGGCAGACTACCTCTGGCAATGGAACTGAACCATTGTGGGTAGCAACTTCCATGCATTTGTCTCCTCTTAATCAGGGTTTCCCAAACATGGGTCTCCAGCAGTTTTTGGACCACAGTTCCCATCATCCCTGACCCCTGGGGTCCTGCAAGCTAGGGATGATGGGAGTTGTAGTCGAACAACAGCTGGAGACCCAAGATTGGGAACCCGTGCTCTGAATTAAAGACACCCAAGATGGTGGGCATCCTTGCCTCTTGTGGGAGAGAATGCCATAGTTCAATCTTCTACCATGTGCTTCTTTGCTAAGGTCGCAAAAATGTGGTGTGATGTTTTGCTGCTCATAATTTCTTAGTGGCTTTTAAACATTTATATGAAAGGAGTTGATAGGAAAAAATGGAATCCCTTGCACATCAAAAATTAATACTAAAGGGTTTGGATTGATCCCTCACCTTGATGTGCTCGATTTCTACATGCAGGGGAATTTCCCCTTCCTTCTGATTCCAGGCCTTGTCCCTTGCATGGCTCCTGGCCCCTAATTCCACTCTGACAGATGCCTGCATTTCTATACCAATAGTGTGAACCAGACCAGAAATCTAGGAACCGCATTCAAGAACTGTGGCTTGACTGACAACGTGAATTTTTGGCAGGTCCCTGCTTTGATGTGCCATTTTTTTAATTCGAAGGGTAGCAAGGGTGTTTCGATCTGACAAGTGGAATTATTCACATCTGCCGTGTGTCGGTGGGTGGGTCATGCCTGCGCTTCCTTAGACAGAAAAAAAAAAATGCAGGTCATCTGTCAAGCCAGACTGTAAATTCCACTTGCCTTTGGCTGGGTGTCCCCACTGCTGAATTTTCCCTCAAAATGAATTTTCAAGGCAAATGCATGCTTTAAAAAAAAAAAAGCAACAAAGGGATCCAAGATGCATCAGAGAAAAGGTGCAGGGAAATGTTCCCCGTGCACCTGACCAGATATCTCATGGTTCCTTTAAGCAGTCTGTAACGAAGGAATGCCAGAGGATTTTGACAAAAACGGAAACAGAAGCAGAAATTACTGATGTTTGCTTATTCATCCCAGGTCCAGAACGGAAATCAATCCAGCGAATGTGGTTGTTCTTTGCTGCTGCTTGTTGCCTTCAGTCTTCCAACGATACGCAATTGATTACTTTTACACACACACACGTACACAACACACATTTGCATTGAGTTTCCTTTGCGTGGAAATGAACAAGGTGGAGCAATGTAACGAGAGCGTAACTTACGTAAAATATAGGGCAGAACAGAAAACGACGCCTTCTCACATCCCACCTCAAAAGGCATCTCAGAGACGCGGTTCTCTCCCCCCCCCCAAACCTCGCCACCACCACCACCACCACCACCCACCAGGGAGAGTATGCTAATTCCGTCATGAAATTGCATTTTGCTCTCTGACGGCAGCCGCAGACCCAATCCTCCTGTGCCAACGGCCCTCTAATTCTTCACGGCTAAAACCTTGCACCTCGCGCACCGTTTCCACCGCTGCCAACGCACCGACATCTCCCCACCCCTTTCCAAACTCAGGCTGTGGATTTAGCTCCTTGTTGTCAAAAGGATAAACGGTTTTATTCCATTTGCTCCCAGGCCAGTATCAAAAGCTCCCCATACATGGGTTAACCAGATGATCCTTTAATGCGCAAAAGAACCCCAAACAGCTTAACCTTCACCCATCCATGTTAAAGAGAAAGAGGAGGGAGATTCTACCAGACTGCTAATGCTGTTCTGAATTGTGTTCTCTGTTATTACATCTGAAATCCGTTAAAATTTCACACAATTTCCTTCACAGCAGTGTATATAATAATGCTTGGAGCCAATATGTTTCTATAATTGGTTCTGGAGTGGGGCATAGTCCAAAGCAATTAATCCATCCCCTTTTCCCTTATTTGCACCCGTATAAAGCTTGACAGGGGTGGTGCATAATTGGAAGCAAGCGGCCTCCATCCCCCGACTTTAAATTAATATTTTCCTGTTCTGATTTAATTTCGCCCGGTAACAGTGACACAAAGACACGACGTGTCAAGCACTAAGTAATCTTCCGCAGCCTGCTTAGGAGGGAACTTTCTATTCATCGGTAATATAGTGACCTGTATATCATCCTTCTCCCGACACACAATATTCCTGTCAAACAGGCAGCTGCATTTAACTTGGTATATAATCAACCCGCAGATGTATGAGGGGAGGAGGGAGGGGAGGGGAGCGGGGGAGGGACCCAAATAGTCTGTGATGGACACATGAATTTGATGAATTATAGCTCTGTGGCCAATATCCTCCCGTTCTGATTTTTCAAGACCGAAACAGTCATTTCAGGGAGCGAATATATTTCCTAGAAAACATTCGACTGAATATTCTCCCCCCCCCTTTCATCACAGTTGTTCTCTCTCATTGATATCACTTCTGTGCCATTCTGCCCTAACCCCTGCCCCCCTGTGGATTGTTAGATCCTAGCCTATCAGGAATCACACAGTCAACGAGATGGTGTCACGTTTTCACGCAGCCAGTGAGGTTTGGGCTACGGGATGATGTCACCGAGGACAAATTAGATTATTTGTGGGCTGCTCTTCCTTGTTTTTAGTCCCATAGTTGATCCCAGCCAATCAGGAATGATGCAGTGAATGTGATGTCATTGCAGTAACGCACAGCTTTGGCTGGGTGAGGAAACTGCTGGGGGTGAATGGAGTTAATTGAGAGTGTGTGTCAAAGAACCCAGCAGGTCCCTGTCTCCAGAATCCTAGAGCTACCCTGTGAGCATGAAAGGGGAGCTTTTGAGCCACTGAGAAGAAATCTTCTCATCCATTATGTTGATTGGAGTCAATGAGAAGGAAAGGAGGTGAGCCAACTAATGAGAATGAGTTTTTATGGTCACTCTGGAGAAGGTGGCTCAGGTAGAAGAACTTCAAGAAGGAATTCTTCTGTGTGCTCCAAAATTAAGCATTTGGGAATCCTGAAACCACAAGGTGCTTTAAGAGAAAGATGCACAAGTTCTGTTACGCACAATAGACCTTCAAGGAAAATACAACTTAAATCACTCCAGAAGAAGATATCAGAGTACTTCAAATCAATTGCCCATGCATGTGAACAGAAAATAGTGGCTCTAGCTGAAAGGAGATCTACTTTTGCAATGCATTCCTAATTACAGTCATACCTTGGAAATTGAACGGAATCTGTTCTGGAAGTCCATTCGACTTCCAAAATGTTCAGAAACCAAAGTGTGGCTTCTGATTGGCTGCAGGAAGCCCAAACGTCACTGGCTGTGTGAAAATGTGACACCATCTTGTTGACTGTGTGATTCCTGATAGGCAAGCCAATCGGAAGCTGCGGAAGCCCCGTTGGACGTTCAGGTTTCCAAAACAGTTTGCAAACCGGAGCAGTCACTTCTGGGTTTGTGGCGTTTGGGAGCCAAAAACGTTCGAGAACTAGGCTGTTTGAAAACCAAGGTACGACTGTACTATT
The DNA here is from genome assembly GCF_009819535.1 of Lacerta agilis. Classification (NCBI taxonomy): domain Eukaryota; kingdom Metazoa; phylum Chordata; class Lepidosauria; order Squamata; family Lacertidae; genus Lacerta; species Lacerta agilis. The sequence continues at coordinate 37,788,058 of NC_046326.1, forward strand.
GTTATTATATAATTATAATATTACTGCATAATCATTGAAGATTGTATAATCTTAGGAGTGGGTGTATCTGTGGAGATGTGTGACTGGGACTATCATGCAAGGAACCTGCACGTCTGAATTTGCCACTACACCACTGCGACACACGAAAGATCCCAGCCTATCAGGCACAACACAGAGAACAAAATTATATCACCACACCATTGACAACCCCAACCTATCAGGGATCACTCAAAACTGCACGGCCAATCAGGGAGGAGAGTATTTATTCACACTGCAGAAAATATTCATTAAAAAAAAGAGATATTAGTTTGGACTCAGCCTACTACATGTGAGTGAGAGAGCTGGGGGGGGGGAGAGAATGATAACCCAACCCTCCCTGCAAGACATGCTAATTAGGGGAGGGAGCAATTGTGTGTACTCGCAAGAATATATGTGTAAATAAACATAAGAGGGACAGGCGAGGCAGCAAGAGAAGAGAAAGGCATTGCCAGCCTAGGCCATTAAATCAAACCACAGTGGAAAATAATGGCTAAACTCTCCCTCTTACTTGTAGCACTCAATTTATGTAGTCAATATGGCAGTGAATGAATGAGCGAAGGTGCTAAGAGCACAAATCTAAATTCAATATACATATCTTGGAAACAAAAACAAAAAAAAAAATCCCCCTAACACACACCAGGCTGATAAAGCATATAAAGCGAGCGTTGACAGCGGAGGAACAGGAGGGGAAAGGAGGCAGAAACAAACAAGCGTCATTTAGGGTGACGGTTCCCCCGTCTCCAACTGTCTAAATATAGCTAAGGCTGTAGCCACAAATCCAAGCCAGCTGAGGATTTTAGGGGAAGATGCAGAAAGCACAGGCGGAAAATAGGGTGGAAGAAGAATCGGAAGACAAGGGCCCCCCTTTCCTTGGAAACAAAAAGGTTTGAAGCGAAGAACCTCAGAAGGTGGATCTGGCGAAAGGTGTGCCAACATCCTGCTCTCATAATGTACATCTGGGAAGCCCACAAGCAGAATCCAAGCACAGCAGCACTCTTCCCACTAGTGACGGCCAGAAGATGGTATTCAGAGCCTCTGATAGTGGAGGCGGAAAAAAAAGCCATCCATCATGGCTAGGAGTCGTTGATGGCCTCCATCAATGTCACACCCGCCAACATTTCTCTGATGAAAATAGGGAATTCCTAGCCAACGACAACAACAATTTTATTATTTTTACCCCACCCGTCTGACTGGTTGCCCCAGCCACTCTGGGCAGCTTCAAACCTATGTGAAAACATAATACAGCGGTACCTCGGTTTCCGGATGTCTCTGTTGCAGAACGTTTCAGTTTTCGAACGCCGAAAACCTAGAAGTAAATGCTTCCGTTTTATTTTATTTTATTTTTTTTTTATTAAAGATTTTCTTGGTTTACAAAGTGTGTGTGATTTCTCTCGTATTTTTCCATAAAGCATTTTTTATAGATCAATTTTAGTTGTTGAGACATTAGGGAGAGAGGGGGGGGAAGGAAGTGGGTGGGATGGGTGGGGTGGGGAGATGATGTTTTTATTTTCCTAAAAATATGTAGGGTTTGGTATCAGCGTCGCTTGTGTTGGTTCTCTGTTGTTTGCTCGTGTTTCTTTGGCGGTGAGAGGTTGCGTTTGGCGTAGGGTTTGATTCAAACGCACCTCGGAAGTCAAACGGCTTCCGCTGTGTGTATCTGTTATTTCTCACAATTTCCTCTATTGAATTGGCAGGCTGCCCTTTGTGCCTCGGTTTTCGAACGTTTCAGAAGTCAAACGGTTTTCCGGGATGGATTGAGTTCGAAAACCAAGGTAACACTGTAAAACATTAAACATTTTCTTTAAAACTTCGCTATAGAGGGCTGCCATCAGGTGTCTTCTAAATGTTGAATAGTTACTTATCTCCTTGGCTCGGGGGGTCACATAACTCCATACCCTCCAACATTTCTCTGGTGAAAATAGGGACGACTTACCATACCCTCCATTGTTTCTCTGATGAAAACAGGGGGAAGTGAGACATTCCGGGATCAAATCAGAAACCAGGACAGCTTCTGTAAATCCAGGGCTGTTTCTTGAAAATAGGGACATGGAGGGTTTGGAATGTGCCCAAGGCTTTTTCAAAGCCATCCAAGTTAATGGTCATTGCTAAATCCTACAGGAGCGAATGTCATAATATAACCACGTGAAGAAGTGCTACATCTGGGAAGCTGTGGTCCTCCAGATACGGTTGGACGATAACATCCATCATCTCTGACTGTTTTGCCCACGGTGGCTGGGGGAAACTGGACACCAACAAAATCTGGATAGCACCATCTAAAGCAGGATGTGAACCCAAAGGGGTTCAAATTGCAAGAAAAGTTTGTGGCTAAGCGTTGGGAAGGAAGTCCTAATGGTTCGATCTGTTCTAACGTTGAATCGGGCTGCCTCGTTAGAAATTAGGAAAAGGTTGGATTCACCTATCAGGTGTCAGGCTTCGGAGAATCCGATCCCTCCCACGGTGGCAGCCAAGAAGCAGGTAGACAATAAAAGTTCTTACCAGTTAATTTATTCAATATTCACAATGAGAGATGAAGGAATGCAGTCTCCCCTTAAAAAATGGCGTTGCTCCAAGTAAAGTCCCATCCCCTATCTCTCTCCTATTCTATGTCACCCTTGTGCCAGCTAATCTGAGCTTTCTGCCTCTGAGCTCTCTGTTCTATTATTCTCAATGCTCGCCTAGTTCTGGAAGAGGGGGGCTCAGGAATGCTTTCCAAACACACTGGGAATGTCAGCTGTCTCTCCCCTAGTGCTTCTTCTTCCTGCTGTTTCTCTCTCAATATTTCCCTGCTTTCCCCCCTCTGCAGCCTCTGAACTATGTCCTTCTGCAAACCACTGTTCTAAATCTATGCTGTCCTCCTGTTCTCAGGAAGGTTCAGGAGAAGGGGTGGCGGCCACCACCATTCCTCCTCAGTCCGGCCCCTGACATCAGATCCTGCTTGCAAGTTCCCCACAGGCATTTGGTCAGCCTCTGTGAGGGCAGGGTACTGGACTTGATGGGCCCGATCCAGCAGGGCTCTGTTTAGGTTCTTACATGAGGAGGAGGAGGAAGGGGAGGAAAATGCATGCTAGAACATGGGTGGGTTTTCATAAGAATTATTTAGATGAGTGAATCACAAGCTGGTGTGGAAACGTGGCCAACTAAACTCAGGATTGAGGTGGGAGGGGGAACCCTGAGAAACTGAAGAAGAAGAGATTGGATTTGATATCCCGCTTTGTCACTACCCGAAGGAGTCTCTAAGCGGCTAACGTTCTCCTTTCCCTTCCTCCCCCACAACAAACCCTCTGTGAGGTGAGTGGGGCTGAGAGACTTCAGAGAAGTGTGACTAGCCCAAGGTCACCCAGCAGCTGCATGTGGAGGAGCGGAGACGCGAACCCGGTTCCCCAGATTACAAGTCTACTGGTCTTAACCACTACACCACACTGGCTCTCTGAGAGAATGCAAAACTGACATCTCCGTCCATCCTAGATACACTGTACAAAAGCCTGCCTGAAAAACTCGGCAGCACCCACTGTCATAGCCAGGAGACCGAATGCAACTATTGGGCCACTTAGCAATCCAGAGGAAGGTCAGATGACAAGCCCAGAAATCCTACAGCTGGAATTAGCTTTGGCCTTCCAGAAACTCCCCCCCCCAAACACACACACACACACACACACCATGGACTTCGATTCCTATGTACAGTTTGAAACAAATCAATAGCGGTATAATAATACTGAGCACGCTGTGTAATTTTTATATCATTAGTTTTCATTTTCCGCTCCCTATGCATCAAAAAAAGAAAAAGAAAACCCCCCCCAAAAAAAACCACCTTACAACAGCCTCGTAAAGTTTATTTAGTATTCCATGAATTCCTAATCAGTTTCATTTCATAATGATTCAGAGAGGCCATTGCTGGGGCCCCGGTGTCAAAAAATCGATAAAACCAACACAGTTTTTCCTGATGGCGGCTGAGAAAGGATCTATTGTGGGGGAATTATGATTTATGCCCCAGTCTGCCACAAGGCAGCGGCTAGCAGCAGCGGGGTCCAAAAGCTGAGATGTTCGCCAATAATGATTTATATGCATAGTTCCGATCACTCACAAGCCCAAGCGCACCCCTTCTCAACCAGGCCAGCTTTGCTGCCACCTGTCCCCCAAATACCACATGTTACTCCTGCACCAGCGTGAATCTGCAAGGCTGTGTATCTGCCATTTTCTCTTTTTGCACCATAGGCTTTTCAAGTTGGGAAGGCATCGTGGCCATCTTTGCAGCAAGTGTGTGTGTGTGTGTGTGTGTGTGCGTGTGTGTGTGTGTGTGCGTTGTCCAAGAAGTTTTTTCTCCCTGACCATTTCTCTCCGTCAAGTTCCTTTGCCATTTGGTACATGTCATCATGGTCATTTTTTTAATCTATGTTTCACTAGATGAGCAAACTACCTCTCTTTTCCCCCCTCCTCTCTCCCTCCCTCCCTCTCCCTGTTTCTGAAGACCAGTTGCTGGAAACCACAGGAACGGAGGAGGCTCTTGGGCTCAGATCCAGCTTGCTGATTTACCATAGGCAGCTGGTTGCAGACCCTACAAGTGTCCCTTGGACACTGACAGAGAGCCAGTGCGGTGTAGTGGTTAAGAGCGGTAGACTCGTTATCTGGGGAACCGGGTTCGCGTCTCCACTCCTCCACATGCAGCTGCTGGGTGACCTTGGGCTAGTCACACTTCTCTGAAGTCTCTCAGCCCCACTCACCTCACAGAGTGTTTGTTGTGGGGGAGGAAGGGAAAGGAGAATGTGAGCCGCTTTGAGACTCCTTCGGGTAGTGAAAAGCGGGATATCAAATCCAAACTACTACTACTACTACTACTCCTCTTCTTCTTCTTCTTCTTCTTCTTCTTCTTCTTCTTCTTCTTCTTCCCTATTTTCCAGGGACATCCCCAGATTTACAGAAGCCATTCCGGTGTCTGATCTGATCCCAGAATGTCCCACTTTTCCTTAAAGGTAAAGGTAAAGGGACCCCTGACCATTAGGTCCGGTTGCAGATGACTCTGGGGTTGCGGCGCTCATCTCGCTTTACTGGCCAAGGGAGCCGGTGTACAGCTTCCGGGTCATGTAGCCGGCATGACAAAGCCGCTTCTGGCGAACCAGAGCAGCACATGGAAACGCCGTTTACCTTCCCGCCGGAGCGGTCCCTATTTATCTACTTGCACTTTGACGTGCTTTCGAACTGCTAGGTTGGCAGTTCCTTAGGACTTTTCCTTAGGACGTCCCTATTTTCATCAGAGAAATGTTGGAAGGTATGGAGTTATGTGACACACACACACACACACACACACACACACCCAAACTAAGGAGATAAGTGACTATAAGTAACTATACAACCTTTAGAAGAAATCTGAAGGCACCCTGTATAGGGAAGTTTTTTTAAATGTTTAATGTTTTATTATGATTTTATATAGGTTGGAAGCAACCCAGTAAGATGAGTGGGGTACAACAACAACAACAACAACAACAACAACAACAACAACAACAATGTAAAGGTAAAGGATCCCTGGACAGTTAAGTCCAGTCAAAGGTGAGTATGGGGTGCAGCGCTCATCTTGCTTCAGGCCAAGGGAGCAGCCGTTTGTCCACAGACAGCTTTCTGCATGACTAAACCGCTTCTGGAGCAAAGGGACAAAGTGATGGAAACCAGAGTGCACGGAAACTCCATTTACCTTCCTGCCAGAGCGGTACCTATTTATCTACTTGCACTGGCGTGCTTTCAAACTGCTAGGTTGGCAGGAGTTTGGACAGAGCAACGGGAGCTCACCCCGTTGCGGGGATTCGAACCACCAATCTTCTGATCGGCAAGCCCAAGAGGCTCGGTGGTTTAGACCACAGCGCCACAACAGAATAGGACATCCCTCTTTTCATTGGAAAAATGTTTGAGGGCGTGTGGCCAACCACTGTGAGAGCAGGATGCTGGACTAGATGGGCCTGACCCAGCAGGCTCCTCTTTTGTAATGAAATAGTATTTCTCAATGTATTTATTTATTGCATTTAAATCCCTTTTTTTTTTTCTCCAAGCAGCTCGAAATGGCCTGCAGGGTTCTGTTCCTCCTCATTTCATCCGCACATCAATGGAACAGAGTACGTGGGGGAAAGGCAAGAACTCTGAACAGAAGCACTTCAATTCCCACCATCCTTGGCCATTGGGCATTCCTCATGGGAGCTGCCCAACCACGGCATACCTGCCCTCTCTCTTTCTTTCAACCTCATTGGATGTCCACAAGTTCTAGTATTATCTGGAGAACCAGAGGTATTCCCCCATCCCTGTTATAGTTGTTGTTGTTCAGTCTTTCAGTCGTGTCCAACTCTTCATGACCCCATGGACCAGAGCACGCCAGGCACGCCTATCCTTCACTGCCTCCCGCAGTTTGGCCAAACTCATATCAGTAGCGTCAAGAACACTGTCCAACCATTTCATCCTCTGCCGTCCCCTTCTCCTTGTGCCCTCCATCTTTCCCAACACCAGGGTCTTTTCCAGGGAGTCTTCTCTTCTCATGAGGTGGCCAAAGTACTGGAGCCTCAACTTCAGGATCTGTCCTTCTAGTGAGCACTCAGGGCCGATTTCCTTGAGAATGGATAGGTTTGATCTTCTTGCAGTCCATGGGACTCTCAAGAGTCTCCTCCAGCACCATAATTCAAAAGCATCATGGTGCTGGAGGAGACTCTTGAGAGTCCCATGGACTGCAAGAAGATCAAACCTATCCATTCTTAAAGAAATTTTAAGAATGTTATAGTTATATATTATATAGTTATATGTTATAGTAGAGTTAGTGAAAAGGGATACCTTTCTTGTTTCACAAATAGATGCCAGCTGGTCCACCTTATTCTACAAATAAGGAAGTTGTAGAGTTGGAAGATGTCCTCAAGAGTCAACTAGTTCATCTACCTATTAATGGACTCGAAGTAGTCATAGAATCCTAGAACTGTAAAGTTGGAAAGGGAACCCCAAAGCTCATCTAGTCCAACCCCCTGCAATGCAGGAATCACAGCTAAAGAATCCCTGACAGATGGCCATCCAACCCCTGTTTAAATGCTTCCAATGAAAGAGAGCATACCACCTTCTGGGGGAGTCCATTCCGTTGTTGAACGGCTCTTACAATCAGAATGTTCTTCCTAAGGTTTAGTCAGAAACTCCTTTTTTTGTAACTTGAAGCCATTGGTTCGAGTACTACCTTCCAGATCAGGAGAAACCAAGTTTGCTCCCTCTTCTATGTGACAGCCCTTGAGATATCTGAAGGCGGCTATCATTCCAACTCTACAATTCTATGATTCTATGTCTGATAGCCAGTGTGGTGTAGTGGTTAAGAACGGTAGACTCATAATCTGGGGAACCGGGTTCGCGTCTCCGCTCCTACACATGCAGCTGCTGGGTGACCTTGGGCTAGTCACACTTCTCTGAAGTCTCTCAGCCCCACTTACCTCACAGAGTGTTTGTTGTGGGGGAGGAAGGGAAAGGAGAATGTTAGCTGCTTTGAGACTCTTTCAGGTAGTGATAAAGTGGGATATCAAATCCAAACTCTTCTTCTTCCACTCAGTCTCCTCTTTTCCAGGCTAAACGTACCCAGTTCCTTCAACTGTTCCTCATCAGGCTTGGTTTCTGGACCCTTGATCATCTCGCTTGCCCTCCTCTGCACACCTTCCAGCTTGTCAACATCCTTCTTAAAGTGTGATGCCCAGAACTGGACCCTGGATTCCAGGCGGGGTTTGACCAAGGCGGAATAGAGTGGCACTCTTCCTTCCCTTCATCTGTGCATCTGTTGATGCAGCCTACAATTGCATTTGGAATTGGATAGCTGTAGCAAGCATTATTACGAGGAGGAAGAAACTGACTTAAGCGTTACGATTGAAAAGGGGGGGGGAGGGTTGAGATATCATAACGGCACATTTATGTTGCAGGTTTCAGACACACACACACACACACACACACCAGCACCACCAACTCCCCGAATCTCTTCCGCATATTTCTCCATATCATTGCAAGAGCCGATCGGGGCGTTTGCCAGAATGGATGGTCCATCATTTCTATAGCGGGGCCATGTGACATTCATTAAGCGGAGATACAGAGGGAGAGGGTTAACCAGCGTGCCCCTTTTCCTCTGATTTGGTCATACATCAGTAAACGCTGCAGGTTAAATGCCCACAGTACCGCCGCAGATGAATAGGTAGAAGGGGAGCAGGCGATACTTCACCCTGCACTACTTAACCCAAGAAAATGAGTCTCAAAGCCGGTGTCACGGTAAAATATGGATGCTCACTTAGATAATGTGCGCTTGGAAATTCTACACTTTCTCCCCCCACCCCCCCACCCCATTTCAGCCTTTACAACTGACTGCACTTTAAGATACTGTGCCGTCGTGCCCATTTTCCCCCAACCCCTTCTCCATTTCTCCCACAAACAGCCTGCTTAGATTCTGCCAAAGGTAGCTATTCGGATGTGCGATTTATCCTTTATTGCTCCATCCTGGAAGAATTCGCGCGGTTTGAGGAAATCTCCAAGCTCCTTGGGCCTTTGAACGGCAACGTTCCCCCACAGGCCTGGCGTTCGGTGAGGACGCTCCAGCCCCAAAGGCGACTCGGATCCACCATGAGCGTCACCAATGGTTATAGCGATACTTTGATTTTTGATGTTGAGCCGAATATATGTTGCCTGTTCTGTGCCTCCCTCCTCCCTCCCCCCCCCCCAATTTTTATTTTTATTTTATTTTAAAGTTCTAAGTAAAACTGAGGATATAAACAGTTGGCTAAATTACAGTGGTACCTCGGTTTTCGAATGCCTCCGTTTTCGAACATTTCAGTTTTTAATGGCTCTGTTTGCCTTTAATATAAAGAAATAATCGTTTTAAAACGCAGTGTTTATTTATGAGGGCAGCAGCAAAACAAATAAGCAATGGCATTTGTTTGTTTGTTTGTTTGTTTGTTTGTTGAATTAGAAGCAGTTGCTGGCATCTGTCTGTCTCCGGAGACAATGGAAGATTGCGCCTTTGAGGGTGCGTTCAAACTGCTGGAAGACTGTAGAGACCGATATGGGAGAGACATGTTTTGTTGCAGCTGGGGCAGATGAAGGCATCCGGTTGTGCTGCTGCAGATGCACCAGGGCATTTCTTCTCTCTGCGCTCCTCCCAGCAGTCATTCCGCCTCTGGTCGCTGCTATGGATAAAAGGAGCTGACTGCCTGTCTCCAGCTCTGGGACAGGTGGGGATGCTCTTGTGAAATCTCACAGGAAGTATTGTCCCTCAAGCTCTCATGAGAGCATCCCAACCATTCCCAGAGCCGCTGTAGCGCTGGCCAAAGGCACCTCATCAAGAGAGAGACATCAAGAGAGACTTCCTTGAGGAGAAAAGCCAGGGGTTTAAAAGCTCGCTTGGGGTTTCCATCTTCTTCCCTCTGATCCTTGCTGTCTGCAGATGCTGGGGACTGAAGCTTCTGCAGGCACAGCAGACGTTCTACCACTGAGCTATGGTCCATCATCCTCGCTGGCTTATCTCCAGCATTAGTCATCAAATAGACTCATTGGGTGCTAATCAACAAAGCAGTGGCATGCAGTCAATGGACTAGGGCAGGCATGTCCAAAATCTGTTTTGGGGGCCTAATCTGGCCCCTAATCTGGCCCCTTGAAGCTCAACAACTTCAATCTGGACCTCTTTGAAAAAAGTTTGGGCACCCCTGCACTAGGGGGACTAGGCTAGTCGTCTAAACGTTCCCAGTAAATTAGAGTATGAAAGTATGAATTTCTTGTGCCTCTTTCCCTAACCCAGGAAGCTTCTGCCCACCTTAGGGAGGGGGGCACAATGCTCACACACATTACACTGAGATGTCAGGATATCAGGCGTACAACATTTCCATCACCCTTGCAAGCTGGCACCTCTGGCCCTAACCGTTCCCCTGCGAAAAATTTCACTGCACGCCACTGCAACTAAGTTTTACTCATAGCAGACCTGCCAAAGTTAGCATGGCTGAGTTAGGCACATTGATCTCAACAGGTCTACCCTGAGTAAAACTGAGTTGAATATCTCCTGTTGAAATTAATGGATATGGCTAACCTAGATCCTTCCCCTCAACAGCTCCCCTTCAATGGCACCAGGTTGAAATCGGGCATGTTAAATGTGCATGAGACGCGGGGCTGCTATATTATCAAATACAGAAGGATCTTTGTCATAACTTTCATCTTTCACCCGATATTCATCTTACTTCAAGCAAACCCAACGGAATTAAGAGGCATGTCTAGTTGAGCCCATTCATTCCAGTGGACCTACTTTGGAGTATAATTTGACACAAATGCTGGAATAAAAGAAACTAACAGGTGTAGATTTTGGTGCACAGGCACCGAATCATTTGGCAGACAGTCAACCAACGCTCAGAGATTATTTGACTTTAACATTCAATAATTTGGGGGCAGGATCTGCCCTAATCTGCCTCCTCCATCACTGGAAAATGTGTGTGTGTATTTTTAAGGCAGCAAATTAACACAATGCAAATGAGAAAGAAAGGCAATGCTTTGTATTTCACTCACTCCCAACGCCACCTCTTCCTCCCCCCCCCAAAAAAACCAGGCAACCGATGTGACGAACTACAGAAATAAATTATTGACATTGTCACTTTCCCCCCTCCTTTCCCCTTTAATAAGCATCATGGGGGAAGGAGAGAGGAAAAAATCCAAGAGTCCTGTAAATGAATATTGTGGCTTTTTTTGGCTTTTTTAAAAAAAATATCACAGAAATAATTGCTAATCAAAGCATCATGCAGAGGGATCCGGCAGGGAGCACCTTGACGTCTCCGCCGCCGAATTTTCATGCGAGGCAAAGGAGTGGGAAGGAGGCAGGACATCTAATTTCCACCTTGCGATGCAGCTTCGCCTGACAAAAAAAGATTACCCAGCGGTCAAAAAAAGAAAGAAAATCAAAGTCGCGCCATCCTGCAGAGTGCCGTAACAGTGACATGTCCTAGCACGTCAAGAGAACAAGCATGGAAGCAAGTGAAAATTTGGTCTCTGGTAGGTGACAAAAGTCAATGCTTATCTCTTTTTTCTCTTCCCCGTCTCTTTCCTCTTTTTTTCTAAGTTATTTTAACAACTTGGGGTACATTTCGTGTTATTATTTTTTTCATTTCTCCCCCCCCCCCCCCGCCTTTCATTCTCGCCATGCGGTTCTCTTCACCAATCCTCCACGCAGTAGAGGGTCTTCTAGATTATTAACCTTTGCCATTCTCAAGCGTCATGTCTTTATTAGTCATGATTACAGCTGGTTATTATTGTTATTAGAGCTTCCCCCCCCAAAAAAAAAAAACTTTCTGCCTTCTGGGAAACAGGCAATTTCCCTCCCCGGCCTTCGTCTGCTACAGAACCATTGTCTGTTGCAAAGGATTCTGGGACGTTGTCAAAGGAGGCAGGCCCGGTTCGTGCCACGGATTGCTCAGGTGTGTCGTGTTACAATTCAGGGTGAGGGCAGGAATTCGATTCAGTTCACATTTAAAGGCAAAACCACTTAGTTCATACTTCCTGGGACCATATGGCGGACAAAACGCAGCAGACCTTTGAAATTCACATTCCCCCTGAATTTTTCAAAGTGGTTCCGCAGCCAAGTATTTTAAAAAGTGTTTGCTAGGGTAATGCACATATTCGTGAGAGGAACATTGCGGAAAATGGGCTTGCAAGCATCTGTACATTGAGAGCTAGTAGTGGTTAGAGTGCCGGGCTATGACCTCGGAATCCAGGGTTCGAATCCCCCACTGATCCGTGAAGCCCACTGGGTCAGTCACTCACTGTCAGCCTAACCTACCTCGCAAGGTTGTTGTGAGGGTGAAATGGGGGTGGGGGGAGAAAACCATATATACCGCCTTGAGCTCCTTGGAGGAAAAGGTGGGGTAGAAATGCAATACATAGGTAAACAGGCAGAGTTGTGTTTTTAACTTGTTTTTAACCCTTTTTATCCTTTTACTGCATGTTGTTATTCCTGTAAACCACTTTGAAATACCTTTTCTTTTTTTTTAGGATGCAGCAGCATACAAGTATTTTTTATCAATAAAGAAATGGAATGAAATGGGAACGGGAAAGGGAAAGACTTTCCGGCTGTTTTGATTTTGCCAAATCTCCCTCCCTTTCGCTCTCTCATCCTCGCAGAAATCTGCAAACCCATTTGTGCTTTAAAGTGTGTGGGGGGGAGGCAAATAAAAGATTGAAAGGTGTCCTGTGTTCACAAACTGGGCACGGTTCCGCTTTGCCCGCCCCCACCGCCCAGCAATACATATATAGAGAAAACTCTCAACTTTTGTTCCCACATGGGGAATAAGCACTTATCAGAGGATAGAGGGGGGTGTTTGGGGGGGGAGTGTTATGGCCTGCTGTGGACATCTGTATTGGCAGACCCTAATCAAGGCTCGCCCATAGGGCTGTGCCAATTGCGTTTGAAGATCCTGACAAGAATACAACGTTCCTGTTGGGATAACTACCTTCCTGTAGAGACGCAGATGGGTTGCCTGGATAGGCTGTGAATCTGAGTGACAGGTTTGGTTTGGTGGGTAATCCCTCCCCCTCCCCCATTTCCCCGAACAGATGCCTCCCCTCCCCTAAATGGACAAGTTCATAGCTTTCCCAGAAAGTTATTAGAAATAGGTTCGTTCCCTTTGGCTCCCAAATAGCTGCCCGATTCGAAACCGTTTGGGAAAACGCAAGCAGGGACTAAATCAAAAACGAAACAGGTGGGTTAGGAGACCCGGGTTCGAATCCCCACTCAGGCACGAATCTCACCAGGTGACCTTGGGACAGTCACTTACTCTTGCCCTAACCTACCTCACAGGGTTGTTGTTGCGAGGATAGAATGGGGAGGAGAACTAGGCAAGGCATCCTGAGCTTCTTGGAGGAAAGGTGGGGTACAAATGTAATTGTTATTGATCATCATTCTCAGAACCATCATCAGCATCTCTGTAACGCAAATCAGTCTAGTGACTATGATTGGCAGAAACGAATCATCAATGATTACGTTTTCCGTTCCTCCCTACATCACTGCCCCCACCCAAATTGTTGTGTGTTTTCTTCGCACGGGATGGGATAGTATAACGACAACGTGCCTGAGGCTGTTTACATAATCATGTAAGTTACCTAGTTTTGCCACAGCGGAAAGTGAGGCAAATAACAAAGGTTTTTTGGGGGGCGGAAGGCGGGCTGCAGCAGAAAGGAAGCAGCGCTGCGTGCGAAGAATGCAGTGGGGGATGAAGAGTGATGCCTTCTTACATTCCTAGCTGCCAACCATTGCCTGGCAGCTCAATCCAGGGATGCCTCAATGAGCATTTTGCAGGTCTACTCCATCCCCAGGAAGGGACCTTTCCAGCGTGCATGAAAGGGTTGGGTGCAAATAGGCAAGAAATGTTTTTGGTGCAAAATGCACTGGGCAGAAGAACCAGGAACCAGCAGAATCAGGAGGGTCTCCCGTTTCCATCCGCGGAATTGTCCAATTGAGTGCTCGCTGCGATGATACCAGTCTGTTAATGGGCCATGTCTTGCTCAGACATACGCGGCCTTCTGGAGTTTTCTCGGCTGCCCAGTTGCCATCAGCATCATGAGGAGAGCCCACGCGGAAATGAGAAATGGTGTAAGAAATCTCCGCTGAGCCCAGTTTTCTTACCCACCATCCTCTTTTGGCAAAGACCCAGCACTAGAAAAAAAAGCTCGAGGATGAAACAAGGAGCCGTGCAGTTTGGGAGAAATCTCTGCATCACGTGATTAGATGCATGATTACATCCAAGGAGCATCCTGGAGAGGAGGGCAATATAGGCATCAATGCTCATGTAAGACATCCGTGGAAGATGTAAAGTAGGAAGGGACCCCTCCAAGGGTCATCTAGTCCAACCCCTTGCAATGCAGGGAAATTCAGACCTCTTTTATTTGTATTTTTAGTGTATGGCTTATGCAGGGCAAGGGTGGGAAGCATCAGGCCCTGGGGGCAAATGCAGTCCTCCAGGTCTCTCTATTGGGCCCTTGGGACTCACCCCAGGCCACCCCCGAGGGGTCCTTAGGCCATGCCCATGCTAGTCTGGCTTGGCACTCTCCTAGGGTGTGTTTGTCTGGCTGGAACGTGTCCCTGAACTCTGAGAATGCTTCTTGCTTGCTCACATATACCCCTCTCTATTCTCCCACCAGGCAAGCGAGGGGAATTATCAGAGTTTGGGGCACATTCCAGTAAGGCAAAAACAGCCAAGGGGTGTAGCAGGGGCAGTGAGAGGTATGGCCTGGGGGGGCCAGAGGGTGAGAGGACTGGATGTTTGGTTCCCGGGTGTCTGGTTCACCATCCTTGGTCTAACCATTTCCCCACATTGACTCTGGGGGAAAATACCCGATACCAAACCCAAGGCAAGAGTGTTGGAAGGCTTCTAGGACAGACAAAAGGAAGTACTCCTTCTTCGCACAGTTGAACCGTGGAACTCACTCCCGCAAGAGGCCACGAGGGCCACCAACTCATTGTTGTTCAGTCGTTCAGTCGTGTCCGACTCTTCGTGACCCCATGGACCAGAGCACGCCAGGCACGCCTATCCTTCACTGCCTCCCGCAGTTTGGCCAAACTCATGTTAGTCGCTTCGAGAACACTGTCCAACCATCTCATCCTCTGTCGTCCCCTTCTCATTGTGCCCTCCATCTTTCCCAACATCAGGGTCTTTTCCAGGGAGTCTTCTCTTCTCATGAGGTGGCCAAAGTACTGGAGCCTCAACTTCAGGATCTGTCCTTCTAGTGAGCACTCAGGGCTGATTTCTTTGAGAATGGATAGGTTTGATCTTCTTGCAGTCCATGGGACTCTCAAGAGTCTCCTCCAGCACCATAATTCAAAAGCATCAATTCTTGGGCGATCAGCCTTCTTTATGGTCCAGCTCTCATTTCTGTACATTACTACTGGGAAAACCATAGCTTTAACTATACGGACCTTTGTCGGCAAGGTGATGTCTTTGCTTTTTAAGATGCTGTCTAGGTTTGACATTGCCTTTCTCCCAAGAAGCAGGCATCTTTTAATTTCGGGACTGCTGTCACCATCTGCAGTGATCATGGAACCCAAGAAAGTGAAATCTCTCACTGCCTCCATTTCTTCCCCTTCTATTTGCCAGGAGGTGATGGGACCAGTGGCCATGATCTTAGTTTTTTTGATGTTGAGCTTCAGATCATATTTTGCACTCTAGATGGCTTTAAAAGAAGAGAAGGCAAATTCATGGAGGATGCCATTGATGGTTATGTGGTTATGTTCTACCTCCACTGTCAGAGGCAGGATGCACCCATCGCTTGGAACCGCAAGTGAGGAGGGTTGCTGCTGTGCTCAGGTTCTGTTTGTGGACTTCCCATGGGAGCATCTGCTTGGCCGATGGTGAGAGCAGGATACTGGACTAGAGGGGCCACTGGCCTAATCCAGCAACCCTCTTCTTCTGCCCTTAAGAATACCTAACAGACAAATATTCGGCAGGGTAACCTTGACATTCCTCCACCGCCAAAACCTGACAACTTTATCTACAGCCTTAAGCAACCCCTTGGACATCCTGGAATTATTATTTTTTAACTCCTTTTCTCCAAGCACACAAAGGGAGAAAGGCTAGAAAGGAATGAGCAAATAGGAAAGAGGACCAAAAAGAAAAAAGTAGGCTTGTTTCTGTCTACCAGAACTAATTCCTAGGCCCCGACAATGAGAGCTAGGAAGCAATAAAAGCTGGAAAGGGGAATTATTTTCACCGCCATTCTGATGGAAATGAAGCTTCACCCTTCCCAATTCCCCGCCACCCACCTGGAGCCACGCGGCACCGTCCTTTATAGATCTTGGGATCGATAGCACATCATAGCAACAAAACCGAGGCGGGTGGAGAGAGGAGGGGGAGGGCCGCAGAACGGACGAGTGTAAATTTTAACTAAATTAGTTCTTTCAGAGTTCTCCTTCCCTGCCTCATCTCTTCTTCTTCTTCTTCTTTTCTTCTTTTTTTTAGGAGGGTATGGAAAAGTCAGGCGATCAATGCAGAGAGAAAAGGGAGGAAACATCCGTCTCCCTCTGAAAGGGAAGGGGGGAAAGGTGGATATCGAAGGCCAGGACGTGTTTCCCCTTTGATCCCTACCACACACATCTTTACGCTGTTTTTTATTTTATTTCTTCCCATCTTGTTTATATGTTGAGAGAGAGGAGGGGAGGGAGGGAGAGAAATGAACCCCTCATATTATTCCTTAACAATCCGCCAAATTGCTAACAGTCACGATGGGAAGAAAAGCTTAAATTGGTGCTCGGCTGGAACGCCACTGGAATCCCGTTCCATCTAAGAAGATAAGTGTCTCCAGAGGTTAAAAAGGAGCATCAAGGTCCGGCACGGCAAAGTAAGGGGTTCTGTACGCTGAGGAATGTTCCGCTTGCCCCATGTGGGGATGCTGAGCCGTTCTCTCACCTGCCAAACTGCACCACCTTGAGCGCAAGGCCTGCAATTTAGAAGATAATCTCCTCCCCTCCTGCCTCTGCTCTTAATCTCCCCCTAACCTGACGCCCCAGATCTTGTTCTCTCTGCCCTTCCAGCTGCCACTCTCGTTTTCTCGGCCAAGCACAGCACTCCGACTAGAATAAGTTACTTCATCCTGAGGTGCCCAGTGTCCCAGCGCAGTCTTGCGCTTTAAAAAGATGGCCGCTGCCGGTAAACAAAGATGGCGGCCCCCTACAGACCAAAGACAGAAGCCATTTTGTTGCGTCTCTCCCGAAGCAATGGTCTTGTTATTGGGGTGTCTCCAAGCGAGTATTATTCACTGAAATTAAGGGAACCAAGTCCGTAACGGTGCCCATTATTTTCAATTTGTTTACTCTGGGCTAGGATTAGATAATCCCGTTGTTCCTGCTGCTGTTATGTTTGGCTCCAAACAGTGTTTTCTTTGGGGGGGGGACACAGGGGGACACATACCCCGAAATATTTTGTGAATCTTTGTACTTTTGTCCATTTACTATATTAATTTCCCCCGATTTGAACTATAAAATAGTGGGTCAAAATGAGAGTACCCCTAAACATTTTTTTTGTAAAAGCACTGGATCCAAATATTAGCCCACATGGCCTGGATCAGGTCCTTTCTTATCCGAAATCCCAAAGACCAAATCTGCCTAGCTTTCCTAGCCAATAGTCTCTGACTTATTTCTGGTGTTTGTTTTCCCTAGCATTACAAGTGTGTGTGTGTTTCTCTCCTGCTTTCTTCATTCCATTGAGAGGAAAGGGTGGGCAACCGCACGTGGCCAGTTTGCCCCTTGATAGAGTTGCCATTGCTAATGACTTAATCCCTTGTCCCGTTGCCTGCTCTTCTAATTAACTGCCACCCCATAAGAGTTGGCCGGGATGAAAGTCATCCGCAAGATAACATCTTGCCTGCTTCTCTGTGAGTTCAATTCCGCCGCCGCCCCCCACCCCGCCATCCCCTCCACGGCCTCCTCCCGTCAATTAAAGCTGCCAGCTTTAATTTGCCAATTGACGTCGCATCAGATTAACAAAGCGGGCACGTGCGCAAAGCGGGCTGAGTTAACACGACGACGCGCCGGAGGACAACAGGCTGCGAGGGGGTTTTAAAGTACGTAAACATAAGATTGAGCGCAGCCAGAGTCCTTGTTTGCACAGAAACCGGAGTAATTGCGTAATAATTCTGTCAAAGCAGGGCTGTCCTCATTTCCAGTCTCCCTGGCACTCATTCCATGGGAAACAGCACTGCAAAATGCCATAGAGAGCTGCCCCCCAAAACAAGGACCTTTCCGAACCCTTGTCATTAGCATAGAATCATAGAATTGTAGAGTTGGAAGATACCCTGAGGATCATCTAGTCTAGCCCTCTGCAATGCAGGAATATGGAATATGTAGCTGTCCCATATGGGGATCGAACCTGCAACCTTGGCATTTTCAGCAGTGCACTGTAACCAACTGCTGAGCTATCCAGATGACCATACACTGTGATTTTTCTTTCTCACCCACCTAGAAATATGCTTTGCCCCCACCCCAACCTGATTTTTTTTTTCCTGGTGCAACAACTGCAAAAACCCAAAATAGAGAATTGTCTGCTGTTTGTTTGTTTGTTTGTTTGTTTCCTCCCCTCTTTCTCCAAGGAGATCAAGGTAGCATATATGATTTCCCCCCCCTCTCCTCATTTAATCCCCACAACAAGCCAGTGAGGCAGGTTAGGCTGAGAGGGAGAATGTCTGGCCCAAGGTCACCCAAAGAGTGTTTCATGGCCAAGTGGGGATTAGGACCCTGGTCTCCCAAGTTCTAGTCTGACATGTGAATTATTCTACTGCCCTGTCTCTGTAGAAAGTCTATTTCCCTCTAAGCCCATCCCCAGATGCCTGCCCTATATCACTCCTTATTTCCTGTCCGTCCGTCCCCCACATCTGATGCTTTACAGCACATTGTTCTCTTTCTATGGAGAGAGAGAGAGATATTAGGAAGCAGTCGATAGAATGCCCTACTGGAAGGAAGCCTGTCAGCAGGATTGGTAGGGCAAACTCTCTACGTTTTGTAAGGTTGCAGAATGGAGAATCCACAACAGGAGGACAGAGGCTTCAGATTTGATTTTACACAAATCCCAAGCACTTTGCAAGTTATTTCCTGGGTGTTTGGTAAGAGATCTAAACATTGAACTTCCCTCTTCTCTTCCATGTGCCAAAGAGAGTGCTCCATTGGAACTCTTGAACCTTCCACAAATCATCCAATGAACCAACTTCTACGTGCGAGAAGAATGTGCACAGTTTTGGATCGAAATTGTGCCAGTCCCCCACCCCCACCCCAAAAAAACCACATTCCATTGCTCTCCACACAGTGGGGAGCCTGTTGTCCTCCAGATGTTAGAATCATAGAATTATAGAGTTGTAGATGACCCCACAGGGTCATCTCACCACCTTCTGAGGTCGTCCGTTCCACTGTTGAATAGCCCTTACCATCAGAAAGCTCTTCCTAATGTTTAGCTGGAACCTCCCTTCTTGTCACCTGAATCTGTTGGTTGGTTCGGATCCTCCCCTCTGGAGCAGTGTAAAGCGAGCTTGCTCCATTCTTCCTTGTGCAGCACTTTAGATATTTGAACGTGTCTATCATATCACCTCTCGGTGGTCTTCTCTTCTCCTGGCTAAGCATACCCAGCTCCCATCAGCCCCAGCCAATGTGGCCTCCAGTCAGGGTTGATGGGAGTCCAGCAACATCTGGAGGGCCAAAGGTCCCCTATGCCCGATAGTCCTTTAAAATCTGTTTGCGGTGATGGGGGGAAAGGAAATAGAATCTCAGAGGGGCCCGGAGTAAAATTGAAGTGTCCTTGTAGAAATGAGTGAGGTTTCACCCAGCAATGATGCTGTGAGGGGGGTAGGGAGGGGGGGACATTCAGCGAGGAATTAATGAGATCACAGAGAACAAAGGCAAGTAAGAGAAGGAGGGCGAGGAGGTTTTGAAAATCCCTGCTGACCATGGAAATAATAGATTGAGAAAGAAATAGAGTAGATCCCTGTGGTAAAAACTATTAGAGGCGGCGAATTATAAAACTATTAACCAGAATGTAACTCCCAATTAAAAGATGATTTAACACTGGAATCTGATGGATGAATTTTGATTAAATGGAGGGACTATTAGGAGCCCTGGGAGATGGACTTCTCACCACCACTTTGGAAAGTTAAAAGGCAGTTTGATATAAAAATTTATAAATTAAGGTTAATTACTTTAAATAACATGGCTGGAAGCAATCAAACAGAATTCGCCGTATTCTCTGGAGTTTGGGGAGGGGTGGTGGGGTGGAACACGGATATTCCCACCTTTTAATGGGATATATATATATAATTAGTCATCTCAAGAACAGGTCAGGAAGGACAAAGGTGAAAAAAGGAAGAAATGGGTGTGATGGAGAACAGACGTAGCTGCCTCAGAGTAGGTCGAATCCTTTGTCCACCTTGTCCGCGATGGTCTTGTCCTGGTTTTCCCATATGTCATTGGACTCCCATCAGCCCCAGCCGGCATGGCCAGTAATTGGAAATGATGGGATACTTATCTTCTATTTCTGTTGCGGCGCATAGGTATGCCTTTATCAAGGCCAGATTCGATGCCTTTCCTTCTAATGTCATGGGCAACAGACTCTCAAATGGCCAGATCTCATTGCTATGCGACTGTAATAGTGGTTCCGTAGAAACATTACAGCTTATACTTTTTTCCTGCCCAGCTTATTCGGCAGCGCGGTCTAGATTTCTGTCCCCCCTTCTGATAGGACAGGCTGACGGAACCCAGGAGGCTAAATTAATTCTTTTATTGAATGATGAGGAACCGAGTAGATCTCTTACAGTCGCTAGATTTTTGATAAATGTCCTATCCCAGAAAAATAGAAACGGGTCACTGCATAGTTTCGATACTTTAACTAATACTAAGTATCATTAAGAGGAAATTAAGTTATTAATCAACTCTTAAATTAAGTTTTAGCTGAACCCCTATGCTGTATATGTATTAACTAAATTGAGGTAAAATGTTGTTCTTGATGGGTTGCTTAGATTTGATATTGTTTAAATTGTAGCAGCGGCTGCCTCGTGTTTTTTTTTAAATTGTCTTATGTCGAGTTGTTTTAAATTCTATGTTTCGTTCGCTTGTCTGATTTGTTCTTGATATGGGCCAATGGCCGTAATAAATTTTACTACTACTACTGCTGCTAATGATGAGAGCTGGAGTCCAATGATCAGGACTGGCCCACCCATGAGGCAAGGTGAGGAGACTGCCTCAGGTAGCAGGATTCATAGGGGCAGCAGATTCGGCCTCCAAGGAGCTCCTTGCCTGCCGCTGCCGCCAGGGTCACAACGGTGGCTGCGGTGCAGTCCTTGGAGACTGTCTCTGCTGCCTCCTCGGCAGCCTCCCACCCCCCAGGAAGGAACTGGGGGAGGTCGCCCTCCAGAGTGCAACTTTCTCCCAATATACGCAGTGCCGTATGCAATTTTGCCCGATACACACATTTTCTGTGAAGCAGCTGTCCCTACTGCAATACCATTTTGCATGTTATTTTCACTAATTTGCTGCATTTTGATGCACACTTTGCTCTAATATAATGCATCTTTGTACACGTTACTTGGCTGGGGAACTGCGTTGAGAAAATTCAGAGGAGGGCGAATTTCAAAGGGTGGTTGTGTTTCGGTTCAGGGTTTCGGTATCAGAAAGGGCGGGTTCGGTTCCCCATGAAATGCGAGCTGCACCCAGCTCCATCGCTTATAAAGGTTACTCCATGCCAGCATTGCACCAAGACAAGGGAAAGAGCACAGGATGCGCCATGGATCGTTAAAGCAGGAACGGACGGAAGGTAAATGCGGATCTGTTGGTGCAGATCTTGATGGTGGGAAGGAGATCTGCATTGGTTTTTGGCTCCCAGCTGCTTAATAATGGCAAGTAATAAATTCCCCCCACGCCCGCAAATGACACACACACACACACACACACACACGTGCTAAGCCGTATATAAATGCTCTTAAGTAAACAAATAAGATACCCAAAAGTGGGTTTTGGTGTGGAAGGATTGTGACCTCAGTTAAGTTCTGCTTCTCAAGCCACATCCCAAGGAAGGTGCAAAAGTCTCTTCTTCCTGGGGGGTGTAGGTCTTGGGTTTTCTAGTGAAAAAGAAAAGGAAGGAGGCACCCAGAATCCTGAAAACAGTCCACCCCTGCTTTTAATTTACTTATTTCATGAATTTTATAATTCACTTGGTTGTATTAAAAACAACAACCTCAAAGCTGAATTGCAACTAATTACCAAACTTAAAACCACGGAGAGACCTGGTCTGAACAGAGACATTGGATTCTTATCTCATTATACATGACAAAGCTATCTTTAGCCATCTCACCCCTTGCTTTTTCCTGTAGACCAATTGCAGTCGTTAACAGGTTTTCCACCCCTATCAGCTAATCCCCCATTCCCACCACCCTTCTGAGTAAAACCCCTCCCCACTCTCTCACTATATATATAAGGGTCTGGTGACTTCTGTTTCAGTGTATCTGAAGAAGTGTGCATGCACACGAAAGCTCATGCCAAGAACAAACTTAGTTGGTCTCTAAGGTGCTACTGGAAGGAATTTTTTATTTTGTTTTAACCTCAAAAGCAGTTTACAAAAAAGATAAAGCAATAAAATTTTCACTAAAAACAATTAACAACAATAATATACGCCATTTTTTTAAAAAAAAAATACGCAATTTTTTTAAAAACAATCAAAAAAGCAACGACAACAGCAACAGAAATAAAACTTGGATCGGCATTCTAAATATCAGGGTAGGGTTGTCTCAACAAAAATGTTTTTAGCAGGTAGTGGAAAGGGTACAGTGAAGGCAACCACTGCCTAATTTCAAGAGGCAGGGAGTTCCAAAGTGGAGGTGCTGCCACACTAAAAGTTTGTAGCTTATTCCTGATCTTAACCTTTCCCCGAGTATTTTAAATACTTGTTTTTAACCATTTTTACTGAACATTTTGCTGCTTTATTCTCTTTGCAAACAGCTTTGAGCTTATATTTCTTTACAGTCAAGCAGTCCCTAAATTTCAGAAGATCAGCATGAAAGGTTTTGCAAAGCGGACCCCTCCCCTCCTCCTTTCAGCTCCCCGCTTCTCATTCCATCCCCCAACATTTATATCCCGCTCGATTGCAACGAAACCTCAATGTCCTTGACAAAAAAATGAGCAGCAAAACAATCAATATATGTTTTTAGTTTAGAAATTATTTATTGTAACTGCTGAGTGGATTTCTGTTTAACTTTTATATGTTGTTTCTGTTGTTTAAAACTATTCTAATGATTGTTGAATGTTACTTTTTGATATAGGTTACCTACTTTAAAGTTTTGTTTTATTATCACATTTTTGTACTGCATTAGATTTTTATGAGATGTACATTTTTCGCTTCTTCAGCTTGTAAACCGCCTTGAGTATTGTAAGACAGAAAGACGGTATACAAATTTAAAAAATGATGGTGGTGACTTTAGAAACGCAACGTAAAATGCTTAGAATATTCCAAAGATAACTTAAATCAATGCTAAGATATAGAATAAAAATAAAAATGACAGATCATAACACATGCCAACATTCTCCATCTCTAGATAGGCTTGCCTAAACAAAAAACGCTTTTAGCAGGTGCTGGAAAAAGTCCAGTGAGACTATTGTCACGGCGTAGCTATTGATCGTTTCCTCAAACCTCTGCAACACCCCTTTTTAAAAAATAAAAAATAAAATACATGGGAGTATGCCTGACCATCTCTTGCATATACCACTTTAAGCATGGCCACGGGGTGGATTGATAGCTTGACGATTCCGGCTGTGTCGATCCCACCCTGGACCTCGTTTGTCTCCTTCCCATCGGAGCTCCCTGCATAACTGAACCCCCTGAATTCTGCAACACACACACACACCCTTTCTGGTGCCGGGAAGCGATAGCTCTCAGCCTTCTCCCTCTGCGTCCCCCCCCCCTCAAATCCCCGCAATATCAGACATGTCACGGTGAAGAATTTCCAACCTTGACTCCTTGAGATGCCCTAATTACAGGACATATTTTTGGCACTGCGCCTTTATCCCTCTCCGCGCCGGCCCCCTGACCCGGGCGCTTCCTCTGCCGCGCCTGTGTTAACAAGGTTGTCCTCTCCTGAGCTTCCTCTCTCTGATTTGTAACTCGGAATTACCATATCTGGCTCTCACTCGCTGACAACCGTCACTTTAAATAGACCTTTTAAAGTTAATACGATGGGCATTTGAAAGGGCCGTATTACTTTCCAGTGATGTCAAATGAGCTATTTGAGGAGCCAGAGAGAGAGCCCTCATATTGTCCCTTGCACACACACACACACACACATGCACACACCTCTGCCCACCCGGAAAAGGTGAGGGGGAGATAATTTTATCTCCCGCTTAATTGATGAACAAGAATCGCCCTGGACAAATCTGTCACGAGAAAAGAAGAACCAGATTTTCTTGTGTCTTTTTTAATGAACACAATTGTTCATTTAAATGGGCTTTTGGGGGGAGGGCATTTTTCAGCACTCATTGAAAAGAAAAGTTTGCTTGTTTGTTGATGTCCCCACTAAATGTTTAAACCAGTATCATACCACTTTGTGCAGTCATGGTTTCCCACCAAAAAAACAACAAGCTTGGGGGTGTTTGGTGCTGAGAGATGTCAGGAAGTCCTTATTTCCCTCACGGAACTGCAATTTTCAGGGTGGTTTAACGCTCCATTCCTCCTCTCAGGAGCTTTGGGAAGTGTAGCTTTTTTCAGGGGAATCGAGGCCTCCAAACAATTTTCAGCACCCTTAACAAAACTAAACACTTCCCATGATGCTTTGGGGGCAGCCATGACTGCTTAAAGTGGTATGATAAATCTGCTGTAAATCTATAGTGCAGATGGGACCTAAATTGGCCTACCTCTCAATTGGCCCCAGTGACATCATCACACAACCCAATCTGATTGCCATCATGACATTATTTCATGTGGTGTAGTGGTTAAGAGAGGTAGACTCGAAATCTGGTGAACTGGGTTCGCATCCCCGCTCCTCCACATGCAGCTGCTGGGTGACCTTGGGCTAGTCACACTTCTCTGAAGTCTCTCAGCCCCACTCACCTCACAGAGTGTTTGTTGTGGGGGAGGAAGGGAAAGGAGAATGTTAGCCGCTTTGAGACACCTTTGGGTAGTGATAAAGCGGGATTTCAAATCCAAACTCCTCTTCTTCTTCTTCTTCTTCTTCTTCTTCTTCTTCTTCTTCTTCTTCTTCTTCTTCCTCTTCTTCCTCTTCCTCTTCTGCTACAAGATAGCTGATTGGTTGGGATGATGTGACTGATCCTGAAATGAGGGAGCAGCAGGAGTCGGAGGGAGAATACAAGGAAAGAAACAACAGTCAAGGATAGCAATGGTTCTGGAAAAAAACGGGTTTGGGGAGAAGGTGTATATTCACAGCTTGGCTTTCTCAAGCTGAGATTTTGGACCAACCAAATGGTCCAAAAAGCTTCCTCCTCGCTCGCTCGCTCGCTCTCTTCCCTCTCCTTCTGCATGAGGCAGCTGTGAAACCTCCTCTCTGCATGTAGACTTAGAATCCAAAGCCATCTTTGTGAATATGAAGCAACTGTAAGTAGATGTGTGAATGAGACGGAACCAGTGGTGGGAATGGGTAACTCCAGGCAGCTTCACCTTCCAAACTTTTCACTCTGAGACACACACACACACACACACACACAGTATAATCCAACCGATTTTATTTAGTTGTTTAAAAACCTATCACGGCCTTCACTTATCCCCATAGACCCTTCAGCATACACAAAATATATAATGCGTTATCAAGAGCAGGCATTACCCTGCCTGCTGAGAATTATGGGGACCCTAACCTTCCAAGCTGAATTATAAGGGGATGATTTTCCATCCCAACAACTTCTCGTGTATCTCTTTGCCTCCCATAAATTATAAGCCGCGCACATATTTCTCCAACGATACATACTCATGCGCATTCATGCAGGTTTAACCATCTCTCTCCATCACCTCCTCCAAATCCAACAGTCCCGGTCCAGCTCTCCACCCTCAAATCCAAGGTTCTCCTGGATGTTTCTTCAACTAAGCACAAGAACCACAGTTCCAAAAAAAATAAAAAAATTACCAGGGGGAGTGGCTTTTTAATTTGTGGCACAATAACCTCCATTTAGGGACCCAGGTGGCACTGTGGGTTAAACCACAGAGCCTAGGGCTTGCTGATCAGAAGGTCGGCGGTTCAAATCCCTGCCACGGGGTGAGCTCCCGTTGCTCGGTCCCAGCTCCTGCCCACCTAGCAGTTCAAAAGCACGTCAAAGTGCAAGTAGATAAATAGGGAACGCTCCGGCGGGAAGGTAAACGGTGATTCCGTATGCTGCTCTGGTTTGCCAGAAGCGGCTTTGTCATGCTGGCCACATGACCTGGAAGCTGTCTGCGAACAAACGCTGGCTCCCTCAGCCTATAGAGCGAGATGAGCGCCGCAACCCCAGAGTCGGACACGACTGGACCTGATGGTCAGGGGTCCCTTTTTACCTTTTTAACCTCCATTTAGGGGTGGGGAGATGAGAGTTTGTTTTCACAAAAGGAAGGTTTTTCTGGGAGTCCCACAGAGATCTCTTCCAAAAAGAAGGAAGCAAAGGGATTTACACAGAGGTGGCAGTGCCCTTTGGGACTGGTAGGGTGGCAAGCAGGGAGGCGAACTGTAGGTGGCTCCAGAGCCAATGACAATTAGTGCCAACTCATTCTAGGTTTGTCCTTCCTTCCTGCTGAGTTCTACAAGTGTCAACACCGAGACCAAACAGAAGGAGGCTGAGAGGGAGTGTCATGGCTGGTTGTAGGTAGAAAGGTAAGCAACTGCGGGCTGACCTAGAGCAGACTGAGGTCTCTGGGGCTCAGATCCTGTTTGCTGGTTTCCCACAGGCATCTGGTTGGCCCCTGTGAGAACAGGATGCTGGACCAGATGGGCCATGAGTCTGATCCAACAGGACTGTGCTCATGTTCTCTCCAGTCTATTGGAGACTCTGTCCTGCAAGTTCTAGAAGCCCCTTTCACAATAACTTGGAGCAGGGCCTTTAGTGTGGCTGCCCCATATTGTAGAACAGCATTCCTGTTGAGATAAGACAGGCTGCCACTTACCTGGATTTTCCGAGAACAGTCAGATACTAAGACTAGGTGATACCTGGTTTTCAATACTGTGATATATCACCAACTAAACATGATATACTGATATATCACAATGTCTGAAATAAGGATGGAGCTATATTGAGGCATTGGCCGGCTTCACAGTTTTTCCTGCATTGTGATTTTTGCATAGCACATGCACACACATACATCATGATTCGATTGCCAGTCATAAATTAGGAAAACGATGTCATGATATAGACTTCAAACCAGTTTTGGACTATCGTCCAATATGTCAGACAATCAATATATTGCCCAGCCCTTTCGGATACATTTTTGTTGCATCATACTTTCCCAGCTGAATAAATGGGTCATTCTCACGAGCATCTATTTCAGAGCTTTCCGAACTGTCTGAAGTGACACATTATTGTGTCGGCTGCAGTGTGTAGGTGTGTCGCACAAACGCTCCCCACGTTCCTCCTGGGACTGGAAAGGGGGCTAGTTTAACCTCTGGTTTGCTAGTCAAACTGAATTACTGTGCCGCGGAATGATGCAAAATGAATTGCTACGTCGCAAAATGATGCGTGTCCAGAAAGAGTGTAACCAACTTGAAAAGTTTGGAGAGCTCTGATCTTATCTGTTAAGAATTTTAAGTTTTGTTTTAAATGTATCTGTTGTCTTTGTGTTGATGTCTGCAAGCATGCCATGAAGTCTGGCAACATTAACCCTGCTACTTCGGTATCCCTTGAGCCTGGAGATAATCAGATCCTCTATTCAGAGCAATGACCAGAGGAGGAATGACCGTTGGGAGGAGTGCAGAAAAAAAAAAAATCTGTGGTGCATCTGCATCAACACAACCGGATGCCTTCATCTGCCCCAGCTGCAACAAAACATGTTTTTCCTATATTGGTCTCTACAGCCACAGCAGGTGGTGTAACTCTCTAACGTTTTGACTTCACCACCGAAGGCGCAGCCATATCCGTTGTCTCCAGAGGCAGGCAGATGCCAACGACAACGACAAAAACTGGCTTTAATTATGTGGTGCGTAAATGCCTTGAGACGTTTTAGAAAGGTCAACCATAACAATACCACTCATAATAAATAGGAAAGGATTCTTCAACAACAACAACGCCTTTCCAAAGAATAAGCCTGCGGCCTATGGAATATACAGTCACAACTCAACGGTCCTGTGTGATTTCACCTCGCTGAGGAGCAGATGCTGTGTAAGAAATAAAGCAGGGGGCAGAATTGTGAGGCCGAAGGAGCGCAAAACAGACTGGCTTGTTTCCACCACACAACTTGTACCCACCCACCCACCCCCATCCCAAAACCACGCCACAGCACAGCACATCTCACCCCCATATCACAGCCTCCTTTTTCCTGATGGATGCAAATGGTTCCTGGGTCTGAAAATGACAAGATGTAACGTGGTGTGTGTGTGTGTGTGTGTGTGTGTGTGTGTGTGTGTGTCCTGAAACATGATGAGGGAGAGAGAGAGAGAGAGAGGGAGGCAGGGCCAGCCATTCAGTTACATGATCTAAATTCTAATCAAACATCATTTAAAGCATGTTTTATTTCTGCCTCTGGAGAGAGAGTTCCTCCAGAGCCCTCGCCATGGCAACCGGTGTCTCATTTCAGAAGTGTCATGGCACATTATCGTCCTGGTGGCTCAGGCGGGCCCCGGCTGACAAGTCCTCTCCATGCCCCTCGTGACGAGGAACATTCCGGGCTTCTGCTGTTTATTTTCGGTGTCAGGCGGGCCAGCGGCAGATTGAAAGGGAACCCTCGTGCCCCCCTCGCTCTCTCCCTCGTACACTCACGCACGTGTACGCACACCCCCGACGGGCGATAAGAGATAATTGGAGGAGATATTTGCCTACACTCGCATACGCAATTTGCTAGGTTGATGAGGCCTCTGCTTCGGAAAAAGGCCAGACATTCTCCACAACAGGAAAACATAATCCTTGGTTTTGGTTTTTAAAAAAAGAAAGAAAGAACAAGGTTTCTCATTTTTCAACATCATTGAATTCCATGGGCTCTAACCAACTCAGTTCCCCAGAAAGAAATAAAAATAAATTATGTGGGGGTGAGCCCAGAAGGGGCAAAGCATATTTTTAGATGGGTGAATTGCGTTTCCCCCGTGTTAAGATCTCCAAAAGAAAATTAATGGTATGTATGTTAATGGCAGTGAGAGATTTTACTTTCTTGGGCTCCATGATCACTGCAGATGGTGACAGCAGTCACGAAATTAGAAGACGGCTGCTTCTTGGGAGAAAAGCAATGACAAACCTAGACAGCATCTTAAAAAGCAGAGACATCACCTTGCCGACAAAGGTCCGTATAGTTAAAGCTATGGTTTTCCCAGTAGTAATGTATGGAAGTGAGAGCTGGACCATAAAGAAGACTGATCGTCAAAGAATTGATGCTTTTGAATTATGGTGCTGGAGGAGACTCGAGAGAGTCCCATGGACTACAAAAAGATCAAACTTATCCATCCTTAAAGAAATCAGCCCTGAGTTCTCACTGGAAGGGCAGGTCCTGAAGTTCAGGCTCCAATACTTTGGCCACCTCATGAGAAGACAAGACTCCCTAGAAAAGACCCTGATGTTGGGGAAGATGGAGGGCACAAGGAGAAGGGGACGACAGAGGATGAGATGGTTGGACAGTGTTCTCGAAGCTACTAACATGAGTCTAGCCAAACTGCGAGAGGCAGTGGAGGATAGGGGTGCCTGGCATGCTCTGGTCCATGGGGTCACGAAGAGTCAGACACGACTGAATGACTGAACAACAACAATGTTAATGACAAGAGTCCAACAATGGGGCAGGGCAAGTCCCTTGTTTGCGGAGGGTGTTTGCTACCCCTGCCCTCCCTCAAGCACTGCCCATGAAGTTTTGCTCAGAGCAAACCCATTGAAGTGACTGGACCTACGTTCCTCGTGTCTGTTCATTGCAGTTGGATGGGATTCAACCCGACGCTAAGGGGATCGTACCCCTTGGCAGTAGTGTTTCTATTCCTTGACTGTAAGCTTCTCCACCCTCCTCACACCACTGCGCCATTCTGAGGAGATCTCTGACCCTCCAGAATGGATTTGGGGGAGCCATGGGAGGGCCTGTGGGGAAGTCCCTTTGCACTAGTGGGAGTCCTTACACTGCCTTACACTAGTGGAAGCCGGGTACTTGAATGCGGTACTCTAAATAGGAATAATGTCGGCTGCAACCCCTGTTTAAGGGATAGCCAATGTGATGCCTTCCAGGTGAAGAAGAAGAGTTTAGATTTGATATCCCGCTTTATCACTTCCCGAAGGAGTCTCAAAGCGGCTCACATTCTCCTTTCCCTTCCTCCCCCACAACAAACACTCTGTGAGGTGAGTGGGGCTGAGAGACTTCAAAGAAGTGTGACTAGTCCAAGGTCACCCAGCAGCTGCATGTGGAGGAGCAGAGACGCGAACCCGGTTCACCAGATTACGAGTCTACCGCTCTTAACCACTACACCACACTGGTCTCACCAAGAGTGGACTTGATTCTTTAGTGTTACCAATAGACTTTCCTCTTTTTTGACCTCATGTCAGCAGTAATAAGTTTTAAGTCTCTTTATTCTTTCAAACTGCTGTCTTAACAGACTGACAAATTTATTTCCGCACTCCCCTGCAATATCTATCTATCTATACACACACACACACACACACACACACACACACACACACACCAAACTCCACCACTAGGAACACAGCAGTGCACACAGATTCATGGACAAGTGGAAGATGCACAACAGACAGATCTCTGCTCTCAAAGATATTACAGTTTCAAACTGACAGGGAAGTGTGAAAGGATGGGGAGAGACAGGCAATAACGAACAGAAGCGAGGGAATGTAGTCACAGGCACTAAATCTTAGTTGCAGTCAGAGACGTGGGTTATGGGGTTAAGCCAAAGGCCTCACAGAATATGCCGAATTTGGGGAGGGAATTAAGGGGAACACCAGGTCTGCATTCAAGGTGGGACCTCAATGTACAGGAATAGCAAGCAAAAGACCTTCAGATCCTTCAAGTAGGGAAGTGAGATCAGCGGCATATTAGAGCAGAGCTTTTGTTTAAGAGCCAAAGTTCATCTGCATTGCATGCAGGAGGTCCCTGGTTCAATTCCCAATGGCCTCTCCAGGTAAGTTGGGAGGTATCCCCGGTCCAGTACCCTGGAGAGCCTCTGCCAGTCAGTACTGAGCTTGATGGACCAGTGGTCTGGCTCAATGAGAGACCGTCTCCTATGACCTTTTGCGATGGTGGCTTCAAATACCTGTTACAGGTAGGTAGCCATGTTGGTCTGCCATAGTCGAAACAAAATAAATAATAATAATAATAAATTTCCTTCCAGTAGCACCTTAGAGACCAACTAAGTTTGTTCTTGGTATGAGCTTTCGTGTGCATGCACACTTCTTCAGATACACTGAAACAGAAGTCACCAGACCCTTATATATAGTGAGAGAGTGAGGAGGGGTATTACTCAGAAGGGTGGTGGGAATGGGTGATAAGTGGATTGTAGAGGGTTCTTAATTCTAAGACCCTTAGGTATAATGTCCAGGTTCTTTCATTTAGTCAGAAAGAAGATGTCGGTCTGTACATGTGCAAGTTTCTTGGTGAGGTTGGTGGACTTCCACTTCATGCGGCTCAATGTGGTGCCTTCCATAGTTCCAGTTACAGGTGGGTAGCTGTGTTGGTCTGCCATAGTCAAAACAAAATAAAATAATAATTTAAAAAATTGACCTCGGAGGATTATTATTATTATTATTATTATTATTATTATTACTATTATTATTTCTGTACTGCTTGATGTACAAAATCCCTAAGCCGTTTACTTAAAACACAAGAAGAGCATTAAAAGAAAAAGGAAAAATCTTTATAAAACAGTATTAGAATACAAAGAAATGCAGCAGTTAAAAAAAAATACCAGAGTATCTGTCAATAAAACATTCAATTAAACATCAATCAATAATAAAACATTGTGATGTTATCTTGTCCACTGTGTGATCTATTTGTGGATTGATTGCATGGGTGATTCTTTAGGATGGCTCATGCAATCCATCCACAATGGAGGAAGAGGCAGTTTTGAGAGAGGCTGTTTTGAGAGAGGCTACCAGAGCAGAACTACCTAGGGGCAGCGATGGATCAATTAAAAGTAAATCTATGTAATTTTGCTGGGGAACTGTCTACCCCACCCAAATTTCTAGTTCCTGCTAATTGGCGGGCGGTTTCTAAAATGTGTTGCTGTTTTAGGCTGCATTCAGGCAGCGCTTTCTTCCTGAGTGCCTACTTTGGAGTGGTGCTAGGCACCCATCCTCAGTGGCTGACTCTGGTTGTTGTTGTTGTTGTTGTTTTTATATCCCACCACAGGGATGTGGGTGGTGCTGTGGTCTAAACCACTGAGCCTCTTGGGCTTGCCGATCAGAAGGTCGGCGGTTCGAAACCCCGTGACAGGGTGAGCTTCCGTTGCTCTGTCTCAGCTTCTGCCAACCTAGCTGTTAGGGCGCCAACAAGTTGGTGTGCTGAAGTGCAGCAGTCAGTCAGATAAGCCAAGGTCGAACAGTCCGGGTCAGAAGCCAGCTGAAGTCAGGTATCAGTATGGGGTCAGGAGAAGCCGAAGTCAGAACAGTCCAAGTCAGGAACCAGCCAAGTCAGTCAGGGAAAAGCCAGGAGCCAGGAACAAGCCAAGGGTCAGGAACAAGCCGAGGGTCAGGAACAAGCCAGGAGTCAGAAACAAGCCGAGGGTCAGGAACAAGCCAGGAGTCAGGAACAAGCCAGGAGTCAGGAACAAGCCAGGAATCAGGAACAGAACGAGCAAGAGCAACCACGCACTCAGCATATCAGTTGCAGGTGCTAGTGAAGGGAGCCGCCAGCCTTTCTTAAGTAGCTGGCCTGCAACCACGTCTCTTACGAGTTGCAGCTGCCTCTAATTGTTCCCTGCGTCTCTCAGCTCTATGCTCTACAGCTGAGAAGGGAGGAGGGGAAGGGCCCTGCCTGTTTCTCTCCTCACAAGGGCCTGATTCTGGCTCGACTTCCTCCTCCTCCTGTTCTGGTCTTTCCCCCTCTCCATCTGACTCTTCCTCTTCCGAGGAGTGCCGCCACCAGTCTTCTCCAGGTACGAACTCCTCCATTTCCCCAGGTTCTTCCGTGGGTGCAGCCTCACCAGGGGGGGGGGGCTTGCCACCACTCCTCATCTGGCTCAACCCTGACACTATCAATTCGAAAGCACACCAGTGCAAGTAGATAAATAGGTACCACTGAGGCAGGAAGGTAAACGGTGTTTCCGTGCGCTGCTTTGGTTTCTGTCACGGTGTTCCGTTGCACCAGAAGCGGTTTAGTCATGCTGGCCACATGAGCCGGAAAGCTGTCTGTGGACAAACACCAGCTCCCTCGGCCTGGAAGCGAGATGAGTGCCGTAACCCCATAGTCGCCTTTGACTGGACTTAACCGTCCAGAGGTCATTTACCTTTACCTTATATCCCACCATTCTCCCTGACAGAGACTCAAGGCAGCTTACAGCTAAAACAGAAACAGCTAAACATGCAGTGGGGTGGGGGGGGGAAGCATCATTGAAAAACAATTAAACATTATTTTTATTTATTACTTTAATAACCTTTATCTTCCAAGGAGCTCAAGGTGGTTTAACTGGAAATGCCAGCGACTGAACTTAGGAGAACCTCAGCAGGCAAATGCCTTCCACATTTCCCCATGAATGCCATCGCTGCCTACTTGATTCTAGGAGGAAGCAACGATCTTCTGTCCCATGGTGCAGTTGAGCGTCTCTGATGTTGGAAAGTAATGGCACTCGGAAGAATCATGTGGCAGTTTCCATTTAACACACACACACACGTGCCCTGACCCCAGTAGTCTTTTGGAAACATTTCAGAGAAGATGCTCCTTTAAAATAAAATAAAAAGTCCAATAACTCATTTGACTTAAACCTATGCCTGTATTCTTGCAGCCACGCTAACTCCATTTATGGGAGTCCATTTATTCTAACTATTTTCCAGTAATTGCCCTGCTGGAAGGGAAGAGATGGATGAGTTGGAGGCACTTGAGACCCCTTCTGCGTTCCTTCCAAGATGCAGTAATGCATCAGATAAGGAAGATCAGCATTCTGGAGGTGATGGGACCAGGAAGCATCCGAAGTAGAAACAGGTAACTCAAGTCCTGTGCCTGCCCTTGGCATCCCTAGGCAGTTGACAGGGGCCTCAGCAGGGCACCTCCGTGCCGATTCCTTCCCCAACGCAGAGACTGAACACTTCCCACGTAAGACTCGGAACGTCTCTGTTACGTTAGTCACTCTTGCGTTAGTCACTGTGACGCGGAGACGGATATCGTTACAATACATTGCACTCCAAACTTAAAATAGACCCATTGGAACCTGTGCATTCCAGTTAAGACATGGGTATGGATTTCTTTTTCCAGTATTTATTAGCTTTTTTCAAAACATCAACAAAACACATACAATAAACCAATACAACTACAAACACACCACAAATACCAAAACAATAACTATACAAAATACAAAAATGAAAAAAAACAAATTAATTGTTAAAAACTACTTCTTTCCTTAACATTGTTACTAGACTTCCTCACGTCTGCCCTTCCTGCGTTCATTGTCCTTCATCTTTAGTAATTCCTTTACATTATACCAACCACATTTTCCTAAAAAAAACTTATCCATTTCTTAAATTATTTTCTTAATTCATTATTCACATTTCATTAACACTTTAACATAATTCTAAATCTGCAGTCTAACATTTCTTCCAAGTTCTTCCTACATTTCAATCTTACTATATTTTTTTTCAAATACATTTTAAATTTCTTCCATTCTTCTCCCACTGCGTCGTCCCTCTGGTCACGGAGTTTCCCGGTCATCTCAGCAAGTTCCATATAGTCCATCATTTTCATCTGCCAGACATGGGTATGGATTTCAATGGGTCTGCTCAAGTTTAAATCCACCCATAACAGGGGTAGTCTATGTGATGCTCTCCGTGAGGCTACAGTTCCCATGATCCCTTGCGAGGATAGCCTATGAACCAAGGAATCATGGGAGCTGGAGTCCAGCAATATCGGGAGGGCACCTGGCTGGATACTCTTGGCAGGTTCTGCCATTTACCATATTTCCCACCATTCACTTGGTGGAATATTTTGAGCGGTTGGACTGGCGACATGCCAGCTGGTTGGCGGCAACTGTCTGCGAATAGGTCCCTTCCCTGCGCTGGGAGAAAATAAAACAGCTCCTTAAACGGAGGCGTCCTGCCGGCGTGGGCCATGCAAACAAGCTCCCCTCTCCTTTTTATATCCTCTCGCATATACAACAAGCACCATTGTTCCCTTTGGTGCTTTAAAGCAAAAAGTATATAAAACCAGTAAACGGCATAACTGCCAGCCGTCCTCCTCTGAAATGTCTGATATAAAATAGACAACTGTGTATCGCTGCTCTCCTCTCCCGAGGCCGTACATCCTTGAAGTTAAGCATGTCGTTTAGTGAGCGGGGTTGCTGGATCCGGCCCGAGACCTCAGCGCCAGGGGGGGATTATTCCCTGCTTATGGAGAGAGCCCACCTTCACACATTTGGAGGCTCCCAGAGTTTTCTCCCCTGGCTTGGAACGAGGAAAGCTTTCCCTAGAAAGGAGATTAACAGAAGAAAGGTTTTACAAAGCACCCGGTTGGGTCAGACCAACGTCCTTCCTTCCCACGGAGGCCCATCGGACAGACTAATAAAATTGTAGAGTTGGAAGCGACCCCCAAGGGTCATCTAGTCCCAACCCTCTGCAATGCAGGAATCTTTTGCCCAACATGAAGCTCGAACCCATGCCCGTGAGATTAAGGGTCTCCTGTTTGGCTAATGGAGCTATCCAGCTCTGAGATGCCTCAGAGTAGTTCACAAACGGGGCGTGAAACCAACAGCCCCGCCCCTTCTGTTGCCGCACTCCACTAACTGGTACTCAAAAGTATGCAGCAGGGGTAATGGATGTGGTGCCCCCGCTCAAGGCATTGTCGGAATACAACTCCAGTGCTGTCAAGTATCCCGTTTTCCCCGGGATTCTCCCTTATTTCAAGCAGTTTCCCGCTGCTCTCCCTTATTTTTTATTTCCCTTAAATTTCCCGTTTTTAATGGAAGCAGCTCCTCCCCTGCTGGCCAGGGACTGGGTGGGAAGACCTCGCCTACTTGGAGAGAAAAGCCTCAGCCCTCAAAGCAAGTGGGAGCCGTTTCCCGTGCTTACAGGGGGGTGTATTCCTCCCCCTGCACCAGCCCCTATCCGTTGCTGCCGAGCCCCTCAGCTGGCCAATAGGGTTAGCTGGCGGGCAGAGCCTGGCTGCCTTTGAGCAGCTGCTGCTTCCTGTCCTGTTTTGATGGGATCAGACAAGAAGACGATGGGGCTCCATCGCACGGAGCACATGGCTGCCCTCCTCTTTGCTCCGCTCCGAGCCTGAGCCCGAGCCCGCTTGGAGTTTACATTGCTGCTCCGCCCACTTTTGCTTCTGGCACCGCCCACCACTGACATGTGATTGTCCCCGGGATAGGTGAGGCTGCTGATCCCTTATTTTCAAATCCGAAACTTGACAGCTATGTACAACTCCCATCATCCTTAACCATTGGCTATGTTTTTTCTGGAGCTGATGGAAGTTGTAGTCTAACAATGACTGGAGGGCACCAAGTTAGCTGATCCTGGTGCATAGAAAATCCACATAATTAAAGATAAGAAGAGCCCACTGGATCAAGCCAATGGCCTACCTAGTCCGGCATCCTGTTGTCGCATTGGCCAACAAGGTGCCCCAATGGGAAGTTCATAAGCAGGTTTAGGACACAAGAGCACCCTCCAGCACCTGGTATTCAGAAGCATTGCAGCCTCCAACTGTGAAGGCAGAAAATGGTCACCATCCATGAATTTGTCCAATCCCCTTTCAAAGCCATCAAGGTTGGTGGCCCTCGCTGCCACCAACCTGCGGCAGCGAGTTCCCTGGGTTAACTCTGCACCTGTGCAAAGAGTCCTTTCTTTCCTCTGTCCCGACACTTCCCAAAAGCAGATGCTCTGTGACTGAGCCCACAGCCCTTCCCCAGCTGAAGGGAAGGATGCGCCGCGAAAAATCCTGTGCTCCTCCGTCTCCATCACTGCCTGCGACTTGTCGCTGCTCAGACAGCCAGGTGGAAATTGATTACATCTCACCTTTCGCGAAAACAGAGGCAAGCCGTGCCAACAGCCGCCCGTCTCGAGCCGCTCCTCGCGGTGTAGGCAGCTCCGACGCCTATCAATACGTGTCAGGGCCTCCTTCGCCTGTTGTGCTAGGAAAGGGCCCGGCTTGTCACGAAAGCTCGGCCGAACTGCGAGATGCAGTTTTGCACAAAGTAATGTGCAACTCCGTTCAGGCAGCTTGTTTGCCATCTTCCACCTGAAATGTATTGGGCCCCGTGACCAGGAGGCAACATCCTACGAGGTTGATATGGGCAGCTACAGAACATGCCGGCGGTTTCGTGGGCCTGGTATTAAGCCTTTGGGTCCTCAGTCTATGTGGCTTCCTTCAGCTCGAGTCTGGCTGGTAGGTCTAGTCCACTGATGGTTCATGGTCCCTGCTGGCTGCTTCCAGGATTGGAGGAGGGGGTGTTGGTCCCTCTCCTATGTCTCCCCTCTGTTGCTTCCCTGAGCCCTAGTGATTTTGTTGGTGATGGGTGCAAGGAACCAGCAGCCGTGGGTGCCCCCACGAGTGCTGATGCAGAGTCATCACTGTAATTCCCTTGAATGCATACTGTCCGGGACCGTGCTGAGGAGGGCTGCGCTGAGGAAGAATGGTGGGAGCCACCCCCTCCTCCTGGCCCTGTTCCTGAATCTTCCCAGGAGCAGGATGACAGTATAGATTTGGAACAGTGGTTTGCAGAGGGGCCTAGTTCAGAAGGCAGAAGCTGGGGAGATACTGGATTGGGAAAAGCTAGCAGAAGAAACGCTAGAAGAGGGAGAGTTAACAGATTCACAGTCTCTGGACAGCATCCACCCACCTTCTCCAAAGACACAGAGAGCCCTGAAAGTGTCAGAATGGAAAACACAGAGGCTACAAACTCAGATTAGAAGTGATGTAGATTAATAGGGATGCAGCGGGGTGACCTTAACTGGGAGCACCGCCATTCTGGTTCTGCTTTCTTTTGTCCTTCACTGTGTTTATTAAAGAAACTAATTGGTAAGAATTCCCTTTTTTTAATCTGCTCATTTATGGCCACAGGGGAAGGAAGCAGATTCCCCAAAGCCTGACACATACCCTCCAATTGTCCCGATTTTCCAGGGACTGTCCCAGAATTATCAAAGCCACCCCAGCTTCTGATTTGATCTTGGAATGTCCCTATTTCCCCTACCAGTACCACTGCTGCCAAGCTCAGGGAGGAGGGTGAGCAGGCACTTGTCCTGAGCAATGATGGTGGTTGCAACTGCAGGGGAGCATCCCACTCCCTCTCCATGACCGCTGCTTACGGCCTCCTCCCTTGGGCAGCTCATAGCAGCTGCTGGAGAGCGGGCAAGAAAGAGGAGATGCTGCTGTCGCCATGGCCCAGCCCCATATAACATGCCAGCTCTGGGAGGCAGGCAGAGGGCAGGACCTCCCTGGGCAGGAAGAAGAGTTTGGATTTGATATCCCGCTTTATCACTACCCGAAAGGAGTCTCAAAGCGGCTAACATTCTCCTTTCCCTTCCTCCCCCACAACAAGCACTCTGTGAGGTGAGTGGGGCTGAGAGACTTCAAAGAAGTGTGACTAGCCCAAGGTCACCCAGCAGCTTCATGTGGAGGAGCAGAGACGCGAACCCGGTTCACCAGATTACAAGTCCACCGCTCTTAACCACTACACCACACTGGCTCTGTTAGAAAGGGGGAGCGGAGCAGAGTGCAAGGAGTCTTGATTTTGTTATTATTAAAAAATGCCTTGTGAATCCCCGTATAATCTTGCCCCGTTCTTGCCCCGTGTGTGTTTCTTTTTGTAAATCTACCAAAGTATAAAGTAAAGTAGAATTGGGATTAAGGGCACTCACCCTCCTTCTGATAGGAATGCTCTGCAGGGTGCAGGCGAGAGAGAAATCGGGGCGAGGGTTGAGGAGGGTGAGTTGAATGGGGGTGAGGGATGTCTCTGTTTTCATCTGAGGTATGTTGTTTAGGGTATGACAGTGTCCCAGAAGACCCGCAGCAGAGCCTCATTCTGGAGCATCATGGGAAATTCAAACAGTGGCTGACTTAAATTTCCCACAATGCCCCAGAGTGATGCCACCTTGCTGGAGTGGGTGGGGAGGGTTCACTCTGGGGCGTTTTAGGAAATGATATTTTGTTTGTTTGTTTTTCGTTCGTTCGTTTCGTTGTGAAGCAGTTTACAAAGTGAAAAAAACAATATAATATTATTGATTAAAAACAACGATTTAAAACATTAAGACAAATCTTAATCAGCAATGACCCCCCCCCAAAAAAAAGCCAGATTAAAACACACATCAACATTCTATACGTCTTATAGGAGCAAAACTGTTTTTAGCAGGGCACCAAAGAGTACCTTGAAGGCACCTGCCTGATGTCGAGAGGCAGGGCGTCCCACTGTGCATAAGTTAGTAACATTCTGCACTTATTTCTGGCATGCAGAAGGTCCCAGGTTTGTTCCTTGGTGTCTCCAGGAAAGAGCAGATGATGGGGAAGACCTCACCCTGAGGCCCTGCAGAACCACTGTGAGTCAGAGTGGACACAGCTGGGCTAGCTCAACAAATAGTCAGAATGCTAATTTAGGAGCAAAGGGAGCCCCCTTATACAGAGTCAGACCACTGACCCATCTATCTCAGTACCACCTACCCCAACTGGCAGCAGCCTTTCAGACAGAGGACATTCCCTGGCATATCTGGAGATGCCAGGATTGGACCGGGGACCTTCTGCACTGAAAGCAGACCGCCCCCCTCGCACCAGCTCTTCCCCAAGATTGCATCCTCGTGGTCCTGAATCAAGCGCTGATTTAATTGAAAGAGGGGGAGCAGCCTTATACGGGGTCTGACTATAGGTCCATCTAGGCCAGTATTGGCTACACTGACTTGCAGCAGCTCTCCAGAGTTTCAGATAGAGAGTGTTTCCAGCACAACCTGGAGATGCTGGGGATTGGATCACTACCCCACTGAGCTCCAGCCCCATCCCCAAAGGTTTGAACCCCTCACCCCTCAGAGCCAGCGCCTGCTCTCATCGCCTTTATTAATTGGCCAGTTTGTTTATCTGTTTCATTTAATGAGGTTTGTAGCAGCCCCTAGTGGTAGACAGAAGGAAACCCTGGTGTTAGGTTGGAAACTTTTTTATATATAAAACGTTTAATTTTCTGGACATTCCGGACATTCCAAATGGAAGCTGTTTCAACATACACTTGTCACTTTTCCAGCAAGCCTTGCCTCTGTGTCTCTGAGTTTCTTCGACCCGCTCTGGACCACGCTTACTCAGGAGCAAGAGCCACAGAGCACAGCAAAAGCGGACCTCCGAGACATCTGCAGAGGCTTTGCGCTGCAAGACCGTAATCTTTAAAGGACGCCCTCGATTTAAAACCACGTTCCGTTATTTGAAAACAAAATCCCATCAAGCTTGCCAGGTTGGATGAGATGAAATAAAGCACATTTTTCAAGGGTGGTGATTAAAAGAAAAGAAAAATT
This sequence comes from Lacerta agilis, assembly GCF_009819535.1. Classification (NCBI taxonomy): domain Eukaryota; kingdom Metazoa; phylum Chordata; class Lepidosauria; order Squamata; family Lacertidae; genus Lacerta; species Lacerta agilis. The sequence goes on from NC_046326.1 coordinate 37,828,346, forward strand.
GAAAGGTGGGTGTGAGACATTACCGAGATTGTCATTTGTCCTTCTGTTTCCGATGTTCAGGGCTGAGTGCTGATAACTTGCCTATTTAGCCAAAATTGCACTGCCGCTGCCATGCATAAGAGGGAGGTAACAGCAGCCTCGAGGGGACCCTGAAATTTGCCTAAGGGGGAGGGGGATCCCTCAGAAAATATAGCCTAAAGATGGAGTCAAAAGCAGCCCAATAAGGGTTGGGGTGGACTGGATGACCCTCGGGTTCCCTTCCAACTCTACAATTCTATGATTCTATTAGCATGCTCAGAGGCCACAGAATGCTGACTTGTTGTTGGAGAAGGAAAATGGAAAACCAGGTGGGAGAGGAAGCAAATGAAGTCTAGAGAGCTTCCACCATGCCCTCTTCTGCTCCGATCCTGGTTTTCCAACTCGCCATACCCCTAATAGTCTGTCCTCACCTTCATTATTTTTCTTACAATCCACCCACCCTCAGTGGCGGAGGAACCCTCTCCGTCACCCGGGGTGGGACGCCAAGGGGCGGGGTGAACAGATTGTGCATGTGCGGCATCCTGTACAGAGTGCCCATGCAGGGCAGCCCATACAGTCACCGTGCGAGGGGCAGCCCATATGGACGACACAAGAGAGCGGATGCCGCACGAGCAGGACCCATACAGTGTGCGTGTGTCCTCGGCCACTCTACATCTGGGGGGAGGCAGGGGCCATCTTGTCACACACACACACACACACACCCCAGAGTGGCGCCCGGGGCGGAACGCTCCCTCCACCCCTGACTTCGTACACCCCTGCCCAGCCCTACTTTTGCAAAAGTTCCTCCAAGCCTTCCATCCATGTGTGGCTGCCTAAGGACCTAGTCCTGGAGAACTGGGTTCGTTTTTGGTATATGCGACTGAGCAAGCAATGCTCTGGACAACCTTCCAGGGTCATATTCCAGGGTGGGCGGGGCCAGCAGCAGATGTGGGTGGAGCAATGGTTGCAAATTTCGCCTTTGCACAGGCAATTCATTTCTACTCTCCATCCTCCGTCCAGACGGAGGAAGAGGCATTATCAGGGTCCAAGGACACAGTCCAGCCAGGCAAAAACAGGGCCAGTGAGGGGTGTGGCTTAAGGAGGGTTCTGAGGGGCCAACAGAGAGGTCTGGAGGGCCACAACTGGCTCCTTGTCTGAAGCTCCTCACCTCGGCTTTATTGCATGCAATATACGTTCCCCCTTTCAGAAAAGGGAAGCAGCGTTCATTCACATAAATTATATCTTTTGGCCAGCTCTCCCAGTCTTCTTTTTCCTATTTCAGCAGTCTCCTCACAGCTTTCTTCTGTCTGATTTCGTCTCCCTTTCTTGGCATGGCCGTTCCTGTATCATTCCCTCCCACCCCTCTCTTAATTAAAACCATAACTTTTTAATTATTTTCTTGCTATAAGAATGATTCACAAGCCCCCATGTCTTCCAAGCCACAGAAATCTCTTTTACACTAAAATGTCCCCTTTTTCAGATGTATATGTGTGTGTGATTCTTTTCCCACCCACCCCTTCCTTCCATGACCTCTGGCTATGCAATTTTTTTCCGTTGACTTTCATCTCTCATTTTTAAGGAGATTCCTTCCTTCCTTCCTTCCTCCTTTCCATTCCTTATTTTGCAAACATGTGCTAGACTAGACGCTCCATTTTCTGGCTCCAAACCCAGTAAATGGAGGGCATACAACTTTTTTCCTCACTAACTCCAGCAGGAGGGTCTTCACATTAGCTTATTCAGAAATCCCATTTTTAAGACCCGGGGTTCAAAGCCCTTATGCTCACACACAGGCCTGCACACAGGGTGTGCTGAGTGTGCCCAGGCATATCCTCATATACTTTTTAATTGGGGGTTGTGGCAAGGAGGAGAGGCCACGGTGCGGCAACCAGGTTCCCTCTGGTGCCACAACCCAGAGAGGAGTGCAGGGTGGAGACAGAAGGCAGAAGGGGTGAGGAAGGGAGCAGAAAGGGAGACACAGACAGAAGGAAAAGGCTGGAGTGGGACTGGAATAGACCTGCAACTTCTGCCTGTATCTGGAAGTGGCACTGGGGTGGTTGGCTCTTCCTTTATTGCCACCAACTGGAGCCGGTCACTCCACCCCACCCCCCACTTCCAGAGACAGATACAGGCAGAAGCTGCAGATCTAGTCCAGCCTTTTTCTTCTGCCTACATCTGTCTCTGCCTTGTGGCTCATTCTCCACTGGAGAGCCAGTGTGGTGTAGTGGTTAAGAGCGGTAGACTCGTTATCTGGGGAACCGGGTTCGCGTCTCCACTCCTCCACATGCAGCTGCTGGGTGACCTTGGGCTGGTCACACTTCTCTGCAGTCTCTCAGCCCCACTCACCTCACAGAGTGTTTGTTGTGGGGGAGGAAGGGAAAGGAGAATGTTAGCCGCTTTGAGACTCCTTCGGGTAGTGAAAAGCGGGATATCAAATCCAAACTCTTCTTCTTCTTCTTCTTCCATCTGAGCTTCGCTCACCACCTTTGTTGCAAAAAGACCTGTGGGGTGAGGGACTGCTTTTGTCACCCTGCCCTTGGCCCTCCAGATCTGCCCTGCCTCTGGTCAGCTTGGCACAGGTATTTTTCTCTGCAGGGAAAAAAAATCTCCTGTTTTGGCTTCACAGCCCCTCTTCTGCCATTGTTAATTAATGAATTAAATTTCCTGGGTACACACCCCAATGAAACATGCTGCACACGTCTGTATGCACACAGGTTATCATAGGGTGCCCAGTCCAAACCGTAAACAATAAGGCCGACTAACACACACACACACATGACTCACCTGACTACTCTGCTCTTACACCAGCCATGCTGTTTCTTAAAAACCATGAATGCAACCTGTACAGTTGACCAAGGGGCAAACAGAGAGGGCTGGAAGGACTGAAATTCACCATCCTAGGTTTAAGGGCTTTAATGCTTAACGCTTTGAACTGAGCCTGGAAATGCACTGGTACGCAGCGCAAGTGGTGCAGAATTGGTGCTACCTGCCAGGATCTTCAGCCCCCATTGGCATTTAGGCAGGTGCATTTTGAACCCCTGACAAAGTTCCACCTCAAAAGGCATTATGGGGAATTCTGGGCACACAAGTGGCGCTGTGGTCTAAACCACTGAGCCTCTTGGGCTTGCCGATCAGAAGGTCGGCGATTCGAATCCCCACAACAGAGTGAGCTCCCGTTGCTGTCCCAGCTCCTGCCAGCCTAGCAGTTCGAAAGCACGCCAGTGCAAGTAGATAAATAGGTACCGCTGCGGCGGGAAGGTAAATGGCATTTCAGTGCGCTCTGGTTTCCGTCACGGTGTTCTGTTGCACCAGAAGTGGTTTAGTCATGCTGGCCACATGACCCGGAAAGCTGTGCAGACAAACGCCGGCTCCCTCGGCCTGAAAGCGAGATGAGCGCCGCAACCCCATAGTCGCCTTTGACTGGACTTAACCGTCCAGGGGTCCTTTGTTGTTGTTGTTGTTCAGTCGTTCAGTCGTGTCCGACTCTTCATGACCCCATGGACCAGAGCATGCCAGGCACCCCTATCCTCCACTGCCTCCCACAGTTTGGCCAAACTCATGTTAGTAGCTTCGAGAACACTGTCCAACCATCTCGTCCTCTGTCGTCCCCTTCTGCTTGTGCCCTCCATCTTTCCCAACATCAGGGTCCTTTCTAGGGAGTCTTCTCTTCTCATGAGGTGGCCAAAGTATTGGAGCCTCAACTTCAGGATCTGCCCTTCCAGTGAGCACTCAGGGCTGATTTCTTTAAGAATGGATAGGTTTGATCTTTTTGCAGTCCATGGGACTCTCAAGAGTCTCCCCCAGCACCATAATTCAAAAGCATCAATTCTTCGGCGATCAGCCTTCTTTATGGTCCAGCTCTCACTTCCATGCATTACTACTGGGATAGATAGATAGAACTAAAACAAAACAAAACAAAACAAAACAATGTTTTTTGGACCAATGACTGCAGTCCATGGGACTCTCAAGAGTCTCCTCCAGCAGCACCTTGTTGCTCGTAACCACTGTGTGTAATTTGGAATTCCCCATAGGTAAAGGACCCCTCCAGCACCTGAATTATGGTGCTGGAGGGGTCCTTTACCTATGGGGAAATCCAAATTACACACAGTGGTTACGAGCAACAAGGAGATCAGGGGAACACAGGCAAGTTCCTCCACCCAATCCTTGCAGTTCATCTCCCTGAAATGCAAAAGACACCCGCTCCTTGTTTTGCCGTGGCCTCCTCCCTATTCAACAGTTCAGCCCAGCACCGTCTTATAGCAGACCAGCCGAACAGCCTTCCTGCAGTCCAGAATGGGGTCTTCCAGAAGACAACTATTGTTTCAGCTTCGCCTGCCCTGCTTGCCTTTCAAACACGGTTGCACCTCCAGCCCTTCCAATACCATCTCTGCCAGGCCTACTTAAAAGGTGCTGACCCCACACATGAAAAAGTGTGTTTTGAAAAACTGCGGTCAAGCAGAGTCAAAGCCGGGACGCCGGCTCGATTGGAAAGGAAAGTGATTTAACTGGCGTACACATCTCTCTATGATCTGCCCCCCCACTACTGTTATCAATCAGCATCCCTCGTTGGCCCTCCACATAGATTTTCTTCAATCCGGCACATTAGAACTCAGTTTTCAGATGCTCAGCAGGATGCAGGAACGCCTTTTAAAAAAAAAATTAAGGGAAGGCATGAAAATGACCATTTTTTAAAGGGGCAGATAAAATATCATTCTGCGAAAATGGATTTGCTGGCAATCGTCACCAAAACTGAGCACCTATTAAATTACAGAGGCCATTATACCTCTTGGGGGGGGGGGGGGAGATATAGATATATATTCTGAAATTCTCCTCTTCCCCCCCCCCCATAATAAGACAGATCTTATTATTTTAAGTGGAGCTTAACACATACTTTTCTTCTTTATGACCAGACTCATCAAAAGACAGTGCTCAGGAACTCAACACTGTGCATTCAGCAAAGTCTGTAAAGTTCAACCAGAAAAGGCTTGCGGAACAGCTGCCTTGACTAGGCAGGACCCGGGTTCGAGTCCTGCTCACGCACCATGTACACTGGGTGTCCTTGGAGCAAGCACTCTATGCAAAACCAAGGAAGGAAAGGCAGCTTGGAGGGGGGGGATAGAACTCGAGTTAAGACATCAGCTAAAACAGCTCCTTGAGGGTACCCAGTATAAGGGTGGGAATACCAAAATGCTGGAGGCTGTGAACTGGGACACTAGTCTAAAGCCTCTGCAAACAGCACCCGATGTACATTCAAATGCAAACTGTATCAAATTTCCCCTTTGCCCCAACCCATCCAAAATTCTGCTTCATTGACTACGCAAAAGCATTTGACTGTGTCGACCACAGCAAACTATGGCAAGTTCTTCAAGAAATGGGAATGCCTGATCACCTCATCCATCTCCTGAGAAATCTCTATGTGGGACAAGAAGCTACAGTTAGAACTGGATATGGAATAACTGATTGGTTCAAAATTGGGAAAGGAGTACGATAAGGCTGTATATTGTCTCCCTGCTTATTTAATTTATATGCAGAATTCATCATGAGAAAGGCTGGACTGGATGAATCCCAAACCGGAATTAAGATTGCCGGAAAAAAATATCAACAACCTCAGATATGCTGATGATACTACCTTGATGGCAGAAAGTGAGGAGGAATTAAAGAACCTTTAAATGAGGGTGAAAGAGGAGAGTGCAAAATATGGTCTGAAGCTCAACATAAAAAAACTAAGATCATGGCCAGTGGTCCCATCACCTCCTGGAAAATAGAAGTGGAAGAAATGGAGGCAGTGAGAGATTTCACTTTCTTGGGTTACATGATCACTGCAGATGGTGACAGCAGTCACGAAATTAGAAGACGCCTGCTTCTTGGGAGGAAAGCAATGACAAACCTAGACAGCATCTTAAAAAGCAAAGACATCACCTTGCCGACAAAGGTCCGTATAGTTAAAGCTATGGTTTTCCCAGTAGTGATGTATGGAAGTGAGAGCTGGGCCATAAAGAAGGCTGATCGCTGAAGAATTGATGCTTTTGAATTATGGTGTTGGAGGAGACTCCTGAGAGTGCCATGGACTGCAAGAAGATCAAACCTATCCATTCTTAAAGAAATCAGCCCTGAGTGCTCACTGGAAGGACAGATCCTGAAGTTGAGGCTCCAGTACTTTGGCCACCTCATGAGAAGAGAAGACTCCCTGGAAAAGACCCTGGTGTTGGGAAAGATGGAGGGCACAAGGAGAAGGATGGAAAAAGACCCTGATGTTGGGAAAGATGGAGGGCACAGAGGATGAGATGGTTTGACAGTGTTCTTGAAGCTACTAACATGAGTTTGGCCAAACTGCGAGAGGCAGTGAAGGATAGGGGTGCCTGGCATGCTCTGGTCCATGGGGTCATGAAGAGTCGGACACGACTGAACGACTGAACAACAACAACATCCAAAATTCAGGCTGAGCTTTCAGAAGTTTTCTAGTGTGGCCCAAGGCAGCTGAAAAGCAACTGCAGGGGAAGCGGAAGGGGGGGAGGAGAGGGGAGGAAATTAAGAATATCACAATCACCATCAACATTATCCCACCTCCCCCCCCCTCCCCAGAGCAGGACTCAAGGCGGCTTACACAAATAAAAACAAAGTGGATAAAATGCAGAAACTTATTGAAACATATTTAAAATACTAGCTAAATATTAGTTAACAAGTAATTAAACAACAACATAATTAAAACAATATAGAAACAAATCTATTGAGATGCAGATAGCAAAAATAACACAGAGCTTAAAATAGCAGCCCATCCCTAAAATCCTGTTGGAATAAAACAGTCTTCGCCTGTGGCTGGAAGGCCAAGAAAGAGAGACCAACCCGGGTTCTCTAGGAAGGGAGTTCCAAAGTGTGGGAGCAGACACCTGACACCTTGCATTGTAAGGGGTGTCTAACTTGGGTGTCATGTCGAACTTGGGGCCGTTCATTTCAGTGGATCTGCCCTGCAGAAAATGTAAAGAGGCAACCTCGATATCGCCAGGATTTTTCTCTTCTATCCATGGGCCATTTCGCATTAAGGCACGTGGTGGAAACACCTGACCACTTTCCCCTTTTGATCACACAGGGAAAGCCTCGGATCCACCTTCCGCCTTCCGCCTCCCTCCGTGGCCCCCCCTCCACCCCACACTTTTAGCATTAGGAATCTGCAGAGCACTTGCGGTGGGAAACAAAAGGTTAATTAAAAAGAGTCCCAGTCGCTAAGATGATTGCTGGGACCCCTGCCAACCAGGGAGGTTAAAAACCTCGAGTCTGGCATAGGCTGCGGGGGGGGGGCGGTGAAAATTTACAGCCAGTTCCTTGGAAAGTCACAGTTCAGCTGTTCTCCTAGAGCAGGTGCTCATGGGAACGGGCCTGTCCCTTGCAAAGGCAGAAGATTGATGGAGCCTTCGCTCTCCCCAACTGTAAATATACAACCCGCCTAGTCAGAACAGGTCTGGAACATCACTGGCTGACAGCACAGGGAGTTGTGTGGGTTCCCCACCCCCACCCCAACCATCTAAACACATAGACACACACACACACACACAGAGAGAGAGAGAGAGAGAGAGAGAGAGAGAGACAGACAGACAGACAGACAGACAGACAGACAGAGACATGTTCCTCCAAAAACTGGCCGAAATAGATGCTGGAGCACTCAAACTGATGAGCACTCAAGATGATGAACGCTCATGCATGGAACTTATACTGAGCCAGATCCACTCGTCCATCTCATTCAGTAATACAGTGGTTTTCAACCAGTGTGCCGTGGCACCCTGAGGTGCCTTGAATGATGGTCAGGGGTGCCGTGGGCAACAGTGGCCTCCGTCCCTCTTTCCCTCCTTCCCTCCTCTGATGCCCTCTAGCGCAGTGTTTCCCCAATCTTGGGTATCCAGCTATTTTTGGACTACAAATCCCATCATCCCTGACTACTGGTCCTGCTAGCTAGGGATTATGGGAGTTGTAGTCCCAAAACAGCTGGAGACCCAAAATTGGGAAACACTGCTCTAGCGTCTCTGCCTCCCAAAGGCTTGCACAGCTGTTTGTTACAAGCTCCCCAAGTGAATGGTGCCTCTGGGGCTGGCCAGGGGGTGCTGGTTGCCAGGAGCTGAGGCAGCCTTGTAGTAAGCAAGCAAGCAGACGAGGGAGCCCAGCTTAGCCAGTCCACCAACCCTTGCTGTTGGGAATGGACAGACAAGTGGGAGGTCGGGCAAGCAGGCAGGCAGTCCCTGCACTGGCCTTTCTTGTGCTTGCTGTGTGCAAGGCCTGCCGGGGAGCTGAGTGCCTGGTGCTGAAGGGGAGCCTCTCCACCATGCAGGCCTGGCAATGCCCGTGGCTGCCACAACTGCCTCCCATAGTAAGGTGCTGGCCTCACATTCACCTTTGGCCAGTCTCTGTTGGGCCACCAAGGCTGGGAGCATCCTCTTCCCATGCCCCTGTGGGGCAGTGTGAGAAGGCTCCTCTCTTTAGGGCATGGGGGCAGCTCAGAGACCGGGGGCAGCTACGGTGGCTGCCCAGAAGACTCCCAAGGAGAGGGGAGAAGAGGCTGAAGGAACACTCCACAAGGGAGGATGTTCAAAAAAGGGGTGAGAGGCTGCCAGCTCTGCAGGTGACATAACTGGGCTCCTGAGCCCCGCAGGGGTGCAGCAGAAAGAATGTAGCTGGTCAAGGGAGCCGTGGACCCAAAAAGATTGAAAACCTCTGCATTATTGCCTAAATTGGAGTCTATGGGGTGTTAGGGGGGTAGTATGTCTGGTGGAGGATGGAAGCCCATCTAGGAGAAGGGAAACTTTGATCCTGAAGCTCCGCTGCTTTGCGGGATAACTTTGAGAGAAGAAAAGCCTTAGAAGTAAACCCTACACAGATCCAGAGTGGAGTCCCTAAGACTGTTGGATGGCACCTTGTACCAGCCAAGCTGGTGCCAGGTGTATTGCTCTGCTTTCTTTTGACCACATCAGCAAAGCCAAAAGAGGGTTCAGTTAGTACCTCCATACATGTTGCCCCCGGGTTTGTACACCAGAGGGGTCATTTCAGTGCTGTTAACGCCACCTTGAGTTCCTTGGAGAAAAAGATGGGCTCTAAATGCTTCTTTTTCTTTGGCGATCACTCACAGTCGAGTAAGATTGTCTTCCATGACAGTCTTCTTAATAGTGAGTCCATAAGTGATTGTGGAGGCCAGTTCTGGATCCACACATCCTTCCATGGTGGGGACATAGATTTCTGGGCGGGAGTTGATCATGGTGAGGGTTTGCCAAACGTGCCTTCCTCTTACCTCATTTCTCCCCTGCGTCCTGAGTTTGAGTGTCTTCAAAGCCCATGACACCTTTGGTCAAGGCTGTTCTCCAACTGGAGCGCTCACAGGCCAATGTTTCCCAGTTGTTGGTGTTTATACTACATTTTATTTTATTTTTTTAGATTTGCCTTGAGAGAGTCTTTGAACCTCTTCTGTTGACCACCAACATTACGCTTTCCATTTTTAAGTTTAGAATAGAGTAGTTGCTTTGGAAGACAATAATCAGGCATCTGAACAACATGACCAGTCCAACGAAGTTGATGTTGAAGAATCATTGCTTCAACACTGGTAGTCTTTGCTTCTTCCAGTACACTGGTATTAGTTTGCCTGTCTTCCCAAGTGATGTGTAAAAATTTTCGGAGACACAGTTGATAGAATCTTTCGAGGAGCTGGAGATGGTGTTTATAAGTGGTCCATGTTTCACAAGCATACTGTAAGGTTGGCAGTACAATAGCTTTGTAAACAAGCATTTTGGTTTCCCTGCAAATGTTCCAGTCCTCAAACACTCTGCACTTCAATCAGGAGAAAGCTGCACTCACAGAGCTCAGGCGATGCTGAATTTCAGCATCAGTGTCGGCCCTTTTGAAAGATTACTGCCCAGGCACTGCAGAGGGGTTGTTTCGTGCTTGTTGGTGCAGCACTTTGGTTATTTTAATGTTGAGCGATAGGCCATGCTTTTTGTAAGCTTCTGATAAGATATTTAGGATGGTTTTGGAGGTCATCCTCTGAGTGTGCACACACTATGTTGTCATCAGCATACTGAAGCTCTATGACTGAAATTATGTAACATTACTCTTTGCTTTCAGCCTACTCAGATTAAAGAGCTTTCCATCTGTTCGATATGTGATTTCTACTCCGGTGGGGAGTTTCCCTTTGACAAAGTGTAGGATCATGGCGATGAAAATAATAAATAGAGTTGGAGCGATAACACAACCCTGTTTAACACCTGATCCCACTGTGAATGGTTCACTTTGAGGGCCATTGTTATCTGCGATTGTTGCTGTCATATTATCATGGAGGAGTCGAAGGAAGTTCACAAATTTATCTGGGCAGCCAATTTTCAGAAGGACAGTCCACAGGGCATTACGATTTACAGTGTTGAAGGCCTTAGGTCAATAAACGCCATATACAGGAGTTGGTTTTGCTCTCTGCATTTTTCTTGAAGCTGTTTGAGTGGTGAACATCATGTCCACTCTCCCCCTAGAAGGTCAAAAACCATTTTGAGATTCAGGAAAGGTAGCCTCAGATATTGTTAGGAGACGGTTTGCTAAGATCCTTGCAAGAATTTTGCCAGCAGCAGCTAATAAAGAGATGCCTCGATAGTTTCTGCAATTCATTCTATCATCTTTTTAAAAAAGAGATTGATAATTTTGGCATCCCTAAAGTCTGCTGGGATCTCCTCTCTCTCCCAGATTTTTTTGATGAGCTTGTGAAGTTGTAGTGTAAGTTCAATTCCCCCCACTATGAAGACTTTGGCAGGTATCCCATCAGATCCACTGGCTTTGTTGTTTTTCATTTGGTTAATAGCTGTACACAGCTCACCTAGGTTTGGTGATACTGCAATCACATCTCTAATTTGTTTTTGTGGAATTGTGAGAGGACCTCGGCAGCTACAGGGGAGTTGTGGTTAAGGAGATGCTGGTAATGTTATTTCCAGTGCAGTGCAATAGCTTCTTTATTTTTTAGAAGTGTGGTACCATCTGTTGATCATAGGGGGCTTTAAAGAAACTCTGTGCCTCATGGGTGTCAACTAAGTGCTTGATCTCTTCAGCTTTTTTTAATCCACCAAGTGTTCTTCAGTTCTCTGGCTCTTCAGTTCTCTTAGTTCTTTTTTCTTAATGGCACAGTTTCTATCTCTTTGCCAGATCTGAAAGGCCTTCCTTTTCTTGTCAATAATGTGTTCAATCTCACTGTCATTCTCATCAAACCAGTCCTGGTGTTTCTTGGTTTGGTATCCAATGGTTTGTTCATAGGCTGCAATAATGGATGTTTCTAGCTTGGTCCAGTGGTCCTTAAGAGTCTATTGGAAGCAATCCCGCTTAATAGGGTCTTGAAGGGCTTGAGTGTTCATTTTAGGCCTTGGTTTCCTTCCCTGAAGCCAGTGTTGTGGTATAATCTTGATAGCCATTGTGGAACGTATTAATCGGTGATCTGTCCAGCAGTCATCGGCACTCGTCATAGCTCTGGTAAGGAGCACATCACGGCGATCTTCAGCTCGGAGAATTACATAGTGTAGGAGGTGCCAGTGGTTCGACCGAGGGTGCCTCCATGATGATTTTTATTTATTTATTTATTGTCAAAAGAGTGTGTTGGTAACAACAAGGTTGTGCACTGCACATATAGTCAAAAGTAAGATTCTGTTCTGGTTGCTTTTGCCAATTCTTTCTTTCCTAATACAGTGGTACCTCGGGTTAAGTACTTAATTCATTCCGGAGGTCAGTTCTTAACCTGAAACTGTTCTTAACCTGAAGCACCACTTTAGCTAATGGGACCTCCTGCTGCCGCTGCACCGCCAGAGCATGATTTCTGTTCTTAAGTAGAGTTCTTAACCTGAAGCATACCACTGTAGTCCCAGGCCACAGATCGAACTCTCGCCTAGCTGTTGCATTAAAATCACCCAGGACCATAATTTTATCCTCCTTAGGCATATCTGATAGGAGCTATAAATGCAATAAATGGATGGATGGATGAATAGGTGATGTGCAATGTTAATTCTGTGTTCATCCAGAGTCATGCTTTTAAGCATGGCAGCACTTCCACTTTGGAACTCCTTGCCTATTGACATTTGGCAGGCACCATCATTCTTTCAGACATTTCAGTTTCTGCAGGCCTCTTCAAGCACATGACTGGTTACATGTCTGATTGAGTTTTGCTGTTTTCCAAAGCTTCTACCGTATTTGATACGTTACAGTTTTGCTTCTACGAAATTAGGTTCTCTTCTATCCACTGCCACTCACACGCACACCCCACAATATCAAAGCGTTCCCCTCAAAATTTGCACCCAGGGACAATCTGATTTGCAACATGAGACGTCCTTATCTGATTGCTTGGGATTTTTACAAGCTGTCCTCGTCGCGCTTCGTCACACCCCCTTTGGAGCAAATCCATTCCAGAGATACACAATTTGGGGGTTTCCATTCATTTGCTCCAAACTGCATACCTTGCAACAGCTCTTAAGCTGTGTTTTTAATTGAAGACACGGTTCGTAAAAGGTAGAGCTGTGCAGGAATGGCATGGAAGTTTGTTTATCAAGGGGTTTTTTATTTTTTAAAAAAGTAAAAAGTTAACAGAGCTTTAGATGGGCAGCGATACCAACTCTTCCCACTTGTAAGGGACTGGACTGAGCGGGACAAGACTGAGGAGGAATGGTGGAGACTGATGCCTCCCTCCTCCTGAACTTTCCAGAGAAGAGGAAGGCAGTGTTGAAATACAGCAATGATTTGAGGAAGGTCACAGCTCAGAGGCAGGTGAACAGAAGAGTTGGGAGGTATTGGGAGAAGAGAAGGGGGAGACAAAGACAGAGACAGAGCAGGCAACTGACACGTTATCATGGGAGAGCATTTCTGACCCCCCCCCCTTCTCCCAGAACTCGGCGTGCGTTGAAAGTGGGAGAGCAAAGGATTCAGAGACAATTAGCCCCTGGCAGCCACCGTAAGGGGAGGGTGCTGTTGCTAGGAAGGGAGTGGGGAGGAGCTCAGTTGGACCAACTCCATTTTTAGGAAGGCTGCATTCCTTCATCGTCCTCTGTGAATTATTGAATAAATTGCTTGGTAAGAATCGTTTATCTGATTCTGGGCTGCCCTGTGGGAGGGAGCTGATTCCCCGAGGCCTGATACCACTTCACATTGAAAAGAAATTATAACCAGAAACAGACTGAGCTCCCATCATCCAATAACATCTGACAAGGACGATGTAAAGAAAGAGGGTTGTACCCAATGCTAGACCTGATATTTATGGCCCTGACTAACTTAGATTCCTTATATATTCAGTGGGTCTGCTCTGAGGAAGACTAGCACACACAGTTTCCTTGAGGCACCCGAAAGTGATTTATAAAATGATATTATACATATAACCATAGCTGTCAACCTTCCCTTTTTTGTGGGAAATTCCCCTATCCATACTATACTATAGACTATAGTACTGATAGGGAATTTCCCACAAAAAGGGGGGAGAAGGTTGACAGCTGCATATAATCCTAAAAACTTGAGATGAATGTGCTGGATGAGGCCAATGGCTCATCCAGTCCAGCGTCCTGTTCTCATAACAGCCAACCAGATGCCTCTTCTGGGAAGCCGACAAGTAAAACCCAACCACAAGGGCACCTGTGATTCCCGGCAGCTGGTAATCAGAGGCAGTGTACTGGCTTTATGGTGGAGGTGGAACTTGCCATCATGGCTGGTAGCTGTTCATAGCCTTCTCTTCCATAAATTTGTCTAATCCTCTTTTAAAAGACATCTACACTGGTGGCCATCACTGCCTTCTGTGGGAGGGAGTTCCAGAGTTTTACACACACACAACAACAACAACAACAACAACAACAACAACAACAACAACAACAACATAGTTTGAGAACAGCTTGTGTTTCTGCTCAGTGGGAACCTCCAGTGATGAAACCTCTTGTGAAAAATTGCAAGCTGATACTCAGAGTCTGCAAGGAGGCCGAGCAGAAAGGAGGCACTGAAGAAATGAGGTTGGCTTTCCTTTTAATGCCTAGAATTCAGAATTTCGAGCATCGAGGGGGGGGGAGGAAGCTGCGTATTCCCCAATGGGAGCGTGCAACCTGTCTAAGGCGGCAGATCCCTCCCTTTCTGCCACCACAACCCCTCATAACGGGCCTTTTAATTAAGACGTAACAGAGAAGTTATTGTATGTTAAATAAATACTAATTGATTATTTTAAATATATGTGCCAAGAGTTTAACGGCTAAGCAATGAACCTCTCGCCATTAATGGGGCTGTTAAACGTCAATTATTATGGTTTTATAATCAATTGATAGTTAAGAGGCTTTAATTTTCTCCGCTAAGGTTCAGCGGGTCAGCATTTGAATGTTAGCCCACACAAATTGGGGGTGGGGGGGGCGGAAGGAAGGAAGCAAAAGGAAAGGTTCCGTCCCAAGAGTTCCATGTATATGCCATATACTCAAACTTTTGCAACTGTCGCTGCATCACCATTCCTGGGTCTCCGAAAGTGGAGTGCAGAGAGGGCCTTGTCCCTGCAAGCAAGACATAGAGCTTAAAAGCTCTTTTTGCACTGGGTTTTCCCTCCCTGGTTCCTTGCTGAGGTAAGGCAACTTCTTTCTTGCCTTCCTACCTTCTCTATCCTTCTTACCTGTGTGGTGTAGTGGTTAAGAGCGGTAGACTCGTTATCTGGGGAACCAGGTTCGCGTCTCCGCTCCTCCACATGCAGCTGCTGGGTGACCTTGGGCTAGTCACACTTCTCTGAAGTCTCTCAGCCCCACTCACGTCACAGAGTGTTTATTGTGGGGGAGGAAGGGAAAGGAGAATGTGAGCCGCTTTGAGACTCCTTCGGGTAGTGAAAAGCGGGATATCAAATCCAAAGTCTTCTTCTTCTTACCTCTTCCTGAGTACAGTGGTACCTTGGTCCTTGAAAGGCTTAGTTGTCAAACAAATCAGCTCCCGAACACCGCAAACCCGGAAGTAAGTAGCCATGTTGGTCTGACGCATTCGAAATAAATAAATAAATAAAAATTGTCCAGTAGCACCTTAGAGACCAACTAAGTTTTTCTGGGTATAACCTATCTTGTGAATGCACACGAAAGCTTATACCCGGAACAAACTTAGTTGGTCTCGGAGGTGCTACTGGACAATTTTATTATTATTATTATTATTATTATTATTATTTATTCCGGAAGTAAGTGTTCCAGTTTGCGAATGTTTTTCAGAAGCTGAACATCTGACGTGGCTTCTGCGGCTTCCGATTGAGTGAAGGAAGCTCCTGCATACCAATCGGAAGCCGCGTCTTGGTTTCAAACAGTTTCGGGAGTCGAACGGAATCCTGGAACAGATTAAGTTCGAGACGCAAGGTACCACCGTAAAGTCCTTTCTCACACCTTCCTTGCTATCCTCACATTCAAGTCTTCTGTCCCTCTCCTCCCTGGAAGAACCTGCCCCTAAAATCTCCAAAAGCTTACCCTCCAGCACCAGAGCGAGGCAGATTGGGATGCAACCTTGATGGAGGCTGCACCTCCTCTAACTCTGGCCCAGCCCCACTTTCCTGGTTCCCTCTGTCCCTCTGACCCTCACTTGCCTACTGCCACCACTAAGGCCACTAGTGCTGCTTCCAGGAGCATGGTGCCAGCTTCCAGAAATACATCGGCTGGAAAGCTGCGGCGGAAGGAGGGAAAGTACGCCCCAGTACATTTTTGAGCACAATTCAGTGTGTTGGTGCTGACCTTTATAGCCCTAAACGGCCTCGGCCCAGTATACCTGAAGGAGCGTCTCCACCCCCATCGTTCTGCCCGGACACCGAGATCCAGCGCTGAGGGCCTTCTGGCGGTTCCCTCACGGCGAGAAGCCAAGTTACAGGGAACCAGGCAGAGGGCCTTCTCGGTAGTGGCACCCACCCTGTGGAGTGCCCTCCCACCAGACTTTTAGAAGACATCTGAAGGCAGCCCTGTTTAGGGAAGCTTTTAATGTTTGATGGATTATTGTGTTTTAATATTTTGTTGGAAGCCGCCCAGAGTGGCTTGGGAGGCCCAGCCAGATGGGCAGGGTATAAATAAATTATTATTATTATTATTATTATTATTATTATTATTATTATTAGGCAACACATTGGGGGGGTGTCTGCTTTTGGTTCTGTTCTTTGGTCCCATGCCCTGATGTGAGTCAACTGACTCGTGCCACAGAGCAGGACCAAAAATGTGTGTCTTTTGATCCTGAGCTCTGGCATAGCCAGAACTTTGGACATCTGGGATTGGGATCAGAAGCCAAAGTGACTTCTGTACATCCGGGGTGTCATGCTTAAAATGAGGCGGTTGCATGGTATGCAAATGCCACATTTTATCCGCTTGTGGCATCCTTAATTGCATTTGAACACCTCCATGCCCCCCATCAAAGACCCTTTCAAGCTGTCCAAAATGGAGGCCATTGTCACCGCATCTTGTGGGAATGAATCCCACTGGTAAACTTTAAATACATATGAAGATAGGACTGCCATACATCCAGAATTTCCCGGACATACCTGGGATTCGGCAGTCAGAAACAGTGTCTGGGGGAAACCTGGACGTATGGCAACCAGGATCAGGCCAATGGCCCCTCTAATTCAACTTCTTTTTCTCACAGTGGCCTACCAGATGCCCTTGTGGGAAGGCTGTAAGCAGGATTCAACCACAAGAGTCCTCTCCCCTCTGGTGGCTTCCAGCAACTGGTATTCAGAAGCGTTGCTGCCTCCAAACATGGAGGCAGAGTCTAGACAACATGGCTGGTAGCCTTTGATAGGCTTGCCTTCCATGTTGTTGCCTAACTCTCTTTTAAAGCCATCCAAGGTGGTGGCCATCACTGCCCCCCTGTGGCAGTGAGTTCCATAGTTCGACTGTGAACTGTGTGAAGAACTACTTCCTGAATCTCCCAATGTTCAACTTCATCAGAGGACCCCCAAGTTCTGGAATCATATGAATGGGAGGGGAAAGAAGAAGAAGAAGAAGAGTTTGGATTTGATATCCCGCTTTATCACTACCCGAAGGAGTCTCAAAGCGGCTAACAATCTCCTTTCCCTTCCTCCCCCACAACAAACACTCTGTGAGGTGAGTGGGGCTGAGAGACTTCAAACCCAGCAGCTGCATGTGGAGGAGTGGGGAATCGAACCCAGTTCACCAGATTACGAGTCCACTGCTCTTAACCACTACACCACACTGGCTCTCTCTGGAAACGTCTCCCTGTGCATTTTGTCTGCACCATGCATAATGCAGAAGAAAGGAAGCATCGTTGCAGTATCATTTCGGGAATGGGAATTGCACGATGTGCAAAAAAAAAAAGTATATGTTTTCTACAAAAGGGACCCTCAGTATGCTAAATCTATCCAATATCAGAAGCGCTAGGGAAGGAACCAGTATTTTATTTTATTTTATTAATCATAGTTTTTTATGGGCATTTCTTTTCTGCACACTGTTTTCCTCCTCCTTCATATTCTTGCTTGGAAATCTACATCTGCTTGAAGTCGCCCAGAGAACCCAAAAATGGAGCCACCAACCCAGGAACTAAATCCCGGCACCCAAAAGAAGCCAAAATGGAGCCACTCATCCAGGCAGGAATGAAAGCCACGCATCCTCCATCACGCCCGCTTCAAGCCCAGAGAGCACACGCTGAAGTGTAATGGTTACTAAAAGCATCTTTGCACACAAAAGGAAGAGCCTTTTCTCTCCCTCCACCCACAAGATTGAGGTGGGGGGGGAGGAAGAAAGGGTGGAATTGGCTGGTGATTATCGCTGAAAGCCTAGGAGCCACCGGCTAACCTTATAACAATGAAATATGAGAATTTGTCTTCATGGTTCAGTGCTTGCTATTCAGCTGTCTACCGGGGGTCTAAATCAATGGTCCTGCACCCTCCAGTCAAGGTTTCTCTTTCAAACACTGCAGGGACGACCTCAGGGATCACCCTCCGAATGAAGTGCTTGGCATTTAATTTCATTAACCTAAGATCTCCCATAAAAATGGCAAGAGGGCACCCCTATACCTGCCCAAGTGATTCCGCGAGTATCTGTATCCGTCCGAAATCCCATGCATATCAATAAGGGCATATGGGCAGTTTATTAAAAGGGGGGTGCTTTGTCAGACACAGACCTGTTTATCGCCAGTGTTGCAGTGTCCCTTAGCTGAAAAACATGGCCACCGAAATCTTTATCTCACATCTTAAGCATGAAGTGGGTGGGGGAACTCTATCCTATCCCGTGACAAAAACAATATAAACCGTATCCCAAAGAAGACCAGATCTGTTCTGGATAATTTCAACTGTAAGCAGCTTGAGACAGAGAATTCCTTTGCCTCCTTCCTTCTGTGAAACAGCATGTGCTTTGATGACATTATATAAAGTCTCCGCCTGCCACACATTTAGAGCACATGCCCCACCCACCCCCCACCCCCCCGGCCAAAAGAATCCTGAGAGCTGACATTTGTTAAGGGTGAGTTGGAGTTCTATGAAAGGTAAGGTTACCAGATTTTTTTCAATGAATCCGTGGACACTTTAAATACATACATACATACATACATACATACATACATACATACTACACATTCAGGACATTGATGCTGCAGCGATGGCGGTGGCAGAGGGAAAGGAGGTTTCACACTGCCTTTCGGAGCAGCCCCATCCCAACTGCCAAACTCCTGCCTACCGCTCCCAGTTGCTTGGTCAATGCAATAGTCTAGGGGACTATTGTATTTGGAGAAAAACATGACTAGCAATGGATGGACTGGTCAATTTCCGCTTAGTGTCAATTTTGCACTTGTTCATCCCCAAGCCCCAATGTCCTCGTTCATTTGTGTGTGCTTAAAAAAAGAAAGTATATGAAAATATTGTTTAGATGTTATTTGTTTGTTTGCTTGTTTGCTTAATGTTATTTGTTGTTTATTATGTATATACTTTTACCTGCTTTTCACTGTAAGGGCAGGTTACACCAACATTTCTTTTTTTTAAAAAGTAATACAATATTAACAAGACATCACCTTGCCGACAAAGGTCCGTATAGTTAAAGCTATGGTTTTCCCAGTAGTAATGTATGGAAGTGAGAGCTGGACCATCAAGAAGGCTGATCGCCGAAGAATTGATGCTTTTGAATTATGGTGCTGGAGGAGACTTTTGAGAGTCCCATGGACTGCAAGAAGATCAAACCTATCCATTCTCAAGGAAATCAGCCCTGAGTGCTCACTAGAAGGACAGATCCTGAAGTTGAGGCTCCAGTACTTTGGCCACCTCATGAGAAGAGAAGACTCCCTGGAAAAGACCCTGATGTTGGGAAAGATGGAAGGCACAAGGAGAATGGGACGACAGAGGATGAGATGGTTGGACAGTGTTCTCGAAGCTACTAACATGAGTTTGGCCAAACTGCGGGAGGCAGTGAAGGATAGGCGTGCCTGGCGTGCTCTGGTCCATGGGGTCACAAAGAGTCAGACACGACTGAACGACTGAACAACAACAACAACAATATTAAATTTAGTGTTAAAATTCCAATTAGAATAATAGGGTGGTTTCGAAATATATATGGATCTCAGGTGTCAAACAACGTCCAAGGTAAAGAGGGGTACCTTCAGCATATGGTGAAAGTTATACAATAAAAGGTGCCAGGTGCCCCTCTGCTGGGAGGGGAAACCAGCAGCTTTGGGGGCTGTGGCAAGGAATACCCTCTCCTGGGACACAGTCATGCCAAACTTCTGCTGAGCTTAACACCTGTCAGGGTCTGCAAGGAAGGACATGCATTGTATCACAAAACACACACACACACACACACACACAGACCCACATGCACAATTCTAAATCTATTTTATGCTAAATTTAATTCATCTTGGTATTTTATTTTATTTTTTGGGTCAAGGGGCTGTTCTACAAGATTCAGAGGGACCTGAGATCCCAGGCTGTGTAATCCAGGAGGTGTGAATTTGGTCAGGAGACTTAAAAATATGGACTGAATGAAATCCTCCAAAGTTCATGTGAGCTGCCTTTTTTTTCTCTCTCTCTGCTCCTCCCACCCCCACCCCAATGCACATGCACAGGCACAAGGAAAAGGACCATCAGCGGCCGGCTCCACTCCCTCCCTTATTTGCATGCTTGAACGTTTTTGAACTGCAACTTTCACAGTCTGCGAATGCCAGTGATTTCACACAATTTGGTGAACGTTTCACTAATAAAGGGGACTTTGCATTACCAAGGATGGATACTGGGAAATAGGAACTGTCTCTGGTAAATAGTGACCATTGAAGAGTAGTTGGTTCCTTAATTAATTCAATGAAACTTTTTCCCCCCTTCTGTACAGGACCCTCGGGAGTTATTTATTTCATGCAATTTATACACTGCTTGATAGTTTTAAAAACCAAGCAAACTTCACAGAGGTTTAGAAAGAGAATAAAACAATAACATGATCAGCAAAAACGTTTAAAAGCAATAATTTAAAACATTCCATAAAAATAATCAATAAGCTAAAAACAGATTAAAACATCTGCATTGTACATGCCTGGGTAGGCTTCTCTGAACAAAAACGTTTTTAGCATGCACCAGAAAAGAGTACACTGAAGAGCCCTGCCCATAGCTGTCAAGTCTCCCTTTTTTTGCGGGAAACTCCCTTATTCCAAGCCGTTTCCCACAGCTATCCCTTATTGTTGATATCCCTTAAATTTCCCTTATTTCCCGGAAGGAGACTAATGTTTCTCGGCAACAGGTGCTCAGATTAAGCATTGCTGCCCCTAACTGGAGGCAGAGCAGAGCCAACCTGGCCAGAAGCCATCAGTGGCCCTCTCCTCCTGCATGAATTTGCCTAATCCTTTTCTAAAGCCATCCAAGTTGGTGGCCATTGCTGATCCCTGTGGCAGGGAGTTCCAGAGGTTAACCATGTGCTGCGTGAATAAGTGCTTTCTTTTCTCTGCCCTGATTTCTCTTTCCTGGGAGCTCTATCCTGGTGTAAATTAATTTGTAGCCTGGGGGGGGATTACCGCGGCGTGGACTGTCCCTGAGACCCGTAGACTGTCCCTGGGACAGGTGAGGGTGCTGGTCCCTTATTTTCAATTCTGAAACTTGACAGCTATGGCCCTGCCTGATGTCAATAGGCAGGGAGTTCCAATGTTCAGGTGCTGCCACCACTGCAAGGTTGATTTGTTGCAAATGCGGAACGAGTATTATGTGGCCCATGTTCCACCAACTGAAGCAGTCAAGTGGGCATATCTGGGGTAAGGCGATCTTGTATGGAAACCAGTCCCAAATTGTTAAGGAATGCTAAAGTGTTGCCAGAAAGATCGAGTGAGTCTTGGCTTACCTCTCTGTTTCTGTTGAAAGTGTGCTTTGTAAGCCGGGCGTGGTCAACTGGCATACCCTGGAAGCCCAGATTTGGAATGTGAAGCAACCTCATTCACTCGCTGGCGCTCCCTTGACGTAAACCATTCCTTCCAAGCTAGAGAAGAACGTAAAGGCATCATAATTATGTGACTTACATTATTTTGCTGCAGCAGACAGTGAGATGAGCGACATGGTTTGGGCAGTGGGAAACGAACTGCAGTGGAATGGAAACGCTGCTGTGTGCGGCGAAGGGAGGGCGTAATCAGAAATGGTGCCTTCTTCCATGCCTGCTTGGGCTACAGGCTTTCAACTTTGTGCCACAAATTCATCTCCTGAGTAGTGCAAATGAGCCAGAGCCTAAGGCGGGTTCAGGGATTGTTATCCCAGGGTAACTGATTGCCAAAACAGGTCTGTAGAGGCCTGCAGCTCCGTTCCCTCCACAATCCGTACAGCTGTTGACATTGAGACATCGCCGCAGAGATATCGCCAGTGACAAAAGCCTCCGGAGCTGATATTACTTGATGATTTCAACCTTGTCGCCTTCCTGCGTCCTGCCATTATAAGCAAACAAACTCAAAGGGGGAGGGGGAGGGGAGATGGATAAGAAGCATTGAGGTGACTCTGTGCCTGCCGTTGTGGCATAACATTACTCTGGAGAAGCAATTACCGGGAGCCAGAGCAAAGGGACCGGGGACAGGTCACCTAAATGAAGTGAAGTAGGGGGCTGGATGTGCGAAGGGGCGGGGACAACAGCAGGTGGAAGGCACAGAGTACATGGGATAACAAGAAAATGTCTTCATCGCTTTTCGGGCTTCAAATTGGAAAAACAGCGATCAATACAGCAGAACTTCATTTAATGGTGTGAGAAACTATCCAGAACGGAGACCCGCAGGAATCGCTTATTGCAAAACAAACAAGCCAATTAGAAACCGACAAGGAAAGAGCAGAGGCAGCAGTTTGGGGGGGGGGAGGACTGTCAAACCCAAGATTCATCCCTCGGCAAATAGGGTTCTCGTGTCGCAGTTGTGTAACAGTTGCCGTAGAGCCACAGTAGCAGGCACCTGAAATTATCTGAGGTAAGTGGATTGATTGTCTGCCTGTTGGTGAGATAATCCGAATGCCATGTTTGGTCGAAAACAAGATGGGTGCCTTGTGCTGTCATCTGCTGGTGATGACATCATCACTGTGTGCCAGTGTCCTGAGTAGCTTAAAGTCCTGGTGTACTATCCATAAGCACAGGTGCAAAAGCAGAGTGTCTTGGCTTTGCCTGCTGTTGGCTCTGGCGCCACCTACAGTTTGGACTCCCTGCATTCCACCACTCCTGTCCCAGTTGGGCACCAGGTACCCCTGCATCTAAGCATACATGCAGACAATGTTTGCACATATCGCAGGGGCTCTTCAGATCCTGGTTGTGTGGTGCCCAAAATGATCCCTGGCATTCCAAAGGCTGGCATCCATCTGTACTGGAGCACAGGGACGTGTGTTGGTTGGCTGTTTGGTTGGTTGGAAGCAGAGAGAAGCCGTAAGAAGCCACCCCATTCCAAGAACGAGCCAGTCTGTCATGTCAAGGTTTTACAGCTTCTGTGGCCGTGGGCACGATGGCTGCCTGCAGCATATTAAACAGATTAATTGGATTAACCTAGAGGGAGTATAAAAACTGCCAATCTTTAGCCCTGTAGCCATTTCCGAAATGACAGGCAGAGGGCAGGCAACAGGAGGTCAGGAGAGACAGCATTTGGCGATGTAACATGGTGCTATTAAAGATAAATTCAACACCCCACCCCCAACACACGCACAATGCATGGTGGTTGGGTTCCCATTTTTAACTGATGCTCAAACTCTGGATTTCCTGCATCCAGCAGGGAGTTGGAGTAAATTTATCCCCCTCCTCCTGCAACGTGGCCATGAAACTCACTGGGTGACCCTGCCCCCCTCCCTCTCTCCCTGACCTACCTCACAGGGTTGTTGTGAATATACAGCAGAGAAGGGGGGAGTAATGCATGTCTCTGTGAGCTCTGTGGAGGGTTGGTGAGCTATAAATGCAATAATAAGCAATAAAGCCCCCCCCCCGCCTCTACGATGCAATGGTTACAGGACCCAAAAGTCAAACCCACTGTGTCATTTCCAGTGGAGACATGTCAGCGAGACCCAAGTCGTCCTCCTGTGGGTAAAAAGACATAAAGTTAGAATTGGGAAGGAATCCGTCAAATAGTTTTTATATCTATAAAATAGGTGGCGATGGCAATCTGGGCTTAATTTTGATGCTGTGCCGTACTTCATAACACCGGCAGTGTCTTAAAAACGTAATGAAAAGGCTTGATAGATTACAGAACTAATCCATTTAGTGCTCCAATAAATAACTAGAGAAATACATCCAGGATTTCAGAAAGAGGGGAGGGGAATTTGGCAAGGCATGTACGTTTTGCAGAATTATAACAGATGGCAAAGTCTCCCCTACACCCTCCAAAAAAAGGTTGGAGATCATAGAATCATAGATCTGTAGAGTTGGAAGGGACCCCAAGGGTCATCCAGACCAACCCTCTGCAATACAGGGAAGATGGCAGCCATGCTGGAAGGGTTGTGCATGGGCTGCCTATTAGCTGAAGAGCCATATTCAAGGTTTATTGCTCATACATTAAACCGTAAACCATGGGGAGGGAACCTTGTTCACCCCGAGATCTAAATGGAACCTCAGCCAGTCCTCTGGCTGCTGCAATCTGGACCAAGGGAGTTGTCTTCAAGGGCAGCCCTAAGTAGATCTCATTCCAATGGATAGCCCCAAAGAAAGCAAAGGTGCAATGGAGCTTTGTCCAGGATGCTCAGCCTCTCCGCCTAGCAGCTGACACATGAGGTATCGCTGCTGCTGCTGCTGCTGCTGCTGCTGCTGCTGCTGCTGCTGCTGCTTTCCCACATGCCCTCCAGCCTCCACCCAGTCCCAGAGCTCCAACTCTAGACATTTTGGTCTGGATTGGAGAGAGAGCTGAAGAACAGGGGGGAATAGGCATTTAGAGGTTTTTGAAGGTTGGCGGTTTGAATCCCTGCCACTGGGTGAGCTCCCATTGCTCGGTCCCAGCAACTGCCCACCTAGCAGTTCGAAAGCACGTCAAAGTGCAAGTAGATAAATAGGGACCGCTCCAGCGGGAAGGTAAACGGTGTTTCCGTGCGCTGCCCTGGTTCACCAGAAGCGGCTTTGTCATGCTGGCCACATGACCCGGAAGCTGTCTGTGGACAAATGCCGGCTCCCTCGGCCTATAGAGCGAGATGAGCGCCGCAACCCCAGAGTCAGACACGACTGGACCTGATGGTCAGGGGTCCCTTTACCCTTTACCCTTTACCCCACTTATGCATGCAGGAGGATGTAACCCCTACATAAGTGGGGGGACAAGGACGCCTGTATAAAGATTTCAGAGCCTAAGCCTGAGACCTGGGATGAGCCCTCTGAGCTCCCTCCCACCAATAAGCCCTGGAAATGGAGGTTAATTGGGAAAGGGGAGGAAGGAGGGGAGGAGGGGAGGAGGGCAGACACACCCATACCTACATATACACATACGTCAAGAGTCCTTGCAATGATTTGAAGTTGGCTCCTGCTGGGCTGAAGCTTGAAAGCTTCATGCATCGTCTTGGGAAACCTGGAGACTCAATCCCTTCACCTGACACCTGGAATTAGCTGAGCAAACCTTGAGGTCAGACCTGGAAGTCAGGCAGCCCCAGTTCCAGAGACCCCAAAATTAGCTTTGCTAATTTTATAACACATTGGTGGGCTATGGGAAAAACTATTTTTTTTAAAAAAAAAAATGGAATACATAGACCAGGCAAGGGTGATGTAAAACCACCCGTTCATCACAGGCTCGGCGCGAGACCCTCACGCTACCCACCACCCCACTCTGGCCTCGGCCGTCGCTCAATGAGTTAAAGGCATTCCGCAATCGACAATTAATGTACAGCTCATTCTGCAGATCTCTTACCAGAAAGCACAACAGGGCAATTAACCCACTAATACACTAGGCTATTACGTTGCTATGTCTCTTATTTTAGCCCGAGGTGATTTGAAACGCATTGGATTAAAGGATATTACAGGAGATAGCATGAAAAATAGTTTAACGTAATGAGTCGTCCCGTGATGTCTGCTATTAAAGATGATTTGCGGTCAAAAACTACAACATATTGGAGTTCAGCCATTTAGAACCTCAGGAGGAGGGCGGGGGGAGGCTTAACCCTTTCCTTGCTGCTGTCAGCTGAGTAAATCAAAGAGATAGTGGCACAGGAACACACTCTTCCCAGTGCTATATGTACTGGGAGTTGGGTGGAGGATAAAGGCTACCGTTGGGTTGCAGATGCCATCATCTGATCTGGAAGCACATCTTCTTAAACTCTCAGCTTCTCCACCGTTACCCAGCAGACGTAGAGTTTCTTCCTCCTTGTAATATTTCTACTGTTTAATAATAATAATAATAATAATAATAATAATAATAATAATAATAATAATAATAATAATTTTATTTCTACCCCGCCCTTCCCCGCCAAACCGGGCTCAGGGCGGCTAACACCAATAAAGTCACAACAAAAACAGAAAACAATTCATTAAAATATTGATTAAAATACAATTTAAAATTTAATCTAGACTGCAGCCTCATTTTTAAGTAGCCCACCAATCACACCAAAAGAATGAACTATCAGGGTTAAACTGAAACCAACCCAAAGGCCAGGTGGAACAGCTCCATCTTGCAGGCCCTGCGGAAAGATGCCAAATACCGCAGGGCCCTGGTCTCTTGTGCCAGACTGTTCCACCAAGTCGGGGCCAGTACTGAGAAGGCCTTGGCCCTAGTTGAAGCCAACCTAGCATCCTTGTGGCTCGGGACCTCCAAAAAGTTATTATTTGAGGACCTTAAGGTCCTACCCGGGACATACCAGGAGAGGCGGTCCCTTAGGTATGAGGGTCCTAAGCCGCATAGGGCTTTAAAGGTCAAAACCAGCACCTTAAACCTGACCCTCTATTCCACCGGGAGCCAGTCCAGCTGGTAGAGCACTGGATGAATGTGGTCCCTCCATCTTTCCCAACATCAGGGTCTTTTTCCAGCCTTCTCCTTGTGCCCTCCATCTTTCCCAACACCAGGGTCTTTTCCAGGGAGTCTTCTCCTCTCATGAGGTGGCCAAAGTACTGGAGCCTCAACTTCAGGATCTGTCCTTCTAGTGAGCACTCAGGGCCGATTTCCTTGAGAATGGATAGGTTTGATCTTCTTGCAGTCCATGGGACTCTCAAGAGTCTCCTCCAGCACCATATGATATGATAGCCATCTTAAAACATGCTGTCACATGGAAGATGGAGCAAGCTTGTTTTCTCCTGCTTCAGAAGGTGGGACTTGAACCAATTGTTTCAAGTTACAAGAGAGGAGGTTCCAACTAAACATCAGAAAGAACTGTCGGATAGTGAGAGCTGTTCAACGGTGGAACGGACTTCTTCGAGAGGTGATGGACTCTCCTTCCTTGGAGGTTTTTAAGCAGAGGTTGGATGGCCATCAGTCATGGATGCTTAAGGTGAGATTCCTGCATTGCAGGGAGTTGGGCTAGATGACTTGGGGTGGCTTCCAACCCTGCAATTCTATGATTCTATATTCTGAACAGCAAAGGTGCCTTTGGGCAACGCTCCGGTGATCATAAACTTTACACGCTTTACAGCAATGATGCCTCCAGCCAATGTGATGTTAAATTCACCAAGCAAGTGTGTGTCCTCAAGATCTCTTAACCACTTCAAGCAAAGCTAATCTGCCGCATTTAATGCTCCTGAGTTAGCATTCTCGCTTAAGAACTGAAGTTCTTAAAGCAGGATGGCAAGGGGTTCAAGAATTCAAAAGTCTTCCTGGAAGATCTTTTGGGAATTCCCCAAGTGGTTTGGTCCATCTGTTATCAGCAGACTTGGGGAAATGCCAGGGTGAAAAATCCTTTTGGGGGTGGGGGGGACCTAAAGGTGAATGGGGAGATTAAAACAGCCCCGGGAAGGGTGTGAGCATTCTCGGTGGCTACAGAACATTGGCTATTGGAGGAGAATTAGGAAACCAAGCGGGGAATACTGGCGGGAATCCTTGACACTGCAACACTTAATGCTGCAACATTTTGTTGCAGGTGCAGTTTACTCCATGCAACACTCAGACTCGTCCTGGCCAAAGGAATTGCGTTTCCTCAGCAAATAAATATTAAGACTGGGGAATGCAATTTCCTTTTCATGAGAAAGGAACCAACCTTGAGGATAAACACTGAGACTCTGCACCGCGAATGAACCCAACTCCAGTTTGTGTGTGTGTTTAAGTGTCGTTTGTGAAGGCTCCTTCTGCCACAAATGGTACACACACACACACACACACACACAAGCATTAATGAACAAATATTCAGTGGGAATGGATGTTAACTGGATTCAATTAGCCAGTGACTCATGTCCCATCCCTTCAGTGCTCTCCTCATGACTGCGCAGGTGTCTCGTAGGACACACCGTACATTTAAAGCACACAAACTTTCCGCCAAAAGAACCCTGGGAACTGTAGTTTCATAGGAAGGGTTGGGAACTGTCCAATGAGCCACACCAACTTGAGGAATGATCAACAGCACACCTGCAGGTGATCAGGCAATCCCAAAGGCACCCAGGACCTTTGAGGAAGCCATGTGTTTTAAATGTGTGACGTGCAAGTGGGCAGACTCATGAATGCGTGCATGTTGCAATTCCACAGGGATATCTGCGGAGGTGGGGGGACACACACACAGAATGTGGCACTGGGCACAGTTCCTTCAGAACCTCAGCTTCCATGTTTAAAAAGAAAGGGCAGGGTTTCTAGCCAATTTGAACTTGAAGCTGGGCTTCGAAGAGTGTGCAGGCCAAAGTTTGCATCAGTTCTGTGTCTAGCTTCTTGTCCCTCCTCCTCCTCCTCCTCACAAGTAAAACAAGAATGAATCCTGCAAAATTCCAAACACTTCTTTCAATTTGCACAATGTATACCAGTCGCAGAATCCAAACCTTCTCAGTGCAGGGTGTGGATTCCTGGTTGCCAGGCAGACAGGGAGACAGATGAGGAGGCAAAGCTAAGCTAGGCCCCATTCAGCACTTTGGAGGGAAGGAGAGAGCGAGTGAGCAAGGTGGCTTTCAGGACCACGGACAGCACCCCTGCAGCTGAGACCAAGCATCCAAGTTGTCTCAGCAAGGTGCTGGAGCAAACAGCAGAGCTTCATAGCAGTAGCCATCGTCTTCTGGCCAGTTAAAGAGGTGGTGCCTTCCCCTGCTCCCATTGACTGCTTCATGGCAATGGGGTTCCCAGCTGCGGGGCACTCTCTGCTCAAGGCTCTCTTTACCCTCCTAGGAGTCTGTGGACCAACCACCAGAGCTTTGTGGCAGAGGAGTCTTCTTGGGGCTCAAGGGGGGGCAGCTGAGGGCTCCAGCGCCCGCAGAACCACACAGGCAGACCCGGGTGTGGGCTCTCCTCCTCCTTAGAGCTGCGGTCGCCGGAGAACTCTGGTCTAGGGCCAGAACATCTACCACATTTGGATGTAAGTTAAATACTAAACATTACCATCTAAAGAAGGAAGACCCCCACCGCGGGGGAAAAAATATAAGACCATTAAGACCAGAGTCTAAAATTACCTATCTGTCACCACTAACTTAACGGGCGCTCTCATTTTCCAATCCATGATGGACGGAGCAGGGGTAGCAGGAAGAGATCATATCAAAAGAGCATGGAGGGAGGGTGCCAACGCCGCCACCCCTCCCCTCTAATCAAAGAACTTGTCACTGTCTCTTTGGTGGCAGCATATGCCACTAACAATAACTGCATTCCGAAGGCTTTTGAAATCCATTATTAACGAGTAACATTCGCCGCCATCTCCCCCGCCATTCTAACGAGCTTTCCCTTTTGGATGTCATCCGGGGCCAGCATGGATCCCCAAGCGGCGGGACGAGCTGTCATCTCCGATTTTCTTCCGAGGGGGCGAGTGGTTTCGGAGGAGGAGGGAAGATGACCAGGTCTTCCTGACCTTTTCTCCTTCAATTTTGCTCCTCTCCTTCTTCGGAGAGAGGGAACAGGGGCGGGGAGGGAACCCCAGCAAATCACACTACGCGGAACTGACAAACTCATCACCGTGTCGTGCTGTTACATATACAATAGCCATGTCACTCGGCATCAGGCAGGAAGAGGTCCTGATGGAATTACAGCCCCATCATGGGTCTAATCGGTCAGTAGATTTAACTTTTTTTCCTTCCTGGCGGCCTGGTGTCAATATAAGTTTTTGTATCTCTCTGGGGCTCGGGGCAGCCCAAAGTGGGTTCGGTTACAGCTGAAGCCAAAACACCCACGCCACCCATTTATTTGTTATTTCACAAAAATTTACATTTTCACTTGATTTTAAAAGAAAACATCTGATCAGGTTTTCAAATACAGAAGAACAAAACACAAGAAACTTAAATGCGTTCCTAATACAGAATGGGTCTAAGGTTATGGATAAATCTTGATGCAGACACTTCAAGGCAACAGGGAGAAGTAAGAAGTGTCAGGTTCCTTTTCAGCTGTACAGTTCTCTGTTTCTAAGTCCATTTATAACGGAGGAGAGGGAGCACCATGAAATCCACATAAAAATGTTGTTATGTATTGAAGTTCTCGAATCACTGTGTCGTCTGCTATGTCCACCCACTACTTAATAAATGTAGCCAACTCATTCTTTTTGTTGGTGAACTGCAGCACAATTTCCAGGCTGGTTTGAACAACCAATCCTTCTTCCCAGGGAACTCTGGGATGTGTAGGGGAATAGGGGCCTCCTAGCAGCTCCCTCGGCACACCTAACAAACTACAGTTCCCAGGATCCCTTGGGGGACGCCATGACAATAAAAGCGGTACGATACTGCATTGAATGCCATGTGTAGGTGGGGCCTGAGATCTTGCATTATCAGAAAGACTGGAGATACAAAAGATAACATAGCCAGGTACAGGGGCCCAAGCACCCACAAAAAAAATTGTTGTGGGTGCTCAGCAACCACACCACAGGGCCCGCAACGCAACTTCCAGTGCCTTGCGAATCACCAGAAGTCACGTCCGAGGCCTTGTGAGACCTTGGAGATTTTATCCGAGGCTTTGCGAGACGTCGGAACCTGATTTCCGGTGCCACAACTTGGGGTTCAAGTCAGTGCCCCACGCCAGTGAGCGATGAGAATCACCAAATGCAAAGAAGAAGAAGAAGAAGAAGAAGAAGAAGAAGAAGAAGAAGAAGAAGAAGAAGAAGAAGAGGAGGAGGAGGAGGAGGAGGAGGAGGAGGAGGAGGAGGAGGAGTTTGGATTTGATATCCCGCTTTATCACTACCCAAAGGAGTCTCAAAGCGGCTAACATTCTCCTTTCCCTTCCTCCCCCACAACAAACACTCTGTGAGGTGAGTGGGGCTGAGAGACTTCAGAGAAGTGTGACTAGCTGAAGGTCACCCAGCAGCTGCATGTGGAGGAACGGAGACGTGAACCCGGTTCCCCAGATTACGAGTCTACCACTCTTAACCACTACACCACACTGTGGAATCCATTAATTGCTATTATTAGTATTGGTGTTTTAAAAAAAAAATCTTGTCACCATCAGTATTATTTTAGTAATTTAAAGAGCACTGGACATTTACTAAGCACTGAGCAAAGATGAACGGAAAGCCGAAGAATTGATGCTTTTGAATTGTGGTGCTGGAGGAGACTCTAATGGACTGCAAGAAGATCAAACCTATCCATCTTTAAAGAAATCAGCCCTGAGTGCTCACTGGAAGGACAGATCCTGAAGCTGAGGCTCCAATACTTTGACCACCTCGTTAGAAGAGAAGACTCCCTGTAAAAGACCCTGGTGTTGGGAAAGATGGAGGGCACAAGGAGAAGAGGACGACAGAGGACAAGATGGTTGGACAGTGTTCTTGAAGCTGCCAACATGAGTCTGACCAAACTGCGGGAGGCAGTGGAAGACAGGAGTGCCTGGCGTGCTCTGGTCCATGGCGTCACGAAGAGTCAGACACGACTAAACGACTAAACAACGACAACAAGGCCACATAGATTTTTGGTGTGATTCAGCATGAAAACACTTACACTCTGTTTATTTATTTGGAAAACCTGAGCTTGGTCCTTTTATTCATCAGAGTGGGGAGAGGAAAGGAAAGGAAATTACGGTGAAAATGAGAGGGGGGAGGTTGAGTTGGCTAGAGGGGTATTTAGAGTCCCCACTGCCCTCCCCCAGGATCTGAAGGACACCACGGGGTGAAATTCAAATAAACAAACCGAGGGGGAAGAGCCCGGGCGGAAAGGGCCCCGTCTGCCGATTATCATCTGAAAAGATTCTGTCGCCGCGTTCTCTCTCGTCCACCCCGGTGATGAAAATGAGATTGTCTGATGTGCTCGCCAGGACTGGATTTACCTTTGCGAGGGTTTGCCCCCAATCAGCAGAGAGGGGTCGTGCCACAAGCATACTCAAAAAGAGAGAGAGAGAGAGATGTCACCTCTCAGCTTCATCAAACCGGTGCCAATTTCGGCAAGGAGATATTATGCATTTCAAAGGGAATAAGACCCAAAAAGGGGGGGACCTCTATCTCTCACCCCACGTGTGGCTCTTGTCACTGATCTCTATCGCTGCGTGGTACACGGAAAACGTGTGTGTGTGTGTGTGTGTGTGTGTGTGTGTGTGTTTTGCCTATATCTCCACTCCAGGCATAAGGGGGGGCCTTTTTAGTTACAAGAGATGCTCCTTAAAGATGTACAGCTTGTCACACTTTGTTTCCTGGTGTTTTGCTTTTGATTTTCAGGATCTGAACGGATGCCTGCCTGGGATAAAGGACTGTGTGTGAGAGAGAGAGAGGGGGGGGTGAAAGATTTCTAAACACACTCCTTGGAAAGGAGGGAGGGAACCCTAATAGTCTTCCTCTCCCATGCGGGTTGCTCATTTAAAAAAAAAGAGAGAAAAGAAATCTCCATTTAAATGCAAATTCGAGTTTTAGCTGGGGACTTCCCCCAAAAGTATCTCTGGAAACGGCTGGGGAAATTGACTTGGAAAACTAAAATGGCTGACGGCCGTGGAAAAGCGCTTGCCACCCCAGGCATCTCCTCCGTGGCCACGTTGAGCTCCAGGCAAATCCCAGGATGCTGACAGTTGGAAGCGGTGTGATGAGGAAGACCGCCATGTTTGTTTATATGCAGGCACTGGATTTATGTATAAAATGGGGGAAGGGTCGAGGGGGGTTGCCTGAATAGGGGCACATGTAAGGAAAGAGCCGAACGTTTCCATCACAACTTAACTTTCATAACAGGTAGTGAGGAGGCTGCCTCGTCACAGCATGGAACCATCTAGCTCAAAATGGCCTCCACCCCTGGTGCTGAGAACTTTGTCCTCCCCTTTCCGCATAGTCCTTCGCCTGCCCTTCACCTGCATGTCCTCAACTGTCCAGTCCCATCTTGTATCTGGAATCACAGAATTGTGACTGAAACTCGAGCAGGAATGTTGAGAACTAGCGCGTGTGTTACAGGATTTATTATTATTAACTTTTGAACTGGCCTGAGATCTACGGATGAAAGGCGGTATACAAATATTATAAATAAATAAAATAAAGACATTTATGAATTATTAGATTCCTATCCCAATTTTCCTTCAAGGACCTCAAGGTGATGGAATACATGATTCCCTCCTCTCCATTTCCTCCTCACACAACAACCCTGTAAGATAGGTTAGGCTAAGAGACACTGACTAGACCAAGTCCTCCCAATGAGCTTCATGACCGAGTGGGACTTGGACCCTGGACTCCCAGGTCCTACTAGTCCAACAGCCTAACCACTCTGCCACATTGGTTACCAAATCTCCAGCATTTTGAAGCCTCAGGCCCACCAAGTAGGGGTTGGTGATGTCGGGGAGTGAGACCTTCTGAAGTCAAGGAAATGCCAGCTCCTAAAAGCGAGAACTGTGATTCCTAGGCAGGCCAAATGAGAGTCAGTGGGGTGTCGACAAAGGTCCGTATAGTTAAAGCTATGGTTTTCCCAGTAGTAATGGATGGAAGTGAGAGCTGGACCATAAAGAAGGCTGATCGCCGAAGAATTGATGCTTTTGAATTATGGTGCTGGAGGAGACTCTCATGGACTGCAAGAAGATCAAACCTATCCATCCTTAAAGAAATCAGCCCTGAGTGCTCACTGGAAGGACAGATCCTGAAGCTGAGGCTCCAATACTTTGGCCACCTCATGAGAAGAGAAGACTCCCTGGAAAAGACCCTGATGTTGGGAAAGATGGAGGGCACAAGGAGAAGGGGACGACAGAGGATGAGATGGTTGGACAGTGTTCTCGAAGCTACTAACATGAGTCTGACCAAACTGCGGGAGGCAGTGGAAGACAGGAGTGCCTGGCGTGCTCTGGTCCATGGGGTCACAAAGAGTCGGACACAACTAAACGACTAAACAACAACAACAAAGGGTGTCGTGGGTAGCAGACCTGGGAGATTAAGGTTCAAATCTCTAGTCTGCTGGGTCATCTTGGGCCAATCATCGCCTCTCAACTGGGGATGGAGCAGAAATTTGATTCAGTTCACATTTAAAAAGGAAAAAAATCTATGGAATTCACACTTTCTGGATCAGTATGTGGCCCAAAACACAGCTCTCTGTATAGCAGGGACACTCCGTTGACTTTCTGGTCCATCTCTGTGGCTTTCTAGACTTCTCCCAGGATTCAAAAATCTCTGGTCTTCAGTAGCTTCTCAGCCTTTTCACTAAGATCAAGTGCAAAAAATAAAAAGTCACTGCTTTTCATTTAGTAGTAATGCTAAGGTCTACCACTCTGTGAATTGCCATTTTGAGATGAATAATGTGCATCATTAGCATTATTACGGTTTAAGTCAGGAGTGGAAACGTGAAAATGGGTACCATGTTCTGGGTGGTGAATCAGAGGTGGGTCTGGGGTATGGACCAGTTGGGATCAAGTACTGCTTTAGACTGACTGCCCCTTGCTTGGCCTAATCTTGTAGGTTAATTTTTTCAGAGAGAGCAATGGGCTGGATCCACCCAACACCATCCTGTCAGCATGAAATTTGAGGATGCTTTCCACCCTCCGGCTCCCATTATGCGGGTGCCATTTTAAAATATTAAGCAGTATATAAATGCTTTAGATAATAAATGAAGTTCCTCCCTACACACAAACACACACACAGGTCCCACTGCTAGTGATAAGTAAACTGACCTCCCCACCACCACGTCATTGGATCACCCAGAAATCCATGGGGGTGCCACAGCCATAGCAGAGAATAATGCTACCAGCTCAAAAGGGTGCTTTTTTTTTAAGGGGGAAGAAAGCACACAGCGAATAAGCAATGTATAGCAAGAGCAAAATGAACTTTAATGCAAATGGCCAACCTGGGGGAAATAGCTTTCCCTGCGGCTCAGGCCGTGACTTGTTAAGTATTTTTTGCTTAAGTGCAAAATCTTTGTGGTATGGGTCATTAGGTTTCTGCACAGCAATGATAATCATAGGGAAAGAGAGCTCAGGGAGACGAGTTTTGGGTGGGGGGCGGGGAAGGAAACGAGGCCGGGCTTCCGTCCTTACTTGATCCTGGAGTACATCCAAAATAACCATCCATAAATCCCAATTTTGATCTCTCTCTCTCTCCCCTAGCTCTGCAAGGCATCTCTCATTCATCCACTTCATGTAAGACTTTCAGACTGCTCGTTGCTATTGCGTTATATTCCAGCACCACCCCTGCATAGAGGAGAGAGTTGCAAGAGTCTGAAGCCCTCCCCTGCCTAGCCTGTCCCCTAAAAGGCCAAACCGCCACGTGTCCTCCTTCACGGAGGACGGCCCTCTATTTAGAGGGTCGTAGCTGAAAGTGCAGTGGTGGTTGGAGGCCATTGGGGCTGGTGGGGTGGAAGGCGGGGAGCCCCACAGCAGGTGGCGCCGAGACAATGACAGGCAGAGACGACTCAGTCTAGTTTTGTCCCCATCTTCCTCCTACTTGCTGAGTTCTAGAAGGGCAACGCTGAGACTAAGGAGGAGTGGGGATTTGACAGCCAATGACACCTCCTGGTTTCAAGGAAGAAAGCAGGTGGTGGTGGGGTTGTGGTGGACTGGTTGGACGCAGAGGAATGGTGGGAGGAACCAGCTAGGAAACCCCCAAAGGGAAGAAGGCTCAGAGCCTGGGGAATGGTGGTAGGATGATGATGAGTGGTTAGAGGGAGAAGACTGGGAAGAGGAGGTGTTGGAAGCTGAAGAGGTAACAGGGCTTAGTGAGCGGGAAGAGTCTGTGGCAGAGAGAAGTCCAGAATCAGAGACAGAAGCTGAAGCAGGAGAGAGGGACGAAGGAGGCCAAGAGGCAGTGATGAGTCAGGCTGGTGAAGAGTCATGGGTGTCTCCACCTCCTGCTGCGACAAGCTCCCTTCCCCCTTGGTCTCCCAGAACCAGAAGAGGCATGAGACAGGAGGAGCAAAGACAGACATGCAGGTGCAGTCTGTGGTTGCTTGGAAAACACGTAGAGACATCACTGGTTATAGGGAGGTGGCAGCCTTTAGACTCAGCAACGGCTTCATGGGGGCAAGATCTGAGCTGCTGTGCTCATTAGGCCTGTGCAGATCCTCTTTTGCTAATAAAGAGTTAACTCCAGCTTTCTCGGTGTGATTTACTGCTGGCTGGCTTCTGTCCGTGGGATAGAGAGGTCCAATTTAATTGTCATTTTGCATGGGACTCCATCCATTACAATCACTATTTTGGTTAAAGACAGACAAAATGTGTTGGTTTCTCTCCCCTCCCCCCCTCCCCCAGTATTAGGTGCCATTCTCCACATTTCCCTATCAGATATGGATATAGGTATATATAGATACCGCCCCATGAAAATTCATCTGCATTTTACTGCAAATTTCTCCAAATATACACACGTTTGTTTGTTTGGTTTGGTTGGTTGGTTGGTTAGTTGGTTGGTTGTTTACTTACTTATTAAATTTATACTAACCTCTGACATAATAATGCTATTATTCAAATCTGTGGTGCAATCAGAGGCAAATTGAGGGGAGCGTGACCAGCTCAGTTGCCTTGGGCTCAGAGTCTTGAGATCGCAGCAGTGGGTGCCACAATTATGTTGTAGAATGGAAAGGGAGAGGCCAAGCGCCAAAATTTAGCATTGCACAGGGTGCCACTGAAATGTGAGACCCCCCACGTCTGCTACCGGTGCAACCACGTTTTGAACACTGGGTACAGTTCTGGTTGCCTCACCTCAAAAAGGATATTGCAGAGATGGTAAAGGTTCAGAAAGGGGCACTATCTATCTATTTCACTGGCATTATCTTTTTATTTTGTAAAATTCATCTACTGCTGAACTGTAATAAAGTGGTTTACATTTTTAAAAAAACATTAAAATGATCACTGGGAAACAGTTAAATAACAGCCATTTAAAATATTCCAAAAAGAGAAAAGAACTTGCAATCAATGATAAGCTAAAACCCAGCCCAAAGCATGTCAACATTCTCCATGACAGAGATTGTGGTGGGTGGCACAGAGGGCGGAAATCACCCTCCAAGCATCCTGCTCGGCACACCGGAGCTCACCCAGGAGTGGCAGGGGGTGGCAGCCCCCTCAATATTGGGGCACTCCACCCCTGCCTCAAAATATTGAGGGGGCTGAAGCCCCTTGCGCCTCATATACCCAGTGCCCATGGGTGTTGTGAAATAAGCAATGATCACAATCTGGTTTCAAAACTAGGGTTCTTTTCCATAATGAAATACAGTAAAACACACACACACACACACACACACACACACACACACACACATTTTCTTCTTAATTTAATTATATCCTCTGCAGTTTGAAAAGGGAAGGGAGGTGGGAGAGGAAGAGCAAGGTGGGTGAATCTTCTTAAACCCGGTCTGTTTAATTTTCTAGTGCATTCACCCATCGTTACCCATGGCAAATTGGCTGAAATTATTCAGCAGCTATGGGAGTCCTAGATATAGGTGTTAAACACACACACACACACACACACACACACACAGGCATCGAAAGCCATCTCTGTCAGGAGCAGAAATTGTTAGAAGGAAAGAGGCAAGAGGATTGGGGTGTGTGCATGTGTGAGAGAGAAAGCACACACAGATCTCTCTCAATCTCTCTCTCTCTCTCTCTTTCTCTCTCCTGAGCAATATGTGTTGCAAAACCAGATTCTGGATTTTAAAAAGAAAGAAAGAAAAGCTTTGTTAATGTTTCGCCAGATCCGTTCATCACCCGCTCTCCACCGATAAAAACTGATGGCCCACATTCAGTTCCGACCATGTGCATTAAATTCCCATAACATGAACAGGGTTCTGTTAAGTCTACCATAGCCTTTCCTCTCCCTCCTTCCTTCCCTCCCTCCCTCCCTCTCTCTTCTCCTTTGTACAGAGATTACATTTCCAACCTAATGACAAGAGTGGTTTGTTCAGACACTGTGGGCCAGAGCAGAACAGCCATTGAACTCTTCCTACAATCCGTCACGGTGGGTGAGTGGGGGGGTCGGAGAGACCGAAACCGCATTGCTCATGGAAAGCCTCCCCGGAAAAGCTGCAGAGGTGCAATGCTTCATAGGAGCCTGGGTTTTGCTAACTTTTCTCTCCTGCCCCACCCCACCCACCTGCTCCACTGCCCAAAATAAGCCCATCACCAAGGAACTACACATCAAAGCAGAAAGGGGTGGAAGAGGCTGGAGGAGCAGGAAATGGACTGTACCATTTCAGACTGCAGGGGAAGGGAAATCACATTTTTAGTACTTATGTATTTGTTGTTGTTGTTGTTGTTTAGTCGTTTAGTCGTGTCCGACTCTTCGTGACCCCATGGACCAGAGCACGCCAGGCACTCCTGTCTTCCACTGCCTCCCACAGTTTGGTCAGACTCATGTTAGTAGCTTCCAGAACACTGTCCAACCATCTCGTCCTCTGCCCCCCCTTCTCCTTCTGCCCTCCATCTTTCCCAACATCAGGGTCTTTTCTAGGGAGTCTTCTCTCCTCATGAGGTGGCCAATGTATTGGAGCCTCAGCTTCAGGATCTGTCCTTCCAGTGAGCACTCAGGGCTGATTTTCTTCAGAATGGATAGGTTTGATCTTCTTGCAGTCCACGGGACTCTCAAGATGATGATGATGACGATTTCCCTGCCAGCAGTGCTGTTTTTCTAGAAAAAGAGGAACTCACCATGAACACCTCTCTCTTTCTCATAGAATGGCAATGGTACCCACCTGAGTGCTGCCAGGACTCACTTGAGAGGTGCTTGCACTGCGTCGTTCCTCCCACCCCCCACCCCAAAAAAAAGCCCCGCCTGCAGGTAGAAAAGTGGTTCATGAGGGAAAGGGCTCAGATAGTCTTTCTCCCTGACTGCTTAGCTTCCTACTTGCTGTGATATTCCCGCTTTTTTTAAAAAAATGATAATAATCCAAAATTATCCAAAATCATTAAGCTGCATGTACAGATCCAGCCATGGACAAATGTGTCCAATGTGCTTTAGTGGTTAGAGTGTTGGACCAGGAATGGGGAGGCCTAGATTCAAACCCACCCACCCACCTATGAAGTTCTCACAGGGTGAGCTTGGGCCA
The DNA here is from genome assembly GCF_009819535.1 of Lacerta agilis. Classification (NCBI taxonomy): domain Eukaryota; kingdom Metazoa; phylum Chordata; class Lepidosauria; order Squamata; family Lacertidae; genus Lacerta; species Lacerta agilis. The sequence goes on from NC_046326.1 coordinate 37,867,210, forward strand.
CTCAGCATCTTTCAGCCTAACGTGCCTCACTGGATTGTTGTCAGGAAAAAGTGTCAGTGGCTCCCAGCTGGTTGCCCAGGAAAGTATAAAGACAAGGACAAGTTTCTTACAGTCCTTTCTTATTTCGATCTTTACAGAGAGAGGCCATAGAGCCCAGCCTCTTGGATAATGGCGTTGTCCCAAGTGAATCTCCACCACCCATTTCTCCCACTTCCTCATTCGTCATCATCGAGAGCCAGTGTGGTGTAGTGGTTAAGAGTGGTAGACCCGTAATCTGGTGAACCGGGTTCTCATCTCCGCTCCTCCACATGCAGCTGCTGGGTGACCTTGGGCTAGTCACACTTCTCTGAAGTCTCTCAGCCCCACTCACCTCACAGAGTGTTTGTTGTGGGGGAGGAAGGGAAAGGAGAGTGTTAGCCGCTTTGAGACTCCTTCGGGTAGTGATAAAGAGGGATATCAAATCCAAACTCTTCTCTTCTTCTTCTTCTTCATCATCATCATCATTATCATCACCTCCTCTACAGGCACCACTAAGTGCCCTCTGTCTTCGAGTTCTTTGCTCTCCTACTTTTAAGGCTCACTGGGCTCTGGGAGTTGGAGGGTCTGGGATGCTTTCTAGTGACAACATGTCAGCCAGCTGCTGCTCCAGCTCTGCCTGCCCCTCGTCTGCCATTATTTCCCAACTTTTCCCCTCATCTGCCACTGAGTTGTGACTTCCTGCAAACCGCTGTTGTAAATATGTGCTCTCCTCCTCTTTCTCCTCCCTGGAAGGGTCAGGATGGGGAGGTGGTCTCCACCACTCCTCCCTGACAAAAAGCAGGTCAGGAAGAACCCGGTATATCTCCTTGATCTACATGGAGGAAAGGTGTGATATGAATGTACTAATTATCTGCAAGCAGGGCAAGAATTACTTTTAAAAAATGGGAAATTGGGATGAAAGCGAACTTTGAAAGAAGGATTTCCCAAACTTTATTCCTTCCAAGAAACCCATTCCATCTGAACTGCCTTTGAAGAACTTTTGCATTTCTGCTTCAGGATTTCTGCCCATTGCATTCTGGGAAGAAACCAGCCCTGAGCCAATCATCAAGCTTCACCAAGCAATTCTCACAGGTTATTGAATTATGAGAGAAAAGGTTTCCTTTACTCACACTCCCCAATTTTTTTATTAAAATAATCCTACCGTGTCCCTTAATTAACACAATTTAAAAACAAAAAACAAAATAACTTGTGAAGTCTCAAAATGCATTGGCTGTTTCTCCCCAGAAAGATGTACCAGAGTAAGTTGGACAAGCAGTCTGTCGGGAAACAAAGAAGAATGTTCTGGAAGAGGTGAGGACTGCATTGGAATGGCAGTGTGTGGAGTTCTCTGGCTCAGGGCTTACAGCCAGTGATCCGTACCCATTTTCCGAATACTCCATTTGGCACACATCAGCTCTGTCCTCCAACACCTCACCATTGCTCACTCACCGCTTGCTACCAGGGGTAGGGGGAGAAATTTGATTCAGTTCACGTTTAAAGGCAAAACCCGCCGGATTTGCACTTTTTGAATTTTCAGGCAGGACTTCCAAATGGTATCTGGCTGACCTTGGGGCAGATTTGAAGAAATTATTAATGTAGGCAGATTTAGCTCTTTCAGACTGCCAAGATCTCTGCCAGTTAAATTTATCCTGTTCAGCTGCTGTTCCCAAACATTATAATTCTTAATCTGATTTTGTTTTTATTTATTCATTTTGCAACTCACTCTGAACTTCCATATTTTAAAGTATGCTGTGTATCTTATTTTAGGCATGTTTTAGATATTCCCGATATTTTATATCATTTATGTATTACAGCTCACTTTGATGTATTTTGTATGTCATGAGATTTTACTCATACCGTTGTTGGTTTGGTTTCGTTCAGGTCTGTGACCGTATCATAAAGAATTGTCTGTATCTGTGTGTATGGCAATGCATAAGGGTTAAGTGTGCATAAGAATGCATATCTTTGTGCAAATAATGTGCAAAGAAAATGCATTCAATGTTAGAGAACATTGCTTTGCAAAAATGTGTACAGAAGCCAAAATCTCATACAAAATTGTATTCAGAAAAATTCACACTAAAATGCTGGTGAATTTTCATGAGACTGTTTCCCCCCACCACCACCACCTTCAGAAAAATATTAAAGTTTCACAAACTGATATAGAAATGTGTAGAGCTGAACTTAAGATTGGAAAAAGGAGAAACTGATAGAAATGGAAATTGACAAGCTCACCTGTCCCTAGAACAGCCACATCTGGAGGACCCCAAATGTCCCACACCCATTGTATGATAACTAACTGGGCAGCCACTTTTTATATACACCAGGGATGGGAAACTGTGGCCTTCCAGGTGTTTTTGGACTCCACTTCCATCATCCCCAGTCAGCATGCCCAATGGCCAGAGGCAATGAATGTTGTAGTCTAACTGTAACTGGTAGCCCAGTCTCTGATAGATACTACCAAGAAACCTAAATATGCAGAACTGTCCCTGTTACAAGCGTCACATAATACCTGTCCTGAATTTCTAAGAAAACGATCCTTTCGTGTGGCATTGCCTATTTTGGGGCTCTCCCCACCTATTGACATCAGGCAAGTGCCTTCACCATTCTCTTCTTTTAAAGGTAAAGGTAAAGGGACCCCTGACCATTAGGTCCAGTCACGGACGACTCTGGGATTGTGGCGCTCATCTTGCTTAACTGGCTGAGGGAGCCAGCGTACAGCTTCCGGGTCATGTTGCCAGCATGACTAAGCCGCTTCTGGCGAACCAGAGCCATGCACGGAAACGCCATTTACCTTCCCGCCGGAGCGGTACCTATTTATCTACTTGCACTTTGACGTGCTTTCGAACTGCTAGGTTGGCAGGAACTGGGACCGAGCAATGGGAGCTCACCCCGTCGCGGGGATTCGAACTGCTGACCTTCTGATCAGCAAGCCACAGTGCCACCCGTCTTCTTTTAGCACCTTCTTTTAGCACCTGCTAAAAACACTTTTGTTTAGACAAGCTTACCCAGATATCTAGTCTATCTAGCACAGGGATCAGCAAACTTTTTCAGCAGGGGGCCGGTCCACTGTCCCTCAGACCTTGTGGGGGGCCGAACAGTATTGGGGGGGGGGAGTGAACAAATTCCTATGCCCCACAAATAGCCCAGAGATGCATTTTAAATAAAAGGACACATTCTACTCACGCAAAAACACGCTGATTCATGGATCATCTGCGGGCTGGATTTAGAAGGCGATTGGGCTGGATCCAGCCCCTGGGCCTTAGTTTGCCTACCCATGATCTAGCACGTTGACATGTGTTTTGATATGTTTTTCATTCATTGCTGGTATTAATTATTCAGGTGGTTTAAATCGCAGTTGTTCTTTGTTTCTATTGGTGATTTCATTGTTTCATCCTTCATGTAAACCGCTTTGACATTCTGTTTTGTTTTTAACAATCAAGTGGGGTGTGACTTTCATGAAATAAAATAAGTAAATCAACATTTTCCAGAGTGTGCATTCCACTGTAGCCCAAACAGCACATTCCATGCACCAGAGGGAGGAATCGGTAGGATTTATGATGGCATACCCTCCAACTTTTCTCCGATGAAAATTCAGACATCCCATTCCATAATAATACCCCGCCCATCTGAATGGGGTGCCCCAGCCACTCTGGGTGGCTTCTAACATAGAAAAACACAATAAAACAATAAACAATATTTTAAAAAAAAAACCTTCCCTGTACAGGGCTGCCTTCAGATGGTTCATGAGTGGGATAATTCCATGCCCTCCACCATTCCTCCAGTGAAAATAGGGACGTCCTAAGGAAAAGCCAGCCGTTCCGGGATCAAATCAGAAACCAGTATGGTTTCTGTAAACCCAGGACTGTCCCTGGAAAATTGGGGCATTTCGAGCATCTGTGATGGGTCCCCTCAGCTCCATCATGATCTGGAATGGTTTGCCAGCCCCAGAAAGAGGAGGAAGGAAGGGGATGGAGTGTTATGATATTATTACAAGCCGAGCTGCTAAAAGCCTCAGCAGCGAGGTCACCTGACTATGAGTCATGTTTCATACTGTGGGAAAACCACTGGTCATACCAGTCTTCACACACATGTGATGTTATTGTAATGTACTGTTGTATTTTTACTTTCTGTTCTGGCTCGAGAGATGCTAGACGTATTACAGGCAGCTCTGAATATATGAGCTGGCTACGCAGAGGCATACTCTGCACTTTATCTACAATAAAGTAGGTTTTAGCCTAAATGGCTTGTGTGTGTTGTTCTTCAACCTGGGGAACAATCACATATTACTGATGTGCCCCTGGACTCGAGTAGCCAGGAAGGCACAGAGGCTTCGTTCCTGCCTGGGGGTCAGTCTAACAACTTCCCCCCCCCCCCGGAAGTTTTCATAACATGGAGGACTGGAAGGTTGGCACCCAGGGCCAGAGGACGGGGGATCTCCGAGACTGGAAGAAGTAGACCTGGTGCCTCTCTCTTCTACCCCTCCATCAGAGGAGAAAGAGAGAACCTTGACTTCAAAGGAGGATCTGAACAGATAATGATGGTGGAGCTGGATGCAGAGGGACAGCGCACAACCTTGTCACCGAGACTGAGGCATCAACTTCATGGGTGGGATCAGATGTAACCGCCCAGACAGAGTATGTTAGTATGGGCGGGTGGATCTTTGCACCCTGGCTTTAGACAGCCCTGCCCCCCAGGTTGCCCAGTCCCAGGAGCACAGGAGGGCAGAGGTGGCTGGCCGCCTCAGCGTCTCGCTGGCTCGGTCGCCCCCGAACTCGCGGCACAGAGCAGAAGAGTCCGCCGCGTCACTCCGTCCGACAGGCAGGCTCTTCCCTGAACTCAACTCTCAGGCCCTGGACTCTCAGCCTGGTGCCCCTGAGAGCCCGTCACCCGGGTGCCCCGCACCCCTAGCACCTATGGGTAAGACGGCCCTGTGTGTGGGTGTGATTGTAGGGAAGGGCTGTCAAGCAAGCGAGTCTCACTGCGTAAGTTCGCTCTGCCTCATCTTTAAAAGTTTGACAGGAGAGGCGCGTCAGGACATCTCCGTAACTTGCACACAACTGTGAACCTCCTGGCTCATCTCTTGCATCCTGGAGTCTTGAGTTCTGGAGCTTGTGCTTGCTGCTGAGCCCGTACCACTGTTGGCATGAATAAAGATCTCTTCCTTACTCTTAGGCAACAGTCGGTGTTGGGGTGTTTTGAGGACGGGAGCCTGTGAGGCACAGGGGAACACCGAGCCAAGGGAAAGAAGGGTGAAACCCACCCTAAAATAATTGGAATTGAGGACACTCAGTGGCCATGGTAGATTGCTGGCTAGAGGATGGAAAGGAGTAGCGTGGAAATGGGCATGGCTGGCTGGCTGGCTGAGCCCTAAAAAGGAGGACTGCAACATCTTGCTATAAGTCCCAGTTCCCTCTACTGCTGCGTTTGCTAAAGGCTAGTGCAAAATATGGCAACTATTCTTTTCTCTTTTTTTAAGCTAGAAAGTCATGTTGTTGATTTTTATTTCAGCACAAAAATGAGCTTGACGAAACCTTGGACCTTGAAAAACGGCGTTCGCCAGGCCTAAAAAAAAACACAAAGCAGGCTTTAAAACAACCGTCTCTCTGGCTCTGAAACTCTGGGAGCCCCCTGCTCTTCCCCGGAGGGTGTTTGCAGCGGGGGGCGGGGGGGCAGAGAGGGCTCTATGAATTCACAATACCCGCCTGGGATTTCGTAAGTAATTGTGTCTGAAATATCCATTGCCTTGGAGAGATACTTCTCTTTAGAAGCAAAGCAGATCATTTGAATGTATTCCCCAGAGAGGGGGGAGGCAGGCAAAGGAAAGGAAGGAAGGAAGCGCTGGCGGGAGGGGGGGCAGAGAGACATAGGAAGATTAGTCCTTGTTTTGTAAAGTTTCAAAGCAATTCTGTTGCGGATTCCGCTTTCTGAAAACGTGTTCAAATTGGTTTTTCAGCTGAATTTACAAGCAAAAGTATATACCCCATTCCTCCAGCCGCCGCCACCCCCAGTGTGTATGAGTGTGTGTGTGTGTGTGTGTGTGTGTGTGTGTGTGTGTAGGAGAGTGTGAGAGCGAACCCCCCTAATCTCGCCTGCTTCTGTTTATTTACGATCCGTACAGATAACACCCTAGGAATTTTGTCTGCAGGCTTCATTACAGGCTGCCTGGTCTCCTGGGCGGCAATGCATTTATAATTTTTATTGTTATATCTTTTAATTTTATTTTGCTTTCCTTGCTGTGCCGGAGAAAAGGGAAGATAGAGGCCTGTATTTATGGCAGAGCAAACGATCTACCCTGGGAGGATTGCTTGTATCAGTTAATTTAATCTTTACCAGTTTTATTTAAACTGGGTTCTGTTCCCCCCCCCCCCAGCCAGCTTCCCTCTTCCCTCCCCGCACCATAAGTACACCCTCTCCTCTTTCTTGTTAGAGGATGATCAGTTTCTGTTAGGTGTGCTTTCTTTTTTTTAAAAAAAAGCAAGAATATCTAACTATTTTTATGTATATATATATATATATATATATATATATATATATATATATATATATATATATATGTATATGGGTTTCCCCCCCCCCTTTTTCCCTCGTTGCTACGGAATCACGCTTTTCCTCGCCACTTACTTATGCCTGCACACCTCCAGTGGTTCCTGGCGCTGATTGACGTTTACAAATTACCCAGCAGAAAGTGTTCAATCTTTGACCCGTGTGTTTCTATTCAGCAATGAGTAAGATTTGCAAGCATTTTGTCATATAATTACTGCAAATCCCTTGAAAATTTCCACAACAACGCTTAGATGAACGGTAATTTGCTCTGACAGCTGCTGATTCTTTTACAATAAGCTGGGATGCAAAACAGTTTCATATATATATATATATATATATATATATATATATATATATATATATATATATATATATATATATATATTCTCTCTACTTTGGATCTAAGATATCTGGAGAGAGGGAGAGGAGGAAAAAAAATATGTACGACATTCTGCATTTTGCACCACGTGTAATGTAACCAGACTCTTTTTAAGATTTATATTCATGCGTGGCCTGCTTGTATTGTAGCTGCGGTTTCTGTTTTTGTTTTTTTTTCCGTATTGATGGTCTGGGTTCTCCTCTGCTCCCCCCTCCCCCCCCACCATCACCACCAAATAGCAATTCTACATTTTTATTATGCCCCGGTAATATGCATAGATCACCAGCGTTGTTCTCCGTGAAATTTATTCCACCTTTCAGCATGCTCTTGATGGGACTTATTACATTACCGGTTGAGTGAGGAGATTTGATACGACAAAGCTTCAGAACAAGCCCCTCGTAACGCTCAGGTGACAGCCAAAAGACCCAACATGATAACGCCACCTTGTAATGGGAGGGCTGTCCCCCCCCCCTGCCCCGGTGTCTTCGCTGACCTTAAGGGTGGCCCTGGTTAATGCTCCGATCCTGTGCTGCAGGAGCAGAGGCAGCTGCCTATATGAAGTCAGACCCGTTGGCCTATCTACACTAGTATCACCTACACTGACTGGCAGCAGCTCCCCAGGGTTTCGGGCAGGCCATCTACCTGCAGATGTCAGGATTTGAACCTGGGGCCTTCTGCTCACAAGGCAAGCACCCTGCGACTGAGCTCGGTCCTGCCCTAAAGGAGTGCAAAGGAGTGCCGGATGAATCATCCTTTAAGATCTTTGAGTGGTACTACAGCCCTTCGCCAGTGGTGGGTGGAGCCAGAGGCAGAAGTGGGTGGGGCAACTGATGCAAATTTTGCCCAATAGGCTAGTTCCTACACACACTGCTCTCCATTCTCCATCCAGGCAACCAATATGTGCATGTTTATGCACAGCCCTTCCCTGCTAGCAGTGTGTGTGTGTGTGTGTGTGTGTGTGTGTGTGTGTGTTGGGGAGTATTCCCTCCCCCAGTTCAACATCCAGCAAGCAGAGCTGGGTTTTGTTGCTGCTGTTTTCCAGAGCTTGCCTGTTCACAACAAGTAAGTAAATAAAGAGCACCCATGTTTTGAAGGCAGTGATGATGCTCTTCAGCAGTGTCAAGCCAGGAACTTCTTTGAAAAGCACCGGGTTCCATTTTCACCCTCATTCTCCTAATCTGGCTTCTTTCTCGTGTCTTCAGCTCCACTCCAGAACAAAGGTTAATGAATCGGAGGAGGCACGGGGGGGGGGGGGTTGACGGTGAAAATGATGAAGTGCCATAAAGCCTCGAGCATCATAAAAGGCACAATGAAAACTGAGATAAGCTATTCAGTTATAAATACAAGCAATGCATGCTGCATCACACAAAACAGCAGAAAGCCGCTGTAAAATACCAGTAAGTCATTTTAAGTCTTCTCTGCTCCCCACCCTACAAGTGACTAAAGTCTTTTAATTCTCAAGGCATGCTTTCCTTTACGGGATCCAGTCCTCTTGCCCGTCACCAAGTGCAACTTTAGGGACAGCCATAGAGAAATACGTAGCCTTACAGCTGAATACAGACAACACTCACTTATCTAACCTTTATTAGGCATTTACAAGTAAAATCGCGAGAGAATCACACACAGGAACTTTAAAATATATATGCACAAAGAAACAACAATTGAACTCATAGGCTGATTGTATGTGTGTATATGTAAAAATCTAGAATTTCCTCCTGTTAAAGTACTCCTTGAAGCACTGCTGCCAAAAACTCAGCTACCCCCACAGTCACCCCTTGGTCAATGTCAGAGAGACAGAATCCAACACTTCCACCATGCTGAGGTTTCAAACCATCCAAAAGGGGGGGACAACACACGTTCACGCAGCGTACTGTGTAGTGGACAATAAAAGAGAATATGCTCTACAGTGTCCGGGACATTCAGGGGACAACACAATTATATGTTTCTATTGCATGTTTTGGAGATTTGTTCATTTGCTCGCTAGGCATTTGGAAACCTCTTAAGACGCTGTAAGATTTTGCCTGGTGGCCCTCGAGATCAAGGACCAGGTTTGGGGGGACATTTTGGGGGACCTGCTGGGGGAGATGTTGCGTTTCTATGGTATGATGCATGTCTCATGTACATATTGGGTCCAACATGATTGCCTGATGGGATGACACCAGTGTGCATCAGCAGAACTTAGAACACAGGAAGAGCCTGCTCGATCAGACCAATGACCCGTTGGCATCCTGCTCTCACAGTGGCCAACCAGATGCTTGGTGGGAAACCCTCAAGGAGGATCTGAGCACAAGTGCGGTATTGTCCGCATTTGTCCCAGGGTTGTCCACACTGACCGACAGCAGCTCTCCGTGGTTCTCAGACTGCGGACACTCTGAACCCTGCCTGGAGATGTTCGGGGATTGAAGGCGGGACTTTCTGCCTGCAGGTGCTGGACCACTCCAATATGTGACAAATGGTTGTGGACCTTCCAGGATAAATAGGAGACTGCCTCCTCCCACACCCCAATACAAAACATTAGTCTGCCTGGCTTAGTGTTTACATTGACTGGCTTCCTCCAGTTCTATGTCACTGAACATAGTTTTGCCATTTTAGGCACTTTAGCAACTGTGGTCAAATGGTCCTGTTTGTATTTTACCGAGCATCATCCTGGACTCATGCATGGAGAAGGGGTGGCAAAACAAAGGAGGGGGGAGAATGCAACTGAAATGTTTCTACTCCCTTTGTTTTGAATGTAAAATTGAAGGGAAAAGGGGAGAGAGCAAGAGATTATTAAGATAATGACGATTCCCCTTTGAAATATTGGAAACCTATGATGGGTAGCTTGCTGTGATCGTTTAGATCAGTGTTTTTCAACCTTTTTTGGGCAAAGGCACACTTGTTTCATGAAAAAAATCACGAGGCACACCACCATTAGAAAATGTTAAAAAAATTAACTCTGTGCCTATATTGACTATATATAAAGTAATTCTCTTGAATTTTTCAATTTTTCCCACGGCACACCAGGCAACATCTCGCGGCACACTAGTGTGCCGCGGAACAGTGGTTGAAAAACACTGGTTTAGATGACTAGCACACACACACACACACACACACACACACACACCTGTGCAGCATTGCTGACAATGAAACATGGTCACAAAAACCTTATCCATCCAATAGGTGTTCAGAAACGTGCATTTCCAGAAGAACGTTGCTGGTGATGCCGAACAGAGGGACATGATTTGGGCTGAGATCCTGTGCATATTTACTCAGGGGAGCACCTTTGAGTGTGTGGTAACCTTAAATTTCACAGAATCCTAGAACTGTAGAATTGGAAGGGATCACAAGGGCCGTGTAGCTAAACCCTTTGGAACGCAGCATTCACAGCTAAAGAATTCCTGACAGACGGCCATCCAACCTCTGTTTGAAAACCTCCAGTGGAGGAGAATTCACCACCTTCCACTGAATCTGTTCCACTGCCTAATAGCTCTTACTCTCTGTAAGTTCTTCCTAATGTTTAGTCATAATTTGTTGGTTCAGGTCCTCCCCTCTGGAGCAGCAGAAAACAAGCTTGCTCCCTGTTCCATGTGACAGGCCTTCAGATATTTGAAGATGGCTATCCTATCACTTCTCAGTCTTCTCTTCTCCAGGCCAAACATACCAGGCTCCCTCAGCTGTTTCTCAAAACGCTTGGTTTCCAGGCCGTTTATCATTATTGGCCCTACTTGGAGATGTCTGGGATTGAGCCTTGATAGGCAAACCAAAAACTCCAACCCTGATCTGCAGTCCTTGCTTCCCAGCTGTAAAGTACTGCTATGTTTAATGGAACTTAATCCCACGTGAGTATGGTGCTTGTTGTTGTTCAGTCGTTCAGTCGTGTCCGACTCTTCGTGACCCCATGGACCAGAGTACGCCAGGCACGCCTATCCTTCACTGCCTCTCGCAGTTTGGCCAAACTCATGTTAGTAGCTTCAAGAACACTGTCCAACCATCTCATCCTCTGTCGTCCCCTTCTCCTTGTGCCCTCAATCTTTCCCAACATCAGGGTCTTTTCTAGGGATTCTTCTCTTCTCATGAGGTGGCCAAAGTACTGGAGCCTCAACTTCAGGATCTGTCCTTCTAGTGAGTACTCAGGGCTGATTTCTTTGAGAATGGATAGGTTTGATCTTCTTGCAGTCCACGGGACTCTCAAGAGTCTCCTCCAGCACCATAATTCAAAAGCATCAATTCTACGGCGATCAGCCTTCTTTATGGTCCAGCTCTCACTTCCGTACATTACTACTGGGAAAACCAGTATGGTGCTTGGAGTGAACTAATTCAGGCTAACTAATTCACTGAATGAATTCAAAAATCTTGTATTGCACCTGAAAGTTGTTTGCGCAGTTTCTAAGTGAACGTGAATTAAATTGGGTGCTTTTCAATTCATTTGCTATTTGTGTGTGTGTGTGTGTGTGTGTGTGTGTATACACTCAGAGCATACTGACTTAGCTCCTTCCTCTTTCTCATCAGACAGCAAAGAGAGAAAAGAACAAAGGACAATAGTCCCACATCACAGAACACAGTAACACAATCATCCTGTCTCCGTCACTTCCCACACTTTGGAATGAAAACATATACTGTCATGTGATAGACAACAATCCCATGACTGCAAACACGGGGAATGAATCTCCAACATCCTCCGGATATGAAAGTAATTCATTCTGGGGGTCTGTATGCACCCCAAAAAAAACTGTAAGCAGAGGCGCCGCTTTTGTGAACAAGTGTGGCGCAATAGAGCACTTCTGCACATGTGTGCATGGTGAAACCTGAAAGAATACACTTCCAGGTTTGCCACGTTCACAACTCAAAAGAGGGTCCAGTGTGTGTGTGTGTGTGTGTGTGTCATTTTGAAAAATTGTCAGCACAAACTTTTCTGAATAAACAGTTTTGTACACAGTTTTGTCTAATATGCACACTTTTGCAAAGAAACTTCCCCCAATACAACACATTTTAGGTTATTTATGTTGGCCAAACTGCAGGAGGCAGTGAAAGATAGGCGTGCCTGGCATGCTCTGGTCCATGGGTTCACGAAGAGTCGGACACGACTGAACGACTGAACAACAACAACAACAACAACAACATGCTGTTATATGCATTTTGACCAAAAGCTTTATCCTTAAAAATTGCTCTTCGTTTTTTAACACAGTACTTCGCTGTGAAGCTGCATTGCAAAATTCGCAGAAAAGCAAGTTTTGAAGGGTGGCTGTGTTTTGGTTCACATACTATTTCAGAAAGTGCAACTCTGTTACATTTGCCTTTAAAAGTGAACTCTGTTGAATTTCTGCCCCGTCCCTAACTGGCTTCCCAGCTTCTTCCATTCACTGTGTGCTCACTGCATTTCCAGCGCCGGTTTTTTTTTTAAAATTCACACGCCACCATCCAAAATGCACGCGTATCCTGCACAGAAAACGCTACCGCTTAATGCACTGTTTCTCAAACAAGACTCACACCAGCCGGAGTCCTCAGGCCATTCCTAATCCGTCTTTAACCAAGGTGGGAACACCTTTGCCTAGGGCGAAGACACTCCCTCCCATAAACCCCACCCCTGGCATGTACACAAACGCCAACGAATCTGACACTAAGGAAGCTGGGCCGATGTGACGCAGCTGGGGTTGGAGCTGAGAAATGCAGCAGGGCGAGGGGGGAACGACTTTGCTGCGCTCCAAGGTGGCAGTGTGATCATGCCCTCTGTCACCTGAGGCCAGCGACCCACTCTGGCTCCTGGTAGAGCCACTCTATAATATTTTGCTTCCACCATTGGGGGGTAGCCTTTTCCCCTGGAAATAAATAAAGTGGAACACTCTGGGCTTCACATTTCTCTTTTGCCCATCTCCTCACAGCGGCTGACAGGAGGTATAGGGCACCAAGAGCATTCTGAAATTCATCAGCCTAAATGGCCACCGTCCTCGAGTGGGCAGTAATCAGGCCTCGCATGTCAGTAATTGGTTGCTACAATCCATCTCCTCAACCCGCCTGTAAACATTCCGCGGCATTAGACAACAGCCGAGTTAATTTCAATACCGCCTCTCGCCATCAAATGAAATTGGCAGGGTAAATAGGGAACGGCGGCTTATTTGATACTTACCTCTGTCTTGTTCAGCTTAAATACGGAGTAAAACGCAAAGGGCCATTAGAGGTCAGGGGGAAATTACAGAGCCCAAACATCTGACTGCAAGTGAAAATGATATTAAAAGGTAGGGAAGGGGAAGGGAGAGCACAGACACAAAGGGAAGAAAGGAAGGGGGGGAACAGGCACGTTTAAACTTCCATCGCTTTCAGAGAAGGGGTGGATTCGAAGCCGGATGTTTGAAGAGATAAAGTAAAGCGCTTCCTTTGCACAGCACACGGTTAAACTATGGAACTCCGTCCCATGGGAGGCGGTGAGGGCCACCAACTTAGAAGAAGATTCAGTAAACCCAAAGAGGATAAGGCGAACAGCTGCTAGCAATGATGGCTTGGTTTTACTTCTGCTGTCGGACACAGCATGCTTCCGAATTCCAGTTGCTGCAAACTACAGGAGGGGAGGTTGCTGTTGTGCTCGGGTCCTGTTTGCAGGCTTCCCGTTGAGGCATCTGGTTGGACTGATGCTGGACCAGACGGGCCATTGGCAGGACTCATCTTACAAAGCCACGCGCAAAGATCCGCATGGCAGTCCCCAAAGCAGTGGCTCTGAGTGCAAAAGAACTTTTAGCATCCCACCAAAAGAAAATCAACGATTATCAGGGATAGGAATCCTGAGGCCTGGAAGTCCAAATGAGGCCCTCCAAACCCCTCTGTGTGGCCCTCAGGACTCTCTCCAGGCCATGCCCCTCCATGAGAGACTGAGATGAGAAACCAAGGAGGAGAAACGCTTTTTAATCGCAAAACCTAAGAGTGAACCTTTGCAGAATTAAAATCAACATAGGACTCAAATTTTAAGCATTTTTCAGTCACCAGAAGTCTCTGTGTATTAAAACAAAAAAAACAAACCCCAATCATAGGGAATTGCCTTATACCAGATCAAATTGTTTCCCCACCTAACCCAATCTTGTCTACTCTGACCAGCTGGTTCCTCGGGCATTATTGAACCCATCTTGCAGCATGATCCTTTAACAAAAATATTGGAGAAGCTTGGGATTGAACCCGGGACCTTCTGCATGCAGAGCTGGTTCCCTAATATCTTGGCTGTCCCTTACTGCAGACCCAGGTCATTGAGCCTGAGCTTCCCCAGCCACTGCAGATCATGAACCACCATGGGCAGGACTGGCGGCGGCAGCAGCAGCAGATATGTTCTGTTCTTGTGATCGTATTTTATTCTCTTGCTAAATATGTCAAAACAAAATAAAATAAAAAATTCTTTCCAGTAGCACCTTAGAGACCAACTAAGTTTGTTCTTGGTATGAGCTTTCGTGTGCATGCACACTTCTTCAGATACTAAATATGCTGTTTCAAATGTGCATTTTATATTTGACTTCCTTTAGTAACCTTTTCTTTTGAAATGTTTAAGATGATTCTTTCTGTTGTTAACTTAATTGTGTTAAATGCAGATTCTGTAGCTGCAATGTTTTATTTTGAAATCTTTAAGGTGATATTTTAGTTTCCTGTTAATTGTGTTGCTCGGAATGCATAGTTTATATATTTGCCTTTTTTCAGTAATGCTTTATTCTGGGTTATTTTATTGGATGGGTTTTTAGTGGGTTGTAAACAGCATTATTATTATTATTATTATTATTAATGATATGAGGTTAACTTTCCAAGTTTGCTTTGTGACTTCTGTTTATTTTTCTTACACTTTTCCTCCAAGGAGCTCAAGGTGTAAAAATAGGAAACCTGAGAGTTGATGGAAATACAGTATGACTTTAAGCACATTCTTAAAATTCCATACTACAGGTCTTTTTCTAAAAGGAAGGAAGGAAGGAAGGAAGGAAGGAAGGAAGGAAGGAAGGAAGGAAGGAAGGAAGGAAGGAAACCGTCCAGACCTCCCCCACCATTACAATGGTCTGGATCAGAACCATAGTGCAGGAGGTAAACCTTTTTATTGCAAAAGAAAAAAGCTCACAAAACAAATAGCTTCAGGGAAGGCAACTTTTTTGGGAAACGTAAGAAGATGACAAGAGTCCTGCTGAATCAGGCCAATGGCCCATCTAGTCCAGCATCCTTGTCCCCACAGTGGCTAACAGGGCCGGATTTAGGTTTGACGAGGCCCTAAGCTACTGAAGGTAATGGGGCCCTTCACATGTGATATTTTAGGGAGCAGGCTAGCAGGCGGGGCCCGTTACTTTCATCATAGGAGCCTACACAACACAAAACACTGCTGCTGTGTGCAGGTTTTATTTTATTTGTTTTTTATCTTATATGTTGGAAATGTACATCCAGGTTTTTTTCACTTTAAATTTTTTTTGGGGGGGGCCAAGAGAGTGGAGCCCTAAGCTATGGCTTGTTTAGCTTATACGTAAATCCGGCACTGGTGACCAACCAGGACCCACGAGCAGGACCCGAGCACAACAGCCCTCTCCCCTCCTGTGGCTTCCAGCAACTGGTATTCAGAAACATTTACTGCCCCCTTCTTCAAGGCAGAGCACAGCAGCATTGCAGGGGCAAGGATGTGACTCTGGGAGAGCAGCATTAGCCGTCTGCTCAGGGGAAGCCCTGGTGCTGCGCTAAAATCTATCCACCAGTTTGTCAAAAGTGCTCTTCCCTTGCAAAAGAGACTTCTGTTTCTCTACCTCATTTGTGTGTTGGAGGGGAAGCACTTTAGAATATCGGTCACTTCCTTTACATGGTGGCCCTGGGTGGTGTGTCTTGTGTTTTTCTTTCCGGCAAACATTTCCACAGAACTCTACAGCCTCCCTGGCTGCACAAATCTGAAAATGTCTCATGGGACGGGGTTGCTCCACGATGTCATCTTCTGGGCTTTGATTGACACGTGGGAAACCAAGGAGGTTGCAGAACGGCAGGCCACTGGTGAGATGGTTTGTGGAAGAAGAGGGCACTCACAGACACCTCAAAATTAAGGGCATTATCTTATGATGAGAGACGGAGCCCTGCCAAATTCCCCAGAGGAAAGGAAGGTTCGCCTACTGCTTCGTAGATAAAAAATCTACGCCTCTGTGGCACCGGCAGCTAACTTTACACCAATCCCCATGCTCTTCTGACACCTAGTTGCATGCACAGCAACCAAAGCACTAAGAAAAGGGGAAGAGAATGACACACTGGAAACAAAAGTGTCGAGAATGGATGCCTGCGCTCCCTGATGGGGGGGGGGAGACACCCCACACGGGAGTAGTTCTGTCATGACGCCTTCCGCTGAAGTTTGATTGACGTGTGGGAAGCCAGGAAGGCTGCAGAGAGGCAGACCAGTGGTGAGGTGATTTGTAGAATGAGAGGTCACTCGCAAACACCTCTTGCCCACCTCGAAAGAAAGGCAAAAAACTTTGCCTCTCAACCCAAGAGAATTTCACTGCAATTTTCTCTCTCCGTTTCCCCTCCCCCCTCCCCCATGGCTTTCTAAGTGCAATTTATTTTCTCTTTGAGAATGTGGGTTGGGGGGGTGGTTAAGGAAAAAGTGGGATAGGTTTTTAGCTAGAAACTACACATGGAGAGAAGTTGAACATTTTGGGATTGAGTAGCCTAACTATGCATGCGACGGTGCCATCTAGTCCCATCTAGTTTGATCCCACAAGTCGGGGGGGGGGGTAATATAGGCTGGAGAGAAGCAGGGAATCTTTTTATTCTGGGGGGCAGAGCCCTGCAAAATGCCCGAGACGTAAATAAGGTCCCCCCCCCCCGCTTTATAGGGTCCACACTTTTGTGATACCAGGAGCTACAGTACACCGGTCCCTCATTACATTCATGGCAACCAACACATGAAGATACAGGGAGAAGAATGACAGGCTGGAAGCAAAGTGTTAAGAACGAACATGGACTTGCAGCCCTGAGCAAGTCTATTAACTCAGCACCCGAAGGACATTTTGCTAGCGCCGTATACGAATATACCTTATACCAAATCAGACTACTGGCCCATCTGGCTCAGTGTTGTCTACACTGGCTGGCAGCAGTTCCCCGGGTTTTCAGATTTTTTTATTTATTTTTTATTTTTTGCTATCCCTACCCAGAGATGCTGAGGGCTGTGAGCTCCGTCTTCTCCTCTTTGTAAAATGGATGTGAAATATAGCCATTTATTCATCCCCATCAGCAAAGTAGGTGCAAGTCCCCCCCCAAAAAAAAAAAACAACTGCAATCTGAAGCTGAGCCCTTGATAGGCGTGTGTGGAATTAAACACATTAGAAATATAAAGGTCTGACTTCTAAGTAAACATGTGGATTGCAAAAAAAAAAAACCTGGTTGCAATTCTCTGCACACTCACCCGAAAGCAACGATGTGTGAATCTGTGTCAATTTCAGTGTCTTGGTCTTTTCCCTACTCCTAAGTTCAGTTCTCTGCATTAGTTTTCCTTGCTTTTAAAAATGATTGTAAAAGTCTTCTTTAAAAATTCATCAGCATTTTAGTGCAAATTTATCCTAATAGTCACCTGTCTATAGACAACCTTGCCTAATTACGTACATTTTTACAGAGCAATTTTTCCTAATACGATGCATTCCCGAATGTTGTTTTCACTAATATGTGCACTTTACCCAAATCTATATATTTTTGTGCGCATCAAATGACTGGCGAACAGCACTGCACAATTCAGAGGAGCGCAAATTTCAAAAGATGGCTGTGTTTTTGGTTTCTGGAAAGTTCAAATTAGGTACATGCAAATTGAATCTTATCCTCTACCTGTGAATAACTCCCATGGAGCATAGCGGGATTTACATCTAAGTAAACGCATGTGGGACTTTGTTAGAAGTCAGACAGGATAGAAGGGAAAGACACGGCATGGAGTTTAAGCACTCTCTCAAATTAATGTTGCTCTTATTTTTTTATGCTGCTAAAATATCAATAAGCAAGGCAGTCACCAGGTATCTTAATTTTTCTACACCATTCTCTGAACACTTTCAAAAATGAATTTTAACATCCTCTCGCTTCCATAGCAAGAAATAATGAATCACAGCTATGAACAGAAATGTTTGTGATGTCGGGTTGAGCCTACATTAAAGCAGTGAATAATGGCAAAAGAGGGGAGAGAGAAGGGGAAGTCGGGGGCGGAGGAGGAAAGAGACACACAGAGAGAGAAAAGGTGCTCAGAATTCCCTGCCGAGAAAGCAAAAAGCATATTTGAAATGGTGGGTGTGTTTCCCCCCCTCCCTTTCCTCCTACCTTCCAAGGCGATTAAACCGAGAGAAGTAAACAGTTTGCTAATGAAATAAAACAATTATTTCTCCGCCTCCCCACAGTGCACACTGGGAAGGGGCTCTAACTTGTTCCTGCCTTTGTGAAATTGGATGGATAGAGGGATAGAAGGAGAGATAGATAATTGTGATTTTGATTTTATTTTTTATTTTTTTTAATGGTGGCTACAGGTTTTTTTGGGGGGGGGGGGTTAGATAACCCACTAGTAGGTTCTGAAGGCACTTAACAACCTATGCATTTTTCTTCCTCAAGAGGCATAAGAAATGACCATAATTATGCTTACCATTTCTACCTCTTCAGACCAACTTAAATAACTCTATTATATGGAGCTCAGCTTCATAATTTTCTATGGAAGGAAGAAGAGTCGAACAAGAAGAAGAAGGGGGGGGAAAACCTAAACCAATTTACTTGTTTATGTTCGTTCTTGGAACATTTCTGGGGAGAGAAATGTCCGCGTCCGCCCCCAACAATGCCCTCAATTTTTTTAATTTTTTTTTGCTTAATAGAAGTTCAAAACACACACTATAGTGTACACACTACAATACAGACTTTAAATCCTCGAAGTGTAACACCAATTTCTTTTAGGGGGTAATGTTAGTGGTTAAACAGACGCGCTGATTTTTGTTACCTCACAGCACACTGTTTTGGGAGAGGAATTCAGACAATCGTTCTTCAGTGACAAAAGGAACAACTGATTTGTTCTTAGTACTTTAAAAGCAACAAAAACTCTCATTTATTTCAGCCACCCGCCCCCCAAAAAATTCTGTGGATGAAGAATCCCACCATCACCCGAGGATCTTCTCTTAAGTGGAAGACCTTGGGAAAGATGAATAAGTTCAGCTGGGGGGGGGGAGTAGGATTTGAGGGCATGAGACAACTTGGTAAAACCACTTCACCTCAGACTCTTTCCCTTCATCTCACAAGCAAGATTTTGCACCAAGCTGCAGCACACGCTGCAAAAATCCTCTGAACTACATTTTTACTTTTAAAGAAGTATCTAGTCCTCATGATGATTGTGACAACTGGTGGCTGTGTCTACAAAGTATGATAATGTATAAGCTCTAGGGATTGCAGTCATCTCTCTCTTTTTATAGAGGATCATGGCCGAGGGCTATCTCTTCTCTTTCCTCCCCTTCCCAACTATATCTATATCTGAGGAGTCCTCAATGTTGCAACAGCCAAAGCCGACTCAAACGCCGCTAGCTGAAACATGTAGAAAAGAAAACATATTTAAAATAAAACATTTAATTTTGCTGTTTCTTCTTCAACATAACTTTGATTCCTCTCTACCAGATCTTGGTCACATCTACACCACAGATTTCTTATTCCACTTTCATAGCCATGGCTTCCTTCAAAGAATCCCGAGAACTGTGGTTTGTCCAGTGTGCTAGGAATTACATATATGTGAAGAATCTCTGCATCCTTAACAAAATACAGTAACCTGGATTCTTTGGG
This sequence comes from Lacerta agilis, assembly GCF_009819535.1. NCBI lineage: Eukaryota > Metazoa > Chordata > Lepidosauria > Squamata > Lacertidae > Lacerta > Lacerta agilis. The sequence continues at coordinate 37,886,894 of NC_046326.1, forward strand.
AGAAGCCATGACTTATCAAGGTGTTATAAGAGGGCAATAAATGTTTGGGGTGGGTGTGACTGTCGAGGCCATATTGGTGGATGAAACAGGCACAGGTCAGACATGGTTGCTTCATTATAAATCAGGGGTCAGCCACTGGAGGCCGCAGCTGTAAATTTGGCCCAAATCGAGGCTGCGCTTGGAAGGCATGCCATCCAAGAAGGTTTCCGAAGCTAAGGAGGGCAGTTCTCAGATGGGGAACTGTAGCTTGTGTCTTTGAGAGAAGGCATGTGCTCTAAATGCGCTTTAAATATATGGTGTGAATGTGACCAAATGTTTCAAAGGAAGCAAAACAGGCATTGCTTAGAGTAGTAGCATGTCTCAAAAAGCATATATACACGCACTAGGGATGGGAGGAACTGTCACTTTTGGTTTCTCGTTTTTACAGTCTTAAATGCAGTTTCCCCACATTTCTTCAGCAATTTGCAATATCTAGGTAAAGGTAAAGGGACCCCTGACCATCAGGTCCAGTCGTGTCCGACTCTGGGGTTGCGGCACTCATCTCGCTCTATAGGCCGAGGGAGCCGGCGTTTGTCCGCAGACAGCTTCTGGGTGGCCAGCATGACAAAGCCGCTTCTGGCGAACCAGAGCAGCACACGGAAACGCCGTTTACCTTCCCGCTGGAGTGGTACCTATTTATCTACTTGCACTTTGACGTGCTTTCAAACTGCTAGGTGGGCAGGAGCTGGGACCAAGCAACGGGAGCTCACCCCGTGGCAGGGATTCGAACCGCCAACCTTCTGATCAGCAAGCCCTAGACTCTGTGGTTTAACCCACACCGTCACCTGGGTCCCTCTTGCAATATCTATCTATTGATAAAAGATCCTCGTGGGAAATGTATCAGCATTTTGGTGTGGATTTCTCCTCATAAGCACATTTCTATTCGCGGTATGTGCACATATTTTGCAAGTCGTTTCCCCTAACAGAATGCTCTTTTGTAAATGTGGTTTGGTTGGGGAACTGCATTGCAAAATTTGGATAGGTGCAAATTCCAAAGTCTGGCTGTGTTTTTGGTCCTCATATTACCGTATTTTTCTGTGTATAAGACATGGGGTTTTTTTAAAAACCAAAAAATTAGATTTAAAATTGGGGCTCGTCTTATATACACGGGTAGTACTGAGGGGTGTTTTCTTAATTTGGGGTCCCCAAAAATAGGGGGCATCTTATACATGGGGGTGTATTATACACGGAAAAATACGGTACTTCAGAAAGTGCGAATTTGATAAGTTCACCTTTAAAGGGGTAAACGCGTTGTCCACACGCACACATATTAAATCTGTCAAGTGGCCCAGGAATGGGCAACCAGGGAGGGACCGTGTTGTGTACATGGTCTCCTGGCAGAGGAGTCATAGTATCATTGAGTTGGAAGGGACCCCAAAGCTCATCTTGCCCACCCCCCTGCTGCTTACCAAGAGGGAGAGGAGAAAGGTGATGGGGTGATCAGTAGTGATTTCCACCCCCCCCCCCACAACCAGCCATTGCTGAAGTGACCTTCCCATAACTAGCCCTTATCATTTGTGCAGTTTCCAAATTCTCTCTTCAGCCTTCCCTCTCCTTTATCAGCTTCTTCCCCTGCAACCTGATTCCCTCAAAATGCTTTGGACTACAAATCCCATCATCCCAGTCTGCTGATCGCTCAGGGTCATTACAACAAAAAGAGATTGTGAAAAGGTCCACAAGGACCCCTCTCCAAACTGAGTGAACAGGCAGTAAAATGGCAAATGCAAGTCGGTGTGAAAAGGAGTTAGAGTGGGGCATGTTGGGGCAAAAGATCTTAATTTCACATATATGCTCATGGGGGGGGGGGTCTGATCTCTCAGGCAACGAGTCACAATGGATAGGTTGGTGAATATGCCGACCGAGCTCACGACAACAGTAAATTCCGAGCAAGTGATTCTTTTAAAAGGAATAGTAAAGAAAACTGCCAATGTCATAATGCCATTATACAAATCTATGGTACAACTGCTTTGGAATAGTGTGTGTTCCGGTCACCTCACCTCAAAACGGATACTGTCGAGTTGGAAACAGTTCAGAAAAGGGCAACCAAAATGGTCAAGGGGATGGAGCAAGTCCCCTGTGAAGAAAGGTTGCAGTGTTTGGGACTTTTTAGCTGAGAGAAAAAGCAAATAAGAGGCGACATAAAGAGGTGGAGCCCAAGTATGAGGTGGCCTTGTTTAAAACTGAAACAATGATCCGTTTTGAACAGGAGCGCCCGTTACAGCTAGAAACCAATATTCATAAGTTGCCAATATTTCAGATATTGAGCACAAATGGTTTAACTGGGAATTCTTTTTTTTAAAAAATGAAATAAAATCACATCTGTGAGAAAACAAGGATCTTTAACTCCAGATTCAAGTGCTTTTTAAGGGCTCAAGGATAAGCTAGAAACTATTATTCACAAGACACTAACTTCTCAAATATTGAATGCAGATGCTTTAACTTGGAGCTCTTTTTTTGAAAATATTCTGGCCAGTGCGGGATTTTTACCTCAGGATTCAAGTGCTTTAGACTTCTTGGCATTTCTTGACCATTTCCCATTTAGCAAGCATCGGATATATGCCGCCGCGTGACCTGTCAAACTGTCAAAATGTTGCACATTGAAACCCAAATATTATCAGACGTGAAATACAGACATTAAGGGTGCGGTGAGGGATCTGAACATGCCAGAGAAAGAAAGAAGCCGGTGAATATTCACAGAGGAAAATTCTGAGGAGAATTTGGGGGCGCGAGGTTGGGGTGGCGGGCAGAAACCAGATTTATTTCGCCACTAGTTTAAGCCCATTTTTTTTCCACCTCTGTCTCCTGACATACAAAGCAGAACATTCCCTTCTTAACTCATCACACACTTGCTGTGGAAAACAAGCCTTGGCTATTTTTCTGGACGGAAAGGGCATTGTCTAATATAAGAGCACCATCTAGTGCCTCGAACGAAACAGTCGGCCGCGTCGGTGTGGCGAGGCTTCGGACCCCACAGCCCATAAGCCGGCCTGCTAATTTGACAGCCAAGTGGGGAGGTGGGGGCGGCGGAATTAAAACATATTAAAGGTGTTAATAAGTGACTTATTTAAACGGGGTATTGCATATTGAACATTAATCACCACGCCGTTAAAAGTGTAATTAAGGAGTCACTCTGCCTTCTGGGGGAAGGCGCGCTTGGGAGCCGGGAGAAAATGGCCTCTTTATTAATACAAATTATTTTATTTGGCTAAAGCTAATAATTCTAAGTGAGGTCAATGGGACTCCTTGCGCACAGGAAGCAGGCACCCTTGCCCGAGCAGCGTTTCCATGGCAACGGAGCTAAGTTCACCCTCAGCGTGCACACACACACACACACACACGCTTAGAACGGCTCCGCTCGCTTGCCAAGGGGTTGGGTTGTCTCTGAGAGGGGAAATAGAGCATTGCCACGGACGAACACATTCACCCACCAGCAGCAAAATAATAATAATGGGGGGGGGCGTTTAAGGTGGGTGACAGCAGTGCAGGGTGGGGGATTTGAGGCACAGTTTCACCAAAGAGCCTTTCCATTTTTTTAATAACCCCCCACCCACTCACCCACTACACAAAACAGCAAAATTTCACTTTGGCACACTTATTTCCCTGCACCTATCTGTAATCATTCCAGAACTACAATCAAGTTTCTAAAATATAGAGAGGGTTAAAAAGAGACACAGGTTGCTTCCAGGCAACTTGTTCGCTGAGCATCCGTCCCAGTTTGTTTGCATGAGATTAGCTGACGGTCGGCTGTTCAATGAGCATTCGATTAGCTGGCAGGGAGGCGAGACTAGGAGGATGTCCACATTGAAAGAATATTTAACACACATGTAAAGTTAAACACACATGTAAAGTCCGTATAGTTAAAGCTATGGTTTTCCCAGTAGTAATGTATGGAAGTGAGAGCTGGACCATAAAGAAGGCTGATCGCTGAAGAATTGATGCTTTTGAATTATGGTGCTGGAGGAGACTCTTGAGAGTCCCATGGACTGCAAAAAGATCAAACCTATCCATTCTGAAGGAAATCAGCTCCGAGTGCTCACTGGAAGGACAGATCCTGAAGTTGAGGCTCCAGTACTTTGGCCACCTCATGAGAAGAGAAGACTCCCTAGAAAAGACCCTGATGTTGGGAAAGATGGAGGGCACAAGGAGAAGGGGACGACAGAGGATGAGATGTTTGGACAGTGTTCTTGAAGCGACTGGCATGAGTTTGGCCACACTGTGGGAGGCAGTGGAGGATAGGGGTGCCTGGCGTGCTCTGGTCCATGGGGTCACGAAAAGTTGGACACGACTGAACGACTGAACAACAACAAAGCACACACACACACCCAAAAGAACCCTGGGAACTGTAGTTTGTTAAAGGTGCTAGGAGTTGTTGCTCAGCGAGGGGTGAGCTATAGTTCTTAGGATTTTTGGGGCGGGGAGTCTTCCAGAGCTACAGTTGTCAGAGTCATTTAACAACCAGACCCTCTTCAAAGGGAACTCTGGGAAACATAGCTCTGTGAGGGGAGTAAAGGTAAAGGACCCCTGGCAGTTAAGTCCAGTCACGAACGACTCTGGGGCTGCGGCGCTCATCTCACTTTACTGGCCGAGGGAGCTGACATTTGTCCGCAGACAGTTTTTCCGGGTCATGTGGCCAGCATGACTAAGCCGTTTCTGGCGAAACCAGAGCAGCGCACGGAAATGCCAGAGCGGTACCTATTTATCTACTTGCACTTGACGTGCTTTCGAACTGCTAGGTTGGCAGGAGCTGGGACCGAGCAACGGGAGCTCACACCATCGCGGGGAGCCGACCTTCCGATTGGCTAGCCCTAGGCTCAGTGGTTTAGACCACAGCACCACCTGCATCCCAGTGTGAGAGGAGTAGGGGTGTCCTAACAACTCTGAGCACTCTTAACAAACTACAGGTCCCAGGATACTCTGGGGGAAGCCATGACTTTTTGGAGCAGTATGATACTGCTTTAAATGCATAATATGAGTGTGGCTGAGCTGGTGTAAGGTAGCATCTAAGCTGTCAATACCAGTGACCATCACTAGGGATGGACAAACCTTTTCATTTCAGTTCCTTTTATCTTCTCATTTCCCCAGTCTTACGTTAAGTTCTCTGCATTTCCACATCAGATTGCAAAATTGTTTTGTTTTGTTTTAACCCCAATGGTAATTCATCTGTATTCTAATGCAAATTTCTCCCCAGAGGCATATGTTTGTATACAATTTTGCCTAACAGACATATATATTTGCAAAGCGATTTTTCCTAAAACAACGCATTTTTGTTTTATTTTCACTGATATGTGGGGTGTTTGTTTGTTTTTTTAAAAGACCCTTCCACCTAGTATATGCATATATGTGCACATTATTTGGCCAAAGAACGCAGTGCAAAATTTGTAGAATTGCCAGTTTTGAAGGGTAACTCTGTTTTGGTCCTTATATGATTTTTTGAAAGTCTGGGTTAGGTGGGTTTGCCTTTAAAAGTGAACTGAACTGAATTTATGAGATCATAAGGACATAAAGCTTCCCTGCTTGGTTTGGAAAGCTCTGACTCAGGAGGAGCAAGAAACAGAGGGAGAGAATGAGTGCTGAGAACCTGGATCGGAGGAGGAGGAGAGGGCTCTCTCCTTTTCACCCTGACTCCAAACATTTTGGAAAAGGGAGCAGACTCACCTGTGCCAAGGAAGCATTCCTTGCAGTCTCAATATTCCCACAAGGTGAGCGTCTCTCCAGTAAGTGTGTCACGCCTCACCTTTTTAAGAGCTTGGCAGAAGGGTGGGAAAATTTGTTGGGACATCTTCATCTATTCCATGCAGTTCTGAACTTCTTGCGCTGCTCCTGAAACTTATGATGCCTGAGCCCCCTGTCTTCAGCTTGAGCCTGTACCACTGTTTGCCTGAATAAATATCTCTTCCTTACTTCCAAGTAAGAGCCTCTGTCTATGTGCAGTAAGTGGGAGGCTGGAGAACTATCTTTCTGCCTCCGCCCGCCCCAATCCTACACAGTTGCTATACTTGTGCATTATCCAGCCAATTTACTTTCTGAATTCTGCTGTGATTTATCTATGTCCACGTGTGATGTAATTCGTTTATGTATGGCATTACCCAGAATACGGCATTAACATTTTACTATTAGTCTTACCTTTCAACGGAAAAAGATAAAGGCGTAAATCTCAAGACACAATGGATGTGTCAGCCGAGTTGATCTAGTGTTACAAGTTGGGTTGCGGGTTTTTTGGCATGTCCCTGCACCCTGAACGATGGAGGAAAGCTAAGATCATTTTTCTCCCAGCTGTTGAGCTCACAATTGCCTTATCAGAGCACCAGATCTAATTTTAATTGACGTTTGGCTTGACTAAGTGGGCACAAGCAAATACTCCGCCGGGCACATGTTTACAGCAGGAAATCGGTTTCTAGCTAACAAGAACATAGGGAGAGCCCTGCTGGATCAGGCAAAATCTTAGCCTGGCATCCTGCTCTCCCAGTGGGCAATTCTCAGGGCTGGAGTCAGAAACAGGTCAGCATGAAAGACACAAGGCAATGAAGTTAACGGCATACAACTTGACAACACTCTCCAGCCAGCCTTGCCCCTTCAGTTGCCAGGACTGAAGGTTCGAGAGCCAGTGTGGTGTAGTGGTTAAGAGCAGTAGACTCGTAATCTGGTGAACCAGGTTCGCATCTCCACTCCTCCACATGCAGCTGCTGGGTGACCTTGGGCCAGTCACACTTCTCTGAAGTCTCTCAGCCCCACTCACCTCACAGAGTGTTTGTTGTGGGGCAGGATGGGAGAGGAGAATGTTAGCCGCTTTGAGACTCCTTCGGGTAGTGATAAAGTGGGATATCAAATCCAAACTCTTCTTCTTCTTCTTCTTCTTCTTCTTCTTCTTCTTCTTCTTCTTCTTCTTCTTCTTCTTCTTCCTGTCTTCCACCCCATCTAAGTTTCCTCCTCTCCCAGATGTTTCCCAAGCAGTCTCAAGCTGCTTCTGTGCAGCTCCTGGTCTCTATTCTGCCCTCCTCATTATTCTGCATGTTCTTGGAGACCAGGAAGGAGGGGAGCTTATTGCAGCTGGAGAGGGAGACTCCTTGGATTCTTCAGGATCCTCTTGACCACCACCACCACCCCTTTGCTTCAGCCTCAGAGTCTGAACTGCTCCCTGCCACCGGCTCTTCCTGCTCACAAAATCCTCCTGCCCCTTCAGCATTCAGCCCCTCCTCCCAATCCTCTTTCTCTGACCCCTCCTCAGTGTCCCACCACCAATCCCTGGGCTCTGAGCCTTCCCCCTCTGGGGGTTCCCTTGGGGGTTCCCCAGCTGGTGCCTCCCACCGCTCCTCGTCATCCAACCAATCCCTGACACCAACAAGTTGCCCCGTGGGAAGTAGGACCCGAACGCAACAGCATTCCCCCCATTCGTGATTTCAGCAGCAGTGCAGCCAGAATAATAGCCATCACGCCAAGCCATCAATTCCTGGGAAGTTTTTCCCCCCTGGAAAAGAGGCTCCCGTTTTGGGATGCAGGGGAGCCCTGCCTGCTCCTCAAGTTCTTCAGCTTCATCCTCCGAAAACTCTGTGTCTGGTAGCAGGTCAGGGCTAGGCATGACACCACCCCTGCTATGTGGGCCACTACATCCAATCCAGAGTAGTCTTTCTGGCTTAAGGAATAGTTTGTCCCAGAATCCCCCACAGCTAACAAGACACAAAACCATATTTTTTTTAAAGGAGCTATCACATGTTGGTGTGCATTTTTGTGACCACACATGTGCAGGCCCAGGGAGACCATCCTTCTACCCAGTTGGACGGCCAAGCAAATAGTGTACATTCGCAAGTTACAGCCCAGCTCCCATAACTTATTAACACATAGTCAGGATTAATCAAGCGCAGAAACACTGAAGCAGGCCCCGCTAATTAGTCGACGATGATAACTATATTTGTCATCCCTTCCCAATTAGTCTCCACTACATTTCGGGAGTTTTAATTGCACCTTGTTCTCCATTCGCATGTCACACTCCCACCCCCCAACTCCCACCCCGTGCATCTCCCCTCCTAATTCTTCTGCAAATTTGACAAAAAGTTGACATTAAATATAGATTATCTTTACATTTTCATAATTAACACAATGGAAGCAGCCTTTGGTCTAAACACTTCCCCTTGGAACGATAAATCCTGGCGTTCCCACGGAGCTGCGTGTTTATTAAATGAGCTGCAGAGATGGGGCTGGAATCCCAAAGATTGCCTTCGTGTGCGGAATTTTCTCGCCAGTCCTGTGTCCTGGTAAGTGAGGACCAGGGGCTCAGCTCAAAGATGGGGAACTTCTAGACCTTCAGGTGTTGGAAACATAAGGAGAGCCCTGCAGGATTAGGCCAGTGTCCCATCTAGTCCAGTGTCCTGTTCTCACAGTGGCCAACCAGATACCTGTGAGAAATCCACAAAGCAGGAACCGATTTAAAACAAAGAGTCCTAAACGTTTTGGGAAATGACACTTTAGCCGATCTAACTTCTTTTGGAAACATTTTGCACAGCACATTTTATTTTGTATGTAAACACCGTTGAATGTAAGATTCACCACACCCATTGTAGACACCCATGTGGGTTTTTTTAATGTCATAAAATGTCCACTGACAGCATCCAACCTTTGCTATCTCATGCCATCCCGTTCTATCTTTAAAAGAAGCACACCTCAAACTCTGTTTTTATAAAAAATAAAATAAAATATTATTATTATATTTATTTATAGCCTGAATTCCCCTCCCACACACACACACCTTATACAAGATGGCTTGCGAAAATTAAAACGAGACAGGTGAAATACAAAAAAATCATATGAAAGAGAATCATTAAAAAGTAATTAAACTCTAACAGAATTAAAACAATATTATTATTATTTTTTTAAAAACCCAACAGGTAATAAAAACAACACGGCAGTATTAAAAGCACTTTCATTTTTAAAATAAGTCAGTTCCCAAAGGCCTGTCAGAATAAAAGAGTTGCCCCTTTCTGGCAGGAGGACAGCAAGGAGGGATCCCGTCTAGCTTCTCTAGGGAGGGAGATCCAAAGTCTGGGAGCAGCCACCAAGAAGGCCATCTCTTGCGTCTCCACTAAGCGTGCCTGCGAGGGTGGCAGGACTGAGAGAAAGGGCCAAGGCAGCTTTATATGAGAGAACAGGGTCCTTCTGATAGCCTGGGCCTAAGCTGTAAACTTATTTCCCAAGGACACCCCATTTTTTCTTACGAGAGTACAGCAGCCAAAATGGCTGCTGTGATCTCGTGTGATTTCAAGTTGCCCTTTTTTAGGGCTTGGCACCCAAACTGTGTGTTTTGGGGAGCCACACAAGATCGCTACCCCCCCCAAAAAAAGCACTTCCAGGGAGGCTGTGGACCCAGAAGAGGGCACCCCAAATTTCGGCCACGTTGTGTGGAAAGGCATGTTATGTAGGAGACGGCTCTGATTCAGAAGGCAACGTTTTCTGCTAACAAAGGATCCGGAAATCGGTGCATATCGCCTATCGATGGGGGAAACAGAAATCTTTTGCCACGGTTTCGCACCGTTGCGTACAGACAGAGCTCCATCTACGGAGATAAAGGTGCTTTTGTGTAAATGTTTAGCTCAATTTGCTTGGAGGGTGGGTTGAAAGTGGGGGGGGTGTCCAAAGGCACTGAATTATAAACAGCGGTATTTCCAGGCGCAGGAGCAGTTTTCAGCACATCCGTAACTTTGCGGAGGGGATAAATAAAGAAATTATGCACGCCAAGATAATTTCACGGAAATGCAAAGTTCTTGTCAGGAGCTATTCAGAAATCAACGCGTACAAGGTTTTCCTTCGCGCTCTGTCGAGGGTCTGGAGCAGAGGCAAATTGTGTACACATGCACACAGGCAACCGTATTTAAATCCACCGCAGATGTCGCCTAGGGCGAAAAACAGAGTGATAACCAGTTCAAGCTATATTTGCAGAACAATTGGAGGCCCTGTTTTCTCTCACTCCAAAAGATATGAGCCAATTGCAAGAGTATATCCTCCTTTAAAATGCAGAGATGTTTCTAATCTGGTCAGATTGCTGACCAGAGCCGGTTACAAGGAGAACGAAAACTCCTTTCTTACAACGGGTCCACCGGCTTCCAGTCCGTTTCTGGGCATAATTCAAAGTGGAACAGAAGAACTTTTATTTCATTAGCCTTAGACTACAGCAGCACTACAGAGCACGATAACAAAATTTATAAACCAGATAGAGCAAATTTACAAAAAATTATACTGAAAAACAACAACCCACTACTCACTATTTACAATTTGCAATTAGTAAAATTAGTCATGGAGGATTAATAAAATAAAAAAACATGTTCGTGTCTGGTATACGCCGCTTGATTGTTTTTTTTAAAAAAAATCTCAAAGCCATTCACAGAGAGAGGAAAACAATAAAATTGTCAGTAAAAACAACAGAAGCAACTCTGCAAAGCATTCAAAAGATAAAATCCATTTTAAAAAATGTGTGTTTTTATTTTTATTATTAAAAAGACGATAAATAAGACAATAAACTAAAAATAGATTTGTTTGTTTATTAAATTTGTACACTGCCATTCAGAATAGGTTTCAGGGCAGTTCTCATTGACATACATCAACATTCTACATGCTTTTCTAAACAAAAATGCTTTTTGCAGGCACAGGAAAGAGTAGAGTGAAGGTACCTGCCTGGTGTCAATAGGCAGGGAGTTCCACAGTGTAGATGCTGCCACAATTGTGGGAATGTTTTGGGATGCAGGAGAGGATATATTGTTTAAGATATCCTATCCCAACTTGTGTTTATAAGTCCCAGAAATTAGCAGAGTTCTCATTCCCCTTTTAAACACACACATGTCAGATAGCTTGCTCAGGTTCGTTAAAACCTCTGTAATAAATGACCTGGTATTTTTCCTTTTAATCCCTCTCAAAATAAGACACTACACAGTCTTCTATAAAAGCATAAAAAGAGTTTACTTACAGACGTCCTGTTCACAATTGGATCCCAGACAGCAGACTTAAACTTAGTAAAAGTTGCATTTACTCAGGAGACTGTTCCATAAGGGAAAACAGTTCCTTTGTCCTCTCTTGGCTGGAAGAGAGCATCTTAGCAATGCAGCTTCTTTGAGATCGTGGTCCAAAAGAGGAAGATGGAGTCTGGTCCCTGTGGTTTTGTGTTAACCTGGCCAGGTGAGGCCACACCCATCTCCAGTTACACAGAGGAAGTCCATCCCAGCCCAGAATAAACAGGAAGTTCCGGCTGGTAGACGGAGATGCCCTTTGTGTCCACTCTAGCAACGTTGTGTTTGACTGCTCCTGCGTTTTACATCCCACAACAATAAAATACCAGTTCCTTACAAATGCTGGGCAAGTATTAAGCAGCACCCGTAGGCAGTGCCAGTTCGGCAGATTGAAGCTCTCAAGTGGGCATATTTGGGGTAAGGCGATCTCGCGGGTAAACTGGTCCCAAGTTGTTAAGGGCTTTGTATACTAACAGGAAGGAACACCTTGAACCTGGTCTGGTTTTATGTTAAAGCATAAAACGCATTATTAAAATAACACATGTAGTTTATTTAGTGCCAAAGATTATGAACTTACATCAAGGTGCATTTCTCATGTTTTCTCACGTCCATTTCTCCAGGGCAATCTGTACCACATATTGAGAAAACCCAGTAACAGTCAATCCCCCTTCACAGGGAAATCTGGGAATTTTGGCTCTGTGAGGGGACTAGGGGGTCTCATCCTAACAACTCTGAGCACTCTTCACAAACTACAGGTCCCAGAATTCATTGGGAGCAGCCCTGCCTGTTTAAAGTGGTATTGTGGTGCTTTAAATGTGTGGCGTGAACATGGCCATAGTTCTCCTTAGAGCAGACTGGTTGAAATTCATGAACCTATGTTGGTCAGCTCCGTTCATTTCAATGTGTCTGCTCTGAGCAAAACTAACATTGACGACAACCCATTACCATGTAAGGGCCGTGGTGGATTTGTATTTATTTATTTGTTGCCTTCCTATCTCACCATTTTCACCAAGGTGGTGTACATGGTTTCCCCCCTCCTTATTTAGTTCCCCACAACAACACTGTGAGGTAGGTTAGGCTGAGAGGCAGTGACTGTCTCAGGGTCACCCAGTGAGTTTCATGGCCGAGTGAGGATTTGAACCCTGGTCCTAGTCCAACACTCTAACCAATGCACCACACTGGCTCTTGATGGGATGGGTCTTCCACTCCAGCAGCTGGAGAGAGGCTCCCAGCTATCAAGGGACATTCTAACACCCTTTGGGTTTATTAAACTCCTGCCTGCTCATTCACAGCAATCAAGGTGGGCTTTCTTTCTCGGATTTTGTTCCATGTCGAGGTTTCATTTATTGCTCTTGACTCGCAATGCTGTTTGGGCACCCATGGAAATTCAGTTTCGGGTATAGATAGTAAAGAAACAGCAAGTAGCACAGACGTTTCTTCCCCCCCCCCCTATCTCTCTTTCTCTTTGGCGATCACTCATAGCCGAGTAAGATCGTCTTCCATAAACACAGTTTTAGCAATGAGTCCGTAAGTGACTGTGGAGGCAACGTCTGGATCCACGCGTCCTTCCACAGTGGGGACATTGGTTCCCGGGCGGGAGTCGATCACGGTGTGGATTTGCCAAGCGTGCCTTCCTCTTAGCATGTTTCTCCCTTGAGTCCTGAGTTCGAGTGTCTTCAGAGCCCATGACACTATATCACGGAGTTAAGCTTTGTGCAAATTTATACAAAGTAATCTTCAGGTGTGCAAGTTTATATCTTTCTCGGTCGGCAGAGGAGTGGTGCATGCAGGAAAGGGTTAACGCCTCCTAGAGGGAGAGTACCAGCACTTGATTGACATTCTTCCCAATTCCATTTTTATCCTCACAACAATCCTGTGTGGTAGGCTAGGCAAAGAGACGCTTCATGGCCGAGTGGGGATTTGAACCCTGGTCTCCCAGGCTTTAGGCCCACACTCAAACCACTACACCACACTGGCTCCCCGCAGCCTTCTACAGTCTAAAATTACTTAAGCGCATCATTGCAAACCTCCTCCATCCCAGATCAGGAAAGTGAAGATCTCTTGTGTCATCAGGCAGTTAAGACAGACCTCAAGCAAAGCTCTTGTGACCTTTTATTAAAGGGGAAGCAAACAAAATCGCTCTACCCTTTAACCTTGGGGGGGGGGGATTAAGCTAAAGTGTTTTGCCTCTGTACACATGAGTTGCTAAAATAAATTGCGTCCTTAATTACGAACACCCTCCGTTCTCCTGCGCTCCGGGCTACGTCGGATCAGTGGATACCTCCCCCTATCTAATGAGTAGTTATTGAACATGCTAACGACAATCAGCCCTAATTAAATACTCAGCTGTTGAGGGGGAAGACCACGTTCTTCCAAAATGCAAAAAAAAAAAGGAAGGCAGAGGGCCCACCCCCATCTTCTGTTTTCAATAATTAGTTAACAATATTCCCCGGGCAGCCTTTGGAAATCGAAGGAAGGTTTTTTTCACATCTGTTTTGACACCCATTCCCCCACCACGAAAACAGAACAAAACACCCCATTTTTAATAAGCCTGTAACCTTCTGTGTATGAAATGTGCCAAGCCTACAGAGTCTCAAAGACATTAGGATGCGGTACATTAGAGAGCCCATGTAGGCAAGGGCATGAAATGGGCACGGAAGGCCCTCTGGGGCCTAGCCAATGTTAGCCCTACTCAAAGTAGACCCATTCAAATTAAATGGGTACGGCTAACTTAGGCCCACTAGTTTCGATGGGTGTACTTGGAACGCAACTCAGTTGGATACACCCCTATGTTTCAGAAACATATACCGAGTCAGTCCCTTGGCCCATGTAGTTTAGTATTGCCTGTTAAACTATGGAACTCACCCCTGCAAGAGAATACCAGCTGATGGAAACTGCAGGAGGAGAGAGTGCTCTGGTGTTTGGGTCCTGCTTGCATGTTTCCCACAAGCACCTGGTTGGATACTGTGAGGCTAGGCTGCAGGACTAGATAGGCCATTGGCCTGATCCAGTGGGCTCTTCTGTGTTCCTATTTTCTTAGCTCCAGGGTGAGAGATAGATAGTTTATCCCAGCTCTTCTTGGAGATGCCAGGGATTGAACCTGGGACTCATGCATCCAACAACACATGCTTTACCACTGAACCTATGGCCCTTTCCCTTTTTATTATTAAGATAACATTAAATTGGGGAAAGTTTCCCATCTTTTTGGAATAATCAGGCACACTTCCTGGGGAGACTGGCACAGGAGCCATTCTGGAAGAAAAGGTTGCAAGGAGACTCCCCATAAACCAAGCCATCAAAGACCCATTCTGCCCAGAGCTACAAGGGAAATTGCTGTAGGCCTTTTAGAACGGTTGAAGTGCAACCAAACAAAAGCAAGTTGAACTCAGTGGCACTTACTTCTGAGTTGACCTGTTAGGTTTTCATGGTTAATATTTGAAATATGCCTAACTCACCTGAGGATCTGACCCGCTTCTGCCAGATACCCACAGCAGCAAGGCAGGCTTGTGGTTTCAGCACCACGGAAAGCTCCCATTGAGCCTCTGGCTCCAACATAGGCCAGAGGTGGATGGAAGCCTTTTAAGTTGGCTCCACTGGTGCACTTTAGACAAAGCTCTTAGAAAGACAACGTCCTGGCCTTCAGACAATCACTCTTGCTTTCTACAGCTCCCCTATGCCACTGGGCAGAAGCACCAGACTTTTCTGAGGCAGTCATAGCCAGCATTGCGTCCCCGAATGTGGCTGGACTCACACTCCCATCAGCCCTGGACAACGTGGCCAGTGGCCGGGGATGATGAAGAGAGTTGTAGTCCAGCACCACAGTGGCTGCCCCACCTCTGAGGAGCAAGGCTCAGGGGATAGAGTCTGTGAGGGTCTAAGCCCAGGTCCTCCAAGTCCTGGATTATGAAGTTTGATGGGCTCCAAACCACCAGCTCTTGAGCTCTGTTGGCTCTGAAACAGCAGCAGATTAGGTAAAAGGATCATTCCCCTTCTCTCATAATACAGGCAGCCCAACGTTTACGCGCATTCAATATGTGTGTGGCCATGTATTACGCCTGACCCGGAAATGTCATAAAGATGTCACTGAAACGTCACTAAAAGGGCAGAATGGGGGTGGAATGTGATGTTTGCCAGCTTTTCCGATGGGTTTCAACTATATGTGGTTTCACCAATGGGTGCGGTGCCTCAGAACGTAACCCCTGCGTAAATGGGGAGCTGCCTGTACTACAACCTGAGACCATCAAATGAAGCGGAATGTTGGGTGATTCGGGATAGGCAAAAAAAAAAAAAAGAGGACCTCTTCACACAGCTAAAACTATGGCATTCACTCCCACCAGAGGTAGCAGAGATGACCCACCCACCTGGATTGGACAAATTCAAAGAGGGTGGGGTTATCAATGGCTTTGAGCCATGATGGTGACATTCTGGCTCTACTGTTAGAGGCAACGTGTCTCTGAATACCAGTTGCTGGGAATCACAAGTGGGGGGGGGAGATGCTGTGGCACTCACGTCCTGCTTTTTGAGCTTCTCATTGAGGCATCGAGTTGGCCACTGTGAAACCAGGATGTTGGAGTAGGTGGGGGGGGGGGGCTTCTCACTTCCTTACTGCAGCTGGGCCAGTCCAAAGAAGGTGAATCTAGTTCACCTTCCTGTTCTTGCAGTGGCCAACCCCAAGGAGAAGCCCACAAGCATGACTGGTCTTCCAAGCAACTGGATTCAGAGACATCCTGCATCAAGGGTGTGGGCCACACAGCAACCCCAGACTTGGTTCACTCCTCCTCCTCCTCTTCCAACTCGGAGCACAAGGCCACAATGTGTCAACAGAATGTGTGAAATGGTTGCATCCCAGTCAGAGGCATCGCAAGGTGGGTGCGGCTCGCCCCAGGTGACACCCCCAAGGGGGGTGAAAAAAGCTCAAAATGAAATAAAGGCCAAAAAATGATGTGGAATGTGTGAAAAGAAATTTTCTACACCGGGTACCACCTGACCTTGCTACGCCACTGATCCCAGTGGTCCCCTGGATATCATTGGGCTGAACCTTCCTGCGCCCTCTCTTTCAGACGGTACCCCAATCCCACTTCAACGGTTACAACCTCCCCCTGCAGACGAGTTGAGCCCTGCACATGTGGTTTAGTATCCTTTGCCCAGTGAGTGGATACTTCCCATTTCTTTCCCATGATTCTGAACTAGTGGAGAGTTTGTTTATATTTAAACCACTTGAAAGTGTGTGTGTGTGTGTTCCAAATAGATGGGCGAATGAGCATTTTCTCAGTAGGTATTTCAGCTACTGGCCTCTAAAAAAGATTATTATGTAAATCATTCCGCCGCCACCCCTTCCTATCTGAAAATCATTATAATATTCAATTTCAGGGAAAGCTCTTGACCAGCTGCTTCTCCTCTAAGAAATGAGCCTGGAAGATTGTTTACTACCAAAAAAATATGGCCGGCATTTAGGATCAATCACAGAGGGAATGCAGGGGATACACACACACACACCTGCCTGACGGATATCCATAATGCAAAAGATCAGGGACCTAAGTCCACAACCAGCGGCAACGTGGCACAGACTTGCACTGAGTGGGGTGTATGTACCTGCCAACCTATCACTCTAGGCTGCCATTTTGAAGCAGGAAATGCTCCAGGAGACCAAGGGAAGGCCACAGCTAAGTGGACAAAGCAACTGTTTTGCACCAGGTTCATTCTCTGGCATTTCCTTTGGAAATGTCCCAAATCTGAAACCTTGGAGAGCCACTGCCGGTTAGTGCAGACAATACTGAGCTAGATAGACCAGTGACTATGTCAGCTCCATACTTTCCTATTGGATTCAGCACTGGCATGAGGACTAGAATCTTAACCCGTTCCCAGATGAAGAGATCTCAGGAAGAGAGGACCGGCTCCGCATGCCGAAGGCCCCAGCTAGGTTCAAACCTCAGTGGCGTCTCCAGGTTGGGCTGGGAGTATCCCCCTCCCCACTGAAACCCCAGAGAGCCTCTGCCAGTCAGTGAAGACAATACTGACGATCTACATGGACTTGCATAAGTCAGCTTCCTAAGTTCCTATGTAAGGTCCGGGGTCAAGAAGCCCGAGGATGGAGGTATTAGGTTTGGCAGTTTTGCAATAATCTTTGAAACCGCTCGCTCTCTTCCAGGCCCCTTGGTCCTCACGCAAGCCCCCCGCATGGCCCCTCTCGCCTCCCCACCCGCCCCGAACTCGATTCCCCATCCAGCAGCCGTCTGCTCCCATAATAGGACCCCAATAGCCAATTCAATCTGTCAATAGTCGGTCCAGTCACAAGGGAGAAGGAGCCTGTTTTGTAGCTCGGAGCATCACTACCCAGGCTGGGCTGGGGATCAATAGGCAGCTGTGGTTGCTATTGATGACTCTGTCAGTGATTTTCGTTGGGGGGGGGGGTTGCACTGAGAGTGTGGCCAGCAGGCGGCCAGGCCAGCCCCAACTTGTTGACTGAACCGATATTGACACACACACCCCAAAATAAAATTGTCTGCATTTTGATTTGTGGCCTTAGGTCTGTGTCATTTTTCTCGCGTCCCCTCTTCTTTCCGCAAGCCTTCCAAGTGGAATTTATGTGAAACAGTTTCATGCATGGAATTGTGTTTTACAGGTGTCGCTGTTCTAATTTTCCATACGCACAACAGCGCGGATCTATCGCTCCGAAGTACTTTACAGGAAGCGGTTCATAAATGAAATTAATAATGTTAAATTAACAACAGTGGTGTGTTCACTCATGACTCCTTTCTGTCCCGTCTCTTCTCAAATCTGTGGATTTGTCAAAGCCGTGCAAAAACCCACATTTGTGGAGATATTTGTGGGCTGTTTTCAGTCTCCTTCTCAACACTTCCAGATACATTTCCTCTCAGAAGGTTGATTGCTTAAAGGCATTTCCCACCTCTCATTTTGCATTTTAATAACACTGTTTTCAGCTGAGAATCACATCACAACATTTGCAGAACTGCAAAATGCAGTGGAGAGAACTTTGGTCCGATCCAGCAGGGCTCTTATGCTCTGAATGCACTGTACGACTTCAGGATACAAGCAAGAAATATCATTTTGGAAGACTGCCATGTGTAAAAAACTCCTTATAAATAAAAAGCAAGCGTGACAAGGAGTGCTCCCCTGCTATGCTAGCTTTTTCCTTGCAGGGATTTATTTATCTTTTACACAGAAACCAGGAGCCTGTGTCCTTGCCCCCCTTCTCTAAGCAGAGCAGTGAAACGAGAAAATGTTGCATTCATAGAATCATCATAGAATCATAGAGTTGGAAGGGACCACAAGGGCCATCCAGTCCAACCCCCTGCCAAGCAGGAAACACCATCAAAGCATTCCTGACAGATGGCTGTCAAGCCTCTGCTTAAAGACCTCCAAAGAAGGAGACTCCACCACACTGCTTGGCAGCAAATTCCACTGCCGAACAGCTCTCACTGTCAGGAAGTTCTTCCTAATGTTTACCGGTAGGTGGAATCTTCTTTCTTGTAGTTTGAATCCATTGCCCCGTGTCCGCTTCTCTGGAGCAGCAGAAAACAACCTTTCTCCCTCCTCTATATGACATCCTTTTATATATTTGAACATGGCTATCATATCACCCCTTAACCTTCTCTTCTCCAGGCTAAACATACCCAGCTCCCTAAGCCGTTCCTCATAAGGCATTGTTTCCAGGCCTTGGACCATTTTGGTTGCCCTCTTCTGGACACGTTCCAGCTTGTCAGTATCCTTCTTGAACTGTGGTGCCCAGAACTGGACACAGTATTCCAGGTGAGGTCTGACCAGAGCAGAATATAATGGTACTATTACGTCCCTTGATCTAGACGCTATACTCCTATTGATGCAGCCCATTCATAGAAGGGTTTCCCCACAAGCTTTTACAGCAGCCCTGTAAGGGAGCTCCATCCTTCATTTGGCTCAATTGGGGTGTGTTGCAAGGCAAAAAACAACAACCGGGGCAAAATCTACTGAACCCATTCATCTAGACAGAAGCAGCACATGTGTTTGCAACTTGCATGTTACACACACACACACACACACACACACACACACACCCCTCTGTGTAATGCAGGGGGTCATCCACATGGCACTCGCAGGCACCAGTTTGCCCAGCAGTAGCTCCTATAGCACCCATGAAATGTCTCAGTAAATATCTCATATTTTAAAAAATAGCCACCCCGCAATGAACGAAGCACTGTTCATTCTTCCTGCTTAGTTCCTGTTTGCATTGGCTCAGTTCCTAAGGCTGCCAGGCATCCACATCCAACCTGAGGCCTCCAGGTTCACCTGGCCCCCTCCAGGTGGCAGGTGGGCAAGGGTGCCCTTAATAATAATAAAGAATTATTAAGACCCTGTACGCAGTTTGCAAGCTTCAGTCTAGTAGGAGCTGGATGCAAATTATATCATAGACACGCTGGCAGGTAGGTGTGTGTTTTCTGCCCTCCTCTGCTTCGCTCTCCCAATTAACCTCCATCTCCAGAGACTTCCTCTGTGACCTCCTCCTGTGACGTCACCAGGGACCACACCTAGGTCTCGGGTTTGGAGCCTGAAATCTCAGGATATGGAATACTCCAGATCTGGCAACTATTGGCCCACAGAGCCTAGGGCTTGCTGATCAGAAGGTTGGCGGTTCGAATCCCCGCGATGGGGTGAGCTCCCATTGCTCGGTCCCAGCTCCTGCCCACCTAGCAGTTCGAAAGCACATCAAAAGTGCAAGTAGATAAATAGGTACCACTCCGGCGGGAAGGTAAACAGTGTTTCCATGTGCTGCTCTGGTTTGCCAGAAGCGGCTTTGTCACGCTGGCCACATGACCCAGAAGCTGTACGCCGGCTCCCTCGGCCAGTAACGCGAGATGAGCGCCGCAACCCCAGAGTCGGACACGACTGGACTGAATGGTCAGGGGTCCCTTTACCTTTACCTTACATCGAACATACACCGCTTAAGCATGCCTACATTTCATTGGATGCAAGGATTGGACGTGTGCTCTCCCATCTGTTCTGAACAGAGGAGAGGCACAAAGAGCGCCAATTGGTACCAGTGAAAAACCCAATTTCCACGTTACCACAAGCCAATAATCATCAACCTTAACTATTCTCTTAACTAAAAAGATCCAAATGTTTCTCCTAGAGAGACTTGTTCCAGCCCTGTCCTCTTTTCAGGACCCCTAGTGCTATTGAATCACGGGCCTTTTCCACAGGGTGTTGCGAGATGTCCTTCCTGCTGAAATATGAAAGGCCCCCATCAGTGTTGGCATTCCGCCGGCTTCTGAAGGCAAGAACTTCTGGCTTTATTGTTTTCAACTGTTTTACCCTCAAAATCTTCTGCTTGTGAGATATACATGAAATATACCGTATTTTTCCTTGTATAAAACGACCTTTTTTCTGGATTTTTTTGTGATAAATCTATGGTCATCTTATACACGGGTCAATATGCTAAGTAAGCAAGGGCTGGTGCTGTAGCAGTAGCAGGGAAATGTCGGAGAGGAGGCTGCTTACTTGCTCTTCCCGGATTAGGAAGTGCCTTGGTTGCGCTGGTCGATGATCTCCGGCGGGCTAGGGACAAAGGTGAGAGCTGTTTCCTAGTTCTGCTGGATCTCTCAGCGGCCTTTGACACCATCGACCATAACATCCTTCTGGACTGTCTAGAGGGGTTGGGAGCTGGGGGCACTGTTATACAATGGTTCCACTCCTTCCTCCTGGGCCGTGTTCAGAAAGTGGTGGTGGGGGATGAGTGTTCAGACCCCTGGGCTCTCACTTGTGGGGTGCCTCAGGGTTCCGTCCTCTCCCCCATGCTTTTTAATATCTAGATGAAGCCGCTGGGAGAGATCATCAGGGGGTTTGGGCTGGGTGTTCATCAGTATGCAGATGGTACCCAGCTCTACCTCTCTTTCAAATGAGAACCAGTGAAGGCGGTGAAGGTCCTGTGTGAGTGCCTGGAGGCGGTTGGAGGATGGATGGCGGCTAACAGATTGAGGCTGAATCCTGACAAGACAGAAGTACTGTTTTGGGGGGACAGGAGGCGGGTGGGTGTGGGGGACTCCCTGGTCCTGAATGGGGTAATTGTGCCCCTGAAGGACCAGGTGCGCAGCCTGGGAGTCATTTTGGACTCACAGCTGTCCAAGGAGGCCCAGGTTAATTCTGTGTCCAGGGCGGCTGTCTACCAGCTCCATCTGGTACGCAGGCTGAGACCCTACCTGCCCGCAGACTGTCTCACCAGAGTGGTACATGCTCTAGTTATCTCCCGCTTGGACTACTGCAATGCGCTCTATGTGGGGCTACCTTTGAAGGTTACCCGGAAAGTGCAATTAATCCAGAACGCGGCAGCTAGACTGGTGACTGGGAGTGGCCGCCAGGACGACATAACACCGGTCCTGAGAGATCTACATTGACTTCCAGTACGTTTCCGAGCACAATTCAAAGTGTTGGTGCTGACCTTTAAAGTCCTAAACAGCCTCAGCCCAGTATACCTGAAGGAGCGTCTCCACCCCCATCATTCTGCCCGGACACTGAGATCCAGCGCCGAGGGCCTTCTGTCGGTTCCCTCACTGCAAGAAGCAAAGCTACAGAGATCCAGACAGAGGGCCTTCTCAGTAGTGGCACCTGCCCTGTGGAACGCCCTCCCATCAGAGGTCAAGGGAATAAACAACTACCTGACATTCAGAAAATACCTGAAGGCAGCCCTGTTAGGGAAGTTTTTAATCCGTGATATTTTAAATGTATTTTAATATTTGATGGAAGCCGCCCAGAGTGGCTGGGGAGACCCAGCCAGATGGGCGGAGTACAAATAAAAAATTATTATTATTATTATTATTATTATTATTATTATTATTATTATTATTATGATGTGAGTGCCAGCATGCGGTGTATTAAGGCACCAGTTCCGTCATCCAGAGCAGGGAATCGTCAAAAAGCTTCTCAACAGCTCAGCGAACTTACAAAAGAAGCTCAACAACTGTTGAAAGCTCCCAAAAGTAGGGCTCGTCTTATACATGGGGTCGTGTTATACACAGAAAAATACAGTATATATCATAGAATCGTAGAGTTGGGAGGGACCAAGAGGGTCATCTAGTCCAACCCCCTGCAAAGCAGGAAACCTTTGCCCAACATGGGGCTCGAACCCAAAACCCTGAGTTTAAGAGTCTCATGCTCTGCCTACTGAGATAGAGACATAGAGAGATAGATGTACATAGGCAGAGAGAAAGAGAGGTAATATAGAGAACAAAAACCACCCCATCGCTGTTTGCATGGTTTTCTATTTCTACCCCCTCACCTAAACAAACCCACCCCGCTTTATCTTTCAGCTACAAGCCTCATTAAACTGCAACATAACGAACACACACAAACAGTTATTCTTTCTGGAGATGTTATAAAGCAACCCCAAAGCATTCTGGGTTTATTCCGATCACATAACATTTTCATTCCAGCCCAGTTCTATTCTGTGCATTTTATAATGCAGAACGTTTTGCGCATGCACACACACACACACACACACACACACACACAACGTTAAGATGAGCTGTGTCGAAAATGAGACGACCAAATTTATTTTGTTTTTAAAAGCACACTCCGGAGGATTAAACAAAGTGAAATTACGCTGAGAGGAAAAAGTCAGAACCTCGTGAAAATAATTCTGCTCGCAGGAGGAGTATATTTGGCAATGGGCGTTTGCTTACCTCCCTCTGCAATATTGGTTAGGAAATTCGTCAAAGCTCCCCCCCCCCCCACCTTCCTCCGTTCAGAACCTTCCATTTAAAAGCAACATTAGAAAGAGAAGCCAGGCAGCCATTTAGAACTGGTGTTTATATTAAAATGTGTATTAGCCGGCGATGCTAATGGAGGGAAAACGCAGCCCCTCCAATGAGCACCTCTTATTCAAGGCAGCCACTAATGAGCCTAGGTGAAGTCATGAACATATTGACAGAAACAAGCGCCTAATTTATTCTGGTGGGTAATGGGAACCCTGGCGCATCCTATTTGACTCCCCATTAGATTGCCAACATCATCGCACTGTTAAAAGTTGCCGGTGTCAACCGGGCAGGGAGGGAGGGGTTTTCTTTTTCCCAACCCAGGGGCCACATTCCTTTCTGAGCAAGTTTCTGGAGGCCGGGTGGGTGGGCCCGGACGCAAAAGTGGGCAGGGGGAAAGACACGAATTTTTTTTATCTTTGTGCAGCAGGCTAGTTTCTGTGAGGTGGCATAATAGCCATCTTCAGTCTCTGAAGAGCTGTCACACGGAAGACGGAGCAAACTTGTTTTCTGCTGTTCTGGAGGGTCGGACCTGAACCGATGGGCTCAAATGACAAGGAATGAGATTCCGACGACACCTTCTGACAGAACGAGTGGAACAGACCATCTGGGAAGCTGGCGGGCTCTCCTTCGCTGGAGGTTATACAGAGGTTGGATAGCCATCTCAGGGATTCTGTGATTGGCAAGGATTGGGCCAGGTGACCCTTTGAAGGCTCACCTGCCCAGATTAGATTGTGCTGTTGATTTTACACAACTCACCTCTGACTTTGCATGCTTTTCCTTTGCCCTCCCCATGCCTTCTTCCTTTTGTGCCAGCAAGGCCCAGCTTATAAACTCTGCACAGCC
Source organism: Lacerta agilis (assembly GCF_009819535.1). Lineage (NCBI taxonomy): Eukaryota > Metazoa > Chordata > Lepidosauria > Squamata > Lacertidae > Lacerta > Lacerta agilis. Next base: position 37,910,511 of record NC_046326.1, read on the forward strand.
CTTAGAAAAAACATAGCTGCTTTATAAGTGATGGTTGTAACCTGCAAAGCCCTATAAGGCTCAGAACCCCGATATCTAACAAAACACTTCTCTTGACTTGAGCACATTTGGACCGTTTCCATCAGCTGAGGCCCTTCTCTGGCTCCCTCTTCTGACAAGGGAGAGGGTCTTTCCAGCAGCGGCCCCCAGTTTGTTGAATGTTTTCCCAAGCAAGGTGCTTCCACTAACAGCCTTTGGGTGCCGGGCACCTAATACGAGTCATACTCAGAGTACATCCCTTGACATTAATGTACGTGTATCACTTAGCACCATTAATTTCAATGGGTCTACAGTCCAAGCAGAACTTTTACTGCTTACAATCCTCTTCATGCAATGAGGGGGGGGGAATAAATTACTTGTGCAGTCCCTGTTAAAAATCAAACAAACCAACTTTTAGTGTGGCAGTAACTACACTTTGGAACTCCCTGCCACTTGACATTCAGTGTCTGCTTAGAACGTTTTTATTTAGGCGAGCCTCTCTAGACATGTAAAATGCCAACACGTGTTTTGATCTTTTTTCCTTGTTAATATTTTTAAATGCTGCTTTTAATCAATGCTTATATCTAATAAGAATGTTCCACCTGTAAGCTCTTTGCAAACCACTTAAAGAGTTTTTTTTTATTACAAGTCAAGTGGTATACAGATAGAAAATATAAATTTATTAATCATCATCATAAACCTCATAATATCCTTTTGCCAGGTCAATAAGTCTTAGCTGTGCTTCCTGCATTGCAGTGGGCTAGACGATCCCTTCCGATGCTGCAATTCTGTGAACATCTCATTACGACTCCACTGTAAAAAATAAAAACAGCAACACCTTGCCAGTTCATTAACACGTCGCTTGACGTCGGGCTTAAAGGAGATTTTCTAAACAAAACTTTTCAAAGCTCACCATATGTCATTCCACAACCAAGATTTCCTTGCCCTCTCCCCCTTCCGATTTGCAGTTGGCACCTTGGCTCCTTTGCAATTAGATCCCGTTTAGCAGCGGGTGACCCCCCCTTCCCCCCCGGCTCCCGAACCTGTCATTGCTACAGCTGGTTCCGAAGTTTAACAGCGCTTTTAAACGATGAAAATGAAAGCTTAAAAAATAATAAATAATAAAAATGTTCAGCAAATTAACAGCAGGGGCACAGGCTAACTTCCGCCGGGAAAAGCGTTCCAGTGCCTTCCTTTCCTTAATGGGGCAGGAGCCTGCTTGCATTTGCCAAAGAAAACCGGGAGGCGGGTTGGGAAGTTGGGGGGTGGGGGGGGAGTGGGCCTGGAAGGGGGGAGGTGTTTCAAAATAAGTGCCAACGTATTTTTTCAACATGTTGTAGCATATTTGTAAACATCGTTAATCACGGATTAGCAGATGGTAATGTTAATTGCACCTGCGCAAGTGACAAGACCTCAAGGTTGATTACATTTACAAACGCCGATTATCGCTTTGGCGCGGCTGGAGGGTTCCGCAAGGCACCCAGAGGTATCGTTGACTCAGGTAGACGCGCCTGAAAAGGAGGAGGGGGGAACAAGATAGAATAACAGGCTGCAGCACTTGTTTATTTGGTGGGGGGGGGGACGGGCCTTTTACAAAACTCTCCCAAGGAAGGCAACCAGAGGAGGGCAACCAAAATGGTCCAAGGCCTGGAAACGATGCCTTATGAGGAACGGCTTAGGGAGCTGGGTATGTTTAGCCTGGAGAAGAGAAGGTTAAGGGGTGATATGATAGCCATGTTCAAATATGTAAAAGGATGTCATATAGAGGAGGGAGAAAGGTTGTTTTCTGCTGCTCCAGAGAAGCGGACACGGGGCAATGGATTCAAACTACAAGAAAGAAGATTCCACCTAAACATTAGGAAGAACTTCCTGACAGTAAGAGCTGTTTGACAGTGGAATTTGCTGCCAAGGAGTGTGGTGGAGTCTCCTTCTTTGGAGGTCTTGAAGCGGAGGCTTGACAGCCATCTGTCAGGAATGTTTTGTTGGTGTTTCCTGCTTGGCAGGGGGTTGGACTGGATGGCCCTTGTGGTCTCTTCCAACTCTATGATTCTATGATACTATGAAGGTGAGGCTGGTGATGAATGTCGGATGGAGCACACCTGGAGCTCTTTGATTGATGGAGGAGAGAGTACCAGTAGCTGGTAGCCACGATAACTATGCTCTGCCTCCATGGTTGGAGGTCGTAATGCATCCGAGTCCCAGTTGCTAGAACCCACAGCAGGGGAGAGGGCTCTCGCACCCGGATCCTGCTTACTGGTTTTCCACGGACATCTGCTGGGCCACTGTGAGGACAGGATGCTGGACTAGACGGGCCACTGGCCTGATCCTGCAGGCTCCTCTTATGTTCTAAATCCCGCTGATGTGACATACACACACAAGGCACGCGTCATGCCGTAGAAATGCAATGATCTCCTTTGCATCATTGGTTTTCTGGGGTTCCTTGGAGGCTTCTCAGAACTCCTTGGGGAGAGTGAGTGGGGTGCAAGCTACAGTAGGGGTGGGAAGCCACTTTTTTCCAGCCTGAGGGCCACATTGCACTAGGGGCTAGTTTTTGGGGAGAGCACATGGGAACACTCATCCCGAGTCAAACCATTGGGTCCATCTTGCTCAGTACTGTCTACACAATACTGGACGGGACGCGGGTGGCGCTGTGGTCTAAACCACTGAGCCTCTTGGGCTTGCCAATCAGGTCGGTGGTTCGAATCCCTGCGACGGAGTGAGCTCTCTTTGCTCTGCCCCAGCTCCTGCCAACTTAGCAGTTCGAAAGCACGCCAGTGCAAGTAGATAAATAGGTACCGCTGCGGCGGGAAGGTAAATGGCATTTTTGTGCGCTCTGGTTTCCGTCACAGTGTTCCATTGCACCAGAAGCGGTTTAGTCATGCTGGCCACATGACCTGGAAAGCTGTCTGTGGACAAACGCCAGCTCCCTCAGCCTGAAAGCGAGATGAGCGCCGCAACCCCATAGTCACCTTTGAATGCACTTAACCATCCAGGGGTCCTTTGCCTTTACCTTTTTGCACTGACTGGCAGTGGCTCCCCAGTGTGTCAGTGTCCCAGTCATAGAATTGTAGTTTGGACGGACCCCAGAAGTCCTCTGGTCCAATCCCCTGCAATGCAGTAATCTTTTGCCCAACGTGGGGCTCGAACCCACAACCGTGAGATAGAGTCTCTCCTGGTCCTGGAAATGCCAGGGATTGAACCTAGGGCCTTCTGCATGCAAGGTAGATGCTCTACCAGTGAGCCACGGTTCTTCCCCACATGCAAGGAGGTAGGCGGAGCCAGAGGCAAACGTAGGTGGAGCAAGTGATCTCAATTTTACCTTTGTGCGATCAGGCTAGCTCCTGCAAACACGTGCGCAGATCATTCTCCAGGCAAGGAAGAGCGTGTTCTCAGAGCAAAAGGACATAGCCCATTCAGATACAAACACTCAAGGAGAGTGTGGCACAGGGCCAGAGAAGGGTGTGGCCTGGGGCAAGGGGGCGTGGCCTGGGAGTGAATCCCGGGGGCCAGATGGAGATTATGAAGGGCCGCACTTTCAGTGCATCACAGGTTGAGGTTCTCCACCCGTCTTGAAATTTCTTCAGTGGTCTTGGAGAGACAAGCTGACAATTGACCATGAAAACCTCAAAAGCCGAGGAATCTCCACTCTCGGAAGAGTCCTGCGTTTCTAAATGAAACCGGACATGAAAGATTCCCGAGATCTCTCCGTGTTATCAGGCGAGTCTAGCAAAAATCTAATACCATATGCAGACAAACATTTTAACAGCTCTCTTATTTTTGGTCTTCAGAGACGCTTTGATTATTGAACCAGCATTTGAGAGGAGCAATTCCAGGGGTGGGGGAACCTCCCACCACCACCACCGATGGCCTAAAAATTATTATCTGCTTTCTGGAAAAGACATCCCTGAAACAAATCCCTGACAAGACAACCGGGATGAGAAAAGTCACTTTCAAATTACCATCACAACAATTCTTCCTCCTTCTCCAGGTATCAAAAGATTGGCTGTGTACAAAACCACAAAAGTAATCAGGGAGCTTGTTTCCGATCGTGCTGATGTGTGCAAAAAGTGACAATTAAAATTCTCCTTTATGATATGGAGCTGGGAGGGTGTTTTTCTTTTTCATAAAAAATAATAATAATACTGGGGTGTGCTTTCCTACAGTTATATCACAAGGACAATTATATTCAGGCTGAAGGCAAAAGGAAGATTATAAAAATGACATTTTTGACATTTCAAAATACTCAGGAAATTAAATGGAGGAGCAGGAGGAGGCAATGATTGCATTTAGAAACATAGGAGTTCGGGATGCAAACTTGTACTCGGCCATACCGTCAGTCCATCTAGCTTATGCTCAACACGGACTGGCAGCAGCTTGCCAAGGTTTCAGGCAAGACACATTCCCCGGCCTAGTTGGAAATCTGAACCTGGGGCTTTCTGCGTAGAAAACAAGTTTTCTATCACTCAGTGGAAGCCCTGCCCTTAAAAATAAAGTAAGATTCCAGTCCTCATTGTTCTGAATAGTTTGGGCTGACCCAGCAGGGCTCCCCTCCTGTTCTTATGACACAGCAAACTAGAAATTTTAACAAAATAGAAAATTCTTTCCAGTAGCACCTTAGAGACCAACTGAGTTTGTTCTTGGTATGAGCTTTCGTGTGCATGCACACGAAAGCTCATACCAAGAACAAACTCAGTTGGTCTCTAAGGTGCTACTGGAAAGAATTTTCTATTTTGTTTCGACTATGGCAGACCAACACGGCTACCCACCTATAACTAGAAATTTTAACTGGGGCTCAGGACCTTGTTAAGAGACCCCACACACATATTTCCCTCAGAGAGCTACAGTTCCAGCAATTCCCTGGGAAGAGGGACTGGTTGTTAAACCACTCTAGGAGATTGCAGCTCCGAGGGGAATTGAGGTGTCCTAAGCCACTCTCAGCACCCTTAACAAACTACAGTTCCCAGGATTCTTTGCGGAGAGCCGGGATTGTTTAAAGTAGTACAATCCCACTTTCAAAGTATAGCGCAATATAGGGCCTAACTTAAGTCCAGTGATTTCAATTGGTCTGCTCCGAGCATGGCTTAACTTGGGTACAAGCCAGTCTTGTACACTGAGGTATTTTGCTGGCGTCATCTGTCGTTATTTTTTTACCACAGAATAGGTGGTTTAAAAAAAAAAAGTTTCAGAGTTTGCTATACTTTCATATTTATTTCCTACACCACTTTTTTTTGGGGGGGGGGTATTCTTGAAAAGCAGTTTAGAAATCTCTCAAATAATCATTAATAATATAAAATCGTTGCCCTCAAAATGGCATTCCCTTTTTTTATTAAAAAAAATGGATTTCTCATGCAAAGAGATACAAAATACGCACACACACACACACAAAAATACGGAGAATCAGATCTTGGTATCAAGGATAAAGAAATGGCTTTTATTCTCATCTCCTTCCAGCAAACAAGAAAGGATGAAATGATATCTTGCTATAAAACTGTTTTCTGTCCATAGTGAAGCAAACCGCAATCTGTATCTTTACCACCACCTAGTGGGAAGAGTATTCTTCCTCCTTCCTAAGAATCTGAAATTTCACACCAATTCCCAGGTTTTTATAATGCTGTATTATTACATTTTATTTTTATTTTTTATTTTTTTAAAAACAGACTTCTGCAGAACAGGGAAAGCAAAGCCAATGAAACATTTCGCTTGCGTTCTTTTAATAGTTTGCTGCAGGCCAAGGTACGCATGACTGAAATGGATCCTCGATACCAAGTACAGGATCTAATATTTCCGATTGCATAGGGAAGGAAAAGCTGGCCCAGGTGGACCACCAGCCAGACTCCGTAGGGAATCTTCCTATATCTGTAAAGCGTTTTTGGGATTTTGCACTGCGCTCAATGCAGCTCTTAACCCCTTGCTCAACCCCAGAACCCCTCCACCTTTGAGATTACAGAGGAGAGGAACCCAAAACCACCTTCGCCAGGCTAAGAGAGGCAGGCTGGATGAGACGGGGTCGTTCCTCTGCCCAGCTTGAGCTCACCTCCCACTGGCCAACACACAAACAGATCAAAATACACCGGAGGTTTGGGCAGCCATTGTAACGCATGGGGTTTTAGAGACAACTGGCCTACCCACTGAGATACATGAGGTGTGTGTGTGATGCTTGGTCCAGTGGTGTCCAAACTTTTTTTCAAATAGGGCCAGATTTGATGAAGTGATGGGCCGACCAAAGTTGTTGACCTGTTTTTAGGGTTGAAGTTGTGCTTTTTTGTAGAATTTTACCCCAGGAAATATACTGCTGCAGGAGCCGGATTAAACCAACCAGCGGGCCGGATTAGGCCCCCGAAACGGACTTTGTGTCATGTGACAAAGACACAGAAAAACAGGCTGGGGAGTGCCGGGACTGCACAATCGTTCGGGCCTACTAAAGTTATCCAGGCCTAACTGCTAACATGTGACTCATTCTCCTTAAAAGTAGCGACCATTTTCTCTCTGTGTCAGTAAGTTCTCAGTAAGATTTCAGAGTCAGTCTGTCTCAGTTGTGAGCAGAGTCAATATGTAATCTCAGTCAAACTGTTTGGAACCATGTTGTTTATGAGGTTTACTTTAATTCAGCAAAGCTTTTATTATTTCACTGAAAAACTCTGCATTATTAATTTACGCTGCGCGACGCTTCGGACATGCCTGGACTCTACGCACTGAGATGCACTAGAGTTTTAGGGGGCTGGGTTTACTCCCTGTCATCATGCATCATCATCAGGACTAAAAGTCTTGCAGAGCACATTCTCTCTCTCTCTCTCTTTCTTTCTTTCTCTCTCTCTCTCTTTCACACACACTGTAGTGGTTTCTAGTTAACACAGAGTTAATAGTCCACAGGAAGTATGTTCTGACAATGGATGCTCCACCCACGTATGGGTGTTCCTTTGTGTATATACATATATTTTTTTGCCTTTGTGTTTCTGTAGGCTGGAGGAAGCAAAATGTAGTGCTCTCCAGGCTGGGACTGCTTATACTTGTTTGTACAATAAAATGCTTTAGATTAGAGCATTTGTCTCAAGAAGCCTTATTTCAGACATAACTTTTTCACTTCAAACATCTCGTTGCGCATCTACTCTGCAAAAGGAAGCAGCCAGCAGAAGTTACGCAGTAGGAGAGTGCCGGGCGATTTATGATTGTTGGCAATCGGCCTGGAGAAGCTGATGCTTTTTTCCTCCTGGCCTGCTGAAAGACAACATACACTCTCTCTCACACACACACACACATACACACACACCTTCTGTCCCGTAACAGCTGTGGATGCCTTGTGGCCCTGCTGCCCCACCAACCCTGTTTGGTGGAGGGGAGTAGAAGTGAGGACTGTGCTCCAATCCTTTCTTTCGGGCCCAGAATATTCCCGGATGGAGCTTCCCCTAATCCCAGAACTTCTGGGTGAGTTCCTCAAAGGCGCAGTGGTTTTGTTTTGTTCCTCTTATAGAAGCATCACAGGTCTCTCTCTCTTTGGCTGCAGATCGAGTGCAAGAGGATTCCTGCGGAAGAATTTTATCAAAAGAAAATAACAAAAAAAAAAGTGTTAGAAGAGTTTTAACAGTCGCCACCTGCCAACCTAGCAGTTCGCCTGCCAACCTAGCAGTTCGAAAGCACATCAAAGTGCAAGTAGATAAATAGGGACCACTCCAGCGGGAAGGTAAACGGCGTTTCCGTGCGCTGCTCTGGTTCGCCAGAAGCGGCTTTGTCATGCTGGCCACATGACCCGGAAGCTGTCTGCGGACAAACGCCGGCTCCCTTGGCCTATAAAGCGAGATGAGCGCCGCAACCCCAGAGTCGGACACGACTGGACCTGATGGTCAGGGGTCCCTTTACCTTTAACAGTCGCCAAGATTTTACTTGCGTGTTCAGGAGGGAAGAAGCTTCAAGGAGAGATGAGCTCAAGGGTGGAATCTCTTACCAGCTGCAACAGACACATTTAAGGATTCGATCCCAGGCGGCAGCTCTCGCCCTGGGGAAATGGTCAACATCCTTTGGCACAAGCTTCTAGTCTCTGGAGAAAGGCCATAACCTTCATTTCCTGCACACGGGCAAAACACAAAGCAATAAAACGCTAGGATTTTAATTTCATGGTCTTGCCCTAAGTGCTCGTGAAGCCTCTGAGGGACACATACAAAAACCACACCCTTAGACATAAATAACGTCGTTTCTGTCCCTTTAAGAAAACATAGAGCTGGAGAAAGAAGTAGGAAGAGTGGCGCTCTTTCCCACTTCCTCTTTTGGCTCTATGGCCATTTCAAGGCTCCGACTTTTACACAGATCTCTTGGGAAAAGCTGTGTGTGTGTGTGTGTGTAAGATTCTCTCTTTCAAGGTGGGGGCTGACTCGCAGGAGGGGGGGGGGAATGGACCAGACAAGGAGGGAGCCCAAAACACTCACTCAAAAATCCAAATGTGCCTATGGGCTGAAAAAAGCTGGCGTTAAAGCTGCTTTTATTTCATTAGTGCGATGATATGTTGTCGTTTAGCATTTGTGCCTTTTCTTTTTTTTAATATCTGAAAGCAAATCAGAACCAAAAAGATACTGAAATAAGAGAGGGAGGCACCGATGAAGGGCAGTAGAGAGGTACCTCGGGTTACATACCCGATCCGTTCCGAGGTGCCGTTTGCACCCTGAAAAGTACGCAATCTGAACGTCCATTTTGCGCATGTGCAAAGCGCAATATCGCGCTTCTGTGCTTCCGTGGAAGCGTCCACGCGCCGAGAAACACTTCCGGGTTACCGGAGTACGTAACCCAAAAATACGTAAGCCAAAGCGGACGTAACCTGAGGTACAACTGTATGTAAACTGAATAAATAAATAAATGTTTGTTCTATGCCACACCCCTTCTGATATTTAAAAAAGGGGCTATCGTGCAAGCTGTGATTCCTGCATTCCAGGGGGTTGGACTAGATGACCCCTGGGGTTCCTTCCAACTCTACGATTCTGTGTTCTCCAGACAAAATGCATCACGTTTCCCCCATAGGTCCTCTTCCCCTAACATCACCATCTTCATCCCCTGAACCTGATCTCAACATGTCTGATTAACAGGCAATGAGTTTAGTTCAGTTGCCTTTTTCCAACTCCCCATGGCTCTTTTTAAAGTAGGGCGTGTTTGTATTTTAGATTATGGATTTTATCAGACAGGGCTTGTGTGTTCTTGTTAGAAAGACTGCTAAGCCCTTGGGGCTGAAAGGCAGGGCAGAAACACCCAGGTAAATAAACTTGGGATTAGGCTGAATTTGTTTCAGGAAGCTGTTGGCGATAATTAAGATCAGGCTCTCTGGTAATTGGAAAACAGCTGATGAGAAACTGCTTCTCTTGGCGCTTGTCCCGAGACAAACGGCCAATGGAGTTTGGCCAAGTGCTGCCAGATCCTTTAAAAAGATCTAGGATTGCAGTTCAACATAACTCATACTCAGAACAGGCCCATTGAAATGAATGGACCATTCACTTCAATGGATGTGCAGTGAGTAACTGTTAACCGGGTACAGCTTCTGGGGCCTGGATCCAAAGAACACAACTTGGCAAAGAATTCATATGGGTAGATCCAAACTTCGACCACCACAGAAGGCAAGGCATCCGATTTGCAATTCTCTCAAATATTTTTTACAATTAATTTGTCCTGTTCCTCCCCTGCCACAGCCGCCCCAGATCATTTTTTCTTCCAATTCATTTGTCCCCTAATTAATTCCCCAACAGATCCTGCTCTCCAGATCAGGTCAATTGCACTTATTCGTTACATTCCCTCAAATCCTCTCTATTAACATCCATCTTAAATTAATTTATTCTCCCCCCCCCCGCAACAATATCCTACACAAGATCATTCCCCTGCCCAATTTAATCTCCCTCGAATTGACCACCCACCCAGAAACACTTGAGGTGCTTTTTTAAAACATGTTTGGGGGGCCATGATCCATGCCAATGTCCCAGAGCATGAGATAGCAACACTACCTCCGTGATAAAGGTGTATACAATTACTCAGGACAGACATTAGGGACTTCTCCACACCGTTAAACTACCGAACTCCCTCCCACAAGAAGCAGGGATGGCCACCAACTTGGAGGGCTTTAAGAGAGGATGGGACAAATTCATGGAGGAAAGGGTTATCGATGGCTACTATCCACAATGGCTATGCACTGTCACAGAGGCAGTATGTCTCTGAAAAACAGTCAAGTAGGGACAGTAGGCTTCTAGTTTGCCTCTGTGAGATCAGTATGCGAGACTAGATTATTATTACTCATTAGTTTTCTCTACTGCCCTTCATCACAAGATCTCAGGGCGGATGACAGACAGATGGGCCTCCTCTGTCCCCATCCAGCTGCCGCAAATTTTCAGATTCTCCTATCTTTCTCCTCGCGCTTCTGCAAACCGCAAGCGCCTTCCTCTCCCCCAAATCTCCCAGGCTCCCTTGTCCTGTCCAATTTTCTCTTCTGCCAAGCGCTCAGCAGAGAGTGGAAATCATCGCCGGCGAGAAGAGGCCGGCCCGCTCTCGGGAGCCCCAGCGAAAGAGATTCCGTTCCCTCGCAGGGACGAGCCGAGCCGTCCTTCAAAGTAACAGCCCCCGACTGTCACCAGAGTCCCCGGCTCGTCGTCCCGCCGCCCGTCGTGGAGATGGATTTCCCCTCAGCTCATCATTCCCGCCCCTGACTTGCCAGTATCTCTTTCCTCTCTGTAATCGAAAAAGTACCCGAGCCCCGGGAGCGACGCCGCGGCGTCCTGTCAGCTCCCCGGCTTCAATCAGCGTTTCGGTTAAAGATGAGCCTGGCAAGGAAAGGAAACGGGACCACTGGGGCACCGCCGCCTTTCCCACCGCAGCGGAATAACCCAAAGCATCTCTCATGCTCCCAGCCGCGGGCAAACAGCCCCCGGCGCATAACTCAGGAGAGACTCCTTGGCGGTGGAAGGAAAAAAGTCCCTGTCTCTGTCCTGTAACACAGGGGAACCAGCGGCCCTCCCTGGGGGTTGGGAGGGACCCTCCATGTTCGAATGCAGTCTCTCTCTCTTAAAAGCCAGGCGCTGAAGATAAAAGGGCAGCAGGGAAGACGTCTTCCCTGTTCTCTTTCAGCTTTCCAAAAGTCTATGGGATGGCAGACAGTGGGTGCACAATACTTTGGTTTGGCACAGGTAAAGCCGCCTGTGAGACTCCAGAGGTTGTGCAACTACAACTCCCAGCATCCTCTGCCTGGCCGGCCAATGGCTAGGGACATTGAGAGTCTAGGGAGGGCTGTCTAAGGTACGATATCCCACAATAAGCCTTTGCCTGTCTAATATTCTGTTGTTCAGTCGTTTCCGACTCTTCGTGACCCCATGGTCTAATATTCTACAGCCTTTTAAATGGCGTTTGTGGAAGAGGGGGCTATCACTATGTTGTTTTGGTTTCAACTACTTATTTGTGCTTTTAATTCGTGTTTTATCTTGCGGACAGCTGTGAGATCTTGCGATGAAGGGCGGTACATCAATCGAACAAATAAAAAATAAAAACTGGAGCGCACCTCAGACCCAAGTCCTTGTAGTCTCCTACCTGTCTTCCTTCATTTGTCAGGGGTGTCACAAGACCTCCAAGCTTCTCAGGAGGCAATGTGGTATCGTGGTAAATGTGGGGGGCAGGCGAGTTCAAATCCTCTCCCAGCTACCCGGCGAACGGGGTGGGGGTGGGGGGTGGAATATCTAACCGGTTTATTTCTTGGCCTAGCCTACCTTGCAGGGCTGTTGCTCAGGGAAATAGCCATAAGACACTAGCGGCCTCAGATTCCAAGTTGGCAAACCCTTCCCCATCCACCCCCAGGTCTACACTGACTGGCAGCACTTCCCCAAGGTTTTCAGCTTGGAATTATTCCCAACCCTACTGGGGGATTGAACCTGGCACCTGTTCTGTCCCTGAGCTACAGCCAGCTTCTCCACAAAAGTTTGGCGCTCCAAAACAACAACAACAACATCAACTTTATTATTTATACCCCGCTCATCTGGCTGGGTTGCCCCAGCACATATAAAAACATAATCAAACATTAAAAACTTCCCAATACAGTGGTACCTTGGTACTCGAACGGCTTGTCTCCCGAACAAATCGGCTCCCGAACGCCGCAAACCTGGAAGTAAGTGTTCCGGTTTGCGAACGTTTTTCAGAAGCCGAACATCGAAAAACCGCGGACAAGCGGCTTCCGGTTGGCTCTTCCGATTGCAAGAGGCAATCAGAAGACGTGCCTTGGAAATCGAACGTTTCGGAAGTCGAACGTCCTTCCGGAATGGTTTACGTTTGACTTCCGAGGTGCCATTGTACAGGGCTTCCCGAAAACTGAAGTGCCGCGATGTTACATACCTAGCAGCAGTATGGTGGGTCTCTTCCAGCGGAAATCTAAGCAACTCATGGTGGGCACAGAATCCAGGTCCTTGGTTTGGGCAGCTGTTCCAAGGACTTCCCATCCTTGCTCTGATTTTGCCTTCCAGAAGAAAGGGGGGGTGAGATAGGAGCAAGAGGAAAAGGCAAACTTGAGGATTACTTCGTATAAATTCCCACAACAGCTTAACTCCATGATATGGAAGGAAAAGGTACATCTGCGCTGGTTTGCTGTTTGTTCACTGTTTAAATCAGAAACTCGAACTTCATGGGTTCCCAGGAAGCACTACGGGTTAAGTACAATAAATGAAACCTCAGCACGGAACCAACAAACTATTCCCTGGTGCGAGGTGGGCCCAACCTCCATCGCAGCCAGGAATTCAAACCCAGAGGAAGTCGAAGTATCCCTTGATAGCTGGGAGTCTCTCTCCAGCCGATGGAGCGGAGGACCCATCAAACTGAGCGCCAATGTGGAGCAAGGGCCAGGGTTCAAATCCCAGTATGTTTCCGAGCACAATTCAAAGTGTTGGTGCTGACCTTTAAAGCCCTAAACGGTCTTGGCCCAGTATACCTGAAGGAGCATCTCCACCCGCATCGTTCACCCCAGACACTGAGGTCCAGCTCCAAGGAAGGCCTTCTGGCAGTTCCCTCCCTGCGAGAAGTGAGGTTACAGGTTACCAGGCAGAGGGCCTTTTCGGTAGTGGCGCCCGCCCTGTGGAACGCCCTCCCGCCAGATATCAAGGAAGTAAACAACTATCTGACTTTTAGAAGACATCTGAAGGCAGCCCTGTTTAGGGACGTTTTTAATGTTTGATATTTTATTGTGTTTTTAATATTCTGTTGGAAGCTGCCCAGAGCGGCTGGGGAGGCCCGGCCAGATGGGCGAGGTATAATTAATAAATTATTATTATTATTATTTTCAAATCCTCACTCAGCCGTGAAGCTTGCAGAGACAGGCGTGGACCAGTCACTGCTTCTCAGCCTAACCAACCTCAAAGGGTTGCTGTGGGGACTAAGCAAGGAGAGGAAGAGCCACGTACTCCTCCTTGAGCTCCTTGGAGGAAATTAGGAAAGGCATCGCCTCTAAGATACTGTGAGAAGGGGGCAGAGGAACAGCTTAGCACAGGGAGCTTCTGGACTACAACTCCCATCATCTCTAACCACTGGTCATGCTGGCCGGGGCTGATGGGAGGTGGAATCCAATGGCATCCAGAGGGCAGCAAGTTCTGCCCCTCCCGGACACAGGACTTTGCTCTGATCCAGGAAAATAAGTTGCTACTGCATACATGCTCCCAGCTCATCCCTTTCAACACAACCAGCTACAAAATCTATTTGGGGGGGGGGGGGAGAAAATCTGCCTCGTTTTCTGAAAAGGAAAAAAAAAAACCCTGCCATTTCCAGGCCGTAACGACGCTGGGATTTATGCCCGCTCCGCGGCAAAGGTGAAGCTGGCCAATGTGGACCCAATTAAACAAGAGCGCCTCAATGGCCCAAATGTTCATAAATTGCACATTTATAGTAGAGGGAAGCGGTCCGCACAGATGTTTCAATTAAGTTGCAACACCTTCTTAATGGCCTCTTTATTGGGTCGTTCCAGGGAGAGGGGCGGCGGCTGGCAGAGATCGGAGGGGGAGGCTCCCCAGATCCGCAGGAAAGGGGGCAGAGAAAAGGCGGCTGAAAAATTAGGCCACTTGCCTTTCATTGTCTGAAAGGCCAGCCAGCGTTAAATCGTCTCCTGGCCGACTCAATGCCCAACTGGTGGGAAGACGGGGCTTGGGCTTATGTCATGTGTGTCCCCCCCCCCCCCCCGGCGCCCAGTTGCACCTGGCAGGTGCTCATCGGATAAATTCCATCCTTCTCCCAGCTTTGCAAAGCCAGCTTTCGATCTTATGTGCCCACCCCACATCGTGTGGACCTCAAGCTAGCCACCTAGCGAAACCCAACTTTATTTTTAAAAGCTTGTACAAGGCTGCCACTGGGTGGCCGAACGGGGAACAGCGCCCATTCCAAGCAAGGCGGAGGAGACGCTGGAATGCATCACAGCAAAAGGAATAGAGCAGAATAAGAGACCAGCTGTCTGCTACGGAGTCAGGCCATTTGTCTATCCAGGTCAAGGCAGTATGCTCTGAACGGCAGCAACCCACCCCCCCTTGCTCAGACCTACCTGGAAACGCCGGGAATTGAAAACTGGGATCGTCTGCATGCAAACCGCTGAGCTACGATCTTAGCTCAGAAACAAAGATTCTAGTCCCCTTGGTTCTGGGCGAAAGGGGGTTTAAAATGGGTTCAAAGAAAGCTGCCTTGGGCCGAGCCAAGCCATTGGTCCATCTAGCTCAGGGCTGTCAACTCTGACTGGCAGCAGCTCTCCAGGGTTTGGGGCTTTCCCCCAGCGCTACGTGGAGACGCCGGGGAATGAACCCAGCATCTTTGGCATGCAAAGCAGACAAGCTAGCGTCCTTCCCTGGTGCTTTGCTTGCAAGCAATCTCACCGTGTGGATTTAAGAGGAGCGCTGCTGCTGAATCAGAGCAAAGTCAGGGAAGCTGTAGCTCTCTGGAGATCATTGGACACCAGCTCCCATTAACCCTCCCAGCACCGCCAATGATTGGGGATTGTGGGAGCTGGAGTCCAGCAACATCCGGAGGGCTACAGGAGAGTCACCCCTGGGGTCTGAGTGTCGGACAAGCACAGGCATAGGCCACCTCGGCCCTCCAGATGTTTTGGGACTACAATTCCCATTATCCCTGCCCCTCCTCGTGCCACATCCAGGCCTGTGGCGATGAGTGCAGTTGTGCATGCCTTGGACGTACAGGAAGCTGCCTGTAACCATTAATTTAAAAGAAAGAGAGGGGAAAGTTTGTAGGGTGGGGGGAGTTTACCTTAAGAAGGCTCTGAAGATCATCTGTGCTAAATACATCCAGAACCTCCATGGCCCCTGAGCTGGCTTTGCTGACCACAGGTGTCAGGGGACAGCTGCAAAGAGAGAAGCCTGGGTTAGGGGCAAAAATTATTAAATGCTTCCCGGCAGATCTCCACAAGCTGGTTCTGTTAGCAACACCCGTCCCCAAAGGACAGGAGAGATTGAAAAAACTGCATCTAACCCACGGCCTGTGCTCAAGTTGGCCTGACGCAGGATTGCTCCAAAGTAAACCCCACCGAGGTCAATGGCACTTGCTCCTAAGTAACTGCAGGCAGGATGGCGGGGACTAAACCTTCTGCCCCCAAAGCAGACGCTTTATCATAGAATCATAGAGTTGGAAGAGACCACAAGGGCCATCCAGTCCAACCCCCTGCCAAGCAGGAAACACCATCAAAGCATTCCTGACAGATGGCTGTCAAGCCTCTGCTTAAAGACCTCCAAAGAAGGAGACTCCACCACACTCCTTGGCAGCAAATTCCACTGTCGGACAGCTCTTACTGTCAGGAAGTTCTTCCTAATGTTTAGGTGGAATCTTCCTTCTGGTAGTTTAAATCCATTGCTCCGTGTCCGCTTCTCTGGAGCAGCAGAAAACAACCTTTCACCCTCCTCTATATAACATCCTTTTATATATTTGAACATGGCTATCAGATCACCCCTTAACCTTCTCTTCTCCAGGCTAAACATACCCAGCTCCCTAAGCCGTTCCTCATAAGGCATCATTTCCAGGCCTTTGACCATTTTGGTTGCCCTCCTCTGGACACGTTCCAGCTTGTCAGTATCCTTCTTGAACTGTGGTGCCCAGAACTGGACACAGTATTCCAGGTGAGGTCTGACCAGAGCAGAATATAGTGGTACTATTACTTCCCTTGATCTAGATGCTATACTCCTATTATCACGGAGCTCTAGTTGTCAGCTAAAAACAAATTAAGATTCTAGTCCTCATGCCAGTGCTGAATCAAATAGGCAGGTAAGGATCTGCTTCCCCACATTCAGAGCAAATGCTCTGCCCCTAAGCTACAGGCCCATCCCCGAAATAATTCACCTAGAGCTATTTTACCTGTTCCGTTGACTTATCACAATCCTGTCGACGCCCAGGAAGTGAGCAGACCGCAGGACGGCTCCCAGGTTCATGGGGTCCTGTATCCCCTCCAAAGCCAGCCAAAGGAGCTGCGACCCCACGCAAGCGGCCCCTCCCTCTGCCTCAGGGGGCGGCGCCTCCTGCCAGCCAATGGGGCGGAGGGGCGTGGCTTCTAGGCACACGCCCTGGTGGACACCGCCTTTGCAGAGGGCATCTAGAACCTTCCTTTGAACCAGCTTCACCGGAATCCCCCGGTCCTTGGCGCGCCGGGAGAATTCTTCCAGCGCAGGCGATGGAGTGCCCTTGCCAGCCTTGAGGAAGAGTTGGATAAAGTTCCTCCTGGACCTGGCCAGAGCCAAGGAGCAGGGAGCAACCCCAAACAAGATCTCTGAGCCTTTGGTCCTTTCGACGGGGAGGGGTTTCTGCGTGGGGCTCCTCTTCCTCTCGGGGAAATCGTCGTTCCTCAAGTTCTTGAGCTCCTCCCTGTCAGGCGGCGTGGTCTGCGCGCGAAATTGCCGCCAGAACTCGTTCCGAAGGACACGACCCTTCCAGGGTTTACGTAACTGGGCCTCACTCTGGTCCTTGGCTGTTTCAAGCCCATGATCGGGAATCACTCGGCCGCTCACCCCACCAGGAAGCTCACGCTCCCCCGCCTGAGGTTTTCTGCGAGTGGAGAGGTGTCGGATGGTTCCAAAGGCGCAGGGCAGTCTCACGGCGTCCCAGAGGCCAGATTTAAAAGACAGGAGAAGTGCCATCTCTGACATTCAATATGCCTTTCTCTCAACCTTAAAAAAAGGGGGGGAGGGGACCAAGATGCTAAATCGACATGGATTTTGTGGTCTTTCTGGAAAATCCTGAAACAGAAACTCTTCTGCAAAATGATTTTCCAATTATCTCCTGCCCAGAGTCTCCACTTTTAAACAGTGTTCTACATTATCATATATTTGAATCATGGGCATTTATATTTTAACGGCCTGACGACTTGGTTTTGTTCTGTATTTTAGCTAATTTGAGAACTGCGCAATTAGTTCTTTGTAAGCCCTACCTGAGCACGCATAATAATTATAAAATAACCATTATAATAATAAATCCCCAAATCAACTTTGATCTGATGTGCTCTAGGCTTTTTCACTTGGCATTGACTCCCCAACCCAGCAGTTCATGCAGGAATTATTATTTATCACTCATAAATCACCCCTAGTTTGCTAAGCAATTTCAGCTGAATTTGGGGGGACCTCTTGAAGCATCCGTTGTGCTGAGCCACTTCAATTGCTTTTGTTTTATGTGCTCACTGCAAATTTTGATAATAAACCTGATTTGCAATGGGGGCTGAATAATTCCGAAAGCATTGGTAGGAGCCTCACTAAGTATTAGTAAAGCAGAGCATCTGCTTCCACGTGGGAGGACCCAGGTTCAGTCAATGGCATCTCTGGGTACCATCTGAAACACCACAGTGAGTCAATGTAGGCAATGCTGAATTAGACAAGCCAATGGGTCTGACTCCATACACAGCATCTTCCTATATTAAAGCAGCCCTTAATTCAGAACCATGAGAACTTGTTTTGGCTGACCAGTGTGGTGTGATGGTTAGTGTGTTAGCCTCTAGAAGACCAGGGTTTCAATCCACAGTCAGCCACTGGGTGACCTCACTGTCTCGCATCCTGACCTACCTCACAAGGTTGTTATGAGGATAAAAAGGGGAGCAGAAGAGCAGAGAAGGCCATGCACACACCACCTTGAGCTCCTTGGAGGTGGTGGCACAATACAGTAAATGGTAATCCTTTTAAAAGCCACCCACGTCTGAAGGTCATCGCCGCACCCTGGATAACAGCAGCTAAAGCCTTGCAGAGATAACGCAGGATTAGCACCGCGGGGCCCTTCCAGTTGCCCCCACCCCACCCCAGGGTCGAAGGCTCGAAAGGTTTGGTTTGGGTTTGTTCCTCCTTCCCTCCCTGATTTTGCAAACAGAAAAGTTCCAAGTTGCTAGTCCCTGTGGTCTGAGTAACAAACTCAGCTGAAAACGGGGGGGAGAGAGAGAGAGAGAGAGAAATCTGCAGCCCAGCCTCCCTGCCCAAGCTGCTCTCTATCCAAACTGCAGCAAACCCGTCCAGGATTGCATGCCCTCCTGGCAGCGCGCAAACCTACCTGGCCACCCACGTGGGCCGCTGCCTTCTCCGCCTGAAGAGGAAGTGGCCTCCAACCATAGAGGCCAATGCGAGAGAGCGTCGTGCTTGTCCCGCAGCGCCACCTGCTGGCTAAGCCATTTAGCGGCGTTTCCCCATCCGGGCGTCGAGGAGCGTAGAAAGATGCCTGGCTTGTGTAGAAGGAAGCCCGCCGGGTGTGTGTCAGAATTGCCTACACTACACTGACTGGCAGCAGCAGCAGCAGCAGCTTGCTAGGGTTTCAGACAGGGGTCTTTCCCATCCCTACTTACGAGATGTCAGGGATTGAACCAGGGGCTTTCTGCCCTGCCCTGAGCTACGCTCCTCCCTGGCTCGGAAGGAAGGGCTTGCGATTCCTCATCCATCTTCCATGTTCATCATTAAATTCGTATTTTTCTTTAAAAGAAGTACAGATCAGAAACACAGTTTTCCCCTTTGTTTTTTTTATTTTACAATTCACAGTTAAAGAACACACTGATAAGTTAGAGCGTTTTCTGCATCACTGTCAACGCTTGAGGGATTTTTAAAACACACAGAGAATTCTTCCTTTAGTCTTTATTTTTGCCATTGCAGTGCTGGAATCCCAGCTGTTCCATCCAGGTGATTCCAAATAAGCCCACCCAAAGGGAGATTTGAACAAGCAGCAGAAATATAGCCAAGAGTCTGGGCTTGGGGAAATACCTGTTCAGAAAATTTGCACCAAGGCAACTGGCAGCGTGAGGCAGCCCAACCAATAATAAAACATAAAGAGTACCTTTGCAGAACACATTGGAGTGTTTTGAAGAAAGGGTGGGGTGAAATGATATTTGTGATCCCTTCTAACTCTACAATTCTATAACTTCTAAATAAGGCTAGTAATTCAAGGGAAAGAAGTGGTTCTGTGAAATTAAACAAGTCAAACAGGAAGTCCTATTGTGCTCAGCAGGGTTTACTCCCTATTGTGTGCCTTTGGGATTAAAGCCTCAGACAGAGGTGGACAAAATGTAAGAAGAGTCCTTCTAAATCGGATCAAAAGCCTGTCTTGCCCAACATCCTGTTTCCGACACTGGTCAGCCAGATACTCCAAGCAGAGACTGAAGGCAACCTCCTTCTTCTCTTGTTTGCCCCACAGCAACTGGCATTGAGAGGTAGACTACCTCTACACCTGGAGGCTCCATGAGTGTAGGTTCATCCTCTGCAAATGTTGCCTAAGTCATCTAAGTTGGTGGCCCCATCAGGCAGCTAGAAATCTCCTCTGTCTCATTGTACGCTGTTCCTCTCCTGGAATGCACAACCAGGTAGTGTTGTTGTGTTTTAAAAGGGTGGGTAGTAGCAATGAGATGCCCTTGCACTACACACAAACATACACACTTCTCTCTATAAAAATGTGTTTGCTCTCCACACACAAACACCCCCTCCCCAACATTTTACATGAACCGAATACACCATTAACAAATTGTTGTATTACTTTGCTGTTCATAAAATGTGGTGCGGGAACCCATGACTGGCCAGAGCAGCCTTCACAAACCGGGTGCCTTTTCAGCTCCTTTGAACGACAGCTGGGGCTGATGGGAGTTGTAGTCCAAAGCAGCTGAAGGGCACCAGGTTGGCAAAGGCTGGCCTTGAAGGAGGTTTAGCCTCACCACAGACAATTTGGTTCAACAGCCGTCCCCCATCTTCCCTAGGAACGCTGGGAAGTATAGTTTTCTGATCGGGGAATTGTTAAGCGGTCGCTAACAGCGCCGTTACTCCCTTCCTCCAAACTGTACTTCCCAGGATTCTGTTTTGGAAAGGAAGTCACAACAGCTAAAATGGCGGTGGGACACAAGAGTTGTTCTGCGGCAGAAAATGGCGACTCGTGGCTTAAGCATCTTTCTAGCCAAATGGATATTAAGGCGAATCCTCAGCACCTGCAGTTCCAAAGGGGGAAATTGTTGTTGCAGTGCTCATCGCAGGTGGATTGGAGAGAGACGCAGAAACCGAGGCTCGTGGTTTCGAGAGTTTGGGGCGGTAGCAAAGAGCAATGAGGAAAGAATGCTCCGCGTGGCATTTACAGAGAAGAGTGACGTTGGCGGCAATTCAGCAATGGAGGGAAGCTGGTAAGTCATTCATCAAACGCCAGCTAGGCTGTCTTGAACATCCTAAGCTCCCACACCCCTGAAATCAATTGAGGTTGGATTCTGGGATCGGCTTCTCTGTTACGTCCGCGTGAATTGGATCACGGTGGAGAAGACTTCTGCAATCAACACTGCCTTTCCATTTTGAGTTTCCGCTCAGCTGACGTCGGCTCAAAATGGGAGAGTAATGGGGGAGAGGGAGAATCAATTCTTCCTATTGCAGCACTTAAAACGTCACAGAAGGAAAACCCTGAGCGGATCAATGGCGCTCCGTACCCCCTGCTGTGCCGCACCAGCAGCGAATCCTCTTCCGTTTGCTATGATACCTGCTCGGTAGGCCGCATCTGAATGTCACCAATCTAGAAGAGACAATGGCACATGTCAGCCAAAGTGTTGTGGAAGTGAAACAGAACGAAACACTTTAGGAATTTTAAGGAGGCTCTGAGTGTGTGTGTCCACTGGTACATCTATCTGGGGGTTATGTTGCATTTGTTCTGGACGCCTTCCAGAAATGGCACCACACTCTCTGTGAGGTGTCTCACAGTACCAGGAAAATGGATTCTGCTGGAGGATGGATGGAATTTCCCATTAACCAGAAAATAACTTCTTGCCGGACCATGAACCAGACAAGAGGGCCTTCTCGGTAGTGGCGCCCGCCCTGTGGAACGCCCTCCCATCACAGGTCAGGGAAATAAACAACTACCTGACATTCAGAAAAAACCTGAAGGCAGCCCTTTTTAGGGAAGTTTTTAATGTTTGATATTGTTGTATTTGGTTTCTGTTGGAAGCCGCCCAGAGTGGCTGGGGAAATCCAGCCAGATGGGCGGGGTACAAATAATAAATATTATTATTATTATTATTAAGAGGACTCTGAATACCACAACTCCTCTCTCTGTTCTGCCGATATTTGAGTCTCCTTTGCCAGGAACTCAAGAAAGGGCTTTCTCAAGGCCTGCTGCTATGTTCCGGAACCTTCTTTCACTCCCTTTCCAATGGTCTTCTGTTGACCAATGAAGACCTTTTCATTCAGATCAGGGGTCGGGAAGCTACAGCCTTTCAAACATTTTCGTCTCCAATCTCCATCAGCTCCAGCTGATGTTTTTAATGTTGACATTAAATGGTAATTTCATGTTGGTATATTTTGTGGGTGTTTTGTAAACCGCTTTGGGTTGCGTTTACAGTTAAGCGGTATACAATTTTTTTCACTCGGTCAATCCGGGTTCATGGGAACTGGAGCCCAGTGGCATCTAGAGAGCCACAGATTCCCTGGTTCTGACACAAGAGAGAAATCTCGGTTGCCACAATGAGAGAGAGAGAGTGAGTGTGTGTGTTTGCCACAGTTTTGAGCACTGCCTATCCTTAGACCAGATGTAGGGAAAACCTTTGACCCTCCGGAGGCAGCTGAACCACAACTCCCTTGATCCCATTCTTGCTGTAGCTCAGCAACATATGGAGGACCAAAGTTTTCCTGCACTTGCCTGAGGTCCACACACAGAATCCGCTTGCAAGCTGCGGGCAGGATCCCTGCATCACGGGGGGCTGAACTAGATGACCCTCCCTTGCAACTCTACAATTCTATGGTTCTTCTGCATCCCCTGCACGAAGGAGACAAGGGCTGGTCGTCACGGAGCCAGCCTCCATCCTGAGGAACGCATCGAGCTGAAGGGAAAGATAACCCCTGTATCTCTGTCCTTTCCAGCACAACCAACAGATGCAGAGGCCTAGGAGCCTTCCTTTCTTCTTCTTCTTGAATTGAAGGGGTTGCGCTGGTTTTTCTTTTTCTTTTTTTTCTTTTTCTTTTTTGCCTTGACTTTTTTTACACTTTATTTAATTTCATACCTTACATTGCCAAAAAATTACATGAAAAGTTACATAAACAAAACATACATCGTACCACGCATTTACCTTCACTTCCCTTTCCCCCCACCCTCACTAGTTCCCCTCCCTCCCTCACTGTTGCTTCTCAACCTTCCCATTACAGCATTTATATCGTTCCTTGTTCTGTCTGCATGCCCTTATATCTATTTATTTTTTCCTTATCCCATTTATTTGAGCCTTTACCATTCTGCCAAGAGATCGGCTTTCTCGACACAATTTGATATAATCCTTAAATAACTTCCAGTTTTTCTCTCTCTCCGTTTCACTTATCCCTTTTAATTCCTCGTATTTTGATGCCAAATTATGTCAACATTTTTAATTGCCAATCCTCTTTATCTGGTACTCTTTGTGACTTCCATTTTTTTGCTATCAGTAGCCTTGCTGAAACTGTAGCATACATAATTATAAGTCTGTCTTTTACCTGGATATCCCTGCCCACCATACCTAAGAGGAATGTCTCCGCATTTTTCTTGAAAGGGTATTTGATCATTTTCTTTAGTTCTTTGTATATCATCTCCCAGAACACTTTGATTTCCTTACACCACCACCACATATGCATATACGTGCCTATTTCTTTTTTACATCGCCAACACTGGTTGTTTATGGTTTTATACATTTTGGCCAGCTTGACTGGTGTCAGATGCCACCTGTATTGCATCTTTAGTATGTTTTCTTTGATATCATAGTTTGGTGTCAGTTGGCTATCCCTCCTCCATAGATTTTCCCATAGATTTTCGACTGACCTGCACGTGAGGTGGAGCACTGAGAACATATATGACCGCGTTGGCCATATCTTCTGCTTTTAGACACTGGAAGGAGAGGAAAATGAAGAAACGAGAATTAGTTTGGTTGCAGCAGATCTCGGAGTACGTGCACCCTCAAAGACTTCTTGCTAAGCTCATACACTTCACGGTTTTGGGCCCTCGCCTCCGAAAGACTGCTACCCCACAACATCTCCTGCTTCTTACAGGGTGGCCTGCTTGCTGGCATCATAAGTAGCCCCCGGGAGCCTTTCTCCTTCATGAATTTGTATATTTCATATTTAAAGTCGTGCAACTGGCCGTCACTTCAGAAGGAACAAAACCATAGAGGACAAGGCCATCCACAGCTACCAAGCCATGAGAGCGATGTTCTACCTCCTCCCCTGGAGGAGGCAGGAGGCTTCTGAATACCATTTGCTGGGAATTACAGGTGGGGAAGAGTTGCTCTTGAACTCAGGTCCAGCTTGCAGGTTTCACTTCGGGGCATGCGGTTGGCCTCTGTGAAAGCAGGTCGCTGGTCCAGATGGGCCTTTGGGTCGACCCAGCAGCCAGTTTATTTTATGTAACAACAGCAACAGATCATAGATTGAGCCAGTGTGGCGTAATGGTTAAGAGCCCTAGATTTGGACCTGGGAGACCAGGGTTCAAATCCCCACTTAGCCGTGAAGCTCACTGGATGATCATGAACTGGTCACTGCCTCCCAGCCTAACCTACCTCACAGGGTCGTGGTGGGGATTAAATGAGGAAGGGAAGAACTACAAATGCCACCTTGAGCTCCTTGGAGAAAAAGGTGAGATATAAATGCAGAAAATAAAGCAGCAAGTAAATAGCTTGGCCACTGTAAAAACAGGATGCTGGGCTTGAATCATAGAATCGTATAATTGTGGAGTTGGAAGGGACACCAAGGGTCATCTAGTCCAACCCCCAGGAATCAAGATGGGCCTTTGACCTGATCCAGCAGGCAGGTCCTTTTTTTTGGTAACGACAACAGATAAAAGATTGAGGCAGTGTGATGCAGTGGTTAGTGTGCCAGACTAGCTCTCACTGGGTGAACTTGGGCCAATCGCTCGCTCTCAGTCTAAACTACTTTGCTGTGAGGAATTAACAGGGGGAAGAGAACTACTTTGCGCTCCTTGCATGAAAGGTGGAGTGTAAGTAAATGAATAAATCGCTTCTCCCACCCCCGCCAGAAGTGCTGAGAAGGCATCTCAGTGCACAGACAAGAGCAGGTTCTTCGCGTAGACCGAAATTATTCAAATGTGTACAATTCATCTGCTTCCCCCGCCTGTTGTATCGATGCGCGCCCAGCCACCTACCCTAATGCTCTCGTACGTCGCTGCTGCTCTCTCCGGGTCATTATCGTGGAGTTTAAAAGCAAATCCAGTTTCTACCAGTCCCGGAGATATACACTAAGGGAAGAGAAAGGGAAGGAACAAACAAACCAAAACACAGCACCCTAACGGGATTTGCAAACTCCTCTTTTCATTACAGAGCAAAAGATTTGGGTAGGGGGGAGAAATGATTGGCCGTTTTTGTTGCAGTGTTTCCAAGAAGACAGCCCTTAATGATCACTCGAGGTCTAGTGGATAGAGCTCCCCCATACACAATCCAAAGGGACAGATCGGACGCACTGATGAGAAAAATAACTGCAGATTAGGCCTGGCTGCCGAACAGCAACGCGGCAGATGCTGGGGCTCTGTAATCTGCATTAGGTCAAGGAGGAACGGCTCAGTGGTACAGCATCTGCTTTGCATGCAAAAGGTCCCAGGTTCAATCTCCGGCATCTGCAGGTAGGGCCGAGAGAGAAAGTGCCGATTTGAAGCCTTGCAGAGCCCCTGTCAGTCAGTGTAGGCAACACTGAGCTAGATGCAGAAGGCAGTTTCCTGGGATATTCTTTAAACAGGCCCTCAATTCAGAACCATGAGGACTGGAAACTTGCTCCATTTTTAGGGGAAGAGCTCAGGGGCAGAGTGTGTGCTTTGCATGCAGAAGGTCTCAAGTTCTACCACAAGCATCTTCAGGTAGGGAATGTCCTCTGCCAGAAGTCCTAGAGAGCTGCTGCCAATCAGTGTAGACAATACTGAGCAAGATGGACCAGTTGTCTTGCTTGGTATAAAGCACCTTCCTGCCTTCCTGTTTAATTCAGCACCAGCATGAGGACTAGCATCTTATTTTATTTTTAGAGCTGAGTGGTAGAGGTCCCAGGTTCAATCCCCAGCATCTCCAGGCTGGACACAGAGAGACCCGTCTGAAACCCCAGAGAGCCATTACCAGTCCCTGTAGTCCAAGGATGGAGGACCTGCAGGCCTCTCTCCCATTAGCTGCAGCCAACATGGCCGCTGGTCAGGGATGATGGGAGTTGTAGTCCCAACAAGCTCTGAAGGGGCCAAAGGTTCCCCATCCACTGACATAGTCATTACTGAGCTAGATGGACCAATGGTCTGACTCGGTATAAAGCATATTTCTGCGTTCCTAAGTCAGCAAGGATTCATCCTGACTTCGCTGAGCTCTGATGTGACCATCTCCTCTCAAGTGACGTCGCAGCAGAGAGATCCTGTGTCCTTCAGATGTAGGCCCATTCTCATCAGCCCCAGCCAGCATGGCCAATGGTCAGAGACCATTGTGGCCCTTCCCCTGCTCTTTCAGGTGTGGCGGCCATTTTGTATTGCACCCTCCAGCCCAGCTGCCATTTTGTGCTATGTCCTCGCCCACGGCAGCCATTTTGTCTCACGCCGTTTGCGCCGCTGACGCCCACGGCACCATCTCTGATGCGCCAAGTAGCTAAAGGCTGGCGAACCCAGAGTGGGCATGAGCTAAACTCACCGTGGCTCGTATGTGCGTCTTCGCTTCCCTGAGCTCCTGCCTCAGCCCTTCGGTCAGCGCCGTGACTGCGTATTTTGTGGCGCTGTAAAAATGCACGACGGACTGAGGGACCACGCTGTGGCCATTCATGCTGCAAAGGAACCCAGAAAGGGGAGGAGAAAATAAAACTCCTCGATGCAGAACAACAGAGTAAAACTCCACAGAAAGTAATGACTTTATAAACTGGTGTGCGGAAACTCTGGCGTGCAGGACTCATTGGGCCTCCCTGTTTGGCAAACAAGCCCTCAACTTGACAGCATTTAGCTTAGCCACTATAATTCACACATTTATTTATCTTTTCCCCCCCTACAATTTATATACAGTCGTACCTTGGTTTACAACCATAATCCGTTCCGGGGGTCCGTTTGTAAACCAAAACAGGTTGTAACCCAAGACGCACTTTTGCCAATGGGGCCTCCAAAAAAATTTTGTTCGTAATCCAAAAAAAAATGGGTTGTAATCCAAAAAATGTTTGCAAACCAGGACACGTACTTCTGGGTTTGACATGTTTGTAATCCAAAACGTATGCAAACCAGACTGTTTGCAAACCAAGGTACCACTGTACTGCTTAACTGTAAAAAGAAAAAGAAAAAACCCAAAAAACCTCAAAGCGGTTGACAAAAAGAATAAAACAATAAAATTATTGGCAAAAGCAGCTGAAACAACTATTTAAGACAGGAGTTGGCAAGGTTTACCGGCCATGGGCAGGATCACTCCCACGGAATCGTCCATGGGCCGGACTGCCACAGTGCAATGCCAGAAATGCCTGCGCAGAAACAATTTTTGGCGTCTGGACATGTGCAGATGCGATTTCCGGTATCTGCACATCCATAGATGCAATTTCCGGCGCTGCTCGGCAAGTCCCCACACTGTGCTGGTTTAGCGCAGCGAGCGGGGGACTCGCCAAGCGGGCAGTTCGCTTTGGGGGCGGCCCGTGGGCCAGTAAAACGGTCTTCGTGGGCCAGTAAAACGGTCTTCGTGGGCCGTATTCGGCCCATGGGCCGCATGTTGCCGACCCCTGATTTAAGACATAAAAAAACAAAGCCACCAATAACCTACAAACACACCACCATCTGGGTAAGCTAGTCTAGACATCTTGCGTGAAAATTTAACTCAAGGGCATTGCTATTGCGCCATCCCTTCGCTCTGCTTTTGCCCACCTGTTAATATTAATAATATGGCCATCGTCGATGCTTCGCTCCTTCATGGACTGGTAGGCTTCCCGAGTGCAGATGCTCACAGCCATCACGTTCACCTGAAAGGCAGGAGAAGCCCAACGCCATCTAGAAATTAATCGAGGCTTTTGCATTTCGGTAAGTGTTCTTGAGGCTAGGGAAGCACTGTGCTATTCCTTTCCATTGCCAACTTTTATCATTTTAATACTGGGGTGGTTTTTTTTTACATTTGCAAACCTAGAAACTGATAAGGTTTAGCTATTTTGCTAGAATACCTTAGAGCCAAAACTAGGTGCGTAAGTTAATTGAGGGTTTTAGTTGCGCACCAAGGTGTTTTTTCTTTTTCTCCTTTTAAATAATTGCTTGGGTGGTTGATAAAGATCAGCACCATGAGATGCAGGCATGAAGGCTTTTTAACGTTCCCTTGGCATATGCCTTGATCCTGATGAAAATTAACTCCCCAAACACGGTTGCCCAAAGGATCTTCTGGGCTTGGTACACCATATGTGGATTGGGCCCTCCAACCCCTCTCAAGAGATTTGCAGAATTTGCACTTGTGCTCTGTGTCATATATGAATGTGTGCAGTCTTTTGCAGGTGGAGTGAGGGCCCAAAATAAATCACCCATATAATAAAATATCAGACTGAATGTGAACAGGGGAAGTTTCCCCCATAACGGTATTTCCCTATTAGAAAAGGCATTTCTAACCTGGTGAATTTCTGCCTGCCACTGAGCCGTCAAAGGCACAAGGATCCTGCTTTCTCCCAATGCCAAAGTCTAGGCTGCAAACTTGTATCCACTTACCTAGAAGTAAGCTCCATTAAACATAAAGAGATTATTCAGTAGACATGTATCCCATGTATCCCATTGTAGTATTATTATTATTATTATTATTATTATTATTACTACTACTACTACTACTACTATTACTAATTTATTTATACCCCACCTTTTTCCTGGATGGGACTCAAGGCGGGTTACATATTGTACTGTAAATTAACTGCACAGTGAATTCAAACTACAAGAAAGAAGATTCCACCTAAACATTAGGAAGAACTTCCTGACAGTGAGAGCTGTTCGACAGTGGAATTTGCTGCCAAGGAGTGTGGTGGAGTCTCCTTCTTTGGAGGTCTTTAAGCAGAGGCTTGACAGCCATCTGTCAGGAATGCTTTGATGGTGTTTCCTGCTTGGCAGGGGGTTGGACTGGATGGCCCTTGTGGTCTCTTCCAACTCTATGATTCTATGATTCTATGATTCTGAATGAGTGCTTGGTCTTTAGCTCTTGCATAGCAGGAGATAACACCTCAGCATCTTTGCAAAGTTTTCACTTTGCAAAGTTTTCGCCACCATCACGCCCTGCTCCCTTGCAGGTGGCTACCCTTCTCTCCCTTGAAAAAACACATAGAGCTGATGGAGGAAGTTGGAAGAATGGCACTCTTCCCCCACTTCCTCTTTCAACTCTATTGCGCTCTGGAAGGCTCAGATGACTTCTATTGGCATTGACATTCACACAGGTGCCTTGGGAAAGCAATGTGCTTGCACTCTCTATATTTCTGCCTCTCAAGGCGCAGGACGGTGGGTGCTGATCTAGGCCAGGGAGTGAAAAGTGACAACAGGGGTTCGCACCCAACAAACCCACTTAAAAAAAAAAAAAAACCAACCACAGATTGGATTGGTCTATCTACTCACGTCAATCATCGTCCTCCAACCCTCGGTCTTGCCAGAGAGCAAGGGCTCTGGCCGGGCCAAGCCAGCGTTGTTGATACAGACATCAACTCCCTGGTGGAGGGTCTTGATGGCGGAGAACATGGAGAGGATCTCTTCTTCAACGGAGAGGTCGCACTTGTACGGGATGAGGGTGCCCGGGTAGCCAGCACTCTGGCACTCTGCTGCCAATTTCTAGAAGAGACATAGGTGAAAAGATCAGGGTGGAATTAATAAAGGCAGGGGTGGGAGATCAAGGGCCCTCCAGATGTTGATGGACCATGCAAGGTTTCCCAAACTTGGGTCTCCATCTGCTTTTGGACTATGGCT
This sequence comes from Lacerta agilis, assembly GCF_009819535.1. Taxonomy (NCBI): domain Eukaryota; kingdom Metazoa; phylum Chordata; class Lepidosauria; order Squamata; family Lacertidae; genus Lacerta; species Lacerta agilis. The sequence goes on from NC_046326.1 coordinate 37,939,848, forward strand.
CCCATCATCCCTAGCTAGTAGTACCAGTGGTCAGGGGATGATGGGAATTGTAGTCCAAAAACAGCTGAAGACCCAAGTTTGGGAAACCCTGGACCACAGGTACCATCATGGCTGACCATTGCCCATGTTCGCGGCAAGGTCTGATGGGAGTCTAAGAACATTCCAGAGGGCCACAGGTTGACTAAGGGTGATCGAACAAGGCCATGACAGCAAGACAAGCGAAGGCAAGAAAAGGAGTGGCAAGAAAGAGAGATTCTGGGATGAAAACAACGTATGAAAAAGAGAAGGGGAATCGGTTGACATTTCCCTCCCTCCCCCCCCCCCTCAATTTGCTCAGTCACAAGCCAGGCAGCCATCACTGCCTCAGGTGACAAATCAGAAGACATCAAAGTTTCTCCCAGACAGGCTTCCTTTGACCTTGGCTCTCCTTAGTTTTAGCCTGGAGCTGACACGAGGAAGTGCCTCATGGATGGCGCATGAAAGCTTCCTCTGGGTTAATGAACCATCTTGGAACACATCCTTGAGCACTAGCTATAGGAAGGCTTCACAACTTAAAATTGCAGAAATAAGCTGGCGTCCTAAAAATATACACCTCAAGTGCCGCTGTTATAAAGAGGTGCGTCTTCAGTGTTCACCAGAAGCTGTGCAATGAAGATGCACCTCTGTGAGGAAGGAGTTCCGCAATTTAGGGGCTGCCACAGAGAAGACCCTGTCCTGGGTCACCACCCTCTGAGCTAGTGAGGGTGGTTGAACAACAAAGAGGGCACCCCCTGCCGTTCTTAGCTCCCAGGAAGGTCTGTAGGGAAGGAGGCAGTTTTTCAGGTATTTGGGGCCTGAGTCATTTAGGGCTTGAAACACTGTGAGCGCCTTGAGTCAGCCCCAGAAGCAAACTGGCCACCAGTGCAGCTGTTTTCAAACAGGGCTTCTGTGGGATCTGAAGGCAGCAATATGGCCGCTGCGTTTTGAACCAACTGAAGTTTACCAAGTCGCCTTCATGGGCAGCCCCACATGGATCACACTGCAGTAGTCCAGTCTGGAAGTTACCAGAGCATGGAGTGCAGATGACGGTGATGTCGACGACAAAGTGGACGTCTGTTTTCGCCCCTCTCTCATCGCAATAAGAAGAGTTCAAGGTCATTCAATGAAACCAGCAGGCAAGAGTTTCAGGGCATTATTGCACAGATCCATCCCACATTTCAAAGAAGTCCTTGACCCCAGTTAACAGCAAAACAACCACTGGGTTATTTTTGTTGTTTCGCCAGGAAAGGGAAGGGGATCAGCCCTGAGGTTCTGAGGTCCCACGTTGACCAGATTCTGTGCCTCCGCTGGAGGCTGTGGAATCCAGACATCACATGACGTTTCCTCGCTCTCCTGAAGCTTGTCACCGTCTCCCGGGCTGACAGGTCAGAGATGGAGTGTCCTTTCCGGTGAGCATCAAAGCTCTTCAGAAGGGGGGGGGAGCGCAATCCTCAGGCGAGGTAAGGCGAAGGTTTGAGCTCTAGCTGACAGAGCCTTTCTCTTTTTTCTGAGCATCATTTGAATAAGGAAGAATCAAAGGAATCGATCAACTTGCATTTAAGGAAGGGGAGAATTAAAAATCATTCACACAGTGATTATACCTTGTACTGGGGGGGGGGGAGAGAGAGAGAGAGAGAGCGAGCCCCTCAGCAAGTGAGAAATTGCTGTGATTGGAAAATGGGCTCTGGTTTTTGACTGCTGGCATGCTAAAAATAAAGAATCAGATCTAAGCAATTTGTTGTTTTTACTCTGCCACTTTGACGGTCAGGAATCGATGGCACAAAGCAATGTCCGTAGCGGCATTTCGTTGGCATGGAAACTTAGTGGTGGGTCAAACAGCAAAAGGGCTGTGGCTCTAAAGGTAGGGATAAGACCCTACCTGCCTGCCTGCAGACTGTCTCGCCAGAGTGGTGCATGCTCTGGTTACCGGTATCTCTTGCTTGGACTACTGCAATGAGCTCTACCTGGGGCTACCTTTGAAGGTGACTCGGAAATTACAACAAATCCAAAACCTGGCTGCCAGACTGGTGACTGGGAGCGGCCGCTGGGACCATATAGCACCAATCCTAAAGGATCTACATTGGCTCCCAGTATGTTTCTGAGCACAATTCAAAGTGTTGGTGCTGACCTTTAAAGCCCTAAACTGCCTTGACCCTGCCTACCTGCAGGAGCATCTCCGCCCAATCTGTCAGCCCGGACACTGAGGTCCAGCTCCGAGGGCCTTCTGGCGGTTCCTTCACTGCGAGAATTAAAGTTACAGGGAACCAGGCAGAGGGCCTTCTTGGTAGTGGCACCCGCCCTGTGGAATGCCCTCCCAGCAATGTCGAAGAGGTAAACAACTATATACATTTTCATCGACATATAAAGGCAGCCCTGTTTCAGAAAGCTTTTAATGTTTGATTCCCCACCCCTTTTCCCTTTGTATTTTGTTGGAAGCTGCCCAGAGTGGCTGGGGCAACCAATCTGATGGGCGGAGTATAAAAAAAATAAATTATTATTATTATCAGTGGGTAGGCCATCTGCCTTGCATGCAGAAGGTTCTGGGTTCAATCCCAACCATCTCCAAGTAAACCATGAATCGCTACTGCAGGTCTGTGTAGACAATAGAGAGCTTTAATGAGCCAACTAAGGTGGTGGCCCCCTACTTTCCTATTTGATTCCGGACTGGCATGAGGACTAGAATCTTAACTTATTTTTAGGTGAAGGACAAGAGCTCCATGGTAGGGCATCTGCTTTGCATGCAGGAGGTTCAATCCCTAGCGTCTCCAGGAGAGACCCCTCGCTGAAACCCTGGAAAGCTGCTGCCGGTCAGTGTAGACAATATATGGAGCTAGATGGGCCAGTGGTCTAACTTGGTATAAAGAGGTTTCCCTGTGTCTCATTTTCTACCCAGAACGGTTAAGCACAGGCAAGCCAATCTGTTAACGCAAGGTTCCCAATGCCCAGAAGCTGGAGGTTCATCTGAACAGCGACAAAAGAAGGTGGACTAGCATGCTCAGGCTCACTGATGATGCACTTCCTTTACATAAAAAATGTAATTCCTGAAGGGGGCATTGAAACCCATTATTAATCCGATTTAATCTTATTGAAGGCGAGATTCCAAACAGCTGCAGATTATTAAATGAGTTTGCTAATCTCTGCAAAGACTGCCTTGGTCAGGTTCTCGGAGGACCGGAAGGAAAAGAGAAGGAAGACATAATCTCAAATTTTAAAAGAGACCGGTTCCTAGAACTCATTAAAACAAAACAAAATAAAAAATTCCTTCCAGTAGCACCTTAGAGACCGACTAAGTTTGTTCTTGGTATGAGCTTTTGTGTGCATGCATGAAAATTTCATGTGCTTTCTTCACCTTGGTATCTGAAGAAGTGTGCATGCACACGGAAGCTCATACCAAGAACAAACTTAGTTGGTCTCTAAGGTGCTACTGGAAGGAATTTTTTATTTTATTTTGTTTTGACTACGGCAGACCAACACGGCTACCTACCTGTAACTAGAACTCATTAAGTTAGCCAAGATGGGATAAGCTCACCAGTGCAATTGCAGGCAGAGTAACCCATTCATAACCAACATCGCTGCGAAATGATCAGAGACGGGGAACTTTTTCAGACTGAGGGCCGCATTCCTTCTAGGCAACTTCCCAGGGGCCGCATGCTGGTGTGGATGGGGCCAGGCACAAAAGTGGGTGGGGAGATGAATGCAAATGTCATCTTTGCAAAGCGGGCTAGCTTCTACACACACACCCTCTCCATCTTCCATCCAGGGAAGAAAGGGGCACAATTCTGAGATACAAGGATTGCAAGTGGGGAGAAGCTGCTTTTGCACTCAGGACCTTCTTTCAGTTTTCCCTCCATGGCATCTGCTTGGCCACAGTAAGAACAGGATGCTGGGCTAGGGGGGCTCCGCTTTGGCCTGACCCATATGCACGACTCCTCCGAGGTTCTTATGCTCTTTCTCCAAAGGTCAGGTGGCACTCCAACCCTCCCCTCCTCACTGATAATTTTGGTTGCCTTTTTCTGCACCTTTCCCTGCATTTTATCATCCTTTTTAAAGATTTTTTTCAAAGTGGGGGTGTGGACAGAGCCGTATGCGACTTTCCAATTGGGACTGCAAAACAGTTTTCCAGAGAGAAGCGAACACCCCTTTTGAATTTTAAAAAAAGCAAAAGTACACAAACGGGTGACACCCACAGGCAGGTTGATTTACGAGGCTTCCGGCAGAGAAGCGAGGCTTCCTCGCCGCCAGCTATTCCTCGTAGAAACCAGATTTGGAAGAAGATGCTGAGGTCAATTATACAGTCGGTTGATGCCCAGATCTCTCTCAGTCATGTAGAGAGAGGGCTTCGTTTCACTGCAATTCTACGTGGAACAAAACCAGCAGAACATGCTCCAACCAATTGATATATCCAGGCTGAGATTCCATCAATTGTGTCTTTGAAAATTTTTGCACAACACCTGGGAAGACAGGCGAACTAATACCAGTGTACTGGAAGAAGCAAAGATCACCAGTGTTGAAGCAATGGTTTTTCAACATCAACTTTGTTGGACTGGTCACGTTGTGTGGATGCCTGATTATCATCTTCCAAAGAAGCTACTCTATTAGGGCGTGTTGAATTTTTCATCTTTAAAAATCCTCATTTGAGGGGTGTTAAAAAGTTGTGGTATGATTAGGTAATTTGAAATATATTTTGGTTACTTGTAAATATTTAGGTCTTGCTTGGTAAATATCTATGTGAAAAGTTCCTACTTTTTATTTATTTTTTATTTTTCTGTCATTTAAACGTATATGTTATTCCCAAATTTTCATGAAAACAGATGTTGATAAGTGCCTAAAATTGATTACAAGATATTGTAGTTCTGTTATATATGTATTGTAGTTATCTGTATTATTAATATTAATATTATTAATTGTTAATATGTAGTTATCTGTATTATTAATACTGGGTATGTTTAGCCTGGAGAAGAGAAGGTTAAGGGGTGATATGACAGCCATGTTCAAATATATCAAAGGATGTCATATAGAGGAGGGAGAAAGGTTGTTTTCTGCTGCTCCAGAGAAGCGGACACGGGGCAATGGATTCAAACTACAAGAAAGAAGATTCCACCTAAACATTAGGAAGAACTTCCAGACAGTAAGAGCTGTTCGACAGTGCAATTTGCTGCCAAGGAGTGTGGTGGAGTCTCCTTCTTTGGAGGTCTTTAAGCGGAGGCTTGACAGCCATCTGTCAGGAATGCTTTGATGGTGTTTCCTGCTTGGCAGGGGGTTGGACTGGATGGCCCTTGTGCTCTCTTCCAACTCTAGGATTCTATGATTCTAATATTATACAATGGTATGCGATTTCTTTTTTGCTTTCTACAACCAGTGATAACTGCTTCACTATGACTACAAAGAAGAGAACAAGACAGGGAACATTCACACATATGAGCAACCTTATTGGAAGTGGAAGAGACATGTTGCCTTCTGAATTACCAACTTTGCGAGACATGTTAAGATATGGACTGTTGCTGAGAGAACAAAGTAAGTGAGGATATGAGAAACTATCCAGCTGCCAGTGTTGCAAAAGACTTATAGCCTAAAGTACTTGAAAAATGGGAACGAGCAAACTGTTCTTTTGTTTTCCCTGTTGTGAATTCAAGAGTTACAGTATTAGCAAAGATTCAAGAAAGTTGAGAGCAAGCAGAAAACATATCTCTTGGAAGGGGCAAGTTAGATATTAAAGAAGCCTTTGCTTCAAAACTTGACAAGCTCTCAATTCTCAATTGCAAATGTGAAATCATTATGTGCTCTGAATTTGGCTGTGCTACAGATTGCACAAAAGAAGCTCACATTAATTGCACATGCTCTAAAGACAAGAAGATCCCAGTGAAAGAACTTGCTTTCATTAAAGGCCAGAGAAACAATATTGGTTCTATTGGACCACACCAAATTGGTTTGCCAGATTTTCCAGAACATAACAGACTGATAAAGAAGCAAAAGCGAGGAGAAGTTGAGAGAACAAGACTTGCTGATGCTGAATAGAAAAAGGAATGTTTGCAGACTTCTTCACTTTCCATCACATGAAGAAAGTTCCTCCGGGGTTGGAAATGAAAAAGAATCTGATACAGAAGATGGAAGTGAATCAAATTATGATTTAGCAGCTCCTTCAACTTCTAATGGAGAGAAACAGTACAATACATTAGATATTCCTAATGTTGCTATGCAGAGCATCAGATACGGTGTTGGTCTTCGTGCCACAGCTGCAATTACCACCACTGCATTTATTGATATTGGCTTGATCACTGAAGAGAATACGAAACTTGTTGTTGACCACAATAAAGTAAAGAGAGCACAGGAGAAATTGATGTCATCATTAGACAATGAATTTGAAGAAATTCAAATTCATTGTCTAATGAATTTGAAATTCAAATTCATTGTAAGGTGGCTTACAACAGCAAACAGACTTTGTCGCTTGTGAGTTTCCAAACATGGCCTAAAAGGCAAAAACCTCAATAATTTAAGGCTGATTGTAGAATACATTGTTGATGTGTACTATCCGTGTTGGTTCAATATAAAAGTAAAACATTTGTGGATAGAAGGCCCATGTCATTTGTTGTTTCAATTGCAACAGCTTAGACTGCAAAACAAGGCTGCTGTTTTGCCGACTGTTAAGCGTTCAGCGTGGTATGCATTTAGTGAAATGTTAATTCAGACACTGCTGTGCTCAAATAATAAGGAAGAAAGGAGAGCTGGAATTCAAAAGATCATCGATTTGAGAGGTGGCAATGATGATATATTTGGAGACCTTTCAGAACGTCCAAGGAAGACACCTTCTATAAACACCTCTGCTTCAAACTTATTGGAGTTGATAGACTGGTTTGATGGAGTTTATGAACCTCCATTAACATGCAAAATGACCTTGACAGAAATAAAGGAATTTATTGACAAGCCTATGCAAGTTCCTCAGTGGCCTTGTCATGGTCAAGGGATTGAAAGATGTGTGAAACAAGTCACGGAGGCTGCAGAGAGGCCAAGAAGCAGGTCGTCGGCTTTTGTCAAGAAATGAATCAAAACAGGACTTGATGAAACTTGTTATTAATTCCAATTAATGTTATTCTTTTTTTTTTACCATAATAGGACGTTATAAGATAAAGTAATGATATGTTGTTACAGCTGGAAATAAAATTTCTTTATATTTTCGCTTGTATAAAATGATTAAAAACTTTAACTTTGCTTCAAAATGCGAATTTTTGGCTTTTTTTAGTGTATTTCAAACAAATCTCAATTTACCAAGCTAATCATCAACCAATCATAAAAATAATTGCAGATTTGGATTCCTCATGTGCAATTACATATTTTTAGACCTCCTCATTGAGCAAATTCACAAAATAAAATTTTCCGTCCTTAAATGACATGCCCTACTACTCTATTCCAAACTTTAAAATGGAAAGCATAATGCTGGTGGTCAACAAAAGAGGTTTAAAGACGGTCTCAAGGCAAATCTTAAAAAATGTAGTATAAACACCGATAACTGGGAAACACTGGCCTGCGAGAGCTCCAGTTGGAGAACAGCCTTGACCAAAGGTGCCATGGGCTTTGAAGACACTCGAACTCAGGACGCAAGGGAGAAACGTGCTAAGAGGAAGGCACGCTTGACAAATCCACACCGTGATGAACCAGTGTCCCCACTGTGGGAGGACGTGTGGATCCAGAATTGGCCTCCACAGCCACTTACGGACTCATTGTTAAAACCATGTTTATGGAAGACAATCTTACTTGGCCAAAGAAGAAGGAAGAAGAAGAATGTTTTTCTGATGGTCCTGAACCTTCCAACCTTCAAGCCCTGGGTGACACACCAGGGCCATGCAGAGGGAGTGACTGATAAGCATCACTCTCTTTGGTGCCTGGCTCTGCAGGATACCTTATCCCCCAAAGCCTGGCCCAACCCAGGGTTGATTACCTTGCAAGACAGGATTACAGCGCCGGCTGATAACGCCCACACTACTTGGGCGTGCACGCCGAGAGCTAAATATACACTGGATGCTGACCTCTGAGCCAGGAGTGCCCAACGCCACGTGGAAGATATAGCACTCCCCTGCAATAACATATCTACAAAAGAGTATTTCTGCAAAAGGGAGCCAGTTGCCACGCCAGGGCTCGTAGTTTGCATGCAGCCTGCAGGGACAAAGCCAGGAATCGCAGTCAAAGGGACACAATATATTAGGAATGTTGTCATGGAGCAGGCCGAATCTCAGCTCAAACAGGACCGCCCTTGCTGTCCATGAAGACCCAGGGTGGGTGAAGTTGATATTTTGCCATCCCTACCCTAGAAAACACTTTCAAACACAGATGGGGTATCTGAGGCCTGAGGGCCAAATGCCTTTCTTTCTGGCCCTCGAGACTCTTACCAAGCCAAACCTCCTCGCCAGAACCCTCTTTTTGTGTTTTTGCGTTTCTGCAGGGCCGCCCCAAGACATTTCGGCCCCTGAGGCAAACCACAAAATGGCGAAAACCGAACGTTGCTTAGAGAAGGATTTGAAGCTTGGCTTTGTTTTATTCTGGATTGCTTTCTTTGATACTGAATGTGCTATAAACCGCTAGATTTTTTTTCTTTAAAATATAAATGAAGCAAATACTAGCAGCAGCAACAAATTTCACTGCGAAGAAAAAAAGGAGCCTAGGCATTCTGTCATGGTGACCATAACCCTAGGTTTGGTGATTAGCTTATATATCTGAGTTTCTAATGCTGTTCTGGTCATGCTCAGTCGGTAGAGAGTGAGACTTAATCTCAGGGTCGTGAGTTCGAGCCCCACGTTAGGCAAGAGATTCCTGCATTGAAGAAGGTTGGACTAAATGACCCTCGTGGTCCGTTCCAACTCAACATTTCTATGATTTAATCATTCTTTGCCCTTTGCTCATCCTGATGGAGAATGCAGAAAGGTGGCAGGTTGTAGAAGCTAGAAGGGGGAATTTGCCTTGGGGGGGGGGGATTGTCCATTGGCCATATATAATGACAAGGATTTGTGGGGGTGGGGGGGAATGGAAAGCCCAGAGGCACAGTTCTGCTTCCACTCTGCTTCCCTGCAAGGTAGGTTCAGCTGAAAGACAGTGAATGGGACACCCACTGACCTTTTGCAGTGGTATCGGGATTCAGTTTCAAGTCTCTCCCCCCCCCCCCCGCTAAGCTTCACGACTGCCACTCTAACCACTATGCCACACTCCTGCAAGCAGAACACTGGGCTGGTGGAATAAAAGGGTCAGTGGGATGTAATGGTTAGAGGCTTTCGACCTGCTCTACCCCGCAGGGTTTTTGTGAGGACGAAAGGGGGAGGAGGAGAACCATACACACCACTTTGAGCTCCCTAGAGGAAATGTGGGATATAAGCATACAGAACAATTAAAAAAATGGACCCATAAGAATGTCAAACACTGGGAAAAGTGGAACAACATATTGGAAATTATTTTGGACACGCGTTGTTGGCGGCACGCAACCCATTCACTCACCTGGGTTGGGTTATTAATAAACGACTTTTAAACTGTGGACAATTTACCGGGAATGCCGGCCTGGTTACACTGACACGGATACTGGCGCTTGAGGAGCTTGCCACAACCACCTGATAACAGAGCACCAGTTTTATTTCCATATTTCCAAGGGGGCTCCTGCGCATCTTGTACAGAAGGCGGAAATACATGCATGAGTTTTTCTCCTGCATTCTCATTGCATGCAGGCATCTCTGAGCCACACGCAGCAAAAGATGTGCCATTAACTTTACACCAACGAGGATCTGGCATTTTAACCGGCTTCTACATTCACTCCATTTGAGAGGCACTGAAATTATTGTGACTTTGATTTTGGTTTTTTTTTTTAATCCTTTAAGCCTACAACGGATGTAAAGTATTGTTGTTCTAAGCAGGTAAGGCGAGGCACATTTAGTGAGACATCAGTTTTGTACCAAAACCCTATTTAGAGGGTTTATATTAACATATGTTTAACTGAAGATGCATGGACTGGTGGTTACTGTATCTGTAGTGTGAAATTATTATCATTATTATTATTATTACTGAATCATAGAATTGTGGAATTGGAAGGAACCCCCAGGGGTCATCTAGTCCAACCCCGTGCAATGCAGGAATCCCAGCTGAAGAATCCCTGACAGGTGGCCATCCAACTTCTACTTAAACATTTCCAATGAATCAGGGCAGGTGACAACAGTAAAAGGTAAAGGTAAAGGTACCCCTGACCGTTAGATCCAGTCGCAGACGACTCTGGGGTTGCGGCACTCATCTCGCTCTATAGGCCAAAGGAGCCGGCGTTTGTCCGCAGACAGCATCCGGGTCATGTGGCCAGCATGACTAAACCACTTCTGGCAAACCAGAGCATGCCATTTACCTTCCCGCTGAAGCGGTACCTATTTATCTACTTGCACTTTGACGTGCTTTCGGACTGCTAGGTTGGCAGGAGCAGGGACCAAGCAACAGGATCTCACCCCCATCGCGGGGATTCAAACTGCCGACCTTCTGATCGGCAAGCCCTAGGCTCTGTGGCTTAGACCACAGCGCCACCCGCGTCCCTGTGACAACAGTAAAGCAGCCTAAAAACAACTTACGGCAACAAAAACAAGGTGGGTCCTTAAAATATACACCTCAAGTGTCAAAAGCTGGAAGCTGTACAGTATAATGAAGGTGTCAGTCAACACTTCTGCAGGGAAGGAGACCCCCCAGTTTCAGAGAGTCCAGCAGCATCAGACTGCCACAGGGGCAAACTGAGTGGGGTGGCAAGGCTACAGAGGCTCAGACAGAGAAACCAGTAGCCTGGTTCAGAAGCAATCTAGACATCAACCTTCCCCAACCTGGTGCCTTCCAGGTGTTGTCAGACTACAGCCCCCATGAGCCCCAGCCAATCTGCACAACGATCAGGGAAGGTGGGAGTTGTAGTCCATAAACACCTGGAGGGCCGGGAGTCCCCCACCCCTGGTTGTTGTTTTTTAAAACCCAACCTGTGAACAGACCTTATTTTGGGGACCATCACCAAACTTTGTGGCACTGAGTTCCCCAATTTAACTTTTTAGAGCCTCCAGCTCAAAGTATTACAGAGAGAGAGTGAGAGTGAGAGTGAGAGAGAGAGAGAGAGAGAGCGCACTGTGGAAATGCCAATATTTACTCCCTCCTTCCAAACACAAATAAACCATGCAATTGCTTGAAACCTGCAACCTTTGACTCCTCTGCACACTTTGCCCTCAGAGATTCTATCTGATTTTTCCAAGAGATTGCAGAACCGCCCGCTAAACAGGGACTCCTCCAGCCTTTTTAAGACACTCTCTGGGTCTGCCCCACTGAGGATGGGAAGCTGGGTGCTGGCACACTTTCCACTTTGAGCTGGCTCAAAATAAGTCCTTCTGCCTCTGCACAATCTTAGGCTTAGCGTTAGTCGAACCTCAGGAGCCCCAGGTTGCTGGACTACAACTCCCATTGTCCACAGCCAGCCAATGGCCCAGAAGGAAGGGAGTTGGAGTCCAACAACGGTCTGGGGGAACTTGAAGAATGCTGGAACAGGGGTGGGGAACCTGTGACCCTCCAGGAGATGCTCCTACACAACAATTCATACCATTAACCATGCCACCTGGGACAGGTGGAGTTCCCCATCTCTCACCTACACTAGCTGGCAGCTCTAGGGCTTCAGCCAGGCGTCTTTCTCATTTGATATACCAGGAACTGAACCTGCCACCTTCTGCGTGCAAAGCAGATTCTCTGCCATGGACCTGGCACCCTTAACAAACTACAGTGCCCAGGATTCTTTGAGTGGAAGCCATGGCTGCTTAAAAGTGGGATAACGCTGTTTTAAATGTAAAGTGCTGATGGGGCCTGAAATAAATTCAAAAGCGTGCCGTATATCTATCCGGACAGACAGACAGACAGGCAGATAGATAAGATTGGTTTTAAGGAAATGGCATTGCCTTTAAGCTTTCTGCGAAAAGTAAATGCCGCCATTCAACCGAAACTAATTATTCCAAGTCGAGATGATCTTTGGAAAAAGTGTAACGGGACTTTATATATATCCCGGCAATATAAAAAGGTGTCTTCATCTTAGAAACCAGGAAAAAAGGTGTACGACTCAATATGTAGACAATCCTTTTGATGAGAAACTCTTCTAACACTGGGAGATTTAATTTTCAATTTAAAGAAAACCACATAGAGAGAACACCTTCCTCTGTAAAAGGCTAAAAGTAGAGGGGGGGTTGTTTTTGCACTTTTTAACCCACTCACCCGCCCCCCAACAAAGGAGAAGGGTTGCTTTGGGGAAACCCCTTGCAAGCAAAGACGCCTCTGTCTGCCTTCCATTCTGCCCTATCTGCTCAGTTAATGGAAAATACGCGCCCCGATCCCATCCCTTTCTGCTTTTTGCACCCCAACGGCGCGTGCTTGTCCCCCTCCCTTGCTACGCGCAGCTCCCCCTCATTCACCAATTTAACACACGCATCCCCCCACGTCCCCGCTCAGTAAACAGATCCAAGCGAGGCAGAATCTCGTCCGCCCTCCACGCCATGTGTTCTGAGCATTGTTAGCGGAATGAATGAATGAATGAATGAATGCGGGAGCAGCGAAGAGAAAGAAGGCGATGGAGAGGAAGGGGGCGGGGAGAGGTCAGGCAGAGGTTTCCCCCTACATACTTTAGAGTCTTCTTCCCCTTCTGAGAGAACCAATAAAGAAGATTCCCCCCACCCCCCAAAAAAATCCCCACCACCCTTAAGCCCCCCTCCTCCCTCCCCTCTTTCAGCCTGTCCCTTCTTAACACAATTCCATCCACCGTTTTGCAGTTTTTTAAAAGGCCTGGTTAAAACACCTTCCCTTCGCGATAACTGCACCCATTTCTCCCCACACACCTTCCCCTCTTTCCTTATCTCCGATTCTCTTTCTTCTTTCCTCCTTTTCCAAAAGTGTCTTTCCACCTTCTTTCCCCCCTCCACTTCCATTTCTCCCTCCCCTGGGTTGCCTCTCTTCCCCCCAAGCCTCTCCCTCCTCCTATCCCTATTTTCCCCCTTCCCGTTTCCTTCCTCCTTTCATCCATTCCCCTTCTTGCGCCTCCTCCGCCCTCCCTCCTTTTCCTTTCCTCCCCAGTTTTCCTTCCCTTTCTCCCTGTATCTCTCTTTTCTTCCTCTTTCTCCCCATCTTTTCCTTCCTTTTCTTCCTCTCCTACTTCCCATTCCTTATCTCCCCATTTATTTGCTCTCTTTTCTTCTCTCAGTTCCCCTTCCTCTTTCTTCCTCCCTTCTTCCTTTCATCCTTGCTTTCTTTTTCTCTCCCCTCCCATTTCTCTTTCCTTTTTTTTTCTTCCTTCTCTTTCTCCCCTTCCCCTTTTCCCGTCCTTCGTTCTTTCTCTCTTTTCCGGTTCTTCTTCCTTCTCTCTCTCTCTCTTCCTTTCTCCTCTTCCTTTTTCCCCTCCTTTCACCCTTTTCCCATTCCTCCTACCTTTTCCCCTCTCTATCCCACTTCCTTCCTTCCTTCCTTCCTTCCTTCCTTCCTTCCTTCCTTCCTTCCTTCCTTCCTTCCTTCCTTCCTTCCTTCCTTCTCCTCTTTCCCTTCCTCTCTCCCTCCCTTCCTCCTCTCCTCTCCTCTCCTCTCCTCTCCTCTCCTCTCCTCTCCTCTCTCTCCATCCCCCTTTCCTTCCTCCCTTCCTCTCCTCTTCCCCACACCTCCTCTTGCTCTCTCCTCTCTTCCCGGGCTACCTCGATCTTGTCCACGCTCCGGGCGCAGCCCACCGCCGTCATGCCGTGCTGCACCAGCGCCCGCGCCACCGCCGCGCCGATGCCCACCGAGGCGCCCGTCACCAGCGCCACGCGGCCCTTCCAGCGCTCCATGGCCCGCCCGCGCGCCCGCCTGCTGCCCCGGCTGCCCGTCCGCCGGGGCTCCCCGGCCAGCCTCCGCCTCCTCCTCGGCCGCCGCCTCCTTCCTCTCCGCCAGCCCAGGCGCAAGACCCCAGCGACGATCCCCGCCGAGAGGCGGGACAGACGAGCGTAATTACGCGCCTCTTTCGCCAAGGGCAGCCTCTGCTGGAGACACAGAGAACGAGAGCGCGCAGCTCGGCTCCTCGGCAAAACCGGCCAGATCGGGCAGAACTCTTTGCACCCACGCCCAGCCTGGCTCGTCTTGGTCCTTTTTTTTGGGGGGGGGGGACCAGGTTGGCGAAGGCTCCTCTGCTCTAAAGCCACCGCCGGCCCACCCCCGCCAAACAGACGCCCCATGCGCCGCTGTGGCCATCAAACGCATACCCTTGCTTTATCCTCAAACAACAAGCTTGCGAGGGAGGTCAGGCTGCGAGAAAGCGCCTAACTGGCCCATTAACTTCATGGAGAAGTGCGGTGGAGGATTTGAACCGGGATCCCCCCCCCAGCGTTAGAGCAAGACTCTACCCACTAGACCACACTGCCTCTCTCAACCCTGCCTTCTGGTTTCCTATAAAAATAGCTTGATCTTCCTTGTAATTTATTCACCACAAGTTGTTCATAGTTTTTTTAATCCTCAATAAAAGAGAGCGGTTTACTTTTTTTTTTAATGGCAAACCGTGACCATCACTGTAATAAAATACAACAAAATTGCAGCTAAAGACTCCTACAATTTTACAGTACAGTACAGTTCTTTGCATGGTTCAAGCCACCTATATTAAGTAGCCTTACTCTCTTGCATGTATGTTTAGGATCAGAACCTAAACCACCAAGCGGAGGGCGGGGGGAGATTTTAAAACACTGCCAGCATCCCCATGGAAGCACGTGGGTCTGGGGATTCGGTTTTTCCCCATGCCACTGTGGCACAGAAGAAAACCCTGTCTATGAGTTAGCAGATGTTTGCAAATGTTCCAGCGTTGGGTAAACTCAGTGTGGTGCAGTGGTTAGAGTGTTGGACTAGGACCTGGGAGACTAGGGTTCGAATCCCCACTCAGCCATGAAGCTCACTGGGTGACTTTGGGCCAGTCACTGCCTCTCAGCCTACCCTACCTCACAGGGTTGTTGTGAGGATTAAATGAGGAGGGAAAGAGTCATGTGTGCCACCTTGAGCCCCTTAGAGAAAAGGTGGAATATTCTATATACATACGCATCCTGGCACAGTTATAAATTGATACCTCTTTTCTGGAGGTGATTCAGCAGAGGCTGAATTTCTTCCTCAGGTCCAGTGGGCTGGCTGTGGCCCTTAGCATCTCTTTATCTGGCCCTCAGAACTCACACCAAGCCACACCTACTCTGCCCAGGCCCCCCTGGACCTGCCCCGCTCCCCACTTTTTTTTGCTCAGCTGAAACGTGAGCTGAATCCCTGACCTCACAGTAGACCCACCTCAACCAGGGCCTCTGAAGTGGATCTTAGGTGGCAGCTTACAATCAGGGTAGCAGCAGCCCTAACAGGGGATCCAGGAGTGAGGTGGTGGCAGTGGATGGTGACCGCTGGAACTCATAGGGTGGAAAACAGGGAGTCCAACAGTAGATGGCACTATAGCCTATGGCAGGTGGAGCCAACTGATTATAAGTTTGTCCCCTCATCTGCTGGATTCTATAAGGGTAACACTAAGAAGACAGAAGCTAACAGGCAGTGCCACCCCCTAGACTGGTTGTATTTTTTATAATAAAACAAGGGACAGGGTGGTGATACATTGACTACTCCAATTGACACAATATCACCAAGGCAACTATCTGTAAACAAACAAACAACATCCATAAAAATGGCAAAAGTAGTTTCTTTCCAAAATAGGTTTTATCTTAAACAATTCCAAATGCAATAATAAAGAGTCCACTTGTGATGTACTCAGACGTCGTTCCGGTAACCAGACATTTCGTCGCTAAAGTGCTTAGTCATCGAGCTTTGTTGTAAATAATATACAAGAGAAGACAGTATGTAAACAGCTTAAAGCAGGGGTATATCTGTCCCCATCTGCATGTTTCCATCGGGAGGTGCATAGAAAGAGGACAATGTCCTTCAGTTTGTTAAAAGGTCCATGCACACCTTAATGGGTCCTAAAGATCTCCCTCTTTAAGGCTGCTTTTAAATGGGTAGCCAGTGGCTGTTACTGGGGTTTTGGTCTATAGAGTCATATTAATTCGCTCTGCTTTCTTTGTACTGATTTAAACATAACAAAAAGGCAGTTTTTAACCAGGGGTTTTAAATTGTACTGCAATTCACCAGTGTGCATTTTTGCTTTTGAGAAGCGGTTTGTTTGAAATGAGGTTTATGCACCTTTCCAATAAAAGTATTTGTGGTAAAAGCTCACAGGGAAATTTGCACTTAAAAGGAAATGAGATTTGCAACAAATTGTTGCAGTGCATCTGTCCAACAGGAGCAGTCCCCGTTAGTTTAACAGCCTGTGGCTCTCGAACATGTGTGCGTGCCTTATTAGACATTAGACTGGGGTATGCGTTTCTTGGAATGGGGGAGGCGTAGGTTGCCCTCTTCACTTTTTTAAGAATAAAGGGAATGATGGGGTTTTATTCTTTTGCAAACAGGGCTCCCCTTCTCTCTCTGGGGGAGGGGGGAGGGAGACCAATCCTGATGAGTTTAGAGGTGCAGCTTTTCTTTTGTGTCTTTTATAGCAGATGTGTCAAAACCTTTTCAGAGGCAGAGAAGGGTGTGTGTAAAAGGGAATTTGTTCACCTAAAGACATCCAACATCCAAGTCCTATCACGATAAATCTAATACTGGCTTCACCACCTGCCATTCCAGGTGAAGCTGCCCATTTTGCTGCTGAAAGAAAGGGCCACTCAACCTGCTTCCTACGTGCAACGCAGAGAGCTCTTCACTTGACGCCTCTCCCGAGGCTACGCAGCTCGACTCCATCAGAAAAGCACCCATTTTGCAACCGTGCAAACAAGTTCAGAGTGGTGGTTCGGTTCGTGCCACGGGACACCGCAAATCACCAGGGGGGCGGTCAGGGATTGTGGGAGCCTCACTAGTTCAGAAGATTGATAGCATGTTATGGACAGAAAGAGGTTTCGTCAGAGCAGTGGCCTTAGCTAGCTCCACAATGTTCCCACAAACTGGTAAGCGTAACTGTGATCTTTGCAAGCCCTACCAGGAGATGCCAGAGATCTTGGACTTTCATTCATGCAGAGCAGATGCTCCACCACGGGGGCACAGTTGGACTGACAATATAAAGCAGCAAAAAACAAAAAAAAACCACCCTTAAGTCAAGAGAACCGTCAACCTAAGACACTCTTGTGTACGGCCTGTCCAGAGTTGGTGTTTAAATACGTTAGCCGGTTTTGACGGCCACCCACCTGGCAATTCCAGCAAACACGTTATATAATAGATTTATTTTCAGCTTACTTCAATTTTTTCTCACCTTTCTTTCCAAGGAGCTCAAGACATCATACAAGGCTCTTTCCCTCTCCGGTTCCCCTGGTGTTCAGAACCGACACTGGAAGTAGGATGCAGCCATTAGTAGCTTTATCATCCATGAATTTGCCTAATCGCCTTCACTACCCTCTTGTGGAATGAGGATTTGGTAGTGTATTGTCTTGTATCACATCTGGCCTCTTCTCTATTTCTTTGCCCCATTCGGCATCCAATGGGTTCACAATCTGCTGCTGTCTGCGCTCTATATTCAGAGCAGTGCCATGCCCCTTTAAGCAGCCATAGCTTCCCCCAAAGAATCCTGGGAGCTGTAGTTTGCTAAGGAGTTGTTAGGAGACCCTCACAGAGCTACAATATTTGAGAGTGGTTTAATAGTCAATCCTTCCTACCAGGGAATTCTGGGAATTGTAGTTCTGCAGGGGAAATAGGGGCCCTCACAACTCTTAGCACCTGTATGAAACTACGGTTCCCAGGATTCTCAGGGAGGAGTCATGACTGTGTTGTGCAGATGGGGGCGGCGGCTTAGAAACGAACGGTTGTGAGCTGCTCTAACAGCAGGATATAAACAAAAAAATCAACTACAAATAGTAGTCCCAATGCAGGGGTGATTAACCAGTGGCCCTCCAGATGCTGTTGGACTCCAACTCCCATCAGCCCCAGCCAGCAAAGAGGAATGGTGGGAGTTGTAGTCCAGCACCAACTGGTCAGCTACAGATTTCCCAGCCCTCTTCTAACATAGGGAAAACATGCCTGGCTCTGGAGACATTTCAGCACTCTTTCACCGCAAGGAGTAGAAACATGCACACCTTTTTTTTGTTTGATTTTACTATGCATATTAATAAATATTCTTTATTTTTAAATTTTGCACATTGCGCTTCAACATATTACATCCAGAACATTTTTTTCCTCTTTTTGCAAATGGATGTCTACTTTGTAAAATCTTTATATTGAGTTCATTGTCATTTCTGTACAGAATTATAAGTACAACATTACTTTTGCCACTAACTTGCTTTTTTTTTTGTCTGTTTGTTAAGTGTCACAGTTAAGAGAAACATTGAATGAAAAGACAGAGAGAGAAAGAGACAGAGAGACAGAAATGGCTTAAATTATGAAGGTCTAAGGGCTTGCCTCAATCTAGCCAAAACTAAAGATCCAAGCCTGAAACAGGGTGCCAGGAGGGGTGGGAGGGAGAAGAAACCCCAAATTAAAAGTTATCACCTCCACCAGCCTCCTGCACAGGCGTGGGGGCATCAGAGAGAGAAAAAGAATGAAAGGAAACAGAAAGCCACATTGATTCTTTTAAAGGTAAGATTTTTTGTTTAGTTGCTAAAGAAAGTGTTTTGTTTTCGAAGACAGAAAAGGCGCAGTAGTCGTCTCGAAAGATTTCATTGAAAGACAGAGCTAATTTTATTGGGTTTAGTTCGCTCCGGCTGTCGTCAGCCAGCCGCTACAAACCGGCCTCCTGTGATCGTTCAAGCGGCAGTATTTGTTAAATTTCTCCTTCAGGTGCTGGCGGTACTGCTCTCTATTGCTGTAGAAAGACTTGTTGTTCGCCATGAACGACTGGATCTCGTCTTGCGAGATGAAGATTTCCTCGTCAGAAGTGCATTCGGATTCATCCTGCAGATGAGAAGAGGCGGTGGAGGGAAGGTGAACAAAAGGACGCACAGGGCATCCCGGTGCTGATCTCAACCCTACTTTCTGCCAGTTTCTTAAACTTTACAGGTGGCATTCTATGTTAGTCCTATTCAGAGTGGAGCCGCTAAAAGTAACAGAAAGGTAGAGTCGGAAGGGATCCCCCCCAGGGTAATCTGATCCAATACAGGAATCGTATCTACAGAATCCCCGACAGATTGCCACCTGACCTCTGGTTAGAAACCTCCAGTGAAGGAGAGCCGTACCACCTTCTTCAGCAGAATGTTGGAACGCTTAGGACAGATAAAAGTCATTTTTCAAGCAGCGCATAGTTAAAACTACAGAATTCACTCCCCTGGAGGCAGAGGGCTATCGATGGCGACTGGCCATCAGCTTAGCCACCGTGAGGACAGGATGCTAAAACTAGTTGGGCCACTGGCCTGACCCAGCAGGCTTGTCTTATGCTCTTATTCAAAATACAGAGCCGATATTTGAGGAGCTGGTGGCTGGGCCTAGGAAACTCGCCACCGTCTAAACCGCTGGTTCATGGGCACAGGGAGTGTGCTTTGCTCCACCAAAGAACAACCGGAAGCTCACTTGGGAGCATTGTCAGGTAAGGGTGCTGTTCTCGCAAAACCGCCTGGTAGGCCAACTGGGGGGGCCTGACAGGCTGCATTCGGCCCCCAGGCTGGACGCCTCCCGCCCCTTGGCATTTTAGCCAGCCTGGTCCCAAGTTGCTTAAGGCTCAACACTTCAGCAGCAAAACCTTTGAGGACGGCTCAGCAGCTAAGAGGCAAACCAACACAGCCCTCGGCCCACTCGGCACCATCATCCACCCAGAAAAGGAAGCCTCTCTGGCTACTTACGAGGAGTTCCACCAAGCTCTTGGCACCTTTCCCAGAGTCTGGAGCGGAGGCTGCCTCTGGGAGTTCTGCACATGACAGCGCTGTTTTCCTGTGCTCCAACCACGCCTGCCCGCCCTTCTCCGCACGGCAGCAGGTGTCGGTGTGCGGGTCTTTGGTCTTGTCCCGGTGGAACTCCGTGTGCATGGCGTTGCCAGAGCTCTCGTGGCTACTCGGGTCTACGGCGCAGTTGCTCAGCTTTTGGATCTGAAGCCGGAAGCGCGCATCCAGGGAAGGAAGGAAGGGTTACTCATTTACACCCACACCCAAATTAGGAGCAACCGGCGATGCGCCGCGGAGTCACCCTCCTGACAGTGGCTCTGCTGCCACTCACCGATGGGGCAGGAGCAGGGGAGGGGGAGGGCAACCTTGGTGTGGCATGAAGCTCACTGGTGACCTTGGGCAGGTTGCTCATTCTCTGCCTAACCTGCACCACGCAGGGTTGTGATGGGGATTAAATGGGGTGGGGGAGAAGGACGTATGTCACCTTGAGCTCCTTGGAGGAAAAACAGGACGAAAATGTGATGAAATGAAAATGCAATCATTGGATTTGGTTTGGCTCCCCCTGGGTGACATCGGGCTACGGAAGCAGCATGCGGCCTTCCAGAGCAGGCTCCCCAAGAAAACCTCAGACTTACGTGTTCGGCCTCGCCCTTCCTGCTTTTCTTTTTCTTCTTCTTGCTCTTGCCTTTCATGTTGTTGTCTTCCGAATTTGCCCAGCACTCCACACAGCTGTCCCCGTCCTCCTCCTTGTCCTCACAGCGATGGAGGCAGGGGTCATCGCCTGCCAGGCAGAAGGTGGTCCTCTTTAATTAAAAAGAAACCCTGGGCCAGGCACAACCCTCCAGGTTGCTTTCTCTCTGGCCCATGGGGCTGTTCCCAGGAGACACACAGGCCCTACTCTGCACCCTCACTGAATGCCAGCATGTCCTCTTGGCTTGCCTGGATGGTTGAGAGGGGTGTGTGCAGGTGTGTAGAAGCTACTCTACAAAATTTACATGCATTGCTCTGCTTGCTTTTGCCTCTGGTCCCTGCCCAGCCAGGGCTGACGGGAGTTGGAGTCCCACATGTATCCTACCCCCCTGCCCCACGCCGTTTTAAACCTACCGTTTTCGTCGTGGTTGCAAATCCCTTCGGTGCAAGCAATATCCGAGCCCTCCCGCGACCCCGTTTCGCTGCCCTCCATGCTGGAGGAGTAGCCACAATCGCTGCCATTGCAATGTGCAGATAAACCTAGAAGGGAGGAACAGAGAAAGAAAGGAAAAAGGGGGATTGCTCAGCAGAGCAAAAACACATTGTGTAGCATCAAAGCTGAGAGTATTCCGTGAATGTTGTTTTATTTTATTTTTACATCCGTATACCAGTAAGAATAATAGTTCTGAAGAAAAACACTACACTTTTGAAAATATCATGCCCTCCCATATTTTAGCTGGCATATTTTAGTAGAGCCAATCCCCTCATATTGCAGACATCTGAAGGCAGCCCTGTTTCAGGAAACTTTTGATTTTTTGGTGTGTTCCTTTATACACAGTTGGAAGCTGCCTGGAGTGGCTGGGACAACCCAGCCAGAGGAGTGGGGTACAAGAGAATACTACTAGTAATAATAATAATAATCATCATCATCATCATCTAGTCTTAGACAACAGCATTTTGGAATCCTGGTCTAGATCAAAGAATGGATCTGCTGCAAACTTTACAAATGACTATGGTACTTTAAATGAGGTGTTTTAAAGGGGATGTGCTGGAGGTAGCATACAACACACAGAGTGTTTTCAGTTCACTTTGTATATACAGTGGTACCTTGGTTCTCGAACTTAATCCATTCTGGGAGTCCGTTCAACTACCGAAACCGTTCAAAAACCAAGGCGCGGCTTCCAATTGGCTGCAGGAGCTTCCTGCACTCAAGCGGAAGCCGCGTTGGACGTTCGGCTTCTGAAAAAACGCTCACAAACCGGAACACTTCCAGGTTTGCGGCATTCGGGAGCCGATTTGTTCGACAACTAAGCCGTTCGGGAACCAAGGTACCACTGCAGTCTTAGTCCTGTAAGTATCGTGCTGTAGTTCTCTGGTCTGCCAGTAGGTGGCCATGCCAACTGCGGCATGAGGACAGAAGGGCGGGCGGGCAAATAAGTGGGGCAGGTGTTGGGCAGACCAGGTGAGCTGCTGAGGAATGACATTTATTTTTATTTTTTAAATCTTTTTATTGCTTTTATTTATTACAACGAATCCACATAACGAAAAAATATTTCAAAACATATTGCAAACCATTGTAAATCCATACATTTTCTTTATATATCCCTATACTTTACCGAGTATTGTGACTTCCCTCCCTTCCATCACTGGTTTTCAATCTTCTCATCATTCTCTCGCTTTAATTATTGTTCATTTACCTTTAACATATTGATTCTTATTTTGTTCTTGTCTAAATCTATTATCTAATATTCTCACATTGCAAGTATTTTGTCAAATCCTGTTGTTGTCATTTTATTACCATACTTTTTTAAATACTCAATAAATTTACTCCAGTCTGTTATAACCTTTTGATCTCTCTGGTTTCTTATCCTTCCTGTCAATCTAGCCAATTCCAAATATTCTAATAATTTAGTCCGCCAATCTTCAATTGTTGGGAGGTCTGGAGTTTTCCATTTTTGAGCCAACAAAATCCTGGCCGCCGTAGTAGCATAAAGGAATACCTTCTGATTGTTTTTTATAATTTCATTTCCCATTAATCCTAGTAGGAAGGCTTCAGGTATTTTGCGGAAGGTATATTGCAACATCTTTTTTAACTCGTTGTATATTGCTTCCCAATATTGCTTCACTTTCTCGCACCCCCACCACATATGGAAAAAATCCCCATCTTGAGTCTTACATTTCCAGCATTTCTTATTTCCTGTTCTATACATTTTAGCTAATTTGGTTGGGGTTATATACCAACAGTATAACATTTTCATCAGATTCTCCTTTAATACTGTACATGCTGTAAATTTAATGTTATAATTCCATAAGGAATGACATTTAAAGGAGGGGGGTGGGAGGCGATTCAGAGTGGCTTGCTTGCAAGGGGAGGTGGTGGGGGTTTGGTGTGAGCTGTGGAGGGAGAGTTGTGGGGGAAGGGGTAGTGGGTTGGCAAGCAGCCCCTAGTAGGCATATATTGTTGCAAAACATTCGTTTCCTTATTTCAGTGTAGAAGGGCTGCCCAAAGAGCGCAGACCAGCTCATAATGCATCAGGGCTAAGGGATCGAGAGGAACAGCGCTGAAGTTTTACTGCTTGAGGGTTCCCCCCCCCCAAGACGAATCCCACCAAATCGGCTCAACATACCTTTCTTTATTTTGGGTGAACCCAGTAAAGTGCCAGCAGTAGGACAAGTGCAGGAAGTGTTTTCGTTGGTCACAATGACCTCGATGCAGCTGCCTCTCTGCTCTGTGCTGCCGCAGGCTTTGCAACCGCTTTCCAAGAAGTTTTCCTGGAGGACGAGAGGGAAAGAGGGAACACATGGAGGACAACTGAAGGACAGAGGGCAAGAGACGGGCGTGGACTCAACCAGCGACAAGCCTGTGCAACCAAATTAAAAATGTCATTTGAGGAATTCCTTTTCTCAACGCAGGCAGGCCTGGTGGTTTATTTGTTTATAAGGTACGGTATTTATATATACCACTTGAAATTTAGAGGCAATCTCTAAGCAGTTTACCAAACAGTCATGAGTACAGCTAACAAAGAAAACTGAGAATCTAAATTACAAAGCACTGCAATATTAAATAAATCTCAGAACACAAAAACATAGCAGCACGTTTTGAAACATTTTGAGAATTGGAGATCCCTATGTGGAGATCTGTTAAGACAGATCTGCTGCAACAGCAGTGTTTGCCAACCTGGTGCCCTCTAGATTCAACACTGTTGCTGAAGGCCGAGGTGACCTTGGGGGCTAGGAGTGCCTTTTTCCAGCTACGGCTGGTTCGTTAGCTACAGCCCCTGTTGGGCTGAACTGACTTGGCTTCTGTACTCCGTACTCTGGTAATTTCCAGGGCTGGACTACTGCACTGGGCTCTATGTGGGGCTGCCCTTGAAGATGACTCAGAATCTTCAAGGGGTCCAAAATGCAGCAGCCAGGTTGCTGGCTGTGGTGCCCTTCAGATCTCATATAACCCTTCTGAAACAACGGCATGGGTTGCGGGCTCCTTTCCGGACCCAGGGAGTGGACGTACAAAGTTGGAAGGCCAGCACCTACCTTCTCCTGGCTCCTCTCCTTCTCCTCCACCCCTTGCAAGGGAGCGGGGATCTCGCACGCACACTTATTTTTTCTCCGGTTCTTGCGCTTCTGGCGCTTCTTCTCCTGCTTGAGCTCTCGCACCCGCTCCTCTTCGGAGAACTCCTCGCAGAGCTGCTCCAGCCGGCTGATGCCCTGGACTCTTTCCACGGCCATCTATGCAGGAAAGAAAGAGGAGGAGGAAACGCTCAGTTGCACGAGCCTGGGAGCCGAAGGGAGACTTGGTTTTCCTTTAAGACTTTATTTCCCCAAAGCGACTATTATGACATCTTCTCAGCCCAAAATGCAGCAACTCACTCCCTCTCTCCGCCCCACACATTATACGCTCAACTTTTGAACTTGAGTCTTCTCCAACAGCTCTTAAAACCTTAGTTGCAGGCAAGTGGGAAAAATCCACCCTGCTTTTTCAGTACCTCGAAACTTTTGCGCAAAGCATCAACGCCAAGGTAGAACAGCATCTGCCAAGTCTGCTCCTCCGCCCTCAGCTTCTGCCAGATGCGGTGCAGCCGTTCGTAAAGATGGATCCCCAGGCAAGTCAGGACCTCCTCTTGGGCGATGTCAATTGTCTTTGCATGTCTCTCCCTTCGCCTGGAGGGTTAAAGGGTTAACGAGAGTTGTTAAAAGAGGGGTTTATTTACCAGTGTAAAACTTCAGCACGGCTACCAGGGAGCCAGTTATATTGCTCTTGTTGCAAAACGCTTTTTCAAAAGCTGCCTCTAAATTCTCTTAACTCATGGCTACTAGTCACGACGGCTGTGCCCTACCTCCAGTGTCAAAGGTGGTACGCTTCTGAATACCAGCTCTGGCCTTCAAAGAAACAGCTCTGAGCATGCTCAGAACCAATTTATGATTCTGACATGGTCTAAGACAGGAATGTACTCAGAGCAGTCCTGATTCCTCTCGTATCTGTTCTAGGAGCTAAGCTGGCCTCATAGGAAGAGTTGGAGTGGGAGCCTTCCCAGCAGAGATGAATTTCACAGAGTCCAATCAGTCCCACGGTGTTTTTTTTTCTACATATGGAAGCGACTTCTTTGCCACCGCTGTATTTTGGATTAGAACTGGGAGTGATGCAGAGATCTGACTGGTTGGCCACTCTGAGAACAGCAAGCTTTGGGTCTGATCAAGGGCTCTCTTGATGTGCTCACGATCTTCGGTGGTGGAGAAAGCACCAGATTTAGGGGTGTGTAATGGGAATAATATTGAGAACCATTAAAAATAAGCATCTGTACCAATCGGAATTAAAACTGTAAAGAGCCAAGTACGCGGATAGTGCATGGTTCTTCGTTCCAAGCATCAGATTGAGACCTGGCCCTCCCTTTGCGTTCTTGATACAAGCCTCCATCCAGGGGACTACACCATCCATTTTGTGTGCCTCAGTTGTCTGCCTCTCAAAACAGCAAGTGGTCCTCCAATGTCACATGGCAGGCTGCTTTTGAAAATGACAAGAGACTTTAAAACGGAAACGGATTGAGATGTGGCATGGAAATGGGCGGTGGTGGACGGGGTCTCCTAAGCACCTTCAAAGAGGGGTAAGGGTTATGGATTTGTTCCACGGGCCAGCTTTGACCCACGCATCTGACACCAAAGTGCTGCACAAGCCTCTACAACCAGGTGGCTGCCGGTGCGTGAGACTTTGTCTGTGGGTCCCTACACTATATATAAGAAGAGTTTGGATTTGATATCCCGCTTTTCACTACCCGAAGGAGTCTCAAAGCGGCTAACATTCTCCTTTCCCTTCTTCCTCCCCCACAACAAACACTCTGTGAGGTGAGTGGGGCTGAGAGACTTCAGAGAAGTGTGACTAGCCCAAGGTCACCCAGCAGCTGCATGTGGAGGAGCGGAGACGCGAACCCGGTCCCCCAGATTACGAGTCTGCCGCTCTTAACCACACCACACTGGTCTGGTGACTTCTGTTTCAGTGTATCTGAAGAAGTGTGCATGCACACGAAAGCTCCTACCAAGAACAAACTTAGCTGGTCTCAAAGGTGCTACTGGAAGGAATTTTATTTATTTTTTGTTTCTCTACACCTGGCATCATATGGTATCAGGTGTACGGCGGGTGGGCCTAGCCTGGCCTAAACAGCCTCAGACCAAATGGGCAGGGCCTCACTAAACCCCAGGCTGCAGGTTCCCCATCTTTGCCTTAAAACCTAAAGTCTTATAACGTGTAGATCAAACAGCACTGTGAATTGCAGACAAAGACTACAACCACAGATGTTCTGTGTCGTTGGGAGTTATGCCCAAGCAAATCAATTGTGTGCACACCTGTTCATCAAGGTGCAATTCAGTGGCCATTAAGCAGCAGTCAACCAGCCCCCACATCCCTGTTTTATCTCCCTCACCCCTACAGGCTACTTTTTGACATGTGCGCAGGTCTGTGGAGCTGTCAATCGCTCGACGTAACGGCTTAGAGAGAGCTGTGTAAAGCATTTTGAAGCCCTGGGAATCTGTGGAGGCCTTGGAAAACTCTGCAAAAGTGCCGATGGTCAGCCAACTGCCAGGTCTTGCAAATTGCCACACAGCTGTGTGCAGATAAACTGGAGCCCGGAAAGATATTTGAGAAGCATCATCTAGTTATAATGAAGTTTATGCCACACGCATGTTAAGATGCCAGAAATCACACACACATAAAAAAAAATGGCATTCGTTGCACCATCACCTATGCAGAGGAGAGCCCTGCTAGCAAATTGCTTGGCCTAGGTTTCTACACATCCTCAGAGGACGCACAAATACTTCGGGTTTCCTGCTCTCGCGCCCCAGCGTGTGGAGGAAATCACAGCAACCAATTCACAACCGAAATTGCTGAAGCCACTTTGCAAAGAGAAAACTGCCCAGCAACCAGCTGAGAGAGGCATGCACACCCATTAGCTGACAACTAAAGCTATCCCAACCAAGTGCATCTACGCTCAAAAAAATATAATTTAGAAACTTCTCTTCTTGCACTCCTAACCTAGTTGCAAACAAGCATGGAGGTGGGTGGAAATGTGGAATTCACTTGCTCAACTTAATGGTTAGAGGAGGATGAAATAATGCCTTCTGCTAGATCTATTTCCCTTTTTTGAGCGGGGGAAGGTGCTGCGGGGACAATGACAGAAAGGCATCCCACACCATTTCTTTCCTTCTTTTTAAAGCATGGGGTTCCCTAGTACTTATATAACTAGTTTTAATGTAAGGGAACAAGAGGTACCATAGGAAGAGCTGTCCAATGATATTTTGGGAGAGAGAATCTGCGGTCGTAGCCCTATAATATTATTTATTATTATTTATTAAATTTCTAGACCGTCCTTCATCCAAAGATCACAGGGATATTTACAATATAAAAACACTAAAATACATATCATAACAAATAATAAGCCCCCTGGAGCTGGTTTAGTGCAGCATGTCAATATTCCTAAGTAAAACTGGAGGCAGTAGTTCTTTTGAATACCAGTTGCTGGAAATCACAGAAGGGGAGCGGGCACATGCATTTGGGTCCTGCTTTTGAGATTCCCATTTGGGCACCTGGTTGGCTGCTGTGAAAACAGGATGCCAGGCTAGATGGGCCGCTGGCCTCATCCAGCAAACTCCTATTCCGTCAGTCAGCAAGCAGACAACTATTTCAAAAACTATCCAAAGGCGCACCTGGCCTCATCGTACACATTTCTTGCACAGGCCTTTAGGGGTGTGATGTGCAACAATTGTAATGCAACTAAGAAAAACCATGCGGAAATTAATACCACCAGCCGAGTGTTGCGGAAAACGTTTTTTCTTCGTTGTCTGCATAAGCCTGGCGGCAACGAACATTTTCAGTTTTGTGTCCATGTCAGAAGAGCCTTTCCAACTTGGGGGGATGACCAGCAACACTCCTGAAGGAGATCTCCGCAATCAAGCTGGGGTATAAGGGTTTGGGCAAGGCAACTTGATTGGGGCTTTGTAAATTAACACAAGGATCTTGATTCCAGCTCGGCCATGGACGGGCAGCCCGGGTGCGTGTTTTAATTGCATTGAGCTGTGTGTATAAGCAGCCCCAGGACCGCAAGGCGAAGGGCGGGTTAAAAAATAGATGCAAATAAACAAAGCTAGAGACGCCTCCAGGTTTGCCTGCAAGTCAACACACCAAGTCAGGGCCCAGATGACACCGCAAACAACACACACACACACACACACACACACACACACACAACTCAGCAGCAGCGCTTGCACGAGGAAGGTGAGCTTGTCTCCCCGCAAAAGGGTCAACAACGCAGCACAGAGAGAGATGGAAGAGAGGCACGCACACCACATGTATATATCTGAAATATACATTCAGTAAAAAAGGAGAAATAAATGTTTTAAAAGGAAGCAAAAGTGCTAGATAGCCCACTCTAGCAAATTACATACTCATACCCTCCTGCGAACTCGGGTTCGGCTCGGCCAAGGAGGTGGGCGATGAAGTCGGTCTCACAGCACACGTGGATGTGGCGCTCGTGAGGACAGCAGCGCAGCCCCTCGTAGAGAGCGGCGCAGTAGCCCTTCTCTTTGCTGCAGTCCAGCTCGCCGATAAGGATGGTGTAAGCCCGCAGGACTTTGTTCTTGCAGTCGGTGCAAAACCTGTTTGGAAAGGGGAAAGAGGACATGTCACCTATCTCTGGTGGAGGATGAAGGATTTGTACACAGGGACAGAGAAAGCTGGATTCAGCGTAGTCCGGCCATCTAGGCCAGCACTGTCGACACTGACTGGCAGCAGCTTTCTTTCTCCAAACATTTATTAGGCATTACAGATATAGGCCATCTTAAAATATACACAAATTTTAAAATATATAGTAACAGAAATTTTCATTTCATTGTTGTCCTGCTAAACCGTGCCATTTACCACGCCAAGAGATACTACAGTATTGACATATACTTAGCCACCCTTGCAGCTACCTTCGGGTTAATATCAGACAGGTAGAATCTGATATTTTCATTGTGCCATGATGGTAAACTACCCAAAAAGGGGGATAACATGCATTTACACAGCTGGTTGTACAGTAGACAGTAGCAAATAATGTGTTCTACAATGTCCGGCACATTCAAATAACACCCGCAATGTCTATCATTTCTAGGGATGTTTAAATATCTGCCCTTAACAAAAGCTGAGGGGGAAACGTTCAGTCGGGCTAACATATCTCAAAGTTAATAATTCCTCGGGCTGGAATTATTAACTTTGAGATATAAGTGATCCTGTTACCGGGTGTATTTAAACCATAGGCCCTGGGGGAGCAGATTTTATTTACAGCTGACTCAATGTTTTGTTTTTCAATATCCCTTAATCTAATTTGGATATTGCGACAAATATATTGCTCACTAGAATTATACAATAATTCCAAGTCAATACCAAAATATTTAATTTTGCTGGGTATGATTGGAGCCATCTGGATTCATAGGAGTCCTTAAGTAAATTGGAAAGCGGACTTGGAGGTTGGGAATGAAAATGGTGACGCAGCCAGTGTTTTATAGTGCTAGTCCACGCCCAATATTCCATCATGTGTGTACCTAATTCTGCACACATTGTCTCATACTTGATTGAATTTGGGAGCCCGAGGATACGTCTCAAGAAACTTGAGTGTATCTTATCTAAATCACTGTTATATGCTTGTATCCATATTGGGATCCCAAAAAGTAGCTGGGACGACACTTTAACTTGAAAAATCTGAAAGGCAGCTGGTATAAATTGGTTACCTCCAGTTGTAGGACTGGCAGCAGCTCTCCAGAGTTTTGAGCAAGGGACATTCCCAGGAGGTGGGGATAATTAAACCGAGGGCCTTTCGCAGACAAAGCAGGGGCCAGCTGTGACTAAGCCAAATCTCGGCTTGAGAAGCCAAGAAACAAGGGAGTTTTGTGCACCCACATGGAGCCCCCTAGGCTCCTGCTCCACTCCTGGAATGGAAAAACTAGGAAGTGTCCATTAAACCATGGTTTCTCATTACATATGAACCAGGAAACTATGGCTGCAGACAAACCAAAATACAAAACCACAGTGGTGAAAGTTGGCTCCCAGGTTCAAAAGCATGAAACCAAAACGGATGTCAAAATATTTTAGAAGACGTGATTAAAATCAAATTGTATTGTTTATAGCTAATTGCTAATGCCTGTGTTAACTGAACTTTTCGTTTAGTAAGAAAATAAAAAATAGATAGTCCAGTTAAGGCAGCAGGGCTGGGAGAACTCTTTTGCCCAGAGTTGCTGCCAGTCAGAAGCAACCAGGAGGTCCCTTCCTGCACTATGTGGCTGCATCTTGAATTTGGGGTGGAACAGACCACTCCTCTTCCCTTTCCATAATCTCAAATCTTAATTTGCACCCGCATTAAGAGCGCCACTGCATCTTTTTGGTTTTGGTTTTTTGTTCACTGTGACACATACAACTTACCTATTGCTTTGAAAAAAATTATACACCACTTAATAGTTCAAAAACCTCCTTTATGCAAAAAAAAACAACAACACAAAACTCTAAGCAAAACAGACACACACAAAAACTGGGTTGCATTCAACTGAATTAGAGTAAAACGTGTTGGAATTAACAAAGTGAAGCTGCGGCATGTCCATTAATTTTCATAGGTTTAATCTGAGCAGGACTAATGTCGGATACAACCCCCTGTGTATCGTTTTAATGCATCTGGGTCCTACAGGGGCCAGCTTCTGCTCATCTTCTTCACCCACCATGCTTTTGAGCAGGGGTCTCATCCAGTCTCAGACTGTGCCAGATGTAAAAGAAGAATTGTTAGGGCGCTTCCAGGCAGCCGCTATTGTCAGGCTGGATCCAAACCACATACTGGGGGGGAAATTGGATTATACAATTAAAGCTGATTTGGAGCTTGTGCATAACTCGCCTTTTAAAACATTGCAGACTTTTTACATTAAGTACAATGACAAGAAGCAGTATTTATTTGTTTATTACATTTACAGACCACCTTTTCCCCAGAGAGCTCAAGGTGGCCTATATGCTTCTGCTTCCTCCCCGTTTTCTCCTCACAGCAAACCTGTGAGGTAAATTAGGCTGAGAATGAACAGCTAGGCCCAAGGTAACTCAGGGAGCGCTTTGGGGCTGAGTGGGGATTTGAACCCTGCTCTCCCAAGTCTCGGTCTAATGCTCTAACCACTGCAGCACATTGGCACCACAGAGAAATGCTTGATACAACATGGAATAACTTCAGTGCAAGCTTTGTACAAACAGATCAGGACAAATGCTAAATAATCAAGCCGTCTGGGAGCCCCGTTCCCTCCTCTCCCTCAGCAGTGTGCTCCTCCAGGAAGGGCCCCATAAGCTCCTTAGCTGCTGACGCAAAAATAGGTTACATGAACTCGAAGGAGCTTCAGAAACTGGCCAAGATTTCACACATGCTTATAAGCCGTCTTTAAAAAAACAAAAACCCACCTTTGGAGCAACTTTGCAGGACAGAGAGATAAGAGACTCGAGCGCCACGCTAAGAAAACACACTTTTCCATTTGCTCACCTGTGTTTCCGGAGGTAAGTTTCTAATGTTTCTAACAGGCAGCTGGAGTCGATTAAAACTACTTCGTCTCTGCACTCCTGAGACATCAGCTCCCACACGTCCATCCAGCAACCCCTGCAGGGGAGGAGGGAAAAGCGGCGCGGGTTAAAGCAGAACGAAGCCGCCCCAAGTGTGGAGGGCTGGAGGCAACGGGAACACGCCGCGCCCTGAGCCCAGCTGCCGCCGGTTCCGTTTACCTGGCTGCTCCTTGGAAAGGTCCATAGTAGAAAGTGATCCTACACCTGCTCTCCTTCCTGTCGTCTTCACTACTTCTTTTATCTGCACCTAACTTCTCTGCACTCAGGGCGCTACTGTTCCCTTCGCTGCAGCACACAGTGTTAAGACAAGAATTTAGCGGCTACGTCAGTGGGCACAAACAACTTTCCTGACCCTTAGGAGCACCATTCAAAGTGCTGCTACTGCTGACCCTTAAAGCCCTAAATGGCTTCACCCCCATCATCCAGCCCGGACACTGAGATCCAGCTCCAAGGGCCTTCTGGCATCTCCCTCGCTGTAATATGTGCTTTTAACTTGGTATTTTTACTCTGTGA
Source organism: Lacerta agilis (assembly GCF_009819535.1). Taxonomy (NCBI): domain Eukaryota; kingdom Metazoa; phylum Chordata; class Lepidosauria; order Squamata; family Lacertidae; genus Lacerta; species Lacerta agilis. Next base: position 37,972,014 of record NC_046326.1, read on the forward strand.
ACCGCCCTGAGATCTTGTTATGAAGGGAAGTATATAAATCTAATAAATAATAACCACCAGGAATCGAGAGCCTTCTCAGCTGGGGTGCCCGTCCTGTGGAATGCCCCCCCAGCAGACATGTGAAGGCAGCCCTGTATAGCAAAGTTTTATGGTTTTTATATCTGTTTGAAGCTGCCCAGATGGGTGGGATATTAAATTAATAATAATAATAATAATAATAATAGTTGTTGTTATTATTCTTAGTTTGCCCCAGCTCTTGGGGTCCGGGGAAAAGCAAGGGAACCTCATTCATTTAAAAACCCCACATTGAATGGAATGATTTCCTTCCAACCCAGGAGCAAACCGTAAGATCCAATGCAGCCTTACACACTTGGTGCCTTGCAGATGTTTTGGAGGACAGCCCCAGCCAGGACAGCAGTGTTTGGGATTGCCAATCTCACCTGTCCCAGCCAGCACCAGGAACTGCAATCTGAGAGCACCAGGTTGTGGGAGGCTGAACTAGCATCATAGAGGTATTGGAGGGGAGGGGGCAAAACCCCACAACTATTTGAATAAAAGATAATTTTGAAGCAGAGGTGGAACAAACACCAAAGACCTACTTTTCCAGGAGCCTGTTAGAGGTCTGCTGCAACAGCCTCGGCGGCTAGGCTCTGTCTCCACTGTGCGAGGCCATACGCCTCAAGAGCACCAGTGGCTGGGAATCGCAACCGGGTAGGAGTGAGCTGCTGCACTCTAGTCCTGCTTTTGGCTTCCCGGAAGAGGCATCTGGTTGGCCACTATGGAGACAGGATGCAGGACCAAATGGGCCCCCAGCAGGACTCTTCCCAAGACTTTGCTCTGATTCAGCAGAGCTCTTTTCATACTCTTATTTTGGATGAATCGTAAGCAAAACAGCTTAAGTCAGGCTGCCAGATTCAGCTTGGCTTTCTAGAGTCACATTTGCCGGAGGGGAGCAGTTTCTACTTAGGTTTATTATGATTTATTAAATTCTACCCCACCCTGCCACCCAAAAGCTGGAAGGTGGGCCGCCTGGTGGGATGATTTATTAAATTTGTATACTGCCCTCCACCCATGGAGCTGTTCACAGTGAGACAGACTGCTTTGCTTTTCATACCCCCACTTTTAGGATGTCCCAGAACTATTCTGGGTACTTTAACGGAGCATCCGTGTATAGGCATGCTTCTTAAATTGTGTGTTAAACCTTGCACATTTCAGCTACCCTGCTTCTTCCACCCTCCTTCCTTGGTGCCCTGCTTGCAGCAGCTTACAAAGCCCACTTGACTGGGAAGGTGCAACCCCTCCTGCTCATGGAAGAGCCCCCTTTCTGGCTTCTGCACAGAGGGACGCTGCTTCCGAAGAACTTACCCCAAGGGCTTGGGTTTGTGCGTGTCCAAGGAGTGCAGCTGGCACCTCTTGTTCTTCTTACTTTTCGGAATCGCATCAATCATTTCATTTAACTTGGACCTTTAAAAAAAAAACGCCACAGAGAGGTATAGAAGATATTGCAGAAGCCCGCTGCACAATTAACTTATGGCTGAGTATTAGCATTTGTTTTAATTGTCGTGCTTTTGAATTGCTTGTTTTGTTGCCTGTTTTAATTAAGGATTTAATAAATGTTTATTACGTCTTTTAATTACAGGTTGGTTTTACTGTTTTAAACTGCTTAGAAGCCATTCTGGCATATAAGCAGCATATGAATTAATAACAAATTAGTAACAGCAACACATTAGTGTTGTTAGTAATAACAGTAGTTCCTTCCATCCACGATCTGCTTTTACACCAGGGGTGGAGAGTCGAACAGCCTTCCAGATCTTGCTGGACTCCATCCCATCATCAGCCCTAGAAAGCAGTCGTTGGGTCAATGACCAGGGATGATAGGAGCTGCACTCCAAGTTGAGACTCTTAGTCTTAGGGTCACGGGTTCAAGCCTCATGTTGGGCAACAGGATTTATGCATTGCAGGGGGTTGGACTAGATGACCCTCAGGGTCCCTCCCAATTCTATGATTCTGCCCTAAGCCAGCCCACGAACTAGTGACCACCACGCTGCCCCCTTCAGCGTACCCATGCACGTAGAAAAGCGTGTAGAGCTTCTTTGCATCCCTCATGCAGCTTGGAGTGACAGAGAGGACTCCCTTGGACCCGACGGTGAGGGGTTCGAGAGCAGGATTCCCCGACTCCACGAGCTGAGAGAAGAGGCGCTCCACGCTCCGGCGGCAGCCAACGCACGGGACAAGCTGAGAGAGAGCACTCAAGACTTCGCGCGATGTCACCATCATGGCAATATTCAGGTCCTGCTGCTTGAGCATGCTGTGCCGCTGGAGAGGAAGAGAGAAATGAGCTTCTTCTCTCTCTCTTTCTGTAAAGGCCTGATTAAATTTATTCTGTTTCATTATTGCATTTGTATCATCCCACCTTTCCTCCAAGCAGCTCAGGGTGGCATGCTTCGGTTCCTTCTGCATCTCCTTGTCATTCTCACAACAACCCAGTGAGGTAGGACAGGCCGAGAGGGAGTGACTGACCCCAGGTCACCAAGCTGAGCTCCATAGTCAAGAGGGGATTTTGAACCCTGGCCTCCCAGCTCCCTCTGATACTAACCACTACAATGCAATGCAGAACTCTATACACAGAAGCTGCACTCTCTTCAAAAAGGTACCTCTTTGGCTCCACAGTAAACAAAATAGGATCCAAAGAGCGCTGGGTGCTTTATTCAGTGTATTCTACTGCATTTAACTGACCTGTTTGTTTTTATCTTTTACCCCTGCCTCACAAACTCCTTTTTTTGTTCATTTGCATGTTAAAAACTCACTGACATAAGCAAAAGAGTTTCAGAGAAGGGTGATCACTTGAAACACCTTTTGTAAAGAGACATGGGCCCCATCCACATGATACATTTAAAGCAGTATCACCTCACTTTAAACAGCTGTGGCTTCCCCCAAAGGATTCTGGGGACTGTGCTTTGTTACAGGCACTGAGAGTTGTTAGGAGACCCCTAATTCCTCTCCTCTAGTGGAGCTACAATTCCTAGAGGGGTTTAACAAGCGACCCCTCTCCCAATGGAAATCTGGAAAATCCAAAAATTACCTCTATGCAGTGACTACATAAATAAGCCATGGCAATCAGCTTTAATGCCAAAATTAATTTATTGTGTAAGATCAAAAGCAGCAGGATATACCGGTAGACGGAACAAATTTCTGCAAGTATGGCCTCTGCTTATACTGAGCAACTTTTACCTCTCTAATATTCCATGCGGTTTTGATATGCTTCATGAGATTAAACTTTTTAATGTTAGAAACACACATGCTGCTAAAGACAATTCAACGTTAAGTAAGAAAAATAAAGAATGGATAGGGTTTTTAAAAATATCAGCACAAGCTAAGAATTTTTTTACCCCCTGACTGTAACACAGTAAGTTTGCCATTGTGAAAGAAATATTTTTCTTTTCTTAATCTTTGTTTTGGTGTTGCGGTTGTGACAAAGTCGTAATCGCGGCAGAAATGTTTTGTGTTTTTTTCTGCTGCTGCGGTCAAAGCAAAGCAACTAAACATGCCGTGGCATTTGTCCAATTAAGCAACAAACGATTAAACAAATGCACAATTTAAACAAAAATGAAAATAATCTTAGAAGAGCAATCATGTTACTGGGGACATTTTGGTGCTCGGCTTTCGAGGTGCATGGCAGCAACCTACCTGGATGAACTGCTTTAACTGCGCCCCACTGTTCTGATGCCCATCAAGGTTAAGCACGTTATCAGGAAACTCCATCACCATCTGCAAGAAAAAAGAAGACACAGGAGTGAGGCCTCCAGGTGTCACACACCCAGCCAGATGCTGCCAGAGGGGTGCAGGAAAAAAAGCTGTAAGCAGTGTGAAAAAGCCCAAACTTGAGATGATATGGAATAGTGCATTTAGCAATGATCTTGATTTTAAGCAAAAGTTATTTTCAAAGTCCAACCATATACCGCAGCAGTCTTAACAGACTCAGGATCCACCTTTTAGCCAAACATGCATTTGGGGACCCATTTCCTAATTATGTTACCATATACCTGCCTGGTGGTAGTGCTCTTGTCGCTACCCTATCTTGGATCACGCCATTACCTGTGATAGGTCCCAACTCACTAACTGAAGTGGTCTACTGCACATTCAGCTTTCTCCTGGGCTGGATCTACACTGACCTTCTAAACGTTTTTAGAAAACAACACGTTCTATAATGCTTAATAGCAGTTTTCTATTGCCGGTGGCTTGCTGCTCTGCAGCGCCCTCTGATGTCACATTTTAACAACGCATTTTTAACATTATAAACTACAAGTGTAGATCTGCCCCTGGTTCCCACTTTCTAGAGATCCTTTAGACGCAGCTCCCTTCACTCATAATAATTTTTACACCGCTTCGAGGGATCTGCTGTACTGGACAGCATTTATGCTCCTAGAAAGGTAGGCAGCAAGCAGCCTTACACAGAGTCAGCCCACTGGTCCATCTAGCTCAGGATTGTGTGCTGTCGGACCACAGCTTCCATCATCCCCAATCATTGGCTACACTGGCTAAGGATGATGGGAAGTGTTGTCCTACCCAAGACTGAAGAACTCTGGTCTACACTGACTGGAGGCAGCTCTCCTGGGTTTCAGACTGGGGACGTTCTCAGCCTTGTCGATTTCGGGGACAGAATGCGGGACCTTCTGCATGCAAAGCAGATGCCCTAACACTGCACTGCAGCTTGTTCCTAACCAGGTTCTTTCCTCATGGTTCAGCATTAAGCATGTTGGCATCCGTCTGTCTTGAAAGATAGTGGAGTGTGCCTCTGGGGGTGAAGTCAAGCTGCTGGAGAATCACAGCAGCTGCTGTGGCTGCGGAGATCTGTCATGCTGCGTTTTTGCTGCATTTGTAGCACCAAAATGACCTCTTTGGGGTGCAAGCCTGGGCACTGTGTATAGAGGTCCTGGGCTGCCCAGATGACAAGACACCCACCTCTCAGCCTTGCTGATGTGGTCCAAAGGGAAGCAGAGCAATAGGTCTGGCACCACCTTGGCTTCAGGAGTTGACCGAAGGAGGCATACAAAATGCCATCCAACCATCTTAGGGACTCGGCTCCCAATTTGTGGAGGGTTTACTCCTTAGCCTTTTCTTCTCCCAAAGATGTCCCACGAGGCAGCGGAGATTTAGGATCAGAGTTTTTCATCTCCTAGATGGGCTGCCTTCCCAGGCGGATGAGCCCCATCTGCCCCCCACCTCCCTCTACAGCACGTGCAGAAACTGCCTTCTTGACTGTTGGACCCACTATTGGTCTCATCCACTCAATCAGCCAGAACCTGTCTTCGCATGCAGGGGAAGTCACGAGGGTTTGAGACCCATCGGTTACTCTCATCTGGTTTAGCCGGCCAGTTAAACAGGAACAATGGAAACTGCCTTATACTAAGTCAGACCATTGGGTCCATCTAGCTCAGTACTGTCAACACTGACTGGTAGTGGCTCTCCAGGGCTGCAGGCAAGGAGTCTTTTCTTAGCCCTACCTGGAGATGCTGGGGATTGAACCTGGGACCTTTTGCATGCAAAGCAGCTGCTCTAACCCCTAAGATACAGTCCTTCTGCTTATCAAAGGGCTTGTGCAATTCCTAAGTAGTCAGCAGCCTCCAAATGCCACGCAAGAGTAAGTGATCCAACGGCTTAATTACAGCCACAAAATTACAGAGTGGGAATCACACACGTGTGACAGCTTAATGGTGGGGGAGAAGCCAATTCTCCCAAAGTGCCAATTTAGGAGCGCATTAATTAAAAACAAGTGACTCCAAGGTACAATGTTTTCTACTCCTGTTGCCTTACAAAATGGGGGGGGGGGACGGCTGGGAGCAAGGACTACCCTCCAGATTTACACTAATTGGCACAGTGCTTTGTGACACTTCCAGATTTGATTCCTACTTGGTAAATCTACACCCAACAAGGGCTGGCAGGTCTGCCTTGTGAGGCACGGAAACAGGCATTCCCTGAGAATCTCTCGCTTTTGAGCTCTTGGCAAACGCAAGCTGGAAGTGTGTGCAGAAGCATCCTTCTCTAGCAGAGAGTGTGTGAAGAAGGCTTCTGCATATCAGAAGTTTGGACTACAAAAGTCCTGAACACACAAGGTACAACTGTGGCTCCCTTCTCCAAGGACCCTCCACCCCCTTCTGCCTTAATTTGGATGATAACACCGTCTGTGTAATGGATCCAGCACACTTTCATTTCCCTATCGCCTTTCAAATTGGGGTTGGGGGTGGCATTAATGAAAACACACATCCCAAAGCCAGTTCTGCACAGGTGGCTCTTGAGAACCAGAAAGAACCAGAACTGCAGAACCAGAAAGAATCAAAGTGCTTTTTAATAGGGTGCATGTGGTGGTTCTTTTTTTGGAGGGGTCACCAAATTAAGATCTAGCTTCAAACTTGGGCACTTAAAAATAAAAACCTGCAATTCAGTTAACACCTTTAACACATTTCTCTTTAGTGGAATGGCTGGTGGCCCCTTTGAGGTGTGACAGGTGAAAGCAAAGCGGCCTGGCTTTTGTTATTTTAATTTTCCAAACAAAAATCATGATAGCCATGTTCAAAAATCTGACAGGCTGTCACATGGATGATGGGGCAAGCTTGTTTCCTGCTGCTCCAGAGGGTAGGACCCAAATGAATGGATTCAGATTGCTACAAAGGAGATTCTGACTCAACCTTAGAAAGAACTTTTGGATGGTAAGAGCTGTTCAACAGTGGAAGAGACTAACTCAGAAGGTGGTGGGCTCCCCTTCACAGGAGGTTTTTAAAGAGAGGTTTGATGGTCACCTGTCAGGGATTAATTAGCTGTGATTCCTGCATTGCAAGGGGTTGGACTAGATGACCCTTGGTTCCCTTCCATCTATACAATTCTTTATTCTATGTAACTATAGGTAGTGTTAAACCAGCCTAGCTAAAAACGAGTTCTCTTTCATTTTCTCTTCTCTGTGTACTTTGGCTCGGCAGTTGTTCAAAGAGGTCCAAAAGTTACCCTACGCAGACAGCATTCCATGTGCTTTGCAACTGTGGCTTAACAGTGACAACTAGTTGGTGTGCAGGTCTGCGCTCCTGCCCTGTGAAATATAACTTTTAATTACCACCCTGCACCGACTCTTGCCACTACAGCACATACCCACATCCGAAATAGCCCTGCCTTGGTTATGAGTGTGCAAGAATATTCTTAGAATTTGTCCTTCTGGATTTCACAGCACCCCAATTTATTTCGCTCAAAGTTCACACATCGCAGTAAGCCGCAAACCATGGTTTACTGAGCATAAGCAAAACTGCACCCACTTCATCCTCCCCATTAGCAACTTAGCAACCTGCCTGAACCAAGGGCTGTGGTTTGTTCTGCTCTTAAGAAACCATGATCTATACGTAAAGGTTTGTTCTGCAACATGGTTTCAGGGGAGCAAAACCGAACCAATATCCCAGGTCCAAATAAGAAGGAGCAGTAGAGGACTCTTGGGCACATATGCAGCAAACTGGACTAGAGTCTCCTACTTTCATTGCCTTCTCCTCTTTGTGGTGCCACTGTCCTCTGAAGTGCAATGGGTGGTTAACTGGCAGAAGAACCATTTCAGTAGTGACACCTTGGTGTTGGAACAACCTTCCAAAGGAGACCCCCCCCCCGATGCCTACCTTGAGGCTAGGGATGGGAAATAAATTTGACCTGGTTTGCATCTAAATGAGACTCTACCTAATTTGCACTTTCTGAAACAATGCACCAACTCAGCTATCCATCACAACTTGCCACTTCACTCAATTTTGCAGTGCAGTTCCCCAGCCGAGTCATATGCACAAAAATGCACATGGTAGGCCAGGTGTACATTTTTAAAAGCACTTATTAATGAAATTAATGTACAAAAATATATTGTATTTGGGGGGGGACGGCTTGCAAAAATGGGAATATTCAGCAAAGTTGCATAGGAAAACATGTGCATTAGAAATTCAGGCGCAAACATTGAAGAATTTTCATAGTCATTTTCATGAAGATCTTTTTAAAAAAACAACAACCTCAAACTGATGTGGAATTCTGGAGAGCTGAATTTAAGACAGGAAGAAGAAGAAGAAACCGAAATGGAGAGATTTGCTTGTCCCTATTTTGTTTCATTTTCCATCACAAAGTCAAAGGCCATTTTATGGTTTCTGGTTTCTTAAAATAAAATAAATATATATATTGCTGTTTTTATACTACTCTCTAGATTCACTGCTTGTGTGTTTATGGTATATCTGGCTTATGTGGAAAGCCACTCAGTGTTTGGAGGGCAAGGGGAAGAAATCCCCAGAATGAATTTATGGAAGGCGAGGAGCACACCTTACCAATCCCCAACTCTACCCCAGATCTCCCTCTTCGAAGCCAACCACAGAAAACCTTATCTTGAAAGTGGCAGCCTTGATCCTTCAGAAGGTCAGAGGTCACTGAGAAGAGGAGAATGACTCATGCTCCCAGAAGGCAAAGGAGTGAACTTTGGTCCCATCCAACATTCCCGCTGCCTTATGAGCACAAACACAGAATCCTTTGGTTTGCAAGGATCTTTTCTGTCCTTTAAAGTTTGAGGTTGGGGAACCTGTTACGACCAGCACCCAGATGTTGTTGGGGGTTCCCAACTCAGCCCCAGCTGGTGTGGCTATGGGCCAGGAATGATGGGAGCTTTTCTTAAATATTTGCTTAACCCCTTCTCTAGCCCTATGCAACGTACACAGAAGTATTTAAAAGTAGATGGGGACAGCTCTTCCAAACAGTGTTAGGAACTCAGATATATAAGCTAATTGCCAAATGGCACTTTAAACCTAGGTAACAGTCGCCACAATGGAATGCCTAGGTGCCTTTTTCCCAACGATATTTATTTAATTTATTATTATTATTAATAATAATAATAATAATCTCACTTCTATACAGCTTTATATTTTAAAGGAAAAAACTCACGCAGTTTACAATACATCAAAACATCAAATACTACAAATTCAAACTTGAAGGAAAATATTTCCAATCCTTCTATAAGTGACATTTGGCTTTCCCCATATTTATTTGCCTACTTAATTTATAGAGCTGACCCACAGCAGAAGTGCTCTAGGAAGCCAGTGTGGTGTGACCAGGACCTGGGAGATCAGGGTTCAAATCCCCTCAGTCATAAAGCTCACTGAGTGACCTGGGGCCAGTTAGAGCCTCTTAACCTACCCTCACAGGGTTGATGCAGGGATTAACAGACGAGGAAGGCAAACCATGCACTGCTTGGAGGAAAAGGTGCGGTATAAATGTGATAAATAAGCTCTCCTGTTTACCTGCTTAAGAAAGCTGTAGGGGCCAGTTAGTTGGAAATGATGGTCGCCAACCTGGCATCTAGAGATCTCCATGTGGTTGCAATTGGACCTGCGCCAGTCGCAAAACGCACCTGGCTAATTTCTAACACTGCATAGAGGGTGCGTCATGAGGAGAGGGGACTAGCCCTGCACTATAGTAACCAATCACCACTATATCAAAGCAAAGGACACAGAAACTGAGCAACACTCATGCAAAGGGAAGAGGACACAGCTCAGCAGCAGGGCAGCCCCAAATTCAAATCCTGGCATATCCAGGTTATCAGGTATTGGGAGAGCCCTCCAGATGTTGCTGAACTACAACTCCCATCAGTCCCAGCCAACATGACCTACAGTCAGGGATTATGGGAGCTGCAGTCCAAAATACTTGGTGTGCGATGCTTCTGTTCTACATTGACTGGCACCAGCTCTCTCTCCCTCCCTGCCCACAATTCTAGCAGGCTTGCGAGATGCTGCTCACCTAGGGCACCCAAGCAGCACCTCCAGGTGACCAAGCAACAAAGTTTTGCAACCTGGAAGAAAAGTATGTTCCCCCCACCGCACACACGTCCTGCTCTGCTCATGTTTCCAGTGGGCCACAAACCAATCCTGGTACGAGTTGACTGTTGACAACTACCAAATATATTTGGAACGTGGCAAATAGTATGGATTTGCACGGCTGCCACTGTCCAAGTCCAGGCAGCTGTGGGAAGGATGCTTCGGTCAGGGAGAAGCTGGGGGCACAGAGGCAGCAGAACAAGAGGGAAGGTTTCACAGCGAGCTTCTGAAGTGACACATTCATCAGGGTGTCCCCAGCTTGGGGCTCTGCAGGTGTTTTAGACCAAGCTTTTAAGTCTCAAGTGTAAGATAGTTCTTAGATCAGGCAAAGGCTGTCAGTTCAGCAGAAACCAGGTTCATCTCAGCCAAATCCTTCCACCGAAATGCAACATGCCTCAACTGGGCTTGTGGCTAAAGCAGACACCAAGCCATAGCGCAGAGTCCTCCAATCCAAGGCCTGCAACTGGTAACCACATTGCAGGACACACAGTGACCCATTTCAGCACCTTTTGAGATGTTCAACATCTCAAAGAGTTATTAAAGTAGAGTGAAATCCTAGCCATTTTTTGGTGGGGAGTTAAATATGACACTGTGTCCAGTGTTAGAAACTCTTTGATATATAAGCTAGGTGCCAAACGGCACCTTAAAACTAGGTTACGGTCGCCACAACGGAATGTCTATTTGCCCGGGGGTGGACTAGAGGACCCTCAGGGGCACCTTAAAAGGTAAAGGTAAAGGGACCCCTGACCATCAGGTCCAGTCGTGTCTGACTCTGGGGTTGCGGCGCTCATCTCGCTCTATAGGCCGAGGGAGCCGGCATTTGTCTGCAGACAGCTTCCGGGTCATATGGCCAGCATGACTAAGCTGCTTCTGGCGAACCAGAGCAGTGCACGGAAACGCCGTTTACCTTCCTGCCGGAGCGGTACCTATTTATCTACTTGCACTTTGACATGCTTTCGAACTGCTAGGTGGGCAGGGGCTGGGACCGAGCAACGGGAGCTCACCCCTTGGCAAGGATTCGAACCGCCGACCTTCTGATTGGCAAGCCCTAGGCTCTGTGGTTTAACCTTACAATGCTACAATTCTATAGTCTCAACTACATTGCTTGACTGTAGCTTCCTCTTACAACAATTCACTTGTCCCAGTATCCAAGACGGAGAAACACATACTGTAGAAATTGAAATGGTGTTAACTATGGACAAAGGCAGAGGTTTTTCAACTGTGGTTGCCCAGAAATCTCCACGTAGTGGCAACTGGACCCATGCCAGTAGCAAAACACACGTGGCGCCTGGCTAATTTCTAACACTGACTGTGTCTAATGGGATCTTATGCCCTACCCAATTAAGGGTGTTCAGGATTGCAGCTTTGTAGGGCTATATACAGTGGTACCTCTGTTTACGAACGCTTCGGGTTACAAACTCCACTGACCCGGAAGTAGGTGCTCCTGGCTGCAAACTTTGCCCCAGGATGCGAACAGAAATCATGCGCTAGAGGCGCGTGCGCAGGAGGAGGCCCCATTAGCGAAAGCGCACCTCAGGATAAGAACAGTTTCAGCTTAAGAACGGACCTCCAGAATGAATTAAGTTCGTAACCAGAGGTACCACTGTACATGCTATGTCTCTGAAGCCCATTTGAAGCCCGTTCTTTTCCTCAAATAATTAGGGGCACCATAGTTTGTTAAGGGTTGCTGGGCGCTGTAACTCGGGGAGGGGCGCACTAGAGTGCCCAGAATTCTTTGAGGGAAAGAATGTTGAAGGTGTAGCATGTACATAGCCTTAAGAGTAAACATCACTCCATTAAGCCTGGCTGCAGCGAGTGGATGAACTACCGGATCCAAACATATTATGACATAATCTGCATACGGGAAGAGGAAGGAAGCACCCTGTGCAGAATGAGGCCACCAGTGAGGCCCAGGCTGCGGGCACATCTGCTTCTTATTGGGAGGGGGAGAGATGTGTATGAGGACACAGCTACATCTTGCAGCAGTGGTGTAGAAGAGGCTTAACAGGCGTGAAAAATTGCTATTAAAAGGTGCCGTTCAGTTGTCCAGGAAAGAGGACCCGGCTCAGAGAGTGCCAAAGGATAGTGGCATTCATGGAGCAGAAGGTTATTAAGCCACAATGGCTTGGTGCTCTCTCCAGCATACCAGGTGCAGGATAAAAGCTGCTGGGAATCACAGGTGGGAGAGTAGTGTTGTTGCACTCAGGTCCTGCTTGTGGGCATCTGGTTTGAACAGCATGCTGGACAAGACGGGACATTGGCCTGACTCAGCAGAGCTCCTCCTACATTCTTATATATTTATTTATTTTTAACTCCTCCTACATTCTTAAACCACATCACCAGGGACTGCCAAGGGATGCCGAGTTGTAATCGTAGAAACTGCCCAGCTATTTCCTTTTCCTGAGTAACTTCCTCTTGGTGGAGGTTCACCAAAATCGGAGCCTAAGCATCTTTTAAAAGCCTACATATTTTTGGAGGCCGATTTCAGCTTACTCAAAAATTAAGACTCCCATAATCACAAGTAGTCTGTATTTGGCACTGAGAATGGTGGGAGAGTTTGGTCTTTTTTCCTAACCAAACCTCCCTCTGACAGTGGATAATCCAAGTGTCAGACCCAAAGTGCCAGATACACATCCATCTTTGGGATATCAAACCGAAGGCTGCAGAATAAGACAGACTTTCTCTCTGTAGATGGGAGTTCTAGTTTTTGCTGTCACAGAATTTGGATCATCTCATACCACTTTCTCTCCCCCCAAACAGTCCTGAAATACATGTTAGGGAGAGATACGCCAGGTCACTAATCTCCTTACATAAATATGAGTAACACATCCAAAAAACTTCTTGCACCATTTCAAGAGCCAGTGCAGTGCAGTGGTTGGGACCTGAGGGGCTAAGGTTCAAATCTCTACTTGGCCATGAAGATCACTGGACCACCTTGTGTTAGCTAACCCACCTCACAGGGTCGTTGTGCGAGATAAATGAGGAGAGAGGGAACGGTGTATGCCACCTTCAGCTCCTCAGAGAGAAAGGTGGGATACAAATGCAATAAAAAAGAGCAAGAATAATGCTAGGAAGAAATCCCTTTTCAGCTGCACGGTGCATTGTTGTTTTTAAAGAACACCACACAATAGCTACACACACCAAACCTCAAGCCACACAACTGCACGGAGCACGGCCACTGCAACCGAATCCTGGAAAGTTCACGAACTGATTTTGGGACGGAGACAGCCTGAGTGACAAGGCAGCTAACAGGTCATGTAAGAAGCACAGAAACCTTATCGCCTTTCAGGCGTCAGGCAAAACCACCAGAGGCCTCCCGCTTCTTTGCAGACACCTAGGTTCCAAAATGGCTACGACTATCTTCTGGTTAGGCCGTCTGTGTGTATGTGTGTGTGGCTCTCCCCCCCCCTGCATGCGCGTGTGTCAGAGACGTGGTTAAGGGAAAGCGCACTGTGCACAATTGATGCAACAGTGTGTGCAGCAAAGCGCACCAATTACTGTCCTGGGAGAACTCCAAGGCAGGGCTGAGGCCTTTCTAGAGCCCGGGGAGGGCGGTGGAGTGGAGCGGGAGGGGGGTGAGAGAGAGAGAGCGAGAGAGAGAGAGAGAGAAAGAGAGAGCTCGCCTAGGCATTGCAAAATACTGCCTCGGTATGTTGCAATTCCTCTGTGCACCCAGCGCACGGCCCAACTTGCACAACCGCCGCTTACCGTCAGGGTGTCATCGATGTAGAGGGGGATCTGTCGCCTCTCGAAGGGGAATTCTTCCTCGCCGTCCCTGCAAACTGCCACCAGCCGCGCCATCTCTGCCGACGCCGCTACTCTTGCTTCTTCCTCCCAGCTCCTAGCCTGAAAACAGCCAAACCCCAGGCAAGTAAATGCAAGCTCTGGTTTCGCCACTGCACTTTCACCACAAGAGGGAAACTCAGCCTGCCTTGCCGCATTGGATGATTCGGCATGGGGAGATCCTGTGAATGCACAACAGAGTGCCCCCAATAAAATGCAAAGGCCTCTTGGGGCGGGGGGGGGGGGAGGAAAGGAAGAAGAGGACACTTGACAGAGTTTTACCCTGGATTTATTTCCCCCCAAAAGGGCTTCTGCTTTCTATCCTTACAGCCAGTGAACTGCCAGGTCTGGGAATTTCTGGAAAATCTAAGAGCTCATGAATACTTCTAAGCCAGAAAACGACACTAAAAATGGGATATTGGAGTTTGCGAAGGGGGGGTCACTGGAGGACAAAAACATCAACGTGTATGTCAGAGAAAAAGTAGACGTATTTACTCTCATCTCCTGTTTTTATTAATTTTGGTATGGCATAGTTTGTTTATGATAGTGTTGTATCCAGCCACATTTAATCAAGAGCACACCCACTGAAATTAATCAACCCAAGTTAGCATTGTACATTATTTTAAACGGCTCAAGGCTGAGTAGTAAAGCCTACAAAGCAGTGAACAGCGTTAATGCTATTACAAAAGAAATATACAGTAAAAATGCAGTATGCACAATTGATCAATCAAAACATTGTATTATATTATATTATATTATATTATAATAATTATAGTTATATATATATATATATACACACACACACAGTGTACATTTCTGTAATATTGAGTATAACCCTCAAGATGCTCTGAGGATTAAGCAGTACTGTATATAAACAGCTGAAATAAATAAATCAGTGTTGAATCCAACAAAGTAAAGCTATTTAAATTAACGGAACCAAGTTAGTCATGTCTATTAAACCTTAAATCTTTGGCAATAGCATTGTGAGGCTTTATTTTTATAGTGGGCAAGGGATGTCCTTCTTCCACAAAGGTCCCAGCACAAGAAAGCAGGCACCCATTATTTCAGTAACCCTCATTTTATCACTGGCTTGACTAGGAAAGAGAGCTCGCACGCTCCCTGATACTCTTCCACATTGCAGATCACCCTTAGTAACAGTAGTAAATACAAAGGGCTGAAAGGCAACTCACAGAATGGCACCTTCCAAAAGGCTTGGCTGTTAAAAGCCAGAGCAGTGGACACACTAGGTACGAAGAGGAAGTTTATCAAAGAACAGTTCAGCCTTCATTTGGAAGGATGTTGCTAAAACTTATTTCCTGCAATGCTTATGGATCCTAGCAAAGGAGCAGAGACCTCTTCCATCAGCCCAAATTCACTGAGCCAGGAAAAAGATAC
This sequence comes from Lacerta agilis, assembly GCF_009819535.1. Lineage (NCBI taxonomy): Eukaryota > Metazoa > Chordata > Lepidosauria > Squamata > Lacertidae > Lacerta > Lacerta agilis. Next base: position 37,987,058 of record NC_046326.1, read on the forward strand.
TCAAATAATTTGAGGATTTGTATGACCACTGGCCAGGGATGATGGGAGGTGTAGTCCAACAACACCTGAGAACCCAAGTTTGAGAAACACTGATTTAGAGACATACTACCTCAAGACCAAGGGTTGCCTAAAACTCTGTTTTACTCTGAGTTAGACCCATTTAAATTAACAAACTATAATTAGTTTTGTATGTTATCTGTGATGGGTCTACTCTGAGTAGGACTAGCTTTAGATACAACCCCATGAATGCATATGCTCCTTAGCTCTATGCCACCTTCAAAAATGATACTGTGACCAGGACTGCCACAATACAAAAAGCTGCCTTATACCAAGTCAGACTGAGAGTCCATCTAGCCCAGAACTGTACACTAACTAGCAGCGGTTTTCCAGCAGGGGGGTGGGTCTCTCCCAGTCCCTTTCACCCTCCCTAAGAAAAATGCATGTTTTAACTGCTCACGCAATGCAAGGAACAATTCCTCTTTACAAATAAATAGCCTGCCTCAGGTACACAGTAAAGCCCTTGTCACACATAGTATTTTAAAACCTACAATTAAAAACAACAGTCAAGAGGGTTCAAACCAACACCTAATGAAAACCTGTGCTATGCAAATGCCACATACAGATATGTTAATCAAGGCACCAGGATTGACTGAAGCTCCCACTCAAGTGTGCACAGGCATTTCTGTGACACCAACCAATGCAGGCATTTAAAAAAGGGGGGACTCAGTCTGAAAAAGATGGGTCTTCTTTGGGGTTGGGCAGAATTGCTGCCATTCTACAGTTATCCACAAGCTTCATGCACATGTAGATGTACGCACATCTATGCACCCATCTAACACACCAAATTTTAAAACTTTGTCTCCTTCCCCACCATCACATTTGAAGAAATCCTCCCTATCTTCACCCGCACCCCGTCAAACCAACTGCGGGGAAAACTTTCCTTAATAAGGGAGAAAGAGTGGGGTTCATCCTACCAGCCAACTCCCTTTTTTGCTTTTCTGCTTCAGCCCCTTCAACCTCCTTAAAGCCACTTTCACCCACTCCCTCTGATGTCGATTAAAAAAAAAAAAATCTTTCCAAATGCAAACACCTCGGGGCAAGGACCTGTTGCTCTGCAGCTTGCAAACCACCATGCACCCTGAAGACGTTAGAAGGAAATAATTGAAGCAACAACAACAACAAAAGCCCGCTCAAGGTCTATCCTTCACGATCTCAAGCCTTAACCCCTAAAGAGATTCTGGAGAACGTTTTTTTTTGGGGGGGGGGTGGAAGTAAAAAGGAAATAAATCTACAGGAAGAATTAATCCTTATAAGAAGGGAATAAATGAGGAGGGGGCTAACTAAGGCGTAAGGGAGAGAGAAAACCAAATGCCCCCTCTCCAAATTTCCTTGACAGGCTCCACACCTATATGCAAATTTACCATGCCACCCACCCCCAGCCCACTTTTCCTATTGGCTGTGGCTCAGCTGCCCCTGTCGCAGCCGAGAGACTGGCATGTGCGCACAAACCTCAAAAGGGACGGGCAGTTTTTTGGCCGGTCTCTCTTCCCTTCCTTCGCCCACCCCCTTCAGGAGCGCTGCTACAGCGGACCTCGGGCCTCCACGTCCGGCTTTAGCCCCTCCTCCTCTCGCGAGAGGAAGAAAAAAAGGCCGGCCAGCCCTCCCCACCCGCCGCCCCCAACCAACCGCTCGGCCTGCCCCGCCCCCTCACTCACCTAACCCCGCCCACTCCCCACCCCACCCTTCATCTCCTCAACCCCGCCCACTCCCCCCCCCGCCACCACCTTCCTCTCAGATTAACTGCTTGGCCGAGCTCCTCCTCCTCCTTCTCCTCCCCTCCCTACTTCAGGGCACGGCCGTTTCGCTCGCCCTTTGGCTCCGCCCAAGCCCCACCCACCATGGCGCTCGCTCTCGCTTTCTCGGCGTTTTATTATGTACGCTCCGCCCCTTTCCTCTCTCCCCACCCCGTATTTTAAATCCTTCCTCCGCCTCGCGCTCCTCGGCACGCAGCTGAGGGGAGGGGAGAGGAGGGCGCGCTTCCCTCACCCCTAGAGAAAGAGAAACAGGGGAGGATCCGTCTGGCGGCTTCTCGCGCATGCGCGAGCAGAAAGAAAGGCGTTATGAGAGAGGGGGGGGAGGGGGAGGGAGAAAACATAGATCTATATCAAGAAGCCCATCCCTCTTCCTCCTCCTCCGCGTGTCACAAATAGCCTCCGCTGAGAACGCCGGGAGAAGGAAGTGAATGGCCACGTGATCAATAAACGGCTCCCTCCGCCTCGCGAAATAGTTCGCGCGTGTGGAAAAGGAGAGCCATTTTGCCCTCATTTCGCCCCCAAAACCTCCAAACGTGACGAGGGCCCAGTTCCCGCTTTTTCCACTCCACAGAAGCCAGTCAATAAAAACTCCCTCTCAAAACCCTATACAGTAAAGGTTTATGTCATGGTTTTAGTCTGACTCCTCAGGCCAACCACTGTCCCCTCAGCCTCACCTACCTGGCCGGGTTGTTGTGCGAGGAGAAAATAGCGGAGGGGAGAACTATGTACACCACCGTGGAGAAATAATGGTGGTAGTAGTAGTAGTAGTGTGGGGAATAATACTAGGAAGGCCTGGGTTCAAATGGCCGCCCTGAGGACGATGTGTCAGCTTAGACTGCCTCACAGGGTTTTTGGGAGGCTGAAATGGTTCAGCCATTAAGCTCATGGGGTGACTGGTGTTGCCACTCACAATCTCTCTCAGGCTGGCCTATTGCGCAGGATTGTCATGCAAGAGGACAAAAATGGTTTGAAGTCAAGCTCAGCAGCAGGAAGCTCCCTGGCTGATGGTGGCCTTGAGCCAGCCGCTCTCAGACCAGCCCGCCACGCAAGGCTGTGACGATGGAACGAAAATGGTCCAAATCCCTACTCAGCCCACAAAGCTCCCTGGGCGGCCGCAGCCCTCAGCCTAGCCTCCGTTACGAGGATGATGTGAGGGCAGAATGCTTTGAAGCCCCAAGTAATATAAATCGGGTGGGGAATCCATGGACCTCCAGGTTGTGGACTACAACACCCATCGTCCCTGACCATTGACTATGCCGTACTCTGTGCCTGCAACTCACAGGGCCCCCTCCACCGACCTCAAAGCAAAGGGTGGCGGAATAAGAGTCCTGTGGTAATAATAATAATAATAATAATAATAATAATAATAATGCCCCGCCCATCTGGTTGGGTTTACCAGAATTTTAAAAGGGGTGAAACTTTTTCTCTTTCAAAACCTGTAGCATAATAAGCTTTTGTGCATGGGAAGCAGAGAACACTAAGGAGCTGATTAGGCTCCCATCAGAGAAAAAGGGGTGTTTAAAGAGCAATCATGTCAACTAACCATATAATCTCTGCCTTCCAGACGACGTGGACAGGAGCGCCAAAGATGCCAACTGGACATTCATCAAGGGCCCTCCAGTGTCCTGTGAAAGTGTCGTAGCAGCTCAGCGGTACAGCATCTGATCTGCAGGCAAAATGTCCCAGCTTCAATCCCCAGGTGGTGTTGGGAATACCCCCCTCCCCGAAATACCACAGTAGGGCACAGAATCTACGTATACATAGAACTGGAGTGTCCTGCACATTACTGCATTTACCTGGCCATTGGCTCATAGGTTCCTGCCACATTTGCCTGCTTATCTGGCCCATACGTGAGCAGTTGCCCATATGTGGATCTCAACATACAACTTATTACACATTCTGCTTAGGAATTTTGCCACTGCAACAGGAACTACCAGTATCTGCCAGCAAGTCAGCCACTTCATTTAGGCAAGCATTTGATGGACAGGCAAGAGCTTCATAAATGGCTTAGGTTGCAATCCCATAATTGCCTGGGAATCACCATTCATAAGATTACAGTGATAGAGCACACACAATCCAAAAATCTAAAGAACACTCAGAGCTATCATGCATTAATAGCTCAGTGTCAGAGCACGTTTTGCATGCAGATGGTCTCTGGTTCAGTCCCCAGTAGCTCCAGGTCTTGTCAAAAACCCTGAAGAGCAGCTACTAGTCAGTGTAATCAGCACTGAGCTACATAGGCCAATGTGTCATGAGTCTGCATATGGCAGCTTCCTGTATCAAATCAGCCCTTCATTCAGAACCATTGAGGACTCCAGTCTCCAGTTTTTTCAGGGAAGAGCAGTAGGGTGTTTCTGCTTTTAATAGAGGTTTAAGGTTCAGTCCTCAATATCTCCAGGTAGGGCAGGCAGAAACTGCTGCCTGAAGCCCTGGAAAGCTGCTGCCATGTAATGTAGACAGTATTGAGATAGATGGACCAATGGTTTGACTCTTCATATGGCAGCTTCCTATGAGCAGTGATTTGGTCACAAAATTGTTAAGAATTGCTTCAAAAAAGGGATTAGAGAAGAACTATGATACATACTGTACCTCACAAACATACAGTGTACAGTACTAACAAGTTTATGGCCACTATCTCCCCTGGCCAGGAACAGTTATGTGTTTAATTATGGACAATACAGCCAGTTAATTGTCACTCATTCAGCATGGAATGCCTTACTTTATTGCAATGGAAAATGGCTGTCTATCCCATAATTACTGTTGCTGGCCATGGTTCCACTGTGAATTGCTTATTGTTGAGCCTGTGACATTCAGAAATGAGAGCCAGCAAGTTTCACTTGCCATTTATTTGCATGCCAGAGATTTACTGGCTGAAAATTGTTTCCTTCTAGCCAATGGCAAACTCTAATCCAGTTTATGATGGCCAATGGGCAGTTCCCAGAATCCCAAAATAGAATCAACATGGCAGTCTTCAATTCTTTTGCACCAGACTGGGAATGATGGCTTGATGTACTGGCCTGTGATGGATGACATCCAATATTTCAAAGGGTGTCCAATTCTTTGTTATGAATGGGCAAATCTGTCAAGTTTGGTTTCTTTCAGTTTTCCAAATTTAAGTTCAGCTCTTCACATCAGTTTGTGATTATTATTTTTAAGCCTAATGAAATATCAAGCTTTTAATTAAAATTCCTCTAGACTATAAAAATGTTGTATGCAATTTTGCCTCTTGTGCTTTTTGTAAAGTAGCTTCCCCTAACATAATGCATTTTTCTATTCTATCTTCATACATGCATTTTTAGACACACTTGACCCTAATATATTTCCTTTTCTACAGATTACTTTGCTGGAGAACTGCATTGCAAAATTCAGAGAAGTGCAAGTGTTTTGCTTTGTGTTTTGTTTTGGAACATGTGAATTAGGTAGGTTTGCCTTTAAATGTGAACTTAATCAAATATTCCCCTTTTCTTTGTTAGGTCATTCAGTATTTCTTGAAGGGTCAGGGAAACAGTTTCTTGTGAACAAGTAGTATAATTCAAATGTCTGACAGTAAAGCAATAACACATTACAGTATCATCTTAAATATAGATATTTTATTTGCTTGAAGGCTTTGATGCATTTTATTTGCAAATTATAATCAACTTTGTGTTGACTCAATCCAACGTACACCTCCAATTATTTTGAGCTCTTTCAGTTATCTCTCACACACAGCCTCTAGTTAAATTCATTTGTCTTTTTTATGAGAAATGATTCCGACACTCCTCATTGTAAGTTTTAGTTTTTTGGAAAATATATTTGATTGGATTGCCCATTGCATTTGACAACAAACACATTTTAAATTATAATAGGTGAATGTAGCTGTGTGGAAGGACTTATAGCCCTTCCAGGCATCCTGTTATCATGCATTTATGAATTGCATTCCTGATTTGTGGTCATTATGTTATTGGAGCAGTTCTACATGATCTCACTTTCAATTCTTTTTGCACTTAAATGGCAGACATACTGCTTTATTTCCAATTGGTGCATGTCCCCATAGCTTCCGGCAGAAAGCTTGCTACATTTAATGCCACAAATATTTTGGGGGTTTTTTTTAGTTCTGATTTTATTGCACAATAGTGCCCCTCCAGGTGGCAATAATGCAGCAACGTTGATTGGGGAAGCATCTCAGAACAACTAGTAAAGCAGAATGATGTCTGGGCAGTCCAGTATAAATCCACCATCAATGCACTATTATTGTGTCAATGACATGTTGCAGAATACATCTGCAAAAATACCAGTCTGGAGGGATCCATTCACATGCTGTAAACCTTCACCAAGCACAAAGTGCCTTCTGCCTCAGTACCACTTCTTAGCATGTTAGACATTCAGTGTGTGTGCAGACCCACTGCACAGGAATCCCAATGTGACAAAGAGACAAATAAGCTTAATGTCTGGTCTGCAAGGGTGACCAACCTCAGTTTTCCCTCAAACGGCCCCCACCTGTCCTGCCTTCCTTCTTACAACTAGCCCAGGGGATGGCCCTGGCTGTAAGCTTCCTGCCCCTCCTTAGTCTCATTGTTGCCCTTTATAGAACACAGAAGGTTGGAGGAGGAAGACAAAACAAGAATGAGGTGGCTCTGCCTTCCATTGGCTCTGGCTCCAGCTTGAGCTTTGGTCCCGATGCTACAGTCATATGGAAATGTATTACAGTTCATCAGACGAAAGTGACCATGAGTTTTAAACAACTATAGTCCACATTCCTTCCTTTAGATAATCCAGTATACCAGCATGCATGGAGAAGTCTTATAAAAACCAATGCAATCCCAGCAGGCAAAACCTTTTCTTTTCGGTTACAACTTTATATAGACAGTATATATAAAATTACCACCACTTTAAGATTATATTTCTTGCTTGCAACAGATACATAACCAAACAGTTTGTAAACATATATAGATGCAGGACAAACATAGCCCAAAATGCATTGCTGTGAATCGTGTCGACCACCATATTCACGAAGCCAGTCAAGACATTCGCTAGTAAGAAATACAGGAGCTGATTCTTATTCACAGCGCTGATCATGCACACACTCCGAGGCACCATTTTCCTATCCTGGGGCTCCGGGTCGTGTTTTTTACTTGCCGCCGCCGGCTTCATGAAATTCCAGCTGCAAGGAATGCTAGCCCCAGCCACCAGAAACTTTCCAAACACCAGCACAAGATCAGCCATCAAAAAGCAACTAAAGAGTAACAGGCCGTGAGCGATGACCCAAATGCAAAAGGAGAGGTTTGCCATCCGTCGGGATACGGTGTCTATGTGAGTTTGCGTTACATGAAGACAGATAAAGAGGAAGAAAACTGCAATCAGGAAAGAGCCGATCACGCCAAGCCAATCTCTCACCAAGCTCCTCTTCTTTAACAAATATAAGCCTACTTGCACACTAGCCATGTAAACAGCTAGGTAGCCGATGACAGAAAATATGCCCTCTCTGTTGGCATTGAAAAACCCGTCCCTTGAATCTTGGCCATCGCTTCCATGCAAGATGAACATCTTCAAAGGCGTGAAGCTGAGGAAGCCTTCATAGACTATAGCAAGTGTTGCTGCAATTAACCATGCTCTGTGCACGGGGAAGACAGCCAAAAGCAATGACGCAGCCATCCGTACAACGGCTAAAGTGAAGAAAAAGTTCCAGTGCACACCGTATTCCGAGACATGTTCGTAATAGTCAATGGCCTTGATGCTCATCACCCGCCCAAAGCCAAGAAGCAGCAAAGGCCACACAGCAAAGAACTGCCTGGCAAGGTAAGAGACTTTGTGCTGTGCCATGCCAGGCTTCAGCCGGACTTCTGGACAAACCACAGCATTCCCAAAAACAAATGATCCCACTCCAAAATCCATTACCCCTGTTCCATAGGTCTCCGTTTTGGCATACCGCCGAGGGTACTGTGGAAAATCTACAGCCAGAATGCTGATGGATGTCAAGACATTGACAAAGACTCGGAACACCGTTATCGAAGGAATGTACTCTGGTTCCAAGCTTGTCCTTAAGAAATCGCTTATGATTTGCTTAAGTGGCACTCTCACATAATTGGTCCTCCGACTGTATATGATCAAAACCAAGCTGACACAGAATACGGTGATGGAGAGCATTACCCAAGGTAGGACAGGAGCCAAAATTGTACATGAGAGCACTGGCGGGACAACTAAGATGGTGAAGTCTAGAAGAAAATGGCCAACCATTGACTGTAGTGGTCTTCCATAGCAGAGAAAATACATGATCAACAGAAGTCCTCTGGAAAGGAGGCATAATGACGCTAGGGGTAAGCCAATGGAGATCTCCAGCAAGGTAGTTCCATTCAAATTACTTATAAATTCTTCTTTTTGCTTTTGCGACATTTTTTCTGCTTTTTTAAGTCACTAAAAAAAGAAAGAAAGAAGAAATCAAGTTAGCAGCAAGCAAACTGAACAAAAATCAGGAGTAGGCAACTGCATCCACCCCAAGGTAAATCCTCACCTTGGTGAATCTCTCTTGGTACCACCGTAAGTTGCTCCAATACTTTTTAAACCAGTGGGCAGGATAGAAATAAAAAAAAATTCCATGCTGAAGTCACTTTCTCTGTGCACGACTACGAGTTTTCGGGCAGCAAGCAGCCCACATTATGTTTTAACTGCTACTTTTACAAGCAGTTGCAAAACACACTTGCAAGAAATTAAAAGAGCTTGCCTAGGAACCACATACCATAGGATCCCAACATGCACCAGCTCTTATTCATACTTCCGAGGCAAACACCTGAAGAGGATATTTTATTTCTTTTTAACAAGTCAGAGCCAACATTCTTAGCAACTGCCACTAGTAAAATTATTGCGGTGAAATTATTCACATAAATTTACACAGCACCCTCAATTTCAGGTTTACAGGGAATCGTAAGACACGAGGGCCCCTCCAGATGTCCTTCTTATTGAACATTCATGGTAATTTATGCTCACAACGCTATCAGGGTGGTTATACGCACTCCCGCTTTCAATACTGAAATGGTGTATGGACAGTCCAGTATAAATCCACCAACAATGCGCTATTATTACATTAATAACATGTCACAAAATACCCCTGCCAAAAAAACCCACAACCCAACGCCACTAGTCTGGAGGACCCCAAATATTTTATATTCTCAATTTCAGTTGTAGGAGAGAGAGGAGGTAAGGGCAAGAAGATTGAAACACTCTAAGGTTGTCATCCTATCTTTTAGATTGCTACACTTTTTTGGTCCGAGAGTCACACTGAATCAATCAACCCTCCAACGACCACATCAAAGTGTGTGGGGCCTTTTTGCTATACAGTGGTGCCTCGCAAGACGAAGTTAATTCGTTCTGCGAGTGTTGTTGTATAGCGAACATTTCATCTTGCGAAGCACCAACGGGGGAAGAGCAGTTTGACAAAAAAAAAAATCGGCAATTTTTTCGTCTTGCAAGGCAAGCCCATTGACAAATTCGTCTTGCAAGACAGCCTTCCGCTAGCGAATGCCTTTCGTCTAGCGAGTTTTTAGTCTAGCGAGGCATTCGTCTAGCGGGGCTCCACTGTATAATAAAATTGTAAGGGTGTCATCACACTGCAGTTTGCTTGGCTACCAACAGCCAGCCACAGGAACTCCAGCATGACAACGGCCATACAATAGGGGTAGCCAGATGTGCGGCAGACACCCTGCTATACACCTCTACTTGGCAGCAAGCCCAGCTGAACTCAATGGGGCTTACTCTCACATACATTTTCATGGAGGCTAATAGCCACAACAGCTATGTTCTCACTCCACTGTGGGAGGCAGTATGCCTCTAAATACCAGTTGCTGGGGAATCACAAGTAGGGAGAGTTGTTATGCTCGTGTCCTGCTTGTGAGATTCCCATAGGGGCATCTGGCTGACCACTGTGAGAACAGGATAATGGACTAGGTGGGTCATTGGCCTGATCCAGCAGCTCTTCTTTCCTATGTTCTTACTCCCATGTAGTACTCTTCCACTAGTGAACGCATCTCGCCAAATTCTGTCTAATCACCTTTCCTCCTCTTCTTTTTCGTGAGGCCTCCTACAATCGACTGCCACCTTCATTTTTTCCCTAGAAACGTTTTTGCGATACGCATCTTCAGTAGAGACAAGCTGCAGCTCGTCAGGGAAAGGCGTCTCTGAAGAGGGAGCTTAAAAGGCAAGAGCTCACCACACCCTCGCCTCTTAGCCCTGCAAGACTGCAATTTTGTCTTTCAGCACTGCAAGTCTGCCAGCTTAATTACAGCTCAGGATTGCCCTTGATAAAAAGCTGCAAGCCAGCAAACCTTACTGACTGGCCATTTCAAGGCTCTTTGCTCACTTTCCCCTGGAGATGGCAAGCCTTCAGGACAAGGCGGGTTAAGAAAGTAAGAAGAGCACTGTAGTTGGATCAGGCCAAAGGCCCATCTAGTCCGATATCATGTTCTCACAGCAGCCAAAAAGATGTCCCTCTGGGGAAGCCTGCAAGGAGGACCTGAATGTAACAGGGCTCTCCCCATTTGTGATCCCTCAGCAACTGGTATTCAAAAGTATGCCACTTCTGAACACAGAAGTAGAACATAGCCTTCAGATATTTAGTTGGATTTTTCCTTGCTTGTTTTAACATGGATTTTATCCACAGAAGCACACAACTTAAAAACATAAATCAAATTCTGAACAGAGCTTAAAAGAACATAAATAAAATTTAGTTCCAGAGACGTAACATTCTTTGCAATTTTAACATACTTATAGACAGGAATTTCAAAATGAATCACTATTATTTATTTGCTGCATTTATATCCCACCTTTTTCCTCCGAGGAGCTCAAGTTCGCGCACACAGTTCTCTCCCACTTCATTTAATCCCCTACAATAACCCTGTGAGGCAGGTTAGGCTGAGAGGCAGTGTCTGGTCCCAAGGTCACCTAGTGAGCTTCATGGGTGAGCGGGGATTTGAACCCTGGTCTCCCAGATCTTAATCCGACACTCTAACCACTATACCACAGTAATGCTAAATAATGGTTTATGAGAATGTGGCCTTCCAGATGTTTCTTGGCTGCACTTTCCATCATCACAGAAACATAGGAAACAGAGGCCTGTCTCTCGCCCTCTCATGCTGTGTCTTGGGGCAGAGACCCCATCTCTCTCTTGCTCCTTTAGCTGATTCAAGTACCAGCTGCACCCACACCTGCTATTTTAACAAGGTTTGCCCATTTCCTTCTTTCCTCCCCATTCCTTTTAGAATCACATGATGTATCAGACTGCAGCAGTTATTTAAAATTGTAAGCTGCCTTGAATGTATTGGAGAAAAGGGCGGTATATATCATTGCAGTTATCAAATAATCACATCTGTACAAACATTAATAATGGGTAATTCATCCAAACCCTACACACTGCAGGACAAAACATCTGCTCTGTGAAGGTTTCAGCCACTAGTCAAAAGCCCTACAAATAAAAGCTGTAAGAACTGGAAAATATGCAGCAAAAACATTTTGAAAGAATTACCTGCATTCTTATGGAGGTTAAGTTTCAGCAAAGAAAGACGGCAGGATTTGTTTGGCTAAGTGAAAACATTCTCATCAGAAAGGCTTGGTCAGAGGCAGGTCTTTGCTGCTTCTCTGAGAATGAAAACTGCATTTAAAGCAGGTGCAGAGTTTCTCCTTAGATCTGCACAGCTCCTTGCTTATACTTCCTGCTGCAAAAAAGGTAAATCAGTGATCTGTTTCCTCATGACATTTTCATCAGAGCAAGTAGCCTGCTAAACGAGATTGCCTGATTCATCAGACTGCTCAGCCATGGCCAAGTTTAATATAAAGGTTACTAATGGCATATTAAAAGGCACTAAAAAGAAAAGGCGGGGTGAGGTGGGAGGGAGAACTGCATCCTGATCCTACACCTGTGATAACAGGCTGCATGGCAGGCAGATACTGAGCAGGTGAAGCCTCCCCAGCGGTTGAATGGCACACAATCGGTGCCATCTATGTAATGGCAATTCCTGGTGATCACGTTCATTTACTCACCAGAGATTTGCCTAAAACAGCAACACAGATTTGTAGTGGAGAGGCAATGTATTTTACAATTTTATGAGGTTCCGATTATTTGATTGTACAACCCCATGGTTCTTTTAGTTAGTGGTTTAATAATAATAATACGTTTCTTGTCAATGTACAACCTGCTTACAATGAAATTAACCGAGCCTCCCCCCCCACCAAACACTCAATCTCATTGCACTCTGTGTGCTTGTCACACAACACACCAACCCCGAAAGTCAGTTGCACTATATTATTTTCCGTTCAGCAGCCTAAAAGCCCACGGATAGAAACTGTTTTTTAGCCTGTTGGTACGACTGACTATACTGTACTTCTATATCTTTTAAAAACAAATAAAATAAAATAATTTGCATTGCTTGTTTGCCAGCCACCGATTGTAGGTTTGGTCGACACAGACTGGAGTGGATCACTTCGCATTTCAGCTGAAGGATGCCTTTCCCCACCCCAGTAAGTTTTCACCTTCAGTAAAAAAAACTCCATACAAGTTTTTTTTTTACTAGCACTTCTCCTTACTGTGCTAGCTTTCTGCTTGCGGGGGGGGGGCAACCTGCAAGGAAGTGTTCACGCTTTTGATCCCACCCCTCCATGAGATACTAGGGAGTGTTAACTCCCCAGGTGCTCCGCGTGTAGAACAAGCTGCGAATTTCCTTGTCTCCACGTGGGTCCGATCTGGTAAGAGTGCGTTTCCTTTCCCCACCTCCTCGATCCGAATTTTATTGTTATTTACTTATTTAGGACTACTCGCCTTTCGTCCTAAGGTCCAGGGGCGGGTCACAACAATTAAAACACTACATGTAAAAATTTAAAACAACTGTTTTAGGCTGTGGTGCAACACACGCTTTCTAGGTGCAGCGGAGCTTACTACCGAGTAAAGCCTGCGTTGTTGCTTCGGGGAAGCATGCTTTGCTTCCGATGAGACACGGATCCCAGCTACTAAACTGGAACTCACCCACCCCGCACATTTTCTTGGGAAATCCCACTAATTTCCCCGCAAAGCATGCAGCGACCCTGCGCACCCTTTTCTTAGGAGTAAACCTCATTCTTGAACTCGGTGGAGCTTCCTTCCGAGGAAAACTTGCGCCACGGTTATCTGAACGTGAATGGCAGTCAGCGCTGCCTGCTTCCTCGGGAGGAAACAGGCACAGGATGAGGCCGGCAAACCCCACGCATCCCTTCTGGGTAGTGAGCCCCATTGGATTTCAATGGGATTATGCGCGAGTTAAGCGCGCACAGGCTGACGCTGCAAAGCTGCGGTGCTGTGCGCGCTCCAGATTCCCCCTGGAGTCCGAAATGGGGCTCCGCGTCCCAGAGGCGGGGCGTCAAATCCGGATCTTCCAGGGAGTCTGGAAGCCCTTCCGATTCAAACCCAGCAGCCTCCGCCTCCAGCTCCGCCTTTGCCCGGGACTGGCTGAGCCGTCCTTAGCCTCTCCTTCGCCTACCTCCGGAGGACGTTGCCTTTCGCCGGTCGCTCTCGATCCTCTCCTTCTCCATACAGTATATACCGGTACATGGAACGGGTGAGACCATTTAGTCTGAAATCTCTTTCTCTCTGTCGGCTGTCTTTCATCTGTTCCTTATAAATGTAGTTATTTCTCTCTTCCTCTCCAAAAATCCAGATCTCTTAGTTTAAGCCCCACAACTTATTCCCTCCCCCCTACTCCACATGCTGCTTCAGAAAGGGAATGAAGCAAGAGTTCCCTTAAGGGTGTGCAGAGTTCTTTCCCCACTCATTGAAGAGCAAAGGAAGGATCCTAGTGGGAAAGGACCATAGCTCAGTGGTAGAACATCTACTTGGCATTTAGAAGGTCCCAGGTTCAATCCCCTGAATCTTGGAGTGGGGCTGGGAGTGGCCTCTGCCTGAAGAGCTGCTGCCAGTCAGTGGAGACAACACTGAGCTAGATAGACCAGTAGTCTGACTCTGTATAAGACATCTCCTTTATTTCTGTGCAAGGTGAGCGAGGGTCTGATTTTGAAATCCCTCAGTACCCCCTCTCTCATAACTGAATATATAAATCACTGCCTTTAGTTTGTTGTTTGTTATATTTTAAGTTTCATCTATTTTGATTTTATGTGTTAACTATTTTTGGTTAGTCACACTTAGGCATTGGCTTGAAGAGTGGGGTAGAGAAACTTGCATAAATAATAATAATAAGTGTAAGTGTTGCTGATCCCTGGCTTTAAGCTTCTACATTTTCTGATGTGTTCCTGTCCAATGTTGTATGTTTATACCTTTTGGGGGTTTCTTTCATTTGGCTTTTCAATGACTACCCCACCCCTTTTCAATTTTAGCTCTACAAATAGGCTGCTATGATTCTATAATATCAACACACTTACCTGGGAGTAAGCACACTGAACATAGCAGTACTGTCTTCTGACTAAACATGTACAGGTATAGGATGCCTAGGCCCTCCAGATTTTGCTGAACTACAACTCCCATCAGCCCCAGCAAACATAACCAATTGTCAGAGATGATGGGAATTGTAGTTCAGCAACATCTGGAGGGCCAAAGGTTCCCCGCACATTGAACTGGGATTAGGGAGAATCAGTCTTACCTCCCTCATAGGGCTGTTGTGAAATTTAGTTATAAAGGGGTGGTCAATTTTATACCCTCTGGCTGTGGAGGCTCAGAGTGGATAGGTCAGATCCTTTGTTAATCTGAACTCTAGAGGTTTCAAAACATGTCCCACTTGGAGCAGAGGCTTGCTTGAAATTGGAGTGTGTGTCTAGGCAAGCTTTGCTAATAACTGGGTGAATCTTTTGGGGCCTTTGGACTTTTCTTTGTTGACAAAAAAAGTGTGCAAGGCACACTGGGTAAAGCTAATTCGAAATACAGCATTTTCTGTCATTGAAACAACAATGTGTCACATCACGTGACTTAAAAAAAAAAGTACATTGACCTTGCTTGATCAAACCCAAAGTTCAGGACATCCGTTGCCAATGATGACTATCCGGGGTCTCCGGAAATCCACAAGCGGAACAAGAAGGTGTCAGCTCTTCCATCCTGCTGTGGGACCCCAGTATTCAGGTAGACTGTCCCTCTACTTGGAGGCTCAAAGTTTGCTCTCTTAGCTGATCACCACAGATGAGGGATGGGGAAGCTGTCCCCCCCCTCCTGTTGATGCTGAACTATGTCTCCCATAATCCCTGATCATTTGCCATGTTGTCTGGGGCTGATGGGAGTTTGAGTCCAGCAGCGTCCAAAGGAGACCAGTTTGCTCACAACTTAGTTTGGGCCTTGAAGTGCTGATCTCTCCCTATCCCGCTCCCTTTCCTTTTCCTTCCACTCTGCCTTTCCTTTATTGTTTCTGGCCTTTTTTGTTTGTAAGCTTGATGCCAGGGCCTGTCTCTCCTATTTTTGACATTACTTGATCTGGGAGATTATTGTTGACTAAAAACAGAATAAATAAATTATAAATACTGTAAATAAAACTTTGGAAGGCCTTGAATACACTAAAGCTGAAAGACAGTGCAGTGGTACCTCGGGTTAAGAACTTAATTCGTTCTGGAGGTCCATTCTTAATCTGTAACTGTTCTTAACCTGAGGTACCATTTTAGCTAATGGGACCTCCCGCTGCCGACATGCCACCGACGCGCGATTTCTGTTCTCATCCTGAAGTAAAGTTCTTAACCCGAGGTACTATTTCTGGGTTAGCAGAGTCTGTAACCTGAAGCATCTGTAACCCGAGGTACCACTGTATTATTTATTATTGTTGTTGTTGTTGTTGTTATTGTTATTTATTTCTATTCTGCCCTTCATCTGAGGATCAGAGGGCAGTTTGCAATATAAAAATACAAAAATACTTACCATAGTATAGTAACCTACATAAATGCAATTTAAAAGACCATAGATTGTTTAATTAGCCAAAGGCCTGTGATAAGAGGAATGTTTTTGCCTGGTGCCTAAACAGATGTAACAGAGTATCCAGTTTTCAGGATGAAATGAAAAATACACATCTGTAAACCAGATTTCGCTTTTTAGGAACATAGAAAGCTGTCTGATACCGAGTCAGACCATTCATCCATCTAGCGCATTGTTGTCTATACTGACTGGCAGCAGCTCTGCAGGGCTTTAGACGACTGTTTTGCCCATTTCCTACCTGGAGATGCCGGGGATTGAACCTGCAACCTTGTGCATGCAAAATATGTCTGCCACTGACCTAAGCTCATTCCACACATTTAAGTGCCATTTTGTATAGACTCCAGATGTTCATTTATAGTAAACAACAACAACAACAACCCAAATTTCTAGCCCTTAAGTGTCTACAGAAATTAATGAAAGTATTTGAAACATAGAAAGTTGCAGTTGGGTTATCAGTCTCTGTTGCTCAGTATCATTCACACTGACTGGCAGTGGCTCTCTGGGATTTCAGACAAGTCCTCCCATCCCCCACCTGGAAACTGAGCCTGGCACCTTCAGCCTGCAGAGTAGATTGCTGTACCACTGAGCTGTTTGCCCATCTTTCCTCATTTTCCTCTGCTTCTGGCGAGAGAAAGTGCAAACTTAAGTTGACCAGAGCAGTGTGGTTGCAGCAGGGAGCTGTGCTGTTTATATTGTGATACATGGGCTGGATTGCTTTAGTTCGTTGGCCAACAATTATGTACTGGGGGGCTGTTGTAAGGAGGGAGGGGTGGGGCAAGGATCTGTTAGTGTCTCCTAATGCACAAAGGCCCTTCCTTCTCTCCTCTGCTCTTCTGCCTTCATACTGACATCTAAGGTCCCAGGGTCGTGGCCGAACACTTGATTGCAAGGCCTTAAAATGTTCCAAGCTTATTGAGTCACTTCTCGAATGCTCACTGGCTTCTCAGCTGTTGCACAGAAGCGGGAATCCTCCCTCATTGCTGCCTTTACGTTCTCCTCCCATACTTAAAATACAACATGCATGCACACGAAAGCTCATACCAAGAACAAACCTAGTCGGTCTCTAAGGTGCTAACCGGAAAGAAATTTTTATTTTGTTTTAACATTTCTTAAGTACCTCTACTCACAACCACAATCGTTCCGGAGGCCCGTCCGGAAGTCGAAACGGGTCACTGGGAGAGGCGCCGTTGTGTGCAGGCACGAACAGCGACAAGCCCGCCAGTTACTTCCGGGTTTGCTGCTGACATTGGGCGAAATGGACGTGAGCGGAGGCGGACGTAAGAAGAGGTTTGACTGCACCAATCAGAAGTGGTTAAATTCCCATCGTGTCCTGTTTGGGAGCTTCCCAGAAGCATCACAACTGTCTTCTGTTGGAGACAGGCCACTGGATGGATTTTTGGTCTGGTCCGCCAAGGGGATTTTAATGCTCTTGAATCCTGAATGAGATATCACACATTGCTGTTACCGCAAATACTGCCCTTGGCACCCAGCTGAAGAGTGTGTTTGTGTGTGGAAATCTGTTCTAATAATCCTTTATAAGCAGGACAGGTTGTTTAAAGGGTAACTTGTAATCCACAAAGAGGCCAACAATGGATCTTCAGAGTTAAGGAAAGAATACCTTTAGTGTTCCCGATGTGGGTTTTTCCCCCCCAATGTTATTGACTTCAGACAGTCAGCATTCCATACCACTAAGCATGTTCAGTGTTCGTTTGGGCTGTCTTTGGAGCCCTATCTCCTCTTTGCGCCCCACTCCTTTGTACTGCTGCCAAACTTAGTGCTTCTCCCTACCTCCTACACCTGGGCCTGCTGATTTGCGTGGATGGGGCTGGTTTATTGGACTGGCACTCACCCCCCTGAACATCAGAAAATAAGGGAATCCTAATTGGTGGTCCACAAATCCTGCTTTGGCTTACTAGCCAGCCACGATTTGTGATTGCCACCAGTCCCCTCTCCTGCATACTCTGGTGTGGACTGAAGACTTGGTTCAGGGTCTTCTCTCATTAGTGCAGGAGTATAGAGAAGCAAGAAGAATGGGTGTAACTCTCAGCATGGCTGATGTTGGATATTACCCAACATAAGGGAGCAGAGGTAAAACCAGCCTCCTGCAGATAACTTGGAGAGTGGGTAACTGGGAATGGAATAACCAGGATTGCAGGAAGCCTGAATGGGCACATTCCATGCTGCAACATTTTATTGCAAATCCCATGAATAGTAGCTGTCCAGTGAATAATATTGGACTATCTCTTAAGCATAATTATTTTTGATGGGGGAATCCTAACCAGTGGAATGATCACTGGGGAGGTTAATTAAAACAACATCCCATAGCTTAAATCTGCTGGCTGCAGCTGGCTGATTTTGCTGCTGCTGGATAGAACCAGCAGTCTGGGTTGCTGGATGGTTTTTTTGTTTTTGTTTTTCCCCTGGCGTGTAACTTTCCACCGGTCACGCCCGTGCAAAAATGTTCTGCTGCCGTTTTCCCCCCCACAGGCCTGCCTTCCCCTCCTCCCACAAATCTGTTTATAACAGCCGGGAAACCTTACATTTAAGGAAGGAGGAAGATCCACTTTGCTACCTTAATCCAAAAGGACGCCAGAGTGCAAACAGATATTCCTCTAAACTGTTTTTTCATTTAGGGATTTGTGATGTTGCCCCTTCCATTCAATTTTGCATAATTGGCCCTGGGAAAATTCCCCAGGCCCCACTTTGCCTCGCTAGACCCAGACGCTTGCTGTTGCTCAGAGCGCTGGAATATAGGTAGCGGCATTCTTAGCCGTACCTGGAGATGCTGGCGATACAACACAGGACCAAGCTACAGATCTTCCCTCACAGGATATAAACAAAACAAAATAGAAAATTCTTTCCAGTAGCACCTTAGAGACCAACTGAGTTTGTTCTTGGTATGAGAAAAAAGGGGGGGCAGTTCCATTTCTCCATGTGAAATCGTGGCAGGTATTTTGGGTGGCTGTGATCTCACACCCTGAAAAAGCACTTGTGGGGTGGGGGGAGATAGCAGCGCAGGTCACATGCCTCACCCAGGAGCATGACCTGGGAAACATGCACCCCCGTTTTTTAATCTAAAAAAGTTGGACTGGATGCATATGCAGCCCTCTAGGTCACACCCTCTTCTCTGTTTTGTTTTGCACCTTCCTTGAGTGTTGGTATCTGGCTGTAAGGTGCCCTTGGTTCTGATAAGGGCCCCTTGTTTGCTTGGATGGAGGAGAGAAAGCAGTGTGTGTGAGTATATGGAGAAATTAGCCTAAGTAAAACACACCTTTTATGCTTAAATTCTACTTATGCTTAAATTCTACAAGGCAGGCTTAAGCCAGTATGTGGACGCCGAGACTCCCAGAAGTTGCAAGCTGGATTTCGAAGGGCAGAGGAACCAGAGACCAAATTGCAAACATGCGCTGGATTATGGAGAAAGCCAGAGAGTTCAGAAAAACATCTACTTCTGCTTCATTGATTATGCAAAAGCATTGACTTGTGTCGACCACAGCAAACTATGGCAAGTTCTTAAAGAAATGGGAGTGCCGGATCACCTCATTTGCCTCCTGAGAAATCTCTATGTGGGACAAGAAGCTACAGTTAGAACTGGATATGGAACAACTGATTGGTTCAAAATTGGGAAAGGAGTACGACAAGGCTGTATATTGTCTCCCTGCTTATTTAACTTATATGCAGAATTCATCATGCGAAAGGCTGGACTGGATGAATCTCCAACCGGAATTAAGATTGCCGGGAAAAAATATCAACAACCTCAGATATGCTGATGATACTACCTTGATGGCAGAAAGTGAGGAAGAATTAAAGGAACCTTTTAATGAGGGTGAAAGAAGAGAGCGCAAAATATGGTCTGAAGCTCAACATCAAGAAAACTAAGATCATGGCCACTGGTCCCCATCACCTCCTGGCAAATAGAAGGGGGAAGAAATGGAGGCAGTGAGAGATTTTACTTTCTTGGGTTCCATGATCACTGCAGATGGTGACAGCAGTCACGAAATTAGAAGACGCCTGCTTCTTGGAGAAAAGCAATGACAAACCTAGACAGCATCTTAAAAAGCAAAGACATCACCTTGCCGACAAAAGTCCGTGTAGTTAAAGCTATGGTTTTTCCCAGTAGTAATGTACGGAAGTGAGAGCTGGACCATCAAGAAGGCTGATCGCCGTAGATTGATGCTTTGAATTATGGTGCTGGAGGAGACTCTTGAGAGTCCCATGGACTGCAAGAAGATCAAACCTATCCATTCTCAAAGAAATCAGCCCTGAGTACTCACTAGAAGGACAGATCCTGAAGTTGAGGGCTCCAGTACTTTGGCCACCTCATGAGAGAGAAGAATCCCTAGAAAAGACCCTGATGTTGGGAAAGATGAGGGGCACAAGGAGAAGGGACGACAGAGGATGAGATGGTTTGACAGTGTTTCTTGAAGCTACTAGCATGAGTTGGCCAAACTGCGAGAGGCAGTGAAGGATAGGCGTGCCTGGCGTGCTCTGGTCCATGGGGTCACGAGAGAGTCGGACACGACTGAACGACCTGAACAACAACAAAACACACCTAACTGGCATGTGGCCTAGAAGGGAGTGTGGCCCATAGGCTGAAAAAAAGGTTCCCCACCCCATGAGTTATCTCTCACGCGGCCCATTGAGTCTTCCCTGTCACACTCAGTAGCATATTGCAGGTTGCCAAAAACCGCTTCAAGTAAACAACCTTCTTCATTCTTTTCAGGGCTCCTCGTTTCTCTTGCCTGAGATTTCCTGCAACCTGAAGTCCACCACCGTTGAGATTTTGCCAAGCTGCTAGTACTCCAATGCATTCTCCAACACGAACTTCAAAGCCCCCCAAAATGAGAAGGGAAATGCCCAAGCAGGTAATGTCAGGGAAAGCTAAGATGGTAATATGGAAAGGCTTCCAGTAGTGCCAGCAAGCCATCCAGGGAGCAGACCATATGGCTGCCTGTCCAGAAGCTAAGGAGCTGCCTGATACCGAGTCTGCCACTGGGTCCATCTAGCTCAGTACTATCTGCACTGGCTGGCAGCAGCTCTTCAGGGTTCCAGGCAGCGAGTTTCTCCTAGCTGCTGGGGACTGACCCTGAGACCTTCTCCAAACAGAACAGGGCCTTTAGTGCTGAGCTACAGCTCTTCCCTAAATTAAAGCAAGAATCTAGTCCTCATGGTTCTGAATTTAAGGGCCAACTCTGATAGAAACATAGGAATCTGCCTTAAACTGAGGCAGGCCTTTGATCAATCTAGCTAAGTATTGTGTACACTGATGGATAGAGGCTCCAGAATTTCAGAGGAGTTTTTTCCTCTGTGCCTGGAGGTGCCAAGGATGAACCCAGGACTTCCGACTGGGTGGCGGGTCTCCAGGGTTTCAGGCAGGAGCTGATCCCAGCCCTACCTGCTTGTAGACTTACTTCAGGGCAGCTTTTTATATGGCAAATCACAATCCTGGTGTTTTGGTCACTTAGTGGCATTTCCTTCTGCCTCTTCCTTCAGGTGAATGGCACAAAGAGTCACCCGGCCACCAGTTGTGATGAGGAGAATGGTCTCGGGGAAGATGTCAAATCCTTCTTGGGTGACCGAACGGCAGCTTCATTGCTTTGATGACCTTACCAAAGTGAATCCTGTGACCACCACAACTGGTAGGTTTTAAAAACAAACAAACAACCACTGCACATTCACATGTCATAGCAGACCGAGGTGGTGAACCTGTGGCCCTCGGTCCAATTTCATGCAGCCCTCAGCATCACCCGGCACCCCAGGCTGTGGGCCTACTTCTTGCTGTCTGCCATGGTCTCCGTTTTTTTGGTCACAGCAGGATGTGACTGGATTATTCTCCCACATGCAAGGAAGAAACTCATTTCTCCTAGTGCAGTTCTTCCATTGCACCCCTCCCACCCCCAAATAAACCCTCCTCTTCTTAGGATTGGGGCTGACTAAAAAGACCCTGGTCCCCCAGCTGTCTATAATTTATACCAGCAGTGAGGGAAGCTATATCTCTCTAGATATTGCTGGGCTACAGCTCCACATTTGAAGTCTTACAGATTCCCCACTCCTGTCTTGTGTGGGGAAAAAAGGAGGTTGAATTTGGAAACATGAAATAGCACATTTCTTGCCATTGATGAACCTTCCACTGTCCTCAGTCCTGAAGTGCCTGCAAGCGAGATACACCATCGACGTGTTTACACCAATGCCGGCAGCAGCCTGGTAGCAGTCAACCCCTTTCGGCCAATACCGCCTCTCTACTCGCTGGAGCTCATGAGGGACTACCACACTGCTCCCCGCCTTCAGGTGAGTGAGGGGTAGAGGGAGAACTGCACCAGCTCAGCCCATGCCAAATGAGATCTTTCCCCAAAGATAGATGGTGGCTTTAAAAAGGAGCTGTAAATGCTGCACTTTTGGAACAGAAGGCATGATGAGGTAGGGAAGGTTTGCAGGCTTCCCATCTGCCCTGCATCCATCATCGCCCTTAAGTTCCCACTAAGCATTAACCCAGGGGTGGGGAACAGATGCAACCCTCCACTGCCTTTTGGACTCCAATCCCATCAGCCCCAGCCAGTCTGGCTGGCCCAATGGTTAGGGATGATGAGAGCTGGTGTGCAGAAAGATCTAGGGATCCAAGGGACTACAGTTCCCATCATCCCTTGCCAGGGTGGCCCATGGTCATGGATGATGGGGGCCGAAGTCTGCAAGATCCAGAGGCCACCGGTTCTCCACCCCTGTATTTAGTGAGCTGCACCTGACAGCAGCTTTTTTCCTTCCAAAAACACACCTGTGTTCGTTCTTTTGCTTCTTAGGAACTCAAACCTCATGTTTTCGTGGTAGCAGAGGAGACCTACAGGAATGTCCAGAGCCAGATCCCGCCTGTAAACCAGTCCATCATTGTGAGTGGCGAAAGCGGAGCTGGGAAGGTAAGGGAAAGACTTCCTTCAGGCATCTTTCTGGGATCGTCTGCCTGCCTGCCCATCTCTGGGTGAAGGCCATGTTGCTGGATGGGTGGCTTGTGTAGGTGAACAGCGAACAGAACTTTTTCTTTTATCTCTTATGCATTACCTCAAGGTGCAAGGCTTTTTCCGATCTGTGCAAAGTTCCCTGCATGTGGACAGCTACCATATCTGAGAAAGGTGCGATGTAGCCCTGATGTCATAGTTTGCCACATGCAGGGAGCTTTCTCCAAGTGTCCTTATGAGCCATCTACTTTTGGTTTTGATAAAACACTGCAGTTTCCTATTGAATCCAAGCTTGGGAAACCGTGACTTATTCTGACCCAGGAGTGGGGAACCTTTTTCGACTCAAGGGCCGCATTCCCTCAACCAGTGCCAGTGCTGTCATTTTGGCCCCAGGCCAAGACCTTCTTTATATGCTCAGGCATTTTAGAGCTGTGTAAACTGTTTATTTATTATATATCTCACCAGGGCCACAAACATATCATTAAAACAAGATAATTAGAAACATTCAAAAACAGCATAAAAGCAATCACATTCCCTCAGCCAATGATTTCAGGGTTGTCTGGATCAGTATCTTTCAGCCATCAATCATTTGGGTAAACATGAATTTTTTTCAAATCATCCTGAAAAGTCAGTATTGAGGGAGACAGATGCACCTCCCCAGGGAGGCTATTCCACAAACTGGGAGCCACCACTGGAAAAGGCCGTGCTGCAGGTCGGCGCCAGCCAGCCCCCCGTGGCAGCACCCACACCTCACCTGCTGATCGCAGGGTTCGAGGTGGTGGATTGTTTTACTTGTTCTGTAGTTTTTTGCAGCTTTATTTGTTCTGAACATTTTAGTATGTGTTTGGTATGTTTAAGACTTGGTTGGCTGGCATTTATTTCCTGTTCCCTGTCCCGGTATTGGCACTGATGGCAGTTGAGGTAACATTTTTTACTATATTGATAAATGTGGAAGGAGAAGGAAGGTTGGAGCATATGAGTCCAAGTTTCCCACAGTCATTGGCCATTCTGTTTAGCACATAGGTGAGCTGAGCAGTGCCTAAACAAAATGCAAAATAAAAAAACTTCCTTCCAGTAGCACCTTAGAGACCAACTAAGTTTGTTATTGGTATGACCTTTCGTGTGCATGCACACTTCTTAGTTGTTCTCTAAGGTGCTACTGGAAGGAAGTTTTTATTTTGTTTCGACTACAGCAGACCAACATGGCTACCTACCTGTAACTTGAGCAGTGCCTGTTCACGCATTCAGCAGCAAGTTCTGTGCATGTGGGAACAGTCTCAAAATGCTAGCTCTTCATTTGTGGCCTCGTTGAAGCAGCTCCCCCTCTTTTCCTCCCTGTAAACACCTTTCTTGATTCAATGACATCTGTCAAGAGCAGCCCACAGCTCACATTCATGGCCATCTTTCCAGACATGGACCTCCCGTTGCCTGATGAAATTTTACGCCACGGTCGCCTCGTCCTCCACCATCCCCAAAGGCAGTGTGGCAGTGGAAAGGATAGAGAAGAGGGTGTTGGACTCCAACCCAGTGATGGAAGCCTTTGGTAAATATGACTTTTGAATAGATACATTCCTGCAAGTGTAGCAGCACAGATCAAACTGCCAAACCACAGATTGTGTGAACTGTGGTTTGGGTTCTGTGGACAGCAGGCGAACCATGACCCGAAAGCTTCCTGAGTGGAAAGAATCCCAGTTGGGCTTTCATTTCAAATTGAATTTAAAAAGTCACCAAATAGAAAACTGCCTTCCAAGTACCAATCGGTACACTTTAAGGCTCCCAGTTGTTGATCTGCAGCCATTTCTTAGTGTGCTGCACACCTGATACCACATATGACATCAGGTGGTACAGATGTGTGTGGCTTGGAGGCAATGGTCTAGCAGGCCAGGAGTTTCGCATTTCTGTTCTACAATAGGGTAGCCATATTTCAAAAAGTGAGAATCCAGACAGAAAGGGGATTTTTTTGCCAAAGTTGTTGAGCAATTTTTAGTTTTGCCCAAAGTTATTGAGCTTTTTTGGAGCTATTTTAAAGGAAAAACGACACTGCCGACATGGGTTGCCATACCTCCGGATTTTCCTGGACATTTTTGAGATTTCCGCCTGGACACTGTTTACGTCTGCAGTATTCCGGCTATGTCCGGGAAATTCCAGCCATATGGCAACCCTATTTTACAGTAACAGGGATTTCCCATTGTGTCCATATGGATGGTGAACTGTCTATTCTCAGAGTCTGTCAATCCGCTACATTTGCTTCCTTAAGAGGGAGAATTGCCTTGACTGGTGTGTTGTTTTTGATTTTTGATAATTTATCTGCCTCTTCTATTGTTCTCTACTTGGGTTGGACTTCGCAGGAAACGCATGTACCCTTCGGAACAGCAACAGCAGCCGTTTCGGCAAATACATCCAGCTTCAGTTAAACAGGTATGGATTTAAAAACAAAAACAGAGAGATACACACATACAACTGGACAGCACTGAAGTTGGCTGACATTGCCACCAGTTCCAGACTGCAAATTTTGTGCTGTCTTTATTGCCATGAAAACATGTGCTGAACTTGGCATGCATCCTTGGGGTTGATGAGGTTCACAAACTACCACATATTTAGAAATATAATGAAAAATGATTTCTGAGCATTTTTCTCCAGGTCTCAGCATCTAACAAGCGCTTCCATCCAGACTTTCCTGCTAGAGAAAACAAGAGTTGCCTACCAAGCCCCCTGTGAAAGGAACTTTCATATCTTCTACCAGGTTTGTGCCATCGGTCTTTTATGTTGTTATTATTTCAAATACATGACCTTTCCTTTTTGTATGTTTACATGTGGAGGAATGCACAGTTAGTAACTAGCTTCTGCTCCTTTGAGGGTCCCAAAATCGGTAACTTAAACTTGATTAGTATTACTAAATCAACTGAACACAAAGAGCAAATCCCCTGAAATAATTTAATGTCAGTTAATTAACACAGGAAGCAGCCTTCATACCAGGTCAGATCATTGGTCCATCTAGCTCAGTATTGTCTACACTGGGTGGCAGCAGCACTTCAGGTTTCAGGCAGGGATCTCTCCCTGCCCTGTCTGGCGATTCTAGGGATGGATTCTGTGTAGTCGCTCTTATTTATTCCAAGGTGTGGGTTTTTGTGAAAGTAAGTTTAGGCACACGTATGTGTAAGTTTAGGCACAAGTTTAGGCACAAGTAAGTTTAGGCACACGTATGTGCATAACTGCGAGAGGCAGTGAAGGATAGGCGTGCCTGGCGTGCTCTGGTCCATGGGGTCACGAAGAGTTGGACACGACTGAACAACAACAACAATGTTATTTATATTTATTTATATTTCTGTATGTTGCTAGTAATTGGGGAGTAAAGAAAACAATGATGTTAACTCCTCATTCCTTCATATTTTTTAAATTGGCAAATCTGTATGTAAGTTCCTTAGTTTAGGCAAATGCCTCTTTGCATGGAAATATTATAATTGTTTTGTCTTCAGCTAAATTTTATCTAACACATGATGTAATACATTTCGTTACTTCTTTTGTTTGTATGCAAACTTTTCCCTCTCTTAATATAAGCTACAAATTTTAGAATATGAAAGCAGACATGCTGCTCAAAATCCATTGTTTGGCTGTTGTGCGCTTTGGAAACCATGGGTTGTATCTGACTTCTACTCGAAAGTAAACCCATTGAAACTAATGGGCATGACTAACTTAAGTCCACTTCATTTCAACAGGTCTGAGTAGAACGGGGTTGGCTACAACCACCATAGTTTTGGCATGATGTTCATATTGTGCCATTGCTTTTAAATCTCATGTGAAAGACCGATTCCCCTTTTCTTGCCTCATTCTACTCATTCCCCTACATTCACACAGATATAATTTTGCTGCTTATGCTACCATTGCTTGCTTTGAGGAGAATTGCCTGAACTGTTACTCTTCCTTTCCAGATGCAAAAGGTGCCAGCACGAAGAACGACTGGAATGGGATGTCCCCGAAGGAGCAAAATTCTGCTGGCTTCCAAATCCTGAAAAGACTCTAGAAGGTGTTGCTTTGGGACCATATATTGCAAAAGGAACCTCAGCTGCTTTAGGGGAAGCAGTGGGGAAGTTTAAGAATCAGCTTAAATAAATGTAGGCTCTCTATTAAGGAAAGGCTGGATGGTTATCTGTCAGGGGGGTTGCAACTGCTGCTGCGTTGAGGACTAGAAACTTGTGGTCCTCAAGAGTTGTTACTGTTACCACATTTTTGCCTGGATGGAGGCTAGAGAGGGGTGTGTGTGAATGTGTGTATGAAACTAAGCTACTATTCAAAGATAAATTTTGCAGTCATTGCTCTTCCCACATTTGCCTCAGGCCCCGCCCACCAGCGGCACCATTCACACCTTTCTTCCCAATGGGGATAATACTCTTAAGAGACATGCCATCTCCATCTCTAACTGGGGTCTCTTTCTCTTCCACAGAGGACTCCTTTGAGGTGACCGAGAGGCGATGTCGCTCGGGGCTTGAACTGCTCCACGCAGAATAATGTTTTCAAGGTTGGTTGAAACACAGATCTGTGCCCTGCTAGTGGCTTTACTATGATAATGCCTCTTCCTAATGCCTGGAAGGAGGGATGGAGAGTGGCATGTCTCTGGCCACACTCCCCAGTGGTATGTCGCCCTCAGAAAGTTGCCCACAAGGGAATTACAGTCCTTGAGGTGAAAAAGGTTCCCTACCTCTGGCTTAAATTGTTGGCGGGTGTGAACATTGATGACTTCCTACCCAGATTCTGCAGGGACATTTGGAGTGCTGGCTCCTAGCTAACCTGAATCGTCGCTGTGTGCCCCAGGAGTGTTCCTCCCACCCCTGAAGCACTCATATCTCTCCTCCTCCCCCCCCCAGATATTAGCAGCTCTTCTCCACCTGGGTCACATCTGGTTCTCTGAGGCTGAGGACGAGTCGCAGCCTTGTGAACTGGACGACAGCGCCAAGGTGAGTCGCCATGATCCCTCCGATCCCTGACCAAATTGGTTTTTTTATTCATTATATTTTTTAGAACAGCCTTCAACCAAAGTTCCCAGGATGGTAGGCAACAATTACAGTAGCCCCCTTCACACTAATTTATTCTTCCAAACCATGGCTTAGACAGAGAGCATCATGCGGGTATTTAGAGGGAAATCACTAAAGTGTGGTTTTGGCTTAACGTTGTGTCGTGAACTTTTGAGTTGTCTTGCTCCCAGAAAGAATGAGTGGTTAAACCAAGGACAACCGCAAGATTATGTGGGAATATTTTTTTAAAATAGCCACAGAACCTTAAAAAAAAAAAAATCTTCCAAACCCAGGATTTGCAAAGACTGCTTCCAGATTATTAAAGGTGCCTGTAGAGCAGGTTGCTGGAAACACTGCGGATCCGGACGATAACAGCTGGGAAGCAACGGCAGGTATTCAAGAAGGGCTTGCCCCAAGGTCGAATGTGGGACGAGAAGGGACTGTCTTGCCAAGCTCGTCTATGCCAAGTAAGTGCTCTGGACTTTGTAGCTGCTATCAGACAACCTTTGCAGGGCCATTGCTTTAAATGTTGGTTTGAGCCCATCTTTGCAAAGTTAACTCTGCCACAAAGCATGCGTGCTTTGGGGGAGGCAAGGTGGGGAAGGGATCATTCTTTCACTTGTCCTAAGACTCAGTCTCAATACTGAACAGATTTTAGGCTAGAAGATTAAGCCCTGCACAAGATCTGTGCCACAAACTTTTAGGCTTCTCTGTGTCTGCCTCCTCCCTTTGTAGCTGCTTCAAACGGGGTGTCTGTCTCTGCAGCCGACTGGGATGGCACAGTAGTGTTTTTCTGTTGCAGGGTATTTGACTGGCTGGTGGCCGTGATCAATGGAAGCATCAATGCAGATCCTTCGTCTGGAGCAACTTCATAGGTAACATTTTTCAATCCCTCCTGGGTGTGGGGTATTGAAAGGGTTATTTGGACTGTGTACACAAATGTGTATGAATCTTGCACCCATGAAATCCAGACTCTGTGCTTTTAAAAAGCTGGATTCTGCAGCCTGGATGTAAATCATTCAGACCGAGGAAGGGTTGGAGGCGGGGAATACTTTCAATTTCAAATAACTTTCTTTCTAGATTGGTCACATGAATCCCACTACACCTTTGCTTGCTGGTGAAGGCTGACAATGTGGGGTTTTGGGCCACGGAGCATATTTTGAATTTTGAGGAAGTATTGTGGGCACCAGTCACAAGATTGCTGCCATGGGACATGCACCATGACACAAAATGCCTGCCACATCTAAAAGAGCAGGAGAGATAGGACCACCAAATGATGTCAACATGCCCTGCTCCCCACCCCCCCAAAATTCAGTCATCCCCATCAGTGGTGGAAAAGGCACTTCCATCAGCCACCTCCATGCTTGCTTATAGAGAGAAGCTGTATGCTCCTCTACTCTGTTCAAAGCGGGTGGTGTCCAATCCTGGCAACTGGTGGGAAGGGCCCCACAGCTCAGTGGCTGAGTATCTGCTGTTCAGGTTCATTCCCCAGCATCTCCAGATAAGAGTAGGAGACACTCCCTGCTGAAACCCTGGCGAGCTGCTGTCAGTTCAGTGTAGACAGTACTTAGCTATATAGACCAACCGTCTTGCTTGATATGAGACAGCTTTCTACACCCCAGTGCAGACAGGAGTTGAGCAGGAAGAGCAACAGCCTCTCTTGTGCACTGTGGAGTTTGGAGAGGATATTTCTAGAGACTTTTCGCGGGCACCACATTGGCGACCCTGGAGCAGCAGGGTGGGGGAGGGCAGAACATTGTCTTAATCAAAGCACCCCAGATTGCTGGATCAGCCGCCTTGTCTCCACCCCAACTTCCAGGTCTGTTGGATGTTTACGGCTTTGAATCTTTCCGCACAACCACCTGGAGCAGCTGTGCATCAACCTATGCCAACGAGAAACTGCAGCAGCATTTTGTAGGCCATTTCCTCAAAGCCCAGCAGGTAATGCCCATGTTTGGGTTCTTCTCACGAGGGCTGTTTTGCAACACCCAGTTCCAACATTGGGGGGGGGCCTTGGGCAACATGTTGTGAGTGGCCCCACCTCCTCCTCCTTCTGTTTCCCCAGGAGAGTATGCTGCAGAAGGCCTGGAGTGGTCTTTCATCAACTACCAGGACAACCAGTGCTGCCTGGATGTAATCGAAGGCAGTCCAGTCAGCATCTTCTCTCTGCTGAATGAGGTGAGCTCAGTTTCCAGTGATTTGGGTCTGCTTTGAAACCACTAGTCATTCCTGGCTTTCTGAGAGTGCTGACATCCATGGATTAGGCCCTGTTGGATATATATGTGTGGTATAGTGGTTAGAATGTTGGACTAGGATTAGGGAGAAGCAATTTATTTTCTTGTGCTTCTGCCAATCTCATGGTTCCCTAGCCCAAGCCTGCAGTCTTCTTCATTCAGTCATTTACTAACTAACTAACTTTTTATACCGCCTTCATCCTAGGATCGCAGGGCAGTTTACAATATAAAAACACAAAAATGCATACCATAGTAACAAACAAAACAGTAATCTTCCATCTTGTGCATGGATAGTGATATTTCAGCTCCCCATTGGCTGATAAGCATTAGCACTCACACCCTGAACATCTGTAATAAAGGGAACTTTTTCACAAAGGCAGCATAGCCTATTTGCAGGGGAGTAAGAGATTTTGTCTTGAACATGGGTGGTTAGCCTTTTTTGACCAAGGACCCACATTGACCGATGGTTGACCTCCGGGGACCAAAGTGTAAAGGTGGGTTTTGCAAAGCAAGAAATGTTAATGTTAAGGGACACAATTTGGGTGGAGTGGGTCACAAAAAAAACATTTGACATCACAGCAGGAAGAATGATCAGTGAACTTCATGGCTGAGTGGAGATTTGAACCTTTATCTGTATTTTAATAGATTAGTTTTTAATATTATTTTAATTACTTTGTGGCAATTATCTTTTACATGTTTCCAGCTTTTGTATTTTATCTGTGTGTTTTAATTTGTGTAAGTCACCTTGAGTCCTGGCCTGGGGAAAAGATGGGATACAAATAATAATAATAATAATCATCATCATCATCATCATCATCATCGAACCCTGGTCTCCCAGGTCCTAGTCCGACACTCAGATCTAATACTCGAGAGGTAATGCCTTTGTAGTTAGAGGTTTGATTTACCCACAATGGCAAACACTTACTTTACTGATAGAGCTGCTCTCCATAGCGTCAATTAAAATTCACTTGGCACCCCCTCCCCACTTCTGTCAGTCCAACTTTCCCCATTCTTGCCATCTCTCTCTCTTAGGAATGCCGCCTCAACAGACCCTCCAACACCAGCCAGCTCCAAACCCGGATTGACGTGGCTTTGTCTGATAACCGGTGTGTTAGCAGGGACCGGTTTAGTAAGGAGCCCAACTTCATCGTTTCCCATTACGCTGGGGATGTCCGCTATCAGGTGGAAGGAATGGTGGAAAAGAACAAGGTACACTCAGTAATGCAATAGCAGCAGCAACAACAACAACTTATTATTTATACCCCGTCCATCTGGCTGGGTTTCCCCAGTGGCCAATTCAGATGTGCAGGGTTCCTTTGTGATAGTCACAGCCATGCCCCCTTCTGCAATTAAAAAACAAAAACAAAAAACTTCTAAGATTATACACTAAACTTATACAACAATAATAATTAGGGATGCATTGCCATGATCACTGCAGATCTCCATGTGTTGCCTTTCAGCTATTTCTACAGCTTTCTGCACACAAACATGGGCAAATGATTTGGAGTGCTCCTTAAAGCGTGCTGCTTGAAGTTCCATTGCACATAACAGAACTTGCATGCTGTTCTCTTGAAACCAAGGCACCTTGTGTTTCCAGTGTTCCTAAATGCTTAGCTTTGGAGCATATAGAACAGCTCCTCCTTGATGTTCTTCTGCGCAGGAGCCCATCCTCAGTGGCCGACTCACCACCTTTCACTCTGATAGGCTCCAATCAGCCCAGGTGTGAGAAGACTTATTCTCAGGAGCAATAAAGCTTCTTTCATGCTGTTTGGGTGGCTCTAAGGCATTGGAGACAGGGACCCTGCTGCAGAAATAACAAAACCTCTGGTATGCGCAAAGAGCTCTTTGGGTGCCAAATCGCCTCCCAGTTATTGCCTCCTGGTCCAGGATGTTACCCTAAGTAGCAGTATTTTGTTAAGTTGGAAGTATTCTCCATCCAGTTTCTCCCAAGTTGTTTGCAAATATGTTGTCCGAACTATAATATTTCCTCCTGCTCCCTGTAAATGTTTCATACAATTCTCCCTCAGAAAATAATAACAATTGTACGGTTGTCTTCTCTTTCCTGCCCTCAAAAAAGGACCCCGTTCCCCCAGAACTGGTTCTGTTGCTACAGCAGTCCCAGGATTCTTTGCTTCAGAAATTGTTTCCTGTGGAAACCACAAGCCAAAAAACAAGCACCAATGACATCAGGACTCAGATGAAACCTGTGGTGGTTACAGTAGTCTCCAAATTCAAGGTTTGCCCCATATTTATACCTTTTTTTAAAGCTAAGTGCCTTTAAAGCTGTTGTTTGTTTTTCTTCTTCCACACTTCTCTGTACAACAGTGAGAGCTAGAAGCTAGTGTTTGTTAAACGGAATAAAACCTGGGATTCTCAGAACAAATGGTGATTCTGTACACAGATCAATCGCCAGTAATGTTAGATTAGATGTTTCCAAAATGCCCAGCGGCTGGGAACCAGTTTCCCAAGCATCCTGTCATAGAGCTGTGTCTCGCTGAGCATTCTAGGCAGTTTGCTAGGTTGCAGGCTCGGGCCATGCAGGATCAGACTCACTGTTCCTCTGCACAAATTGGGTATGTGTTTGTGTGTGCCTAGAGTGCCAACAACTCTCACCATGTCAGGGTATTAGGAACAAAAGACTGCATTACACTGAGTGAGACCCACTGGTCCATCTTAAATTCAGCTCTCTGCATTTCCACATCGGTTTGCAATATATACCTACCTTTTTAAATGTCATCA
This sequence comes from Lacerta agilis, assembly GCF_009819535.1. Taxonomy (NCBI): domain Eukaryota; kingdom Metazoa; phylum Chordata; class Lepidosauria; order Squamata; family Lacertidae; genus Lacerta; species Lacerta agilis. The sequence goes on from NC_046326.1 coordinate 38,019,695, forward strand.
GTGTCATGATGTGACTTTCTCTTAATGGACAGTTTTGCTATGCAATTTCCCCTAAACAATGCATTTGTCTGTATTATTTTTACTAACGTCTGCATTTTTATGCACACTCCACCCTAACGTATTAATGTTTGGCTGGAGAACTCCAGAGCAAAATTCAGAGGCGTGTGCATTTCTAAGGATGGTTGTGTTTCACTCTGCACAGAAAGTGCAAACTAGTTGAATTGGCCTTTAAGCACAAACTGAAACAAATTTCTGCCCCGTCCCGACCCTTGGGCATAGGCAGTATTTTACCTCCCTAGGCATCAGCGCTCACAGCCTGAGCATCGGAAATAGAGGGAATGATGAGCACAATGCCCTGTCCTGTTTGTCTCGCAGGGGTCGCTCGAGAAGCTGATGGAGATCCTGCACAGCACCACCCCACACTACATCCGCTGCATCAAGCCCAATGCAGATTGCCAGGCAGCTCTTTTCCGAAAGGATGAGGTAATGCACTCAGAACTGAACTTTCGAAGCCGGCTTGGGGGAGGGGGTTCAGTGCCAAGGCCACATAAGTACCTGTGGCACAGGTGACATTTGAACCAGGGACCTCTTAATTCATTTCTTTTTGTTTAGTCGTTTAATCGTGTCTGACTCTTTGTGACCCCATGGACCAGAGCACGCCAGGCACTCCTGTCTTCCACTGCCTCCCGCAGTTTGGTCAAACTCATGTTGGTAGCTTCAAGAACACTGTCCAACCATCTCGCCCTCTGTCATCCCCTTCTCCTTGTGCCCTCCATCTTTCCCAACATCAGGGTCTTTTCTAGGGAGTCTTCTCTTCTCATGAGGTGGCCAAAGTTTTGGAGCCTCAGCTTCAGGATCTGTCCTTCCAGTGAGCACTCAGGGCTGATTTCCTTCAGAATGGATTGGTTTGATCTTCTTGCAGTCCTTGGGTCTCTGAAGAGTCTCCTCCAGCATCATAGCTCTGGCTTTTAATTTAAACTCACTACAATGGGCACCAGCTCTCAACCCTGCCTTTAAAAAATCATCCTATTTTGTCAGGTTCTGCAGCAGCTGGAGGCGTGTGGCATCGTGGAAGCTGTCCACATCAGCGCTGCAGGCTTTCCAATTCGGTAAGGCCGTGCAGAGTTGCATTTCCCCCTTGTTTTTTTTTATTTCGGGGGACACTGATTTGCCCATGTTCATCTGGATTCCCTCGCCCTTCCTTTAAGGTGGGGGAGTAGATTGTATAAATTCAGGCTGATTGCTGGCAACAACCACACTACGCTGTGCCCCCCCCCCAATAATACAAGTAGATTGAAAGTAGATAAGGTATCTATCACAACAGGGAGATCTTGTGCTGCCATGTCTAAAAAAGTAGAAAGAGGGGGATCACAAAACAGGGTGTGCACGCCCCCCCCCAATATCATTGTGTGGAAAGGCCACTACCACTCTTGCTCAGACAGAAACTCTTAGCACTTCTCTTTTATTCAGAACAGACAGGGAGGTGGGGCATTCAGTCCTGGCATCCAATGAAATGTGGGCATGTTTGGTGTAGGAGAGGCTGAGCAGTGGGAGTTGTGTTCAGGATGCCTCGGGCTGCACTTGTTTAATCAACAATGCTTTGGACTGATTTCCCCCCCCCCTCTCCCTCCCCTTTGACCTGGCAGGATTTCCTTTGAAAGCTTCGTGGAGCGTTATAAAGTGCTGAGGAGATCACCAAAGCAAAACTCAAACACCACGCATCAGGAGAATGGCTTCTCGCACATTATGGGGAACGGTGTGTTTCTTTAATCAAGTCTTTCCTTAGCAACTTGAAATATGTCTGAAATCTACTGATCTTTCCCAGCTTGGTGCACTGAAAAGCCATCTAAGAGTCTCTGTCCCCCACTTTAAATTCCTGTCTTTCTTTTCAGACTTTCTGGTGCTATTTCTGGGAGCCAGCTAAAAACGAAGAGCACAATGCTTGGGCACAGGGTCATGTTTCCTGCGCCTGTCCCATTTTGAGTGTGGATAAGCAACCTTGGAATCTTTATTTCACATTCTTTTAAGATTGTATTTATGTCTAGCTCTGGTGTGGGTTTTGATGCACATTTTTATCATCCCTCACTGGCAATGATGCAAATGTGTTCTCCCTCCCGTCAGAGGCAGCGTGCCTCTATAGACCGGTTGCTGGGAATCACGAGAAGGGAAGAGCACTCTTGCACCCAGGTTCCCTGTAGGCATTTAGTTGACCTTTTGCCTGGTCCAGCAGCCTCTTATGATCTTATACAAGCCAAAATTTTATACAAGTGGCAGAATGGAATTTTTATTATGTCAAAATGGCATTGTCAGAAACCTGCTTTTATGTAAGGAATACTGCTACTTTATTTTCCTCTTCTGTGCATGAATCCAGTACCCTTCCAACTACACTTTTTCGTCTCTCCAGCTCCACCCTGGATTCTTCTGCTGCTCTTGCAAAAATCCACTTTTCTCTCTACGGGGCTGTTTCTCCTTTCAAGCAACGAACCGCATCTCTCTTTCTCTGTTTGCTTTAGCAGACCAGGCCAGCCAGCGGAGGTAAGCACAGGGTCAGGTCTCTCATGAGGTTAGGTCAAGCTATATGTGGAGCTATATGTGTCAAGCCAGCCATGTCTTAAGTGGTCTGCTGTGTTTTTGGTCTTTATTTTTATTTCTACAAGATGTGTTTGCTCATTCATCCTAAAACCTCTTAGCGGTTTACATGAAATATTAAAATTACCAATGAAATCAGATGTTTAAAAGCTAAAGTCAGCCTCATTTCCCCCCTCAAAATAATACAATTTCTGATTCTAGCAGTAAAATAATACACTATAAAATACTCCCCTTTCTTTTCTCTCAGATTTGATGACGGCGTCTTCTGCAGAGGACAAAAGCGATGCTTTACGCTCTGCAGTCCAGGAGATCCTTCAGCAAATGTGCCCCCCTGATGCCCCTCCCCTCAAGCCTACAGAGAACCAACCCTGTATTGTGCCAGTATATTGTGGAAAAACCAAAGTATTTATGACCAACTCCACGGTAAGGGGGACACTTTCAGTGGGTTCTTCAGCTCGGAGCCATCCTCACTCTCATCATAAACAGGATTCAGTTTCCTGCAAATCACACCATATGTCAATGGTTCTAAAGTGCTATGATGCCACTTTAAACAGACATGGCTCCCCCCCCCCAAAGAATTCTGGGAGCTGCCATTAATTAGGGATTCTGAATGAGTTGTCAATGAAACCATTCCCCTCGCAGAACTGCAGTGCCAGGGTGGTTTAACAGTCAGTCCCTCTTGTCAGGGAACGTTGGAGACTGTAGCTATGGGAGGGGAATAGGGTCTCATAACCACTCTTAGTACCCTTAACAAACCACCGCTCCCAGAATTCCTTGAGAGAGCCATGGCTGTGTCATATTAAATGTATTGTGTGAATGTAGCCTTGGTTTTCATTTAAAAACAGGAACGAGCCAATGTTTGGTTTGTTTTTCTTGGATTTGCACAAGGAGGTTGGATAGGAATGTACCAAATACATTTTTAAAAATGAAATAAATCTTAATCCAACACTTTCAACCAAGGTTCACTCACCTGCAGGCTGTACTCCTCCCCACCCCAAGCTAAAATGTGTTTTTAAATAGGTTTTTTTTTTAATTCAGTGGCTCCTCCCATATGTCCGCAGTTATGCCAAAATGTTGTTCAGTAATATATATAAATTATTTTAAATAGTGTAGAATAGCTGGCAAGAAAGTGTTTTGGAAGTTAGCATTGAGAACTACAGTTCTTATCATGCCAACCTTGGCATGTGGCCTCCAAAGGGTCTGCCAGGAAAAGGCTAGCTGCCTCTGCTCTAACCATTACACCACACTGCATCTCCACTCAGGTAGGTTTGCTTACTTGTACTTAGAACAGGGCATCTGGCCACGATGAAAGGTTTAAATTATCTCCTTCCTCCTCTAGACTCTGAAACTCTTCTCATCTCAGAGGTTAAATCATTCCCTTTAAAAATAAAATAAAATCCTTTGTTTGGGGGCAGTCTAAAGGCCAGATATGCCTGAAGCCTGATTGCATGTGGCTCCAACTAACAGACTTTTTCTCTTCTGTAGCTGGAGCTCCTCGAAGAGGGGCGAGCCAGAGTCTTAGCTGACAAAGCTTTCTGCATCCAGTGCTGCTGGCGAAGGTTCAAGAGGAGGAAGCTGGCTCAAGAGAGAGTGTCGGCCACAGTCATCCAGTCAGGTGAGGGCAAAGTAGGAGGGGGCAGGGAACCTTTTTCAGGCCAAGGGGTTCCATTCCCTTCTGAGGGTCACATGCCCTCAGCAATAAAGGCAAATTTTACCGTGGCACTGTGCTATTTCATGTATTTTTAAAAATACTCCTATACAAATGTTCATAAAAAGCACAAAAGAATGGTTTACAACAATTATACATAAAATCAAAGATCAGCTAACTTTTGTGCAAATGTCTTCTTAATTGCCTGCATAAGATTAGCAAAACAAAAGTTTTCAGCAGGCATTTAAAAGCTGGTACAGAAGGTGCTTGCTGAATCTCTGTTGGCAGTGTGTTCCACGAGGCTGGGCCAATGACACTAAAGACTTGGTTTCTTGATGTTGTCAAATGAGGGAAATGACCAAGTAGACTCCCGCAGATTATCTCAGTGATCGAACTAGGATAGAAAGGTTCAGGAGGTCTCTAAGGTGCCCTGGACCTAGCTTGTTCTGGGCTTTGTGAATGCATACACTTCTAACACACACTCCTCTCTCTATGCTCCAGCCAGACGAGCAAAAGCGGTATGTCAGATTTCAAGGACACATCCCAGCCAGGCAAAAAGCCTGGTGAGGGGTGTGGTCTAGAGAGAGAATGTGTGACCTGAGGAGAGAAGAGAGACCTGGAGGGCTGTATTCAGACCCCAGGCCTACGGTTCTCCACCCCTAGGTTAGATAGGTGGACAAACAGTCTGACTGGGCAGAAGGCTTTCTATGTACATTTTAGAGAGGGGACTTTGCTAAGTGGGAGAGCACTTGCTTTGCATGCAGAAGGTTGCAGATTCAATCTCCATTTGGAAGGATAAGGTAGCAAGGGATGGGGTGGAGCCTTCTCTCTGCCCGAGACCCCGGACAGTCAGAGCAGACGATACTAGGCTGCATGGACACTTGGTACCAGGTCCTTTCCTGCTGTTCCTTATACTCCCTTAATGCAATGTCTTTCTTTCTCAGCTGTTCGCTCGTGGTTGGCCAGGAAACATTTCCAGAGGTTACGGAAAGCTGTCAGGGTTATAAAACGGACCTGGAAGAAATGGAAGGTAAGAGTTTTATACACAAAGTCTTCCCAGCAGCTTTTTGGAAAGCTGGAAATGAGGCTGCAGTTACACAACAGAAAAAAATAGTACCAACACAGATTTCTGCTTTCTGAGAATCTCTGCTTTTTCTTTTTTCCAAAAAAGTTTTAAATACTTTCTGTCTTTCTGTAGGCCAAGATGGATGTCCTGGCCGCAGAGGAGTTGGATGACTTAGAAGGAAGCCCCCTCTCCTCCAGCCTTAGGGCAACGGTTTCATTAAGTGAGACACATAGCAAGTTGGAAAAACCATGCCCCCTAAATGCAGCAATCCAGTTCTGGCCTCTTGGGCTGGTCCTTTCAAACGGCCCAGTGACACTGGGTGCTTTTCAGAGAGACCTCGCCCTCCTGGCCTGCCTCCAAGTGCTACAGCAGAACCACCACCACCAGGCAGAGACCAAGCAGCGCACACAAGGGGTCACCTCCATCAGAGCCCTCCCACAGGTAAGGACCATGCGACTAACACCCCCCTCCCCCCCAAAAAACTGGTTGGTTACTGTCTCCCATGTTGCTTTAATTGGAAGGGAGGTGGACAGAACTCTTTCAGAGTCAGTGCCAGTTAGAAAACCTCAAAACGTACGTAAAAATAAAAAGGCACAACTCTGAAGCTTGATGCCAAACTCTGCCCTGAAACATCCAAGGCTCATCCTTTTGTATAAAGAAGGCAGGGGTGGGGAACCTGTGTCCCTCCCGATAGAACTGTAGAGTTGGGCGGGACCCTGAGAACCATCTAGTCTAACCCCCTGCAATGTATATGTCGCTGGACTACATATCACATCATCTCTAACCGCTGGCCATGCTGCCCACGGCTGATGGAAGTTGGGAATCCAACCACACAGAAAGCTGCCTTATTCCGAGTCAGTCCATTGGTTCACCTCGTTCAGTGTTGCGCATGCTGCCTGGACATGGCTCACCAGAGTAACCCATTTCTCCTCCTAGGGCTCTATCAAGTTCCACTGCAGGAAATCTCCGCTGCTTTACGCAGACACCAGGCCGCACACCCACAACTGCACCATGACCGGCTTCAACCAGATTCTCCTCGACAACTACAAGCTCCTTTCAGCTTGAAAACTGACTTCTACTGTACATGCTTTTATATACTATTTACTGCACCTTTTTTGTGGCTTTCTCACCCAAGAACCTTCATCAAGCTGCATCTCTCCCACTGCATTTAGGATACTGTTTCCTCAAAAATGGTTCAGACTGTCATGTGGTATGTAGCATCTCTTGGTGGAAGGACAAAGGGCAATTCTCTGGGGAAGGCACACCTCCCCATTACTACAAGCACTATACACACATGATGTCAGGGGGGGTCCTATCACAGAATTTCTGTGCAACATACGTGTTCTGTCCATCCTGTCAAAATACAGAAGGACAGGCTGTACCTCATACACACACTTCTCTGGGGACCAAGGGGGCCTCGTGTCAATGTACAAAAGCTGAGCGGCTTACACCAACACCTGCCAGAGACAGAGACTCCACTTCACCCAGCCTTGCATTTAACAACTTGCCTGGTCACCATAGGTGATCTGGAATTCCATGCAGGCGAGCAAGCAGACTGGCAACCCTCAGGGCTGTTCTGGCCACAGAGGAAATGAAGCAGTTTCCTCAGAAAGACTTGTGGAGGTGGAATGCATCTCCCTGATCCTACCACAAGCCTGTTTAAGCAAAAGCTTTAATTTTTATTTTATTTTTTACTAGCCAGTATTTCCTCCTCTGCAGCTGTGTAGGCTACTAGCTTCCTGTCCAGTAAAAATAAAATTAAAATGGCAGGTGAGCAACTTATTCACCAGATTGGTTTAAACGTCAGTTCTCTTACTCCAATTTATATAATCAGGAGTTGGAAGCAAAATCTCTAAACCAACTGGGGTTTAGAATTCAAGGCCATACCTCAGGAAAATCACATCGTGAACTACTGTCTTGAGTTCTAAACCAAAGGTAACTTTTTAAAAGTATTGTGAAAAGGTCTGTTTTAAACAACATTTTTAAACTTTATTGTAATACAGGGTGGTTGTTCTCTCAGATAAAGAGAGGGAAGCAAACCCACTGTTGCTTTGGGACTTTTTTTTAAAAAAAAAAATTGCAGCCTTTGCCAACTGGGTTCTCTCCAACTATATTGGACCATAGCACCCATTCACCCCAGTTGGCATGCAGCTATGCTGGCTAGGGCAGATGGGATTCTGCAATCCAAAACATCTGGTGGACACCAGGTGGGCAAATCTACTCTGGGTCAAGACCAAGTTTATGGGTTCAGTCATTTCAAAATTTCAGTAAGCAGAATTCCAAACAGTGCTCAGTCAGGAAGATAAGATTCAGTCTGTAAGTACACTCCTTAGGATTAGAAACAGGGATCAGTTTCGTACATTTAGGCCATTTTCTACAAATCAAGACTCAATAAAAACGTCCATGATTATGAAATAAGTTACTGTGTTTGTTTCTCCAGCCTGCTTCTGTCAATGGCTCCAGAACTAATGGGAGCAAAACCAGGGGAGAGGTTCACCCCAAGGAAGCCTATCACTGAAATCAATAGGGCAATGCAACTTTAGCTGCAATTGCATTTAATTCCCATCCAATGCAAGATCAAGATGCTACGGCAAGGGCAGTGGGAAATTTGGCTCTTGCTCCTGTTCCAAACCTGAACTCTCTTTACAGCCTGAAGATAATCCAAGGTGGTGGAGAGGCTACTTTTGGAACACAGAAAAGGCAGTGTGTGTAAACAATTTCCCCCCAAATATAGGGCGCATGGTTACCAGGGGAATGGTGTGCCCTCCCTAGGAAAGAGGGCTAGGAATATAGCTTATGGTGCTCCAAGGGTTAGCCCTCCCTCCATCCTTGCAAATAACAAGCTTCCCCATCCAGAGGGGCATCGTCTACCTGCTCCGCACAAACAGACAAAAAATCACTCTGGGCATTCGTTCTCCTTCTCGGGAGGCTCGACAATCCTCAGGCAACAGTCTGCAAACTCCACAAAGAGGGGCTCCTGCATGTATGTCTTCAGGACGGCACTCTTGTCTTTGGCCTGGTCGACAGTGAGAAGCAGCTGGCCAAGGTGGGGGTTGAGGAGGAGGCCTTTGAGTTCTTCAGATTCTCCTGTTTCAGAAAAAGAGGGAGATGACTCCAAGAAGGAGGGTGGGAAGATCCTTGGTGACTGTTGCCCACCCTTAGGAGAAGGACCGGAGCTCAGTGGGTAGAGTGCTGGCTTTGCATCCAGAAAACCCCAAATTCAATCCCTGGCATTTCCAGATGAAATAGCACAGGGCCCGAGAACCTGTATCCATCCTGCTGTTCATCCTGTCCCATCAGCCACAGCCAGCAAGGGCCAATGCTCAGCCACTTTTGGAGGGCCAAAGGTTCCCCATCCCTAAGGTAAGAGATGATGGGGAAAACCATTTTCTGGCCCAAAACCCTGAAGAGCCATTGTCAGGAGAAGACAATAGAGCGAAGACACTACAGAACTTAAACTTCTCACTCCACCCCCCCCCCCCAAATATGTGGAATTTGGCTATTGCAGAGGAAACACCAAATTACATATTTCTAAGGGTAAGATCCAGAACATTTCTATGCTGTTTGGTGGGATTTCATTTCTAATGTCAAATTCAGGTATACAAACTCTTCCCCCAACAAACTGCATCATTTAGTTTTCATTATGTGCCTTGTTGCTTTCATTTTTCTACATTATCTGCCCTCTGTTTATTTAAAAAAATACATTATCTGCCCTCTGTTTATTTAAAAAATACACCTTTTGTGCTGCTCCCAAGCCTTGTAATTTTGATTTATTTTATCTGAACTTAAAATGTATTATTATTATTATTTTATTTTATTTTAGCAGAAAATACTGGACAAAGGCTTATGGAGGGAGCTGTGGTCCTAAGACTCATCTGTCCCACGCACCCACAGTCAGGGACAGAAAGACAACAACATCTGGGAGGGTCACATGCTCCCCATCCCCGCTATGCAGGAACTTTGGGCATGAAATCAGACAATGGATTCTTAAAGCAGTGGTGTCCCCCTACCCATAAAATAACAATCTCAGGGTCATCTGCTCATGTAAGAACCAACTGCTTCAATTCACACATAGGAATTTATTTATAGTAGGAATAACCAGTCACCCTCCAGATGGCTACTGGGACTGCCGCTCCCATCAGCCACAGCAAGCAGGTGATTAAGATGATGGGTGTTGTATTTCAAAAGTAGCAAGAGGGCCACAAGCTCCCCCATCCCTGTTTCACAGGAAAAGTTAACAATATTTTCCACTGAAAACTTACCCAAGAGCCGAAGGTTCTGCAGGGGCACCTTATCGTCCTCATCATCTTCTGTCAAAATGTCATCCACTGACCAGAACGTCCTAAGAAAAAAGCAGGAATAAAGTAGTGGCCAGCAAAAGTGCCGGGACTTGGTACCCAATCAGTCTATGGCAGGCATAGGCAACCTTCGGCTCTCCAGATGTTTTTGGCCTACAACTCCCATGATCCCTAGCTAACAGGACCAGTGGTCAGGGATGATGGGAATTGTAGTCCGAAACATCTGGAGAGCGAAGGTTGCCTATGCCTGTCTATGGTGCCTTTGTCACCTGCCACTCGCCACAGTGGGGAAACGGGATACTGTCCTAGAAGAAACTTTAGTCTGATCCAAAAGGGTCCTTATGATGCTCTGACTCAACTGTTTCTCTTCCCTCAAGTTTGACCCCCCCCCCAACTATCAATGCCAATTAAAAGCCTGATTGTTTTCGCAAGCGAGCTGGAAAGGGTGCAAATACCTTCACTGTTCATGATGCCATCCTCTGGGAAGTTTTCTTGACTTGAAGGCTGCGGACGCGGCTCTGCTTTGGGGGCACATTGTTCTGTTCAAACGCCACACATCTCATTACATCCAAGCCAGAGGAAGAAAAGGGTTGAGGCCATTCTTTTTGCTTAAGGTTGCCCCCGCCATATGTTTTTCCCGCCCTGCCATTTATATCATACATACATACATACATACATATATATATATATATATATATATATATATATATATATAACAGAGAACAATTGTAACAACAGACAAAAATTAAAATATGGAAAACAATAGAATGAGTACAGTTGCCATGGGTTAAAATAACAAATGTCATCAATTATGAAGTATAATTCCAGATTTGTCGGCGGTTAGAGGCAACATGGACCCTCCTTCTGGCAGCACCTTCAATTCCTCAGGCTCAAACTATTTCACCACCACCCAACTAAGGTTTTGGGATATTATTGTTATTTCTGAAAACCTCAGGCTTTTAAGTCCACCAATTTTCTTGTGCACCGGGGGGGGGGGATTTGGCTAAAATCAGAATTAGAAGGAATTCTAAAACTCCTCGCAGCCCTTCGTGCCCCTGGCTGATGTTGTGACCAAAAAAGTAGCCATCTGTCAAGAAGTATGGTACATCACAAAGGTGCACTATAAACGCACCCTTGCAGAGCAAATTTCAGTGGTACCTCTAGTTACAAACTTAATTAGTTCCAGAGGTCCGTTCTTAACCTGAAACTGTTCTTAACTAGAGGCGCGCTTTTGCTAATGGGGCCTCTTGCTGCTGCTGCGCCGCTGGCACACAATTTCCGTTCTCATCCCGGGGCAAAGTTCTCAACTCGAGGTAACTCTTCCAGGTTAGCGGAGTTTGTAACCTGAAGTGTTTGTAATTCGAGGTACCACTGTGCTCAAGCAAGCCTAGTCATTATTAAAAAAATATAATCCTACCTTTATGTTTCTTGCAGCAGGACACTGAACAACTGCAACAACAAAGAGAAGTATTTTTAAGTGGAGGCATTTATTTCTATCCCAAGGAGTTCAAGGCCAGGCTATATGGTGTTTCTCTCCCCTCCCACCATTTTATCCTCACAACAAACCTGAGATAGATCAGGATGAAAAAAAATATGACCTGCCCAAAGTCACCCAGTGAGCTTCATGCCTGAGCGGGGATTTGAACCCAGGTGTCCCAAGACTTAGGTCTGATGCCACAATTACACCACAAAGGCTCCTTATATTACCGCTGCACAATTATTTATATGGATTGCCCTTCCTCAAAAATTGGTTTCTGCTACATAAGATATGCAGCAGTGGCCAACTTGGTGCCTTCTGGATTCCCATGGCGAAACAGGGATGGTGGGAGTTGAAGTCTGCAACATCTGGAGTGCACCATGTTGGCTACTCCTGAAAATTTTGCAACATCAACAATAGTAAGATAACTATGTGTGTTAAAACCAAAACATTTGCAGCTCCTTCATAGTATTAGCAGCAGGTCAGTGCATAATGGGCAATGAACAGGATCACAAAAACGGCCTCCTCCTTTATATATTAGCCACTTCTCAGCTGTATAATTGCATAATGGCAGAAACGGTTTCAGTGGCTTTAGTTTGTCTTCATTGATATTTTATTGTACAGCACTTCGGTAACTTTCCATCACCATGAATAGCCTCATCCTCCGTGAATTTGTTCAATCCTCTTTCAAAACCATCCAAGTTGATTGCCATCGCGTGCTGTGCAAAGAAGTCCTATCTTTTCTCTGTCCTGAGTCCTGACTCTTCCAACATTCAGCTACCCAGACCATCCACAAGCTCTAGTGTTATGAAAGGAGGGGGGGATTTCTCCAGCCACTTTCTCCATCCCATGCATAATTTTATAAATGACTATTGTGTCACCTCTTACTTGCTTTTTTTATTACCTAGAAAGTCCCAAATTCTGTAACTTTTGCTCCTAGGGGAGTGTCTCCATCCCCTTGATTGTTTTGGTTGCCCTTTTCTAACTTTTCCCACCATTTATTTTTTTTTTTTTTACTTGAGGGGGGCAGAAGCGTACATGGAATTCCACTTCCTGAGTTATGGAACAGATATTACTCACCTCTGCTATTCACTTACTTTTTATTTGCCTTAGGGACTGATTTTAAGTAAGAACCGCACATTAGCTCAATCAAGAATGAGCTATAATAATTCTTCCGGGTCAGATGCGGGAGTCATGCGCTTAAAAATACTTGGTGTGGATGTGATCCCAAGGGAGCTTCGTTGCTAAGTGGGGATTTAAACCCTGGGCTCCCAGGGCCTCGTCCAACACTTTAAACCACCACTGGGGGGTCACTGCCCCCACATCCAAGCGAACACGGGATCTCTTTCACCCTTGGGGCTGTAACCCCATACACACTTTCGCGACAAAAATTGGGCTCCCCACCCCCGAGCCCTCGTCCCGCAGAGCCACCTCTGAGCACACACAGAGTTCCTCCCGTTCCTAAATAACAGGAGCCCACCAAAGGGTTCCCGGGGGCCGCTGCTTTCACCGGCCCGCTACTTACTATCTCTCCCGGCAGCCCGGGCAGCGGTACTTGGCGCCGCCCCGCCCGCCTTCCCCGCACACGATGCACACGCGGGAGCCGCCCGGCCTCTGCATGGCGGACGCTGCTGCCCGATCTCGGCTGGGGGAAAAACACCCACGTGCGTCTCCTTCCTGGCCGGCGGGGATCTGGGGCCAGGCCGGGCCAGCAGAGCGCCCGAGCCCATCGATAGGCCGCGCCTCCTGCTCTTGCATCCATTCGAAACAGGATCGCGCTCGATTGCAATGGCAGAGAAGTCCTGTGTTGCGCGTTCTGATGAAGCCCCAGTGCAGGCGGGGAGAGAATGGTTTTCTCTCAGTTGCATTGTTTTTAAGGTGTTCTTTTGGGGATTCTTGCTGCCTTTAAGTTTGTAACCCCGATCTCGTGTGTGTGTGTGTGTGTGTGGTGGTTGCTGTAAATCGTGGTAGTGGCAGAAGTAATTAATAATAATCATATACCGTTGTTGTTAAATCTTAGGAATGGTAGCAGTAGCAGTAATAATAATAGGGCTAACGGCCAGGGGCGTACCCAGGATCAAAACTAGCGGGGGGGGGGGGCAAGCCATGGTCATTCAGGTTGTGACGTTTCAGCACGGAAAGGCGAATGAAACCAAAATTTTAGGGAAATTATATATAATTATAGCAGTGCTTTATTATGGTAGTTATTACAATTATTTGCTTGAAAAATACCAGGGGTGGCCAACTCCCAAGAGACTGATCTACTTTCAGAATTAAAATCTGGCGGTGATCTACCCCCGTTTTGGGGGGTTCAGCTCAAAGTTGTTGACCTTTTTTGGGGATGAGGAATGCCCCGTTTTTTAGGGGTTCGGTTCGTTTTTAGTTGTTGAGCTTTTTTTAGGGACTAGACCTTCTAAAATAATTGATTTAAAAACTAACTCAGCAAGACAGAAGACTGCCTGCTTTGTAAAGTGTGACAGCCTTTGAGGTACAAAACACCCAGACAAGGAAAAGCAACTCAGCTAACTAGTTTATACAGATCTGAGGAGCCAGTTGATGCGTGCTAGGCCTTCGATTTCACATATGGCGCCCAAACAACTCTACCCACACCACACTACCTCCAAAGTAAACCAAAAAGCTAAAAGCAAATGCAGTAGCAAACCTCAGAACTGAACTTAAAACAAAAGCTGTATTCCCCTGCAACTGCACAGGCAAACCACCTAGAAATCAAACCTTGCTGCACAACAATGCCACCCCCAATGGAGGCTGGAACCTGCCCCACAAAAGGAACCTGGGACAAGCTGAAGCACCAATGGCTCAATTACCCTCTTTGATAACATAAAATGCACAATGATTATTTTTTTAAAAAAATTATTCCTTTTAATTAATTTTCTAAGCAGTAGCACTGGAAAGCAAGAGCTCACAAAATCCTGAATTATTTGATTACTGACCACATTATGTAAACATCAAACAAAAACAGCTTCAAAAAACAGGAAACTTCCCCCCCCCCCAACAGAAAGCCCCAATTGGCTGAAAAACTCAGTTTCCCTGGATCCTCAGCCCTCGCAATGGAACTACTCACCATGCAAGGGAACTCAGTTTCCGAAGCTCCCTTGCAACGATGATTCCCCCAAATCAGAAACTGTTCCTCTCTTGCCAGCACCATCTCTGATAGGCACATCAGCTGTTTGTCGGCATGAGGGAGGGGAAAACAGCCGGCACAACACACACACAAACACACATAGTGGCTAGCTGGCTCTCGCAAGAGCTCAATTGTTATTGAGATTTTGTGAGGGGGAGAAAGACCAGTCGTTGAGCTTTTTTTTTTTTAGGAAGAGAGCTTTTGTTTCCTTTTAGGCTGGCGATAACCATTTAAATTTTTTTGCTTCTGGGGGGGCACCTGCCCCCATCCTGCCCCCCGGGTACGCCCATGCTAACGGTATTGGGGTGTATGGGGTGTTAGGGGAGAGGTAGTACCTCTGATGGGAGACACGTCAGTGCTCCTCCTAGGTCGTCTGTGCCTCTTTGGTCCCCACCCTGTACTTGGCTCTCACGTGTGGCTCCTAGAAGCTGTCGGCATGTGACAGCAGACACACCCTGGCCGGATAAACCAGGTGAGGGGAGCCAATGGGTCTCAAACACTCGGGGTGTTAGGGACTTCTCCTGCAGGGGAAGAGAGGCTCCTGCGGATTGAGTGGACTACTAGACCAAGAGTGGGAAGGTAGCCCATCTTGCAGAAGGAAAAAAACGCTGATCCTGTACCTCCGCTGCTTTGCAGGATTTTTTCAATAGAATAAGGATTTCTTCAATATAATAATAATAATAATAATAATAATAATAATAATAATAATAATAATAATAATGGGATGACAGAGGATGAGATGGTTGGACAGTGTTCTTGAAGCTACTAACATGAGTTTGGCCAAACTGCGAGAGGCAGTGAAGGATAGGGGTGCCTGGCGTGCTCTGGTCCATGGGGTCACGAAGAGTCAGGCACGACTGAACAACTGAACAACAACAAATTTACACTCTGGGCGGCTTCCAGCAAAATATTAAAATACAGCAATCCATCAAACATTAAAAGCTTCCCTAAACAGGGCTAAGGGGTAAATCCCACACACCTTTGGGATGGAGTCACTAAGAAGGTTGGCTGGCACTGTGGATGCCTCCTTCTGGCAACTCCTTGCAGCCAAGCTGGTGCCAAACATGCGCAGAAATTCTCGTAATTCAATTGAGCCAGTAGTTGATGGGGAAAGGCTTCTCCCTGAAATCTTGGGAGAGTTGCTGCCAGTCAGAGTAGACAATACTGGACTAGATGAACCAAGAGTAATGGCAAGGTATAATTACAGACGATATTGTTATATTATTCAGGGGGTCGCAAACTCTTATTCGACAGAATGTCTGGTTTTAATAATTTGTTTAACTGTGTTATGTATTTTATTCTGTTTTATATATTTTATCTTTTGTAATGGTTTTGGCTAGACAAAGTAAGTAAATAAATAAATAAAACTCAGTAGTATTGCTACTGCTACTACCGGGTGTATTACACCATCATCATAAGCTGTAAACTGATTGTGCATTTTGGAATCTTTGATGTTTTAATGATTTTGTAGTCATGTTGTGAAGTCTTGCATAAACTGCATATGTTTATGACAAAGGAAAGGCAGGATATAATTTTTTATTGCTTTTCTTAATCTATTTTAGTCTTGTTATTAAAAAATTAATGTCTTAAATTATTGTTAATTTTTCTTAGTGATAATGTTATTGTTTTTTATTTGTTATAAACTGCTTTGCAGTTTTTCACAATCAAGTGATGTAATTTTTATGAAATAAACAAGTTGCAGTCAGAAAAATAACTGGGTGACCAATGTGTTCAAAACCAGGAAATATGCGTGCATGTGTGTGTATTCTTTGAGGTTGCCTTTGAGGCCAGATGATGGAGCTAAGCCACATAAAAATGCTAATGTTTGCCCTCTGTAAACATTGTGAAACATCACTATCTCCTGTGCATTGATGTACCAGTGAATTAAATTAAATGTGGTGAGCTTGGCTTTGCTCGGAGAAAGGTTAACGATACCAAAAGGAAGGATTGCATTTTATTAATGTCATGCCAAAGCAAACACTGCAAAGCCTTCCCAGTTGGCTCTGATGTTACATTGGTTTTATACACACACAAAGTCCTTCTAAGGCTGTTCTGCTTGAGGGTAAATCCCATTGAACCCAATGGGGCCTGCTTTTTAGTAGATGAATTGCTGCATGAGATTTTCCAGTTCTGCTACATGTATTGGTTGAGGTTTCTCAGCTGAGTTTTATTCATGCTGAAGCCTTTGCCAACCTTCCAGATGTTTTGGACTTAAAACTTCCATCAGCCCCGCACTGTATAGCCATGCTGATTGAGGCCAATGGGAGTTGTAGTCCAAGATATCTGGAGGCCACCAGGTTGCCAAAGGCTGCCCCAGATTGTTCCATAAGAAAGCGCATTATCCAAAGTCACCTTGCGTCACAAACAATTTGATGCAGCATTTATTTTTCATCCTATCTTAATATGTTTTTTCAATCAACAACAAGATTTTAATCTGTCCAAATATATATGTATATATAATTACATTAAGCTGGTGTTTCCCAGACTCCTGTTACACCTGCCCAACTTCCTGTACTGCTTGAAGTTTGAATGTTGCTGTTAATTCTAATCAAAAGCAGGGTGGTGTGAACCTTTTAAGCAACTAATCGAAATGCTACTGTCTAATAACTTCACTCTGAATTTAGTTCACAGTAAATAATTTCAACCCAACACGGTCCTGTTCATGAATGCTACTAAGGTGTAGGTAGCACTTCTGTTGTCAATAGGAGAGAGCCCATGAATTAAATCCCCCTCTCCCTTGTACTTGAGAACTGTCCAGTGCTGAAGCTGGCTCGCTTTGGTGAGCTGAAACATTAATTCAGATCTCTGCAACTGCCAACTACCCGTAGCCCCCTATAAAGAGATTTACGCTGCAATTCTAAACACATGTCCTTGGGGAATGTATCCCACTGAACTTCTGAGTAGACATGCATAGGATTGAACTCTCAGCGACTGCTCAGTGCGGACATTTAAAGACGTTTGGGTGAAAACGCACAAGACTGGATTCACTTTGGTCAGTGTCCGAGCAGGGTCACATTTTCCCAATGGCCTGCACTTCTATGCGGTTGCTGGAAGGGGACTTCAAAAACCTGAGTCTGTGCCACAAAGTTTTCACTTTCAGGGTGTAGATGATGGGGTTCCCCAACGAATTCATGGTGATCATGATGGCAGTAAGGTTTCGGAAGACGTAGACACTCATGGAGAAATCGTTGGGGCACTGCTGAGTGGTTATATCCAGGACAACGCCAGCAAAGAAGGGTGTGTAAGACAGCACAGCCAGCAGCCAGATGAATATACTTGTCCGGGCTACTTGGATCTCGGCCAGCCTGTAGGTGGCATGGGTTTGCCCCAAGGCACCCATTGCCATCTTGTGTTTCCTCAAAAACCCAATGATGTTGCAGTAGGTGAAGAAAGGGAGGACCAAAACCACCGCACAGTGAGGGATAGTGATGAAAATAAGGTAGTCGATACACAGAGGGCTGTAAAGGGCAGAGGCATTGTCTCTATCCAAGCAATTCCAGCCCATCAGGGGCAGGAAGCCCAAAAAGAAGCCAAGCCCCCAGACACCCAGCACCATGACCAGGATCTGGTTCCTGCCAAGGCGCCATCTTCTCCTCAGGCATTCCGCCACAGCCAAGTAACGCTCAATCCCAATGAGGACTAAGTTGTAGATGGTGGCCAGGATTGACATGGCGTGGAAGGCATACGCTGTGAGGAGTTCCTTGGACCCACTGATGGTACTTTGAGGGTTGGTGATGAACAACAGGGCGATCCAGAAGCCTGAAGAGCTAGTGAAGAGGTCAGAGAAGGCCATGTTGCAGAAAAGGATGAAGATGGGCTTGTGCAATTCTTTGGAGTGCACCACGGCAATGATGACAGCAGAGTTGAAGAACACAGAGATTAAGGAGATGGTCAGCTGAGGAGCACCCAAGGAAAGCACCAGGTGACTGGTCCAAATGTGAGTGGTGCGGTTGAGGCAGCTCTGGTGCTTAATCATGGTGAGGGTCAGGCTAAATCAATCAGGAATCGATCAGAGGGGAGCAGGAGCCATCAAGGCAAAGCCAAGAGTCGAAGGCAGGAGTCAGAGCTAGGAAGTCAGTTGTTGCTCTGGCAAAATCTCAGTCTAAACACAAAGACCTGTACCGCTGTTTCTGCCTAGGAGGGGCTAACGGCAAGCTGGGAGCTGGGAGGTCCAGTCCAGAGTCTGAGGATTCTTATGCTGCCTTAGAAAATATTGCAAGGTATGGTCACTCACCACATCAGGCAGCTGCTCCCAGAGCTCTTTGAGACCTGGTTCTAGCTCCAGTGATTCCCAATGACAACAGGCCAAGCTTTTAAATGATCGCTCTTTTCTTCCCATAGCCTATGGTCCTAAGCTGGATGGAAAGTTGGGTGACCTCCTGCTTTGCGGCTCCAAGGGGTGGGGGTGGGGGTTGAACACAACAGGTTTCTGCTTTCCAGAATACTACCCAAGCTGTGGGTTAAACATTAACTCCAGTGCGTCAAAACATTTTGGTTATTGGTTCAGGGTGATGGCTCCCAACCCTGAGGTTGCTAGGATGGTCCTAGGTAGCAAAGGCATCTAATAAGCTCCCTCTAATCTCTCTGTGTGGTTTTCTCCATCTGGAATCTCATCTTGGACGCCTACACTGGAATTGTGTTAATTAACTGCCAAACATTAAGCCTCTTGAAGCAAAAGCAGTCTCTTCAGCAGAGACAGAGATGGGGAGAGAGATGGATGGATGGATGGATGCATGTCTAGATAGATAAGAGAGAAATGCCAAGAGCAGATAGCTAGACGTGGATAGATAAAGAGAGAATAGGATTGTAAAATGGGAAGTCACCACAAAGGTTATCTAATCCAATCAGAGGAAATCTGCCTTCCAACCTTTGCTGAGAAAGCTCCAACAAGGGAGAGTTCACCACCCACTGACATAGTTTGTTCCAGTTTGTCAAACAACTCATACCATCAGGAATTTCTTTCATAATGTTTCACCAGATTCCCCCCTTTTTGTTGTTTGAACCCATTGGTTCAGATCCTGCCATCTGCAGCAATGAATTTTCTCCATTGTCTGCACAGCAGCCCTCCAGATATTTGAAGACAGCTGTCCTATTGCCTCTTTATCATCTCTTCTCCAAAATAAACATGCTCGGCTCCCTCAACCTTTTTCCATAGGACTTGGTATCCGGGCCTCTCACTATCTTTTATCTCCTTCCTAGAGAAATGTTCCTGCTTGTCAATATCCTTAAACTGCCCATCAGTAGCCAGGGTCAGGAGGTCAGCAGTAAAAAGCACTGGTGTCAGTGAAGTTAACGCTTTATTCAAAGAAACCAAAACATGAGGCAGTTGCCGGGACTGAATGTGCCTGCCTTCCCACTGCTCTCTAAGGCCCTTCCCAGTTCCTTTTCCTGCAGCCTAAGGCTTCATCTTCATTTCTCTGTGTCCAGCCAGTCCATAGCATTGCCCCAAAACTGGCCACAGTATTGCAGGTGAGATTGACAGATGTGCGTATATGTTAGGGACAATGTAAGTTGATGTGCACAATGCCATGCGGTTAATGTGCTTAACAACCGGGCATTGCACACATTCTCCAGGGGTGATGGTGAATGCGCACATAATATCTCCATGAAGGAGGAATTGTGCACATTTTTCCGGTCAATCTACATTTCTGCAGCACTTTAGAATGCTGAAATGGACAGGAGTATTTTGGCACTATAAACGCCAAGAAATCCATTGTGGTTGCTGCTTTTGTGGCTTACAGACCACTTTGCCTTAATCATTGCTTTAAGCCAGGGATGAGGAAGCTGTCACCCTGCAGATGTTGCTGGACTTTAGTATTTCCAATGATTAAGGATGATGGGCTTTGTAGTCCAACAAGATCTGGAGGGTCTGCAGTAAGAATCTTAACTATGTGAACTACATAAGGATGAAGGCATCTGTCAATTTGGGTTTCTCTCAGTTTCTCATTTTTCCACTTCTAATTTCAGTTCTCCACATTTCCGTGACAGGTTTCTTAAAGCCTTTATGAAAATTCATTAGCAATTTAATGCAAATTTCTCCTACTGCACCAATTTTTGTATGCAATTTCTCTAGATGTGCACATTTTCCCCTGATAGTCAACATTCTGTGATAACTGAGCATGCTCACTGAGTTATTACTGAGGTGGGGAATTCCCCCTTAGGATTTCTTTTCCCCAACAAAAGGTTTGTGATATGCTCTAATACCTCCCATTCTTGAGTGTGGCTGATGCTGTTTTGACCAAAAAATTATAATAGCACACACCTTTGTGCATCAGAAGTAGATGGAATGATACCATGCCAATGTCCATAATTCTTAGTTGCAAAGGAAATCTTCAGGGCTCTTGAGAAATCAAAAATCTCCAAACCTGAGCTTCACTTTGATTGCATCAAAATCCACCTAGGATAAGAAAGAGGAAGAGGGTGGGTTTGCACATACTGCACTAGGACAGGAGAGGGCACTGTTTCAAACAGAAGGACTCAACCATCTCTCTTCTAATTGCAAACATATATTTTCTTTTAAAATGATGCCTAGGTGGTCACTCTAATGTCTATTCTCAGAAGTAAGACCCATTGAGTTCAGTGATACTTATTCCCAGGGAATTTGTATAGGATTGCAGTTGCAGCCCTACTGCAGGATTCTGTGTGATTTTTTAGTTGCACTAATGCATTCTTCTCTGTTTACATTTTGTTTATCAGCGTTTTCTTCTTTGTTTCATTTTCCCAGCTCCTCACACTGGCAAGAAAAAACCCAAACATGGATCTTCATTATGTGAACCTGCGTGGAGACCCTCTGTTCCCTCTAGAACTCCAATTCCCGTTGGCTGAGGCTGATGGGAGTTGGGACTCCAGCAATATCTCCAGCCACAGGTTCCCCCCACCCCCATCCCTAAAAGCACAAGGGAAGCATAATATCAGAACAAAGATTTTAACATAAATTTTATTTACTTTATCTACATTCAGCACCCCACAGCTGTACTTGCTGGCTGAAGAGTTGTAGAACTGGCCACCTGAGGTCATAAAGCCCAGAGCCTGACACAAATCAGCTGCCTTTCAAGGGCTTGCCTAAGGTTGACCTGCTTTATCTCACGCAGTAAGGACAGGAGTGTGGGAGAAGCTTAAAGGCCTATGTGCATCGTAGCAATTTGCCAAGATCACAGCTCTGTTTCTAATCTCTAGACTTCACATCCGCAAACTTTGTTCCTCTTAAATGATCCATTGGATATAATTTCCCCCAACCTCCCACTTCGTTTTCAATTGCAGTTTATTGCCAGGGATGTCACTGGATCCTTCTCCAGACTTATCTCCATCTCTCTGGATAAGCAGGAGGACAGTCTGCCCAGACCATAAAACCGTTTTGTTTTACAGCTGGGAGATGAGCTTTGCGATAAGGATTGTGGTTACTTCTTTGTTAAGGGGGACATTCAGAGATAAACAACACTACCTTTCCATGTAGGTACAAAGGCCACAGCCGCATGCACAGGTTGAAGGGCATGCAGAATGGGGGTCAGGGGCTGGTGTTCCTCTGATTCAAACCAGGGATGATGACAAAGGGAAGCGTCTTTGCACAGATTATTGCAAGCAGAATCATGGCAGGGAAAACACATTAAGAGAACCCCACTGGGATTCTCTGTAAGTGGGGATGAGGGATTCTGTCAACGTTGGTTTGTTTCGCTTCCTCATTTTTCCACTTTTGATTTCTCCCCATTTCCACATCAGGTTGCGATGCAGGTTTTTAAAGTCCTCATGAAAATATACCCTATTTTCCAAAGCAATTTCCCCTGATATAACATATTTGTGTGTGTTATTTTCACTAATGTCATGTACTTTTATACATATTTTGCAGTACACATGCATTTTTGTCCACCGTGTGTGATTGTGTGCAAGTCTGGCCTCCAGCCCCCTACTGGAATGTGGCCCCCAACAGCTTTAAAATGGAATAATATGGCCCTTAAATCAGTTTAGATCAGGGGTGCCCAAACTTTTTTCAAAGATGGCCAAATTTGATTAAGTGAACATGTGTGAGCGCCTATCAAAGTTGTTGAGCTTTTTTCAGGATATTACCCCAGGGCATATACTGCCACAGGGGCTGGATTAAATCGACATGCTTGGTTTAGATTATCTGAATGCAGTATTTTCTATTTTTACAAGGAATCCAGGTGCCCTTCTCTCTGCTGAATACGTAGTCATTACATTCCCAATCCTACTTCAGACGTAGCACTAAACCACAGTTCAATGTTACAATAATGTTGCTCCAAGCCTCACGCTCATGCTCCACCTTTGTATACGACGGGAAGCAACCAAAAATTCCACTTTTGGAACAATCTAATTCCCTGTTCAGTTAACAGGAGTTGCTCAACGGGCCAGCATCTGAAAGCCTGTTAGAAACATTTTTCTTGTGGTCAGAGGTGTATCAACAGGCTCAATGTGGGCAGGAACCTTAGCTCAGTTGTCAAGCACTTGCTTAGCATGCAGATGTTCCCATGTTCAATTCCCAGCATTTCCAGTTAAAAACATAAGGTAACAAGCGATGGGACAGTCCAGCTCTCCACCTGAAACCCTGGAGAGCTGCTGCCAGTGCTGGGCAAGCTGAACAAACGGCCTGGCCCACAATAAGGTATTTTCCTAGGATCCTCAGACAATTCTGGCAACTCTCTGGGACAGGGCAAAGGGGTGGCAACGAGTTTGTTTAGAGACACAACTTGGATCCCAGAACTGAGTCATCTTCTTGAGCCTCTGATTCTCCGCTCCCTGTCAACGGTCAACGACAGCTAAGGTGCTGCTGCCGACATGTCCTATTCCAAGGGGTGTGCGTTTCAGTTCTGGGCTGCCTTGATCCATGCAGGACTTTAATTGGCTTTCCTCACACCAGCCCACGAGGCAAATGTAAGCCTAGAGGATTGATGGGAACTCTTTGTTTGACAGGCATTGCCCAGTCTCAGTTTCAGTCAGGATTCAGTCCTTCTTCCCCCATGATGGCGAATTCGAGCTGTCAGATCTGGCGGTGCTTGCGATCTGCTTGGCAGGCACAGGCGTGCGGGCAGAGCGAGATACTGCCCTGAGCTGTGCTAAATGATCTATGTGTATATGAGAGGCAGCCACTAGCCACGGAAATGCCAGTCCCCAGTGGGGAGATGACTGTGTGACTGTACATGGCCAGCCTGAGACGTTTTGCCAGCTGAAGCAGCAGGATGATGAGATGGGAAGGGCCCGTAAGCTCAGTGGTAGAGCATCTGCCTTGCATGCGGAAGATCCCAGATTAAATCCCTGGCTCCATCACCCGGTAGGGCTGGGAGAGAGACTCCTGTCTGAAATGGTGGAGAGCCACTGTGAGTCAGTGTAGGCAATATTGAGCTGGATGGACCAACAATCTGGCTCAGTATGAGACTGCTTCTTACATTCCTGTGGTGGCATCAGAGCCGTCTCATCCATAGGGGCTGGTGACGCGGTGCGCCAGGGCGCTGGGCCCCCCAGGGGCGCCCCCGCGAGCCCGTCGGCATACCGGGCGCCCCCTCCCCAACCCGCCCCCGCCCCCGCAGGTGGGCGGGCGGGCGGGCGCTCGCGCGCCGGCGGGCGGATTGCAAGCCAGCTGCCCTCGCCTCCCCAAGCCCGAGCTGGAGCGCTGGAAAGGCGCGCAAAGCCCAGCGCCGCTCCAGCGCCACGCCCCTCATCCCCCGCTCGCCCACCCCCCTCCTGAGGGGCGGCCAGAGCGGGAGGGAGGCGAGCGGAGAGGCCGATCCCTCTTCCCTCTAAGACACAGCTCTTCCCCCTGCACATAGCTGCAGTGTGCAGCTTTCCTGCCTCTGCCTCAGGGTCTTACTGCCCACCCCACTTGTCTTGTGTTTTCGGTTGCTGTGTTTGCTCAGATCGCGGCTAGGAATGAATTAGCAGCCGTGTCCTTTCCCCTTCCGTTGCTCAGCGTTTGCCGCGGCAGCAACTGACAGCTGCCTCCTCCTCCTCTTCGTGCTGAGAGAGAGAGCGTGCTGGCTTGGGGGGCGGGCGATAACTTTTGCTTTCCTTTCCTCCCTCCCCTTAAACCCCGCTCCTGCATCGTCTGACCTTCCAGACTCATCCTGGGGAGTCTGGCAAAAAGTTCTAGCCGATCCCTCAGCCCGTGGGCTCCTTACTGCTTCTCCTTTGGAGCCATCTGGGTAGCAGGAGTATATGGTGGGGAGGGTGCTGGGCGGATCTTTACACCCCACACCTCATATGCTAAAGATGGTCCTGGCTGGGTTGACAACTCTGGAAAAGGGGGGGGGGGCGCCGGAGGAATCTTTGAACCAGGGCGCTAGATAAGCTTAAGACGGCCCTGGGTGGCATCCTTCCCTCATGGCATGTGCAGGTGAATCTTATTTCAACCCTGGCAATGGGACAGCATCCTTGATTGTATCAGAGGTCAGCAGGCTAGCTTAGAGGGAGCAGGCAGGGAAGGCTGGATCTTCAGAGCAAGTGGGGCAGTGCTTCACCAAACACGGTTGGCCCTCAGGCAGTCCCCCACTCACAACCAGCCCAGAGTGTGTCACTGGCTGTTGGCTTCCTCCTCCTTAGTCTCAGTATTGCCCAGCAGGGAGGAAGATGGGGACAAAACCAGAGTCAGTTCCACTTGTCATTGGCTCTGGCTCCACCTATTGCTGGGCTCCCTGTCTGCCACCCTACAGGTCCCAATGGGCACCAGTTGCAGGACAGGCTCTATGGGGCATCCACAGTTCTCTTATCCAACCATTTACCACCACTATCCCCCCCCATCCCCACCTGATAACTTGCTTTGCCTAATGGTAGGGCCAGCCTTGATCATGGAACCATGTGGTTATCCTTGCTGCTTCTATGGCTGTTGCAAAATTGTTTGTTGTTGGGGAGGAGGCTGCCTTTTGGCTCCTTCTATCCCAGATCTATGCTATGGTTTTCCCAGTAGTAATGTACGGAAGTGAGAGCTGGACCATAAAGAAGGCTGATCGCCGTAGAATTGATGCTTTTGAATTATGGTGCTGGAGGAGACTCTTGAGAGTCCCATGGACTGCAAGAAGATCAAACCTATCCATTCTCAAAGAAATCAGCCCTGAGTGCTCACTAGAAGGACAGATCCTGAAGTTGAGGCTCCAGTACTTTGGCCACCTCATGAGAAGAGAAGACTCCCTAGAAAAGACCCTGATGTTGGGAAAGATGGAGGGCACAAGGAGAAGGGGACGACAGAGGATGAGATGGTTGGACAGTGTTCTCGAAGCTACTAACATGAGTTTGGCCAAACTGCGAGAGGCAGTGAAGGATAGGCGTGCCTGGCGTGCTCTGGTCCATGGGGTCACGAAGAGTCGGACACGACTGAACGACTGAACAACAACAACATCCCAGATCTGCCTCCGTCAGCTGCCATTCTACCAGGTGGCAGCAGGGGGAGAGCTGAGACAGCAAGGCCCACTCCATTAGCTTGGTTGGGACTTGGGAGAAGGGAGAAATGTGATTCCACTTCCATAAAAGCCGAACTTACCTAATTTGTACTTTCCGAAATAAGATGGGAATGGAAACTCCTTCAAAATCCTCTGAATTTTGCAGTGCACTTCTCCAGCCACATAATGTGTACAAAAATGCACAGCTTTTAGTAAAGTGTGCATACGAATGTATATATATTCACAGAAATATCAATTTTAAAAATTGCACTATCTTGGACAGGCATAGGCAAACTCGGCCATCCAGATGTTTTGAGACTACAATTCCCATCATCCTTAACCACTGGTCCCATTAGCTAGGGATGATGGGAGTTGTAGTCCCAAAACATCTGGAGGGCCGAGTTTGCCTATGACTGATCTTGAGGGAAATTGCTTTGCAAAAATGTGTATATAAGGCAAAACTGCGAGCAAAAATATGTATTGTTAGGGGAAATGTGCACTAAAACTCTGGTCTGGTGAGCTTTCACAATTACTTTTAATAATAAATAAATAAATCCGCAAACTGATCTGGAGATGTGGGGAACTGAATTTAAGACTGGGAAACAGAGAAACTGAGAGAAACAGAAAATGATAGATTCGCCCATCTGTAGCTCCTCCTCTCTGAAGAACTGCTTCCCTCTGTGGCCATTCCCTCTGTATGCTGCAGCAGGAGAGGTGAGGCAGCAAGGCCCACTCCATCAGCCAGGCTGAGACAGCCCATCAGTTGGCATCTCCCTTCCAAAACTGTCCTGCCACCAGTCATTATATGACAGTATGAAAGGGTTGGGAGCTAAATATGTTCCTTCCCATTTCCCCTTTCTTCCCCTCTCAGGCTGTAAACCATCATGACGAACTCTAAAGGAAGGTCCCAGGTTCAAACCCTGGGTTCTCCAGGTAAGGCTGGAAAGGCTCCCAGTCTGAAATACCGCAGAGTCCTTGCCGGCCATGATAGACAAAGCTGAGCTAGATAGGCCATTGGACTGACTCAGTGCAAGGCGGCCGCCCATGTTCCTATTGGCCACGCAGCTCAGTATTGTTTATAGCTGACCAGAAGCAGCTGCCGAGGGTTTCAGACAGGGGTCATTTCTATCTCCACCAGCTGCTGCTAGGGATTGAACTTGGGGCATGCAAGCAGGTGCTCTACCACTGAGCTAGGCTCATCCCAAATATGCAAGTCCCAATCCATGTGAGCTCCGTGCTTTCATTTGAAGTAACAACCAAGTTTTGAGCCCCCTAGGAAGGCTAAGATACACACAAGAGTGTATGGAACATAGGAAACTACATTATGCTGAATCAGACCACTGGTGGTCCATCTAGTCTAGTGCATATTGTCTACACTGACTGGAAGCACCTCTCCAGAGTTTCAGACAGGGGCAACCTTACCTGGAGGTGCTGGGAATTGAACCTGTGACCTTCTGCATGCGAAGCTGGTGCTCTACCAGTGAGCTATGGCTCCTTCACTCTGCACCATATCAACAACATATGTTGAATGTGGGTGGAGGAAAGCTGAATGCTTCTTCCTTTGGGTGTAGTTCTAATGACATAGATAACTCAGCACTACTTTTTAAGCATGAATCAGCCTGTTTTGCGTGTCAGGGTCCTGCCTGATCCAGCTCACAGGCAGACCTCTTCCTAGGAAGAGGCCTGGGATACGGCAGAGAACCTCTGTCCAACTGAGAAGAGTCACAGGACAAGATGAAGTGCCCCCTCTCATGGATGTCTTTTAGTTAATCTTTTACTGTGGCAGCACCTGCACCTAGGAAATCCTATTGGCATCAGGTAGGCTTGGCACCTTGTAATCATGGGCAGATCAAGACCTTTAGAGGCCCTTAAAAGATTTTGGTGTTCAAAATATAAACAATAATAAACTGTAAAATATTGCCTTCTACAATTATTTTACAAAGTTCGGCATGACTGAGGAATAAGATTTTTGTGAATTAGAATCTACTTCATTGGTTGCATGAAACCACACATTTGACTCTCATTGTCTAAGACTCAACCCACATTAAAGGTTTTATTATGCCACTACAGGATTTGAATTACCCTAGCATATTGTTGTTTCTTTCAGTAATTAGGATTAGGATCAGGGATGAAAGGCCGTAAAAAGCAAGAGGTACCATCTCTGACATTCCTCTGCCTATGAGAAGCCCCCAAGAGGACCTGAATGCAACATTCCTCTCCCCACCTGCGATTCCCGGAACCTGGAATTCCAAGGCCTACTGCCTCCAACAGAGGAGGTGGGGCACAGCCATTGTGGCTAGTAGCCGCTGAAAGACTTATCCTCCTTGATTTTGTCTAATCCTCTTTCAAAGCCACCCAAGTTGGCTTAATTAAATACAGTAGTTTAACTATGCCCTGTGTGACATTTCTTTTGTCTGTCCTGAACCTTTAGACGCTCCTGAGGCCTAGTATTATGAGAGAGAATGCTCATCCACACTTCCGCTTGTCTCAAGCTTTTTGTAGCCCTGCCGCCTTCCATGGAGAAACCCGCTGTTTGTTGCTGAGTGGTAACAAATGTCAGTCGGGGTTTTCTGCAGAATTAAATATGGCACGAGGGGAAATGTGAATGAGCCCAGAGAGAGAAAAGCCTCTCTCTTTCTTCACACCATGTACAATTCTGCAAACCTCTAATACATCCCCACCCATCACTCATCTTTTCTTCTGAACTAAAAAACACCAAACTCGGTGAGTTGCTCCAGCCATTTGATCACATCGCATGCCTTTTTCTGAAACTTTTCTAGCTCTGAAATATCCTTTTATAAACACTTGTCTTTTTTATTAATTGTTTTAAAAGGGAAATTGTTGCCCAGTTCATTGGACAGATCTTAGCTGATCAAGAGATTAAGAACATCAGAAGATCCCTGCTGGATCAGACCAAATGCCCGACCAGTTCGGCATCCTGTTTCCCACAGAGGCTAACCACTCATCCTGCTTGCAATCCATAGCAACTGGTATTCAGAGACATCATATATATCAGATGTGGGGAGCATTTTTCCATCTGAGGGCCACATTCCCTCATTGCCAACCTCCACAGGGGCCACGTGCCAATAGCTAGTTAAGTGGGCCAAAGTTGACAGATCAGAGCATTACCTTTTGTTTCTGTACAGTGGGCTATATTCCTGCCACACAGAAGTCAGAGATTTCTAAACAAACACCCCACATCTGTCCGTCCTCCCTCCGGGAAAGCAAGAGACGTTATCACAGTTCAAGGACCCATTCCAGGCAGGCAAAAGCACTCAAAGAGGGTGGGGGTGGAGCAGTGGCATGGGGGGAGTTTCCAAGGGCCAGAGAAAAGGTCTGGAGGGCCACAGCACCCTCAGTGTATATAGAGCCATCATGGCTAGTAACTATCCAAAGCTATTTATCTGACGCTGCAGCATATCCCAGAAGAAGAAGAAGAAGAAGAAGAAGAAGAAGAAGAAGAAGAAGAAGAAGAAGAAGGAGGAGGAGGAGGAGGAGGAGGAGGAGGAGGAGGAGGAGGAGGAGGAGGATTTGGATTTGATATCCCGCTTTATCACTACCCGAAGGAGTCTCAAAGGGGCTAACATTCTCCTTTCCCTTCCTCCCCCACAACAAACACTCTGAGATGAGTGGGGCTGAGAGACTTCAGAGAAGCGTGACTAGCCCAAGGTCACCCAGCAGCTGCATGTGGAGGAGCGGGGGTTCCCCAGATTATGAGTCTACCGCTCTTAACCACTACACCACACTGGGATGTTGCCTTATACCACATCAGACGATTGAGTCCATCTACCTTTGTACTGTCTACACTGACTGGCAGCAGCTCTCCAAGGTTTCAGACAGGGAACCTTCCCAAGCGTACCTGGAGATGGCGGGGATTGAATTGGAAATCTTCTGTGAGCAAAGCAGATATTCTGCCACTGAGCTTCCCCCTACAGCACATTCAGAAAGTCCAGGCAAACGAAATGCTCCTGTTATCTAGTTTTGTATTAAAACAGATTAAAGCCTTCCTCTTTATCTACGAAGGAAAGAGGAGGTTTTGTGATCCCTTTCCAGTTTTCCACCAGGCCTTTTTGTCGCCGTCCTGTATCAGAAGAATTCCTGTATCCCTACAGATTTCAACTTCAACATGTCCGTGCGTAACCTTCCCCCAAGAGACTGAATGTCGGGCATTTCCCACACTTTGGGGGTGGCTCACATTGGTGGGGGCCACAACAAGACCAGGAAGGGACCCATTCATACTGTCCAGAGCACAACATGGACCAAAGACTCTGTAGGTGGTGTGACAGCTGGCTGGGACTGGGAGGGGGGGGAGAAAAGAATCTGTGGGATTCAAAACAAGCAGCTAACAAACATGCTGTGTTTATGTACTCCATTCATATTTCTTCTTCTCATGCTTGTTTATTTTATTTATAGCCTACCCCCCCCAAAAAAAGTATAAAATGCAAAATTACAATCCTTGCCCCCCATAAAGAAAAACATACATATAAAATTATATTATTAGAAATGACTTGGTATTAGAAAGTTACCTCAGATGTCATCCATTCTGACCTCCAACCTCAAGGCAGGTTTCACCCTGACAGGTGGATGTTCAGAGTCTGGACTCTGGACTCTGCTTAAATACCTCCAGCAAAAGAGAGCTGGACACCTCTCAAAGCAGCCTTCACCACTATCAAATACCTCTGAAACTTTTTTCATAACGTATTGGTGAAATCTTTCATTTCCATTCATTGATTCTAGTCTCGCCAGCAAATATCTGAAGGCAGCTATCGTATCTTTCTTGATCCTTATTTTCTCCTTTTCTAACGCAAACTCAGCTCTTTCAAAAATAGTCATCACAGGATGTGAACTGTGCAAACACCATATTTTTAAAGTACACGACCATCTTTAAAAAAAAAGAGTTATGATAGTTGCAGTTGTCACCCCACCACACTACAGTGCTACAATTCCCAGCACCCTTCAAAAACTACAGACCTTTCACCATCCTGGTCACTCTCCTC
Source organism: Lacerta agilis (assembly GCF_009819535.1). Lineage (NCBI taxonomy): Eukaryota > Metazoa > Chordata > Lepidosauria > Squamata > Lacertidae > Lacerta > Lacerta agilis. Next base: position 38,050,290 of record NC_046326.1, read on the forward strand.
TGGACATGCTCCAGCCACCATGGCAAATACTCATTCTAGCTTATTTTAAAACATTTTACCATCACACAGTCTTCAAGGCAGCTGACAAGCAACTATAATTCCCATCTCAGTTGACATGGAAATTTGGGTGCTTGATGAATACCCATTTTTTATTTCAGCAGGCATTTGAAGACTGTTTTTTCTGATTTTATGGTTCAAACTGAGTTTACAGTTAACTTGAATTTACTTTAAAAGTTACAGGTATGTAGCTGTGTTGGTCTGCCATCGTCAAAACAAAATAAAAAAATTAAAAAATTCCTTCCAGTAGCACCTTAGAGACCAACTAAGTTTGTTCTTGGTATGAAGAAGTGTGCATGCACACAAAAGCTCATACCAAGAACAAACTTAGTTGGTCTGTAAGGTGTTTTTTTGTTTTTACTTTTAAAAATCTCTAATGAATTTCCCCCCCAAATAGCAGTGCAAATGTCAGATAAAGCCCACATAAATCAACACACACCAGTCTAAGAACCAGCAAACTAGGCAGGGAGCTAATGGCGAGCATATGATGTTGTGAGCCACCAGAAGCGGGAGATAATAATACACTTGGTGGCGGAATAATTTATTTGGATGCCAAATGAGCTTTTCTGGAGAGGACATTCCATAATGTAATTAACCGGGGGCAGTGGAGGGAATGTGATAGAGGGAATGGCGCCAACAGGACACGACTCGAAGGCAGAAGCGTAGTGTCTCTCTCAGAAGAATGAATGAGCAAACATAGCAGGTCAGAACACGGCTACCTATCTATAGCAGGTCAGATTAGCTACATTTTGAAGAGCTCTCCGTCTGGTTCTAAGACTCTCCCCAGGTGACTTTGCTCTGAACTTTTCCTTGAGTGCATTTGCCTGGCAGGAATGCATCCTTGCACTGTGATAAGGCCCCTTGCCTTCCTGGATGGAAGATAAGAGAGAGGTGTGGGAGCGAGGTTGTAGAAACTAGCCTCCCTAGTGTAGAAAAAAAGGCTCCTCATGCAGTGGCGGAGCTTCATGCTCCGGCACCGGGGGCGGGAAGCAGGCTGGGGCGGGGGTGGCATGCATTCTGGGGGCATGGTGCGCCGCCCACAGGGGTGTGGCACGCATTCTGGGGACGGGGCACGCAGTACAGGTGGGGGGGCAGCCGAGATGGAACCCTACTGGGATCGCACTGCCCGGGGCGCCCTGCCCCCTACGACCCGCCCTTCTTACGCCAGTGTCCTCATGAGGCCGGAGGAACGTCACCCTGCTGTGAGTGTGAAGGCTGCTCCCTGCAAGGCCCTTTCCACCTGGCCTAGGGGACGGGGCCCAGACTCACCCAGCCTTATAAAAGAGGCTCCTCATGAAGCCGGAGGAACATTGCCCGGCTAATGTTTTATTGATTTATGTAAAGGTAAAGGACCCCTGACAGTTAAGTCCAGTTGTGAACGACTCTGGGGTTGCGGCGCTCATCATGCTTTACTGGCCGAGGGAGCTGGGGTACAGTTTCCGGGTCATGTGGCCAGCATGACAAAGCCGCTTCTGGTGAACAGAGCAGTGCACGGAAAAGCCATTTACCTTCCTGCCAGGGCGGTACCTAATCTACTTGCACTTTGACGTGCTTTTGAACCTCTAGGTTGGCAGGAGCTGGGACCGAGCAACAGGAGCTCACCCCGTCACAGGGATTTGAACCGCTGACCTTCTGATCGTCAAACCCTAGGCTCAGTGGTTTAGACCACAGCGCCACCCGTGTCCTGCTTTGAGATTTTTATTAAAAATATAAAGCAGTAAATAAATAAATAAATCCTACTGTACAAAAGTGAAATCTTGCTTTGCCAACTTTTGCCTCTGCCCCCCCCCAGTCCAGCAAGTGCCCCCTCCCGAAGATTGCCCAGGTGGGAATGTGGTTCTTGCGGGGGGGGGGGTTCTTCTGCCTGTGTTTTTAGGCTCTTGATCACATAATCCCCTTTGAGAAAATGCTTGCTTTGAAAGGTGAAAAAACCTATCTGAAACAATAATGAAAGAAAGAAAGGGTGGGGGTGGTCCTTTTATCACTGTCATCCATCCCACTGGCAAGATTTTCATGCCAAGCCTTTTCACCTCTGCCTTCCTTCCTGTCAAGCGACAAGCAAGAGTTTTATCTAGAGATGCTGACTGAACCCCTGGTTTCCTGGTGATTTTTCTGCAGAAAACAGGACTGATGCATCGGAGGAGCAGCTGTCCTGGAGCCAAAGCCAAGAGCGTTGTTATAATGCCTTGCTTTCTCCATCCTTCATAAATTCCTTGCTGCAGTGCATCTGCCGAGGAACTGTGATGGATTGTCCTTTAGGAGGGAATTCTTTTCCCAAGAATCCAAAATATTAAGTAATCTAAACTCCAAGAGAGGCTATCAAAGGGTGATGACAGGCAGCAGAAGCAAGAAGGCTATTGCAAAGACATGTACGGTTAGACCCAGTGTTTGTTAAAAATGAGGTGTTGGTAGAAATATCCCGAGAAAAGTATTGCAAATGCCAGCACAAAATACCTGCTATGGGCGGCAAAAGAAGAGGTCATGGTGCAAAAACTGTACTGGTGTGTACCATAACACACACAAAAGCAAAACTGAGTTGGATGCTGCCCATCATAATCTTTTAGGAGAGTGTAACTCCAGCTTGGCATTCAGTCACATGATAAACGTTTTGCAGAGGAATATAAACAAATACTGGTACATCTAAAAAGGAATATTAGGATGTCGGGGGCGGGGGGGGACAACACATTGATTTTGTTCAAGATCAGGCATGTCCAACAGGTAGATCGTGATCTACCAGTAGATCACTGGACGTCTGTGGTAGATCACCGGTAGATCAGTGGCTGCCCCCAAAGAAGCTAAAAAAACTTTGGGTCCCCTAAAAAAAGCTCAACATCTTTGTCCTGCACCCCTAAAATGACCTGAACCACCAAAAATAGGGCTTTCCCTCCTAAAAAGAAAAGCTCAATGTCGCTTTCCTCTTCCCCAAAGAAGCTCAACAACTTTTGCATGAACCCCCCAAAAAGGGGGTAAATCACTGCCAGTTTTAAACTCTGTGAGTAGATCACAGTCTCCTGGAAGTTGGCCACCCCTGTTCAAGATAAATAAATGAGAAAGAGCTTTTCATTAACTGCAAGTTTAAGGAGTCAGGTTCCATGTGCCAGCAGGTTTAAGTTACCACTCAAAAGCATCATCTTCCATGTGGCCATTTGCGCCTACTGAATGGTAGAATCATAGAATTGTAGAATTGGAAAGGACCCCAAGGGTCATCTAGTCCAAGCCCCTGCAATGCAGGAATGACTATCCACCCACTGCATAAAAACCTCCAAGGAAGGTGATTCCACCACCTCCCAAGGGAGTCTGTTCCACCATCAAACAACTATCAGACCCTCCAAGTGTCCCTGTTTTCCAGGCATGTCCCTGATTTAGAGAAGCCGTCCCGGTTTCTGATTTGATCCTGGAATGTCCCACTTTTCCTTAGGACATCCCTATTTTCATTAGAGAAATGTTGTAGGGTATGGAGTTATCCAATCCTTGCGCCGTCTGAAGGCAATCCTGTAGAGGGAAGGTTTTTTTAAATGTTTAATGCTTTATATACAGGTGAAACTCAAAAAATTAGAATATCGTGGAAAAGTCCATTTATGTAAGCAATTGTTTTCATTAGCTACTGGAGTTTAATATATAAGATAGACTCATGACATGCAAAGCAAGGTATGTCAAGCCTTTGTTTGTTATAATTGTGATGATTATGGCGTACAGCTGATGAAAACCCCCAAGTTGAAATTGTTAATTTGGGGTTCTCATCAGCTGTACGCCATAATCATCACCATTATAACAAATAAAGGCTTGACATATCTCCCTTTGCATGTCATGAGTCTATCTCATATATTAGTTTCACCTTTTAAGCTGAATTACTGAAAGAAATGAACCTTTCCACGATTTTCTAATTTTTCGAGTTTCACCTGTATGTTGGAAGTTGCCCAGAGTGGCTGGGGCAACCCTGTAAGATGTGTGGGGTATAAACGGAAAAAAATATCATTACGGAATGGGACGTCCCTATTTTCACCGGAGAAATTTTGGAGGGTATGAGCTCTTACTGTCACAAAGTTCTTCCTGATGTTTAATTGGAATCTCCTTTCTTATAACCTGGATCCATTGTTTCGGGTCCTAGCCTCCAGAGCAGGAGAAAACATACTTTATCCATCTTCCGTGTGACAGCCCTTTAGATATATGAAGATTATACATGCAATGTGATAGGCTTCGGGGACCCCCAAAGTAATGAATGGGAACCATTTAATATCATTCCCCACATGCAATGCTGGCAATGTGGTATGTTGTTGTTGTTGTTCAGTCATTCAGTCGTGTCCGACTCTTTGTGACCCCATGGACCAGAGCACGCCAGGCACGCCTATCCTTCACTGCCTCTCGCAGTTTGGCCAAATTCATGTGGTATACATGTGGTATACATTATCCAATAGCCATGTTAAGAAGTTTTACACAGGGGAAACAGCTCAGATGCTAAGAAGAGGAGGAAGAGAAAATCTTTGCAACATCAAAAATAAGAAGGCAGACAGCCCCATTGGTTAGTCACTCTTAATGGCTTCCCCCAAAGAATTCTGGGGAAACCTGGATTTATGGCAGCCTATTTAAATGGATGGTATGGATGTGACCTCAGAGCCAACCTAGACTAATATGCAGGTTGTTTGCTTTTTCAATGCAAATTGCATCAGCTGAAAGGGGGGGGGGAAGCTGATGATTAAAGGGATCAGAGCATGTTCAGTGAGTGTCAGGATCCAAAAGCTTATCTGCTGTGCTTTCTGTCCTGAGTACTGGATAACCAGAAACAAAACACAAAAGAGAGCCATCAACCTTGCATCTCTCTATCTTTTTGTGAGAGATTGATTCTCAGGGGCCTCAGGGTGGCTCCTGTTAGAAATATAACATTTCATCACATGCATTGCTTCTCAGCCGTCTGATAGATGAAGAGTGTGTTGCAACCCAGAATCAGAACCAAACAGATGTGTTGGGGCTCCTCCAGATGGGCGGCCTATTGAGCATTCATCCTGATCTGCTTGCATTAAGTTGATGCAGTCAGGCGACATCCAGTCTGGATTGAGCATGTGTTCTGATTTGTTTGCAGGAAGGTTATCTGACAACGAGCACCTGATCCCATTTTGCTGGTGTGGAGTTTATACATGTTCCCATTAACCATTCATTCATCCCACACCTTTTGGTGCATTTCGCTGTCACTTTCCTAACAGACTCAGAGAATCATAGAGTTGGAAGGGACTACAAGGGTCATCTTGTCCAACCCCCTGCAATGCAGGAATCTGCAAACAGTCTGGTTTTTTTATTTTTATTTTTTTAAGTGGATTTGTTGTGCCACAGCTCACAGAGCCCTTTAACCCACTTTAATTACACAAAGCTAAATTTCTGATATGTGTTCGAATCACTCCTGCAAAATACTGGCCGTTAACATGTAGGTGGCTGGTTTGCATTTTTAAATACTCTTCCCAGGGAGGCATGTCTGGTGCTATCTTTATCCAGTTTCAGCCTGCAGCCAAAGATTTTTCTCCTTCTCCAGGCTTTCAGCCCTTGATTTGAAAGGTGGTCTCTTTTAGTGGGGAGGGACTCCTGCCTTTTATCTCTATAAGGGTATTTTTAGTTTTTAGGATTTTGTCCTTAATCGTTTTTAATGTAAGTCGCTTTGGGTCTCACGGTGAGAAAAGTGACTGACAAATATTATTATCTGGTCCATTAGGGCAAATGTGACACTGCCCCCACCCTATCTCAGTCTACCCCCTCAAGCAGCCCCCACCTGTCTGCCTTCTTTCTTAACAACCAGTCCAGTGGGGGGCCCTTTCTGTCAACTTCCTCCTGTTCAGTCTCCGTGTTGCCCATGCAGAACTCAGCAGGGAGGAAGATGGAGACAAAACTAGAAAGAGTTGGCTGGCTGTCATGGGCTCTGGCTCCACCTAACTGTGAGCTCCCTGCTCTCTCTTCCACTGGTCCTAATGGGCACAAGCTACTACTGCCACACATTTCTAGACAAATTGCTTTTCTGAGCACACCTCCTGATTGGGGCATGGGCAGCAGTCTAGGGTGAGCCGAGGGCCATGGCAGAAGTCAGTGAGGAGTCAGAATGAAGTGCTGGATCAGAGAACCACAGGGCAAAGCAGGTGGTATGTTCAAGGATCAAGCCTGTGACCCAAAGAATGACAAAAGACAAAGGGACACACCAGGGCTAAGAAAGACCTTGCTTCAGCAAGGCTGAGCTAGGACAGGAAGCCCCTTTTATGTTCCTTCCTATCCAAGAGGGACTCAATACCTAGCCGCGGTGAGCTGGAGCCAGTCCAGGGCCTGAGGGACTGTCACTGAGAAGGCCTGCACCTGCAGCTCAAAGATTCACCACATAGGGGCACTGCACAGAGATTTGGCAGTTCCTGAGCAGAGCTCACACAGAGACACAATGGGCAGACTCCTCTGAGTGGGTGAGGAGGATAATTCTGCTGGCCCCGTGCCTTAGATGTGACTGGATTGTCCAATCATACCAACTGCAAAGATACAGGAGAAATGCCAGGCTGCTCTCAGCAGAAACAAACTGAGAAGAGCCTAAGGTGGCACACCATGGAGAGACACAACAGGCAGCCTCCTATGAAGAGGTTCTGCTGTGTCTCCATGCGTTGGGAAGGCTCAAATGGACCAAGTATAGCCAAAGTAAAGATGCAGCAGAATGACTAAGAGTCGGCAGAGGATGAGAAGAAGGCTGCAAAACTAGAACAGTGACTCATGCAGAGACGCAATGGGGAAGGTTTTCTGTGAATGAGTGCCCTGGACTCAGAGACCTGGATATTGATTGAACTAACTTATTTACAGTGGTGCACTAGAAGTCCTGTCCTGGCACACAGGCATGATAAAGCCTAGTAAACTATTATTGTTGTTGTTTTTATTTAAAATAACGATATCCATGCTTGGGGGGGAGGGGGAATGGTAGAAAGAAAAAAATGAAAGAATGAGTCATTCCTGCCACCTTTAGCTCTGGTCCCTGACAAATTACTCCCATTTGAATGTGGCACTTGACACCCTGGCTCTAACCAGTGCACTGTGCTGCTGCAGAAAGTGGATAGCCCAAACAATCTGATGCCAAACTCACTTAGATATTTGAATTCTCTCAAACCAACACAGCTGCCTTGCTGAGCTTTATATGCACAAGAATCCATCAGCACCAGAGGATGTATTTGCTATTACTGTATTCCTGCATCAATATCCTATTTCTCAAGCTAGTTCAGTTGATTATGATCCACGGTGTTTCACTGGACGGGGTGGGGAGGGGGTGCGGGAGGAAGAGAAGCAATATCACAGCCATAAAAGAAACAATGAATTACCTGGAAGACTCTCTGCCTTATCTGCCAATATCCCTGAGCCAAGGCGCAATAATGAGAAATAGAAAAGTGGGGTGAGGGGTAAAAGAAAAGTTTGACTTAACTAATAAGTTACTAGTCATCTGGCTAAGTTCATTTCACAGGCAGCTCTTCAGGGCCGGAGGAGAATCTTGCTCCTTTGACAGCAGCCGCTGAAGGGGTGTGGAGGAAATGAAGAAGTTCCAAAGGAGACAGGATCGTTATTACAGTTTATAGCTGGAGGAATTAAAAAGGGGAGGTGTCTCTCACCATCCTCCTGCTTATGTCCAGGAAAGGTGATCAGGGCTGCCAGCCCTCCTCCTGTATAAAAACCCAGGACAGGTCTGGGATCATGTATACAGGGATCTATGCTGGTACATCTTTACAGCCCATCTGGAAAAGAGATCATGGGATTCCTGAATTTCCTAGTTCTGCTCTCACTGTATTTTGCTGCAGTCGCTTCAGAGGGTGAGTCCTTTATCCATTTTCCTCAAGGATGCTAAGCACAGCTTCTTTTTCAGCTTACAAATCTGATTTTTGGAAGACCCCGGCAATCTGATGGTATCATTGGCTGCTGGCTATATTTTATTTTTAATCTACTATGCTGCTATATGTTTATCTGTCTTTCATCTCTACATGCTCTTAATTCTCCTAAGGATGTGAAACAGTTTCTAATAGGGTTGATTTGTTTTTAAACAACGGGGCTCCAGGGATATTATTTTGCAAAGATGCAGTTGAAAGAGTGTGGCTCGACTTCCATTTCACTCACACCGTCTGATGCATGCCCATACGTGTAGTTGATTTATGTTTCCTGTCACTGAATTTGTGCAGTGAAAATATGTGCTCTATCAGATCAAGAAGAGAAAGGCTTTATTTATGCTCTTGATTCCTTTCCCCCCAACCCCACAAATGGCAAACGGATGCCTTCAGTTTATAAAAGACTAAAAGTCTGCATTGGTGAGCCTTTTCAGCGGCAGATGACCTGCTTTACGTGCAGATGTTCCCAGGTTCAATCCCTGGCATATCCCATTAAAAAGGAAGCAGGTGATGGGACCCCGGAGAGGGATGCTTCCAAGCCAGAGCAGATGATTCTGGGCAAGACAGACAAAGTCTGATGGTGCCTCTCCAGACTGTCACTGTTTTGTGGAAGGGATTCAAACAATCATAAATTTTAGGGGAATCTATTATTTTCTTTCCTAAATCTTAGCCATTTTCATTGGTGTAATATATCACCATTGAAATCTTAGCCATTTTCATTGGTGTAATATATCACCATTTTCATTGGTGTAAGATCTTAGCCATTTTCATTGGTGTAATATATCATCTATACATCATTTTCATGTAATTCTCTCTTAATAATATGCAATCTGTAAATTTTATATCAGCTTTCCACAGTATTTCCCAACTTTCAAATTGAATGTTGTGTCCCACATCCTGGGCCCATTTAATCATAACTGATTTAACTTCTTCATCTTTAGTTTCCCATTCTAATAAAATACTATATGCTTTTTAAAGCAACTTAACATTCTCTTCCACTATTTCTTTTTGAAATCTGGAGACTATATATGGTAACTAAACCCCTTTTTATTATCGTCCTTAAAAATCTCATTTAGTTGCCTATGGTGTAACCAACTTTGTAAATAATCTTTCAACTCGCCGTACTCCTTTAATTTGAGTTTACCTTCATCCTCTGTTAATAAATCTCTTTATGTCAACCAACTAACTTTTTTGGTCGACTTAAGTGAAAATGCTTCAGTAGGTGACAGCCACCATGGTGTTTTCTGTTCTAACAAGTCTTTATAATTTCCCCACACTCTTATCAGTGACTTTCTTATTATATGGTTTGAAAAAGCAAATGATTTATGGGAAGAAGTGTATACATACCCTGCAAGCAAATCAGGATGAATTCATGATAAATTCATGTTGTTGTAAATGAATTGGAATGAATGGTTAATAGTGACCAGATGTTATCTAATTCCCATGTGAGCTTTGTGCAAGGAAATCAGGATAAATGCTCAGTAAACCAGGTTTCTCAGAGAAGCCCTGAGTTGGTGTAGAGGCAGCTTCCTGTGTTACTAAGAATTTAGTCAGCTTTTATATTCTCTCACAGAGCTGCTTGATGTTCAAGAATGCGGGTGTGCATTTTATCACGTCTGCAGGCCTCCCTTGTGGGTGCTAAATTTTTCACAATCAAATTGTATCCTATTCATTTCCTTAATATATCATCAGCTATAACTATGGTTAAAAAACAACAACATCCCCTTAATATCAGATTGGAAATTAAAGGTGGGATAAAGTAGCTAGGATAAAATGAACAAATATTCAAATAACCTGAGAAAGAAGACAAGAAGATAATAAGATAATTGTGATATGGAGCATTTTTTATATATATAACATAGTGGGAGAGGAAAATACAATATTTCATGTGTTTTTAGGCAGAATTGGGCTATAATGTGTATAGGATCCCTTGATTTGATGGTTTCCCTCCAGAGGCAATTTCTGACTTGTTTTCACTCCCATCTCCCCTTTCTCTCCTGTTTTCCCTTATAAAGTTTTATTAGGTTGTATCTTAGCATTAGTCATACTCATAGAAGATCCTCTGAAATTAATGAGCAGCTAACTCAGCTCTATTCATTTCAGTGGGTCTACGAATTTGTGTATGACTGAATTTTGCAAAAAACAACAACCCAACACCTTACTTTTGTATTCTATTATTTTGCAGAAATGTAATGATTGATGCCAAATCTTCAAAAACAAAACTGAGGCTGTAACTGTAATTTGAGGCAGTGACAGAGCTCATGTGTTCATACAGCATAACAATATTATGTAGAAAATGCTCAGGGAGTTTTAATGCTAAAGGGTGATATCCAACACTACTCAGAGTAGATTAATTGAAATCAATGGATTGAATGTCAGGACTTCCCTACCCCGTCTCATGCAACCTGAAAACCCCCCGGCCTCTAAATTTCACTTACCGGTAAAACAGCTGGCAAACTTTTCAGAACGTAAGTTAAAATTTGTCTTATTGCACAGAAGACTTGACAAAATGGCCATGTCTGAACTATGTCACAGTGTGATCCTGTGCATGTCTACTGAGAAGTAAGCCCCACTGAATTCAACGGTACTTTGTTGTTGTTCAGTCGTTCAGTCGTGTCCGACTCTTCATGACCCCATGGACCAGAGCACGCCAGGCACGCCTATCCTTCACTGCCTCTCGCAGTTTGGCCAAACTCATGTTAGTAGCTTCGAGAACACTGTCCAACCATCTCATCCTCTGTCGTCCCCTTCTCCTTGTGCCCTCCATCTATCCCAACATCAGGGTCTTTTCCAGGGAGTCTTCTCTTCTCATGAGGTGGCCAAAGTACTGGAGCCTCAACTTCAGGATCTGCCCTTCCAGTGAGCACTCAGGGCTGATTTCTTTAAGAATGGATAGGTTTGATCTTCTTGCAGTCCATGGGACTCTCAAGAGTCTCGGTAAACTTGTAGAAATATGAAAAACCAAGCTTCAAACCACAATCTTATGCAGTTTACTTGTGTGTATGCTGTGGGGGGGTGTTGTTTGTTTTAATTTCTTATCTTGAAATAACAGCATTGTTCAGAAAAATGCAAACGTGTTTGGGGATGGGTTTTTTGGCTACGGAAAAATAGCTCCCACATAAATATCCTATCTTGTTGTCAATATTAGCTTGGCAGAGATACAATAAAAATAAAAATAAAAAATCTCCCAAGAAATATTAAACAAAAGCTGCAGGAAGACATGGAATGCTGGTGTGATCCAGAGCTGGGGGGGGGGGGCACAGAATCAGAGGGGCATGGGTTCAAATTTCACCTTTGCCTTGCATCAGCAGCTTCAAATTTCCCGTGCAAAATGCTCTTGTCTGTGGGAAAGCAACAGTGCTAAATTTATTGATTGATTTTAATCATGCACACGCTGCTTTTTAAAATAAACATATCCCCCAAAGCAGTACTCAAAATCTGAAGAAGAAGGAGGAGGAGGAGGAGGAGGAGGAGGAGGAGGAGGAGGAGGAGGAGGAGAAGAAGAAGAAGAAGAAGAAGAAGAAGAAGAAGAAGAAGAAGAAGAAGAAGAAGAAGAAGAAGAAGCACTCACTTAAAAAAGAAAATCAATCACGTCTCAAAAAGTAAAAGCATATCAGGATAACTATCAAGTAAGACAGCATGAAAAGCACAGATATAAATCAAGTACGACAGTTATGTTAGCATCCCTGATACAGAGGTAGATGCATTCAGAAGCCGCAACCTGCCAGTCCTCAAAAATATCCCCAAACTTCAGAAATATCTAATATTCCCCCAAACACCCAGATAAGAACTTAACATGAGCCGGCTGGATTATGCCAAAGCCCATCTATTCCAGTATCCTGCAGTGTCTACATCATACATATTCATCTTTTTCCTCTATCCATGCAAGTGTTGCTTTTCAATTGATCTTAAGGACGAGCAACATTTATAACAAGAGCTAAAGATTCCCACTTTCACATCAGGAAATAGCTTGTGCCGAGTACACCACAGACTTCTCTAAAACTCTATCAAACCTCCACATCAAAGCAAGGGAATGGGGGTGGGTTTGCAGGAAAGAAGAGAACAGTGACATTTCCCCCTTTGTTTTTTAATGCTTCCATCTTTGGCAAAGGCCGTAAAAAAATAAAAAAATAAAGAAACCCTCGATGGATGAACCTTGTCATTCAACCATTAGAGATATAAGCAAACATTAACTAGCAAACATTAAGAAAGGTTGTAGAAAGCCACTGACAGCCTGGGGAAAGCTCATAGACCGAGAGAACAGATTCTGTGCTCACCTTCAGAACGCACAACCCATAGTAGGGAGATTGCGGTTTGGCATAGGTTGGATACATGCAAAAATTTAAAGCACATGGCTTCCCCCAAGGAATCCTGGGAATCGTAGTTTGTGAAGGGTGCTGGGAATTGCAGGTATGTGGGGGGTAAACTACAGTTACCAGCATTCTTTGGGGGAAATTCATGTGCCTTAAATGTATGGTGGTGCGGATATGACCAGGTTTTAATTTCCCCACCTCCAGGTAAAAAAGGATCTCAGATATTTGGTATGACGGACATGTGCCATGCACAGTATCAGCCTGTCTGAGGAAAGCCAAAAGCTTGCAGGAGCTCAAAGGGGGGACAATTCCAAATCATGAGGCAAACGGAAGGTATGATGTAAAAACAGGAAGTCTAATTTTAATTGCAGGCAGCACAGAAGGTCAACATCCCAGAAGCTGTCAGACTCCAACTCCCATCAGTCCCAGTGAGCAGGACAGTTAAGTCCAGTCAAAGGCAGGAGCCTGGAACAGAGCAACGGGAGCTCACCCCGTCGTGGGGATTTGAACTGCCAAACTTCCGATCGGCAAGCCCAAGAGGCTCGGTGGTTTAGACCACAGCACCACCTCAATGGTCAAGGCTGAAGGGAGCCAGAGTCCAACAATATATGGGGGGGGCACAGATTAGAGGCTCAGATTAGGTCTAAAGAGACCCTCACCCATGAAGTTCACTGGGCAGTGTCTCTCCCAGTCAGGGTCACTTCTTATTGACTTGCTGATTCTCAGGCAAACCTACCTCACAGGGTTGTCCTGAGGATTGTGCATGTCAGGGCTGAGGGAAGCCATTATGGATGTTGTCACACTACATCTCCCATCATCCCTAGCCATTGGCCACACATCAGGAGGGACACAGGGTTACCCAGCCCTGCTGCAAATCATATCACTGATCTGGGAGGAGCCCATATCCATAAGGACATCGGAAGGACTTCCCTTTTGTCTGTCCTGAATCTCTTGCCAGTCAAGATGCACTGAAGGACCCTGAGTTCGAAACCCCTCCCCCATGAGGAGGAAGGGCAGCTTAGAAAAGCAACAAATAAATAACTAAACCAATAAATAAATATTACACACACACTCTCTGCCCCCTCCCTCTTGCACCACATAAAATAATCTTAACATATTTCCTCAAAATATACAGGATTTTGTTTGTTTTGTTTGCAGTTTAATCTTGATCACTCTGCTTGACCTTTCTTGCAGGGTTGTTATGAGGATAAAACAGAGAGGGCAAAAACTATGCCACTTCAAGCTCTTTGAGATATTATTATTATTATTATTATTATTATTATTATTATTATTCAATGTATTCATAAACAGGCCTCACTTCAACTGATCCATACTGGCTCCAGTTCACTCCAAAAATACGGTAACGGAGTGGGAATTTTATACCAGTAGGGCAATCACATCCTATTCAAGGAAGTGGAACTGAGGTGCTGATAAACTCTCTCCTCATCTTCCGCCTGGGCACTCTGTCCATGCTCAGAAATGCATGCCCCAATCTCCACCACCGGGTGATGAAAAGAGATTGCAGCTAGCAGGATTCAACTCTGTCCACATCTGTCCACAACAAAAAGCACTGAATCAGGAAGGTGAGCCTCTTAAACTAACAAAGCATGTTGAGAGAGAGAGAGAGAGAGAAGATAATAATCCATAGCCCTGTCACGTCCACAAGGCACTGTCAGTTTAAAGTCCGCCTGGTATTCCCTCCTATTGAGTTTTTCTTTTGTTTCTTTTAAGTATAGTTAATGAGTGAGCAAGGTTTCCTCTGACCCCCACATCCCGTACCAAGCACAGGCTTGACCTTATTTTGTTCTCTTCATGTTAACAAGCAGGAGTTTTTCAAAGTAAGAAGTGCTGAGTTGGGACTCAAGGGCCGATAGCTTTGCATTCACTTACTCTGACACATACGTTTTCCAACTGTCCCTGTTTATCATGGACAGGCCCTCCTTTCTCATTCCTGCCCCCTGGTAAACTGCTGTCCCCATTTCTTTGGGCCTGTCAGGAATGCCTTCTTCAAATGTGCTTCCTCGGATTTTGCTAGAACTGTCATTCTTCAAGGCTCAGCTCCTTCCCCACAGGCGATGTTAAATCTCAAGAGTGGGTAATGGATGCATCTTGCCCCTAAAGGAGATATATGTACCCACATTGCACCATCAGAATGGGACTGTTGGGGAAGAAGTCAAGTGCCCCACACAGCAGGAGCAGCAGGAGGGACCCAAAATGCAATTCTGGTGTCGTCCGGGTAGGTCTTTAGGACAGAAGTCAAGGGCCTTGCTCTGCAAAACGAACAGGAGCATAGGAAAACAAAATTAAAAAATTCCTTCCAGTAGCACCTTAGAGAACAACTAAGTTTGTACCAGCTTTCGTGTGCATGCACACTTCTTCAGATACACTGAAGGAACATAGGAAGCTGCCTTATACTGATTCAGATCACTGGCCCATCTAGTTCAATACTGTCTTCACTGACTGGCAGCAGCTCTCCAGAGTTTCAGGAAGGCACTCTCTCCCAGTCCAACTAGAGATGCTGACGATTGAACCTGAGACCTTCTACATGCAAAGCAGATGCTCTACCACTGAGCTGTGGGCAGGCTGCCTACATTTTGAAGAATCTGATGTAGTACTTGACTGACAGAGGAATGGAGAGATAAGGATCTGGCCCAGTGGCTGGATCCAAACTCCTTCCCCACCCCTACTTTATATTCCCTGCTTTCAATTCAGTGTTTGCTTATCAGTTTCTGGAAGGCTCTGAATATGGTTCCATCAATCATTTCCAGAAGCTCCCACCATGTGTTTTTAGCCTTAAGGAAGGTGTTATAACCACACCCACACTGAACATTTTGCTTGCCCATTTCGGTCCCCTTCACCACAGTCAGACCAAGGGGAAAGAAATGGGGGAGTCCCCCATTAAGACCAAAGCAAAGGCAGGAAAGGGGTTAGGGTTGATCTGACAAGGCAGAAGAAAATGGATGAGTCAACAGGAGACCAACAGAGAAGGAAGGTTGTTGGTCTTGCTGCATGCACACAAATGTCCATGCCAACCATAATTTATTTATTTTTGGCCACCTTCGTTTAGAGAAACCGTACAATGTAGAGAAGCCAGTCAATATTTTGAAGCTGTGCTGAGATACCTCTGGTCCATGGATGCAATTAAGCCCACTAGGCTGTTTTGGATGAAGCATGCCTATATTTCCCTTGCCTAACATTTCCCTTGCCTAACATCACAAGGTGGCGCTGTGAGTCAAACCACATAATGTCTTGTAAATCTAATTGGTAATGGATTTATTAGACCCGCCCCCTCAAGGAAGGTACTCAAAAGCATATGCATGGATCTACTATGAAATTGCCCCATAAGGGGATGAATTAATTGGCTCTGTGATATATTTCATATTTCTTCCATGAATTATTTGTTGATTTTATGCTCATCACCACCAATAAATAAATCAGACCATTTGTACTGGCTCCCCAAGGCTTAAGGAAGGCATTTTCCTCATCGACTGCTATGTGATCCTTTTACCTGGAGATTCTGGGGATTGAACCTGGGCTCTGCACCACTGCGCTATGGGGCCCAAGAAAAATGGATGCAGAGCCAGGTGGCATTGAGGGGAAGTTTCAGGGCCATTGGAGGAATTTGAACCTGGGTCACCCTTTTCAAGATTCAAGCTATTGCCTTTCCCATGTAGTGAGGTATAAACTGGGGTTGGTTTTTTTTGTTTTCTTTTCATGATAAAAGAACTCAGGGTAAGGTTGGAGTGAGTGACATGTCAACCAGTGGATTTAATTTGCGGCCAGTTCAAGATTGACAAAAATAAAAACTCCTTCCCATATAACACTCCATTCGCTTGCAGAACTCCCAGCCACAAGATGCAGTGATCTTGTTTCGACAGCTTTCGAATGAAGTGTGTTACTCGCCATGATACCTAAAGCAAACCTCCCTGATTAGAGACAATCAACCCCTAAGGACCAGATGCTGGGAACAATCATTGCTGGCGGGAGGTCACGCTTTCATGAGCTTCAGGGAATTTGGCTGCTTTTGTGATAGTTAAGGTACAGCCTTCTCCCTTTTTTCTCCCATGGATTTTTTTTTTTAAAGAAATGCATGCAACTACAAAAATAACCCAATAGATTTTCCATCCATTTACATGACATAGTGCAGTATGACAGGCCCCTGCCCTGAAGACCTTGCAATCTAAAATGGAAAGAAAGCACTAGATCTGATGCAGGAAGGCACACTGGAGTTTTTCGCAACCATTCCTTACGGAACCCCTCCGTAGGCACAGAAACTTTAATCATCAACTTTAACATCATCAAGTCAATTGCCAAAGAAGCTTAAGCTCCATCTCCCATGATGACTTCTCTGTGTGGTGCTGGGGAGGCTCCTGCTGGCTTTGTTTAAGCACCCACAGGAAAGAATGCCATAGGACCAGTTGCCTTTGCCACAGTTTGGGAGAAGGTGCCCTCTTAAACCTAAAAGCAAACTGTCCCCCAGGGAGGAACTCGCCTTTTGCCTGAATTTGTTTATTGTTTCATTTAAAGCTAGCTTGGCTTCCTCCTTCAAGTGAGAAGGGGGGGGGGACCACAAACAAATAAAACCTCAAACAGGAGCTTACTGTGCCAGAGGCATCCTATTGATTAGAAGTAGGGGTCAGCAAACTTTTTCAGCAGGGGGCCGGTCCATTGTCCCTCAGACCTTGTGGGGGGGGGGCAGACTATATTTCGGGGGGAAAATATGAACGAATTCCTATGCCCCACAAATAACCCAGAGGTGTATTTTAAATAAAAGAACACATTCTACTCATGTAAAAACACGCTGATTCCCGGACCGTCTGTGGGCCGCAATTAGAAGGCTATTGGGCCAAATCCGGCCCCCGGGCCTTAGTTTGGGGACCCTTGGATTAGAGAATGTCAAGAGGTAACTCTTTGCACAAGTCAAAACAAAATTAAAAATTAAAAAAAATTCCTTCCAGTAGCACCTTAGAGACCAACTACGGTAAGTTTGTTCTTGGTATGAACTTTCTTTTTTTTTTCTTTTTTTCTTTTTTAATTAAACTTTATTCATCTTAAAAATTGCACAGTTACACAAAAATACAACAAATACAAAAGAAAAATAAATAAAAATAAAAAATAAAAAATAAAATTCCAGCATTTCATATTCCAAACAAGAAAAAACAAACAAATAGAAAACATAAAGAAAGAAAATAGCTGTATGAATTGGCTTGAAGAAGTATCTGAAGAAGTGTGCATGCACACGAAAGCTCATACCAAGAACAAACTTAGTTGGTCTCTAAGGTGCTACTGGAAGGAATTTTTTTATTTTTTATTTTGTTTTGACTATGGCAGACCAACACAGCTACCTACCTGTAACTGGAAATCTTTGCACAAGTGGAAGGGATGTGATCTCTCTCACACACTCACTGCCTATAGCATGCGAATGCTAATGGTGTAGTATTTTATTTGCTCTGCATACAGCAGCACTTTTCAGGTAGGCAGAAAGACAACTAAAGGGGGGGAAAAGAGAGAGTGCTTATAAACACGGATAACAACTCTAAATCCCTAGATTAAGATGATTGTCAGTGCTTTGCACTGGGCTTTCCAAGCATGGCCAGCCAGCTGGTTCTCTGCTCCAAGTCTGCTTTAAAGATCCCAGGAGCGGTGGGTGATGAAGGATGGTGCCTTGAACTGGATTGGCTCTGCCAGTGTGCTAGGCCAAAAGTGGGGTTGCAGATACAGTATTGCTGCTCTGTCGGGTAATGGCCACTGCTTGCAAAGTGCTGTGCATTCTTCTTGAATAATGTGATTTCAAATTGTGGGGGAGGGTGAAACAGGTCACCTGATGATGTCATTGAGACCTCATGTGGCTGACAGATGGGTGGTCCTGCCCACCCATCAAACATCAATTCCTGTCCATCCAAACTAGCATGGCCAATGGTGAGGAATGATGGGAACTGGCTTTGCTGGCTAGAGTTAATGGAAGATTAAGCCTGCATTCTCCACATCCTTGCCCAACAAGTCTCCAGGATCAAGATGGGGACAGCAACCTGTCGTACAAACCTGTGGGGACAGGATGCTAGACTAGATGGGCCGTTGGCCTGACCCATCTTTTGTTCCTATGAGCACTACTTTGGGCGTGGGAAAGATGCGACAATTCTTTACCACTGAAGCATTAACAAAATTAAGTTCCGTCTTGTTAAATGGATATAGGTGTGTCTTTTGCCAATGAGCAATTTGTAGGCAAGAGGAATTTAAAGTGCCACGTTGAAAGGACAGAAACACAACAAGCTTTGTAGTTTAAAAGAGTTATTATTTGTGGGGTTGTGTTTGATGAGACCAATATGCCTGGGAACATAACTCTGCCCTTAAAATGAACTCCACCATTTGAAGCTCTCAAAAGGATCCAGAGTGTCACTACTGCAACCCAATAGTGTTTCCATACTTCAAAAGCTGCAATGCCAAACATTTTAGAGGAGGATGGGGGAAAGACCCCTGCCTTAAACCCCAGGGAGATGCTGCCAATCAGAATTAGATGGACTGTTAGCCACTTAAATAACACAGATGGGAACCCAGAAAGAATAGTCCTGATAACACTTTATTGAGCAAACTTAACAAAAACAGTGTATAATTTGAACAAAATGCTACAGAGGTGCCTTGTCTTTCTTGGCTCAGGCCTTCTACATAGCAGGAAAACTTTTAACCAAACATATGAAGGAAAAACTTTCTCAGAACTGCACAGCCAATCAAAGCATGTGCTACCTCAGTGAAGATCATGCTACTATGCCCGATTGCTAAGCAACATCTCCAACTACACCCTCTTGGCTAGTTCCCATAATAAAATGCATTTTTTGTATGGCATTTTCACTAATATATGCATTTTTATACACATTTCCCACTAATATATGCCTTTTCATACATATCGTTTGGCTGGAGAACTGCATTGCAAAATTCAGAGAAGAGTGAATTTTGTAGGGTGGCTGTGTTTTGATTTGTATTGTTTAGGAAAGTGTGAATTTGGTACATTCACCTTTAAAGGTGAACTGAATCAACTTTCTCCCCCATCCCAAAGCACACATTAGAGATTGACACACATACATACAAACAGAGAGAGAGGTGCAAATATCTAGTGGTTATGGCTTTTCTGTCTTGTGAATTCATAGAATTATAGAATCATAGAATTGTAGCATTAGAAGGGACAGCGAGAGTCATCTAGTCCAACCCCCTGCAATGCAGGAATCTTTTGCCCAACATGGGGCTCGAATCCCAAACCCTGAGATTAAGAGTCACATTCTCTACCAACTGAGCTATCCCCTGAAATATGTTATTCCTTGAACCTTAATCAATGTAAAGGGCTGCAGTCACTCACATTTGTCCCTTGATGGTAGGGTACCTGTCTTGCATGGTTCCCAGGTTCAATCCCCTGCAGGTAGGACTGGGAGAGAACCCTGTATAAAATCCAGGAGAGCCTCTGCTAGTCAGTGCATACAATACTGAGCTAGATGGACCAGTGGCCTGACTCAGCATAGGGCAGCTTCCTCTGTCCTTGCAATGGGCATGGTGGTTCGAATGGCACGCCCCTGCCCCAAATAGCTTACAACTGGTGGCTTGGCAACAGAGCGGCTGGGGAGAAGAGCCTCAATAAGCTTGGACAAGTATGAGCGGGCTTTGTTTTGTCCAGCTCCCAAGCAGAACGGTTTTCGCTACAGCAGCCACGCAGCAGGGATCGAGTTTGGCCTGAGCCTGACAATGGAGCTGATAAGCACAGGAACCACGTAAGGGGAGTCAGAGCAGAAAGGAATGTCCGCAGAAGGGCCAAGATGCGTTACCATCTGTTCCTCCCTATTTGTAATGGGGACACCGTCCAAAAGGAAACGGTGGCGGAGAGAAGCAACAGGGAGTCGTTCCAAGGAGTCGGTTCTGTAGCTGCAGCTGCAATGCCTAAGCAGCCTCAAATACCTAGGGACCTCAGCTGGGAGGAAAGTGCTGAGGAAAGGTTATAGGGAGCTATGGATAACCCCACCTCCTAATGCCCTTTTAGCTCTGAAACCCTGCAAACATGCCAATCTTTCCTTGGAAGGAAGGTGCTCCGCAATTCTGATAAAAGTTGTTTTTTTGTCTCGACCTTCCCCTTGCTCAAAGCTCTGGGATCTCTTGAGAAACAAAGCGACTGTATGCAGCACATAAAATCTGCCCCCGAATAACCCCTCTGCCGAAATGTATCTGGGGGTGGGGAATAATTCCCCCACCCCAATGAATCCTAACCTCCAGATTCCCAGAGGGTAAATATATATCTAGCTTTTGTGGAACCTGGAATATACGTACACTATGCTTCTCATTTTTTCTTTCTGAGAAACTAGCTTGCTCTCCCTGCTCCCCGCCCCCCCATAACCTGTCTACTCCCCTCCCAAAGAAAATTCTATAATAGTAATAATAATTTATTATTTATACCCCGCTCATCTGGCCGGGCCTCCCCAGCCTCTCTGGGCGGCTACCAACAGGGTATTAAAAACACAATAAAACATCAAACATTAGAAGCATCCCTAAACAGGGCTGCCTTCAGATGTCTTCTAAAAGTCAGATAGTTGCATCATTTCCTTGGCATCTGGTGGGAGGGCGTTCCACAGGGCAGGTGCCACTACCAAGAAGGCCATCTGCCTATGTCTCTTATGATTTTATTGTGTTATTTCCAGTTTCTGTTCCTCAATAACTGAAACTTTGACATGCAGAGGGAAAGGCTGTTGCTTACTCAGTGACTAGAAAACTGAACTCTACATGTGCTCAGAAATACTCCTTCTCTAGGGTGGTGGCTTGGTACTGAAACAGGGCTGTGAGCCACAGTAAGCCACAGAAGAGCCGTAGCTCAAGGTTAGAATGTCTGCTTTGCACACAGGTGGTCCCAGGTTCAGTCCCAAGCATCTCCAGGAAGGGCTGGGATTATTCTCCCTCTGAAACCCTGGGAAGCCACTGCCAGTCAGTGTAGCGACAATACTGAGCTAGTATAAAGCAGCTTCTGGTGTAGCTATAATCTTAGGCTGTTGTTAACAGCAACTTGCTGAAGTTGGGAAGCAACACAGAGATTTGGATTTTTATCTTGTTGGACAGAGTTGTAGAAGTTCTAATTTTCCTCCCCTAACTCCTGGCCAAGTCTCCGCTGATAACCTAAACACATGCTCATAGCTACAATTTAAAGAACACACATATTTGCATGTTATTGTTATACAGGAACCAAACCGAGGGGGGATTTAAAGCTAGGAAATGGGAAATTCAGGTTACTAAAGTAAGACCATCTGCTGAAGAAAGAAAGAAAGAAAGAAAGAAAGAAAGAAAGAAAGAAAGAAAGAAAGCTGGCCCTAGAGTCCCCACGAGAATGGAAAGAGTTTTCTATGGGGTTACACAATAGTTTGTGGGGACACCCTTTTTTCTGGAAAGTGCAGATAGTTGGCACCTGAAGTACATATCTCAACAGAACAGGGGCCGGGAAGAGGATGGGCAAAGCTCCCAAATTCACACTTCCCAAAGCAACAAGCAAAACAAAACATAACCGTCCTTCAAAATAGGTGCTTCTTCAAATTCTGGGACTGTTCTCCAACCAAAAACTGCACAAAAAATGCATATAGTTGTGGAAATGATAGTATATAAAAAAAATACCCCTACATTTTTATTAGGGGAAATATTGCTTGAAAACATGCAAAATCGCATATTTGAAGACATGGCTTCCAAATTTTCATGCGTTTTAGTTTGGAGTTTTTAAACAATCTGCAAGATTGACTTGGAAATGGGATGAAGTGAATTTCATTGGGGGGGGGAGGAGAGAGAACGAAGAAAAAATGAATCGGCCAGATTCACCCATCCTTAACAAGGACAAATGATACAAACCTATGTGCATATGCAAATCTACAAATCAATCACTGCCAGGTGCACACAGGATATTGTACAGTTCTGGACCCTCCATCTAAAAACAGACAGACAGACAGACAGACAATCAAACTGTGCTTCATGCAAGCTGCAAAGCCAACAAATCCCACAATGTTAGCAAAAGAAAGAGAACTTCTAGATGTACATGGTGGACACATTAACACTGCATGGCCTCAGCCTGAACGATGGCCGCATTATTGCTTAGCTTCAGGAAATGAAGATCTTCTGAGCAAAGCACCATTAACAGCCACCTTGGAAACAGCATCGTTTAATTTGTATCAGAGCAGCTGATGAAGGCAGAAGCTGAAACAGTTTTGCTACATAAATTAAAAACACTTTGCTTTGTTAATCACAGTAATGCACACATACACACACTTTACAGTTGGGGAGGGGGATGCAGAAAAAGGCAGGCAATGCCAGGCAACGTTTAAAGCCCTTTTAGTATAGCAAAAACAGGACAGGTTATAAAATTATGCATGAGGGGGGGAAACTGGATAGAGAGAAGTTTTTGTCCCTTTCTTGTAATACTATTTATACTTAACTTAAGAGTCTTTATATAGGGCACTTAATGACATTCTTCTCTGGGCAGCTCAGAACACAAAAAGAAGGGTCTCTTTAGTGATTCAGGAGACGGAAACTCCTCCTGTCTACAAATTGCTCTCTGGTGAAGGACACATCTCTATGCAACTAGCAAGAGGGCAATTTTATTTCTTTATGATGTTTCAGTGGTAAATAATTACCACGGATAATGCTGAGGTGGCCGTAGCTGCGCACTGCCAGCCATCCAGGGCGGGGCGCAACTCTCCCCCATGCCGCTGTAGGAGAGCAATCCCCACAGAGGCTTGGGAGTGAAGTTGCGCCCCTCCCAAGCCTCCGCGGAGGAGAGTGGAGCTTCCTTCCCAAGCCTCCTCAGGAGGAGAGCACAGCTTCCCTCCTATCCCTCCTCAGGAGGAGAGCAATCCTCGCAGAGGCTTGGGAGTGAAGTTGCGCCCCTCCCATGCCTCCTTGGGAGGAGAGCGCAGCTTTCTTCCCAAGCCTCTGTGGGGATCACTCTCCTCCCAAGGAGGCTTGGAGGGGAAGTTGCATGCACGCCAGCCTTATGGTTGGCGGGGCGCAGCTGGTGGGTGTGCAGGGAAAGGGGAGGCCGCCGGCAAAGCCGCGCATCCCCCCCACTTGTTGGGGCGCCCCTGAGAGGCCAGCGCCCTGGCGCAATGCACCACTAAACCCTATGGGAAAGACGGCTCTGGGTTGAGCATCTGCCTTGCATGCAGAAGGGGCCAGGTTCGATCCTCAGTATCTCCAGGTGGAGTATAGAAAATATGGAGCAAGATGGACTAGGGATCGGGCACACTATAAGGCAGATTCCTATGTAGCTAATAAAACAGAATTTTAAAACACAGTAATGTGAAAGCACAGTAATGTGATCAGCATGAGATTCGGGGCTGACGAAAAGAAGCATGGTGTGCCAAAATTAAGCTATGGAACTCAGTACTAATCACAAGTTGTATGCATGCTCCTGTTTACTCTGCATCCAGTGTGCTCCCACCACTGGTTTAGGAGACTGTGTACACATGATCATGCCACAATGCATGTCTATACTGTCATTTCCTATGAAATGCTACATTTGAGGTATTTTCCCTTAAAACCGGATTTGATCCAAATTGAGAAAAAGAATGACCAGGCTGTGTTTTAAGGGCACAATGTGCATTTTAAGCTAGTAATAAAAGGCATGATAGCTATAAGCAGCAGCAAGCAACTAGTTTCCAGTTTGGCTAAGCAGAGGAGTTCTGAGAAGGCCATAAGCAGGGCAGGAAGGCAACAGCCCTTTTTTCTATTGCAGCTCCCTAGCAACAAGTACTCAGGTAGGCTGCTCCTGAACTTGGAGTTTCCACATAGCCATCTTGGCTTGTTCCCCACTGACAACCTTCATGAATTGCTCTAATCCCTCTTTAGAGGCTTTTAAGACATCACCCCCAAATCAGCTGAGGTTCTGCATTGGAAGTTCCTCTCCCTTGCCCCACCTTGTCCTTCCAAGGCATGCAGAGGTCTCAAGGCTCCACTTGACAGCCCATTGTTCATGGCTGAGCTATTTGGCAGAGACACACACCTGGGGAGGCAATGCTGTTTCCTCACATTGTCCCGAGGAAAACAGACAGAGCAAAATTGGAAAAA
The DNA here is from genome assembly GCF_009819535.1 of Lacerta agilis. Lineage (NCBI taxonomy): Eukaryota > Metazoa > Chordata > Lepidosauria > Squamata > Lacertidae > Lacerta > Lacerta agilis. The sequence goes on from NC_046326.1 coordinate 38,074,603, forward strand.
CAGAGTGACTCCCACCAGGAACAAGACTGGAAAAGGGGCAGATTTGTAGAATGGGGATTTGTAACTTTTTCCTTTACTCTTTCAGCTACGTGACCTGAATGGCTTGGAGTACTTCCCTTTGGAAGCCTCCATATTTTCAGTAGACCATGATTTAAACAAAACAAACAAATAAAAAAAAACCCAGACATTAGCTCTGAAATTTGAGAAAGAGGATAAAACTTATCAGATACTGATTAGAAGGATCAGCGTCACACGAACCCTAATCCGCTTAATAATATTTGTAGAAATGGACTTTTATTTGCTTTGGCCAAAGGTTTTATATTTTCTTCTAGTTTTTCCTGATCAAATTAGCATCATTCAGCACTCAGGCTCTGTGTTGGCCCCTAATTAACAAGGTGGAGAAAGACCTCTGTAAAAAGATAATAGATTGAGGAGCGAGAGGGAGTAACAAGGCATGTATTTTTTTGTGTGGAAAGACTGAGTTCATTTCAGCTCAGATACTCAAAACAAGGTCCTGGGCTCTTTGAGCACAGGTGTTATATGCTGACAAGGCCTCATTCCTGTCAGCAATCGTGCTGCAGCATTCTGCACTAACTGCAGCCCCTGGATGAAGCATTAGGGAAACCACACAGAAAGTGCATTGCAGTACATAATCCAGTCTTGAACTAGCCAATGCATGAATAAGAATGGCTTTGCAAAAAATAAATAAATGTGAGTTTTAAGCAAAATTGTGCACAACAGTGTTTATATTAGAGTGTCAGACTAGGACCTGGGAGACCAGGGTTCAAATAACCACCCAAGCCATTGAATTGTAGTAGAAAACACACACACACACACACACACAGAGAGAGAGAGAGAGAGAGAGAGAGAGAGAGAGAGAGAGAGAGAGAGCCCTCTTGCCCTCCAGAATGTAGGCACTTGCATTAACCACTTAGACCCCACAGTTTTAAACAGAATCTCTTTTCCATCCCCTCCAGTTTCAGGCTAACTCAAATGCTGACATTGCAGAAACAAGACGCCCTAGGAGAGCTCATCTCACTGAATTATTGAGTGAGATCAAAATTCTGCTGACTGGGGAAATGTTATTTTGCTGCTCCGGTGGCGACCTTTAAAGGACCTCTCCTTTGCAAAGGAGGCACATTGGGATGATATTGGGATGGTGCACGGCCAGGGTTCAAGGTTCAAGGGGGAACCACAGCACAGACCAATTCCAGTTTTAAAAAACCAGATTTTTGGAATATTTATAACGACTTTTGGGGAGTTGGAAAAGGTTCTATAAAGGGCAACCCAAATGATCAAGAGGGTGGAAGAACTCTACCATGAGGAAAACTTGCAACGTTTAGAACTTTTCAGATTAGAGAAAAGTCAAGGAAGAGGTGACATGATGAAAGTCTATAAAATTATACACAGCAGGGAGAAAGTAGACAGAAAAAAGTTTTTCTCCCTCTCTCTCCCTAGAACTTAGGGACGTCCAATGAAGCTGAATGTTGGAAGATTCAGCAAAGATAAAAGAAAGTACTTCTACATGAGGCTATGAAGCTCGCTCCCTCTGGAGGCAGTGATGGACACCAATTTGGATGGCCTCAAAAGAAGATTGGACAAATTCATGGAGGAAGCAGGGGAAAGTTATCTTGTGCTCAGGTCCTGGTTGTGGATTTCCCACAGGCTTCTGGGTGGCCACTGTGAGAAGAGGATGCTGGACTAGATGGACCAAATGGCCTGATCCAGCAGGGCTCTTCTGATGTTCTTAAATTAAATCCATTTATGACGTTTGCATCACACTTTTCCCCTGAGGAACTCAAGGGAACATACAGTGGTGCCCCGCTAGACAAATGCCTCGCTAGACGAAAAACTCGCTAGACGAAAGGCATTCACTAGCGGAAGGCTGCCCCGCAAGACGAAAAAGTCAATGGGGCTGCCCCGCAAGACGGGGGGGGGGAATTTTTTCCGCGAAAACTGCTATTTTACATTGGTGCTTCGCAAAATGAAAAAATTGCTATACGAAGACACTCGCAGAACAAATTATTTTCGTCTTGCGAGGCACCACTGTATATGGTTCTCTCTGCTATTTTCATCCTCACAACAAGCTTGCAGGAGAGGTTAGTTGCAGACAGAATGGCTCCCTATAACCAATACTCAGGATGTGGGTACCATTGCTTAGGGAACCTAGGGCTGCCATACGTCCGGACATCGCCGGGATTCGTCTCTTGAAAATGGCATCCGGGAGGAGTTTTTGAAAAGCCGGCTAAAATGCCCTTGAACACCGAGGCATATGGCAGCCCATTTCCTAAAGCATAGGTTAAAAAAAAACCCACCCTTCTGATCACTGAAAAACAGCCTAATGAGGTTCTGAGCATGCTCAGTGGCTGTGGAATGTGGGCTGATTGTTGTCAGGGGGAAGGACAGAAAACGAGGTTGGGGAGATGAAATGGAGTATTCAGGAGGAAGGCAGCACTGACTGAGTGGAACAGTGAACTCCAGCACCCCATACAACATATATTTGTTTAAATATTTGTTTAAAAACAACTTCTATATTTCAGATGCCAAACTATCACAGAGCCACTTGGGGCTTGGCAATAAGGGTTCTAGAAAGATACTGTCAGTTATGAGGAAACTGCTGCAGTTTCCATTTGTGTCCCCCACTTTTGCAATATTACAGAAGATACTGACTGAGAAATTATCTGTTTTTCAAAGGTGCAAAGTTTCTGTTCTCATTTTAATTACAATTCTTCTCCTTTGTTTCTACTCATATGTGTCATGACTTATAAATATATATATATTTTTAATTGACTCCCCACCCCAAAGAGTTAATTGTCTAAAAGCTGTTATGATCTCTCTTACAGAAGGAAGCCACTGGTGCTATCTGTCGCAGCGGTGTCAAAACCAACACTGTCTAGGTAATTCATAGCAGATTTTAAAAGAAAACACAAACCTCTCAATGATCTTATAGTGTGCTTAAGTCAGTGTTGGGTTGGGGTCAGGGTGGTGAGCCCATTCTTGGCAGCAGGCCAAGATTGCTCATCCGTGTACCAAAAAGAAGACAAGAGATCAATATTGAAAGGAGAATGGCTGGAAGTAGGAACCAAAGTGTAACAGGGGTGATTGCATGGAGGGAAGCAGTTCTGGGGAACACTTAGAGTGGCCACCACTTTGATGCCATTGTAAGAGATGCACATTCACATAAAACTCTTTTGCTCTATACTCTAAATGGGAAATGTACATCACTGATAAAGTCTGCAGTAGCTTGCCTATCCAGCCCCTCTGCTACATAAATGGGTCTCCAAACAACAAACTACGGTTCCCAGGATTCTTTGTTGGAAGCCATGACTGTTTATAAATTGGTTTGGTACTGCTTTAAATGTCTAGTGCAGATGGGGCCACAGATAAGTCAGCAAAAAGAGAACAATTATGCTAAAGCCTTTTGAAGCAGCCAGGTTTTTAACCAACCACCTTAGACAATACAGTGATGACATGTACTAGCCTTCCCAAGCTGGTTATTCTAGATGTCATTGGACTAAGACTCCTATCAGCCCTGGCCAGCATGGCTGATGGTGGTCAGGATGACGGTAATTGTAGCCCAACTATTCTGGAGAGCACAAGGCTGGCATCTGCATTCCTAAGGCTGGCTAATATTTCAAAAAGCCTGGTTTGTAGAGAGCCTGATTCATTCAGTGGCACAACTTTCTCCAACCTTTCACCCCCATTGAAACAATCTTGCCCTCTTGCCCATGACACCTTCGACAGAACCACGCCACTGGGAACAGGAATTCGAGGTGTGTGGAAAAAGTCAACAGTCTCCTATCAACATCCTCACCAACGATGTGAAATACGACTGGGACCTCAAGCCATTCAAGTTTGAAAAATACAACACCAAGCCAGAAAAACTCTGGAGATTAGTAAATAATGGCCATACAGGTGAGAGGCGGAATTTTTATAAGATATAACCTATTGGCTTGTGTATTGCAAGAGTAAGCAGTGTGGTGTCCTTAAAGTGTCCCCGTGGGACTGCACCTCCCATCAGTCAAAGACAGGATCAGGACCGACCTACCCATGAAGCCAGATGAGGCAACTGCCTCAGGCGGCAGGATCCACAGGGGCAGCAGATTGGGATGCAGATCATTCTTCCCCATCACCCTTGTGCTCAATGTAGATCTTCACTCACCCCTTCTTCATTGCAGGGGAGGGGAGCACCATTCTGAAGTTTACCTCAGGTGCAAAGATGTCTTGGGCCGGCCCTGGCCAATATGGCCAATGACCAGGGAAGATGGGAACATCTGGAGGGCCACAGGTTGACCACTTCTCTTTTAGCAGATTCAGGTGGCCTTGGCAGCCACCCTCTCTCAGGAGCCATTCCCTCCTATGGAGGAATGGGGGTACCTGCCAATTTTGGCTTCTCTCTGTTTCAAGCTTAAGTTTGGTTCTCCACATATCCCCATCAGTTGGAGTTTTGTGTTGTTGTTTTTAAAGTCCCCCTGGAATGTCATCAACATTTTAATGTGACTTTCTCCTGATATGCACGTATTCCTCCTAATACACCCACACACTCTTTCAGAAAGTGCAGATATGGTAAGTTCATCCCACCCTATTCCTGTGACTGTGATTTCTTTTAAATGTTTTCATTCTGGATTTTAAATTAATGAAACCTGCCATGAGACCCACTGCTGCTGTTAGTAGTAGTAGTAGTAGTAGTAGTAGTACTGGTAGCAGCAGCAGTAGTAGTAGTAATAGCAGCAAATAGCAAGAATTATTAATTGTAATAAGAATATTACAACAAACTGATCTGAATTTATCCCCCATCACTACTCTTATATGAAAGAGAAGAGTTGTTGCCACTGGCACTTTTTAGGAGTCTCTGTATTAAAAAGAACTTCACACTTTCTAAAAACATTGTGTGAACTGAAACACAGCTGTCCTTTCAAATTCATGCATATCCAGTCTGTAGAGCAGGGGTAGGCAACCTAGGGCCCGGGGGCCAAGATGCGGCCCAATCGTCTTCTCAATCTGGCCTGTGGACGGTCCAGGAATCAGCGTGTTTTTACATGAGCAAAATGTGTCCTTTAATTTTAAATGCATCTCTGGGTTAGTTGTGGGGCATAGGAATTCGTTCATTTCCCCCCTCCCCCCCAAAAATATATAGTCGGGCCCAGCACATGGTCTGAGGGACAGTGGACTAGCCCACGGCTGAAAAAGATTGCTGACCCCTGCTGTAGAGCATGAGACTCACCCAAATTTTATGATGCAGTTTTTCAACCATTGTTGACATAAACACATTTATTTAATGTGCAAAGTGAATATCTTCATGAAAAAAACATACAAACATGCATTATATTAGGAAAAGTTAGAAAAAATCTGTATGTATGCCAGTGAAAATTGCAAGCACAAAAACGTTGATTAATTTTTGTGAGGATTTTGTTTAAAATCCCAAATTGCTGCAGAAAGGGGGACAACTGAATTTAGTATTAGAAAAATGAGCTGCAAGATTGACTGTTGCATGTAGTAATATTATTAAAACTGATAGCTTGGATGTGGTAAAGTATGCTGCAACGAAGTAACATAGTTACCAACTACTTGCTCCACACAGATCACTCTGGAAAGACACTCTGGGTTAACAAAAATATATATATAATTGATATATTCACATTGAAAACAAAGAACTCATGACTGAGTGGGATGTGAGTGTCATTTGTTCATTGTCACTGGTGTATTTGTTTTACATGAAACCAATAAAAACACTATTTTTTAAAAAAGAAAATATTAGAAAACAGATAAAATACGGGAAACAGAGAACTCTGGTGTGTGGCATCTGGGCATGGCTTGGCCAAAATGGCCTGGAGGTGGCAAAGGAGGTCTGTGGGGTGGAGGTTCCCCCGCAACCCCCGGTTTATAACACGTTTTTGAAATAATGAATGACCTGAAAGGGCGCTTCTTTTTCCCCTCCCTCAGTCCAAGTGCAGCTTGATGGGACAGCAACGATCGAGTCGGGTGGCCTCCAGGGGAAATACAAGGCCATGCAGTTCCACTTCCACTGGGGAGACAGCGAAGGGAAGAATAGCAGGGTGAGCCCTGGATCGGAGCACAGCATTGACGGGCAGAGATATGCCATGGAGGTAAAAACAAAAAAGTCATGCAGGGATTCACAACATGTCCAGAAAACCCTTGGCCCAGGGCCCCCCATCCCATAGCTCTGCAGACACCCACAAAGAAAGCCTTGCCCACTCACTTCCAACACAAGGATTGTTCTGGACAAATGTGCCAAGTATGCACTTGAGGAAACTTGCATGGAGCATTCACACATGCAATAATTTTTAGCATCCTTGCTATGCATTGGAGAAGCTTAAATACTGAATTTGAAAACTGAATTAATGTTGCTGTGGTATGGGAACTGGGCAAACTTGCAAACTTATATACCGGTAAGAATGGAGTGGGAGAAACAGACCAACCAACAAACCCAGAATGGTTTTATTAGTCACTGATCTCCTGGTTTAAAGTTTTGTAATCCTAGGGTGATATCTAAGTATGGCTAATGTTGGATTAGACCAGATGAAATTAACGGTCTTGTCAAACACAGGTCCATGAATTTCAGTGTATCTACTCTTAAGATGAATGCAACGTCCTCCTTCTTCCTATTATTATTAGTAGTATCTCACCTTTTATCGAAGGAGCTCAAGGCGGTGTAAACACCTTGCCCCTTCCCTGTTTTATCCTCACGACAACCCTGTGAGGTATGTCAGGCTAAGAGAGAGTGACTGTACCAAGGTGACAATCCAATGGGTTTCATGGCTGCATGGGGATTTGAATTCTGGTCTCCCAGGTCCTAGTCTCACACCCTACCCGCGTTGCCTCTCAATGGGTCTGCTCAGAGTTTCTTGCTTCCAGATCTGAAAGTTTGTTTCAGATAATATACAAGTATCCTCACTTATATCGTATATGGCTTACATGCAAATACATGTTTATTTTCCTTTAAGGTTTTATCCTTATCAGTGTTCATTTCTTAGTTATCTTGTTTCTTCTTTAAAAGTTAAACATTTGTAATCACAGTACTGTAGAAAAAGGTCTCAGTCTCTCTCCACCTGCCTCCCCCCATAGCTTCATATCGTCCACATCAAGGAAAACATTCCCACCATAGAGGAGGCGCTCTCCAAAAATGGCGTAGCAGTGCTGGGCTTCTTTATAAAGGTATGGAAGGGATTTGGGGTCACTTTAAAACTGGCAAAGCAACTAGAATCGGTTTGGGCTGTGAGAATCATGGGGGCCATTTCACACTTTCTGGTGTGTTTGCAAGATAAATTTCTACTATCCATGGGGGAAATGCTGACATGTGGCTCTTGGGAGATTGCCCAGAAGGGAAAGTGGTCATTGGGCTGAAAAACGGTCGTCCCCGCCCCCAAATCCCTGCTCTAGGAAATAGTACAGAGTTAAAAAGGGGCATTAAAATTGTACCTTTAAAAAAAATGTCTTGTTTCAGGTTGGCAAAGAAAATGACTTCTACGAACCTTTCATTTCAAAGTTAAAAGATATTCCTTTCAAAGGTAAGACTTAATGGAAACTTTATCTTTAAAACAGCAGCAGCAACACTCAACTCTTTGATCCATAAACAAGGTCAGAAAACTTCATGTTTACTTGACTTTAGTCTGGCTGTTAGCACCTGAGGTATATGTTTTCTGGGACCCACCTTATTTTTGTGATTGTAAGTTGTCATAAACTGTTTTAAACATTGTTTTCATTGTTGCAAGCTGCCCCAGGACCTTACAGTGAAGACAGGACATTAAAATAAAATATAATAGTAGCAGCATCACAGGGCGATGTAAATACATAAGGACACTTCCCTCCACAAGTTCTGATCATTGATCCATTGAGCCCGGTGCTATTTACTCTACAGAAGACTTGCTGCTTAGTGGGAGAATAGCTGCTTTACATGCAGAAGGCTCTGGGTTCAATCCCTGGGCAACTCTAACAAAGCTAGGAACATGCTCTGTCAGCTCAGGAAAGCCACTGCCAGTCAGTGCAGACCAGTAATAGAGAACCTTAGGTTCGGGGACCAAATGTGCCCCCCACCAGCCTCTCCGTCTGCTCCTCAGAACTTTCCCTATCACTGGCCTTGATTCAAACAAAAAATGCTTTTGCCTGGCTGGAGTGTGTTCTTTGAACTCTAATGATGTTGGGGTTTTTGTTTGTTTGTCTGGATGGAAAATGCAGAAGGCTGCAAAAGGGTATGCAGAAAGTAGCCTATTGTGCACATAATAAAATTGTACTTTAATTGCCCTACCCATTTTGCACTGACTGCATGCTACTGGCAGAAAGTTTCCCAGAAGGAAATGTGGCCCTCAGACTGAAAAAAAAGTTCCTCTATCCGTGGTCTGCAGAAAATACTGAGTGAACTAGATAGACCAATGGCAGCTTCCTGGGTCCTCCAGAATCTCAGGCAAAGGTCATTCCTATCATGTTAACTTTGGTTATCTTTAAAAAAAAACACAAAAAACCTGGAGATAGCAGGGATTGAACCTGGGACCTGTTGCATGCAAAGCAGGTGTTTTACCACTGAGCTAGTCTCTCTCCAGCTTCCTCATGGCCTTAAGCACCTTCTCATGTGCATGGCTGATTATGGATGGATGGTTCTGTCCATTTCAGTTATTCTCAGTGTCTCATTTTGCCAATCTTAAATACAGTTCTCCGCATTTTCTATAGCAAGATGCAGATATACAGGATACATGCAAAGTTTGGCTAATAAATGCATTTTTGTATGCAGTTTTGGCTAATGTACACCTTTTTGCAAGCATTTTATCTTAATGCAGAGCACTTTTATAAACTATCTTAACTAGCATACTCATTTTTATGTACTTTTCTATGTATTTTTGTACTATTCTACGTATTTTTGTAAAGAGTCAGAGAACTGCATCACAAAATTTGGATTAGTGCAAATTCTGAAGGCTGGCTGTGTTTCAGTTCTTGTATTGCTTCAGAATAGTGCAAATGTGATTGCTTCAACTTAAAATGCGAAATAAATCAAATTCCCTCCCCCCAATCCGTTACTGCTCATGCATCTCAACAGATCCTCAGAAATACCACTCCTAACAAGGAAAAGATACAGTAATCATCTGAATTCCATTTGCTGGGGGACAGAGCAGACAGTGGAGGATAGGGCCATTGAGTCCACCTTGTAGATTTCCTAAGAGGCATGTGGTTTGCCACCCACATCTCACAGAGCTTTTCTTAAAGTCTTCCTTAAACTGCTTTTGAAAGATACCAGCATCAATAAGCTTACAGAACTGAAGGCAATTGCCAGAATGACGATCAGAAAGATGTGCCTTGCATGAAACAATAATTCCTCTCTAATCTCTTTAGGCAACACAACTGATATGGGGGCTTTGTGCCTGGAAGCCCTCATCCCTAAAAAGTCAGCCCTCGACAGCTTTTATCGGTACACCGGCTCACTGACCACACCTGGGTGCAATGAGGGAGTCACCTGGACTTTGTTTGAGACACCTATTGAACTGAGTCTCCTGCAGGTGAGACAAAGCACAAGAGAAAAGCACAAGAGATGGGGCTTTACAAAAGGCATATTCAACCCTAACATGCTTAAAGCCTCATCATTCAGTTCACCTAAACACTTCTTCAGAGTTTATTGTTTCTTTAATTATTTTTGGGCAATTTAACAGAGCCATTGTGCTAGTAGGTAACAGCTGCACTTGATGCACTTCAATGTAGTTTAGTGCTGTCCACTTAATTCTAATGCCCTCCCTTGGGCTCTCTCTTTCAGAATTTTGGCTATAGAAATGAATAGTCCTGCAAGGTGGCCCTGGGTTTCATCCCAGGGCGAGTACTTCTTTTTATTCAGGAAAAGGGAAAGAAAAGTCGAGAATGTTGAGGAAGGCTTTTGCTATGAATGCTGGGATCAATGCAGGCTGGATTAGGAGTAGAGTGGCACCCCCACACCCCATCCCCATTTACCAGACAAAATGAGACAGGCACATGGCATGATAATGTTTAGGCACCTACTAAATATGTTGTTGTTTCAGAAGCTTTCCCCAGAGGTGTAACCCAGACATTTATGGAAGATCAGTTTTGAAGTTGATGAGTGTTTTCATTGGTTTAAGAGTTTATTTGAATGGTTTTATTGCTTTAGTTTACTGAACTCATTCTTCATTTCTTAGAATTTGTGTTCCTGTGTTTCATTTGGCTTTTACCCTGGTACACCGTTTCATTGGCTTTATAACATGAAAGTTGTTGTTGTTGTTGTTATTACAAACATAACCATATCTATTCAGAAGGAAATCCTATTGAATTCAGAGGTGCTTTCTCCTGGGTAAGTGGGGTTAGAATTGTAATGCTAGTCCCATTGTTTTGTTTTTCATTTTTCTAATAATGTTTCATTTTTCTGGTGTTCCACAGATCCAAGAATTCTGGATGAAGCTCTATTTTGGCACAGACAAAGATGCGCCAATGGTGGATAACTTTCGACCCACTCAGCCTATTGGTGGACGAATTGTCTACAAGTCAGACTCAAATGCACTTCTAGCTCCAGGAAAAATATTGCTACTAATACCAACAGCAACATACTTCGCTCTCACTCTCATCCAGTGAAGGGTTGGGCAGATTTTAAATGGGTTCTTAATTGCAAAGCCCCCAATCTGAAAACACGCTTGGCTCGTGTGCAGCTGATCCTCACCCACCAATGGGGGATTCTGCTGATCAGAAGAGCCTGCCACCTCACTAGCTTCCACCATGCAGAAGCAATAGCCACCTATCATAAGGCTAAAAACAAATTTGAGACCACTTCTTTGAACTGATTGAAAGATTCCTAACTGATTAATCCAACTGATTATGTGACTAAGCATGGCAGGCATGTTGGAGACTAATTTGTTAAGCGCCTAACTAATCTGGATTATTGCCTTGCGTACAAGAATTGGCATTTTACTGAATCTTTAACTATTATACGTAACAGTCACTCTGAGATGGGAAAATTTCTGATGACCTTTGGTTAACACAAAGAAACTAAGCTTGACCTTGCATCAATGCAATGTGACATTGGCCATGTATGAATGTCTCATTAAACCATAGTTTAGTGTGACAAGAAAGAATAGCAGCAAGGAGGAGTTTGGAAGTTTCTGCTACTGTTTTCCAAACCAGTAGTTAACTCTTGTTTGTTTGAAGCCATAAGTTTGAAGCTATAGGTTATGAAGCTGGCATGTTTAACATTAACATAGTTAACGTTAACATCTTAAACTGTGGTAAATAAAAACCAGAAGCAAAAACTTCTAATCTGCTCCCTATGGCCATGAGGGAGGAAAAGGGAGGAGTGTAGAAGCATGATGCAGCTCATTCTTGTCATGAAAACAATAGTTTAGCCCAGCCCCCAACCTTTGGTCACCATGTTGTTGGACCAAAACTCTCATCATCCCTCAACTGTTGGATAGATCTGGCTGGGGCTGATGGGAACTGGAGTCAAGCGGCATCTGGAGACTCAAGGGTGGGAGAAAGAGGGTTTAGCATAAGAACTGAATGTGACCATCAGCAATCACCACTGACTTTTTGCAGGGCTTTATATACCAGGAATACCTAGTCATGCTTTGGCTTTGAGGTAAAAGGTGTTGCTGCAACACACCTGTTTTGTAGGCACTATCTTCTTAAATGCCAAGGCACTGGAGCTTCACCACTGCTTTACAAGCAGACAAATGGTTTTCTTATTTGTACTTTACCCACTTAATTGTCAAAAGCTTTAATAAAGGCTGAGAAAAGTGTATGAGATAGAGCTAAATAATAATATGGAAATATTTATATATTCAAAGTCAACACAGTACTGTGGGTTGTAGCCAACTAATTGCTACTTGGAGTAGACACACTGAATATAATGGACTTAAGTTAATTGTGTGCATTAATTTCAATGGGTCTCCTCTGAGTATGTATAGAGCCCTATATATGTGTTCTTATATTATTTAAGGAGCTTTTGTTCGGGTTGAGGAATAAAACAAATAAAAGTTTGACACTGAACAAAGCTGCCTGATTTCATCCCTTTACATTCCTGTTCACCCATAGGTGTCCCGTGAAGCTTTTCCTGCCATAACATAGTGGCTGTTCTTTCAGGAGAGCCAGCGGTGAGACTTGGAAGTCCCACCTCCCTTTCCTATGGCCTGTAGAATGACTGCTGTGGGCAACAACAGGGGGGGGGCAGACGGACAGGTGAATGTGTGGTGATAGCAAGAAGGAAAAGTAGCATCGTGGGGTTCCAGGGGTTGTCAACCCCCAACTCCCATCCTGCTTGGTTGTGGGTCTCCAGCAATGCCAATCTTTGACATCTGCCTCATTCCATCTCCAGACTCATCAAATGAAAATCCATTGTGTTATGTATTGGGTTTAACACATGTTATGATTCTAACCAATCGTAGAAGCGTAGGTGGACGAAAGTTCTAATGGCAAGCTCTGTCAACTGTCAACTTCCAACTGGCAGTTCTTGTTGGGGCTTTCAGAGTGTGTTCTTGTTTAATATGGGAGTGAGTTGTTGAATAAACGAAGTTACATTGGGCTTCTGACTTTTCCTGAATATTTAACATTGGTGATGAGGATGGGATTCATGAACTCCCGCTAGATACCAGAGGCCTGAGACTGCAACGCAGCACAGCCGCCTGCGAAGCCCCGGAAACGAGACCGTGCCTGCCGCATCTTCGCAACCACCCATAATCGCACAAGCGACTACTTCAGGTCTGAGGATGGCCACCAGTCATAGTCGGCCGCCACCGGACTTCGATATGAGCCATCCTGCAGAATGGCCACAGTGGCTCCGCCGAATAAGGAGCTACGTCCGACTACAAGGCTTCACTAGGGAGGCAGACAAGGTGGATGTGCTATTGACAGAGCTTGCCATTAGAACTTTCGTCCACCTACGCTTCTACGATTGGTTAGAATCATAACATGTGTTAAACCCAATACATAACACATTGTGTACACTGACCAATGGCCTCAACAATCCATCCTTAAAGACCACTCCTTGTATCCTAAGATCAGCGATGGGGAACCTCAGGCCCAGGCCCCTCTATCTGGCCCTGGGGACTCTCTTCAGCCATACCTTCTGTTGCCAAGCCATAACAAGGCTCACTGGTCTTGCTCCACATCCTCCTTGAGTGCTTTAGCCTGCCTGAACTCTCTGATCATACCTGTCACTTGTCTGGATGGAGAATAGAAAAGGGTATGTGAGTGTAGCCTGCTTTACAAAGGAAACATTAACATTCATGGCTCCAGTACTCACTTTTGCCTCTGGGCCTTGCCCATCACTGGAAGGTTGCCCAGATGGGGATGCAGCTTTTGGCCTAAAAAAGGTTCCCCAACTCTCTGGGGCAGCAGGGAGTGAGAGGAATCCCAGATTGCCTTCAGCTGAGCATCCAACCTGAATAAAACCACGCAGAAGAGGCTGGGTGTTCAAGAAGCTGTTTGTTCCATTCCAGCTGCCATTTCTTATTGCTCTAATTATAGGATTCTTCACCACAGCTACATGGTAAATAAAAGCTACAGCAATGGGTGTTGGACTGTCATCAGTGTCTCCTTCCCCCTTTACACATGCACACACAAGAAACAATTCAAGCGAGAGCTTTTGTTCTCCTCTCCTTTTGCAAAGCAGTTATGACAGAATAATTTGCTGCTATGTAATGCATTTCGGAGGCCGGCTCCAGGGAGGTGCACTGACAAACGTAGCTATTTGTCATCTGGAGTGCCTCCATTTCTCCCATTAAATTAGCAACCCAAGCCATGCACATGGAAAAGGGGAGGTTGTACTACTTCACGGAGACGCTCGTCAAGCCAAGGAGCCACAATGAAAGGCAGCAACCTGCTTAACACAATACAATTTCAGAAATTTCCTTCTTCCGTCATACTAAAGGCCTTCTTCCCTGGGTGGCCAACCAAACACCTCTTAGGGGTAGAATTTTGTGTTCAAGTGTGTCCAGCTTATCTAGTAATACTTATCACCTGAAAGCAGGCACCATCAATGTGGCACCCATGGGTGCTGGCATGCCACCCAGTACCTAGTACATGTGAAATGTCAGTAAATATCATTTCAAAGATTCACAAAGTGCAAGAGTATTTACTCTTTCTGCTCACATATGGAGAAGGAAATTGATATAGCAAAGAATGAAAGTGAGGTACAGCAACTGCCCTCCTTTTCATGCCCCAGCATAAGGCCTAACAGGCCAGGACCTAGCATTGCTTCATTATTATCCTCTTGCAATCTGTCCTTGCAGGAATTAATATACCGGTAACCACCACTGAAAAGCCCTGTCACGGGACAGTGCCAAGTGGGCAGTTCTCAGTGGCAGCCCCACCAATAAGGAGACTGCATTTACTTGCTTTGTTCTTTATTTGGCTCACTCTATGAATAAAACCTGATAAAGAGCAACTTTATTGACTATCTGAATCCATAAAAGAACTACTGGCTTTGGCAGAGCAAATCAATCGCCAAACATTCAGTTCCTGTTTGCACTGGCTTGGCCCTGTCCTACAATGAACACATCCCTTGAAACATGCCTACATTTCGTTGGATACCCTCCCTCCCATTCTGGACAAAGAAGAGGGGCAAACAGTGTCTCTTGGTGAGCAAACAGGAGCAAACCAAGAGCCCCAACTAGCATAGCCAAGGCAGGATCAGAATGGTGGGTGCTTTTGGCTGACACCTCTGGCATAAATGGTGTCATTTATGTTCATAGAAAGGGGTGAAAAGCAATGCAAGGAGTTGAAAGGCTATGTCTTCTCCATCACATCCCAGATTATGCAATTGCACTTGGCTATGCTGGCTGGGGCTGATGGAGTTGTAGTTCTACAACCTCTGGTGGGCCACATCCTCATACCTGTTGTAAGAGATGGTCTTAGGAACATAGGAAATTGCCTTTACACAAATCAGGCCAGTGGTCCCATCCAACTCAGTACTGTTAACACTGACTGGCAGAAGTTCTTCAGGTCCACAGGCAGTGCTGGATGTGGGCATGGACTACAAAAGCTACAGTTTAGGGCCTCAGGTGCCTCTAAACACAATTTTTCAAGTTTGCATAAATGGTGTTTGGGTTTTTTAAGGGAAACAGGGGAAACAGACCCTAAAATAGACATTATCATTCTGCTGTGACAAAATGATACTTAATGACTACACAAATATTCATCAGATTGCATTTATGAATCTGTGCAGAAATAACCATAATTTAGATCAAATTTTCATTAGGGCAGGTGTCCATAAGCTGTCAAATAATATATGCTTGAAACCTTTCCTATGAGGAAAGTTTGCCACATTTGGGACTCTTTAGTTTAGTGAAAAGAGAGTAAGAGCTGGAATGACAGAAGTTTATAAAATTAGGCACAGCATGCAGAGTGGCTAAATAATAAAATCGTTGTTGTTGTTGTTGTTGTTGTTGACATCCACTGAAGCTGAGTGTTGGGCGTTAGGAAGTCCTTCTTCACACAGCACATAGTTAAACTATGGAACTTGCTCCCACAGGAGGCAATGATGGACTTTGAAGACACTCGAACTCAGAACACAAGGGAGAAATGTGCTGAGAAAAGGCACGCTTGGCAAACCCACACTGTGATCAACTCCCGCCCGGGAACCAATGTCCCCACTGTGGAAGGATGTGTGGGTCCAGAATTGGCCTCCACAGTCACTTACGGACTCATTGTTAAAACTGTGTTTATGGAAGACAATTTTACTCGGCTATGAGTGATCGCCAAAGAAGAAGAAGATGATGATAAACCAATGGTCTGGCTAGGTATAAGGCAGTTTCTTCTGTTCCCACCAATGTCATAAATAAATAATGCAGATTAAGTACAGTGTGAAATAGGCCCAATAATCAGTATTTGAATCTACCCATTGTGGAGGTTGTGGGAGGGGAGCGAGAATTATTGACCTTTGAATGGGATTTTCTTAAGGGCAAATAAACCAACAAGGGGCTATGCAGCAGAGGAGGCCTGGTGAACGCCTAGGCAAATGAGCTGCCGTTGTTGATGTTGGACTTGTGCCTTTCTCCCAAGTAGGCGACAGACACACGTGGAGCCATTCTGCAGGAAAGTATGTTTAGACTTCAACCAACAGACGGGGAGCCTGGCTTTAAGGGTTCAGGGCTGGTCGTTTATTTTATCAGAAATAAACTTCCTCTCCTTGGCCATTGAAATGGCGCCAATTTGGGCCTTCCCAGTTTAGGTTGGCGTGTGTGTGTCAGCCCTTACTTCCTGTAGGTGTTTTCCCGGAGGACTTCCACATTAATATACAAACAAAACACAAAAGGAAGACAAATTTACATATTTATATTCACAGGGAAGGCAACTTTTCAAGATGGGCAGGGGTGAATAAACTCTCCCTAACTGATGAATGAAAAATAAGACAGACTTAAGAAGATGACTTATACCGTATTAGCCTATTCCTCCACCTAGCCCAGAGTCAATGGAGGCAGCCTGACTCTGAATGCCAGTTGCTGTTGCACTCAAGTCCTGCTATAGGCACCTGATTGGCCACTTAAGAGTACAGGATGCTCTCCCAGTGGGAGAGTGAAATAGCAAGCCAAGATATGTTTCTTGAAATTCATTACAAGATGGAGCTCGTTAGCACGGAAGACAATAGCCTTTATAGTTATAACTCCATTCTTTTTTTCCAGAGCAGAAAATCCAAACACAATATAGGAGAAATTGTTGACATCTCTGGAAAGGGCCATAGCTCACTGGTTCAAGAGACAAATGTCACCATGAGCAACTTGTTATATTTTACTCCAAACAATGAAACTGAGAAACTGCAATATAAAACAATGCAATAAAACATCAATACGCCCCCCGAAAAGAACATAGCTGCACATCTGAAACACCTTCACAGTCAAGGATTTTTCTCCCCAGCCTCCCTCTTACCAAGGCATACCCCACCTCAGAAAGACGCCACTCGCCATACAAACACATATGCATCATACCCAAATTTGGCATTATGTCTGCGCAAATCAAACCACGCCTGCTACTCATGCAATTCACTCATCCCATTCTGCCACCAGTGCACCCAAACACAGCACTGTTTGCTCCAGTATCTCCCAGTCAGCCACCAGCAACCACTCAACAACAAAAAATGCACTGTAGAAACGCCCCAAGGGTGTCCTGCCAAAACATTCGCCGACAGAACTGTGTACATGACAAGGCAAATTGCTACCCATCAGTCACACAAAAGTACTGTTCCCGACAGCAGTCTGGATTTTACCCCAGGACGGCGTCTCCCACCCAAGACTAGTCTCAACCCAACAACGGGTGGAACTGAGCACACCCCTCTCCCTGGTGCTTCTTCCCTCTCGCCAAGGAGTGCCCTCAGGAAATTCCACCCACCCAAGAGGCATGCCAAAAAAAATAAAACCCCACAAAAGTACCCTCGCCATGGCTGCCAGACCTTTTTGCCTCCGTGGTGCTGGTTTCGTTGTTCTCCGGAATGGATAGGAATAACCAGTCAGAGACAACTGGGGTCCCAGAGCTATGTTCCACTTGAGGCCAGCCAAGCCTCTGTAAAATGGGGGACAATGACAACTATTTTTGCAAAAATAAAAATAATTTTTTTTAAAAACTATTTTTACTACTGTGTCTTAATGCTGCAACCTGCCCTGGATAAACAGTGGGCAACCTACAGGGAATTGCTGTACTTTACAGGGGAGCGGGGACCCCAAACTGAAATTAATGGAAATGTAAGGAGTCTCGTTATGGATTGGTTACAATACCATCAGTTACATGAAATGTTTTAAATTAGACAGAAAAAATGGTTTTCTTGACCAAAGCTCACAATTAGAAAAAGAACTTTGGTCCAAAATGTATAATCTGTTACTAGGGTGGGAAACAAAAAACAAGCTTTTCAAAGCCTCAGTGACACACTGGGCAATAGATACGTCACACTAGAGATATTAACCTATGGGTAAAACTCTGGAAAAGTGATTTGAAGTTCACAGCATCTTAATTCTTTGATGGAGAACTACTTGAAAATGATTTACAGGTGGTATTTAAGTGCTGGAGATGCAAAGAGGTTGAAGGAACGTTCTTTCATATGTGGTGGACTTGTAAAAGGGTAAAAAAAAAAGAGTATTGGGAAATGATCCATAATGAATTGAAAAAATGTTTTTAAAGAACTCCCCCCCCCAAAAAAAACCCAGAGTCCTTTCTGTCGGGATAATTCAGACAGAAATTCCCAGGTGTATGCCACTACTGCGGCCCATGTTTAGTTAGCCCAAAAATGGAAAACGAGCAAGGTCCCAACTAAAGAAGAACGGCAACTTAAGTTGACAGAATATGCGCAGCTTGCAGATTTAACAAATTAAAATAAGAGGACAAGGAGAACATACGTTTAGAGAAGATTGGAAAATGTGGATAATGGCTCTCGTGAGAGTGTGGAACAACCCATCGTTTCATAAGAAGAGCCCTGGGTGGTGCCATAACACAAAATGGTTGCCATGAGGAGTGGCAGGACTCAAAATGGCTGCTGGATCTAAAAGAGCAGGAAAGGAGGGAGGACCACAAAATGGTGTGAACAGCCCCTGTCTCGCCCAAATTAATGAGGAAAAGGCACTTACTTCAGTCACTGCTCCCTCGCAGAGAGCAGCTCTTTCTCCTCTCTCCTCTGTTCAGAAATGTATTAAGGAGGCACGTTCAAGGCAGAGAAGGCCAAGCTGGTATAAACATGAATGGAGCAGGAAGAGCAAACAGTTTCTTGTGCCATGAGGGTTCTTGAGGGGATATTTACTGAGGCAAATTTACTGGCAGGCACCCTGGCACACACTCTCATGGGCACCTGTACGAATCCCAGAAGGAAACCTTAAAAAAAAGCTAATACTACAGCGCAAAAATTGAATTCAGCGTTGTAAACGAATGAACAAGTGATAGATTTCCCCAAGTACAGAAAAAGTTGCACGGTATTGACACTAGCCGCCTTTTTTTGCCACATAACGGAAGTTGCGACTGGGTTTTCCAAGCCTACGTTGGAAGTTGTGCTGATGCAGGAATTGACCAGGGGGCTGAGGGGCTCCTCACAGAACTACAGTCCTCAAGTGTTTTAGCCGTCAATCCCTTCCCAGGGAACTCTGAGAACTGGAGCACTGTGAGGGGCACCCCTAACAAACTACACTTCCCAATCTGTACGTTTATTTCTATTCCGCCTTTCCTCCAAGGATATTCAAGGTAGTGTACATGGGATAATCTCCTCCCCTATTTCATCTTCAAAGCTCAGGCTGAGAGGCTGTGTTTTGTCCCAAGATCGCCCAGCGAACCTCATGGCTTGGGTAGAGATTTGAACGCAGATCTCCCAGGTCCTAGTTCCAACACTCACTATTTGTCCGAGAGGTCATTTCCAAGAGGATTTCACAAAGATCAAAGTCCTTAAGAATTTCTACCTAATATTCATACATTTGCATTATAAATCCATTGTTTATGGGCAGCACAGAGAGAAAACCGGGAAAGGTTCTTGTCCAGTAGCTTTATCCATCACCATAAAAATAATCATGGCACAATTATCTAGGCCTATGACTGGGAGAAGAGGAAGTCACAAAGAATCTGCAATTGATGTAGGGAGGACAGCAATGCAATCCTGTGCAAAATTACTTGGAAATCAGCTCCACTGTGTTGAAAGGGGCTTGATCCCAGGTAAGCATAGGATTGCAGCCCAAATTACCCATTACTGTACATGCCAATGTAAGAAAACCCTGATGGTTATTTGGAGAGTGGCTAATCTGTAGCAGAGAAACACCCACCCTCTACATTTCATAGTTTTCTATTCTTCAGTCCTTTGCACTTATACAGATCAGTTTGCAAATACTACTTTTAAAACTCCTGATGAAAATTCACCAGTGTTTTAACTCTGGATTTCTCCTAATGCAACACATTTTTGCATTCAGTTTTGCCTAACACACCTTTTTTCAAAGCAATGTCCTGATACAATGCATTTTTGGTATATTTTAACCATTTTTATGCACACCTTACCGTAGCTAGCCTATGCATTCTTGCACATATATATTACTTGGCCGGAGAACTGGAATTGCATTGCGAAAGCTTTTTCTCTCTCTCTTTTGCATTGCAAAAGCTTAAGGGCAAATCTCAAAGGAAGACCGTTTCAGTTCGTGGATTGGTTTGGAAAACTCAAAAGTCCGTAAGTTCTCCTTGAAATGCGGAAAAGAATCAAATTTGTCTCCCATCCATGTGTATCTAATTTCTTCACATGGTCAATTTGCAAAGAGCAGGAACCTTGGAAGAACTTCAGAGGCAGATGCTGCCACCAGCTGGTCCTGATGTTGGTTACATCACCAACCTTTGCAAAGAACTTGGTGGCGAAATATTATTCTGACGAAACACAAACAATTCTCCTCTTACTACCGGTAGTTACCGCTTAGCAGTAAAGGTGGTTGCAGCAGATTTAACTTTTGTGTTCTGTATTGCAAGGAAGCCCTGTGGACAACTACAGATGATCCTGCTGCTTCATGGGTGGAGGAAACTGCCCTGTACCAAGTCCATTAGCCCACTTTCCATGTTATTGTTGACCCTGCCTGGCAGAGCGATGGATGTTTTTCCTGCCATTTGCTACCAAATCTTTTTTTAACTGGCAATACCAGGGATGGAGCATGGGACCTCCTGTACCACAAAGGGACTATTTGGTTTGCAAGGTAGGTTCAGTGTTTCATCAATTTTAGGCACTTTATGCAATAATTATATAAAAAGGTAAAGGGACCCCTGACCATTAGGTCCAGTCGCAAACGACTCTGCGGTTGTGGCGCTCATCTCGCTTTATTGGCTGAGGGAGCCGGCATACAGCTTCCGGGTCATGTTGCCAGCATGACAGCCTCTTCTGGCGAACCAGAGCAACGCACGGAAATGCTGTTTACCTTCCTGCCGGAGCGGGTACCTATTTATCTACTTGCACTTTGACGAGCTTTCGAACTGCTAGGTGGGCAGCGGCTGGGACCGAGCAACAGCTCACCCCGTCGCGGGGATTCGAACTGCCGACCTTCTGATCGGCAAGCCCTAGGCTCTGTGGTTTAACCCACAGCACCCACCCGTGGTCCCAATAATTATATATGATGTCCCTAACCTTATTTTGCAGCCAAAACAGGCACCACCCATATGGCAAATTCAGGTTTTCATCACTTGGAAAGGAGCAAGGTTTTTTGATGGTCAAATTCCACCCAAATGTATATTTATTTAAATATGGATGGGGAGCATAAAACGGATCATAAGTCAAGTTGCTCATTTTTTATAAAATTTCTCAAAGGGAGGGAGAGGAATTGAGGCAGCAGATTGCATCCACAGTATTAATTTGTTTGAATAATATAGTTACAGATAAACAAGTTCACTCCATATACAGTTACTTTGACTTTTTTTATACAGTTCATATTCCAATACATTAATACTTTTTTATTATTTACACAGTACTTATGTACATGGTCTTTCTAAATTCAGTGCATTGTCAATAAGTTTTTATACAATAATTTACAAAGTGATGTGGTTAAGCGTTAACTTAATAAATTTCCCTGTTAAATTTAGGAATTAATTTAATTTTCGTTTCTCCTTAAAAATAATAATTAAGAATCGATGTAACAAAGCATGGCAGATTTTTAAAATGGCATTAGTAGATCGTTTCCAGTGACAAGAGAAGTTCTGAAAGGAAGTTAATCTGAAGACGAGTTCGGAGGAGTTTGTAAAAGGAAACACAGATCGGAGGTGTCTCAAAACAGTCTTGAATCCAGAAACTCCGCCGGTTTGGAAGGCTTGGTTTTCTCCAACCTCACTGCCCTGCGGAAAAGAAATTTAGGAGCAATACCCTGTGGACATTACCAGCAGGGACAGCACCTACCCAAGCCATCTTGAAGTATTATTACCGGGTGCTCAATAATCACCCCGCCCCACCTTTGGCAAAGCTTAAACCTAATGGTAAGAAATTACTGGACTGAGGAATGGCATCCATTGAAAAATGAACAAGGGCCAAATTTAGCTTCTAAAGAAATGGACTTTCCAAAGAGTGAAGTCAGATACTCGCCCACTGCCAGAGTTCCTAAGGTGGACGATGTCCCTGACTCTATACGAGGTGTACCCATGAGTCATGGATTCATGCTATCTCCCCTGATCCTGACTGGCAGAGGTGTCAAGGCATCCCACAAACATGTCAGTGAGTAGGACAGGCCCCTATGTGAAACGCCAACGCCACCACATGGACTTGTCAATGTCTTGACATGGAGTGGGAACCTTTGGCCCTTCCAGGTGTTTCTGGACCTTGACCCCCATCAGCCAGCATGGCCAATGTTTGGGGCTGATACGGAGCCGAGGGCCACAGGTTCTCTACTCCTGGTCTAAAGATTTCAGACTGTCTCAGAACATCTCTCCCTAGCAAGTGCATGCAGGGACGCAGCTAACAGCCCCGTACTGAATCTGTCGGAAAGTTGCACGGGCTCTCAAGAAAAGAAAAGCAACTTCAAAAAAAAAAAAAAAAGTTTGTAAACCCTGAAAAGCTCAATCAAAGAGGAGACAGGGAAGCAAAAGCTGTGCCTTGATAGAGATTAAGCTAAATGATTCCTGTTCATGGTAGGAGTGGCCAGGTAGAAAGGCATATTGCAAATAAATAATGTGACTTTTGGCCAACTTCCACTGAATTGTGCCTGGGGCTGGGCTGCTCAGATGACTGAATA
Organism: Lacerta agilis; assembly: GCF_009819535.1. Taxonomy (NCBI): domain Eukaryota; kingdom Metazoa; phylum Chordata; class Lepidosauria; order Squamata; family Lacertidae; genus Lacerta; species Lacerta agilis. Next base: position 38,097,246 of record NC_046326.1, read on the forward strand.
TAACTCGATGGGGGGGATTCTTTACTTAGAAATATAGCTTTTCAGGGACAAGTGTGTTTGTTAGCTTTCTCCCTGACCTGCACCTTTTCCAAGTGTGTTTGTTTTGTCCACAGGAGCCATTCAGTCATCAGAGTCCCTGCTTGAAATTCGAAGTGGTACAGGCCAAACAAGTTCAGCAAAAGCTAGCTAGGCTTTTTGTTGTTGTTCCAGTTTATAAATTAACACACAAACCCTGACACTGCCTGCTTTATTCCGACAAATTAAGGAGGTTAACCCTGTTTGAAGCCCACAAGTTATCTTATTCAACAATGTCCTTTAGGAGGGGTACTTTGGAAGAGCAAGAGAATTCAGATGAAGGTAACGGCAGAGTCCCTTGGGCTCCCAGACTAGGGGACCCGATACTAAAGTTCTTACTTCTGAGCTAGTGGAATTTTCGAAGAAGATGTTGGGCCACGTCTGCAGGGATTCAAGCACCTTTCTTCACAGATATTTCTGGACAAGAAGGAGTTCTGATGCAGATCTCTCTTTTTTGCAGCTCTTCCTACAATGAACTCCATTGGTGGGACAACAGACTTGCTTTCAAAAGTTGTAAATTAATGCCAACCTTATTACAGGAAGAAATGGGGCACTATTTTTCTTCCAGGTCATGGGATGGGGCAGGGAAGTATGCTAGGTTTGCTCGCAGATTGGATATACCTCAATATTAAAACCGTAATAGCTACCCAAGCACGATTTCTTGCTCTTTAGTGAAAGAGGTGCCCTCATCCTTCACTCCAAAAACACTTGGCAGTAATAAAATTAACTTATGTCTGAGTTTTAATTATCCTTTCCTTTCATTTAAAGTGCAATTTAATTAAAAACACAACACGCACACAACTATTTCACACCGCTCACAAACTTGAATCTGGGGGGCAATTTTCTAGGGTCTAAAGGCCAGAGCAGAAGAAATGCCTGTGAACTCTTAACCATGGTGGAGAAGTCGGACGACAGGGGCAGAGCAACCTCTCATTCCCCTCTCCACTCACCCCTTGCCCAACATAAATTCCATGAGCACATGGGTAAACATTGCAGAGTTCCCATCTCAACCAAGATTTAGATATTTGTTAGTTTAGCATCCCATGTTCCCCTCCTGCAATCTCAACCATAGTTACTAGTTTACTGGTGTTATGTCTGCACCAGGTCTGAGATCTTAGGAGCAAACTTCTGTGTGACGTAGATTCTAAGATGGGGTGCTAGTGGGCCCATATGCATGTTCAAACTTTCACATAAGGCAGGAGGGCAGCTCACACATTGATGCCAGGAAAAGCTCAGGGCCTCCCGACTTCAGATTGGGGATGAATGCCACAATTTCCCTGTTCTCTCCCCACTCTCTCCTGAGTAGGATGGCATCATCTCAGCCACAAAATCACAGAGGGGACAGGAGAAATTCCCCTCCAAGCCATTCTGAAAGCACACGGCTCATCCAAGAGGGTGGAACTGACACAGCCAAAAGCCAAGAAACAACTGAGAAAGACAGGAAGTGGCTGTCAATATTCACAAACCAAACTGAGACCAGTGGGGTTAAAAACGGAAAAGGCAGGAAATTCCCTAAGCCATGATGTTTGCTCCCCTGTGCAGGTCGCCTATCCTGGGCTTTCCTTATCTCGCCACTAAAAAATGGAATAAAACTTCAGAAAAAGGAGGTAGCAAATTCATGTTGTCTACAGACAACACTACAAGTTCAATCGTCTTAAATCTGAAGAGAGCATCCAAAAAGGTTGGTTTTCTTCTTCTTCTTCCTATGGGTAATTTGTTTTTGTTTTAAAAAGGGGGGGGAGGGAAGCAAATACCTTTCTATTACTCTGGGCCAGCTACTTCCTTACAACTTAAGCTTTCTTGGTCCTAGTTTGCTTACATCAAACCAGTTTAAAAGCCAAAGGTAAAAAAAAGAAATCCAACCAATGGGTGCTATTCCCCCCCCCCTCCCGCCCAGTGTATATGGAGATCTGAACAAAAACACAAAAAACTGAAGCTATCTCAACCTGTGAGCTGCTATGTAATTAGGGGTTCTTTCTTTCTCTTTTCTTCTAGTTGTGCTTTCAGATCATGAGAGGAAAATAAAAAATAAAAACTACGTTTAGCTCTTCCGCTCTGCTAAAAACCACTTTTTTTTCTTTTTTTGCCAAACGGGAGGCGACTTTTCAAGGGCGCTCCCTCTCAACGGTCCGCGGCGCCTCCCCTGGCTTGCGCTCACTGCAGCACGCAGTACTTCCGGTAGTCGGACTCAAAGTCTTCGTCCATGCTGCTTGTGTCTGCCATGTTCTTGCCGTCTATCTTTGGCAGAAATTGTGCATAGTCCACTCCTTGCTGCTCGTAGAAAAGGATGTAGGCGGAGTCCGTGTCGATTTCGTCAGGATGCAATTCCTGGAAGAGGAGGAGGAGGGGATGCTCATTTTGTTCCAACAAAGAACCCCGTTTTTTAAAAAGTGCTCTTCTAAAAATTAAGCTGGGCGCACCACAAGTTTGGAAACTGCACTATCTCAACCATCACCACCCCTGGGGCTAGTGTCATGGACTGGCTGGATGCCAAGAAGGCACCAGCTGGGGAACCCCCAAGAGAACCCCCAAGGGAAGACTGCTCAGAGCCAGGGGATTGGTGGTGGGACAACGATGAGTGGCCAGAGGGAGGACAATGAAGAGGTAACAAGTGAAGAGGTGTTTTTATGTTGTGAACCACCCTGCGATCTACAGGTCTAGTGCGGTATACAAATTTAATAGTATCAGGGTTTAGTGAGCAGGAAGAAGCTGTGGCAGAGGACAGTCCAGAATCAGAAGGCTGGAGAGGAGGGGGGGCCAAGAGGCAGAGTGGGGTCAGGCTGCTGAAGAAGCCAGGGAGTCTCCCCCTCCTGCTGCGACCAGCTCCCCTTGAAGAAGTATGAAGAGGGCATAGCAAAGAGAAACAAGACGAAGGAGCCTCAGGTTGCTGGGGAAAGACCCAGAGGAGGAGTCTTAGAGAGCAGTGGGAAGGCAGGGACCTTCAGTCCTCACAACTACCTCATTGTGAAAATGCCTACTGTGAAGAGTTGCTTTGACCACTAGGCTTGCACTGTTTGGGTTTCTTTGAATAAAGAGTTAACATCTCTGACACCGGGTGTTTTATTGCTGGTGTGCTCCTGATTCTGGCTCCTGACTGCTCATCATTTCAAGGTTCTGTCAGCTGAACAGCACCCAGAAAAAACTCACCAAAGTGCATGCCCCCACCCTGGATCAAGCCACACCACACCACCCTTCCATGTTTAATTTATCTGAATTATATGAACTACGGTAAAATGAGCTCCCTCCATATAGTCGCATGTGGGTCAGAGCAGCCGCCTCCTATGCCTGGCCACCATCCCGACTGCCCTCACATTCTCTCTTAAGGAAAGCAAAGGAGATTACCTTACAGCTGCTGTCGTTGTAACAGTACCACTTGCTGTTGGGGTTTTTGGCATAAGTGACATAATGACCTCCTCCCATAATTCCTGAATGGCACTGGAAGGGGAGGAAAAAGCAGTTTTGTATTGCTGGCCCAATCAATAAGGTTGTAGCAGTAGTCGGTGTTGTTCTTTATTTACACCCCGCCTTTGCCCCTGACGGGTTACCCCAATGCTGGTGGCGGGGGACTCTGTGGACCTCCCTATGTTGTGGGACACCCAACTCCCATCAGCCCCAGCCAGCATGGCCAATGGTCAGGGACAATCAGAGCTGAATTCCAGCAACACCTGAAAGGCATCAGGTTCCCCAACTCTGGCACAGACAATAAGTGTTTCTCAACTTCCATTAGCTTGCACCATCTGATGAATTTTGCATCATTTCATAAAGGCGCTGAGGATACAAGCTGCTAAAGTGTACCTTGTCGATTCTATGCCCGCCAAGAGTCCTGCAGCACCCACATTCTACCTGACGTGCTGAAGAGAGACCTCAAAATCCCACCCCAAGCAAAGCCAACTCCTACAAGCCGTGTGAAGCTGGGCAAATGAAGTCCATTTAGCACCAATTTATTATTCCTGCAACCCCGCCTCACCGTGATGCCTTTCTGACGCCTTCATCCCAGCCCTTTCCCGACCCACCTCTGCCCTTTGGGCACCCTGCACAATGGCAGACTTGCCTTCTGCCCTTCTACAAAATCAAAGCTTTTAAGAAACCAGGGCAGTCTCCCGCGCCCAAGAGTGAGTCACCTACCGAAATTGCATATAGACTGTAGATGGGGTTAACGCAGATCTCTCCTGTTTGGTCGACCACCATCTCCTCCTCCCCGTTGATGCTGCCGTTGCTGTGGGAGTTTTGCTTGCACAGGTATCCATTGGCTAAAGTCACCTCGCTGCTGTCTTGAGCGGCAAAGAGCTCGCCCTGGCTACCTCCCAAAGCATGCCCCCGGCTGCAGCTGTCTCCTTGGTCGGGGGTGACCTTAGGGTCCGGGTCCGTACCGTTCTCTCGGGTCATGTCCAAGTTCTCTTTGCTGCTGGACAGTTTGTTTTTACACAGCTGGGGGAGCCGGAGCCGCCCCTTGCTTCTTCCCAAAGTCCTGGGGCTACCAGTTGGACTAACGTTTTTACTCGACGGACAGCCAGCTGCACACTTCCGCCCGGGAGATGGAGACGCTGGAAGAAGTGAATGAGCGAGTGTGCGAGTGAGAGAAAGGGAGAGAGTGGCAAAAAGCTGGACAGACAAGGCTAAACTGCCCACGTTTAATCCCAAAACAAAACAGTGCATGATTATTAAAATTTGCTATTAACAACTTTTACGTCAATGGGTTAGGTAAAGCAGCCGGCTGCATCACACAGAGACTTCTAGATCTTAACTTGCAAAGTTCATTAGCTCTAGAAACAGGGGTTTGCTCACCACTGTGTCTTGGTCTACAACCTAGTAGCGATTATCAACCTGCTAGGTATTTAGCAATATTACATACTCATAGATCCAGGAAAGCATTTTCAATGGCTAGCTTCACCATTTATGGAAGGCCCATTTGCCAGACTATTTGAGAATTCATTCCTGCAAAAGCAGCTCAGTCAAAATGTGAGCCCATGTACCTCTACACCGTGTATGTGTCCCAAAGGCCCAAATCAGTGACTCACACAGAGACACAGCCTGCAGCCTATTCTAAAGGCAAGCAATTCTGCAGCATATGTCTGCTTCAGGAGTGATAGAAATGACCCAATTTCATTCAGTACAGAGATGTGGCAGGATTATCTGCTCCCACAAAAAGGCAGATTGGATTGGAAAGCCCAGTGCAGTGACTTGTGAATCGGCAGGTAATTTTGTGGGGTCCTGAAGTAGTCAAACACAGTGGGATGTGGAGATGGAGCAGAATCACTTGCCCCCAGCAGAGGCTGGTTGGACACATCTATGGCAATATTAACCAGCCCTCCAGTTTACTCCATCCAGCCCATTGCAGACGTCCCTCCTCTCCCCTACCTTTGACATTATTTAAGACGCCAGAAGTGTTGAGCGAAGAGGGGCTCCTGGTCAGCACATCGCCCTCCCCGGCCACTGGGACGCTCTGCACCTCCATCCTCAGACACTCGTCCTGCGGAATCCGGGTCTCAGAGGGATCGTCAACCTGGGGAGTCAGCGGCTTCTGCAGCCAGCAGCTTGGATCTCTTGGCACCAGGAAGGCACTCGGGTTGAAGCTCTCTCGGGGAAACTTGACGATCTTTTGGGATTTTATCCAGCGGCCATTGACAAACTGGAAGCGCTTCAGGTGGATTATCTAGAACAAGAGATGTGGGAGGCAGGATCAGGTCAACACTTCAACTATTAGCATGTCTTGTCTTTTTTTAGTTTGCAGACCTTACGGCAGGCCCTCCTGCCTCTCTCTTAACATGAGTCACCTCCAACGGCAATTGGTGCTCATTAAGGCCAGCAAGGCAGAAGGCAGGAAGACCTACAGCATGTGGGGCCAGAGCCAATGGCAGGCAAAGCCAATTAGCTCTAGTCTTGCCCCCATTCTCCTTCCTGCCAAGTTCTACAAGGACAACGTGGGACTGAGGAGGAAACTGACAGGCAGGGCCTCTACCGCCAGAAGGGATGTGAGTAAGAAGGTGGGGAAGTGGGGGCTGGCTGAGGGCAGAACGAGGTTGGTGGGGCACTGCCCCATTTGTGCTAATGGACCAGCCTTCAGTGTTGGCTCTGGGAGACAGTAATCGTCCAGAAGTAGGAACTGAACACTACATAAAATAAAGATGGAACTTGAGTGGCCTGATACACGAGAAGGCAGCTTCATAGGGTCAATTAAAAACAAAGAACTGTAAGAAGCCGTGTATAGCCTGGCTGTAAAAATGGAAAGAAAAAGGAGAGCCTTGAAGCATACCAGGATAGGGGGAAGCCTCCACAGGTCCAGCTTCTTGGTGGCCAAGCAGTGAGTTTTGCACTTGGAACAGTAGTACATCTCGTCTTCGCCTAGTTCCTCCTCGCTGGTGAAGGCCCGGAGGCAACTGTCCAGGTTGATCGGCTCAGCCTGAGCGCGCCGGCTTTGCTCCACACTCCTGTGCTCCTCGGCCATCTGAATGGGTGACAAGGCAAACACTTGAGGAACTCTGATGGCTTGTTGCTACTTAAAAACATGCCATCTCCTCTGACCCTGGCTTAGATTCCTTGTCTCCTTCTAGAGAAAGATCTCTTAACAATGTACACTGCTTTGCTTCACAGCCTGCATTAGCCTTTTTAAAATTAATAATAATATTAATAATAATAATATAATATGGAGTGAGTTTTGTGGAAGGAGAACCTCATGACACAGAAGCACCACCTTCATATTGAACTTGGAGGTGCCAAGTTCAATGCCCAGCATCTCTAGGCAGGGCAGTGAAATCCTGGGGAGCCGCTGCCAGTCAGTGTAGACAAAACCAAAATACTTGGATTAATGTTCTGGCCCAGTAAAGAGCAGCTTCCCAAGTGGTAACACACTTCCTTTGGGGAGGGGTGAAATGCATTGTAGGCAGAGTCTGTTGTGTTGCATCCTGCTACCAAGTGAATTTTATCAATTCCAAGGTGATAATGTTATTAGCTGTAAAGATTGTTTGATTTTAATGTTTTCCTGTCCCCCACTTTGGGACCTCTGGGTGAAGGCTGGTTCATAAATGTCATAAATAAAATGAAATAAAACTCCTTGACCACATGCCATTTCAGACTGCAGGTGAAGCAATGCTCCTTTCATATTGGAAGAACAAGGGGTTCCTAACCACAGAAACACAGGGGCCAGGGTGAAGGGTATTTGATTCACTTTCCCTTGTCTTAATTTTCTAAGCATGGGGAGTTATGGTTTCCCCTAGAATGGGGGGGGGGGGAAGAAACCATGTTCAATCAGGTGAATCCTCATTGCTAACTGAAGTGATACCAACTAGAACAGTTTTGATAATGTAACCAACTTGTTTCTGTAGACTGGTGGATCCCAAGAGCTACTAGCCTAAGGCTATCCAAGCAAATTCAGTGTGACCATGGAGATTTGAACCCGAGTCAAGCCCTCTCTGCTGAAGTGCCCTAGCCCTTGGGCCATGCAGACTCCAATTTGCTGCTCTCTCTTTCCCGTTTTCAGTCTGCTGGGATTCTGAGCCCCAAGTTATTCAGCCACCCCTCCACCCACTCCAGAAATCTCTGAGCAAGCAGTGAGACGAAAGAACCTTTAAAAGCAATTTCAGGCCTTTGCAGAGGCAGACGGGGTGGCCTCATGCAACGTGACAGCCAATAAAGCCTTTTGGCTTTAAAAAAAAAAAATCCAGACAACGAGAGTGGCTTGCGGCCAAGGAGGCTGCAGAAGCTCCATGCTGTCAGACAAATGCAAAAGCTGATCTAATAAAACAGCCACTGCTGTAAGAAAACACCTGGAGGAAGCTGCCTTGTGCGAAGATCACTGGCCCCACTAGCTCAATTTGCCAGTACTGACTGGGAGCAGTTCTCCAGCGTTTCTGATGGGGGTGTCTCCCAGACTTATCTGGAGATGGCAGAGACTGAGCCTGCCTACAAATTATGTGGTCCGCCACTGAGCCACAGCCCTGCCAAACCAGTCAAGACTTCACAAAGCTGCTGCTGGACCACAGCTCCCATCATACCTGATCACTGGCTATGCTGCCTGGGGCTGATGGGAGGTGGGGTCCAGGTTCCCCAGCCCTGTTATAGGGAACCCATGTCAGCAGGGCCAGGAGAAGTTTCGTACTTTGTGGCCTATTTCAACCCAACATGGGACACTCTCTGATGCTGCCATTGAGCTCTGTCATGAAAAGGACACAGACTCAGTGGTAGAGCATCTGCTCTGCATACAGAAGACCCCTGGTTCAACCCTTGGCATCTCAAGGCAGGGATGGGGAAAGGAGCTTGTATGGAAACCTGGAGACAATGCCGACCTAGGTGGACCAATAGTTTGGCTCAGTGTAAGGCAGCGTCCTGCGTTCACATGCTTTCAAATATATTGTAGCACCCATAAGGGCTAGGAACTTGGGTTTTCACGTGAAAAAAAGCTGGAGCCAATGCCGATTGGTGACTGCAGATGTAAGAAGGGCATCGCCTGCTATACAGTACAAGCTTTACAGGCCGAAGGTCCCGGGCCCAATCTTAGGCACCTCCAGGTTGGGGAAAGAGCCCTGCCTGAGATACTGGAGAGTTGCTGCCAGCCAGTGTTGGCAATACTGGAGTTAGGTGGATCAGTGGTCTGATTCGGTGCAAGGCAGTTTCCTATGTTTCTAATATCCAAGTAATGCATCTTAAACTGAATTTCCTCCCACCCTTGTGGTTTGTTTTTAATGCTTGGAATTTTAAGTAGGATCCTAAAAACAAAAACTCTCCAAAAAAACAACAGCACACAAACACACAAGCAAAGAATCACACAGCTAAACAAGCACATGGGTGTACAAAGACACAACACATCTGGGCACTAAACCAGCTAGAAGGACCAGATACTAGAACCCCGCCACCTGACCACCGAGATGACCTCAGAGGATGATCTAAGCATCTGAGCAGGTTGGTATGGGGAAGGAAGCACTAAATACACAATTCCGTGGGCTAGAGCAGAGCAGCATTTCCACTTTCAGCAGCAAAAACATCCAGAACTCACTTGTTTATTTAAAAAGACAGCGACAGGCATTGTCAGAAAGAACATATATACATATATTTGCTTAGGGTTATTATACCCGTTCCTGTGATGTCTGGTAGCGGAGATGAAGTGCTGTGGGATCCCAGTCAACAGCAATGTTGGCATTCCCCATGTGAGCTCTCTCTTCAGTGCAGTCGATTTTACAGCCATGGCAAAACCTAGATCGGGGATAGGGAAGAAGGAGGAGGCAGTGAGCAGAGAAGTGGGGGTGGGAAACTCTCCCTATAGCTGACAAGGGCTGTAGAATGCAAAAGGTGTGGTCTGCTTTAGGTTAAGATCCATCAGTGGCAGAGCCACTTGTCTGGCATGGAAAAAGTCCCTGGTTCAATCCCTGGCATCTCCAGGCAGGGCAGGGAGAGACCCTTATCTGAAACTCTGGAAAGCCATTTCCAATGTAAATTCTGAGTTACATGAACCTACAATTCTGGTTCTGTATAAGGCAGCTTTCTAAGCTCCTATTTAAATCAAACATCATGAGGACTAGAATCTTACTTTAGGCTCAGCGTCAGATCGTGTGCTCTGATTGCATAAAGTCCCATGTTCAAGTTCTGGCACCTCCAGGCAGGCCTGAAGCCCTGGAGAGCTGTCACCAGTGCAGACAATACTGAGCTAGATGGAGCAGTGATCTGACTTTCTAAATTCCTAATCCAGCACAAATGCAAACAGATTTGGGACATGGTGTAAACACAGCAGTTCAGTACACAGATACTGTGAAGGTGATTAACATGGCCATTGGTCTTCACAGATCTGCCCGTTTTTAGAGATACAAGGGGCCACCCTAACAAAGGCGGTAAAGGGAAGGCAGAGTGTGAGGCTGATGGAGGGGAGGGGCTCTCCCTTCAGCCAAAGAACGACAGGTTTCTAATTGGACCTGATGAAGCACCCACTTTTTTTTACTTGCCAAGTGGCCACCCTATACTTACCTGTACCAGGGGCACCAAGCACATGAATTGCCATCCTTCTGGACCACTCGTAGGGTGAAAGGGTATTGGTATCCCATGCTGTCATCACTTTAAATAAATAAATGAACACACAAACACTATTATTTGTAACATGCTAAAGGTTTTTTTTTTAAAAAAAATGATAGTCTTTCCCTAGTTTTATCTTCTAAGCCTGTCATACCCCCCCAGATCATTTGGGCACCAGCTCCTGCCAGCAGGGTCAATAGTCGGGGGTAATGGGAGCTATAGTCTGAAACACTGGAGGGTACCAGGTTGGATTCTAAGCCACTCCAACGCCAAAGTATTTGAAGATGAAATACAGCTCTCTTCCCCCACATCCTGCTTTTTTCTTCTTCTTAACCATCCTGAGGTGGATTGGGCTAAAGTGTGTGACTGGTCCAAAGTAATCTACTGAGCTACCAGAATGAGGTTGTGCCAAGTACTTGAGGTTGTCATTTCTCCCCAAATAAGGCAAAACCTTTGCAACTAATTCATTTTAATAATCTTTCCCCCAGCAATTTTGGGAGGAAGATTTAATGAAAATGACATCTGCCTATGTGATAGAGAGAGTTAGGAACCAGTAGAGGTGCTACTCCTGTGTAATATTTCTAGAGATAAAAGAACCAGAGTGGTTCACCCCATCCCTTGTGCTCTGTTCCCAGCACAATCTTCAGAGTTTTACCCTCTTCCTGGCTAACAGATGATAACCAAACCGAAACAGTTGCAAAGTTTGCATTTCCAAGCTACAAAGCTACAAAGAATTGTAAGCAACTTTTCACAGAATTGTTAAGGGGCACTCATTTCAATTTGGTCTTAATAGTGTTCAATATTTTTAACAAGGAAAAATACAGTTGGCAGGCTCCCTGGTATTTTTCAGCTTTCTTTAGCACTCTGGAACCTGAAGATCTGTGGACTTTTATTAATAAAATTGAACTGAGCAAGGATTTGGGTCGGGGTTTTCCCAGTCCAAGACTGCACCAATGTCTCACTGCACCAAAGACTGGCTTGCTGGCTTAAGATGTCAAGAGCCCCGCAGACACATTTTGGCGGCCAGATCACCCCCTCCTCCTTTGAGACACCCTGGCGTTTAACTCACCAGTCCTGTGCGTGGTTACTGGCTTCTTGGGGAGGGAGGGGACTTGCCAGCCGGGACACCTGGATCCAGACCGCATCATACAAGTCTTTCTTCCGCGTATGAACGGTGCACGGAACTATCAGTGGCATTCCAAAGAGGCTCGGCCGGTTCTTCTGAGATGAAAGGAAGTACTTGTCCATCCTCATCTGCATTGATCATTAAAAGGGTTTAATAAAAGGGGGGGAGATAAATACATTTTAATAATACAATATGATTTTTTCACTTTTCAGAAGGGCAACTATCATAGCAGGGAACTACCGTATTTTTCCATGTATAACATGCCCCCATGTTTTTTGGGGGGAAATTGCCCAGAGTTGTTGAGCTTTTTTGGGGGGGGGTCTATGCTGCCAATCGCTCTACAGCCTGCCTGCCAATGCAAGTCACACGCATCTCTGAGGCCACTAATCGTCTGCATGCTCCCCGCCAAAACCCCCCCACCACACTCAATGCCAACCAAAGCCGATTGCACGCACAACAAAATGACTTTTCCCACCTAAATGAGCTTGCCACACTAGCCAGGAGGGGACTTGACTATGGAAGGATCATGAGCTCAGTTCATTTCAGGTACTGAAAATAAATTCCACATCAGAATGTGCTCAAAGACACTGTGGTTCTTTAACTCTAATCGTATGTCTGTTGCACCTGGCTCTGGTTTGTAGAGAGCTTGGGATTCTAATAAAAAGCCAGGTAGATATAACAAACCCTAATTATATTCCTTTTGTGGCTGGATTTGAGAGGTGGGATCTTGGGAGTTGTAGTAGGTCTGACAAGCTTGCCCACCCCTGGTCTACACCACTGGGTCAGAGTTCTCTAAGGTTTCAGACAAGTCTTTCCCAGCCCTCCTTTGGAGTTCCCAGGGATTGAATCTGTGACCTTCTGCAGACATCTACCATATTGGGAAATGGCAGACGCATGAATATCAGTTAAGCGCCTTAGATGCATTCATTCCCCACTAACCATTTTCCTGTGGACAGCAATGATGTAGCCTATGAAGGGACTGTCGGAGGGAGAGGTCACATGGCCGTTCACCATCCCATTGGAGAAGCCGTTTTCCATCCTGCATGGCACCACTGTGTTTGGCATTCCATTCGGGATCAGGGTTGGCCGGGGAAGATCGCCATTCATCAGCACGTTGATCATCCCGTTGGCTGATGGCACGCTGCAGAACTCTGAACCCAAGGGCAAAGGTGTTGGTTACGGGTTTCCACTGACTGCGACTATACTTATAAAATCCATGCAGGGACATTTTACCTGTTTGCACAGGGCTTGGAGTAGCTGATGTGGGGGATCCAGGGATTGGTACCTCGAATGCACACAGGGATGCGCTTGCCGAGAGACGGACTTTCTGGTTGTCTTGAGGAAAGTTCTTTCGAAAGCAAGAGAAAGTGACAGAGAGACCCCCAATGAGACTAATAAAACACCCACACTTTTAATGGGATTGCTTTACTATAATTATTCTGTTTTTTAAACAAAGTTTGCCAGTGTGGTGTAGTGGTTAAGAGCGGTAGACTCATAATCTGGGGAACCGGGTTTGCGTCTCCGCTCCTCCACATGCAGCTGCTGGGTGACCTTGGGCTAGTCACACTTCTTTGAAGTCTCTCAGCCCCACTCACCTCACAGAGTGTTTGTTGAGGGGCATGAAGGGAAAGAAGAATGTTAGCTGCTTTGAGATGCCTTCGGATAGTGATAAAGCAGGATATCAAATCCAAACTCTTCTTCTTGCTGTTGGTCTTAAAGTTCTGTAAATCTCTTAGAAGCCAACTGGGCATTAAATGGCATATAAATTAAATAATGTGTTGTAGTCAGTGCTTGTTCTACTCAAGCAGACCTATTGGAAATGATGGACACCACTAGCTTGGGTCCATTAATTTCAATACGTCTATTCTGAGTAAAACGTAGTTGGATACAAAGATGGGGAACTTGTGAAGTGTAACTCCTATCGTCTCTGTGTTCTCTGGGGCTGGTGGGAGTTGGAGTCTGACATAATCTATGACTGGAGTGGAGGGTGCAGGCAGCAATAATCCCTGTTTTAAGAAAGATGAAGTCATTGTTCTTAGACTGGTTTCATCTTGTGGGGGGGGATTAAAGAGTCCGTTTTTTAAAGCCCCGAGCAGCAAAAGCACCCTGACCTTTATGTTGGAGCTGTGCACTTCCGCAAGGAGGATCTGCTCCGGCTTCATGGCACAAAGTTCGCTGAGGTGCTTTTTCAGACCAGTGTATTTCTCGTCCATATTCAGCCTCAGTCCATATCGAATGGGAGTTGTCCCATCTAGCTTAGTTACTGGGAGAGCAAAAATTAAAAGGGGGGGAGTGGGAGAAATAAAAGACAACACACTTGAAAAAAGCCAGTTTAACCAGCCCAGTTCTGTTTAACTGGCTGTTCGTTGTTGTTGTTTTTTAAAACGTGCTATTTTTGCTAGTGCTCCTTGATTATTAGATTGCAACTTTTGACTAAAATCCAAGGCTGAGCATACTCGGTGCATTAGCCGCACACTGATTCTTGGGTATCCTGGGAAACCCAGATTTCATCCAGGGCAGTGGTGGAGGCACACACAAAAAAAACCAACCTTCTAACTTATGTAACCTGGTAGAAAGCATTAAAGATCCACAGAGAAGCAGAATTTTTTAAAGATCTGTCCTCCCAACCCACTCAAGGTCAGCTTCTCCAGCTGCTTGAAGTTTGCTCTGTACATGTTCAAGGAATACGTCACCGTGGAGAATACCTGGAAGGGTTCCTTTCTAAGACTCTACAGGGAGAGTTCTGTATGATACAAAGTAGATTTAACAGTTCACATTTTCCTTATTTTTCTAAAACAGTATTGCACATTTCCTTTTTCGGATACTCAAACCATTAAAAACAAAAATCCAACCTGTACAAAATCATTGTTAGTTTCTGTTAGCCAGTTTCAAAGTCTCAGGATGACAGTACAAGCAATGCTTCATGTGTCTATAAACACACATATTGTCTGATTAAAGTGATAAAAATGTAATCCTATACTCATATGTGGAAGAAAGCTGCATTTAACTTAACTGAGTATACATGTGTAGGACGGCATTGTCAGGCTTGGAGAGGTTGATTAACATATGAATACAGTGGTACCTCTAGATGTGAATAGGGATCCGTTCCGGAGCCCCGTTCACATCCTGAGCAGTCCGCATCCCGAGCGCCGCATCTGCGCATGTGCACGACGCAATTCGGCGCTTCTGCGCATGACGTCATTTGACGCACATGCGCAAACCGCCAAACCCGGAAGTAACCTGTTCCGGTACTTCCGGGTTCGGCGCGTTCGTAACCTGCGCCGTTCACATCCCGCAGCGAACGCAACACAAGGTACGACCGTAATCTGTTTTCTTTATGTTTAACCTGTGATTCATTCCACAGCTTTTGGCAGTCCCCACCCCTTTTGAGTTTTAGGAATACTCTTTCTCTTCCCCCCTTGAGCTTTTATATAAGCTCAAGTATTAAACATTTACATTGTAGTTTTCTGCTAGAAATATCAAAATGTAGGAAAATTGGGATTTGGAATGGGAAGATGCCCATTTTAACACAACATTGAAGGAAGAGTGAACTTAATGGTGAGTACTTCCAAACACAAAGGTTCAAGTACTACAACTCTGGGGGTTGGATTCTAAATTAGCTGCACTTAAGTCCAACTGATTGCAGTAGGGAGCAAGCCATGGCTATCTTCCTCCAGTTGATTTCAAAAGAAGACAATCAAAAATGTCTTAGTCTGGATCCAGCCCAATGAGCTCCCCTACTCCCCAAAAGGGATCTTTTTTTGAACCAGCCACTGCAGAGTGATGATATCTGGCATCCCAAGCTGCATAGAACTTAGAGCAACAGAACCAACAACTGGCAGCCAGTGCAATTCTTTCAGCAGCGGTGGAACATGGTGGTGAGAGTCAGTCCCAATGGGCAGTCAAACTACTGCATTTTAGGTGGTAAGCCCCTCTGGGGCTCATACCTGCCCATAAAGCACAGTGTACATAGAATCTTCACCCACCTATGATTTCAACATGCATGTAGCTATCCATCGGGAGGGGCAAAGATAAAAAATTGAAAGGGTCAAAGCGGACGCTGATGTGCCCACAGGTCTTGCATTTCACTTGGGACCTCAGCTGCCCATGGAACAAGTCCACCACTATCGAGCGGTTCCTCCTCAGGTGGTTCTCCCAGGCCTGAAACAAAAAAGGGAAATAAAACCTGTGCAGAGAAGTTGGTAGAACAAGGAGATATATGCCCAATAATTTCACAGGTGTGGGAACCTGAGGGCATCCAGTAAAGGGTGGACTCCAACTTCCATTGCCCTCAACCAGTGGCCAATGCTGGCTGGGGCCGATGGGAATTGGAGGGCACTGGGCTGCCCATCGCTGCTCTTGGTGCAAATACAACACAAGGGAGATTTTGGTGCTCCCAGGTTTGCTAGAACATGCTAATCTGCCCGCCTAGCTGTGAGGCAGTCCTCACACTGGTGTCAGCCTCTCGGTGGGGTGTATCACTCCAGTCTGCAGGCACATGGAGGAAAGACTGCTTGGGTCAATAAATGAACAAACCCTTGCACATAGAAATCTAGATGTGTGAGAGAAAGTTCTATTTTTCTAAATTCAGGGTTTTAAAAAGAAATATATATTGGTTACAAAGCAGCATTTCATCATGTGAAATTGCCCTGCAGGTTGAAGCTGTACAGCCCACTGGCCGACCACCTGAGTGAGGACTAGGCAGGTATGAAGTTCAGATGAACCAGAGCACCTCCTCTGCAGGGAGGGCACCCATGCAAAAGCCCAATTTGATCAAAATCCCCCAAGGAGTTGTATGTCAGAGCATGAGGCCCCCAAGCCCTAAACTCATCATACTATTTACTGCATAAATAAAACAACCACCACCACCACCACCACCACCACCACCCCTGCTGCCTGTGCTGGTGGCTAAGACCTATTAAAGGACTCCATCCACCAGGGGCTTTCCTTTTGCTCACCAGCTGCCCCACCACGCAATAATACACCTGAGAGTATTCACTGCTTACAAATCCACAACACTCTGTTGTATCTTCACATCCCTCCACAAGTCGATTAAGGGGGCCTGCTGAAGTAGGTCAAGGATCCACACCAAGGGCAGCTGGTCCTATTTAGCCCTGCTGGCCCATTCCAACACCTCAATTCTTCTTAATGCTTTTAAGGAACGCTCCAGGGGGAAGCACAGCAGGAACGGCAGAGGGAGGCCCTCATCTCGGTTCCACCATCCTCACAGGCATGCTTGGCAGAGATGCAAGAGAGGGCCTTTTGGGTGACTGCTCCCAGACTTTGAACTCACTCCCTAGAGAAACTAGACTGGCTCCCTCCTTGCTTTCCTTCTGCCAGCAGGTGAAGATTTTCTCGTTGCAACAGGAAACTGACTGCTTTTAATGAAAGGGCTGTTGCCATGCTGTTTTTATTGTAATTATGTGAATGGTTTTCATAGATTTTATATATGAATTCTATCAATGTTTAATTGTTTTTAACTATTGCTTTTTCTATGTTTTTAGTGGTTCTTATTTTTATCGGTAAGCTGCCTTGAATCCTGACATGGAAAACGGCGGGGCATAAATAAATACAACTTTTCCTGCTTGGCAGGGGGTTGGACCGGATGGCCCTTGTGGTCTCTTCCAACTCTATGATTCTAACAACAAGAACAATAATAATAATAACTACAGTTCCTCAAAACAGCACAGGAAAAGGCCATGGATTGGTGGAGAGGAGGAAGAACTGCATGCAGAGGCCCAACACACACTCACCTCCGCTGCCACCTCCCAATCCGGCCGGCCATCACTGTCTTTCAGTTCGACGTACGGCTTATCATGCACTCGGTTCAGATCCTCATGGAGACCATCCAGAAGAAAAGCCAAGAGCTCCTGAGAGTCTTGCTGTTGGAAGCCATTAAATCTGGGAGCGTATTTAGCTATCGTCCACTGAAAGAAAGCAAAACACACAGGTCACAGGCCTTGACTACAGCCCCTTTCTGACTACTAATCCATAGATTCTCAGCAATACAATCAGTGATAAAAAGCAAGGGCCATACACCACTTTAAACTAGGCTGGAACAGCTAAAAGCCCGGGAGCTTAAAAGGCTGTTTAGTGGAAGCAGCCGGAGAAAAATAAAGGCAGCCACTTGGTGGCAGCAGTGATGTTAGGGAGGAGGCAGGGGTTGGTTTGCCTGGTTTGCTTGCCCCCACGGACCCTCTCATGGTTCAGGCTGCAGCCCCACCTTATAATTAGTTTGCAGATGAATATACGACAACACTTGTCAGTTCTCACCCGTAACTTTAAAGGAGCAATGTTCTTTTGTGTCCCGCTCCACAGCTCTTGAATCAAGTCCCCGTAGCATTTGGCCATATGGCCCTTCATTCCTATTGGATTTGTCCTGGAATGCATAACGATGAATTGAGTCAATTAGCCATTTGTTGCATTGAAAAAAAGAAAGAAAGGAAAAGCACGCTGAGAGGCACTCCACACATTGCACAAAAGGAGAGGGCGGAATCCTGGAGTGTGCCACAGCAGACAAACAGTAGAGGTAACACTTTTAAGGCATTGCTGTAAGCTTCCAGAATAGCAAGAGAGGGACTAGAGGGGGGACCAATGTGGCAGCCCGACAGATGTTGCTGGACTACAATTTCCATCATCCCCAGCAACCAGCATGATGGGAGTTGTAATGTAACATCTGGAAGGCACCACACTGGCTTTTCCGTGTGATATGGAGAAGTTACCTGTTGAGCTCGTAGAGATGTCTGCCAGAGATGAAATACTGGGTGAGAGGCTGTGTGTTGCTGACACACTGGATGCTGGAGTTCATGAAGCAGGTGTTCCCCAGGTTGCTCAAGCCAGTTGCCCCCTTTTCTGTTGGAACTGGAAAGAAGAAGAAGAAGAAGAAGAGTTTGGATTTGATATCCCGCTTTTCACTACCCGAAGGAGTCTCAAAGCGGCTAACATTCTCCTTTCCCTTCCTCCCCCACAACAAACACTCTGTGAGGTGAGTGGGGCTGAGAGACTTCAGAGAAGTGTGACTAGCCCAAGGTCACCCAGCAGCTGCATGTGGAGGAGTGCAGACACGAACCCGGTTCCCCAGATTACAAGTCTGCCGCTCCTAACCACTACACCAAACTGGCTCACCAAAGGATGAAGGGTTGCAAAGATGATGCTACTCCTTGCTGCCTGATGTAAATGTGTACGTACACACACACACACACACACACACACACACAATTTAAATTCCCCACAATGCTCCAGAGGGATGCTATGCCAGGAGCTTTGTGGAAATAAAAATGGCTGACCAGTGGTGGGAAAGTATTGTTTGTGGGTTGTAGGCATCACAAGTCAGCCCTGATGGGACCCAAGGCTGTCTGGTATTGATGCCCCCTCCCCTGGCTTACATTGAAAGCACTCTAGTTTTCTCTTGTTCACGTAACTTTAAACAACTTTCCTACTTTGGTTGGGACATATAGGTCACAGTCACCTGAATGTGCTCTATAGTCAAGATGACAAACTGATATCAATTACAAACTCGTTTTATGTTGGGAAGAAAGGTACACTAGCCTGCTTATAGTGATTTAACTATATGCATGCACACGCCTATGCAGTAATATTTTTAAACAAATAAACTCTAGGGAAGAAAAAAGGCTAAAGAAGAAAGAAGAGCAGCCGTGTCCAAAACTGTGTTGTGCAGAAACAGATTCCCGCAGTTTATATCTAGCCTCTATTTACTAAAAGGGCTGTAAGCCCTGCAATGTCGGACAGGGATGGGTGTCACCTCTGAACTTCCTGCATTTTTTGTTTAAAAGAACAAGGCACAGATGGGATCAGTCTAGGCTACAATTCCCAAATCTGCTAGCTTTCTACCTGCAGGCTGCCTTTCCTTTAAAATAAATATAGCATCTAGAAATATGAATCATCAGCCCAGTCTATAACCCCAGGGCTCCAATCACCTAGTTTCAATGCATGTGTCAACCAGCTGCTGATATTTTTTGTTTTTGTTTTTTTTGATAGGGGGAAGCACACACTTACCCTTATGCCTGTCTATTTTACTGCTGTTTGCTATAAAGGACATCTCCTCTGGCCAGCTCATGTCTTTGTTTCGAACTGAAAAACACAGAACAAAGCTTAGTTGGATAAATGCTCCCCTCAAATTAATGATGCAGCCAATCCAGTAATAGGCAGCTGCTAACATTTACAGCAAGGGTTGGGAGCCTTTCTGAAGGTTCTCTATACAAGAGCTGTGCAGGGGGAGCAAACTTGTAGCCCCATCACATGTTGTTGGACTACAAGTCCCATTGGATGAGGCGAATTGTAGCCGCAGCTGGAGGGCACCAGGTTAGCTATACCTGCTAGGCACCCGGCAAACAGATCCTCATTGGGCCATGAGAAATCTTTAAACTTCCATGGTGGAAGAATGTTTATTAACCAAACCCTGGTCCATTGGATTTGGCTCTCTGGAAAGGTTACAGTGCCACTGAAAGTACGTAAATAAATGGTTGTTTGTTGGTTGGTTTGATTAAAATTTGTCCACAGCCCTTCACCCGAAGATCACAGAGCAGTTCGCAACATAAAACTACAAAATGAGAACACAAAATATGTCATAAAAACAGGAACAAACCAACAGCCCCCCTCCCACATTAGCGCAGAATGATTTGGTAAAGGGGGGGGGGGGCAACCACTTTCCTTGGTGAGTGAGCCCATGCCCAGCCTCTATTAAGCCCAAGTCTGGCAAGATGAAATCTGCAAGTGAATTCCAACTCAACAGCTTCATGCTGTAGTCTCCTTGGAAAATGTTTTTGCTGAAGGATGACAACCCACAGAGCAAAGCTGTGGGGCTCTCTCCTGGATTCCTGAGCCTTCTGGCCTCCCATTTCTACTTACAGACATCTCTTCCTTCTGCCTATAGCCAAGTTATCTGACAAATGAGGATAAATATCACTGTGCCTGGCCAAGTGCGCTCTGGCTCATAAGAGCTTATGCCAAAAGAAATTATTTAGGCTTCAAGGTGGCATTTAAATCAAGAGATTTTGCTAAGTACAAAGCATACAGACTTCTTAAAGACACAAGACACGAAGCATAGGGGGGATTATGTACAGGATATATTAATATGGCTTATTGAAAGGGGGGTAGAACAGAAAGCCTGTGAAAAGTATAGTAGTTGGCATAAACAAGGAAGTATTTGGTTAACAGGTGTCTGAAAACACTTTGTGCCATAGAAACTGGCTCCAGACCGCTTCCCCATTTCTTATACCTTCTATTATCAAGTGCTGTTCATCCTGGATGCTCAGGTATTCCAATGTGTGGTCCTCATCATCCAGAAGAGTAAGGTAGTTCTGCAAAGACAGGGGAAAGGGAACAGCAGCCTTTCAGTTCTTGGTTTAGAGCAGGTGTGGGGAACCTGTGGCCCTCCTGCTGTTGCTGAACTACAGCTTCCACCATCCCTGCCCACTGGGCCATGATAGCTGCTAGGGCTGATGGGAGCTGGGAATCCAACAGGATCCAGAAGGGCCAGATTTTCTCACCCCTCAGTTCCTCCACAGAGGTTGATATCCTGGGAACGAGATGCCAGAATAAAAACCCCCACACAGGATTCTGCATGCACTAAGCTAATCCCGATGGCTGCCTGCAACAATGGATGCTTGGACATTAGGAGGGTCACAGATTCAGTTGGAGGCATACCTAGAGGGGACCTTGCACGCTCAGGTGCAGCTAAAATTGAAAGCCCAAAACCATGGCGCTTGAAGTGGAGGAGAGGCAAGTACAGCATGCAAAGGGTGCGTTATGCACAGAGTGTGGTCCTTTCCCTGCCAATTCAGACATTACGCCAAACCACAGCTGAGCTTTCTTAACTGTGGGCAGCCTCTCTGAATTGAGCCACTGTCCGTAGGCAAGCACGGAGCTCAGTCAGTGTCTGACCCAGCATAGCAATTTTCACAAATAAACGCCTTGTTACCAATAACCTGCACACCCACCCCACCCCACCCCTGGCTTTCCACCAGGTTATCTGTGCGATTTTCGGGGCCTTACCTCGCTGTTGTAGAGCCACAAGCGCATGTCCTCCTCTTTATCCGTAGCCTCTGTGACAGATACTCGTGGATCTCCTTAATCGTCTGCATGCGGCTAAAGCAGCCGGTGTAGCCAGGACCCTCTTTAAGGGAGCGCTGGGAGATGGGACATTCCCTGCGTTCACAAGATGACAAATAGTTTATACATATGGGCAGCAAAAACAGAGGAGGCGGCCTTAAACTGAGTGCCCCAGGGATGGGGAACCTGTGTGACTCCAGACACGGTTGGCCTCCAGCTCTCAACGCTCCTGGCCTTTGGCTACACTGGCTGGGCTGATGGGAGTCCAACAGTATCTGCAGGACCACAAGCTCCCAGTTCCTGGTGTACAAAGGTGTTTCCTTAGGCTTGTTTGGGTTGATGGCATATTATGACTGGTTCAGAGAGCCTTCTTCTCTACTTACATCACCAAGGCTTAAGTAGGAGAGGAGGCAGAACACACACAGAGACAGAATGGCCAGGTGAGCAGGAGCCTTTGTAGTGTGTAAAGACTATAACCACCCTCAGTCGACACAGGGTTCAAGCCACTCACAAGTGACCACCTATGACAGGTGTGGGGAACCTTCTGCCCTCCAGAGGGTTCTGGGTGGGAGGTGTAGCTCAGCCACATCTGGAGGGCCAAAGGCCCCAGATACCGATGCCTGGGACACCTCCACACATACAAATCGGGTGTTTCTTAATTGTAATGGAGTTATTTGTGCTGCAAGTCGCTTTGGGTCTCTCTGTGAGAAAGCGACAAACAAATTATAACAAATAAGATAAAATAAAATTTTATCTGCCCGTACCCCTGGTTAGTCACCCTACTTCCACTGGCACCATTTGCAGTTAATGCTAACAGGGGTTCACCTTGAAATCGGATCGAGAGCCAACCCTGGTTTGCGTTAACCATAGTTGGTCCTGGTGCAGCAACTAACCACGATTAAGAAAAGCCAGAAAGGATTCACAGGCAACAGAAGAGAACATCACAAGACTGTGGTGCTCCTTACAGGATCCCTTACCTAGACAATTCTGTCTCTATGTTTTTCCGCTCATCTTTACAGGAGTAATAGATGCCACCAGAGGAAAATATAAGTTTGCACTTGCAAATCATCATACTTTTAGACTATCAGCCTTCTCCAACCCAATGTCCTAGAAATATTTGGGCTACAACTTCATGAGTTCCAGAGCTGCACAGCCAATGGTCAGGGATGATGGGAGTTGTAGTCCAGCAGCACCCTGAGAGCAGTTTCAGATGGTGGGCCACCTCAGACAATTCCTCTTTGATATAACTAAGAGCCAGACACGGAACATTTTTGCATGCAGTTGTGCCCAAAGAGCAAAATTTAAACAGCAATTTCTTTTTACATCAGCAAACCATCTATTTTCTCTCAACACACCAAGCAAAGGATTATAATTCTCCATTAACATACATAGAAACAAAGCATTTCCCCCCCTGCAATTTAAAAAAAGGTGAGAGGATTAGGAATAAGATTACAGCAAGAAAGCATATTGGGGTGGGGGGCACTGGAGATTAATAGTTGATTTTAACAGTTAGTACAGAGCAAACCAAATCCAATCAAGATCAGATACAGCAAATTTGAAGAGGCCACAAATCTGAATCAGGGAATTTGATGTGTTTCAAGGCAAAGCAGTTCCCACCACAGAATGGCACGTAAGAATTTGATGGTCAACTGGCTGATTTCTCAGCACAGCTGGTTAAAGAAATCAGCCGATTATAAAAGATTTTGGGGCTCATAGCAGACCCTTTCCCTTTTAGAGAGTGGAAGAACAAGCATTGAAGATTTAGATTGAGAATTCAAGCAAACTCTTATTACAGGTTGACTTATCATTAGATCTTTCCTCTCCATGGCCTGCCAATCTAATGCCAGTAATGGTCCAGGAATTCAGCATGTGTATGTGCCAGGACAGGGTATCTGTGGCCCTCTGGGTGTTGCTGGTCTACAACTCCCATCACCCTTGACCATCTGCCACACTAGTTGGGGGTAATGGGAGTCATAGTTCCAAAACATCTGGGGAGCTGGGTCACTGGCCGCTGTGGAGGTTTGTGTGTGAAAAATGAGGAATACAACATCCACACTGCCTCTTTGAAAATGGTGCCTGCTGCAAGCTCCTACCCACAGCATCCTTTAAAAAGGGGTGGGTGGGTTGAATAAATGCAACCTGGGCTCTGCAAATGTGAACTAGGACGTTCCTGATTGCAGATTGACTTCGGCCCCCTGCCCCCAATGGCAATAACTGCTCACAAGGAGGGGGGGGGGAGCAGGCTGCAAAAGGGTACTGTAAAAATTCATGTCCTTTGATAAAATAGTAAAATGCCCAGTGAGTTTCAGTGAAAACGTTCCTCAAAAATTCAACCTATTGTATATACTAGTAAAGACAACGTTTATCAGTGTTCTAACAAGATTCTTAAATGTATGCTTCCTTCCAACTCTTCAGTATATTTGCACTGAAGCTGATGAGTGTTTAACTATACTTCCCACAGAAGAACTGCTGGCCCTTCAGCTGCTGTTGGACTACAACTCCCATCATCCCTGACCATTGGCCATGCTGGGTTGGGGCTGATGGGAGTTGGGAGTGCCACCATGTCTCAAGGGCCACAGATTACCCAAGCTTGATTTCCTCAAAGTCCATTCAACTGATCAGTTAGGGTGCCTTTACATTTTCGCCTGTACAGGTCGTTTTCATCTGTACCTCGTCATTTAGAGAGGGGGGAAAATGGCTTCTAATGTCTCATGACCTTTGATAAGAGTTTTTTGTTTTGTTTTAAACCACCCCTTTGGAAGCGGGAAGGAGTTTCCCGTCACCAGCCCTGCTTTGGAAGATTTCATTTAAGATCATTTACAAGCAGTGCGGCAGCAAAGCGTTGAAGTCTGGGCGGTGGGCCGGCCTCCCTTCGGACACTACGCAGCTGGCTTCTTGCTGTATTCTTACGTTACCTCTCGGCAAATGGTGAGGAAACATCCTCAGGCTCATCATACCCATGTTCACCCAGATGTTGGACTGCTGCGTCCGGGTGGCGGGCTGCTGCCTCAGGAAGAGCAGGTAGCGCGGGAAGAGTTCCAACTCAGGCAGGTTGGTGTTGTTGTTTCTGATCACCTGGGGAGGGGAGGAAGAGTGTTCCCGGTTGAGAGGCTGGCAAGACTACCTCCTATGCAATCTATGTGGGGCTGCCCTTGAAAAGGACTCAGAAACTTCAACTGGTCCAAGTTACTGCAGCAGCCAGATTACAGTCGTACCTTGGAAGTCGAACAGAAGGTCCTGCAGCCAATCGGAAGCCGTGGGAGCCCTGTCGGATGTTTGGGTTACAAAGAACATTCGCAAAGTGGAACACTCACTTCCGGCTTTGCAGCGTCTGGGAGCCAAAATATCCGAGTACCAAGGCGTTCGGTATCCAAGGTATGATTGTACTGGCTGGTGATCTGTTTAGATTTCATATAGCCCTGGGTTGAACCAGCTGCACTGATTCCCAGTTAATTTCTGGGGCCAATTCAAGTAGTTCATGTCAGATACATCTTTATTTCGGCCATAAGCCCACACAGATAGAAATAGCTCATATCATAAAAACATAAAAGCACAGACACACATTTCTGGAGCATAAGTAAAATATAGCTATAAATCACAATCTTTAAATATGTCAGTATATGATTTGAAGGAATAAAATCAATAATCGTGTAACATTCCAGCATGTCTCTTATACGAGAGAACTGAAATCAGAAATCTTGCTACCTACAGTGTTCTATGCGGGTCATTGTCTTGCAGCACACATGCTAAATGAGATTCAGATGGATTATTAGCAATCTCCAAGATTATTGGATTCAGAATGCTAGTCCGAGCTGCAGTGTACAGGGGGCAATTAAACATTATATGGTACAGGGAGTAGTTCATGTCAGTGCTTAAAACCTCGAACAACTCAGGCTAAATACCTGAAAGACTGCCTCTTTCCCGACAGACCTTCCCGGATGCTAAAATGACAGACTAACCCTCTTGGTTATTCCACTGCCCTCAGAAGCTCAGGGGATGGCAGCCGAGTAGCACAGAGCTACTCTTGATTCTGGATGGCAACTTCTCTCAGCCTTGCCCAAAATACTGAGGAACCTGGAACTTTCTACACAGAGAGACTGTGCTCTTCTCGGAGCACTACTCCCCCTTTCACTTATTTGTGGCACTGGCATACTGTCCAATTAACCTTGCCCTCTGGACAGTTAACCAAGAGTGCACTGGCTAAATGCACTCATGAAGCTTGCCTGGCACACACAAAATCTGGCCTGTTTCAGGTCATGAAAGACGCCTGTTTCCATGGAGAATGTGTGGGAGATGTTTAGTGTTGAATCTGGGCTTTGTCAAGCTTTGGAGTTAACAGCCAGCAGACAGAAGCTTGAGCAGGCTGGCTTCAAAATCAGCGAAACCATTTGTCCAGCTCTATGTAATACACCCCCCCCCAAAAAAAACCCAATGTGAACAGAAGCAATACAAAAACCTGTTTAGGAAACCATTGCTCCCTGATTTAAAACTGGCACACATCAAAATAACCCATAAACCAGGGGTAGGGAACAGGACCCAGTTGATGGACTAGATCCCGAGCATCCTCACCCCAACCCCAGTGGACTACTTTGACCAACCTGTCAATCACCTGGTATCAGGGAACCCATCTTCAAAGGAAAGAATTGGGAGCCAGGTCTAGGCCAGGCTGAAAAGGACACCAGTCATGGAGCTCCCAAGTGGAACAAATCCCAGTAGGGCTTGCAATTGGCTGCAGATTTAGAAGTATATAAGCCCCACTTGCCACCAGGAGTCGATAAGACTCAATTGTCCTGTCTTCACTTGTCACACCTGGCATCGTATATGATGGTGGACATGCATCAAAAGGGGGGGAACCTCATAGAGATAAAATTAGGACCTCTGGTTGACATGTGAGGGTGTCATCAGAAACTCCAGATACAGTTTGACCCTTGTGCTATAAATCCCCTAAACAATAAACCACTTCGGAGATTTTTAAAATGATTATTCCCCACCCCACACAAGAGAGACAAAGTACACTGATTGAACTTCACAGCTCTGACTGAATTGGAAAATATATGAATCGTAAAATGCTATTTCCCCCGTCCCAGCCTTTAAAAACACCCTGCGGACGCTTCATCAATGGTCAGAGACACTGAGAGCATGGTGGCATGAATGAATGTGAGCACCTGGGCCAGGCTAATTGGAGAACTCGAGGACAGTGGCCCTTTTCAGTACTTACTGGTCTCGGCAAAGACAGGTTTGCGCCGTACCAATGGTAAAGAGCCCTCCATACTGGTTCTGGGACCATTTCATAACTCTTCCCTTGAATTAACTGAGGAGACTGCTTTAAACGACCGCCTTCCAGAGTCAACGATGGAGCCTTCAAAAAAGAGTGGGGGGAGGGGGATGTCAGATCTTGAGCACTTCAAAACTGCCAAACCTAAAAGGGTGCAAACCTTGGACTAAATGAAGCAAATGATTGCTGGAACACCTGCTAACAGGTGAGCTACCTTTTGTGAGAGTATCCCATTTCACATAAGCACCAGCAGCAGCAGTGCTTCTACATATTTGCTCATCATGGCAAATCTGCCCCTGAGCTTGCAATGAGAACCATTCTCTCTCCTAACCTTATTAATTTTGCTAAAATATTTTTACCGTGCTCTGCAGCCAAAAGGGCTTCCCAGAGCAGCCTGCAATGATCAGTAATGAAACAACCCCTGTTTCGGCTGACAATTGAAAAGGTGTGGCATGAAAGGAAAAGTGAACGGGAAGGAGGAGGAAAATAACAAACTCAAGCATTAGTTGCTAACTTACAAAGCCATATTATGTCTTGCAAGGAGGGGCAAAGCTTCCAGCAATTGTTCCTTCCTTGCCCGATGGATGGAGCCAGGATGGTCTCTTTCCACCCCCACCCCCAACCTTAATGTTCTCTCTTCTGCGAGGCAGGGAGAGCAGCCTCCCAGTGTATGTTGGTCCCCTGCCCGGTGGCAGAGTGTACTGCCCTTCAGTTTGGGAGCTTCAGAAGTGGACAGGGATCATTGCAGCAATTATATGGAGATCCCCAATACTCTCCCCAAGGTTAAAAGGCAGATTGGCTGCTGCATTCCAAGGGCATGCAGAGCACCCAAAGCAGCAATCCCCTTGCTTCCCATTGCTGTAGCACCTGAAATGCTTCAATTTCCCAGAGCCAACTCAAACCTGGCAACCACAGTTTGGGGCTTCACTAGCAAGACCAGCCAAGGGTTGCAGACCCACATGAGTGCCAACTGTCGCTCAAAGCACATGTCACTCCAGTTGGTTTATCAGCTACAGCCATTCTTGGACCATGAAAGTTTGGCTTCAGTGATCCATGCGCTGATAATCTCCTGGATTGATTACTGCAAGGTGCTCTACATGGGGCTGCCCTTGAAAAAGGCTACAACTGGGACAGCAGCCTGGTTGCAGGACAGCCAAAGGAGGGCCCATCATTCCATTCCTGATAGCGCTGCTATTTCAAAACTGTCATTTTTTAATTATAGTTTTTGGACATGGTCTGATCAGATTTTGTGTTGTTAGCTGCTCTGGGCATCCTTTGGGAAGGAAAGGTGAGACAGAAATGTACTAAAGTGGGCTTTGAAAAACATTTACATAAATAAGAACCCTAAACATGACAACACAACGCATAATGATGCGCAGATTAAACTAGATTATGTAACGAAATAAGTCACTCGGATATTTCCTAACACCGCCAGCGCCATTACCTTTGTTGGGTCTTGCGTTACAAGGGGCTGGTTATCAATCGCTCCAGGCCGCTGTGGATTGAGCTGCAGCAAAATGTTCCCATTGGATCCAAGCAGGCACTGATTGTTGTTGTCCGAAGAGTTAAACTGGCGGGGAAAGCATATCTCGGCACTAGGAGGCAGGGTGTAAAGGAAATCTGGAAGGGGAGGCACAAAGAGAGGATGGAAACAATCCTTACTGCGGAGTTGTGGCTAGAACACCGGTCACCAGCACGCCCGGTTAAAGAGAGGCAGGAGAGATTCAAAGTAAAACAACCCCTTTGAAATAAGGCATGGGAACTCCCAATTGGATTAAGGCCTTTAAAATACCCGACTCTATTTTTGACCCCCAAATTATTCAAAGCTACACCTGCAAAGTGACAGCTTGAATCATTTATGTTGTCCAACCTTTATCACCACGCAAATTTATAGGTTGTTAAGACTTCTTGGGGGAGGGACCTGTCCTCTTGAGCTTTGTATAGTGCCAGGCACATTGGGCATTATCTAGAAAGACATTCTTCCCCCATGTCATCTGGTGATGCTCTGCTCCCAACTCCCATCAGCCCCAGTTTCTAGGGCCAATAAGCAGGGATGACGTGTGAGTCTAACAACCTACCTGAATCTAGAACATATGGAGGGTGACAGTTTCCCCACCCCTGCACTAAATGCCCAGCCTTTATTTGTTGCGAAGTTGCTTTGTGGTTCTGATATGTTAGTTACTGTGGCTCTGGTGTGCTGGCTGTAGCATACGAAAATAAGTAGGGCCTGCTGGATTAGTCCAAAGGCCCATCAAAGACAGCCAGGTGCTCACAGGAGTGAGGTGTGCCATATCATAGTAGTTACCAAGCCTGGTCAGACAGGAATTGAGAGTCTGGGGATCAACTCAGTTCGCTCTTGAACAATGAATGGGCCTTATTGAGGAAGCCAGACTGGAGTAAGCAGCTTCATAGGATGAGGCACAACTCTACTGGCCCACTGGAACAAGGACGGGGAACCTTTCTGATCCTCCAGATGTGGCCTGACTACAACTTGCATGACCCCGGTCATTAGGCCATGCTGGCTGGGGCTGATGGGAGCTGGAGTCCAGAAACAGCTGGAGGGCTGCAGGCTTCACATCCCTGACTTATTGTTTCACATACGCTCTTGACGCTTCTAAATTCAAACCACTTTTGAAACTTTTTTTAAAAAATTTAATGCTTACTGCTAGCAGTCTCTGAGGCTTCTGATGCGGTAGAAATGCCATCTGAAAACTTCTCTTCTGTGGCACTGAAGTAATTTAAACGGCCTGTTTTGTCTTCTCCCTGCTCTGGCGCATGGGCTGCAGCACCCGGGAGTGAGTTCTTACCTCTGCTTAAGACAGACGAAGGTTCGATCACAACAGGGCTAGCATCCTAAAATTAGAAGAGGGAAATGGAATTGAATTGCAGGGTGAGGCTCTAGCGGATACTAAGCACATTTAATTGGGGGGTCCTAAGGCTTAAAGAGATGTAACTGGGAAACATTTTGCACAACTGACCACTTCGCTACCCAATGTATCAATCAAATTCAATTCGCTTTTCTTTTGGGGGGACAGGGACGGGGGTGATTTTCAAGTTGCTAGCCCCTCATAATAATGGAGAATGGCTTAACAAGGTAAAGGCCACATCAACTGAAGGATCTGCCAATGAAAGATCCTAAACTAGGCTGTAGGAAGGCAGAGAAGCATTTGTGAACAAGGCAACCCTGCTGGAATGGACCAAAAGCTCATCTAGTACAAACCATCATGTAAAGTGTTCATCGACAGCATTATCCTCATAAATTTGTGCAACCCACTGGTAAAGCGGCCCAGATGAGGGGTCATCACTATGCCTTGTGGCAGCGTAGACAATATGAAGCTAGATTGACCAATGGCCTGACTTAGTGTAAGGGTCTTACTGGAAATGTTGGGGATTGGACATGCAGTCTAAACACAGAAGGGCATGAACCCTATTTCTTAGCTACATTCACGAGGACCAGAAGCTGGACATCTTAAAAAAGGAGGCTGAAAATGGAAGCAAAAAGCTGTTGAGAACTAGCAGAATGCTTTCACCCAAAGACTGACAAACAGGGCAGAAAAAGAAGAGTCTGAAAGCTTATTGGAACTTCAGAGCAAAAATCTGGGAGAAGGCACTGGTGGTTTTGGAAAGCAAATGGCTCTCTAATGGACCTGGGAGGCACTTTAATCGCCATCTCCCCTGCACACAAAATGTTTACTAATTAGTTGACTGATTAAATATAATCTCTTCCACTCCCCCACTCCAAAACAAATGTTTCACTCACATAGTTGACATATTCTTTCCACTGCTGCCACCAAGGCATCGCAATAAGAAACCAGTTGTGTCCTTGCTGAAGGCCATATCTACTTTCTCGTTCTAACCAGCCCCTAGGTCAAGAAAAACAAACCAAAACAGATCAGAATAATATGCAATAATAAACCCAACTATATGGTGCTTTCATGTGTTCAAGTAAGGTAGGAGGTGACTATTATCCCTATATTGCAAATGAGGAGAATGAGGCTGGGAGAGAGTGTGGGCAGTGGGGAGGCATACCTGATGATTTGTCCTTCCTCTTCTGGAGTGGCAGGCCTTAGACCTAAGACTATATGGCACACCTGGAGACAAAAAGGAAGAAGACAGGCCAATTTAAAGCAAGAATAGTAAGTCTGGAGCAGAGGAATGACTAGCAGAGGTATCACTAACACCTCTCCTGCATATGCTTGAATACATATTATGTATTGGCAGAAGGGGAAGACTCATGGATGTTAACCACTGCTTCCAATAGTTCCTTGTTTTTTCAATAGCTTCCCACTCATGAATTTTGTGGTCCTTTCTCTTCTCTTTACTGCTGTAATTAAGCACTGGATCCTGCTCCCCAGTCCATTTCTAGTTTGGGAAACGTCACTGTTGAGTAAGGACCAAAAGTCTGACAGAGTCAGCAGCTTCCTATTTCCTAAGAGAGCGGCCCTTGATAAGCAGATGGCTTCACTGGTGGCAGAAACATCTGGCTAAAGCATCCAAAGCTGCAAATGACTTGATTCAGAAGTCATGCCAAACCATGGTTTGTGCTGGCTTCAATGCTGCTTTTCTTTTCCATCCTCTGACAGTTCATAAATTGACTCCTGCCTCCACACTGCAGCAGTCTCTGAAAGCAGAGCAATGCCAGCAACTATGATTTCTATGATGCGGATGCCAAGCCCAGCTACAGTTAGTACAGTTAGCTACAATTAACACTAAATTTACCAGCTGATTGCAAACCACGGTTTGTGCCAATTCAGGCACCACGACAAAGTACAGTTAACATTCCTTAGCTGTGCTTTATTGCGATGTCGGAAGTCGGCCAGTGACTTCCCAACAGGGCAGGCAAAAACTGCAGACTTTAATTCACCCACCATGAGAGAGGAGGGCAAGACAACGAAGAAGCAGACTTGAACGGCATAGTGATATGCATGGAAGAGTCAGAGCCATTTACTGAGAGCTGCATTTTAAGACACCAACATTGTATTCCGCCCCCTTAGCTGGGCGATCATCAGAAGATTTACACTGTCTTCTTTATGCAGTTCTCGAGGCCACCAATTTGAATCCCAGCAGGAAACCTTTTTGGGATTTAAGCTGATACTACAGTGCAAAAAATTGCATTCTGCTTTATGAATAAACAACAACAAGAGAGTCATTAGCCGGCAGGAAGCGATATAGATTTCCCTAAGCACAAAACAACTGGCCTTTCTTTCAAAATCATTATAAACCACACGGCTGTAGTCGCAGCTGAGTTTGCCGTGATTATTTTACAAGACGTACTGGTGGGGGTGGGGGAGTGACTTCTACTAGGGAGGAAGAATTCTTAAAAATTACAGCAAGGCCAGATTTGGGGGGGGGGCTGGGTCACCTTTTCCTCCACCTCGTCTGTTCCGCTAGGATGAAAATTTGCTCGAGCTGCACAGGGGCAAAACTAAAACTAAAAAATGACCCTCAAAGAGGAGTAACAGAAATATTTTAAACACTGCACTACAAGAAAAAGGCTTGGAAAACTCAAACTGGAAAGAGATTGCTATGTTTCCATACAAAGATGCTTGTGTGTTAAGAGCTTCTGGTGATATTCTGCTTTGCATGCTCCTGTCTTCAGAGGTGCATGGGGGGGGGGGGGCGCGCCTAGGTAGATATTGGCCCAGGCTGCACAATACTGATCTGGGACCAACAACAACAACAAACTTTATTTATTTGCATAGCCCACAGGCCGTTGCATCAAAAAGACACATATTACAGATACTGATAAAAAACCATATATAACCAATAAAATGAGCTGAATCGGATTCGGCACAATTAAAACAAGAAGAAATGAGATCTTAATTATGAGGGGGCACTGTTATTCAGCTGGCAGCCCTCAATTTCATGGCCCTCTCAACAAATCTGGCTACCTCCTCCGTTGTCTGGGTATTCTGGTCTGCCAGGAGGAAAAAACATGATCTGGGACCATGTAAATGTATGGGCTCCAGAGAGAAACTCGCTCCCATTTTGCTTCTCCAATTGACTCCCCCGCCCCCGCGCCAAGCTAAGCCAAGGTTTGGGTTTAGTGTGTCATCTAAGCTGGAACGTAGTTAAGCTTTCTCCTCACTAACCATGTGCTGCGTTGGCCAAGGTTTGCAGGGTGGGGAAGGGAGAATAGTGGCTCATGATGTTGAGTCACATGATGTTGGTAAGCTGTCGCTTGAGCTTGCTAGGTCATGTGAGCCGGGCCACAGGGGTGTTTTCTACACTGGTATCTTGACTTTTGAAGACCAGCTCCAGGCCAGTAGGGTGTTATATTTTAGGTGCCAGTGAGAAATTGTTTTTATAAATGAATAAATATCCAAGCTTTTGGGGCAGCTCTGAAATTGGTAATTCATGCTGGCCTTAATGCTGGCCGCACCTGCTCTTAGATGGCTTTAAAACTGAGATTAGGAAAATTAATAAACTACGGACCTATCAATGGCTGTTAGTCATAACAAGCCTCCGTTTTCAGAGACAGTATACCGACATGTGGCTCGCGGAAGATTTCCCCTCCCTGCACTAGACCTTCCATTCTCATGCTCCATTGTATTCAATTTGCTTTATTGCAATGGATTGTTTTGTTTACGAGAGAGCGGGGAGCTATTTTGTTCTGTGTTGCTTTGAGGACCAATTATTACTGAAAAGGTAGGATATAAATGTCTTAGAATAATGACTCTTTAATTGAGTGGCGACGGGACAGGGAGCCTGCAACATGTAGTTCTGCATGTGCTGGTGTGACACGCACTCACACTTGGATTTGCAACACATTTGCAGACCGACCAGCCAGGATTTAGAAGATTGAACCCACTTAATACAAAATGCAAGAGCTGTTATATCACTGAACACTTCTGCATTCCTGTGTGAGTCTCACTGAATTTTTCACTTTGAAAAAAAAACAACCCAACAGATTGTGCTTGAAGGGATCCCAAGATGCCAGAATGCGTAGAAACTAAAACTCGGCATCAGTCAGGCAAGGAGAAGCATCTCCGCAAAGCTCACGCTACAGGAAAAAAAAGAGACAGGCAGAACTAGGAACGCTCAGCACAACAGCTGACGCAGCAATCGGCATCCCACGGCCGCAAAAAAAGCAGGCAGGCAAAGCTACTTTTAATTGCTGTACAGTTGGGGTTTGCAGCCTGAGTGGAACTTACCTGGAAAAGGAGATTCAGAAATTCGTTGGCAAGAGCACTCTTCACACTCCAGATTTGGTAGTCTTCCAGCGTAAGGTGGCCGAGCTGAAGTAAAGAAGGAGGCAGCAAAGAGAATCTTTGAGCATTTCTCCAAGCATCTGCCCAATATTTACACACAAACAAATAAATAATGAACATTGTAAAGCATGGGTAGAGGCCCTTCAGCCCTCCAACCTATTAAAGCCCACCAGGAGTCCCAATTTTGTCTACAAGGCAGTTTTCCCTCAAACCCTGCCCATTGATACAGCCACAGCTGCAAAGGAACCATCAGGTGAGAAACGGTGCACGCCTGATTGTTCATCTGCAAGCTGGGTTTACACTCAGTCCCTTTTAAATTTGATAAAAAATACAAGCCCTGTTAGGGCTAATTTCACTCAGGAGCTCCCAGAGTTTTGAGTGCAAGCAATGCTTGCTTTTGGCATTTAATTCAGCACCAAAGGCAAGCCCTGCTTCTGACAGGCATAGAGGGACAAGATTATTCTTTAACAGTCACAACTTTGGTTTTGACAAGTGGGCTGGAAAGGAAGAAATGAAGAATGTGGAGTGACCTCTTGCTACTTTGAAGTGTGATCACTAGACATTTCATGATTATCAGGTGCCAAAAATGGTCCAGGAGAGTGGAATTGTTCCCCAGCAAGATCCAGTTCCCCATTCCCTTCTTTAAAAAGGACACAATATGCAGTTTCATATCAAGGAAGGCTACTGGTGAAAATACTTTCAAATGGATCTGAAAACCAAAGGGAGCAGCAATTTTTCACATTTACATAGGCCTGAACTGACTATGGTTTCCTCCAAAGAAACCTGGGAACTACCGATCCTCAAGGCCTTATTCCAGCCATCCGTATTACAAATAGACTCTTCCACAACAACACATAACTCCTGACCCCAAAGGTACACAGGCCCTGCATTGTGCACCTCAAAACTTGCATCCTGAGCAGAGACACAGTCGGAGCCTCCTCTCAGTCTGAACAGCAACAGAAGTTTAAGCTTGGTGGTAGAACAGCTCCTTTGCAAGCATACAGCTCCAACATATAGCTCCTCTTGTAAAACATTGTTTTAAATGGAACATAGTATTCCATACTTGTATATAACATATATGACTAGCACATGCATTCTTTCATCTGATTTATGCATCTCAAAAAAGCAAGAATTCCCAAGGAGTGGGGGACTCATTAAGACTGCATTCTAAAATTTATTCCAGTCACTGTTAATCACCCCTTGTTATATAACATCCCCTTCATTCTAGGTATCTAATCCACTTGTGCAAAAACGAACTTCTCATATCCATAACCAACTATACTTGGCTACTCCACTTACAGGCCATTTCCATTCTTGCAACCTACTACTGGGTTGAACACTTATCAACTCACTACGACCCACTGTTACAGCGGCAATTATCCATGCTTGCCGGGGCTGGTAGAAGTTGTAGTTCAGCAATATCTGGAGGGGCAAAGGTTCTCTACACCTGACAGAATGGAATGGAAAAACAGACTAGCAGGCTCTTACCTTGGTAGTGTCATGTGCCTTCAAAACAGCTTCTACTATGTCCGGCAGGTTCATGTGCAGCTCCTTGGGAGGGAAGAGGAAAAAGAATGACCCTAATGGACAGCTGAAGGTCATTCAACCTTCCATAGAAAAGCTTAGAAGCAAAAAATAATAACATTTTATCCACCCATTTTATGCAATCTCTGGATGATCCACCAGTTTACAAACCTAAAAAATCAGTTTCCAGTTAGCACAACAGTAAAGGCATCTCTCTTAAAAACCGATCTGCTCATGTTAAACCACTAAAATACTGGCACTCATCAAGTTTGCTCCTCTCCTTGATACAGAGAATGAAGGAAAAAGAAGCATTTTAGATGTGCAAGCTGCAGTTCTTTTTTAAACCCCCCCCCTTTTTTGCATGCATGCTGGCAGGACATTTTAAAAGACAAAGCAACTTTTGAGTGCAAAAACTTACAGGAATGTCATCTGTACGGTTATCTTTCCAGACTTCCAAAAGGGCAACCACCATGTCTTCAAGTTCAACGCGAGACAAAACCCCGTCTCGGTCAATGTCAAAAACCTTGAAGCAAACTAAGGGAAAGAGAAGAGAACTTGTTCTAACCAACAGCTATGCAGTCAATTAGGACACAGTTAAGGTTCAGAGGAGGAACAGGGTTCAATGGCACAGCAACAAAGCTCAACTTGACGGAAACTTCATTCCCATTGTGAATAGGAGGGGTAGCGCTTGGGGTTGATTCTGATTGGCACAACCATGAGGGCAAAGGTTTAAAGGCCCCTCCTCACATTGTCCAAATATAGCTTATTCCTCACCCAATACACTGGGCCAGCGTGTGTGGAAGGACCAAGGTTTGTAAGCTTTGTGGAAGAGTTTTGCATGCGGAAGATCCCAGATTCAATCACCTGCATTTCCAGGGAGCAGTGGGAAGGTCCCCTGCCTGAAAACCTGGAGAGCAGCTGCCGGTCAGTGTTGACAATACTAACCTGGATGGGCCAACAGTCACACTTGGTTTAACAGTCACCCATGTTCCTATAAAGTAAAGGAGCAATGGAAGCAGATATGGGGACCTGCCCAGGCCATCCCCCTCACTGACTCTGCTCTGCACCCTCCTGTAGTGATTCTACTTTGCTGTAATGCATCCATGAACCGTGGAAATACCTCTTGCTTGTCTGGATGGAATGGCATGGGTCTCTGGCTACACCCACCACTGGAAGGTATCCACCTCCACCTCACCCCCCAAAAAAGTTGCCTCTTGCCATAAACTATGGCTTACTGTGAATAAGCATAATGCTAGTGTGTACTGTCCTATCATTCCTCTTAGGCTCCTCCCTTAGAACATAAAGTATCTAGGCATTTCAATAACAACAAATAGTTTAGACCTGTTAAAAGAAAACTACGGGGAAAAATGGAGACAAATTAAAGGAAAATTGGAAATATGGTCTAAATTAAAAATATCACTACTCGGTAAAATCTCACTGGTGAAAATGGGGGTACTATCTAAAATGAACTATCTGTTTCTGAACTTACCACTATTAGGGGGGACAGACTACTTTAAAGAATGGAAAAAAGACATCGCAAAGTTCATCTGGAACGGGAAAAAACCCCGAATAAAACATAAAAATTTAATAGACAGCAGGGAAAGAGGGGGTTTCGGATTACCAGATTTAAGACTGTACCATGATGCGGCAGCACTATATTGGATCAAGGACTGGATAGAACTGAAAAATAACGATTTATTAGATTTGGAGGGAGAAGGGCTGGGGTTTGGCTGGCATTGGTACCTTATGAAAGAGAAAATAAACAAACAAAACATCTTTATGAATAATATCATCAGGAGATCGTTATTTGGAATCTGGCTAAAATATAAAAGGTACTTCGAGACAAAGGTTCCTTGGTGGTTATCCCCCCTAGAGATGGTGGCAGTAAAAAAAAGGAATATGGATTCCAATTGGCCTACTTATAGAGATTTATTGGAGGAAAAAGAAGGAGAATTAAAATTAAAGACATACGATGAATTGAAAGAGTATTTAACTAGCTGGCTCCAATATTTCCAAATAAACCAAAAATTCCAACAAGATAAAAAAATTGGATTTGCAAAAGGGAAATCAAAATTAGAGGAAATTTTATTGGATTCGCAAAAAAGCTATACAAAAAAATTATACAAAATATTATTGCAATGGGAGACAGAGGAGGAACAAATCAAAGAAGCCATGATAAGATGGGGCCGAGACGTAGGCCGTCCAATAATGCTAGAGAAGTGGGAAAAATTATGGAGGAGGGATAACCATCTAACCCCAAATTACGACATTAAGGAAAATTTATTGAAGATGCAATATAGATGGTACCTTACACCGGTCAAACTGGCAAAAATTTACAAGAACGAAAACAATGAATGCTGGCGATGTAAAAAAGAAGTAGGTACATTCATGCACATGTGGTGGTCTTGTAAAGAAATTAAAGTGTTTTGGGAAATGGTATATAAGGAGATAAAGAAAATGGTCAAATATTCCTTTAGAAAAAGTGTGGAGTTATTCCTTTTAGGAATGATGGAGAATGAAATACAGGCTAAAGATAGACACTTATTACTATATGCCACGGTCTCGGCGAGATTGCTGGTAGCGCAAAATTGGAAGACTCAAAGAGTACCGGAAAAAGAGGAATGGCAATTAAAATTATTGACTTACTATAACTGGGCAGTAAAATATGAAGAATTACAAGGGAAAGGTAAATTGGAGACAGAAAAGAATTGGGAAACGCTTAAAAATTATTTTAAATTATATGTGAAGAGAGCCAACCTCTTGGCAGAATGGTAAAGATCCAAATGAATAAGATATAAAAGAAAATTGGATAGATATAAAGACGTGCGAACAGACTAATGGATACTAAGGACAACATGTAAGGTAAACTGTGAAGCAAAGGGGAGGGGAGGGGGGGAATGAAGGAGGGAGGGGGGAGGGATGGAATGTGGAATAAGTTGTAATAAGTTGTTATGATTTGGCAAATTCTTGTGATGCATATTTTTGCTATGATTAATTTTTGTTGGTCTGTGGTTTGTGTAAAATTTGAAAGAAATAAAGGAGAAAAGGAAAAAAAAAGAACAAAAGGGAGCAAAAAACTGTGAACCTTGTTTAACATAAGCATCCAAACCAGGGTCATGGTTTGCTTCTCGCTAGACAAACATTGGTTTCTGAAACCACAATACTGGGTTCCAGCAACACAATAAGCAACACCAGGAGAGGAGCAAAGTGGAAGAAATTGGGTAGCATGCTGTTCTTCCACATAGTTTATGGCTTACCATGATGTGCAAACAGAGGCATGTAGTAGACATTCAGTTCACTCTCCATTTTTTAAAAAAATCATATATTGGTATTTCCAGGACAAAGTAACATCATGCACTATACATACATGGGCGTAGGCTTCCGTGCCACAAAGAGCGCAAACTGTTTGTGCTTATGAATATTTTATTGAAGAGAAATTAAAATCCACAGAAAATAAGGTTATTGCCAACCAGCAAACAAGACAGCCTCTTCTAGAGAATTGATTATAATTGGCATAAAATGAGAGAGTAACTCACAATAATATATCGGATTAATAGAGCCAGGAGACAAACGGGAATTAGCATTTAAAAGCCCTCATTTTTAAGGCTGTTACATGAGATTAAAAAGAAGAAATCTTTAGCAAGGAAGCTTGGCACTGTTTCACACATTATTAGGGTGAGCTAAGCTAGGTTTGACCACTCAATGGGGAACTACAGCTGTATTAGCTTTTCGAAGACTGCATCATCCATACTTTTAGCTGTTATTTCACTCATTTAAGCCCTGCATCTCCTGTGCTTGAGTCAGCTTACAAGATCAATCACAGAAACAGCAACCACTGCATTAAAGCCCAGGAACAAATCAGACTCAGCAGACAACAAACACTTCACAAAAGGTGGATCTTGCACCCTCTTGTGAAATGCTGTTAAGAGATTGGCTCTGGCAAACCTCTGAGAGGTCACTCCCAAGCTTCAGGGCCAGTGCTGTGAAGGCCAGACCACACACAATGAGAGTTCAAATAGAGGCCCTAGAATAGTGGCTCCGAATTAGCTAAGTACTGCAGGCCCCTTGGTTTTCAAAAACCAAGCCATGGACCTCCTACTTTTGAAAATGTTGCTATCTTTGTGATAGTTTTTGTTATGTGAATGGTGCCACCATATTCTCCAATATGTCCCAGTGCAAAACTGGGACACGCCTCTTCAAGACTGCGCTCCCGCACGAGTCACATGACCCGCAAGAGAGCGCACCGCCCAAAATAGTGTGCTTTGGGGTGCCATGATCTCATGCGAGATATGTGCCCAGCTATGATCTCATGCGTTTTGGGGCATTGTGCTCTCATGCGAAAACATGGCCCCCAAAACGGGATGTCCCAGACGGTTGATGAATCCCCTGCCACGGATCCCCTTGAGTGGGTTATGTAGACCACCAATTGGGAACTACTGCCCTAGAAGATCTTAATTGTTAAGGGGGAATATCAGCAAAAGGCAGTCCTGTAAGGCCTAAGAGCCCAGCATCCCAGGGCTCACCGCAATCCTGCATCCTGTTCTCACAACACCCAAATTGATGCCTATGGGAAGCCTGTAAGCAGGACCAGAGTCTCTGGAATATGTTGGTCCCGGGGTTATGAAGGGCTATGAAGGTTGAACAAGTTAAGGGGGCACACTTAAAAATGCAGGAAGTTCTATTTTGCATACTCACATTTCTGCCTTTCAGCCAGCGGTCCCCTGCAGCAGGCTGAGAGTCCGCAGGAGATTTCTTTGAAGTCAATGTGATTGTCACGATTTTCATCAAAGGCATTAAAAAGACCTGCCAAGTAGACAGCAGCAGAAGCAAAAGCAAAAGGTCAGGTTCCAACCAGCATAGAGATTAGCCTATCCCAGATAATCATATCTTGGTTTAAGAAGCCAAGGTATGCACAAGCCTATTGCCCAAGCGTGCAGCTCCTTCGCAGTGTGTCTTAATAAGCCAGGAAGTCTCTCAATCAGTTTCCTGTTTCAGCTGAACTAGGAAACTTCAGTTGCCAGGCTTGAAGTTGGTTTGAGATCCTGACTTGTTCAGAATCTGCTGGCCTAAGTTTCCTGATATGGCTGAAACAGTAAACTATGGCTAAATGACAGACTTCTTTGGATTATCAAGGCATGCAGCGAGGGGAGGAGCAAAAAGGCTGCATGTGTGAACAACAGGCTTGTGCATCCCTTACATTAAAAAGCCAAAATAGAATTATCTGCTTGTTCCATTCCTACCTCCAACATTTCAACCAAGTGTCAAATTATGAAGAGTTGCCAGGTTGCAGCTCTGCCATCCCAACTTCAAAACACAGTAACAGAAAACTAGGGCAAATGAATTGCATTGTCTTTTAAGAGATGCCACCTGCTGGGCATCTACCTTTCCAACCCATCCCTTTCCCTAATACTTACCCTCACCATTTGTATGGGGCAAACTGCTCCCATCTCTCGGAGAGCAGGAAAATGACAACTCAGGAGTGGGGATGAACAAATGTGTGGACAAGAATGGTCTCGGAGAAGGGGGGGAGTCTACAGCACCCCCCCCTGAGAACCACTTAAACCAAAGTTTTAATGAATGGTGCCCATTCCACAGCAGAGGTTCTTTATGCTGCAGTGTGACACATTTAAAATACTGTCTTAATATACTTTCAAGTCCTTTTAGATTGGCTAACCTGTTAAATGCCCACCCAGAGCTTTTGAGATGGGGCAGGCTGTAAGACTGGCATTGTAGGCTAAGGTAGTCTCATCACCCAGACTCCTAAAAAATAAAATAAAAATATAGATAACCCATGAATGTTCCATACCTTCACCCAGAGATGGATGTATGGGAGGGGAAACCAAAGGGCCAAATGTTTCCAGATCAAAACGTCCTGTCCTGGATTGAGCTTTCAGAAGCCAATACCGTTTTTCAAGATCAATGATATCGGATTCTTCCACTGTGTAAAAAAAAAAAAAAAAAAAAAAAGATCAAAGTCAGTCAACTGAAGATGCGGTTTTAAAGCAGAAGTGTTTCATGTCAGGGCAGCAGAGGCAGACACTTTACGCGGGTCGCAAGATAAATGGAGCCAATCCAGATGTCCAGGTGATGTGGACGCCACACAAATGGTATACAAATTAATTAAATACAAATAATAACAACAGTTTTCCTGGAATACTATTGGCCAAGTAGAACGAAAACTGCTCTGCCAAAACTGAGATAGGAATTCTTTACGCACAACCCAAAAAACGCTGAAGAGAAAAGCAGCAGACACCCAAAAACACCACAGAATTCAACCCTCCTGCCTCTGTCCTCTATGGGAGAAGTTAGGATGTGGTAGACAAACAACTACTGGAAAAACGGTATGTGGGAGTCATCGAAGAGCTTATGTCACACTTACTCTCCTGCCCCCAGGATTACCCCTTTCCTGTGAAACTCCTATATCATGGATAGGGTAACCTATGGTCTTCCAGATTGCTGATGAACTACAGCTCCAATCATCCCTGACTATTGGCCATGCTGCCTGAGGTTGATGGGGAGCTGGAGTCCAATAGCACATGGATGACCATTGGTTCCCGATCCCTGCCCTATATGAACAGGTGAGTGTTGCTCCATCTACTAAAACTTGAGCAGAATACTGGGTGAATCACTCCCTGTTCTAATGCCAACCCTAAAACAGCTAACTCAGGGGGGATAGCAACCTTTTTTCCTGCTGAGGACCACGTGCTGATGGTGGGCATGGCACCTGCTTTTCTCTCCCATCCACTCCATTCCTTAATTTTTGCCTGAGGGCCAGAGCTTTCCCATCCCCAACTCGCTGTGTGTATACTTACAAGGCTCTTTAAAGGGGGGGGGGGGCAAAGAGCCATTCTAAGGTTGGAGCTGATCTATTTGGTGGAGCATTGAATTGCCATTGTATAGTTCCTTTTCAGGTCAACCAGAAGAAGATTCATGAAACAGAGATTGAAATCCGGGCATCTCGTCGTTGGGAGTTCCGTTGGGATTGCACCAGCGCAAGTAGACACATAGAGTTTCTCTCATAGACTTATTTCGGAAATATTTGGACTGCTTGGCTTTGAGATACTGAGTTGCGCAGTCATTATTATTTTGGCACTGTATATATATTATTTAAGATGTTATGCGACAGAAGGTGTTGAAATGCTGTACGTTATTGTTAATGAGTTTTTGTAAACTACATACAGAGTTGTTTAGTTAATGAGTTGTAGTGCAGCAATATCCAGAGGGCCACAGATTCCCTACCCTCTGGGGTACAACAATGCAAAATACAAGGAAAGT
This sequence comes from Lacerta agilis, assembly GCF_009819535.1. Lineage (NCBI taxonomy): Eukaryota > Metazoa > Chordata > Lepidosauria > Squamata > Lacertidae > Lacerta > Lacerta agilis. The sequence continues at coordinate 38,139,799 of NC_046326.1, forward strand.
AAGTTAGAGGACAAGATCAGGACATCTTCAAAGATTTTTCAGCGCCACATTTTTCACTGTCAAACATTTGGGAAAGTTACAGCAGCACCTAAGACTGGTGTACACGAAGCGCTTTGAATATCTAGTAACAAAGCTGTCTATATTAAGCATTGCCATGTGTGATCTCATTCCCAGATGGTCCTGAGCCCTTAAACCCATGCCAGCTTTATAATAGGATTAAACTTCAGCTCTTTGGGCCAGTTTCCACAAAGGGAAAAAAACAAAACAAAAACCTACACACACTTGCAATGGACCACACAGAGAAGCAAGCCGCAAGGCCATTGTACGCTGTGAGTTTCCTCTTTCTCCAGTGGACTAGAAGACGAGAAAGGGCAAGCAGGATGCAGACAAACATAAGCTTTCCTCACCCAACAAGGCCGTCATACATTTGGTAAAATTCAAATGGGCAAGAGCCTTGCACAGAATCTGCTCATCTCTACGGTCAGTTTCTAGGGATGCAAGGGATCCACCTAACTTACATCTCACATTCTAGGAGGACAGTGAAACAGGAAAACGAACAAATAGGGGAGAAGCTGCATTCTTCCGTTAAGTTCCACAGCACAAAGGCAAAAAGATGCAGCCCAAGACACAAATGGTAAGAAACAATAACTCCTTCTCAAGGTCTTCAAGGTGAGGGGACAGGGTTTCCTCCGCACTCATCCTAATGTCACCTTTTAACTTTTCCTAAAGAAGTGCACTTCTATAACTGGGGATTAAGATGTGGAGGTAACCAAAGCTTGCACACCACACCTGACACTAATGGGAGGGTTGCCTACCTCTTAGGCAAAGGAATAAAAGAATTGTAGAGTCAGAAGAGATCCTGAAGGTCATCTAGTCCAGGCTTCCTCAACCTCGGCCCTCCAGATGTTTTTGGCCTACAACTTCCATGATCCCTAGCTAGCAGGACCAGTGGTCAGGGATGATGGGAATTGTAGTCTCAAAACATCTGGAGGGCTGAGGTTGAGGAAGCCTGATCTAGTCCAACTCCTTGCACTGCAGGAATTTCAAGAGAATATCATGATGAAAAGAGGGGCAAAAAGCAAAGGGGGTGGAGGAGCCTATTTTTCACATGGCCCAGCTCCAGGGCTCCAGCCCAAAATCCATTCTTAAGAATGAGATAAAAGTTGTACATCATACAGCATGTGCTGGAAAAGCTATAGCACCCACATGTGGATGTTCAAACTTTGCTTCAGAACTTTTGCAGGTAGCTACACCTCCTTCAGGCTCTGCGCCAGAACCACCACCTACCATCAGGCTCTGCCTCCTGCTCTTCAAGGTTACCTCCCTCTTGCCCCACCTGATCTACCAAGCTCCTCTCCCTCATCTGTCTCCAGACCAATACAGCAACAGTTGCTGCTGTCTCCTGCTCTCCATTTGTGGTACCCTGCTCTTCAGATGATGAGCCAGTGTGGTGTAGTGGTTAAGAGTGGTAGACTCGTAATCTGGGGAACCGGGTTCGCTTCCCTGCTCCGCCACATGCAGCTGCTGGGTGACCTTGGGCTAGTCACACTTCTTTGAAGTCTCTCAGCCCCACTCACCTCACAGAGTGTTTGTTGTGAGGGAGGAATGGAAAGGAGAACGTTAGTCGCTTTGAGACTCCTTCGGGTAGTGATAAAGCGGGATATCAAATCCAAACTCCTCCCCTTCTTCTTCTTCTGGTGCCCTCCCAATTAGGTTGGACTCCAACTCCCATGATCAGTCCAACATCTTCAGGTCAGGAAAGGCTGGACTGGAAAAACACTGGACTAGCAAGACCCAGGGTTCAAATCCCTGCTCATCTGCGGAGATCACTGGGTGGCCTGGAGTCACTCACTACCCCTCAGCCTAACCTACTTCACAGGGTTGTTGTGAAGACAAAAGGGGGGGAGAGAACCACGTATGCTGCCTCAAATTCCTTAGAAGAAATATGCCGCACACACACCCAGAAAATAGCAGAGCCTCCCCATCTCCCACTTGGGTGCTTTTCCTTTTTGCAGCCAAGGAGATCTTCCCTTCCAGCATCCATCTGCCTCTTTCATGTGGGTGCTACCCTAATGGTGCCCCAGAAGGGAAAACACCAAAGGGGTAAACTGGTGACTCCCAGTGGTATTGGCCCATCACTGTGCAGCCTGCTGGACTTGGGTGCCTCTCTGGGCAAAGTCTCTAGCAGGTTTTGTTCTATTTCACTGGCTTCTCAAGTTTAAGAGCTAGCATACCATTTAAAAACAACAACACACAATTGTTCTGACAGCTGACATTTAGAAAGTAATAAGCACCTTTACTTCACTCTCATTGATCAAACACAACAAAATTCAACAGTCTATAAAAGGAGCTGGACAGGTCTAGGCTGAGTTGGGAGGAAGAGTGTGTGTGTGCGCGCATGCGCGCTCACACACACACACACACACACACACACACACACTGTAATAGAACAGGAAAACAGTAATTATAAAAATGGCCACAGCAACTAGCTTAAGTATCCAAAAACATTTCAAGATCTAAAAATGTAAAGACAGACTGTGTTTTTTAGTGGATTATATTTTGCTCAGTGTTGCATGAAATGGTTTCCTCAGTGTTATCTTAATTCCTTATGCCAATATAATCTCTCTCTCTCTCTCTCTCTCTTTTGGGAGGGTGGTATTTTATCTGCATTTCTGTCAAGCAGAGGTTGTTGGAAAATCAAGGTGAAAGAAATGAAGTGTGTTTTCTAAGCAGTCACCTTTAGAAAAATGGCTAACAAGGATGAGAATGCAGCAGAACTGCTACGCTCACGGAATGGCAGACAAATAGGTCCACTGTGTTATTGACCAGAATCAAATCGCCTAGAAAGAGATTAGCTGTTTTCTGCAAGGCAAAACTGCAACTAAGTGGGAAAAGAACATTTACCGTGTGGCTCAAAATCATACATCAATTATTTTCTTATTCAAGCTATTGATTATGTATTTAGCAAAACAGCCAATTGCAACAGCAGAATTGGTGACTAGGCTATATTCACAGATTTTGCGTCTGTCCAGGCTTTCAAATAATGCACTCAAGGCTGTCTGTGGTGTGTCCACTGCACACTTCGTAAAAAAAATCTCTGCTCTAGTAGTCAGCAGGTCTAGAAACTTGATTCTTAAAGAAAAAATGAAGTCAAAGCAGAAGGAACTTGAATTCCTGCCCCTAAATATGGCATATTAACAACCCAGTAAGTACTGTGCACTTTCATGTAACCTCCTACCAATCTCATATTATTAATGTCTCAACAGTCCTCAAAACAAAGGTATAACACTGCTTACAAAAGTGTGTCCATCATTCACAGAGCTGCCCTCTCCAGATTAGCCTTCTTCCACCATCTATTAAAAGTGCTGTGGCATTCCTCGCTGATGAACATGTAACTCCAAGATGCCCTGCCTTATTTTTTTAAAAAAATAAGCCACAGCTGTGGTGCATATTTATTTATTATGCTTATCTGTATGCAGAAGAGACCTTTTGGGTGTTTCTGTCACTCTCGGAGGTTGGGAGGCAGAGGAACCTGAGAGGGCCTATTATGTGGTAGCCCCCAAACTTTGGAACTCCACTACTTCCTGATGTACACCTGGCCCTAACGTTGGGTAACAATCAGGAAACACACAAAGGAATATCTTTTTACACAGGATTAAAGGAATGCACTACATTTTCTTTTAATACTTTCTGTAGATCAGCTCATGGTAGTTTTGTTCGTTATCATTTCTCTTTTATTGCTTTCACCCTGCCGTAACCCGTCCAGGGACCTTCGGTGAAGGGTGGGTAATAAATACACCAAATAAATAAAGAGCACCGCTTCCCACAGGAAAATACCAAAGCAGTGGACAGCATTGAAATACAATAAGCATGCAATACAAAATTCAGAAAATACTCAAGCAATGACCACACATCAGAAAGAGCCAGTATGAACACAGTATGAACAAAGGAGGCCTCTGCCGCTCTAACTAACCTCCCAGCTGCCAGGGCCTCTCCAAACGCCAATGGACTACAACTTTCATCATCCCCAGGCAGCATGGCCAATGGTTGGAGATGATGGGAGCTGTAGCCCAACTATACGCAGAATTCCATAGGTTCCCCATCTCTACTAGAGGCAGCTGCCTAGATCTTCTCTCCTCACAAACAGCTGATTTGATGCTCTCCTGCATATGAGAATCTGCACCACATACTCTATGCACCCTGCAAGTCAAAATGGATGGGTGGGTGTCCTTTGTTTTTCAATTGTAGTTTTGTATTATCTTTGGTGGCTTCCTTGTGCACCTTCTACCCCACCTTGTGAGAAGTTGCCTCCTAAAAAGCAGGATATAAATTCAATTTAAAAATATACCCAGCAAAAGGAGGTTGCAAAATTCTTGGCTGCGTCCAGGCATTCACCTGAACAGGTAATGTTTAAAAGCAGGGGCACACGTATAAGCTCTGACTCTAGGCTGCATGAACATCAGCCCTGACCGTGATGCACTGAGTGAGTAAATATTCGCTTGAATCTAACTAGAAGCATCCATGCAGTTGGAGATCCTGATAAAGCCTCCTTGGAATGCTAAAAAAAAGTCATCATTTTCCTTTGCAGAAGCAATATACAGTAACACCCAAACCAGGGGGGGGGGGGGAGCAATCTGATGGACTGTCATCCATCAGCTGTTGATCTGCTCAACAAAAGAAGCAAAATGGATTTGAACTTGTCTTTTCCATTCCAGGATGTGGTTTCTATGTAGGATTTGTGTAAAAATAAATAAATCAGATTATAGATGTTATTAAACAAGACCAAGTCTGCTTAATATTTTATACTTTCCTCCCTTGAAAATCAGTTTATGGCAGCATTAAGGGATGAAGTCCCCAGCTCCAACAAGCCTCTGGTTAAGTCAACAACCTATATCTCAGTAGGAGCATTTAAAAATTCTAAACTGAATGTCGTTTTAAAAAAAAAAGACACTTAAACATCTCTGTCCATCTGAACTTTTATCTATGCGTATCTGAGCAGACTACAGTCAATGAAGGTGTATGTAACAAAAGCCAGAATGAAAAACACAGAATATCTTGAAACCTCTCAAGTCATTTATTTCAACACCATTAACTCCTACAACCCCTGCTCCTTTGTCCCAGTCTAGAGCTCTTAGGAATACAGTGGTAGACATCACCTTTGTATACAGAAGTTCCCTAGTTCAATCCCCAGCATCTCCAAGTAGAGATGGGAGAGATCCTACATGAATCCTGAGGAGTCGTGGCATAAGAAGGCAATTTCCTATTTTCTACATCTACAATACAGTCAACTCCCTTCTGCCCCCAACTTACAAGCATTCTGACTATGAAGCACCCTTCCACCCCCACCCGCTATTTTGGTTCTCACACCCCAAAGAGTCTCCCGCTGCCGTCCAATCCCCACTCAGATGTTTTTACCCACCTAATGGGACAATTCTCCTTGGTTCACAACAGGCGCAGCATACCATATTCCCATCATTTCAGCCGCCTCCTTGCCTACATCAACGACTCTCGCGGTGAGAGTTCCCAGCCAACTCCAGCCTGACACCCAGAGGAACCGCTCCATGTCGCCAAACAAGCCGCCTTTTGGCCAAGAGGCAATCCTGGGGACGCATCTTGAAGAAACCCTGCCATTCGCCACTTTCCAGCAGACAACCCGTTAACCGTTCCGAGGCAACAAGATCTAGCTAAGGTGACAGGCAATGACCCAGCAGCTAAGAGGATCAGAAGGTGGAGAGATGGGAGATTATGTCACACTAGGAGGGTTTTGCCTTGGGGCCAGGAGCCTGCCCAGGCACTTTCATCTCTCCCTTCCTTTATGCTATCAAGCAAAAACACATACATGAAGGTGCCTGCTGCTTGTTTGGAGTCACCTATGGTCTTTTAACCTGGTCATTTAAGAAAAAAGGTATCCCAATATATTGTAAGTTATGGGCCCCTACAAAAAGCTTATTAGTCTACTTATGTCTATACAGTGGTGCCCCGCTAGACGAATGCCTCGCTAGACGAAAAACTCGCTAGACGAAGGCATTCGTCTAGCGGGAGGCTGCCCCGCAAGACGAAAAAGTCTATGGGGCTGCCTCGCAAGACGAATTTTTTCGGGTTTTTTTTTATCTAGCGAAAACCGTGGTTTACATTGCCGCTTCGCTAGACAAAAACAACGCTAGTCGAAAAGATTCGTAGAACGAATTATTTTCGTCTAGCGGGGCACCACTGTATCAGTAATATTTGGTGCACCAAAGAGCTAAGAAGAAAAAGGACTCTCTTTCAGTATATGAGCTTCTTTGCCTGATCGCCTGAAAAAGATTATTACTCATCACAGGTGACCAGACAAATGGCTGTTAATAATAGACTTGTCTTGTAATCCTACAGTGCATTTTAGAGGTCTTTAGGAAAAGCAAACCTGCTCCTGCTGGCCTTCTCCTTCAAGGATGCTTCTATTTGTTTTGTTTTGTTTTGTTTTGTTTTATTATTTTACCACTTTGCGTTTTATTAGCATGTTTTAATTTCTGGAAGTATTAAGATGTACTTCAGTAATCTATTGCAAAAGCTGCCTGGAGAGAAACTGCTCGATAGCAGCCTACAAAATCTTTCCAATAAATAAATAATTTGGTGGCAAGTCAAAACTCACCAAATTCCAAAAGGAAGTGATTGAAAGAAATTCTAAGTTGTTAAAAAAGACATATAATATTCTTTTGGAGTGGGAAACTAAGGATGAAGAAGTAAAGTCAGTGATGATAAAATGGGCACAAGATATGGTCATAATATACAATTTGAAGATTGGATAAAATTATGGAAAATAAATTTGAAATTTATGGATTGTATATTGCTGAGGGAAAATTACATGAAGATGATATATAGATGGTATATATCACCAGTCAAACTAGCAAAAATGTATAAAAATGAACAGAAGTAGTGTTGGAGGTGTAAAGCTGAAGGTACCCTTTATCACATGTGGTGGGACTGTAAGAACGTAAAAATATATTGGGAAATGATATACAATGAATTGAAAAAAATGTTGAAAAAAGCATTTGTTAAACAACCAGAAGCCTTCCTGTTAGGTATTTTAGGTCAAGACCAGTAGAAAGAGAAGAGGACATTATTTATGTATGCTACTAGGGCAGTGAGAATTTTGGTAGCACAAAACTGGAAGACTGGAGAAATTCCAACAAAAGAACAATGGCAAGCGAAATTGATGAACTATGTAGAGATGGCAAAATTGACAGAAAGACTACGAGAAAAGGACAACAGAGACTCTGAAAAAGAGTGGGACACTTTTATTTGCAGAAACAAAATAAGAACATGTACTTGATGGCAGGACTTAAATAAACACACACACTTTTTTGATATATAACATTTAAAACAAAGAAGAAATGATATGGTAGATTGGCTGAAACAGCAGTTTGTTGATAAAAGGGAAACAAACCAGAAATGGGAGTTGGGGGAAGCCCGGGAAGGAAGGGGTAAAGATGTGTTATATGTGAGATGTTTGTCTAAAGAGAAAAGAAAGTCAACCATTTTTAATTTATTTTTTAAAGAGAATACTGGTGGCAAGTCAAAATGTCTTTGGATCGTGTGCAGTGATCAATTGCTGTGCTTGGTGCTTCTGCTGCCTCTTGTGGCTACTTTATGTTATTACTTTATTTGTGGCTGTATTAAGGAAATGGCATGTGAGCCAATGTGCATGGTTTCTCTCCAAACAAACCACAGATGGCAGCCCAAGTTTGCTCTTGATGTACTGATTGTGATTCGAAGAGAAACCATCCAGGAGCATTGGATTGTGAGGCTCATTGCTTATTGATCTCAAATCCATGTAGGGCGGAGGCAAAAGAGGATTCGTTCAGCAACCTGCTTTAGCATACTGCTCATTTACAGTAAGTCATGGCTTACAATGTGTGAACAAAGGAACGTAAGACGCTGGCTTATACTGGTCCATCTAGCTCAGTGTTGTCTGACTGGCAGCAGCTCTCCAGGGTTTCATGCAAGAGGACTTTTCCAGCCCTACCAGGAAATGCCAGGGATTGAACCTAGGACCTTCTGCATTGTGCTCTGCAGCTGAACTATAGAGTGTATAGTGCTATGCCGGGTGTTACCTAAAACCTTCGCGGTTAAAGCAAGTTGAACTATGCAATTCCCAGCATTACCGCCAATTAAGTGTGCCAGGTGACAAGACAGAAATGGCAGAAAAGCCGACTATTCCAAACAGTACTGAAAGAGGCCTAAAGCCTGTATGGAAGTGTGGACAGACCAGGACTGAGGAGACCAGGGCTTAAAGCCCCATTCAACCACCAAGGTCACTAGGTGACCTTGTGCCACTCAATCTCAATGATAAAATGACGGAAGACGAAGAAAGAAGAAACCCTACTCCTGCCTTCCCCAACTTGGTGAATTTGCTGGGGCTGATGGGAGTTGGAATTCCAAAGCATCTGGGGAAGGCTACTCTAAACTCTGGACTTCTACATTGGCAAAGAAAAGGCACTTTGTATGCGTTGTATATGCATTATAACACTGTGACACCAGATGGCGCTGTGGAGTTCCATTTTTACCAACCTGATTTTTCATACAAAGTTTACAACACATTTAACAGAAACAATTCTCTGATGTGCTTAGATCCGGCCTCTGCGAAGGAAAGGGCAAGACAGAAATATGGTAAGAAATGAAGTAAGACATTGCCCACTGCTGTTGAAGAAAGATACCGTCATTAAAAAAAAAAAAAAAACGCTCCAGACGAATGCTTCAAGGCAAAAGGGATTACAGCTAACAAGTTTCTTTCCAGCCAGGCACCACCAGCCAAGCAAAATTGAGTTTTCTGTGAACCGTAACAGAATGCCTGAAATTATTTAAGGATACCCTAGTGAGTTCCACTGTGGTCTTTGATGCTGAACCACCGACCGACACCCCAATCCCTGAATGCACAAATGAATTCCCAGTTCCAAAAATTTACATCTATCCCAACCTACAGGTTTTGAACAGCCAAGGTACACATCCATGGCAGGTATCTCCAGAGGCTAAGCTTTGCTGTGTTATTTAAGTGCCGCGGGATGAGACACCACACAGGCATTTTGCAGTGATTAATGACTCAGAATGGCTTGAAGGAGGCTATGGTTGTCCTCCCAGAGAGCATTTGATGGAAACAAATTCTTTATTTCTCCCAGTTTAAGCCCAACAGTGAGACGTCTTGCTCTGCTGTTTTTGTTTTAGTTGAGATTTACGGCCCTTCTCGACCCGCTGGCTCGGAGCAGGTAACGGCATCATATAATACTAAGAGAGATGGTCTGCTGTCAAAAGCCTTGTGGGATAATTCAGACAAAGAAAGTGGTAAGACAATTGGTTGGGCTGGGTGATGAACAGAAGGATGAACAAGGACAATGTGAAGCAAATCTACCCTCTCCTCAACGCAGTCCTCCAGATCTTCGGGTCAATAATTTCAGGGCTTGGACTTCATAGTCTGGAGGGCACACCTACCCCAGGGAGCTTCTGGCAAATGTGCCCGTTCAGGGTCAAAATAAAGTCCAGAAGTCTCTCTTCTGCCTAGAAAAGCAAAACCGCTTTTGACTGATTGGGCAAAGGGTATGGTGGAATGCTAGGAAAGAACATGAGCCAAGCTACTGTATTCCGCAGCTGCAAGAAAGATGCATGGGCAGGAGAAAAATCCTGCCCACACTATCAAAATTATGCAATACATATTGCAACTTTCCTCTGGATTACACAACTTAAAACTTGGCACTTAGATTATTTAATTGGAACAATAAAATCTGTACTAATCTTGGCATGAACTCGTATTGCAGCCAGATGGGCAGGGTACAAATAAATTATTTATTATTATTATTATTATTATTATTATTATTATTATTATTATTATTATTGTTATTCTGTCTTTTTTATTTGTTCTTATTGCAATGAAATAAAAACTTTTTTTTTAAAAAAACCCACTTTGGATCGAAACATTGGGGAAAAATTAAATCTTTGCTCAGCTGTAAGTCTCGCTCATAACACTGGGAGAGTCATTCCCCCTGCTGGACAGATAATATCTCTTCCAAGCAGCAGGCAATACATAAGATCCCTCTTGGCCCATGACCCTGGGCAGCCACTGCCAGTCAGAGCAGACAACATTGAGCTATAGGGACCAGTGAGTGACCTGTGCAGAGGTGAAGAGGCTGCTGGACCCCACAGGGAGCACTTAACAACATAGCATCTTATGAGGAAGATGGAGCCCCTGGGCTCTGCAGACAGAAGCTCCTAGATTCAATCTGTGGTATCCCCAGCAAAAAAGGATCAGATAGCAGGCCATAAAGGGGGCGCCCTCTGCCTGAAACCCCAGAGAGCTGCTACCAGTCAGAGTAGACAGTGTTGGGCCTGATGGACAAATGGTGCCATGTTCCCACAATGGGATAACCCCACAAATTCAGCCCAGAGTTATAGTGACATCTGGATCAAATCCTCACAGCAACCCATACAAAATGAAGCTCTCTTTTACTGAAGCAAATCACTGAGTCCTCTGAGCTTGGCGCTCCCTACCTCTACTCCGATCATCATCATCAGCTCTCCAGGGTGTCATGCAGAAGGTCTCTCTCAGCACAGCCGTTTGAGATATCTTCATCAGAAATGCCAGGATTTTTAGAAGCATGCACTAGCCATGTGGCCCCCACAACCCCCGTCCAAGAAGTGATCAAACATCTTCTTTAGAAGCCAAGCTCATAGCACAGTGAGGAATACGTGAAGCAGAGCTTGGCTTAAATATTTTTTGGTTCGTTGTTCAGAAATTCATTACAACGTGTATGTGTTTCCTCTTCTCTCTCTCTCTCTCTCTCTCTCACACACACACCCACACACATGTGTTTTAGAGCTGCAACTTTCAATCTCTTTGAATCAAATAAAAGTATCCTCAAATTAATCAGCCAGCAGGTCTTTTAATTAAGTTTATATTTTTAAAATACAAGTTCTTATAAAAACTGCACGGGGGAATGCTACCTTAGAAACACGAGTCTTACCTGTTTTGGACATAAGGGAAAGATGTCTTCTGAAGTGACATGATGATGATGATGATGATGATGATGATGATGATGATAACAACAATTTATTATTATTTATACCCCGCCCATCAACATAAAACCAAAGGAGGTGTGCTTTTCTTTTTAGAATTTTCTCTCTCCTAGAGTGCAATTTCATGCAGACCTCAGTTGTAATGCTGCAAGCAATTACATGGGTGTAAGTCCCACTGGACTCAGTAGAGAATGCAGCCTCTTGGGATCATTGCTTTAACACTGACAAACCTGGGATCATCACTTCCTATTATGTCCAAACCAGGAAACTATGGTTAGACTGGCTGTTATTTTATTTTATTTTATTTTATTTGTGTTTTGTTTTTTGTTCTATTAGTATTAGATTTTTAAATGTTTTATTTACATGTGATTTTAGTGATGGTATTTTGATGGTGCTGTACTGTCACCATATTTTTATTCATTACCTTTTGATTTTTGAACCGCTTTAGGAAGCCCTTTGGTTTTGAACAGCAGCGTATGTTGAAATATAATATGGTGAATAGCTTCAGAAGAAGCCAAGGCAGGAAGCCATGGTTCGAGGCTGGTTTCATATCCTGGCTTGTTCCAAAGCCATTGTTTTCCAGTTCAGATATTAACCAAACTCTGGTTAATAGTAGACAATCTATTTAGTTTGCTCCTGCTGCAAAGGGATGTGTACACACCCAGAAGGCTTGTTCATATCTCTGTGTATTAAGCCAAGATATGATTGCCTGAACCAGTCTGTACACACAGAGACACACACAATATCATTATAGGCTAGGCACTGCATTTGATTTATTTTTGACCATGTTTTACTGTAAGCCACTCTGATCTTATTAGGGAGGAACAGTAAGACAGAAAAAATCAAAATGAATGTAGATTTGTCCCTACCTGGAGGCTTATCATCTAGAATTAAATTAATGTGCATCACATCAGTTGTGAAAAACGAAAAGGTTCATGGTATTAACCTTCCATTTTTTATTTTTTAAAAAAATTCTAGTCTTTCTAATCTATACTTTGAATGCATATGAACAGATAAGCTCAGAGGGGTGGCTGAATAAATTTTCCTGCTGCTGGAAGGAAAGACTGCAGTATCCTGAATCCCTTCCCTATCAATGATTAAGCAAAATCAATCAGTACAAGACACTTGACACAAATCTGATTTGCACAGTATATTACCAGTTGCAGAAATCACCTTTCATTGCAAAATGTTGTTTTTAGTGCATAATGCTGAGAACCCTGTAAATATCCCAATTAAAGACAGCTCCCCTTTCCCTTGGCTAAAACGTTTAACGGTTAACACATAGGGAAGTGTGCCAAAAGTTAATTTACTATCTCACAAAAATCAAAGCCATAAAAACAAGTCCAAGTTGCAAAAACTGCTACACTAACTTTCAACTTCAGCAGCTACCCTGGAAGAATATTTATGGTTTAAATGAAATGGAACAGAATTTGATTAAAAATGGCAAGTGTGTGCAACTTAGTGTGACACTTCAAAATTCCCTTTGTAATTTTAGGCCAGGGAGAAACATAATTAAAGTCATCTGCTTTCCAACATGAATGTTATTTAGGGGGGGGGGGAATAATATATATTTTTGGTTACTGTTTCCTCGATATCTTGGCTCATTAAGTTAATTTAAATGGAGCCACTGGAGCTTCACAGTAAACGCTTGCTGTCTTCTCCCTTGAATCAAAGTTAATAACATTTGCCTATTTTTAACCAGGGCTATTTTTCATGGCTTTGCCAAATAGTTTTGACAGAAAAACCAGCAGGAGACAGTGAAAAGCCAGAGTTAAGATGCCAGAGGGCACTACATTGGCTACTGACACAAGACAGTTCCTGACTTGATTTAAATCAGGGGTGAGGAACCTGTGGTCCTCCAGATATTGCTGAACTCCAACTCCCATCAGAGCTAGCCAACACAGCCAATGGTCAGGAATGATGGGAACTATAGTCTAGACACTACTGGAAGACCACAGGTTTCCTCATCCTTGTTTTACATCATGCCATGAACTAACTTGTGCCAGTGAGCTCTGGCAATTTCACTAAAATGGTAAAAAGAAGCCACAGCAGATCCCGATTCCCAAATTCCCAAAGTTTCTTAAAATTCAGTCAGAAACAACTGATCAAGACCTCCCCTAACCCATTTTGACAGGTGGGTAGAGCTTCCCACCTGATACCACCATGACACCAGGTGAAGCATTTTTTTCTACCTGCAGGTTTCAAATCAAACCACATGAGCAAACAAAGCCTTTCTTTGTGGGTCTTGCTACAAGTGCCAATCAGCTGACCAATGCTTATTGGAGGCCCTGCTTTGGGCAGAGACTGGCTACGCTATAGAGTTCCCGGAAACTGCAATGCAGCTGATCCATACAGGGGCTTGTTGTAGGTGACGCTGGCCACAGTGCAGACCAAGGAGCACTGACAGCGAGCCTCACTTGCCAAGGAGCAAAGCTTTTAATGCTCCCAACTTTTCCTTTGCCACCAAATTTCTGGCTGCGACACACCTGGCATCAAATACGACTTTTCACCTTATACCACCACCTTTGACCCGGCATCACAAGTCAGTGTACAAATACAGAAAACGGATTAAATTATCAAATCTTAATAAGAATCTCCAGCCATGAAAGTCATAATGCAGAAATGATGCGCACAATGTATCACCATTACAGTGATTTCTGGAAGCGACTATCTGTAAGGGCTCAGGGTACATGGAGACCATCTTAAAGAGGCACCAAAATATCTCTCCTAATGGTGATGATGCTTGTGCTCATGTATAGGCTATATACACCCACATTTTATACAAAATTTACAGATTTTTATTCTTCCAGGCAGAAGACAACCTAGTAACACTGTGAACCAATCCTCTTGCAGTAGAGGAAGACAGACCCATGTCCAGAAGGATCCATGGTGTCTCTTGCCATCCAGGTGCCTACTAACTGGAAGGCTGAGAACTCAACCAGCCTGGCTCCAAGCCCTGCTGCTGCTCTCTAGGAGAAGCCTTTTTATGTTAACACTCAAGCCATCCACTGCCTTTGGGCCAACTTTCTGTCCATACCCCCCATGCTATAATCTCCAGCATCCCAGCTTGTTTTGGTTTTCTGTCACTGCTCAATTTGCCTTGCGCCTCTTGTAAAGTGACATTTTTAAATGACCTTCACAACCACAAGCAGAGGTATATTAGATAAGCACAGCAAGGGTGGGGGTGGGGGGGAGACTCTGCCTCATCACTCCCCTTTTCAGCCTTAAGCCCCTCCTGACCTTAGATAAGAAACTCTCGCAGCAGCTTGGGGGGGGGGGACTAGCAGCAGTTGCTTAGCAACTAGCTTATGCCATTCACAAAATGGGCCATGATAAATATCTGGGGGTCATTTTTTTAGCTCTTCCCCAGTTTTTGCATTTAAAAAGGACACCAGACCAAGGGTAGTCAACTTCTGCATTTTCAGGGGTCATTCTATTGACTTGGAGAGAGGGACAGGATATATTGTCACAGGAGCCGAGTGTGGCGGTTCGCTCAACCTGCACAGGTCCCCCAGACGTTTAACGGTCCGTTGATACCTGCACTCACCACTTTATTAATTAACCGCTGCCACCAACCAGTCTGTCTGGTATTTACTTCACTCAGTTCAGTCAAGGAGAATATTGGAACAAAACTGTTTTATTTGAAGTTTAGTACATAAGCATGTGGTTTCTGAATAAACAGTACTTTCTTGGTTGTGTTCTTGTTAACAACAGTGCCCAATGATTTCTCCCACCCCTGTTCCTACTCCTTCCCTTGCCACCCTTCTTCCAAGCTCTCAATACCCACAACAAGCCCCCTAGACAAAGACAAAAGACAAGCCTAAAGACTAAAGAACCAAAGAACCAAAAGACCAAAGAACAGACTAAAGAACCCTCTTCCTTCCCCGGGAGGGGTTTATATAGCCCACATAACTCCTCCCCCTAAAGGTTCTTACTGGTTATTCCTGTTAACTCCTTCTATGCCAAGCTTAAGTTTGGGTGATCACCACACCGAGCACCCTGCAGACAGATGAACTATATATCATGAAGCTGGAACCACATCACTGTCAAGACCATTGGCCAGATTTGGCCAGTATGGTAATCAAACAGGTGCCCTCAGATCCTCTCCATCACAGCCAGCATGGACAATGGTCAGGGATGATGGGAGTTGTAGTCTAACAAGAGCTGGAGGGCACTTCATTGGCTACCCTAACTGGCAACAGTTCTCCAGCGTTTCAGAGAGGGAGCCTTCCCCAGTTCTACCATCTCAGTACTATCATGAGACAGTAATCTAGTGAAACGTTGATGAACTAAGGATATTTGAAGAATATCTTCATGAATTGTGATACACAGTGACTTTATCTGCCCTAACCAGTGCTGCTTAGAGTCATCTGTCGATTGAAACCTAGTTAGCCACTCCTAGAATGTTCTTTATTTAGTCATTCCATTTCTTGCTTACCTTTCACCACAAGGTCCCAGGGCAGGTAACAGCAATTTAAAGAACACAATATTAAAGTCATTGTACAGCTCAAAACGCAGATCAAGATACAGTGAAAGACGTTGACAGAAAATATATTCCTAAATGCATATTCTGAGGGAATATGCATTTAAATATGAACTTCCATGGGAAATCCTTAAGAAAATTTGCAGATTAATGCAAAAATGTGATGGAATGGCTCTCTGGTAAACTCGTGGAAAGGTGGCACAGAGTTGTATACAACATTAGTCCTGTTCAGAGTAGACCCCTGAAACTAATGGGTATTAGTCCACTGAGTTCACCAGGTCCACTCTAAATAGAAATTACATCAAATATAACCCCGACAGGCTGAGCTGGCCAGCCTGCTGTGAAAGACACAGTCAACGGTATTGAAACTGAGAGTAAACCTTTTAGGCATTCTTGATGCAAACTCGAACAGGCTCATATAGAGGTCAAACAGCTATTTCAAGGGGTTGAGAGCCTGTCCTTCATTTGCTCATCTCTCACATGGGCAAACTGCAAAAACTAAACTGATTCTAAATTAAAAACAGATCAATTCCCCAAAAATAGGCATAGAAAAGATGAGAACCGAAGAATGTGAGCCAGCCACCTAGGAATTATTTGTTTCCTCATTTCCTTGGCCTCATAAATTCCAAAACAAATCGCTCTGTTTCACAGCACTTACAATTCTTGCTGAAACAGCCAGCACAGACTGTAAATCCCACGGCAAATACAGATATTTCAGAAAGCTATAAAAGTGCTCCTGGCTTTTACCAGCAGGGTCGGCTGTGCCTCCAACAGCGCAAGCCCAAAACAATCAGTTTTCCAATGTTCCCTTCTAAAATAAAAATGGAGGGCTCTGGCATTCTTCTAACAGGACAATTAAGCATCAATATTGTGGACCTGGGAAGCTAAAGATGTCAGCATGTGTGAACAAGAAAACTTGGAAGTCTCAAGTGACTGTATTAAAATTAAGGGATGGGGTAGAAGAATCATAATTGGATTTATTCAGTATCTACAAAAAACTCCACAGCATGACAGAGATAGGCTGATGCACTGCTTGCTTGCCATGAATATTTTCGGGAGAAGAAAAGGCTAAGGAGTAAATCCTACATAAATCCCGAGTGGAGTCCCTAAGACGGTTGGGTGGCGCCTTGTACGCCTCCTTCCAGCAACTCCTGCAGCCAAGCTGGTGCCAAATGTCTTGCTCCGACTTCCTTTGAACCACACCAGCAAGGCCAAAAGGGGGGTCTTGTTGTCTGAGAAGCCCAGAACCTCCATACACACTGCCCAAGCTTGTGCCCTGAGGAGGTCACTTCCTTCATTGTCTCTTGAGACAGACAGATGCCAACAATGTATATGCCCTGTGTGAAGGAGATCTATGAAGCCCAGTGTTTTGAGTCCAGCTGAACATATCTACTGGAGGGAGGGAGATGATGACTCCTCTTTAATGAAGCACCTTACTAAGAGGAAGTGTAGAAGCAAGAGAAAGAAAACATAAAAGATATTCAGCTATTCCAAATATTGTTTTCTTCTTCAGTCACTGGACTGGCAACAACCAGCCAGTGGGAAGCTGGGTATATCCCCTTCCAAAATAGCAAGACATCTGCCAATCATTATGATGAGCCCATGTGGTGTGGCAAAAGATAGAACATCAGACTAGAACTAGGGAGGCCCAAGTTCAAATCATCCACTCAGCCATGAAACTGGGAGATCCTGAGCCAGTTACTCTCTCACTCACTCACTCTCTCACACACACTCTCTTGCCTCCCTCACAGGGTTGTTGCGAGAATACCAAGGGGGTGAAGAATCAAGGTACACTTCCTTGAACTCCTTGGTGGAAAGGCAGGCTATAAATAAATATATGAGGCGACAATACGTGACAGTATGAAAGAAAGCTGCCTCAATTCTTCCTGCATTCTTGGATCATATGACAGGGGTCGGGAACCTGCGGCCTTCCAGAAATTGTTGGACTACAACTCCCATCACCACTGGCCATGCTGGCTGCAGCTGATGGGAGCCAGAGTCCCAACGACATCTGGAGGGCAACACATGACACCCCATTAGGTCAACACAGAAGTTATCAACCCAAACCAGGGGTCGTAGGCTTGGGAACACACCACAGGAGTGCATCTTTCTCCCCTTTCCTAATGGTTCACTCCTACTATAGTTTGCCATGACATGCAAACCTGCAAGCTACGGTTAAGGTCTATAGTTTGGAGGTAGTACATTCCCAAGCTTTGGATTGGGTTTGCATTGTCAGAATTCAGTCATTACACAAAGATTATATATTTATTTATTTAGAATATTTATGCACTGCCCTTCTTCTGAAGGAGCATGAGGTGATATATAACCAGAACATCAGCCACCAATACAAGTTCATACAGTATGAAAAACTTAACTAAAATCACTTAAAACACAGATTCTATACTGCTGCTAAGGATTCAATGCCTCATTTTGAAACGCCTGGGTAAAGAAAAATAGCTTCAGCTGATGCCTGAAAGCCAACAATGTGGGAGGACAGAAAATATACATTCCTTTGTATATGCAGAAGAACGCAAGAGGCAGCTTGCTGGATCTGACCGAAGGCCAACCTGGTCTGGGATCCCATTTCCTACAGTGAATGACTGGACGCCTCTGAGAAATCTATTTCCCCAATGCAACTGAACATACCATTTTGAGAATTAGCAGAATATAACAAGCCTGTGATGGGGAACCTGTGGCCCTTCAGATGTTGTTGGACTACAGCTCCCATCAGCCACAGTCAGCATGGCCAATGGCTAAGGATGATGGGAGCTGGAGTCCAGCAGCCTCTGTAAGGCCACAGGTTTCCACTCAACTGGTCCAGGCAACTGTGGAAGGCTGGCCACAGTAACTAAGCTGGTGTGCAAGAAAAGAGGATGTGTTTCTTGAACAATCCCCAAAGAGAAGCTGCAGAGGCACAATGTCAATAAAATCAGGGCAGAGTCTTCAAAAGACAGCAGGAAGTAAGGCAATTCCTTGACAACAAGTGTTACTTACAGTGTGTGACTCCAGCAAGGGTTTGATAAAAAGTCGGGGTGTCGCTATCATCCGTAAGCGTGACATACACTCCCCCTGAGAGCAGCCAGCGGGAAAACGTGAAGGCCTCTTTATTTTGCCACAGCCAAGTTTTGAATTTCTCAAAGTTTACCTTTTCACCCTGCAAAAAAATAAAAAAGCAGAGGGGAGGAGGGTGAGTTGAGCAAAGCAGCTTGTATTTGCTAATGAACTCGGTTGTTTGCTGCTTTTGGTACACTGTAGTACAGCCTACAGGGAAAGAAGTCCTTAGTTCAGACCCAACAGATGGCCATAAGCAACTCTTTCTCAGCTGCAACCTACCTTGCAGGGCTGTTGTAGTGAGAACTGAGATATAAGTTAGATGAAGACACCTGCACACTCAAGAGAATCACATACAAGAAGTCAGTTGCTGGGAAAGTCAGGTGGCTGTCTACATAGGGCCAAACTACATGTTACGTTCATACTTTTAATAAAGTGCTTAGAATTGGCCACTTTTAAAGAAAAAACGGATGTAGAGTCCCGATCCTGACTGTACCCCCAGTCTGAACTAGGACACCAGAACAGTTTCCTACTGAACCATGAGCCCAAATAAAAAAAAAAATGTTAAGCTGGCCCTTAGCTTGCTTCCTGGCAGCGCAGCAGCAGCAAGGGAGGAGCAAAACAATTTCCGCAACATTCACTAGCACACTGGGTGTTCACCTTTAAACCGTAGTTTATTTCAGCTATGGATTAAAGTGATTACGAACCAGGTAATTTCCTTCTCTCAAAATAATTTAGTGGTAGACGGCTGCAAACACAGAATCACCCTCACAAGCAGCAAACGCCTATTTTTCTTTGGTAAAAGGTACCAAAATATCACAACCAATCTGCATTGAATGGATGCCATTCAAAAGCCCATCAAATCCTGTTATAAACGAAGAGGGGTTGAATTTACCAAATGGCCCAAGGATTCAGATCTCAGCATTTCCAGTTTTCCCCACTCTCAGCTACCTAGTCCCACAGACCGCCCCAACTCCCATGACATCAGAGCAGCTAAGCCAATGGCAACTACGAGAGGTGTTAAGGAGGCAACTGCAAGCCAGAAGACGAGGAAGATGATGTGAGGGAAATGAAAGACAACAAACCCGCTGTACTAACTACCAGGCCCTTCAGCTACTTGTATTATAATATTTAAAATAATTTTCTCAAGCACTCTGCTTGGTGTGTGGAGTGAGAGAAATCCGCTAGGGCCTCTCTCATTAATATAGAGAGCAGCTTTGGCGGCTGTTCTCCTCCCTCCCGGCAAGTTCATTATAATGCATGTGTGGCAGCAAACTGCCTGATTCAAAAAACAGAAAAAAGAAAAGAAAAAACCTCACAGCTACTTCTCCAACACATCAGGTAGCTTGCTTTTCAAACACAAGGCCTGCTACTACATTCAAAGCAACAAAAGAAGGGCTGCATTTTGTTTTGTTTTAACCCTTAGCCACAAAAAGGTCAGATACTGCCTCAAACATGCTTATCAGTAGCACACAGCTTGGTAAGAAGCAATATAGCCCACACGTGGCTCTCTCCAACGTGATTATCATGACAAAGTCTTTTGGGCACTTTTCTGCAGAAATAATTTTACTATTAAGAAGTATGTATTTTCCCAGGGGGTGGGGGAGAGGAGGGGGTGCATAATGATGGAGGAAATATTTCATTTCACAGATGTTGGACGGATCTTAATAAGTTATCCTCTCAACTTAATGGAACGGCAGGGAATCTTTTCACAGCCAATCTTAAAAAAAAAGAGGTTCAGCAAGCAGGTTTTATGTTGCTCTGGAGGGGGGAGTGTCCTTAGGCACAGCACCCACACTGGGAGACCCTAACCTGGAAGAGGCAATGCATGCAAACTGAGGGTTCTCTTAGTTAGCATCTGATCTTATTGAATAGTCCTTGATGAGTGGAAATGATAGCACTGCCAGGGGTACTGGATGGTCCCCAGAAGGGAAATTTCAGCCTGGTACAAGTGTTAAGCATATGGGGGGGGGCTTCCAAGTCACCATTATCAGAGCATCTCAGTGGCCCAAGCCTGGTTAGACGTGACAGCCCTCTTCAGGACGTGACAGCCCTCTTCAGGAACAGAAGGGAACAGCTATGTGCAAGAACTTAGCCCTGCAATTGGCAAGCAGTATGATGCCTCTGGATTGGGCAGGCTTGGTATCAATACCCAATGCCAAACCTTTTGCCCTGGCCTGGCTGACAGGTTCCCAGTTCCAGCACCCCAAGACAAACACCATGCCAACTCCAGGCGTAGAGCCAACTACTGCCTGGCCCCATCAGCCACATGTAGGACGCAGTCCTAAGCACTGGGGAGGGCCTCCAAGGACCCAAAATATTTTGTATACATTTTCTGGCTATAATTCTTACAACAAGGTAGCTAGCCTTTTTTTGCCAATACCTCCTAGCTATCCCTCCAGAGGCCACATGCCACAGCAAGCGTGGACAAATAAGTGTGGCCACCCACATTCCTGCACATCAGATGAAGCACACACCGCACCACATACCACACGGGAGAAAAAGAAAGGTGATTTTGGCTCTCCATCATCTCCTCCCTGCTAGAGCAGAGAGGACTTCATCAAATCAGGCTGGGCTGGACCATAGTCATTTGAACGCAAGTATCTCTGTATCACGCCTTTCTTTCCACCATCTACTAATCAGCATGGCATGGACCGCTTCACATGTAACTCCAAGGAGAATTCTCAGCCTAGCTGGGAGAAAGGAGCAAATGAACAGCCCCTCACACTTGTTCAACCACATGCTGCAAAAAAATATTTTTAAAGATTTTTTTAAAAATCTGCCATCACACATGACATCATTTGAGAAAAGGAGGAAAAATACAAATGTTTGCCATAGGTGGCTCTGGGCGGGGCTTGAAAGAGAAACAATCCTCTTTTTTTTGCAGGAAATAATAATCACACCCCCTCAAAACACAAGCAGCCTTGAAGATGCAACCACTACTGTTCCCATTTGAAGAAACGAACCCCAACTGCAGAAGTAATAAAATGTTGAAGCCCTCCAGTGTGTGGCAGGTTGCATGTCCTCCTGAGATTAACAGGCTACCAATATCTAGCAGAGACGGTTACTGCCGTCTATTTTCATTTCAAAAGGAAGATTCACAGAGGCCATTGCTATAGGACAGAAGACAAGTCTGCATATTTTAAAAGAGCCCCCTTTGCCTCGTGCACAATCTTCACACAAGCTGAACCAAGCCAAAACGTTGAGCCTCCATTTCATTGAACAGGGGCTGCTACGGATTCTGTATGGAAGCAACCCAAAGTCCTCTACATTTAATTGGGCAGCCAGAATGATGCAAAGTTGCACTGTTTGCCCACAGCACAGTTGAGATCTGGCATGGAGGGGAAGACTGGCAGGCACAGGCGAGATCTGGTGGTCAGCAACTGATTATAGGTAGGGCGTTAACATGTTTGCTATACAAAAGCTGGATTCCCATTCTTATTTTTGCAGGCAACTGTAAACTAATTTGGAGGGTGAAGTGTGTTTACAGCCTCATCTTTTGTAGTGGGGTGGGTTGAGTTGGATCTGCCCCTTTATACATTTTAGGAGTGACTGTTTTAGGGTTTTTTTAACTCTTAATTTTAAAACTTGTTTCTAAATGTTTGCTTCTGTAAGTCCCAGGGTGGGTTACAACAATTTAAAATTCAATACTAAAACAGCTTAAAACAAATTAGAATCACAAGACTAGGGTGGGTCCTGGAAATGCATGTCTTGGGTGTTAGGGGCCATGGTAAAGAGGTGTGCCTTCAGCATAGGAGGGACACACCTCTGTGGGGAGGGAATTCAACAACCTAGCAACTGCTACAGAGGATGCCCTCCACAAAGGCACCACCACCCAAACTTCCAAGGGCAGTGGAACTGCCAAAGGTGGACCTTCTGCTTATCATAACACCTGAGAGGGTCTGAAGAGCAATTCTTTGTGAAGACTCAGAACTCAGACAAAGTGCTGTACAGTCGTACCTTGGAAGTTGAACAGGATCCATTCCAGAAGTCCATTCGACTTCCAAAATGTTTGGAAATGAAAGCGCCGCTTCTGATTGGCTGCAGGAGCTTCCAATTGGAAGCCGTGGAAGCCCCGTCAGATGTTGGGCTTCCAAAAATAGTTCGCAAACTGAAACAGTCACTTCCGGGTTTGTGGCATTCGGGAGCCAAAACATTCGAGAACTAAGCTGTTTGAAAACTAAGGTACAACTGTGTAAGATTTCCATTGGATGGAGTGGGAATCGGTTTTTTCATGCTGCCCCAGGGGAATCAATGCACAAATGACAATCACAGCTTGAATGGGGCAGTGGTGTTAGTCTGCCATTTGCAATACGTTGAGCTGTAAGTGTAAGCGTTCCTCTGCAAATGCCTGCTCATTTCAATGGCTAACGCAAACAAGGATACAAAAATAAATAAATCCAACCCTACCCAGCCAGCAGGGTGGCATTAAATGCTCCTCAAAACACATCTCCCAACAGCTTATCAGTCTGTTGTTTTGCTTTCCAAGGGAAAGCACTGCTGATCAACTTTGAAACGAGGCATGTGATTAGATTTATGCTACCCAGGACACAACAGGCAGGTATATGACATTCTCATTCTCATTTACACAAATGCTTGCAGCAGACTCTCTCCTACTGCTTCTAGTGGAAGGAATTTTAATGAGCTGTAGCCCTTATGCCTGAGGATAGGCATCAGAAGTGTGAAAGACAACACTGGAAAGGAGTTGGGTTTTTTTAATGCTGTTTTGGAAGGGTGCTTCTGAGTCCTTCTTGTTCCCATCAAGGAAGACTAGGAGTTTAGGGAGGGGTGGATCTCTCGCCCTCCAAGGATGATGGGCGCTTTCCACATTTTGAGAGAAAGAGAACAAGAGATGGGACTTTTGGAGGTGGGATACAAATGATACAGTGCAGAAGACCCAGCCTTGGCCACATCATCACCCTGCATTTGTTAAGGCTCCTGAGAGTTGTGAGAAGTCCCCTACTCCCCTCATTATTCCTAAATAGAACCCAATAAGGCAGACATGTAAGTAACAAAAAAGAAAGAAAAAGAGATCCCACCGAGATCCCAAGATGAAAATTTGCAGGTAGCTCTTAGAAATGTTTAATAATCAATACATTTTTGGAATTTTTAAATCATATTATTTTTAATCACTTTTTTAAATTTTGTAATTTAAAATTTAAAGTAAGTCCATCATGTGACATGTCATATTAAAGCCTGTTGTTAGTTTTGAAGTATCTAACTTCTAGGCTGAGCTGTTAAGGTTTTTATGTAGTCCAGCAAGGCCAAAATTGTAAATTTCAAACCCTCATAACTCACAAACGGGATGAGATAAAAAAAATTAGATTTAAACTTAGTTTTGATCATTCAACAAGTGCACAAAATATTAAGAAAATTGGATGACATGAGATAAAAAGGTTGGATCACTTGATATTGAATGACACAGTTAATGAGGTCACTGAAGCAGGAGAAAAGGCAATACTTGAAAGCAGGAATAGGGAAGTGTTGACACTCTGGATGACGTTGAACTCCCAACTCCCATCAGCCCCAGCTAGCATGGCCAGTGATCTGGGGTGATGGGGGCTGTTGTCCAGCGACACCTTGAAGGCCACAAGTTCCCCACCTTGGGTTTAAAGCACCAACCTGGTACCCTGCAGATGGTTTGGACTGCAACTCCCAGAACCCCTCCAGCCAGCAAAGAGATGGCTGGCTTGAAGAACCAGACACATGACTGCTTCCCTGCAATAGCCAGGGCTAGCTTATTCCTTTCAGCAACCTCTGGTGCAACCTGACACCTGCATTGCACCCTGCAGAGACTAATCCTATCAAGTCTGCAATCTCCTACTACAAGGGTGTGGAACTGGATCTGGTCAGTAGACCTGATCCTGGTACCACAAATCACTGCAGGCTACTTCCGACAGGAGGTCAGGGCTCTACACTTTCACCCTCATCCTCAGGTTATCCAGTAAAATGAAATAAGGAACTGCAGGAAATACCTCCGAGAAGCATTTCTTGAGGCTTTCCGGGACTTTCCCATCGACCACATGAAGCATCCTTTCCATCTCTTCACGGACGACATAGCTCCCGGATTCATTTGAAAACAGGCTGAAAATGTCTAAGCAAAAAACCAACAACAGAATAATTAAACATTCAAGTCACACCAGTGCAACAGAGCTGGCAATATACCAATTAACTTGCACAGCTTTCTGAACAGGGTTGATTTTTTTACTTTTCTACACTCATAAAAAGTGCTTTGCTAATCAGTTATGTTATTGGGATCAACAAGGATGCCAGTTTAAATTGGAGCTGATAATATTTATACTGTATACAAAACATGAAATTACATTTACAGGAACAGTATCTGGAGCCTATAATGATTCTAATATTTTAATTTATTTGTTACTGTTACTTACCTTTGCATTTTTTTATACTAAAGGTTTTATACCTACACACACACACCATTTACAGCTGGATGCAAATATAATATTCCAACTGAAATATTTTGATTCTTCTGCAGAGGGTAAAGGTAAAGGGACCCCTGACCGTTAGCAACCCCCCCCCCCCAAAATGAAGACATTACCACAACTTACATTTTGCTTTCTCTTCATCTCTGCCCCTCGTTAGCAGGACTAAGCCTACTATCAGATTGTTGAAATGTAGTCCTTTGGACGTGCCACCGAAAGAGCAATATATGACCTGAAAGTTACAGAAAGAAAGTGAGAAAACTTTACTCTTTACGCTTTCATGCAGACAAGATTCTAATCCTTTTGCTTGGCCACCGTAGCACAAAACTCCCAAACTAAATGCTTTCCTGTCTATCTAGATTGGAATCTTGTTTCCAGCTGTGGTCAGCCAAAAGTTCTTAGTTTCTCACAAGCAGGACCTGGAAGCAACTGCCTCTCCATTTCGTCCCAGAGTCTGGAATGAAGGAATATTTATTCATTTAGAATATGTTATACCAGGGGTCTGCAACCTTTAAGACACAAAGAGCCACTTGGACCCGTTTCCAAAGGAAAAAAAAAAACCTGGGAGCCGCAAAACCATTGCGACATTTAAAACAAATATAACGCTGCATATATTGTTTCTTACCTTAATGCAATAATAATAAATAACGTATAGGAGCCAATGCAAAGTATAATTAGTAAAAACAACAAGAATAAGTTCTTACTTTTTTGCATTGACTCAGGGGCGTACCCAGGATCAAAACTGGGGGGGGGGGCAAGCCATGGTCCTTCAGGTTGTGACATTTCAGCACGGAAAGGCGAATGAAACCAAAATTTTAGGGAAATTATATATAATTATAGCAGTGCTTTATTACAGTAGTTATTACAATTATTTGCTTGGTTTTTTAAAAATTTTATTCTAGTTACATGTCTTATACCAGGGGTGGCCAACTCCCAAGAAACTGTGATCTACTTTCAGCAGTGATCTACCCCCGTTTTTGGGGTTCAGCTCAAAGTTGTTTTGGGGGGGTGTGGTGGGTGGGAAAGAGGGCTTCCCCCTCTAAGATAGGTTGGCAAGCGAATTAATAAAGAAAGAAAAAGGGGGGTGGGAATGGAAAAGTGGGGTGGAAAAATATAAATTGGGGGTGGGGTGGGTGGGAGAGAGGGCTTCCCCCTCTAAGATAGGTTGGCAAGCGAATTAATAAAGAAAGAAAAAGGGGGGTGGGAATGGAAAAGTGGGGTGGAAAAATATAAATTGGGGGTGGGGTGGGGTGGGGAGAATATCTATTAAAAATATGTAGTAGTTTAAAAAATAAAAATAAAGGGGGGAAATCTTTTTCTTCTTTTTCCTTTTTTTGAAAACAAAAACAAAAGGGGAAGAGAAAAGAAAAAGGGGGGATAGAGGGAGAAAAGGGTAATAATAAAAATTCAAATAGAGTGGCTGCAGCAGCTGTGGGGGGTGTTTGTTTATTTTTCGTTTGTTTGTTTGTTTTAAAAATGGGATTTCTCCCCTTGGATTAAAAAAGGAGGGGAGGAAAAAAAAGAGAGGGGGGGTGGGAGAGCAAGGCAAAAAGCCAAAAAGCAAAAAACAGGTTTTTTGGGGGGGAATCGCGCCAGGCTCTGCAGCGCGCCGGCCTCGGGGCTCCGGGCCCCCGAGCCGCCCTTGGGGCCATCGTTGAGCATGTACACCGCCCGCAGCGAGCGCTGGCGAAGCACCGGTTGGCGGAGGTTTCAGAAGCAGCCCGGACGTTTCCGCCGCCGCCGCCCGGCCTTCCTGTTGCACAGCGGCGCAGGAAGGCTCTGAGTCCCGGCCGGGCCCCCGGGCGCCCCCCGGATCCCGCTGCCAAAGAGGCGCCGGACGGCGAGGCGGAGCAGCAAAGCCAGGCGGAGGCAGCAGCAGCACCATCCGGCGACCGACGCCGGGAAGGTCCCCCGCCCGCCCGCCTCTCCGGGGGTGGGGAAGGCGCAACGGAGCCAAGCCCCACAAGGACACCCCAGCCGCCCGCCGGGCCCGACACTCCAAGGAGGGAAGCGGGCAGGCGCGGCGGGTCAGGAGGATGGCGCGGCGGGCGCAGCCCAGGCGGGCCAGGAGCGCAGCGCAGTGCCCCCACCACTCCGCGCCACCTCCGCGCCCCAGGCAGCCGCCCTGGAGCCGAAGGAGGAGCGCCTGTTGCGCGCTCACAGTGGCGGGCCGCGGCGGGGACGGCCCCGCTCCGCTCCACCAACTGCGCTGCCGCCGTCGCACCAGGCCCTGCCCCCCGCGCCTCCCCCCGGCTGCCCCCTCCCTCCCTCTCTCTCTGCCCCCTGCAAACCGCCCCTCCATCGCGGGCAGGGCTGGCGCGTCTTCCCTCCGGCCGAGGAGTTCTCAGGCGCAGTGCCCCCACCACTCCGCGCCACCTCCGCGCCCCAGGCAGCCGCCCCGGAGCCGAAGGAGGAGCGCCTGTTGCGCGCTCACAGTGGCGGGCCGCGGCGGGGACGGCACCGCTCCGCTCCGCCAACTGCGCTGCCGCCGTCGCACCAGGCCCCGCCCCCCGCGCCTCCCCCCGGCTGCCCCCTCCCTCCCTCTCTCTCTCCCCCCTGCAAACCGCCCCTCCATCGCTGGCAGGGCTGGCGCGTCTTCCCTCCGGCCGAGGAGTTCTCAGGCGCAGTGCCCCCACCACTCCGCGCCACCTCCGCGCCCCAGGCAGCCGCCCCGGAGCCGCGGCAGGGCCGCGAAAGAGCCACATGCGGCTCCAGAGCCGCAGGTTCCCTACCCCCGTGTTATACCATGCCACCCCATCTAAAGTCTTCAGACAATAAAACTAAAAACAAAACAATAAAAAGTAATTCAACTGCTAACAACTGTCTTTCATAAAAACAGCAGCAGTGCAAACATTAGAACTGAAAAGTAATGAATACCTCCAAAGAGGTAACAGGTGCGTTAAAAGCCTGAACATGTAAGGCGATCTCGACCTGGCATCACAGGCTTTAATCCTACTAACACTTACCTGGGTGTAAAAGTAGACAAAGATTGCAGTGTGAAACTCAAACCTGCCTCTGTACAAAGTGGTCCCATAGACAAACATGCACAACTAAACCCAACTAACAAAAATCAAAAGCCTTTGCAAGAAGGGAATCTCCAAGTCACCCACACCCACCCCATACATTATCCTGGGCTTCTAGCCACTGCCAGAAGTCAACATTTACGCCAAGCCCTATCAACAGAGCTGACCGGCACAACCATCAGCCCCTAGCCCAAAGCCAAACGACACGTGGTTTCAATAGGTGGTTTAGTGCCTATTATTCTCCCAACTGTGCATCTTAGGTTGAGAAGGAACAGGACTTTAATATGTGGGGGCGGGCGGCTGGCAGGACTATGACACAGGAAGAACTCTCTAGTGGCTACTAGTTAACATTTCCCCTGTAAGTGACTGGATTGCAAATGATTTAAGTCCCTGGTATGAATATTGCATCTGATATGAACTCACTTATCAGCCTTTGGCCGCCTCCCTAGCCTCCCTGCCTCCCTCTCCTCATTTGTAATGTAGGTGGCAAAGCTACTGACTGCTAAGGCAGGTAAAGTGGTTCTGAGTACTTTAAAGCAATGTTAAGCACTATTATTACGAGTGAAAACTTCCCATCCACTCTAAAAACAAGTGTTAAAGCCTTGCTTATCTATTTATAGCCAGCGCAGGGAACCTTTGGCTCCCCAGATGTTGCTGAACTACAAGTCCCTTCAGCTCCAGCAAGCATGGCTGCATTATCAGCACTGAAGTGACCTCTCCAGGGCACAAGCCCAGGCAGCGTGTACGGAGGTCCTGGGCTGCACAGACAATGTCCTCGCTCTTGGCCTCCCTGATGTGGTCCAAAGGAAAGCAGAGCCATACATTGGGCACCTGCTTAGTTGCAGGAGTTGCTGGAAGGAGGCGTGCAAGGCACCATCTTAGGGACTCCACTCCAAATTTGTGTAAGGTTTACTCCTTAGACTTTTCTTCTCCCAAAGATGTCTTGCAAGCAGCGGAGGTTTAGGATCAGTGTTTTCCATTTCGTAGATGGGCTACCTTCCCAGGCTGATGAGCCCCATCTGCCCCTCACTTCCCTATACAGCCTGTGCAGAAACCGCCTTCTTAACTGTTAAACCCAGTATTGTTCTTATCCACTCAATCCGCCAGAGCCTGTCTTCACATACAGGGGAAGTCCCTAACTCACTGAGGGTTTGAGACCTATTGGCTACCCTCACCTAGTTTAGTCGGTCAATCAAAGCTATTCCCAGGATGTGGCTGTTGTCACATGCTGATAGCTTCTAGGAGCCATAAGTGAGAGTTAAGTGCAGGATGGGGAACAAACTGCCCCAGAAGGAGCACAGTGTGTTCCTCAAAAGAGAGGGCCAAAGGTTCCCCACCACCAATTGACAGGAAACACAAGGAAGCTGGCCAGTTTCTATTTTCTGGGGTGGGGAACCCTGTGGTCCTCCAGATGTTGTTGGACTACAACTCCCATCATCCCTGACCATTGGCTATGCTGGCTAAGGCTGATGTGAGTTTTGAGTTCAACGACATCAGGAGGACCACAGCTGACCTACACCATGCCTGTCACTGCGTCAGCTACTCTGGGAGGGAATGAACATTCATACTTAAGTCACCAGTGGTGTGGCCATTCTGTCACCTCCCTCTCAAGCCTCACGGGCCTACAAACCTGTTCCAACACATTTGTCCTCAGACACGCACAGTATATCATATTACTTATTAGCTACCCTTCAGGTTGCAGCACTAGATGATTATTTATAGGTCCAATAGTCATGCAAGAAGTCATCATAGGACAAATCTCCCCCTGCTAAAATAACTCAGCCTGTCTTGCTTCTCCAAGAACCAGAGGTGGAGCACTTTCAAGGTGCATAAATATCAGGCACTCCTAGTGCCTGGGGTTTTATTTACAACTGATTTAAAAAGGCTTCTCCCTAAACAATTGATGCCAGCTCTCCTAAAGTTTGGACACTGGCACATAGAACGCCACAACCTCTCATTCTAGCCCAGGCAATCATATCACAAGCACTCTCCTCCAGTTTTCTAGAGGTAAACTGGAAGTGACTAGGGAGAGCAGGTTTAATAAACTGAAACGGAGTGGGGCTCTCCTCCTCCTTTCAGGTTGTCTGTCTGTCACTAATCATCAACTCTGGCATGCTTGGGCACGTGCACTATTAACAGTTTACAGGCTAATAATGTTCACTTACTTTATTTGCAAGGCCAGCTTAAAGACTTCAGTACCATTCCAAAGGAGCCATATGTACAGAAGCCTCCCCATAGCTGTAGTGGCTACTGGTTCCAAGCAAGCACTACAGGAACCTGGAGGCAGAGAGTGACCTTTCAGGTTTTGTCCTGTTGCCCTCCAGATTCTCATTGCTGGTGTTTCTTTTCTGAAGCTTCCATTCCGAGAAGGCTGGAAGTCTTAAAAATGTTCATCCCCCGAATATACTGCAAACTTCATCCGTGGAAGATAAGAAACAAAAACACAGCAGGTTGCAGCCATTTTATCCACTCACATTACCTGGCTATTAAACAGGGTTGACTTTCTGAAAACACAGCAGGGCCTCAAAAGGAAGAAAGGGTCTGTTCTGAGCAAGGAAGCTCAGCCCTGAGAGTGTATTTCAGGTCCTTTTATTGTAAAGCAGCACCTGGTTCTCAGAAAACACTGCAAGGAGCCAAGGGACTATTTTCCTGGGCTTGGTAAATGCTTAGCTTCTGCCACCTTCAGAGAGAGTCCCACTGCACAGCTTTAAGCAGATGTGATTCAAGTGCATTAATGGCTTCATGTGCCAGCTTCGTATATTCCAGTTCTGTTAAAAATCACATTTTTGCATGCTTCAAATATGCTAAAGTTGTTTAAATCTACTAACGCATTACACAGCTCTAGTAGACAGACACCTCCAAGTTCTAGTGCAGTGGTTAGACTGCTGGACAGTTTTTGAGGGAAACTCAGGTTGAAATTCCCATTCAGCTGCAAAGCACACAGAGTGGCCTTATGCCATCCTTAATCTAACCTCCGCAAAAGCATTTGACTGTGTCGACCACAGCAAACTATGGCAAGTTCTTAAAGAAATGGGAGTGCCTGATCACCTCATCCGTCTCCTGAGAAATCTGTATGTGGGACAAGAAGCTACAGTTAGAACTGGATATGGAATAACTGATTGGTTCAAAATTGGGAAAGGAGTACGACAAGGCTGTATATTGTCTCCCTGCTTATTTAACTTATATGCAGAATTCATCATGCGAAAGGCTGGGCTGGATGAATCCCAAACCGGAATTAAGATTGCCGGGGAAAATATCAACAACCTCAGATTTGCTGATGATACAACCTTGATGGCAGAAAGTGAGGAGGAATTGAAGAACCTTTTAATGAGGGTGAAAGAGGAAAGCGCAAAATATGGTCTGAAGCTCAACATCAAAAAAACTAAGATCATGGCCACTGGTCCCATCACCTCCTGGCAAATAGAAGGGGAAGAAATGGAGGCAGTGAGAGATTTCACTTTCTTGGGTTCCATGATCACTGCAGATGGTGACAGCAGTCACGAAATTAGAAGACGACTGCTTCTTGGGAGAAAAGCAATGACAAACCTAGACAGCATCTTAAAAAGCAAAGACATCACCTTGCCGACAAAGGTCCGTATAGTTAAAGCTATGGTTTTCCCAGTAGTAATGTACGGAAGTGAGAGCTGGACCATCAAGAAGGCTGATCGCCGAAGAATTGATGCTTTTGAATTATGGTGCTGGAGGAGACTCTTGAGAGTCCCATGGACTGCAAGAAGATCAAACCTATCCATTCTCAAGGAAATCGGCCCTGAGTGCTCACTAGAAGGACAGATCCTGAAGTTGAGGCTCCAGGACTTTGGCCACCTCATGAGAAGAGAAGACTCCCTGGAAAAGACCCTGATGTTGGGAAAGATGGAGGGCACAAGGAGAAGGGGACGACAGAGAATGAGGTGGTTGGACAGTATTCTCGAAGCTACTAACATGAGTTTGGCCAAACTGCGGGAGGCAGTGAAGGATAGGCGTGCCTGGCATGCTCTGGTCCATGGGGTCACGAAGAGTCGGACACGACTGAACAACAACAACAATCTAACCTCCCTCACAGAGCTGTTGTGAAGATAAAACTAGGTTTGGGGTGGGAAAGAGCCACTGATGCACTTCTCAGAGAAATTAATATACATGTATTAAACTGCTTTGTGCAGAGCCAGGTTATCTAACTCAAGAAAGTCTGCTACCAACTGCAAGGGTCTATCCAAGCTATCCCTCCAACAATGCTAACTCAATGATTTTCTAGGGATCTGTCCCATGTAAAAAAAAACTTGGGAGATCATTTCTCACAAGCAAAGCAACTGCACACACCCCATGAGGCAAACCTGGAACACAGGAATGATGATGAACAAGCAGCTTTGGCAACAACGACAAAGCAAAAGTTAACTTGAGGGCAAATTTACCTGAAGAGTGGCAACAACACAGCGGATATAGGAATAGGACAGCAGCATAAAATGTATGGGACATTCCAGGCTACCACATTGACTCACAATGACCACACAAACATTCAAGAGATGATCAGGTGCCAGAAATGTAATTCTCCTTAGTGCCAGTTGTGGCGAGATACCCTCACTCCCCACTGCTCTACAAGGACTGAGATGCACACAGTCCTTGCAAGAGATTTCCATGAGTTTCAAGACAAAACACCAGCAGAGACAGATGCTTTGCTTCAGTAACCAGGTAGCATGGAGCTTCAGCTTTGATTGCCCTCTCTAGTGCTTGCCATAGGCCAGTCCCACTTTTTTCAAAAACAGGACCAAACGCATTAACAACTTTCAACAGTTGTCAAATGGCCTCCTTACCTCTCCACTGTATAGGTTCTCAGGGGCACCAGAGTCTCCAGAAAGTATTTCCACACAACAGCAACATAATTCACTTTACACATTTCAAGACATGTCCCTCTTCCCAAAACCTCTACATGGGGGCAAAGCGGGGAGCAAGTCCCAGGCTTGCAGCATTCTCCCCTAGTCTTGTCATGATCCCTGATGAGGGAGAAATACAGGCTGCCCACTTCCCCATGGACCCTCCTGACTTCAGGATGTAGCTTTACCATCTTCCTCAGAGCACAAGCCCCTGCTAACACCCCCTCCACTACAGAGCACAGAAGTAAATGCCTACAGAATCACAAAAGGGCCCCCAAAGTCAACACAGCCATCTTTTCAAGAAGCAGTGTTTGAAACTCCCATTGTTCTAGGCACATTTTGTGACAGGGTATTTCATCAGCGTGAGCAGTTTCTGAGCTCTGGGCGAAGTACTGCACCAAAGATTTTAGATTAAAACTGCAGAGTGGAAGAAAAGAAAGACCTTTTTCTGCCTCCCCACTTCCAGCTACTCTCTGAAGACTAGAGAAGAGACCCTCTTAAGAATATCAGAGGGGTGGGGCAGGGGAAGAACTAGGCATGTGAAAAATGAGTATTTTAGCTGCAGTTCATTCATTTGCAGCTTTGTATTGTTATTAAAAAAAAGTGTGCCTAGACATTCCATTGTTGAGCCCATAACCTAGGTTTAAGGTGCCATTTATCTCCTAGCTTTCATATTTCAGTTTCTAACACTGTCAAGGAGGTAGAGCCAAGTGCCTTGCTCAGCATACATAAGTGCTCATGTGATACCAGCTCTCTGCTGAGACAACATCTTTTATAGTGCAGCCAACTGGGAGCTGTCCAGGGTCCTAACTTGCTCAGAGAGGCCTGCTTTGCCTTAACTTTGCCTGTCTGGAAGTGGCTTTGTGGTTCTTCTACTTTCCCTACAAGCTGTAGCCGAACAGTAGAGTTCTCCTCCCTCCCACCCTTCCCACTGCTTAGCACACAGAATGTAAAGCATGAGCTGTCAGTTGTTGACATGCTGTCAGTTTCAACCAGAACCCTGACACATCAGAAGGCACTGATCCAGCTTTGTATTAACCATTTGGCTGGCACAAAAAGCAACCAGGGATTGTATGCAAGTTCTCAAAGTGAGCTAGTGGAGGAGGGATGGAGTGCTTTGTCCTTTCTTTAGTCCCAAAAGAGAAACCAAGTGGTCTGCAAGAAGATGAAAGCTTCCCACCTCTACACCAGCATTTCTGTCAGTCCACAGTGGTCTAATAAAACTCTGCAGGCTAGTGACCCTTTAGTGCACTAGCTCCCTGTTTTTTGTTTCACGAAAGCCTGAATGCCAGTGGTGACTTGTGTGGCACAGTACTATTGGTCTGTTGTGGTAAATAGGTTGTATTTATTTTTCAGTTCTGTCTTATTTTGTTGTCAACAAATACAATTGCTTTTATTCACTGTTGTTTACACTGTTCTATTGTTGGTGCTTACATTTGTAGCTCTATTTTGTAAGCCACCTTAGTGTAGCCAGATGGATGAACACAGACCTCATGGTCAGAAGGACAGTTCAAGCAGGGACACCAGCAGGACAACCCAGAACCCTTCAGGTCCTGGAAATCACAAGACACTGAATCTCTAATTCCACACCATAGCTGCTATAAGCGACCAGGTGTGCAGCTCTCTTAAAATCACCAAACCATCCTTCAGGTAAGACTACAAGACTGCCGTGCCTGCCCTAAGTAAACCAATGTTAAGATTCAAACCAAGTGACACATGATTTACATAAAACATGAAATTCTCCGGACCCACAGTCCAAATTCTGCTCTCAAAGCTGCAGGCACAAATCTCACCTTTGGATACAACGATATTTACCTCACAGCCCTTTCTGTTGACAATACACTGAAAATACACTTGATGTGTGACGTGTGGAGAGCAGCCTGCTTTCAAGATGAAGAGCGTGGATGTTACACTTCTAAAACTGATGTAGCAGATTACTCTTCAGAATGCCCAGCTCCCTCCATGATATCTATTAAGATTTCTCTGTGCCAGAGAAGGGGGGGAAAGGCTGACTCCTTCTAAACAAATCTGCTTGCGCAGCAATTAAAAGTGGTTGCCATATTTACGGGAAAGGAGGAAAAGAAGCAACCGACTGTGGAGCCGAAGCACCTCCTCGAGCGGTAATTAGCCAGCTGTGTGCCAGGACACCCCTGCGTGCTGTGAGGAGTTAAATTACCGACAGCTTCTGGCAGCCCAAAGTTCCCAGCCGCACAGGAGGCTGTCCGCTACATCTCCACCCAATGCCCTGCTCATCTTCCATCCTTCCGATCAGCTATTCTGACATGTTTCTATATCAATCGTGACTGGAGCATTCAATCACTGTCAAGGTGCAGACTAGGCAGAATGCCCTGCCCTGAAAAGGAGGCTGTCCATTGAATCTCTTTGTGAGTTGCTCTTCTGACTTGGCCTCTGTCCAACAACCTCCTGCAAGGTTGGAAAAAATCCTATGCATTAACCCCATCAGGTGCAGGGAAACCATTCAGTCACTCCTGGTGAGGCAGCATGCCTAAGACAGTGACTTACGCAAGATGACAAACTGAAGCTCAAACCAGGTAAGACAGAGGCACTGTTAGTGGGTGGGTTCCCTAGAAAGGATGGATGCCTGTTCTTGATGAGGTTACAATCCCTCTGAAGGGACAGGTACGTAGCTTGGGCATACTTTCAGATTCACTGCTGTCCCTTGAGGTTTAGGTGGCCTCGGTGACACAAAGTGCCTTCCATCAACTTCTGTTGGGCAAGCAGCTGTGCCCCTATCTGGACAGGGATAGCCTAACTTTTGTTGTCTATGTTCGGTAACTACTAGGCTAGATTACTGCAATGCATTATACATGGGGCTGCCTCTAAAGCAGATTTAGAAAATTTAGCTGGTGCATAATATGGCAGCAAGGATGCTCTCCAGGGCAAGACGGTTTGAGGATATAACCTGGTTCAACTCTTAATCAGGCTGGATGTTAAGCAAAAAATAAAAAGGGTGGGGTGAAAAAAGTTGGCATTGGTCAAAAATTAATCTGCATTATATAAAAGGGATGGGGAACCTCCAGATGTTGAATTCCAAACTCCTATTAGCCCTGGCCAGCCTGGCCAGTGGTGAGGGATAATGGGAGTTGAAGTCCAGCAACATTTAAAGGTCACAGGTTCCACACTCCTCTTGTATAGTGTTAAGAATAGGTGTGGCTATGAGCGTTGTCACAAAGCACACCTACATTTCAAAGGTTACCACCACACCAGTGGGACAAACTGCAGCCAAGCTTGACTAAGGCTCAGATGAGGCTTGTACATATAAACATGCCACATCTGTTGAGATCCACAGATAAACACTGAACACAATGCTCCCTAATTTAGAGGACTAAAGGCCCCGCTTTGGTGTCTCTGTCCTCGGAGGAACGGAAGGGCTGGAGAACCTGTGGCCCTCCAGGTGTTGCTGGACTACACCTCCCATAATCCCCAATCACTAGGCATGATGGCTGGTGCGAGTTGTGGTTTCACCTGCCTTAGTGCAACAGCCCAAACAACTGGCATGAGCTCTATTCAAACACACATGAAACCTGACTTGCAGCTTTCATTTCAGCAGCCCCTGTATCCACCTGCCTCATTCATCTCAAGCTGAGGCAAGGCAGTGGCAAGTTATAGGAAAATGTGGCTAGTCTTGGGAAACACTGGCATTTGAAAAACTCTGAAACTGGCTCCCAAAAGGAACTAAAAACTGTCACCTAGTAGTCCTTTGTGCCCAGCACTCCTGCTCCCTCTTGCATTAAATTCCCTCATGTAAATAACCAACCTTTCCTAGAATGCCCCTGGCTGAATACTCCTGGCCTCCATCCCAAATCCAAAATGAGTCCAAGTATATGCAATGGCATATTACTCAGACCCACTGCTCTTTCCTCTCCCTTCACTAGGTTAAGTCTATGGGAGAGGGACCCATTTTTTTGCTTGCGTTACTCTGTGTAGTGCCATGTACATACACCAACTGTGCTATTTAGTAATATTTATATCAACAACCTGGGAGCTCGAAAAGTTATTCCATTCTGGAATGAAGCATGCTTCCATACATTGGACTCAAATCAGATAATATTCTGAATCAACAATCTAATATTCCAGTGATTTCCCCCCCCCCCAAGTATGTAAAATATTTATATGTTGGCTTTCCAAGCAAGAATATGGCAACATACAAGAGTTTGGAGAATCTTGCCTTTTGTGTGCGCGCATTTGGCAGAAGAAAAGGTATGGTTAAGTGAGAAACAGTAAGTGCTACACTCCCTCTCCACTGCAATGAACTTAATCCTATTCTGCCATAACCATGTGTACATTTCCAAACCTCTCCTCCAAATAATGAGGCCTAGAAACTTGATTTGCCTTTCACGAGTCCAAAGTCTGTGCCAACTACCAGACTCAACGTAGAATTGAAGGTTACTTAGAGCCCTGTCCTGTGTTAGAGCTCTGTATCCCTCTGTGGACACTCAGTATTTATTCTCCAAATCCTTATTCTTGTGCACATGTACAACAGCATCTGCAAAAGATGCAGGCAGAGTCTTATCAATAATTGCTTCTCAAGCGACAAAAAAAAAAAAATCATTAGCCCATTTCACCTGATAGAAATAGGTTGCACCTAGTTCTGACTTCACTTAATGGGAGATGCCTAGATACCTAATCATTCATACCAGAAAAATCAATAGCTGTATATATCACAGATGGCCTCCAGGTTGAAATGGGTTTTAAAATTATATAGAACAAGCTTCTGACATTTTCTGAGCCCTTACTAGATACTGCCTGCCCCTTCAGGTTTTTCTACCACAGCTATTATGAGTGCCAGTAACTTGCTTACCATTCAAACCCAGTGCAGAGATCTATAAATTTCAAGTTCTCTTCTTGGCTTTGAATAATTTCTGAAAGTTACCCAAATATTGTGGTAGGAGCCCCCAGAAAATTTCCACAGTTAAAAAAAGGCACTTCCAGTGTTTTAATTTGGGAAATTATTTCACATTGCATTGACTGCATCATGTGGTTCTGGTGAAGGTCCTGGTTAATAGCTGGTTATAACAGAGAACCACTTTATGAAGGGGAATGAGGATGGCAGCATGTGGTGCTATGGAGATGGGTCATCCATGCCCCTTTTGCCTCCAAGGTCAGAAGGGGTGTGGGGAAAACCTCCAGATTACTGACCGCTTTGCAAAATGCAGAATATGTAAGCACTGGCACCACCATGTACATAAGCACTGGACTGCGATCTCTGTCTCTCCTAAATACAATGAGAGAGAGGCAGGGAGAGAGAGAGAAATAGGGCCCATGCCCCAAACCTGGAAATTTTATTCCAACACCTCTCCAGATTGAGATATCAGTCATTATGCTTTCAAGCATATCTTCTCAGTCATGCAGGTTAGGAAAATACAGGACAGCTTAATATACAGCTGAATTTTTCAAGGCTGAATTTTTCTAGAAGCTGAGCAGCACACACACAACACTGAAGTTGTTGTGCTCTTGTGGTACAGTACACACAGCCCTGAAAACGCACCAGCTCCTTCTACCTTATGATGATTTCACCAGGACCCATTACAGATTAGGGACAGCTGGGAATGAAAGGGAGTTGTTATTATTTTAGGTTTAAACATTTAAGAATGAATGTTTTATAAACAGGGGAAGTCTTTTTGCCATTTTCACTGCTGCTTGCTGCATTTCTTTTAGAAACATGCCCAGCTAGCTTTGCTGGGAAAATAAATATTATGTTGACATGATTATTTGTTGTCTTCCACAGGTTCAGCAAGGATGGCACAGATCTTGCTCTAGATATACCCAGAACACATACAGACTGTGTTCCCATGGCACATAAAGCTGGGATTTCTGCCTTATGGTTTACTGGGAATGAGCTGCATGAAGTGTGGGGGTGCATGCTGCTTGATCATTCTAACTCCCCGAGTAACACAAACTAGAAAGCTGCAATGGAGCTTGGTTCTGATATCCAAAACCAGAACCAGGAGACACATGAAAAGGGCAGAGGAGAAGTTAGCTTCACACAGGTGCCGTCTCAAATTGCTCAGGGGAAACTCTGGAGGAGGGGACTTAGGCAGCTGTGAGGAGGTGGAGACCTTCAGTCTCAGCAACTGCTTCACAGGGGCAAGACCTACCAGAGATGAGTGCTTGTTAGACCTAGCACTCCTGTGCAGATCCTGGTTTGGCTAATACAGTGGTACCTCGCAAGACGAATGCCTCGCAAGACGAAAAACCCGCTAGACGAAAGGGTTTTTCGATTTTTTAGGTGATTCACAAAACGAATTTTTAAATGGCCGTGACTCGCAAAACGAATCGTCTTGCGCGGTACCACTTCGGATCGTGCTCCCCGCTTCGGATCATGCTCCCCGCTTGCTTTCCTGGCTTCTCCCGCCGTGGATCCTGCTCCCCGCTTGCTTTCCTGGCTTCCCCCGCTGTGGATCGTGTCCCCCGCTTGCTTTCCTGGCTTCCCCCTGCGTTCCCTGCTTGCTCCGCTGTCTTCTCCCGCCGTGGATCCTGCTCCCCGCTTGCTTTCCTGGCTTCTCCCGCCGTGGATCCTGCTCCCCGTTTGCTTTCCTGGCTTCCCCTGCTGTGGATCGTGTCCCCCGCTTGCTTTTCTGGCTTCCCCCTGCGTTCCCTGCTTGCTCCGCTGTCTTCTCCCGCCGTGGATCCTGCTCCCCGCTTGCTTTCCTGGCTTCCCCCGCTGTGGATCGTGTCCCCCGCTTGCTTTTCTGGCTTCCCCCTGCGTTCCCTGCTTGCTCCGCTGTCTTCTCACGCCGTGGATCGTGTCCCCCGCTTGCTTTCCTGGCTTCCCCCGCTGTGGATCGTGTCCCCCGCTTGCTTTCCTGGCTTCCCCCGCTGTGGATCGTGTCCCCCGCTTGCTTTTCTGGCTTCCCCCTGCGTTCCCTGCTTGCTCCGTTGGCTTCTCCCGCCGTGGATCCTGCTCCCCGCTTGCTTTCCTGGCTTCCCCCGCTGTGGATCGTGTCCCCCGCTTGCTTTCCTGGCTTCCCCCGCTGTGGATCGTGTCCCCCGCTTGCTTTTCTGGCTTCCCCCTGCGTTCCCTGCTTGCTCCGCTGTCTTCTCCCGCCGTGGATCGTGTCCCCCGCTTGCTTTCCTGGCTTCCCCCACTGTGGATCGTGTCCCCCGCTTGCTTTCCTGGCTTCCCCCGCTGTGGATCGTGTCCCCCGCTTGCTTTTCTGGCTTCCCCCTGCGTTCCCTGCTTGCTCCGCTGTCTTCTCCCGCCGTGGATCCTGCTCCCCGCTTGCTTTCCTGGCTTCTCCCGCCGTGGATCGTGTCCCCCGCTTGCTTTTCTGGCTTCCCCCTGCGTTCCCTGCTTGCTCCGTTGGCTTCTCCCGCCGTGGATCCTGCTCCCCGCTTGCTTTCCTGGCTTCTCCCGCCGTGGATCCTGCTCCCCGCTTGCTTTCCTGGCTTCCCCCGCTGTGGATCGTGTCCCCGCTTGCTTTCCTGGCTTCCCCCTGTGCTCCCTGCTTGCTCCCCTTGCTTCTCCCGCCGTGGATCGTGTCCCCCGCTTGCTTTTCTGGCTTCCCCCGCTGCCGATCGTGCTCCCTGCTTGCTCTCCCCGCTCACCGGTCGCTCTGCCGCTTGCTCTGCCGCTCGCTTTCCCCGCTCGCCGGCAGGAGGCTTGGACTTTTTTCCCATAGGAACGCATTGTTTAAATTTCAATGCATTCCTATGGGAAACCGTGCTTCGCAAGACGAAATTTCCGCAAGACGAAAAGACTTGCGGAACGAATTAATTTCGTCTTGCGAGGCACCACTGTAAAGGGTTAATACCAACTAGCTCGGTGTAATTTACTGCTGGCTCACTCCTGCCACCGCCCCACTTCACTTATTTTCTCTGGTGGAGTTCCTGTGTACTTAAAGACCTTGTGATAATTAGAAAATCAACAGCTTCGCCTGCTATATTTCTACCTGTCTACGTGTTAAAAGGCACAGGAGTGTCACTTCTAGGTGATCTCTCTCACGGCAGTGTTTTTGAAAGCATTATATCTGCTCCCCTCAAAACCTGAAAACAAGCTACATCTAGTCAAAAGTGATGCTTAAAGCACCTTCAAAGGATAGTGTGGATATAGAACAGCAAGGAAGGCTGCTCATGCCACTGAACAACTGCAGCACTGATCTGCATCTGATGCTCTTTGTTGAAAGTGCCTGCTTTTATTCACTCCCTCTTGGACTAATCTTATTTTTTCTCCATTAATTTCCTCTTATTCCTCTCCTCGTTGTCTGCACTCAACTCTTTGCTAAGTCTGCCTTCCTCCTTAATGGCCTCCATCACTGTCTCTGGTTTTTGCACTACCTTTCTGTGATAAAACAGCTCTTGCCTGTCAATTACTTCTGATCCATTTTGCCTCTGCATCTTCTGCCACAAGTCTCATTGCCTCCTGCTTCAATTATATTTTCTTAGGGACACAAACCATCTAACCAAGCTGGGATGGTCGGTAAAGCATGAGACTCTTAATTTCAGGGTCATGAGTTCCAGCCCCACGTTGGGCAAAAGAGTCCTGTGTTGCAGGAGGTTGGACAAGAGGACCCTCAGGATCCCAGCTCTACAATTCTATGATTCTAAGTACTGTCAACAGCAGGGATGGAGGAACTTGTTGGCGCTGGCTATGTTGGTTAGGGCTGATCAGAATCTGGAGTCTTAACAATGCTTGGTGGGTCAGGGACTCCCCACCCCTGGGTCTACAGTCACTGATTGACAGCAGCTCTCCAGGGTTTCAGACAGGAGTGTTTCTCAGCCCTCCCTGGAGATGCCAAGGACTGAAACCAGAGCCTTTGGTATGCAAAAACTACATCTCTTCCCCAATAATGCTTCCAACTCTTGTTGGTTTACTTGTGTCTCATCTCAGGCTTTTTAGGTCAGTTTTCTATTCAGATGCTCAACTTATTTCCTCTGTTTGCGACTGAACTATGAGGCTGCTACTCCTTTACTATTACCTTTCATGACTGCCTTTTTGTATCCAATTTATAACCTTGCTTATCACTTTCTAAGTAATTCATTCTTCAACTCTTCCACGTTGTTCATCTTTACTTTCGCCTTCAAGTTTTGGGGATATTTTATTTCAACCACCAATTTCCATGTTCTGAGCCGCTCCCTAGGCCTAGAACTTGCTACCCCACTTTATTCTTTGCCACACAGGGCACCTTTAGATGGGGGGTGGGGAGCTAATAACATAGT
Organism: Lacerta agilis; assembly: GCF_009819535.1. Classification (NCBI taxonomy): domain Eukaryota; kingdom Metazoa; phylum Chordata; class Lepidosauria; order Squamata; family Lacertidae; genus Lacerta; species Lacerta agilis. The sequence continues at coordinate 38,181,887 of NC_046326.1, forward strand.
ATTCTATCAGACTCAATGACTCCGGTGATTTCCTTAGAGAAGCTGCATCAGCCAGCGAGGCAAACTGCTGCCACCACCATCTGCGTCAGATGCTGTTTTCCCAACTAGGATCAGCCCTGACACCCTTCCCTTTTCACAGCAGGTTATTTATGAACCAAATATATCTTTCCCAAAAGTGTGGGAGGAGAGCACTAGAGCTGTTTATGATCCCCTCTATTTCTGACGTTCAGGCACTGAATGCCGTCACTTACGCAGCCAAAATAGCACCACCCACGCTCAAGAGGGAAGTTGTCAGCAAGAGGGGTGTTGTTTTTTTAGCGGGGGGGGGACACCCTAAGATTTGCAGAAGGGGGGCAGGGAACCAACAAACAACCCAGTCAAGAATGAGCATGTCCAGTAGCCATGGAATGCTGACTGACAGTTGTGGGAACAGAGAACTATCGGAAGGGGGAAACAGAACAGAGTGGCTGAAATCCTGATCAGCAGAACTCCATCCTGCAACAATTTGCTGCAGGCCCCACTACTATTAATTCAATTTATTAGTTGCCCAATTCTCCTCCTCACTCTCCTTATTTTTTCATTTAAATGTATGTTTGTGGCCACAGAACTAGGAGAGCTTTATTTTGAAAAGAAGGGAGTAACATTAACAAGAAACAATAGCAGAAGGTAGAAATTATTGTGGGGTGTTTTGTTTTGTTTTGCCCTCTTTTACTACCTCAAGTCATACAAGCATCAGGTGTAGATTTGTGAACCCTTTTTTGGGTGGGTGGCGGGATGACGGAGATAGATAAATGATGAAGTTGCTGAAGAAAGTCCTGGACATCTGGAGTATAAGGGTAAGAAATGGTTGTTGTGACTAGAGACAAAGATGGAGAGACTCCAAAACCCTGGAGAGCCACTGCCAATCCATGTTGACAATACTGAGCAAGATGAACCAATGGTCTGACTCAGCACAAGGCAGCTTCCTGTGGGGTCTTGTATACTAGAAGGACCCAGTGGTGGACTGCAGTGCATCTCTACACACTGAGCACAAAGACACACCCCAATTCCTGACTGTGAGCGTCTGGTCACTCAGTGCAAGGATGAAGCACAGATTTTGCCTTCACCGCCACCTTTCTCTCAGCGCAGGGGTATTTCCTTCCACCCAATATTTTGCCACCACAGAACTCTACTGTTCCCCATAGCAGTGAAGCGCAACCACTCACTTCTCACTTCTTGAGCAAAGGTTCTGCTGTGGTGGAGGTATAAACCTACTCCCTGGTGACCCCAGCCATTGAGAACCCAACCTTCTCTCCTATCTGCACCATCCCACCCCTTCATCCTGTGACTTGCTGCTTGGTCAGGAAGTGTGACAGAACTGGCCAGCACTTAAAAGTTCAGCTTTCCCTAAACTAGTGTGCCCTCCAGATGTTCTGCGCTGCAGCTGTCTTCAGCCTGAAGCAAGCAAAAGCAGGTGTCTATAATCTTCTCCAACCTGCTACTGATCTTGAGACATTCTGGATTACAATTCCCATCAGCCACAGCTAGAAACAACAGGAGGTGTAGATCAAAACATATGGAGAACACCAGGCCGAGGGAAGCCTGGTACAGGCCCCAGGATTACAACTGCTAGTTTTCACAAAGCAGCGACACACCATGTTATAAACACTATGACCGATATATTGCTTGGTGTGAGGCTATAGAGGACTACAGATATTGAGCAACCGTTTCCAGAGCAAGTTGAATGCATGCAACTCAACCATGACCCTCCAACACTTCAAGGAAATCAGTAATTACCTCGGCAACTTTTGGAGGAACTCCATCCCCAAGCACTTCACGAACGAAGCACTGCTGGCTCATGTAATATGAGAGTCCGCAGGTCCTCTTGAAGGCATCTTTCAGCCGCTTCAGTTCTACATCTGTAACTGCAATGGGAGGGAAGAGAGGGAAAGAGTTAGGTACATACTCTGTAATCAAGAAATTTACTCAGAGAAAAGTCAGCCGATTTTTTAAAATGAATTTTTTTGCTAAGATTTTTGGAAGAAGATAATTCTTGCAGAAACAATGCAAACCCATCATCAGCACACAGAATTCCCTGGTCACTCCTGCAGTCCCCGTGTCCCAGAAAGCCCTTTGCACTGAAGTCATCTTTCCTCCAAACAATGATACATGGCTCTGGCAGCTGTCGGTCCACCGGCACCTGCCATTTTGTTTTTCCCATAACACTCATCTGGGGCATTGTAGGAAAAGCTAGAAGGCAGAGACCAGGGACGTCTTAGCCACTGAGGCTACTGGCGCTACAGCGCCATGGCCTGAGGAGGGTGCCTGCGCCCTCCAGCTCTGCCGGCAGCGCTGCTCTCGCCCACTTCTTCTTGGGCTGTGTACGTGGGGAGGCTGTCGGCGAGCCTCCCATCGGCGCTGCAACCAGGGCTCCCTGGACAGCAGCGCCACGCCACCGCTTCACACAAGCAGACGGAGGCAGAGGTGGAGCACAGCTGGCAGCATCCCCACCCACCTCTCCGGCTGCCCGCCACACCTGGCCCTGCCCAGCGGAGCGCGAGGGGCACCAGAGGGATCTTCGTGCCAGGGTGCCGGATTTACTTAAGACAGCCCTGGCAGAGACCCCAAAATATAGAAGCACCAGTGGGTGGAGCACTACTCCCTCTTTGTTGCATGTGCCATTTTACTTTAAAGCTCCAGACCAAGCAACACTGTGGGATGCTTCAAGGATGACTCAAAGGGGATTTGCTGCTCCTTACAATTTAAGAGCAGAGAAAGCCCCCTCTTCTACCAAGCTGCAAGCTCCACTGATGCAACAGGAAAGACTCCTGCCACTGCCTGGCATTTCAAAACTGATTCCCCTCTTGTTAAGAAGGGTTTTCTTAGAAGGGAATAAAGTGGCATTGAAAACACAAACACAAAAATGCCCTAAACATTCCTCTGGTTTGCAGTTGTGATCTGTGACCATGTGACGACTGCCTGATGACTTCCTTCTGGACCCAAAGTTCCTGTTCGAAGATGCCAACAATTACCACACATCCCCACTTGGAGAAGAAACTGGAATTCCATGGTTGCTAGCTCCAAAATTAGTTACGTGACACCCCCTCCCCTGAACTCACTGGGCACAATGCCGGGTTAAATGAAGCGCAGCAAATGTTCATAAGTACACTAAACAGCTGATATGTCTGCTGCTGAAGCATGTCATGTTATATAGGAGCACTGGAAGCTGCCCCATTCCATCTCAGGCCACTGGGCCATCAAGCTCAGGATTGACTAACTGGCAGTGGTTCTCTATGACTTCAGATGGGGTTTCTCCCTAGCCATACCTGAGGATGCTGCAAATGGAACCTGGGAACTGTGGTCCCTCCCCCAAATCTGGGGCTAATGGCTGTGGACCACTAAGGATATACAGACAGGCTCGCTCATCCCTGCATTAGGGCCTAAGACCTAATGTCTAGCATCAGAAATATTTAGGAGAATTCTGTGCACACCGCATCCATTTCAATCCCCCCACCCCACCCCAAGTAAATTAGATCAGCTGTAGGTCCCTCCAGCTTGCAGTACATTTGCCAGGCTGACCTTCAATGCTGAAAGTGTTGCCCAGCTCTGAGCTGCGTGGTGCTGCACAAGAATGCTTCCCCCATTCCCAGAGTGAGGCTCTTACAACAAATTAAAAATTGAAGCTTCATAAATATTGTTAGTGGGGGTAGATTTGAAGTTATTTATCAGGCTCTTCAAATGCTGTGTCAAGAGGAATAGATTCTCTCTTTCCCCTGCCCCTCCCCTGGGGGTGAGGAAATGGCAGCGCCAGGCTGCCAGGTTCATGTGTTCTGTATTCAGCTCTCACAAGGCTGTCTGCAACCACAATAGAAAGATTTCAAGTCCCAGGGACAAATTCTAATCTGTACACCCAGCTCCCCCATCTGTTGCCAGCCAGAACACTGTGAAGATCAAGCCTCCTGACTGAACTTGGTCTGTTTCCAGGAGGCCGGTTCCAATGCTCCGAATGTCTGCTCCAATATATATATTTATATATAGAGCGAGAGAGAGAGAAGGAGAGTGTGCTGTACACAAAAGAAGCAAGAAAAGGTGGGGTGGGGGTTGTTTTGCAGTCAGGGTGGAATAGCTCCATGAACCTAGGAGTCTGGTGCCAGCTGTTCTGAATTTGAAATGTTTTCTCTTCCTGAGTTTAATGGAAAAGGAAGCAGCTAAACTTTGGTGCTGGCACACAGGACATTCCTCACCCCCAACTACCCCATTCAAATGTCAAACTCGGGATCTTTCAATAATGCAAGGCTGCAACAGCAGGTATGGGGAGAAGCTCAGCAACACAGTACTGTACATTCCTTACATGCAGAAGGTTCAATCTCCAGCATCTCCAGTCACAATGATCAAGTCACAGTTTGTGAGAAAGACCCTTCACAGGAAAGCTGCTATCAGTTCAGAGCAGACAATAGTGGGGTAAATGCACCGTGAACCTGATATAATGCAGCTTCCTATGTTGCAAAGAGCTTGTTTTTTGATTCCACAATATGAAGGAACTGTTCTATTGGAAAGGCAACAATACGCAAACATAAGGAGGTAAAGAGTGGCTACTAGATTTGTCTCCCAAGAGCAATCAAAATGCAGACACACAGAATTGCAAATTCACTTGACAGGCATGCGCGCGCACACACACACACCACATATATATATATTACTAGCCCTTATGGTAAATGCAGTCAGTGGCTGTTCAAAACAGATGCCCTGTGGCTGGGAATGCGTCTCCTTTTCCTCCCTATAATTAGTGAAGCAGAATTAATTATTCAAATCGGTTTTAAAGGTATTGTGCAGGTTTGGGGATTTGGCTTTCCCTACTGCAGTACATGGAGCGCTTGAGATTTCGAAAGGCTTGAGCGTGCCGTTTTAGTTTTAAGTGTGGACGCAGCCCTGCCATTAATCCACCAGTTGCTTCTCCTGCAGGGAAATGGATCCCCCTGCAAGAAGTGATACAAACAACTCTTGACAATAAAATCATTTCTTTTCCACGGTGCAAGCCTCTTCCCTATTCATCAAGCCAAATGGGCCCTCCTACTCAATATTTACCTGCCTTAATAATTAATAGGGCACATGCTGCTACAGCCATTCCAATCTGGCATCGCATCCTAGCTGCAATTAAAAAAAAAAAAAACCACACAGACTTTTTCATTCTAAATGCTTTACATATTAGCCACGCAGAAGAAAAGTGGTGGGGTGGAGAGACTGATGCTGAAGAATAGCAGTGAGTTCTGTGGGGGGAGCTCAGTATCCTCCAGTACATAAATACATTACGTCCTCATGAACCAACTTGCGGTGCCATCAAGAATTAATTCAAACCGTACAGCACTTTTTGGGGGGGAGAAAACTTGCAGCTGAAGACTTGGCTCATTATACGGATTCAACAAGCAATTCCTCACCTCCTCTGCAGTTCCTGGGCATGTGAACCCTTCCTCCAGCTGAGCCTATTCTTCTCCTTCCTCTGGGCCTTCTGAAGCCCACTCACCCCCTTGCACATTCCTTCCTTAGGCCGCTGCTTCTACTTCACTCTGCTTTCTATCAGCCTAGCCTTTAGGCAGTTTCAGTGGAACAGCACGTGCAATGCCATATTAAATCTGACCTTAAGATGCCTCCCGCAGCCCGGGCCTAACGAAACCTTGAAGACTGACTTACTGAATGTGTGGCCTATCTTTGTGCTAGGGAAGTGAGATATTTTGCGATTCACTGGAAAGGGCACATTCTGAAGGTTTTACAGCCTATATTTCCACATTTTTTCTTTGTTGCGTGTTGTGCCATTTTAAATCTCTGCTGGGTTTTTCCTCACCAAAGAGTACTTGCCCCAACCTTAGGTCTTGGTTTTTGGGATTTCCAACACTATTCAGTGATACTCCCAGGATCGGTACTTTTATACACCACCGAAGCGCTAGGTCCTGGTCCACAAAACTCATGAACCAGGGTTGACTGTGCTGTCTGGAATTTGGGACCGAATAATTCATATTGCAAGCCTGCGGCTGCTCTCTAACTCCTTGAAAACTTGATGACCTTTCTCTGTAGGTTACTTTCAAGCCTGTGGTCTTTGGTTCCACGAAGTTGCTTCCCAGTTGCAGCAGAAGTACAAGATGCTTGCAATCTGCAAGGTACTGTGCTGGGCTGAGAAGCAATCTGGGCAGCTGCTTGTCATAAGGACCCCAGCAGGAGACGCTGTCAAGACAGAACAGTGAGGTGCTCACACCACTACCATTGTGAAACAAGCAAAAGCATTCAAACCCCTCAGCTTTTCTTGACTGCTGCCTTAGTGGCTACACTCTGGTGTTAGTTGTGCCATGTCTGAACAATGTCTCAGGACACTCTGTTCCATTGTGAGAGCTCTCCCTTTCCTTCCAGGAACAGCAGTTAGGGTCTTTAAAGCCAGCACATCTTTGAAGCTTTAGCACAGAGGTTGGCAACCTGCAGCCCATGAGGGTTCCTCGACCGGCCCATGACTTCCCCCCCGAAATGAGCCGCCTGCTCGGCGAGTCCCCACGTGCTCTCTTCTGTAGCTCTGGAAATCACTTCTGCGCATGCCCAGACACCAGAAATCACATCTGTGCATGTCCGCAGGTGCAATTTTCAGCATCTGGGCATGCACAGAAGCTATTTTCGTTGCCACAGACATGCGCAGACATGATTTCCGGCATAGCGCTGCGCCGGCCTGGCCCACAGAGGATCTCCATGGGAGTGATCCAGCCCATGCTCTGTAAGCCTTGCCAACCCCTCCTCTAGCACAGCATGAACTGGGTGGTGCTACCTCTTAAAGAGTTACCTTGATGGCTAATAGTAGGGGTGGCCAGCTCCCAAGAGACTGCAAACTACTTACAGAATTTAAAACTGGCAACGATCTACCCCCGTTTTGGGGGGATTCAGGTCAAAGATGTTGAGCTTTTCCTAGGGAGGAGGAAAGGGGGGTTGGGGGGGAAGGGGAGCAGCCACTCACCAATAGATCGCTGGGGAAACAAACAGCCTCACTGAGTAAAATCAGTCTTCCATTCTGCGGATCGACAATGGAGGGCGGGGCGAGGGGGCAGGGCCAGATTCTTTTTTCAAAATGCTAAGGAAATGGATCCAGTGATTGACCGTATCTACCAAAACCTCCCAGGGATCTACCAGTAGATCACGATTGATCTGTTGGACATCCCTGGCTAATAGGATGGAGATCTATCACCTGCCAAATGAAAGCTGGGAAAGGTTTTGGAACAACCCCCTTGTCCCAATGCCCTGTTGTAATTAAGCCCAAGTATGTATAATTAAAATAACATTCGCATCTTCTCCTCCTTTCTTATGCCACTTCTATAACCCTCCTTCCTCTCTTGCTCCCTTGTGTCTATTCTTAGACAGAAAGCCCCCTGAGTCAGGAATCTGTCCATGTGTAAACAGATGCGCTATAGAAATAAAATGTAATTTGGAACAGATCTCTCTCAACTTGGGAGCACCACCCATCTAAGCACTATCAGGAGTCTGACAGCAACAAAAGAAAGCTATACTAGGAGTACCCAAGGGATTACACCATGCAGGAGGACACAGATGTTATTCAAACATCATGCCAAACTCTGGCTTGACATTCTAGGCATATAACAGCAAATTATACAGCAGAACTCCTTTAAACTGCTTCTATTTTATGGCATCCCAAAACCCACCTTCGTCAATTTTTGTTCAACTTTGGCTTTACATTGCCTTATGCAGAACCTGGATAACTTATTTGAGACATTCAGACTCTTGGGAAATTTGAAATGGGAAAATTTTATGATGCCCTAGAGAATGATTTAATTTAGCATGCTTTTTTTCTTCTGTTTAGTAAACAAATCTTAAAAAAACCTTTGAAACTGGAACATAAAAATTTGCCTAAAACTTTTAGTCCATCTAGCTCAGTACTGTGTAGGCTTACTGGAAGTGTCTCTCCATGCTTTTAGCCAGGGGAAATTCCCAGTCCTACTTTGGAGATGTTGGTGATTGGAACCTGGGACTTTCTGCAGCCAACACAGATGCTCTATCATCACTAAGCTATCTTGCCCAGTGTTGTATTTGCAATTGGCATTCATCTATTGTTACTAATGAACTTATACAATGGAAAAATTCCAATGGGGTGGGAAGTATTAGAAACTTCCAGTGGAAAGGTTTCCACCCCACGTAACTGTGGGGTGTAAATGTTACACGTATATTTTATTAGCTAGTCTGAGACACCTGGTGCTGTGGCATTGCCAAAGCTAAGAAAGTGAGGCCCTGATCCACATCCGATGGCAGACCACTTGGGGCGTTAAAAAAGGCTGCTCTGAGTTTCCAAATTATTGAACAGGATTGAAGTAAAACAAATATTTTGAAAGCTAGCTCTGGTATGCTGAGTAAAATGCTGAACTCATAAGGGAAGGGCTCACTTGGGTCAGTGGCAGAGCATCTGCTTTGCATGCAGAAGGTTCCAGGCTCAATCCTCGACATCTCCAGGTAGGGAGGGAGAGACCACTGCATGAAACTCTGGAGAGTTGCTGCCACTCAGTGTAGACAGTACAAAGATCTGACTCAGTACAATGTAGCTCCCTGTGTTCCTACGTTGTTCCTCTCTCATAGAATTGTGGAGAAAGAGTGGGGTAGCCACTTCTGCCGCCACAAGCTCCTTGGAGGAAAAGGTAGAACACAAATGAGACGGGTGGCAGGGCTAGGTCAGTTCTTTCATTTAAGGCCATGGGGCCTTGTATGTAATAATACTTTAAAAAAAAGAGAGTCAAGGATGGGAGCCCAAAAGGTATGGCTCAACAGATTTTCTTGCCTCATTCTCATTCCAACTTACCGGTAAATTATTCCACTTTTGACACCTTTCGAAGTGAAATGCAATCTGGGATGTGCTGCTTTTGACAAAGCAAACAATGCCAGGTCCTAACAGCCTTATGGTTGGCGCAAAGGTGGATGGCAGCCACGGGGATTCATCTCACTTTTCCTTAAAAAAAAATTCACTGGCAAATAAAACACACAGCACAGCAGCTGCTTATTGCAAAACATTTATGCTGTGCACATTGATCCAACAAAGGGGTTTGTTGCAGCAATTATTCCCGCCTCTGAAGAAAGGGCTGCAGGCTCAGCCGCAAAGCACAATTTGAACCTGTAATGGTCTCAGAAGACTCTAGTGCAGGGGTCTGCAACCTTTAAGACACAAAGAGCCACTTGGACCCGTTTCCAAAGGAAAAAAAAAAACCTGGGAGCCGCAAAACCATTGCGACATTTAAAACAAATATAACGCTGCATATATTGTTTCTTACCTTAATGCAATAATAATAAATAACGTATAGGAGCCAATGCAAAGTATAATTAGTAAAAACAACAAGAATAAGTTCTTACTTTTTTGCATTGACTCAGGGGCGTACCCAGGATCAAAACTGGGGGGGGGGGGGCAAGCCATGGTCCTTCAGGTTGTGACATTTCAGCACGGAAAGGCGAATGAAACCAAAATTTTAGGGAAATTATATATAATTATAGCAGTGCTTTATTACAGTAGTTATTACAATTATTTGCTTGGTTTTTAAAAATTTTTATTCTAGTTACATGTCTTATACCAGGGGTGGCCAACTCCCAAGAAACTGTGATCTACTTTCAGCAGTGATCTACCCCCATTTTGGGGTTCAGCTCAAAGTTGTTTTGGGGGGGGGGGTGGGTGGGAGAGAGGGCTTCCCCCTCTAAGATAGGTTGGCAAGCGAACTAAGAAAGAAAGAAAAAGGGGGGTGGGAATGGAAAAGTGGGGTGGAAAAATATAAATTGGGGGTGGGGTGGGGTGGGGAGAATATCTATTAAAAATATGTAGTAGTTTAAAAAATAAAAATAAAGGGGGGAAATCTTTTTCTTCTTTTTCCTTTTTTTGAAAACAAAAACAAAAGGGGAAGAGAAAAGAAAAAGGGGGGATAGAGGGAGAAAAGGGTAATAATAAAAATTCAAATAGAGTGGCTGCAGCAGCTGTGGGGGGTGTTTGTTTATTTTTCGTTTGTTTGTTTGTTTTAAAAATGGGATTTCTCCCCTTGGATTAAAAAAGGAGGGGAGGAAAAAAAAGAGAGGGGGGTGGGAGAGCAAGGCAAAAAGCAAAAAACAGGTTTTTTGGGGGGAGGGAATCGCGCCAGGCTCTGCAGCGCCCCGGCCTCGGGGCTCCGGGCCCCCGAGCCGCCCTTGGGGCCATCGTTGAGCATGTACACCGCCCGCAGCGAGCGCTGGCGAAGCACCGGTTGGCGGAGGTTTCAGAAGCAGCCCGGACGTTTTCGCCGCCGCCGCCCGGCCTTCCTGTTGCACAGCGGCGCAGGAAGGCTCTGAGTCCCGGCCGGGCCCCCGGGCGCCCCCCGGATCCCGCTGCCAAAGAGGCGCCGGACGGCGAGGCGGAGCAGCAAAGCCAGGCGGAGGCGGCAGCAGCACCATCCGGCGACCGACGCCGGGAAGGTCCCCCGCCCGCCCACCTCTCCGGGGAGCGGGGAAGGCGCAACGGAGCCAAGCCCCACAAGGACACCCCAGCCGCCCGCCGGGCCCGACACTCCAAGGAGGGAAGCGGGCAGGCGCGGCGGGTCAGGAGGATGGCGCGGCGGGCGCAGCCCAGGCGGGCCAGGAGCGCAGTGCAGTGCCCCCACCACTCCGCACCACCTCCGCGCCCCAGGCAGCCGCCCCGGAGCCGAAGGAGGAGCGCCTGTTGCGCGCTCACAGTGGCGGGCCACGGCGGGGACGGCCGCGCTGCGCTCCGCCAACTGCGCTGCCGCCGTCGCACCAGGCACTGCCCCCCGCGCCTCCCCCCGGCTGCCCCCTCCCTCCCTCTCTCTCCCCCCTGCAAACCGCCCCTCCATCGCAGGCAGGGCTGGCGCGTCTTCCCTCCGGCCGAGGAGTTCTCAGGCGCAGTGCCCCCACCACTCCGCGCCACCTCCGCGCCCCAGGCAGCCGCCCCGGAGCCGCGGCAGGGCCGCGAAAGAGCCGCATGCGGCTCCAGAGCCGCAGGTTCCCTACCCCCGCTCTAGTGGAACGATTCTGCTTGGGTGCCTTTGCTCTAGATTCCTGTTTGCCCACAACTGGCCCTGGGAGCTTCGCTATCCAAAGCTCAAGGTGAGGACCACTGCATACAGAAAATGCCAAGTTCAAATCCTGACATCTCTCCAACACCCTGGAAAGCGGCTGCCAGTGGAGTAGCCAGTCCTGACCTATGATACAACTTGATATGGCTTTGTACAACACTTGATAGACATTTACTTCTAATGCACAAAAAAGTAGGAATTGGATGCCATGCCTCAAAATTCCAGAAAGGGTAGCTATGTTGGTGTAGTATACACATTCGAGTATCAGGGCACTTAAAGACTAATAAAATTATAGTGGCAGAAAAATAAACCTAGGGAGGGGCCAGGACGTTTTGCATGCAGAAGCTCCAAGGTTCAATCCCTGCCATTTCCAGTTTTAAAAAGGGATCAGGCAACAGGTGATAAAGAAAACCATTTTCTGCCTGAGACAATGGAGAGCTGCTGCCAGGCAGGGTAGGTGGAGAAACAGATGGTAAAATAGTTTGGCCTGGCATATAATAAGGCAGCTTCCTATGCGTCTATGTGTGCTGTTTAAAAAACAACAACAACACTTTAGTATATTGAAGCAAAATATATTGATTTTGTAGATGCAGTGGAGTCCCCCCTCCCCCACTAGTCTTTCATATATCATTCACTGCCCTGAGTCAATCAGCTGGAATGGGGGGAAATTCCAAAAAAAAAGCAAATTCTTGCTGTTACAGAGGAAATTACTAAGCAATTTCTGTAGCCTCCCCATTTCAGAAGCCACCCTCTGATTTATATTCATAGGCTGGAGATATATAAAGCCGCTTGATTTGCATCCAACCCCCTTCTGGCATAAATTTCTTCACAGACAGTATTTTAATAGATTCACTGCTTTGTTTACATACTCAAAAATGATATTGATTTAGTTTGGCACTGCAAAATGTATTTTCACACACATTTTCATAGGATGATTTAAAGCCCATTTTATGATCTCCCATTCTCTCTATAATCTCCAACCTGCAAAAACACAGAAGAGAAAGCAAACTGGCTGGCAGGGATTCAGCCAATATATGACCATGTGAAACCAGCCCGCTCTCAGCAGCTGGCAGCTTTGTGCATGGGACCAAGCACCCACAGGGCCTGAGGGACAGGGGGAGACTGTGCAATCTATTTCCGATGTTCAGGCTGCATATGCCAAAAGCATCGCCACCTACACACAAGGAGGAGGTATCGGCAGGCTTGGAGAATATTCTGTGGCTCAGTAGCCACAGAATGGTGATTTGACTATTGGAAGGGTAGGGAAGGAGACTAAAAACTAGGTGGGAATGAATGGGAAAAATTATAATTTACCTTGGAGACCACTGTAAGCAGTTGAAAAAAAATAGCAGGACTGCTATAACCCTTGTAATGTATCGAGAGCTATGGACATAATGGAGTTATAAAAAAACTTGGATTATTGAAAAAAGATGCAGTAGAAAAGGTTTAACAACAGAACCCATGGAGGGGAAGGGGAAAGTTCAGAGATTCGGAGGAATCTTCTAATTGTGGATGTGTTGTGGTATAATTTTAAATTTGTAAAACCAAATAAATAATATAGGGGGGGACTAGGTGGGAATGGGCTTACTCCAGAGTGCAATGTTTTGTTACAGATCCACTTCAGCTTCTATGTATATGTGTGTGAGCATTGCTGGAAAATTTGCAGCAATTTAATGGGCGGCTTAAAGTGAAGACAAGGGCTGAACTACTCCCTTGGCACTCTAGGGAACAGTGGAGCTTGAGCACTCTTGGGAGCTTTATTAAGTTTAAGAGAAATTCTGCAGTCTCAGTTAAAAATCTAACTGCAAATCACTGTAGTTCTAACAAGTTCTCGTAAAATCAATGAGATTTCAAAAAGCCGGAAAATAAGGAACCAAATACATGATTAGAAACACAAAAACACACATGCATTTTATATAAACATTAGTTGTTGCCACTGCCATTGAGAGTCTCGACTGTCACAGCCTGACTTCTCACTATATCTGAGGTTTGCCTTTTGCAGAAGGACGACACAAAGCAAACGCAAAGTGGTTGGATTCAAACAGTGCCCTTTTCTGGTCTTATCTTTTGATTGCACATGGCCAAGAATACATATACTTTACTTTTACAAAAGAAATCCAAGCAAGCAATTAAATCTGTGGCAAAGATTCCTCAAGTGGTGATGGTGGGGGGGTCTCATAGGCCTTCTCCAGGCTCTGATGATAGGCCATGCTTCTAGAAGCCTGTGAAGGTAAGGTTTAACTTCGGTCAATTAGGTCTACTTGAGTAGGATTTGGCTGGAAGCAACTCTCAGTGCTGAATATATAATAATAATAATAATAATAATAATAATAATAATAATAATAATAATAATTTATTTCTAACCCGCCCATCTGGCTGGGTTTCCCCTGCCACTCTGGGCGGCTTCCAACAGAAGGTTAAAAATACATTAAATATACAGTACAGGTGTTCGATATAAACATCCTGCTGATTATTTGCTAGAAGCTTCGCCTGGCTATTCAAAGGTTACAAAGATGAGAAAGGGAAGGTGAGCCTCAGGGGAAAACATGCAGAGGACGGAGCACCCTGGGGAAACCCACAGAATACTGTCCTTATTCCAGGGAGCCTGGACTGGCCAAACTACATGGGGAAAGATGGCACCAAATAGTCTGGCAAATAAAATGAGCCTGTATTATTTCAGCACTGTTTGCCAAAGATAAACAAGGGCAAGCAGGCACTGGAAGATTCATCTGCTATAAAAACAAATGTGTGTATATTAAGTGAAAGAAGGCCAACGGTGACAGTGGGATCTACTAGATAGCTTTAGGAGTTGTTGCTCTGCTGTGGGGGTTCAATTACTTCATGCCACAGCTGTATGTTACTCCACTCATAACTTTACATGTATGTGCACAATAAGTTGCAGAGATAACCAATTTTCAATCTCCCATGCTTTGATACTACTCCAACTATTTGGGAATAAAGGGCACTGTTCCTGACATTAAATAAGTATTATTTTTTAGATGAACATTAACCACAGGGACCAAATAACAAATTTTCCAGAGCACATTCCCCACTGCAAGAAAGCCCCAGGTTTTGTTGTTGTTGTTGTTTTTTAAATGTGTGGCCCCCTTCCAGCACATAACATTCATAATGGGCTGGGACCATTCTGTAATTCCAAGCATGTTCTGTGATCCTCAGATGAAAGGCAGTGGACCCTCGGGTTACGTTACCTTCAGGCAACGTAACTTTCGGGTTGCGAACGCAGCAAACCCGGAAGTGTATTCTGCCGCACACGCATGCACAGAAGCGCTCTATCACGCCACGTGCACGCACAGAAACGGCACCTCTACTTGCAGATTTTTCAGGGTACGTATGGACCCCTGGAATGAATTACATTCGTATCCAGAGGGTCCACTGCATAGAAATTTAATTGAAGTGAAGACTAAGCCGTCAGAGGGGTGAATGAATAAGATTTCCAGTCCTGCACATTGAACCTACTACACAGCAACAGCAGCAGCAACTGACTGAAGTACACAAAGTAAATAATGAAATGCAAGTACCGGGTAATGCTTCACTTACACAACCAATAATCTACAGCAAGTGGGGGAAAGGCCACAGGGCAGTGGGAGATCACTTGGCTTTGCATGCAAAAGGTCTTGGGTTCAATCCCCTGCAACTCTTGCTAAAAGGGTCAAGTAGCAGGTTGGAGGAAAATACCCTTAGTTGGCAAAAACCATGGGTAGGCAAACTAAGGCCCGGGGGCGACATCTGGCCCAATTGCCTTCTAAATCTGGCCTGCGGACGGTCCAGGAATCAGCGTCTTCTTACATGAGTAGAATGTGTCCTTTTATTTAAAATGCATCTCTGAGTTATTTGTGGGGCATAGGACTTCGTTCATATATTTCCCCCCCAAAATATATTCCAGCCCCCCACAATGTGCGGGGGACAGTGGACCGGCCCCCTGCTTTAAAAGTTTGCTGACCCCTGGCCAAAACCCTGGAGAGCTGCTACCAGTCACAAGCAGACAATGCTGAGCTAAATGATCAAGAGTCTGCCCCGGGGTAAGAACATCAGAAGAGCCCTTCTGGATCACGCTAAAGGTCCACCTAGTCCAGCATCCTGTTCTCACAGTGGCCAAAGAGATGCCTAAGGGAAGCCTGCAAGCAGCATCTGACAACAACAGCCCTGCCCATCTCTGATTCCTAGCAAATGGCATTCAGAAGCCTACAACATTGGAAGCAGAATATAGCCATTGTGGCTAGCAGCCATCTATAGCCCTTATGCTCCATGAAGGTAAGGTAGCTTCCTTTAATCCCTGAATAGAGATCATAGAGGCCATAGAATCCGGTATTCCTTTGTGCAGAATTTGGATTATTCTAGTAAAGTCTAGGTGTAAGGAAATGAACCAACCAGCATCTCCCATGCCTATCTGGATGCAGGATCTCCAGGCTTACATATTAACTGGGGGTGAGGGTGGCTGAGAGCAGCAAGTGACCAAGCTCAAGGCCAGCTGACAATTTCTCTGCACAACAGAGTCACAACAGTTAAGGAGAAGGCAAATCTAGAGACCATTCCTTCAGGAGGAACAAAGCCTGGTCCACACCCCCTGCGTTCCTGTCACTGGGTGAAATGGGTGTCTAGAAACAGATCAGCAAGTTGGCAGCCAGCTGATTGTCACTGTTATAGAATTTCATCACCAAGGAAGTGGCAGCCAAAATATTATTTTCTTTTAATGCTGGCTTGAGTAAACTACATGCACATTCTCACGCACTTACGGGTCCTAATGCAAGCTCCCTTGCTTTACTCAACAAACGATTTGAACTGGCTGAATGGAACTTGGCTCTTATTCTTTATAGGGAGTCACTTTCAACTACAGTGGTGCCCCGCTACACGAATGCCTCGCTAGACGAAAAACTCGCTAGACGAACGGCATTCGCTAGCGGAAGGCTGCCCCGCAAGATGAAAATGTCAATGGGGCTGCCTCGCAAGATGAAAAAAATTATTATTTTTTCGTCACGAAAACCTCCGCTCTGCATTGCCGCTTTGCTAGACGAAAAATTCACTCTACGAAGACACTCGTAGAACGAATTATTTTCGTCTAGCGGGGCACCAATGTACTGTATAATTTAGGGCCCCATGTGCATGTCCACAAGCCCCACTCAAATTGGAACGTCTATCAACACCACTCCTCCACTGAACTCGACTGACGAGTGCCAACAGAAATGGAGCTAAAAAAGATAATTAAGGAACAAGAGGAAAGCATCAGCATGACCAAGAAGACAAGTACAAAAAACATTTTTAGGAAATAAACCTAAGAAGGCAGAAATGTGGATCAAGCATGTTCAGTAGCTATGGGTGTTTTGTCAGTTCACACACAAACACACACTTCTCACTTGCTTTGGAATAGCAAGTCCTTTTTAACCAGAGGAATTAACATTCCTTTTATTCCAAATTCCTCAACAAATTAGCAACTGAATCCTGTTATTCAAAGAGTAACAGCTCTGCAGGTTCAGTACCAACCTTGCGGGTCATAAATTAATCTCTGGTGACTGAATTATCTTCTCTGTAATCAACGGCTCAGGGTTTCCCCCCCTAGGAAATTCTGTCCTACTTATACAAGATAATTGTTACTTTATACAGGACACTATTTAATGGCTGGTGTCTCAGCCTGGGAACTTGTCAAGGCCCAAACTGATTTACTGCACATTTCCTTCTCCACCCCCAGAAATCAACAAGGTATAAAATATAAAATATTTCCGGGGAATGGAGGATAGATAGAGAGAAGGTATTACCAAAGCAGGGGAAAACACTTGAAAAAAATAAAATAAAATAAGACTGTTAAGATATACAGACAGATCTTGACTTCAAACTTTGACAGATATATTTATATCGTGCTGTACATTTTCAAGAATGCTCATCATTCACATAAGATAATACAGCCTGATTAAGCACCAAAGGTCACACTGGAAACGCAGGAAATGGTAGTGGTGACTGTGGATACATCAGCTGCGTGGAATTTGAATGAATTGCATATCTCTTTAAAGACTATGATAAGTGCCAAGTAACAGCAGGAGGGAGGGATGCATTAGGATTGCTTGGCAACATAATCTTTTAATTCCTTTGGTCTGTAAAAAAAAAAGGCAAACTCAACCAAGCAACAATCAAGCTTAACAATTACGCACCTGTAGAACAGGGTCTTATGATCTCTGAACATGACAATTTCCGAACTTCCCCTGCTCCCCTCACCTTCCCAAGGCCCAATTTATTGATTATATCTGATTTGTTTCCCAGCTTTCCTCTGAAGAGCTCAAGGTTATCATACATGATTCTTACCTGCCTCACAACAACCCTGTGAGGTGGGTAAGGTAAGAGACAATGACTGGTCCAAAGTCACCCAGTAAGCTTCATGGCTGGGTGGGGACTTGAACTCTGGTCTCCCAGGTTGTAGTCCAACAGGCTTAAGAATTATGATCCCAGGTTAGCACAAACCATGGCTTGCAAGGCGACTTCAAGTCATGATTCTGCTTACAGGTGATTGCAAGAACAAATGCAGTAATAACTACTGTGATGCTTGTGGGGGAAGGTTTCTGGGTTCACAGCAAGGTGAGGAAAACCCTGGAGAACTTGAATCCCAAGCCAGGAAAAGCAATTCCGTGAATGAACATTAATTCTACCTGCTGAACAGCAACAAGCCTCTATTACAACAGAGTTAATCTGAAAGGATAAACCCACAAGAATGAACAATTGCTTTGCCATTTTTTAAGCTTTGCTTCTGTGGCTGAATTCCCATTCAGGAAATTTCTCTGAATGTCTACAGATATATTCAAGTACTGCAAGGTGGGGGGGGGGGGGTCAGGGAGAGGGAGAGGGGGAGGGGGAGAGAGAGAGAGCGCAAGTGCAACCACCCAGCAGCAATTAACAACACACACTCATGTTTTGTTCACAAGATTGCTGAGGAGTCAAATGCAGCCGCACTGTCATTTGCATTGTTTACAGGTGCTCCACCCTAATTTGGAATGCATAAGAATTTGTGAAGGGAGGGGGAGTTCAGGCATGTCCTTGGAAAACTTGTTGTGAAGCTTTTTCAAGCAAACAAGGGGTGCAGTGACAAGAGAAAATTGGATTCCCCCCATCGGTTATTTTAACCACATGCAGCTTTCAGTCCAGTCCTCCAATCTCCCTGCACTATAGCTCTAGCTAGAGGAAGAAAAACTGGATTTCATCCTCCTATCTTGAGTGGGATTAACAGGAAGCAAGAGGAAAGCCACACACCAGTAGGCTACATTCCAGCCAGGCAAAAGCCAGAGGTTTCTATGCACTCACCCACCCCTCTCCACCTGCCGTACAGGCAAGCAATAGGTGTGATCGGTGTTCAAGAAAACATTCCAACCAGGCAAAAGTGCTCAAGGCAGTGGCGTAGGAAGGGCGGTGTGGTGGGTGCAGGCCACCCCGGGTGTCATCACTGAGGGGGATGACAAAATGGTAAAAATATGTGTTTTTAAAATAAATAATAAAATTTGGGCTCACTTTTTTTGAAAAAAATAACTCCTGCACCCACCGCAACCCCCTTCCTACGCCACTGGTAGCTGAGGCAGGGGGCACTGGGCGTCACATTGCGAGGCCTGCAGCGTGCTTGAGCCACGCGACTCTCCTGAGGGGGAGGCGGCAGGCGGACTGCCTGCAAGCTCTGTGTTGTTTGGGCTTGCGTCTGCCCACCGCCGTGGAGAGGCTCCACGCAGCACGCCCTGCCTTGGCTCACCCTGCCCCTATGGGCACCTTGCTCCGCCCCTGGCTGCAGTACGCGCACACTGCACTGTACCAGGCACCTGAGGGGCTAGCTATGCCGCTGACTCAAGGACATGGAACAGGGGTAGTGAGGGCAGGTAGCCTAGGAAGAGACCTGAGAGTCATATGCAGTGCCCGATTGCTACAGGGTTGTCCTCAGAGGCAAAAGAGCAAGTGTACTGCACCCCTTTCTTTTCTTGGGGGCAATCATGTGCTAGCAAACACACTCGGCTCACTTCCCCAATCCTTACACCAGATCCACACCCCTTTGGCATGAGGTCCATGAGAGCAGCGGGGGGATTAAATCAGATTCGGTGCTGGACTCTGTATGTCCTACAAGCCCATGGGCCGATCAGAGTCCCCCTGGGCTTGAGGTAAGCCAGGGGAAGAAGGAGCACACATATTTGCCTTCTCGGGGGGAAAATACCTCAACCTCCTACAGCCCCCCCCCCAATTGCTGCAGTCTCTGCTTTCATCCCTCTCTAGCTGTGCTGCCAGGACAAGTCTCCCAACACACGTGAAATGGCTGACTTTTGCAAACAGAAGGTGCTACAAAAATATCCCACAAAGTTAACATATTGCTGTTCAAAGCACTTCGCACCTCAGCAATTCTTGCGACTACCCTGTCAAGCAGATCACTTTAATTACCCCTCATATTTGCAAAACAACAAATAATGGAGATTTCAGACCTGGGAGCTGATCTGATACGCTCCCTTGTAGATTAGGATACACAAGCACCCTGATATATAGTTGCAGAAATGTACTCAATAGTTACATTACAATTGTGGAGCTCTTCCCCTACAAAGCCCAAGCTTGACTTCTTTCTAAAGGAGTTTGATAAAAGGATTAGACAAATCCCTGGAGGATAAGCTATCAGTGGCTACCAGGCAGGATAGCTGTTCTACCTCCACTGTGGGGGGCAGCATGCCTCTGAATACCAGTTGCTGAAAACAGCAGGTGGGGAGAGTGTTGTTGCACTCAGATCCTGCTTGAGGGCTTTGCAGAAAAGGCATCTTTGCCCTGATCCAGCAGGGCTACTCTTTATGCTTTTAATATGCAATACTCAAGTGTCCAGAATTTGGTAGGTATTGTGTGTGGGACCGAATTTCTACATTATGCTTTTACTGTGTACACCTTGTTTGGTTAAGTAAAGCTATTTGGAAGAGGACAGAAACTGAACTGGGCGTTTTAGGTCTCACAATACTTTTTGGGGGCGGGTACACAAAATGGAGTTAGTTAAAAGTGAAACACTACTAGGCTTCTTATCTTGGGCTGGGATTGGATATTGGTAGCACTGTGCACACTACACTGGCCTTGTCAGACTCCGGGGCACAATTCAAGATGGCAGTGCCTGCTTTAAAAGCCCTGCACAGTTTGGGACTGGGGCACCTGTAGGATCTTCCTAGCTCCACTTCAGCCTGCCTGCCTGTTACAATCATCTCCGCAGACCCTTTCCAGGAAAGTTTGCTTGACGCTTACTTCTAAATGGGTTTTGGTTGGTGCCAGAAATACACCCTCCCAGGTCTTCTGATGGTTTTATTCACAACCAAATTGGTTTTACGCTGCTTTTATATGCTATCACCACCACCATCATCACTGTTATTATATTATATAGTTAGTTATATCCTGCCGTTTGGGGACTTCAAGGAGGTTTACAGATAAAAAGGAAAACTGCTAAAAACATAGAAAAATCTGTCATTAAAATTCAATTAAACATTTATAGAATTTAAGCTATATACACTTATAACAATAACTGCAATAACCAATTACCAGTACAAATGCAGTAACCCATTTTTACTGGATGCATGGGTTTCTTTTATTATTATTATTCTGTACTGCCACCATGAAAACGAAACCCAAGTAGATAAGACAGGCAAGGTCTATAGTATACCAAGGGTCAGGCTGCTCAAAGCCTTGGCATCTTAACTGATCTGCACAAGAACGTCCTGTAACATATTAGAAACATTTCAAACTAAAACAGTTGTAAAAACAAACAAACAACGGTCTTGCGTTTCTACACCATGTGAACAGCCTGTCACCTTTGTCTTGTCCAAAGATCCTCAAGGCAATGATGCAGGAAGTCTTTATAAACTTTAGTTCTCTCAACTTTCAGGTGACAGATGACTACAATGGTTGGTGTGGGAGGGAATACTAGTAAACATTTTAGGGATCTCTTCAAATATATTCTCTAGGCTGTATTATGAATTTGTGAAAGGGGGAAAACTGGAGAGCAGCTGCTCTCCTCTCTGTGTGACCCCAGCAGCCCAAAGACTCAGAAGAAGAAAATCTGCAGTGAGCACCCAAAACATTCCCCTTTCAGCTCACTTCCCTCTCAAACCCCCTCAAGTAAGCAAAGGAAGTTAAGCTGCCCAGCACAGCTTGTCTCTTGAAAAAAAGGGAAGAAGAACAAAGAGAACACTCTTTTGACACAGCAGGCTAAAGATGGGGAAGGAACCAAGGAAAACAAATGGATGAGGAATGGCAGGAGAGGAGGCATGTACAAAAAAGGACCTGAATGTGGTGCCTGCGAGGGAAAGAAAAATGGATGTGATGGGGGCAGCGGGGCTGCAAAGTTACTCCCTGGAGCAATAAGGAGTTTCAGATGCTGCCTATTTGATGGAGGGTGAGTATCTGTTTGCAAAGAACATCATCAAGTATTGCGATTTAGCTGTGCTCAGCCAGTCTCAGATCTAGACCCCAAACAGAGCTTAGACTGGAGATGAAATGGGGTGAGGTGTAGCGGAAAAGCCATACATCCCTGAGATCTGCATATCTGCAAAAACATGAACGTACATCACCCACAGGTGAGATGGAATGTCACCTCCTAAGATTAGAGTGGCAGCAAGAAAAAGCAGGGCCTTTTCTTCAGCAGCCTCAAAGCTCTGGAACAAGCTTTCAATTCATGCTGTATGAGTTTTAGGAAGGTCTGTTAAAGCACATCTTTGTCAGGACCTTCGCAGGGATGGCACCCAGGCTTTGAAACACTTTGCCCTAGAAGATTCACTTGGCCCCTCCTTCTCTGATAGCCTTCAGACACCAGGTCAAGACATTACTTTATCAGCATGCATTTGACCTGAATAATAGGTTAAAAGACTTCTCTCTGGCAATTGCTATGCTACATTTGTCATTCTTCGTTGTTTAAGTGATATACAATTTTTTATTGTTTTATTGTATTACCTATTATTATTAGCTGCCTTCAGGGTCCCATGTGTGGGCCGAAAGCTGTGATAGAAATAATAAAGAGAACCTTTTAAAGCAAGCTTTTGAGAATTGATCTGCAGCTGTTTCAGCAGGTCTTGATTTTATTGCTACCACTAAATAAATTTGGGTTTCCAAATGGCCTCGCCCCCTTTCTCCAGAGTAACATTTGTTTGGTGTTTTAAAACATGTCATAAACCACCTCAAACAGTGTGAGATACAGGATTTTAGGGTGTCTGCATTAAAAAAAAAAGATCTGATGCACTGTTTTACTTATTTATTTTTACAGCTTTATGATGCAAGGTGCCTCTGGGCTAAATGTTTTGAACAGGTTGTGTATGTCTATTATTTGACACATTTACCATTAATTAAAATCATGATTTAAATAAGGCCAAGGGAGGGCACAAAGGCACACGATGTGGTGAATTCAGAAAGGTGGGGAATAACAGATTCAAGTCATCTTGTGCCTTTATATTGTCTTTGCTTACAAAACTTTCCCACGGATAGTCTAGATAGGTGGAGAACCTGTGGTCCTCTAGAACTATCACTGCCATCACCCCTGTCCACTGGAGACACTTCCTGGGTCTGATGGAAATGTGTTGGGAGGGCCACAGATTCCCCCATCATAGGACAGCCTTATATTGAGCCAGATTTCTGGCCCATCTAGCTCACTATTGTCTATGCTGACTGGCAGTGGCCCTCCAAGGTTTCAAACAGGGTTCCTCCCACCCAGCCCCATATGGAGATGCTGGTGATTGTACCTGGGACCTTCTGCATGCAAAGCCAATGCTCTACCACTTGGTTGATGCATGTCTTTCCTTGGTCAACACATGTGACTGGACAAACACCATTGACTGCCAACTGATAACACGCCTTAGATGACGAGGGTCAAATCCCTCCAGGAGAACATCACTTATAAGTGCCACGAATAGCAACTACAAAGACACTTCCTCGCTTCCAATGCCTAACACAATTTGTCATCCATTTGCTTCCACATGCCTGACTCTCACATAGCAAAAGTGACATAAGGAGCAAAACTCCTAATCCAAGAGTCAGCAAGCTTTTCGACTAAAATTGACATGAGTCCTCAAAGCAGAGATGTATCTCCAAGAGAGATGTCTCTTGTGACCTCCTCTGCTGTCATATTGTGCTAGCTTTAATGTTGGGGAGGGGGGTGTTCTTCTTCTTCAAAGATTTGCGTCATGCCCTATCACAGAAGCAAAGACAAGGAAGAGGTGGGCAGGGGAGCTGAGGATCCTGTGCTCCAGCACATCTTAAGTCACACAAGGACTTCGCTCTCAAACTACTTGGAAGAATCCAAGACTGTTGTAATACTGCAAACCCTCCAGGTTTTGACAGCTCCATCAAATATTTAAATCAGGAATGATTAATGCTATTGCTAGAGCACTGTTTCCACAAAACCCTGGGATTCCTTGGAAGCTTATTAGGGATTGCTCCATCAAAGGAGCAATAATGGCAGGCATGTTTCCTTGGAAGTAAGATCACTACTGATTTTCACCTGAAGTGAGCAGCCACAGGAGGACATTGAGTGTGTTCCAGATAACACTTGGTTCACAAAGCACTCTGGCCGTCTCAACAGGACTGGCCTAAGCAACACATGAACCGAGTATGCACCTTGGAACGTGCCCCAGAAACACCCACAACCTTCTGGGATTCTTTTTTAAATAAATAAATAATGCTAATGTAACAAAAGAAAAAATGGAGAAGAACCATCTGCTACCATTAACAATAATTCATCAATCCATCAAAATAATCCATCCAATTTAATTTAAACATGCGCATTAATATAAGCTATCGAAATGTTAAGTTTTTTCCAAACAAGATTGAAGATTAGAAAATGTACATTCAAAATTTGGTAACACCTTCAGACTACTGAGTAATACCAAATTGGCCTGAATATAAGCCACACCCTTTTTCCAAATTCCGCCCATGAGGAATATAAGTGCGGCTTATATTCATGACTTTACGGCTCCCACACCCCGAGAGCAGCCCAGGAGCGTGGGGCAACGGTGCACTGCTCCTAAACCTCCCCCAAGCTGCCTAAGGAAGGGGGGGAGGCTGCTGGCAAAGCGGTGCACCCCCCAAAGAGCAGCCCAGGAGTGCGGGACAATGGCATGCCGCCCGCCTGTTGCTCCCAAACCTCCCCCAAGCTGCCTAAGGAAGGGGATGAAGCTACCGGCAAAGTGGCGTGGCTCCTCCTCCCCAGGAAGCAGCGTGGGGCAATGGCACTGCTCCACTGCCTGCCTTCACCCCTCTTGGGAGCCGCAGACAGGACAGGAGCCGTTACTCCACACTCCCTCCTGGGGGAGAGCAGCGCTGCTTTGCTGGCTACCTTCCCCCTTCTTTTTGGCTGCTTGGGAGCCGCAGACAGGACAGGAGCCGTTACTCCACACTCCCTCCTGGGGGAGAGCAGCGCTGCTTTGCTGGCTACCTTCCCCCTTCTTTTTGGCTGCTTGGGAGCCGCGGACGGGATGGGTGCTGTTGCCCCACACTGCTTCCTGGGGGGGAGCCATGCCACTTTGCCGGTGACCTTCCCTCCTTCCCCCTTCTTTTCGGCAGCTTGGGAGCCACGGACGGGACAGGCACTGTTGCCCCGCGCTGCTTCATCCCAAGCCGCCAAAAAGAAGGGGGGAAGGGGAGGAGGCCACCGGCAAAGCGGCAAGGCTCCCCCCCCCCAGGAAGCATCCTGGGAGCACAGGGCAATGGTGTCTGTCCCATCTGTGGCTCTCAAGCCTCCCCCAAGTCACCGAAAAGAAAGGGGTAAGGCCTCCGGTCTTCTTTTCTTTTCCCCTCTTGAATTTTAAATGTGTGGCTTATATTCGGGTGCAGCTTATATTCGGGTCAATATGGTAGATGGTGGGTCTTTGACCATCCGTAAGTCTTGCTGCAGCCACAAGGGCTCACATGATCCACTTGCATTGTCTGCTAGTCCCCACATCACAGTAATATAATCTGGAAGTGTGTGAAAGTTCACAAATAGCAAGGATTGTTCCAAAACAAAATTAACAGGACAACTATTTCTGCCCCAAAGGGGGATATGCCCACATCACATGCCTCAATGAGGCATTAAGCACTCAGATAGATTCTGGTAATATATACAAGGTAGCATGTGCTAGAATCCAGGATATATATATTACTAGAATGAACCACAGAACCTACTAAAATCAATCTTGTGCACTCATCTTTTATGCCCTCTCAACTATCAGATCTCTGCAATGGATTAAATTTTCAAAACTGTGAATATTTAGGATTATACCAAATAGATGCCAAGGACGTCTCATTGATGAGCTGTTTTCCCCCTTAAAAAGTGCTCTGGGGCACAGGTTTATGTTCCTACAGGGAACCAGCTGGGTTTGTGGACCTCACTGCTGCCCCTTCCAAACTGAGCTTTCTTTCACAGGGATTCTCTTACTGAGATATGGATGATTAACTGCTAAGGAACATCAGGGTTCTCCAGAACAAAGTTTGGGGGGGGGGACCACAAATCCACACCGCCAAATTGTTTGCATTGTGCATACTGTACACGTAAACATTCATTCCCACCCAAATAGTTTTTAAACAGATGAGGCATTGTTCTGCACTATGCTGGGATGTTTGCTGTCACGAGGACACAGGCAAGCTAAACAGGTCACTTCCAGTTAGCCCACCAAGGTGATGCTCCAGGCATTCTTGGCCAGGCTTTGCAGCACAGTGTGGCAGCTAGAGAACAATAAGCAACAAATGAAGCAATGGAGAAAGTCCATCCAGCGCCCCCCCCCCCCGCCACCAACTACTGCTCCAGCTGTTGCCTCATAACATCTGTGCCACTCCCAGCTAGCCCATCAAAGTGAACCGTGTGTGTGTGTGTGTGTGTGTGTGTGTGTGTGTGTGTCAGATGCAGCCCTTTCTATCTCGCCCTTGGGACTTTCCCAGGGATACATCTTCTTGGACACACCCCTCTCTCTACATTGCACACACACCCTTTAGTGTTTTGTGTCAACTGGAATATGTCATTGAAATATGATAGTGCCTATTGCTTGCCTGGATGGAGGATAGAGAGGGGTGTGTGAATATGTGTAGAAACTACTCTACCATACAAAGGGTACATTTTACATTTGCTGCCCTGCCCACTTCTGCCACTAGCCCTGCTCACCATATCCATGTGCCCCACCACCACCACCACCGAAGCAAATGTGGCCATCAGGCAGAAAACACTTTCCTAAGGTTCTGTAAGGCAAGCAAGCAATGAATACCCAGAGTACAGAGTTCACCAGAGATTCAAAATTCCTTGTTAAATGATGACAGCTGAATCCCAATGAACATTGGCGCAGCAAGAAAATACAAGAAAATGCAGTAATAAGTCCGCTTATGGGAAATGCGCAACTCAGAGTTTCTGGTTGTCTGTTTTATATGGAATTTCGGAGGGAGTTTTTGTTCTTTACCACTGAAACTCTGTGACATTTTAAGTTCTGGTTTCAAAACTTCCCCCTTCTCAGGGAAAGTAAAGTTATTTCAGGAGGTTACACATATTGAGCACGCAGGACAGTGTCGGCAAAAAATACAACCACCCAAAAATTATTTAAAACATTAGAAGGAAGTTACAACCCAGTGGTACTGTTTGGAAGTATTAAGAATCCAGTCCAGCAAATGCCACACCAACATTAAACAGGGCGGGGGGGCAACTTATATACACCTTTGCCCGGCTGTAGTGACTACTGTATCACTGTCTATTTTATTATGTTTTCTTGTAAGCCACCTTGAGAACCTTATTATTTTATTTTTATTTATTATTTATTTCAGTAAATTTGTATACCGCCCTTCATCCGTAGATCTCTAGGCAGTTCACAACATAACTTTGGTTAGTACACAGGGTAAATAGTTCAAGATAAATAGTCTGAAATAAATACAGTAGTCCTATTTTCATACAAAAAGAGAGGATTTATTTGAAGGGCTAACTTGTTTATGGCAAGAGACACAGAAATAAAATAATAAAATAAGGCTACAGAAAGGAAGTTGCAGGCTTATAGCCAGTAATTTGCAAGGGGCAAATAACGACTCTTTCTGAGCAAAACATGCCTCCAAGACATCACCACTCCAGATGTGCAAAAAAGATTGCCTGTACTGGTTTGCAAACCTGCCTTAAAGGACAGAATTCCAAAGAGAATTCACCAAAAGGGAAGAACACCTTCAAAATACAATTCACTTCCAACCTGACCACATCATGATTTACAATAACCTCTGTGGGTAGTTCCCTTCACTTTCTCTTTAGGCCAGGGGTAGGCAACCTAAGGCCCGTGGGCTGGATGCAGCCCAATCGCCTTCTCAATCCGGCCCGCGGATGGTCCGGGAATCAGCGTGTTTTTACATGAGTAGAAATGTGTCCTTTTATTTAAAATGCATCTCTGGGTTATTTGTGGGGCCTGCCTGGTGTTTTTACATGAGTAGAATGTATGCTTTTATTTAAAATGCATCTCTAGGGTTATTTGTGAGGCATAGGAATTCGTTCATTGCCCACCCCCACCCCCACATATAGTCCGGCCCACCACTGGTCTGAGGGATGGTGGACCGGCCCCCTACTGAAAAAGGTTGCTGACCCCTGGGGCTTATCTTGATGGTGAATTCCTCTCTCATCAAGGATTACAAAACAGGGATATTACCCAAACGCCAGAAAATTAAGTCTCTTCTGCCAGATACCAACCAAGAACAAATGTCCAAACAAAACCAGCAACTGCCCATGGTACCCCTAGCAACAGGCAATCATTAAATGCAGTTGTTTGAAATCTGGTTCCCAGAATTTAATGCAGACAGGCTGCATTATTTAGGAATTAAGTACCTATATACTTGAGTATAAGCCTAGTTTTTCAGCACATTTTTTGTGCTGAAAAAGCTGCCCTCGGCTTATACTCGAGAGAGGCACGCGGTGGGGGTGGTGAGAAAGAAGCCCTTTCTCTCCGCTCGCGCCGCCACCCGCTCTCCCCAGTCAACCACTCCTTAAGAAGTGTACAAGAACGGCGGTTCTTTACTCTCCCCAGGCAGTTTGTTCCATTCCTGAACTGCTTGCATAAATGCAAACTTGGCAAAGGAAGAAGAGGAAGGAGCAGCCCAAAGGGCTGCTTTCGGGCTGCTCGTTCCTCCTCCTCCTCCACAGCGGCAAAGGTGAACCGGCTTATACTCGAGTCAATAAGCTTTCCCAGGTTTTTGTAGGAAAATTAGGTGCCTCGGCTTATATTCAGGTCGGCTTATACTCGGGTATATACGGTATGTAATATGGAAGACACCAAAGCAACACTATACTGTACCTCAAACATCTCTTTGGAAGGTCAAAGGGGGCACATATTTAATGTAAATCCATGATGAAAAATTAACAGGATGATTATCATAAATACAAGTAGGGATGAAAAAGCTACAGAATCATAAGAAAACGAAATCAAGAAATATATTCATGAACCTTTTAAGACCCAGACAGCCTGCTGTCATTAAGATTACTAGAATATTTTAGTCCACCAGTTAACTTGCCAGAAAGAATAGCATTTACAGTTGAGCGAATCATTGCTTGTAGAATCCAACATTAGAAGGTTCCCCACTTTCCCTAGCTATAGTTGTTTTCGCCAGAGGAGTCTTTTGTCTCATATAAATGTCATTTTAATATGAAAATAGGAGTGGGGAACATTAAAGCATCTTTTAAGCACTGCAAATACCACACAGCCATTCAACCACTGAGATAATGTTTACATTAAGATAAAGGAAGCACTTTCAAGAAGTGGACAACTTGCTTCAGCAATTACCACACCAGTAAAAATGGATCTGGTCTCTGAAAAAGGCAGAAAATCTACATATCCTAAGAGGTTTGAGAAAGACCCTGTCTAAGACCCTGGAGAGCTGCAGCCATCCACAGCAAACAACACTGAAGTAGATGGATCATCAGTCTGACCAGGAGAGGGAGGGAGGGAAGGAGGGAGAGGGAGAGAGAGAGAGAGAGAGAGAGAGAGAGAGAGAGAGAGAGAAAGCAGTTTCCAGAGCTCCTGTGGTATAAGAATTATTTCAAGCCGTTTCTTTCAGTCTCATAAAAAATATCTGCTGCCAACACAGCTTCCAAGGAAGCTCCATGCAGAGTGTGACTCTTTCTAGCAATGAAGGGCTGCTGGCCCTTTAAGGCTAGAAGAGAAAAGGGAGACAACAGGCCTATCCACCCTTCCTAACACACATCTCTTAAGAGCACATCACACAGTGGCTGCCCAAACAGGTTATCACCACAGCCAGGGCAATTTACAGCTTGGGTGACTGCCCAGCCCAGAGGCAAATTGCACTGAACTTGCCCTTTACTCTGAGGTCTGTCTTTATTTATTTTCTCTTCTTGGCCATCACATATCTTCAGCAATCACAAGAGGTGGAGAACTAACAGGATTAATGCAGAGAACTCTGGAAAGGTATGCTGTGTTGCAAATAGGCAGTGGCAGAGCAAAGCCGTGCTTTATTGGAAACTTCAAGGCTGGAACAAGAACCCCAAGGTCTTTTGTCTGGATCCAACAACTGGAAGGGTGCAACAGCTGTGAGCAAAGCAACATCAGTCCCTGAAGCCCCCTGGACTGGCTGAGCCACAGATAAACACTAGGAGCCTGTCACTACAGGCAACAACCAAATGCCACTTTGCTTGCTAGACTTCAGGGACAAGTTTCAGGCCACTGAGCTCGATGGCTCTGAGTTAGCAGGTCTAGATTTGGGTACAGTTTTTGCTGACCCAGCCTAGCCCCAACTGCTTCTTCCAGTTAACCTCCTGGGTTAACCACCTGCACCAAGCAGGTGCTTGCTCATCCCACCCCACAATGAGAAACACAAGATTCATGTCCATCTGGAATTAATGGCAAGCAGGCTTGGCAATGAACTCCAGCCTAAAGTAAAAATGGCTGTGTTTGAATACAAGACTAAACTATGGCTTAGCACTACAAAACAAGTCTGCATCCTCTCAGCTGAACCTCTCCCCTCCACACAGCCCAGGGGAAGACTTCAGAAGCTTTTTATCTTCAGTTTTAACAAACCACAGATTCCCATTTTGTCAAAACTGGGGGTTGTGGTTTAACTTTCAGAACAAGCCAAGTTCAAACTGCAGCTTATGAAGTCAGTTTATTTAAAGTACCATAGCTAGTGTTAAAAGCAGGGGTCCCCAAACTAAGGCCCAGGGGCCGGATGTGGCCCAATCGCCTTCTAAATCCGGCCCACGGACGGTCCGGGAATCAGCGTGTTTTTACATGAGTAGAATGTGTCCTTTTATTTAAAATGCATCTCTGGGTTATTTGTGGGGCCTGCCTAGTGTTTTTTACATGAGTAGAATGTGTGCTTTTATTTAAAATGCATCTCTGGGTTATTTGTGGGGCATAGGAATTCGTTCATTCCCCCCCCAAAAAAATATAGTCCAGCCCCCCACAAGGTCTGGCGGATAGTGGACCGGTCCCCTGCTGAAAAAGTTTGCTGACCCCTGGTTAAAAGTGATCCCGAGCTCAGACAAAACTGAAAGCCGTGGTTAAGAGTAAAAGCTTCTGAGTTTCTGACTGTATGGGGGGAAGAGATGGGTGAAAGGACCACGTGAGCCGAGGAGGAGTCTAGGCTTGTGCACTAAAACCTATGCAGTGAAACAACTATGCAGCACTGGAAGCATTGTGAGAAACTAACCTTTAGAAATATGAATATGCTTTAACTGTACAGGCTTTAATTGCGCATATATTAATGAACCAAGATTTCTTCCATAATAAGCCAAGACTCCAGGACAAATGTGACATTTCTAGAAGACTACAGTGAACTGCTCAGCTAATTTAATTACAGAGTCAGCAATGCACTCAATCATAGCTCTCCTCCCAACACAGAAAGCCAGTCTGCATGAGTTGAAGCCAGAGACTCACAAACACAGAATCTATCCAGTTCCTGGGCCACACGTCCAGTGGTTTGAAAATGTTAGAACCTGATCATCTTGGAAGTGGCCAGCAGTATGCTCTTTATCGATGGTTTGGAGCCATTAACGGCTTCCTGCTAGATTTCCAGAGGTGCCCATGTATTTGCTTATCCCACATCTCATTCACCTCATAGAGTTCTGGAGTACCTGAAAGCTTGCACACCACCTTGCGTTTCGCCTAATGAAGGATTTGCCCTGATGGTTAGGGTCATTTCTTAATTCTCCCTAGCCTTAAAATGGCAGATCATTCTTGTTTACTCCCACCCTCACCATGTGTCCCTGTTCCTTTGAATTAGTATGATACTAAAGCCTGCTTACGATGTGCTTATTTACCACCATTTATTTATTTTTTTACATTCTCAACAGAGTTGGTTTATATGGTAAGAAGTAGCAAGGCATTACCGGTAGTTAGCTGCCTTTGCCAGGAGTGCGAGACAAGGTGAAGATTGCAAGAGGACTCTGTATCTGAATGCACCTGTAGCAGTCATTAGTTGGGGGCCACTGCAAGCGTAGGGGAGGCTTCAATACAAATTGTGTCTACCATTTTTAATCAATGAACCTTACTGGAATCAATGAACCTTCAAGGCACATCTGAAAGCCTGCAGTGAATGGGCATTTTGTAGTTATGCAGGAAGGGAGTTCTGCAACCAAGGAAAATATGATATACATATCTGAGCAAGTCACAGCTGAATGCAGCTTATCAATTGCCATGTTTCAGAGTAAGAATGGCCCACTCAATAAAGGGAACTGCTGCCACTCACAAATTAAGTATATTAAGATAGGCTCTGAGGTGTATCAACTGCCAAATTTGGCACGCACACACAGTCAGTCTCTTTCTTTCTCTCTCTTTTTTTTTCTCTCTCTCTCTTTCACACACACACACATATATATCCCTAGTGTTTTTCATTGCCTGGACAACACGAGACTTTTTGAAAAGGCCTTTGGAGTGGCCAGCTGCCAATTAGGAACATAGGAAACTGCCAGACACCAAGTCCATCTAGCTCAGTAATGTCCAGATTAACTGGCAGTGGCTCCCCTTCATTTCTGACAGGGGACACACTCAGCTGTACCTGGAGATCCTGGAGATTTAACTAGGGACCCTCCGTATCCTTCAGCTGATGCTGCCATAATGGAGTTCTTCCTACTACTATTTCCACTGCTTTTTATTTGCTTCTGTATTATTTCTCCTTAAGTGTCTTTTTAAGTTTTCACTCACTATCCTGTGCATTCACCCTTTCTTTCCACATAAAATACATTTTCAAAAAATAAATAAAAAACACCATAAGACACCAAACTTTCACAAAGTTTTCCTGCTCAGCTGAGGATCCTCACCCACTTGCAGGCAAACGAGCAAAAGGTGATTTACGTGCATGCTCTAAAGAACCACAAAAAGTTTTACTTATGATCAGTAAGAGTGTTGTTCTCAAGTTAGGAAGCTGCAACGGGTAATCCTTCACACAGAAGCTGTCCACAAGTGTACACACAAGTTTTATTTTGGTGCAGCTTAGATTCCCCTGCCGTCTGCTACTGCCTACAGAGGGAAATGTTTTGTTTGCTGCACTGTTTTTACACACACACACACACACACACACATACTGACTAAGTAAACAGGCAAGTTGTTTAGCCAGCCCTGTACCTGCAAAAACGCAAACAAGCAGAGCTTCTTGAGAAAGACAGCATGAAAGAACACAACTTTGGTTGTAAACACTACTGTCCACAGAGAAGTGAATGCAGAGATCTGACTGACTTTGCAAACTGAAGACTTGAGATGTAACTACACTGTGCAGGGGTGTCATGCTGAACTATGGTTTACTACAGCTTCCCCAAGCAGCTCCCATTGGATTTAGTATCTGGGGGCACTAGGTTGAAGGAAGGCTGGCTTATCATGACAAGAACAAAACTAATCCTCTTCTGAGTTTATGGGCGCCGCCCTCCCCCACTCCATGCACAGTCACGAATCTGGAAGTTTTCACTTTCACTTCCAGTTTCAGTTTACTACAGTATAGCACAACTTGGTGCCTTCCAAATGTTTTACACTAAAATTCCCACCAGCGATGCTAACTGAAACTGATGGGAGCTGTAATCCGACCACATCTGGAGGGCACTAGATTGGAGAAGATTGGTGTATTGCTTTGTCTGAACCCTAAACTGTAGCTATCTTAACAATAGTTTGCTGAAACACACTAGCTTCATAAACCATGGTTTGAAATTGGCTTGTCATACAAACCACAGTTAACATTAACCACACTTGGATGCATTCAAATAACACAGCAAGCTCTGGATAATCCAAAACAGAAACAATAGAAGCAAACCCTTCTGAACTACTCCTCACAACCACACTAGAAGGGAAAAATACATGAGTCCAAGAGCAGAAGCAGCTGCGGTTTATTGTGATGGGAACAAGCCTATCATGACACCCAAATGAAATATGATTTTTTTAAATAAAATGCCAATGTTTCCATCTGAGCAGTCAATAGATCCAAATTCAACTTTGCAAATAAATTGGCATAAATTACCAACCCACAAGATGTTTCATCTATTTGCCCACAAGCCACTATGAGTGTCATTGGTGTCCTAAGAAGGAAACTACGGGGCCAAATTTTGCACCTTTTCCTGCCTGGTTGCATAGAAGCTGTTCTAGCTCCCCGCCACCACAACCCCAGGAGACTGGCTGGTTACATCATTGGCCAAATTACTGTAGTATTTTTCCCTCTGCCTCCCTCCTGCACAGTCGTCACCTCAAAACCTAAACAGGGTAACTTTGTGCAGTCTCTGTTCCCCTTTTCAAACTATCAAGAGATAAGCTTCGCAACAGAAATGCAACAAGATTTCAACATGTAAAAGCACCCATTTGAAATTTAACCCCATTCCTCCAGTGACGACTTCCTATTACAGAACATTGTGAAAACTGCAAGTCATATTTTCTGTTTGGGAAACGGACCTCTGAGAAAATTAACAACTGCTTAAAAAGCTACTTGTTACACCAACACTGCAAGTATGTTTCAAGTAAAACAGGCATGCATGTACAGTATAACCTGTGCTACGAATGGTTGTAGGGAAGCTTGAAAACAATGGAAATACCAGAAACTGACCAACGCTATATTAAACCCTGGCCTCGGACTCTTAGGGCCCTACTGCACATTAGGCAGCAGGAAATGCAACTTTGCAACTCAGCAGGAAACTCCATCCCATCATGACCTCCTGAAAAAAGTTAGCTGTGCAAATGCATATTTTGCATTTTTTCTAGATTTCTTTTTAATGTATGAAGTAGCTTTCCATGTATCCTGTCTAAAGGTGTCTAAATGAGCCTCTAGCCGAGGTATGGGGAAACTGTGGTCCTTCAGATGTTGCCGGACTAATACTCCCACTATCCCTGGTTGCTGGCTATGCTGGTTGGGGCTTATGCAAGTCCAGCAACATTTGGAGAACTGCAACTTAACACACAGCCCTGATTCGATCTCACTCAAACAGCCACCAGTGCGGTGAGAGCTGAATATTTATTCCCCAAACCTCCGTCCTTTAGTACAAGACCGAGAAAAGGCTAAGAGATGAGTTGTAGCTTATGATGACAGCTGCAGTGGGTGAGGATCCTCAACTGAGCAGTAAAGCTTTATGGAAGGCAGTGACCACCAATTAAGACATCCAGGTCTGCACCCATCTCGGCGTCACGGTAATTTTCATCACATGCTTTTGGAAAAGAGCGCAAAGATCACCAGTGTGACAGGAAAACTATTAACACAGCCGTTGTCCCCAGTCACTGCATCCCTCCAAAGCAGCACGTAGTCAGCACAACCCCAGGCACAGTGGTAAAGTAAATAGCAGGTGTGTGATATGTATGCAAGAGAGCAGGGCAGTGATAAGGAAATGATGCAGCTCCTCTCAGGTAAGGAAGCAGGATCTTCTAGAGCTGTTGGAAGGAGGGAAGATGCGACAGACTGTTATCATGGGAAACAAGTAAAAACAGTGGCCAAAAGGGCTGCAAAGGAACTGGGGAGAGGGGGCTTTTTTGCAATGCCTGCAGCAGTCTACAACCCCCCTCCTCACTTTACAACACAATTGATTTCACCAGTGAAAGTGAGAGGAAAGTGTAAAGGAGGATAAGGGGGGGGGGAACACAGGTGTTTCAGCAAATGAATAATGCAAAAGTACCAAAGGATGCAATGACCCAAAGATCCGAAGCCAGCTGCTGATTCCCCCCCTCCCCCAGGTGCACTGCCCTCCTGGTACTTCCGAGAAAGCTCAAGGCACAAGCATCATTGCTGTGTCTCAGGTCCTCCATAGCGGTGCCATGAATGCAAAGGCACTTCGTGCCACTTAGCCCTGACAGACACTGACAGCTTCACAGAGAGAGGGGGAGAGGAACACTGCTGGATCCCTCCCTTCCTGCCTTCCCTATGCGCAAAGGGCATTTGCAACCCAGGATCCTCTCTCCTCCACCATCCCCCTCCATCTAACCATTCTTCTGGACAGCTCTGAAGGATATTCCTCCCTCCCCAGGCACATTTAAGTACTCCATCTCTCCCTGGCCAATATCCCTTTGTCACTTATCTCCTCCCCCCACACATGCACTCTGAAAAATAACCAGCATCCCTCATCCCACGCCAAGCAATGCCCACATTCTGCTTAATCCTTCTACCTGTATGTCTTGCATCCCTCACATACTTACACTACCTCACCTTCCACCACCTGTTTTACAAGCCTCTTCGGCCTGTTTCCTCCTGCTCTTCCTATCGCGCCCTCAAGCCAGGATCTGTGTTTTCTAGCTCCAGTATGACCTCCCCCTTCCCATAGAACTTCAGTTATGACCGCCTGAGGTTTGCCAGCCATCAACCTTCCTGCTGCCTCAGAGCCAAAGCCTCAACGTCACAGACTTCCCTGCCAGTACCTTCAAGGCACCTTCACTACCACCTCAACCTTAGCCTCATTCCTATGTGGATGGATTAGGCCTCAGTCCCAATTCTCCAAAAGTAACACCATGGCAAGCTGAAACTTCTATCCATCCTTCGCCACAGCTTCCCAACACATGCTTTCTTCCTGATACTACTAACCCAGCCATTCATC
Source organism: Lacerta agilis (assembly GCF_009819535.1). Lineage (NCBI taxonomy): Eukaryota > Metazoa > Chordata > Lepidosauria > Squamata > Lacertidae > Lacerta > Lacerta agilis. The sequence goes on from NC_046326.1 coordinate 38,217,908, forward strand.
CTGGGCCTGCAATGATTATGGTTTCCAACTCAACACTCTCACCCAACATTCTCACAGCTCCCCAACTTTGGAGCTCCCTCCCTGCAGTGATCAAGCTGTCTCCTAAATCAGAGGTTTTCAACCTTTTTGAGTCCATGGCTCCTTTAACCAACTACATTCTTTCTGTGGCACCCCTGCGGGACTCAGAAGCCCAGTTATGTCACCCCTTGCCTGCAGAGCTGACAGCCTCTCACCCTTTTTCAAACACCCTCCCTTGTGGAGTGTTCCCTCAGCCTCCTCTCCCCTCTCCTTGGGAGTCTTCCAGGCACCTGCTGCAGCCCCTGGTCTCTGAGCTGAGGTACCACTTTAGCTAATGGGGCCTCCTGCTGCTGCCGTGCTGCCACCGCACAATTTCTGTTCTCATCCTGAAGCAAAGTTCTTAACCCAAGGTACTATTTCTTTCTGGGTTAGCGGAGTCTGTAAAATGAAGCGTCTGTAACCTGAAGCGTCTGTAACCCAAGGTACCACTGCATTTGGGAGGCAGAGACATGAGAGGGCATCAGAGGAGGGAGGGAAGGAAAGAGAAACGAAGGCACATAATTATCATGCACCTTACGACCCACGCCCTCCCACACTCCCATGTCCGCCTACATCTGCATATCATTAGCGCACTCCCTGCCCACCCAATGCCCTCTCACCTCATTACCGCGCCTGCCTACATCTGCATATCGTTAACGCACCCAATACCCCTTTTCCCTGTCATGCCCACTTAAAATTGTCACACCGTTATTAGATTTACTACCATCCTTTCACGGGGAGGGTTAGAGCGACATAAAAAGAGCATTAATTAAAAAATAAAAAATAAAACCACTTGACAACAGAACCAACATGCTCCCACACGCCTCATTTACATGTCATTTACACCCCCTTGGTCAACTTTAAATGTCCCACCCACCCCCAAAAGCTCACACTCCCCTCAGAGGGAGCCCGCCATTCCCTGTCAAGCGCCCCCACCGACCCAAAACTCCCCCCGGACCTCATCAGCATACCTCCCTCTCATTATCCCAAGACGCCTCGCCCTCCCCAGCACTCACCCCTCCGCAGGGCCTCGTCGTAGGTGAGGAAGCCGATGCGGGACTCCTTGTTGCCCATCGCGTCTCCCTCAGTCCATGGCGGGCGCTGCCTCCGCCGCCCTCACCGGCCAGGGCCTCCCCCGGGGCTTCGTCCTGGCGCCGCCCAGAGACTGCCCGCTCCCTCCCTCCCCGACCCCGAGCCTCGCACAGGCTGCCGCCGCCGAAGCCGCCGCCCTCGCGCTCCCTCCGGCCTCGCGACTAGCAGCGCCGCCGACGACACCGCCGCCGCCGCCGACTCCTCAGGAGGCTGCTCGCTTCAGCCGCCGCCGCCTCCATGCCGAATCACGTGACGTCGCCAATTAACTGACTCCGCCCCCGCCAACCCCCACTCGCCGTTCAAAACATCGCCCCGCCTCCTCCCCCGCGCGTGATGACGAAGTGTGGAAAGGGGCGGGGCGCGTCCCTAGAGATCGAGCCAAACAAAAGGGAGCAAAACGGAGGAGAGGAGGAGGAGGAAAGGAGAACCTCCTGCGCAGCGCTCACTTCCGGTAGCTGTTTGAAGGGGGAGGGTGGAAAGCGATCGTAAGGTCGGGGCGGGAGGACACGAGGAGAGTCACGGAGGATCAGGCCCACCAGAAGGTTCCCCCGGGTGTAAACCCCCAATTGCATCCTCAGGCAGGGCGGGGAGGGAGCCTCAGCTGCTGCCAGTCAGTGCAGGCGACGCTGAGCTAGGCGGGCCACTGGACCTGACTCGGTACAAGGCAGCATCCAAGTTCTCACAGTGGCCGAAAGAGGTTCCCCAAAGGTTGCCATATTCTAAAAGGCACCTACCGCCTCAGAGCGTGGAGGCGGAGCAGGGGCACAGTGGCTGAACCTTTCAGACCCGCGCGCTGGTTTTAACCACTAGTGTGTGCGTGCTTTTGTTTCCTATATTCTCCGAGCAACGCCAAGTGCAAGGCATATAATGCGTGGGTCGTAGCGCATATTGATAAGCGTAAAGGCAGATAAGAACGCAAGGGGCGGCCAAGGACCATCTTCTCCAGCATCCTCCTCTCAGTGGCCGACCAGATGCCCTCTGGCTTGACTGGATTGGACCCGTAGTCCCAAAAACACCCGGAGGGCGCCAGACTACTTGGGGAAACCTAGCCTGTTGCGTGGCACTGAGTTCCCTCCCGCGTTTAATTAGGAACCGGAAGTGTCTGTTCACTGTAGCGTCACGCCGTCCACGATCCCCTTTGGGCCCAAGGTTAACTCCTCCCATCTCGGGCGCGTCGCGTGGCGGAGGAGGCGGAACAGCGTCCTGTGTTGTGGTTGGATCCCGGCGGGAGTGCCCATAGATATAGCAAATGTGTTGAGTGATACTGTCATTTGTGTGCGCCTTCCCTCAGTGACGGTGCGGACCTGTTTTCCTCTCACATATCAGTTCAAAGCTCAGATTCCACCACAGAGATACCTAACCTTAGAACGGCACCGCTGTGAAGCCCGTATGAATAGTAGCAGCTTGTTGCTATGATAAAACGTGAAGTGTGCATGATGACGGTCTTGACTTTTTGTCTCTATGGAATGCTTATGCAAACCGCCGTATGGCAACTTTAATTAGGGGTGGCGGCCATCTTGGGGCGGGGAAGGAAAGCTGTCAATCTGAGCCACAGAGATACAAAAATGGTAGACGCGCACGCGTTTCTCAGACGCCTATTGCAATTGGAGATTAGATTTGGCACCGTCAAATGGGCCTAAACCCTACACAACCTATGCTGGGTAGTTTTTGGCTGCAGACACCAATCCCCAAATCCTCACTCAGCCATGAAGCTTATTTGGTAACCTTGAGCCAGTCAGTTTTTCACAAACCAAACTACGTTGCAGGGTTGTTGTGCAGATAAAACCGGGATAAATGAAACTATGCGCCCCACCTGTGCTCCTTGGAGGAAAGGAAGGCAGGCTCTGAATGTAATACGTAAATTCTGTGGGATTTGGGACATGTGTCACACAGCTTCAAGTTGTTTTTCATATAAAAACATAATGCAATCATTGCTGGATCGAGCCAGGAGCGCATTTAGCCCAGCATCCAAATACTTAATATCGCTTTGAGTTGCCATGGCAAAAAAGCAGCTAATTAATTTAATGATCATGTCTATGGAACAATGAACCCAAGTAAAAGTAACACTCGCCATTACAAACTCAGGGTCACACATACTTTCAGTAAAAAAACAAAAAAAACTGGAAATAGTTGAAAAAAATTAGACCAACCCAAATTGTAGTTAGTGGGACCATGAGACAGGCAGATGGCCCCTCATGCCTTTAAAATTATGCTTGTTTTCAAATGGGTATAAAAACCTCAAAGCCCTTTGTTTGTGGTCCAGCCCCTTTGTTGCTAGCTTCCTAGATTGCTATAACTGTACCTCTATACTCAAGTATGGAATAAACTGGAAATTCCTGATCAGGTAACCGTTTACTTTTTCTGTGCCTCACTCCTGGGCTCTAGCCTCGCAGAAGGGAAGCAGTCAGTGCTCCAACCTCTGGTAGGAAATTTCCCACAGCAATGATGATGATAATAATCTGCAGCGGCCTACCAGATGCCCCAGTGTTCATTTACAGTGTTTGAACTTCCTTTCCCCTCCTCCCTCCCACTGGCTTTTTCCTTGAGCATCAAGTCCTTTTTAAACTATCAGTCTGAGGGCAGGGAACAGCTTACAAACAATATTTGCAAGCCGTTCTGGATGCAGCATAAATGCCTTGATGGTTGGGCCTCCCCAATAAATTCCAGTACCCCAGGAGCACATGTGAAAGTTAATGTTAGATGTTAACCCATTCTCATGTGGACAGCTATTGAGATACTCATAAAACAGGTGCCCCTGACACCAGCAGTTCTGGGGGACGGGGCAGGCGAGAGAGACGTCCGGACAAAGGGCCACTGGTCAAATTCCACATGATCAGGTTGACCACGGCACTTTCTCATGTTTCGCTCTGTAGTGTATGATCTCTGGGGTTGACTCTCTTTGTTTGCTGAGAGCCAGCTTTAGCTTTGCAGACTCTGCTGTGAACATGCAGCTGATTTTCTCACACCCCAACTTCCTTGACGTGGCCGGGCCTTTTCTGAAAGACGAACAGGTTGATCGTCGCCTCCTGAGGCTCTTCTGTCAATCTGCACACATCTCTGGAAAGTTGTGGATCGAGATGAAGAAAGGAAAATGCCTGCGTTCCAAAATCTTGCCCCAGGAACACACCTTTCCCCTTTCCCCTTTGCCCTTTATTTGCATGGTTTGTTTTTGGAACACAGACTCCCTCCCTCACAGGGCTCTTTCTCTTTCTCGTTTGTTTTGTTTTCCTCCCAAGGCACGCAATGGAAAGCTGCCTGATAAGATGGAGCTGGGTGCTTCACTTTTGAGCAAACAATTTCACTGCAAATGAGATAAGATTAAGGAGTAAAGTAACAAAGGGTACTTCCAGGGAAAACAGTATTTTGAAAAGTTCTCTGTTTTTTATGCTTCTTCAGTCATTGGGCAACACCATTCTAATTCTGCATTCATTGTGGTTTTTGGGGAAGTTATACATAATCCCACTTTCGATACTGTTTGTGCCTGCAAATGTTTGTTTACTTATCTTATTGCAGTTATATCCCAACTTTTCCAGGCAGAGGGCCTTCTCGGTAGTGGCGCCCGCCCTGTGGAACGCCCTCCCATCAGAAGTCAAGGGAATAAACAACTACCTGACATTAGGGAAGTTTTTAAACTGTGATATTTTAAATGTATTTTAATGTTTGGTGGAAGCCGCCCAGAGTGGCTGGGGAGACCCGGCCAGATGAGCAGGGTACAAATAATAAATTATTATTATTATTATTATTATTATTATTATTATTATTATTATTTCCTCCAAGGAGATCAAGGTGTTGTATCTGGTTCCCCCCAGATACACTTTTGTAGTGTTACATGGCAAGGGTGCCCTTCCAGTTAGCAGTCCCACAATAACAGTAACGAAGCATCGCGGAACAACTAATACAGCGGAATGAGGTGTGGACAGTGCAGTATAAATCCGCCTCGAATGCACCATTATTGCATCAATGCACCAATGACAGTACAGAATACACCCACGAAATGAACCAAAACAAACAAACAAAAGCAGTCTGGAGGGACTCCGGAGAGCTATTTCACAGCAATTTTGGCTCATTCTGGGGGAAGCTTTACATGCAAACCAGCTACGAGCAGAGTTCATCAAAGACAGGTCACCTGTGATGGAAGACATCAGGGAGGAACTAAAGATGTAACTGGCCTTATAATGCAGTGAGGGGAAGCAATATCCTCGGTGCTAAACTAGTGATACCAAAAAGGGTCGTGGCTCAGTGGTAGAAAACAGTCTTTGCATGCAAAAGGTCCTCGGTTCATTCCTCAGGATGGGATAGCTCCACTTGAACTTCTATTTTAGTCTCCACTTTCTTTTCCCCGAAAGGGTCCGCCTGCGGTTAAAGGAAGTTCAAAGAGATTTGTCAACCCCTGACATCTTGACTCACCTCTTACAAAGAACAAAGCAATGTCATCTGCTGTGTACCATCTTGCATAACGCAAACTCTTGCATAAACAGACACGGAGCTGAGTAGTCGTCAACCCACTTTCGTGGCCGGTGCAATGGCATAACCAGTTTCACTGGTTCATTTTAGCCAAGGCTTTGCATCGGCCGAGTCCCCGATTCCCTATCTGGAATGGATGCCATTTCTGGAAATCTGAAACTTGTGCCTTCTTAGCACAGGGGTGGGCAACTGGCAGCCTGCATGCTTGACCTAGCTTTTTTCCTTTATCAAGGTGTGGCAAAAAGATTGGACTATATTCAACTAAGTTTTACTCAGAGGAAGGCCACTGGAATTAATTGTCCAAAGTAAAGGTGCCCACACACCATACATTTAACGCACGCACACGCACACAAAAAAACACAAACACACAGAAGTCCTGGGAATCTGTGACCCTCCGGATGTTGTTGGACTCCAACACCCATCAGCCTCAGCCAACATGGCCAACAGTCAGGGATGATGGGTGTTGTAGTCCAGGGACATCTGGAAGTCTGTAGGATTCTCCATCCCTGTGCTATAGGTTCTGGGGACCAAACCCAGGACCTTCTGGCCAATAGTCCTGGGGAAAAGACTCCAGCTGCACCCAGAGGTCCACAAGTTCCCTACCCCTGGGTTAAATCAATAGGAAATTAATTGCCCAATGCTACCCATTGAGCTTCATGTCCGAGTGGAGGATTTGAATGCTGATCTTCCTAGTCTTTTCAGTGCTGCAACACGATCTCCAAATTGGGCCATAGTCTGGCCCCCCATGTTCTACCAAGGGCAGTAGACAGGAGAGGGTCTCAAGACAGCTACATGGAAGTTCTCTTATTCATTCTCATGCAAAGGAGCAATTTCAGACGTCAATAAAGACACTCGACAGATTCCACTGTGGCCAAGTTGGTAATGAGTCACCAGTAAATTAAAAGGGCAAAGTCCCGTCCACTGGTGAATTGAGCAGAGCTGATCAGACAAAGGAGTCGGCTTCCAGAGGCCTTAAGTAATTTGTATTGTTGGCATCTGTTACGCACATCTCCTCATTGGGGGCTTAATCTGCATTTCCCAAACATCTGACGCAGGAGAGGGATGCTGCTCGCTTCATTCCCAAATTCAGCATCAGAGGCGCTATTATAGCCAGAAAAGTCACAGACCTGCTTGTGTTTTGTGATATCCCAAGTGACTTATTCTTCACCTTCAGCAGAGCCGGCCCTACTATTAGGCCAGGGACGCATTCCCTTCTGGGAGCCCACAGGCCAGCAGTGGATGGGGCCAGAGGCAAAAGTGGGCAGAACAACAACAAAGGCAACTTTCTGCATTCCCATTTAAAACACTTTTTGCCCGCAACCAAGAGGACTAGAACCTTTGTTTTGCAGGGGGAAAGCACAATTCAGCTGTCATGGATTGGCTGGATGCAGAGGAGGCTGGAGGCAGCAGCAGCTGGGGAACCCCCAAGGCAAGAAGGCTCAGAGCCAGGGCACTGATGGTGGGACAATGATGAGTGGTCAGAGGGAGAAGAGGCAGCAGATTGAGAGGAGGAGGTGTCAGAAGCTGAAGAGGTCACAGGGTTTAGTGAATCAGAGGCAGAAACGGAGGCTGAAAAGGAGGGGGCGTCAAGAGGCAGAGATGAGGCAGGCTGGTGAGGAAGTCAAGCTGTCTCCCCCTCCTGTGACAAGCAGCTCCTCTTCCCTCTGGTCCCCCACAACCTGAAGAGGTATGAAGAGGGCAGAGCAAAGGCACACAAGACAAAGGAGCCTCAGATAGCTTGGGGACAGTTAGCTCCACTGCCATGCTCCTGACACCTGCCCTGACATTAGTAGCGGAGAATCTGCTTTGCATGCAGAAGGTCCCAGGTTTAATCCCTGGCGCCTCTAGAAGGGACGAGGGCAAGATCCCCATCTGAAACCCTGCTGAGCTGCTGCCTGTCAGTGCAGGAAATGCTGAGCCAGATATATAAGGCAGTATTGTGTGTTCCCTTACAGCACAAAGATCAGGGCCTCAGCAGAGACATACGGGGGCCATCGAGGGGTGAGAATGAAATGTTTTCAACCGCGTGCGAGAGATGGAAATATATCAGAGGAGCACCAAGGAGAGTGGCCTACAGGCAGAAGGAGGGCATCTCTCACTTTGTAATCAGAGGCTTCTTAGAAGCTTGAAATGGAAGTAAGGAGGCCGACAGAGAGAGCTGTTAGGAAGAAAATTGTGTGAAAGAACACAGTGACCTTCCAGAGAATAAAGCGTACAGGGAGTGGGAAATATATATATATATATTATTCCTTTCAAAAAGTAAATCTGAGACAGATTCCAATACTTGTCTGGGATACCACTTTACAGAAAGTTGAAGGCCCGCAGGATAAATGTAACAAACCTTTATTTAAAGGGGAAATATCTCGATTTAATTTGGACCAATGCTTACTAGTGCTGCCACCAACTTTCGGTGACAAGGTCTCTCCTGCAGGAGGAATGAGAGAATAAAGAAAGAGTGCATCTGAGGCAGTGCAGAAGGTTTTTTTTTTGGCGTTGTTCACACCTCCACAGAACAACCAAAATTCCTCGAAAAGAGACCATGATTCCTTCAGACATCTGAGGAGGCATTCAAATGATGGGCTGTGAAGAGATGAGACTTAAGACACACACAAACACACAAACACACACACACAAACAAACGTTCCCTCTCTTCTCAGGGAAGCATTCCCTCTTCCTTCGCTTGTCATAGGAATTTGGAACCAATTCGCCTCAGAGGTGAGGTCACAAAAGCCGGCTTAGATTCAAACACACCCACACAGGCTGGACTGTGGCCCACGACACCCAGCTCATCTTTGGGTCCCTTGGCCTCCAAAGAGAGTCCCTAGGGAGCAGAGAAGGAGAAAGGAAGAGGCGGGTTTGGCTAACGGAGACGTCGGCCATGGGAGAAGGAACTGCCGGAAGCATGGCAGGCCTAGAAGAGTGGAGGAACAAGGTTTGCCAGGTCTGTGTAATGGGCACATTTTTGTAGTTGTTCAAGAAGAAAACCATTCCTTTGGCAAGTTACCAAGTGGTTTACCAATGCTCCCCAGTTTGCAAAATAGGCAAGTGGGGAGGGGGGGCAAGGGACATGGCAGAGGCGTATAAATTTATACACAATACGGATCTTCTGGGGTCATCCAGTGAAGCCGGCTATTGGGAGACTCAGGAAAGAGACTTATTCACACGGCACATAGTTTACCTATGGAATTGGTTCCCACAGAAGCCGGCGATAACCACCAACTTGGCTGCCTTCAAAAAAGGATTGGACAGATTCATGGAGGTTAAGACTGTCCATGGCTACTAGCTGCAATGGCTGTGATCTGTCTCCACTGTTGGAGGCAGTATGCCTCTGAAAACCAGTTGTTGGGAATTGCACCTATAGAAATTGCTCTTGGGATCAGGTCCTGCTTTCAGCCTTCCCACTGCGGCATCTGGTTGGTGGCTGTGAGAATGGGATGCTGGACTAGATGGGTCTCTGACCTGACCCTGCAGTCGGCCTCTTTTATGTTCACAATGAGGGCTGCTGCCGCCCCCCAAAATCTGTCACCTGAGGTGGTTTCCTGATTTTGCCAAAGGGTAGAGCTGGCTCTGTAGGTCCACACTATCGTTGTCTCGGCTGATTCATCTTCCACTTGATCGGCCTCTTGCTTAGAGATTGCAGTTTTGCTTACTTTCTACCTGCGGGGATTCAAGAAAGTGACCTCTCGGGTGTGCAAATGTTTGCAGGCGACGGAGCTCCAGCTTCCATCCTGCCGAGACCGTGAGGCACCACACAGAGAGACCCTCGCGAGGGTTGCGCCGTCGGGAGATGCGCTTGTCCACTACGCAGATGGACTGACACAGGACACCTTCAAAATAGTGAGAAAGAAAGCCATTTCTATCCATAGGACATGGTTTCTTAAACTGTAGGCCAGGGGTCAGCAAACCTTTTCAGCAGGGGGCCGGTCCACTGTCCCTTAGACCTTGTGGGGGGCCGGACTATAGTTTGGGAAAAAAATATGAATAAATTCCTCTGCCCCACAAATAACCCAGAGATGCATTTTAAATAAAAGGACACATTCTACTCATATAAAAACACGCTGATTCCTGGACCGTCCGCAGACCGCATTGAGAAGGCGATTGGGTCACATCTGGCCCCCGGACCTTTAAAGAATCAGGCCAATAAACTGTTGAGCATTGCTCATGGAATACAAAGAACACACACACACACACACACCCTCTCAAAGGATGGAGGAGAAATCAGATTCAGTTCACGTATAAAGGAGAACGCTGCAGTTTCCAAAACAATACACAAAGTGAAACGCAGCTATCCTTTGAAATTTGCAGGTCTCTGAATTTTGCAGTGAGGTCCTTTGGCAAAGTACAGTGTACAAAAATGCATAGACTAGGGTAAAGAGTGCATAAGCATGCATATATTAGTGAATAAAGCCAGTGTGTGGTAATGCTTTGGTGATCACTTGTAGCTGTGTTAAGATTGTCTTCCATAAGCACAGTTTTAACGGTGAATCCATAAGTGACTGTGGAGGCCAATTCTGGATCCACACTTCCTTCCACAGTGGGGACAAAGGTTTCTGGGCGGGAGTTGATCAGGGTGTGGGTTTGCCAAACATGCCTTCCTCTTACCTCATTTCTCCCCTGCGCCCTGAGTTCGAGTGTCTTCAAAGCCCATGACACCTTTGGTAAAGGCTGTACTCCAACTGGAGCGCTCACAGGCCAGTGTTTCCCAGTTGTCAGTATTTATACTACATTTTTTTTAAAAAAAAATTGCTTTGAGAGAGTCTTTAAACCTCTTTTGTTGACCACCAGCATTACGTTTTCCATTTTTAAGTTCAAAATAGTTACAACTTCCTCACAGGGTTGTTGTGAGGATTAAATGAGGAGGAGGTGAACGGTATACATTGCTTTGAGCACCTTGGAGAAAAAAAGTTGGGATATAAATGCAACCAACCCACCAATCAGTAACATACAAAATGCATTATAACCAGAAAGATCGCTTTGCAAGAATCTGCCTGTTAGGCAGAATTGCATTACATACTGAAATGCGAATGTTCACATGCGTTTGCTTTTGAACCACAAAATAACTTGTGAATGTTGGGGAATTGAACTTAAGCCGGGGGAAAAACTAAAGCTGACAAATTTGCCTATTACTACAGCCGCCACGGGTGGCGCTGTGGGTTAAACCACAGAGCCTAGGGCTTGCCGATCAGAAGGTTGGCGGTTCGAATCCCCACAACGGGGTGAGATCCCGTTGCTTGGCCCCTGCTCCTGGCAACCTAGCAGTTTGAAAGCACGTCAAAGTGCAAGTAGATAAATAGGTACCGCTCCGGTGGGAAGGTAAACGGCGTTTCTGTGCGCTGCTCTGGTTCGCCAGAAGCGGCTTAGTCATGCTGGCCACATGACGCGGGAGCTGTATGCCAGCTCCCTCGGCCAGTAAAGTGAGATGAGTGCCGCAACCCTAGAATTGTCCGCCACTGGACCTAATGGTCAGGGGTCCCTTTACCTTTACCTTTACAGCCCCCCCACCACTTTCTTCTTTTTCCCTCCCCAGTGCAAGGAGTTCCTGAGACCCTTCAAGAAATGCCTGCGGAAGCTGAATTTGCCCAAAGATTTCCCAAAGGAGAAGAGGCTGAGCTGCACCCGGAAGAACCTGACCATCCTCGGGGACCATATCAACATGTTCCTTCAGCACTACTGCAAGACGTGGGAGCTGAAGCACTGGAAGAAGTAAGGGGGCGCTTCCGCAGAATTTGGCTGGGCAACAGCATCCCAAAGCTCGGAATCCACTCGTGGGTGACCAGAACCTTCCCTGAATAGGAGCACTGCTTGAAGGGGCTGAGGGTATATTGCAACAGTTCCCTCAGGCGTATATTATTTCCAAAGACAGGGCCCCCTTGCTTGGAAGCAGCTTCTGTGCAGAGCTTGTTTTCTTCGTGATGAAATAGAGTTAACAAAAAAATGTCATGGCACCTCCACAACCTGCATTTATTTGCAACATACCAGCAGTCTCCTAAGGCAGGTACCATTACTGCTAGTCCTGAATCAATTCCCCAAGGAACAATTGTACCCAGTGCTTTTTTTCTTAAAAAAAATGTTTAGGGGTACTCTCATTTTCCCACTTATATTGAAATACTGCCCCTCAATGTTTAGAGGTATGCGTACTCCAGCGTACCCCCAGGGGAAAAAAGCACTGACTGTAACCCTCTGCTACTGGAGGGGAAACTTTCCCTGCTTTTTGCCCCCTATCAAAACTGCTTCCTTCTGTATCTTTTTTATTTTATTTTAGGACAGGCTTATTGAAGTCATATGGAAATATTCTTTGTTTTTGTTTTTTTGAGTAATAAAAATCTTTATTTAATATTTTCAAAATTACAAAACCAAATATAACAAAAAAAAAAACAAAACAACACATAAGCAAATAAACAAATAAACAATAAATAATAATACTCAACTGAATATATTAACAAACTCAAAATCTAACTTTAAAATCCGACTTCATATTGTTTATACACCAATTCCCTATTAATTTCCGCTTCTTCTTCTCTACCTTTTATTTTAATTACTCCTAATCGTTAAGAAAATAATTACCAATCATTAAATACTTTAAATTTAAATATCCCCATGTGTCTCTCAATCTAAACAAATCACTAATTCCGTTTTCATATCTTCTTTTTCCAAATAATCTTCTACATATTTCCATTCTGCTTTTATTCTTTGCTTTGGTATATTTCTTATTGCTGCTGTCATTCTTGCCAAACTCATATATTCTACTAGAATATAGTAGAATAAATGGAAATATTCTTTAATTTATTTTGCATATGACCGAATCCTCAGTTGTTCTGAACTACTGAAGGATGTGGAAGGGGGACTTTACGATTTAATAATTAAAAGCTATAATTCATTGTGAGGAGGAAAGCAATTATTTATTTCATGTTTACCCCTCCCACTACAATTTAAACACCAGCACCATAATAGCTTAAAAAAAAGAGAGCTTAACTCTCAGCTTCATTGTTTAAAATTGGCCCTCGATTAAAATTTGGCTCTCCATGCTGAGGCTCTTTTAAATCTGTTTGTTTACAAAGACCCAGGTTGAGTAGGTGGGAAGCAAGCAGGGACGTAGGTAAAACAAAACAAAAAATTAAAAAAAAATTCCTTCCAGTAGCACCTTGGAGACCAACTAAGTTTGTTCTGGGTATGAGCTTTCGTGTACATGCACACTTCTTCAGATGACGTGGGTAAGTAATACAAGACTTAACAAGGTAATCCTATAGGCATCTACTCAGAAGTAAACTCCATAGCATTAATGGTGCAAGATTCATTAAATTAGCCCATTAGGTCTCAGGTTGTCCCCTCCACCTTAGAAAAAGTTGCATGCTTTACAAGTTTGTCAGGCAAAGCAAAATTCTAGCAATAATCTCCAAAAGCAAAATTCCAAAGCAAAATTCTAGCAAGAATCTCTCTAGTTATCTGTATAGGAGCCAAGAGCAAATGTTTATTTCCCGTTACCGGAATACATAAGGATCCAAGAGGGTTGAAAGAATTCCAGTTGCCCAGCTCTCTGCAAGCAGATAATAAGATAATCTATTTTTCTTCCTTTCTTCTAAAGCCGTTTACAGTACTCTCTGAACTGGGCTGTGAAAGGGCAGAAGTGGGTGATTTACAAGGACAGCCGCAGAATGCTATGGCAGTGCAAAAACCCAGATGGTTCAATACTGGCAGTAGTTCAATATCTTGTTAAGCAGGGAAGGACTGTTAAGTATCATTGAAGTCTGTCAAGACGTACCGTATTGCCCATGAAAAGTAGCTAATCAAAGGCCGATTTCAATAATTGATTTGGTTTAATCAATTGGGCCACCAGGAGGCCAAAGGCTCCTGTATCTATCAACTCTCTTTAATACTTCTGTAAGACAAGCAACCAGGGATGGGGGGAGAAAATTGATTAAGGTCACTTTTTAAAGGCGAACCTTTATAAATCCGTACTTCCCAGAACACTGCAAGAACCAAAGCTGCCATCGTTTGAAATTTGCACTTCTCCCAATTTTGCAGCACACTTTCCGAGCCATGTAACATGTACAAAATTGCATACGCTAGGGCAAAATGTTTACCCCAAAAATGCATATTTTAGTAAAATAAATAACTAAATAAATCTATAATGTTATTTCGGAGCTAGCCGCTTTGCGAGGAGATGTCTATTAGGCCGTGTTCACACCATAAGTTTAAAGCACTATGATAACACTTTAAGCAGCCATCGCTTCCCCCAAAGATTTCTGGGAGCTGTAGTTTGTTAAAGGTGCTGAGAGATGCCCTCTCCCAGGGCTACAAGTCCCAGAGTTTCCTTTGAAGAGGGATGGATCATTAAACCACTCTGGGAACTCTTTCTGTATGAACACAGAAAGATAATTTATACAGAGTCAGACTGTTTGTTCATCTAGCTCACTGTTGTCTACACTGACTGGCAGCAGCTCTCCAGGGTTGCAGACAGGGGACTATCCCCGCCCTTCCAGGAGACGCCATTGCGGATTGAACCTGGGGTCTTCTGCATGCAAGGCAGGCGCTCTGCCACTGAGCCACGTCCCCTGCCTGAAGGCTGGCCATTAGCCTTTAGCTCTCTTTGCAACCGTCTCGCTTTCTGGCACCATTCTCTGTCCCACGTTCCGCAGAACAGTGATGTATTTAAGTTCCCCCTCTCCTCCCTCCTTTGCCGCCTCTTCTAGGATGCTTTGGAGGTTTGTCTCCCTCTTCTCAGCACTCGACGAGAAGCAGCTGTGCAGATTGTACCGATATAGCAAGACCGACCAAATGGCCAAGTTCCTGGTAAGAGCGATGCTTCCTTTGACACGGCAGAGAAAGGAGTGGAGGATGGCAATAGGCAGCTGGGCAGCATCAAACCTACCTATGTTTTCCCACCCTGCCTCAAAATAAATAAATAATAACCTCTCAATGAAAGTAAGATTTCTCCTCTTGCCAGAGCCCTGACAGATCGTAGAATCGTAGAGTTGGAAAGGGCCCCGAGGATCATCTAGCCCAAAGCAGAGGCATGTAGCTACCCCATATGGGTATCGAACCTGCAACCTTGGCCTCGTCAGTACCATGCTCTAACCAACTGAGCTATGCCGGCTGAAGTGGTCCAGAGAGAGGCGGGGAAAAGGAAACAAGAGTCCATATCAGCACCATACATTTAAAGTTTTCATATGCCACTGTAACAGCCATTGTTGTTGTTGTCGTTCAGTTGTGTCCGACTCTTTGTGACCCCATGGACCAGAGCACGCCAGGCACCCCTATCCTCCACTGCCTCCTGCAGTAACAGCCGTGGCTTCCCCGAAAGAAGCCTGGGAACCAAAGTCTCACCACGGGCACTGGGAGTTGTTAAGTATTCACAGCCATCACTGGCCAAGCTTGCTAGGCTGATAGAAATTGTAGTTCAGCAGCGCCTGGAAGGCCAAAGGTCCCCCATGCCTCCTGCAGTTGAGCCTTACATTGCAGATCCTACATTGAGTAGGGGTTGAACCAGATAATCTTCAGGGTCCTACAATCTCTCTCTCTCTCTCTCTCTCTCTCCACACACCACCCACTTTTATTATTATGAGCTCTTCTGATGATTTTTTTTTTAACCCAGCATCCAATGAAATTAAAAACAAATAAGGAGGCAACAGGACTGTTCGGAGGCAGTCTCTCTCAAGCACCAGGTGCTGTGAGTAAGGGCTGTTGCCGTCCTACAGTGCTTGCCCCTGTTGGAAGCAGAATACTGGGCCCAGATGGGCCTTTAGGTTGACCTAGCAAGGCAACGTGTTCAATAACAGCTCTCTCAGAGGTGTGGGGGCTATCGGATAGCACCAGAGAGATCCTTGGCAAATGCCCCAGCGTTGCCGGTATATTAACTCGATCTTTTTATGAGTTTTTATTAAGGCTGGGAGATGAGCGGGGCAGACTGAGTCATCACTGCTTCGTTGAAATCCCTGCTATGATGATCGATGATGTTCTGTCTTGCTCAGGGCTTGCTAATGTGCGATTTCCCAGCCCCATGAAAATGGATAGTTAGCAGAGGAGGGTTTTTTCCTGAAAAAGACGTCGCAAGGATGTAAAACAAGCAGAAAGGCTGCATTTAAATAACTTTAATGGTGCTCAAAGCATATTTTTTTCCCCCTAGTGCCAGCTGTTGGGGCAGTGAGTATGGCAGCCTTTGGGTCAAGTCATGAATGTTGCAGAGTCAGACTATTGGTCCATCTAGCTCAGTAATGTCTGCACTGACTGGCAACAGCTCTCCAGGGTTACCAGGCAAGAGCTTCCCAGCCCTGCCTGGAGATGCCGGGGTCCTTCTGCATGCAAAGCAGATGCTCTGTCCACTGAGCTACGACCTTTCTCCTATTCCTGTTGCTAACCTAGTTAGGGCTGAACTGTCAACAGTTGTAAAGTTTAGCTGAACATTTTTGGGGTGGGTAAAAAGTGCAAAACCACATCCTCATGAATCTTTGGGGGGGGGGTGATTTGAGGTGGGGGTGAGGCATTCACCCGGAGCTTTGCACAGCTGCAAACATCCACCCGACAAAGGGTGCCACCTCGGAGGCTTTGCATTTAAATTGCAGCTTTTCCATGATTCGTTGAGAAAACCATAGCGGCACCCAGTGGTTGTGCCACTTTAGAAAGAAGTTGGCCATGCTTGAACACTTCCAGCTTCGTCCTGTATGCTACTATTTCTGCGCCGTTGTTTAACAATGGAGATGTATATCTGGGTGCTATACAACGGGAGCAGAAGGGGAGCGATAGATCGTGTGAGAGCTCTTTTTGAGCGTTGAAAGACGACACTTGTCCTCCGTTCCAGCACTGCGTTTTTGAAGTGCCGCAAGCCACCGAACAGGACATTCTCAAGTGTGTGGTTTGATGCTTACACAGCTTAATTTAGGCCAGGAATCCTCATGCAATAGAGTCAGAGGCGACCAGTCCTGCGTTGGTTTTGTGCATGTCTTTGTATTTCATTCCAGAAAGCTTATTGCCAGTTGGAAAGCCCCGACATGGTTGTTCTGCCCGAGTGTGGCAAGCTGATGAAGCTGCGTGATACCTGGGGCCTCCACGGCGGTGCAAAGACGCAGGGGAAACTAAAACAGGTGTGCTCACTGTCGCGAGACTCTGACCTGCCTCTGGGAAGTACGTCAAAGAAGAGGTGAGCGGGGAGCATCAACTGTGCTCAGGTTGGTAGGGGTGCGCGCGCGGGGGAGGTCTAATGGAATCCATAATTCTCACCACTGACCAGGAATGGATGGATCTGTCAATTTCAGTTGCGTTTCTCATTTTCAGTTCTCTACATTCCTGCAGCGATTTGAGAATTGAAATGAATAATCCTGATGTTTATCTGCATTTCAGTGCAAATTTCTCCTGACAGAGCCAGGGAAGGATTGCAGAAGGGCTGTAGCTCAGGGCTAGAGCAAAGGCTTTTGCGGTCAACTGGCCCCAGGGTCGATTCCTGGTGTCTCCAGAAGGACTGAGAATGTCCTTCTATCCAAAACCCTGGAGAGCCCCTGCCAGTCAGTGTTGACAATATTGAGCCTCATGGAGCAATGGTTTCAGTATTAGGTAGCTTCTTACATTCCTTTACTGGGCACTTACAAGAAGGATGGGGATCTGTGGCCTTCCAGATGTTGTTGGACTCCCGATTCCAGCAGGGCCAACGATTGGGGATGTTGTGCATCCTTGCTGGATAGTTCAACAACATCCATCGGAAAATGGGTTCCCCACTCCTCTCTTAGGGAGTTTTTCCACCCTGTCTCTTCAGGCTACACAAGAGGCCCTCAAAGGCGAGAAGGAAGGAAGGTGTCGATATCAGTCACCCCACGTACATGGCCACCATCTCACCTACCTCCAGCAGCAATGAAGCTGCGAAGCTTTCTCCAACGGCTGAAGAAACTCCTTTAAAGACTGACCATTAGCATGTGTGGCATTTGCCAAGGAGACAACACACACAATGTACCTAATTTGTAGAAAGAGCTTGGCTTGACTTTTGACAAACTGCAAGGCGCCTTTTGAGTTAGGCCTCTGCAGAGACTCGATGTCAACACCTTATATAAAGACCCGCTTCCTGAGAACATCTTTCCTGGAGTTTATGATTCAATCTGCTTCCCAGCAGTGCTTTAGGAGCAACATGAGGGTCAAAGACCAGTGGGCAGGGAGGTCTGTGAAACGGAGAGGTGGAATGGCACTGCTGAGTGGGGCTGTTGAGAGCTGGAGTCCAAAACAGGGCCATTCAAACTGGGATCGGTGGGAGTTGTGGTCCAGAACACCTGGGGTTGGGGCACGCTGAGTAAGGCAGGGCTCTCTTGCTTTGGTGATGGCTTTGTGAGGTTTTAAAGAAAGTGAGGATTTGAAGAAAAACCATTCAAATCAGCCCTCTTGCAGGAAGAGTGCAGAAGGGAAACCCCTTCCCAGTTTGTGGTAGCAAATTAGCACCTAATATTTATCTCCATATAATGTTTTAAATCCTCTAAGGTGGGATGGAAAACCCCAGACCTGAGGGCAGAATGCAGCTCTCTGAGCCCTTCCATAGGGCCCTTGAGACTCTCCCCAGGTGAAAAAAAGAAAGAAAAAGAAAGAAAGTAAGTTAACTTTTCCTGGAAAGTGACTTCCTTAGCAACTACTGTAGTCTTTTGATCCTCAACTATAATGAAGCAGTAGTGCCACCTAGTGGCCACATGCCTTCTGGTGTTTACCACACAAGGCCTAAGTATACCGTATATCGCGGCGTATAAGACGACTTTTTAAGCCCGAAAAATCTTCTCTGAAGTCGGGGGTCGTCTTGTACGCCGGCAACATCATGTGATGTGACCCGGAGTTCCGCCCCGCCACTGGCTGCATGGAGCCTCTCCCCGGCGCTCCAGCCGCAACCGCTGCCTCAGCCGCCATGGAGCCCGGGCTGGGCGTGGGCGGCAAGCGCGGAGGCTTCCTGTGCGGCGACGGGGAGCTTCTCCCCGCTGCCCCAGGCGTCGCTGCCGCCGCCTCAGCAGCCGTGGAGGCCGTCCTGCGCTTCAGCGGCAAGCGCGGAGGCCTCCTTTGGGGCGACGGGGAGCTTCTCCCCGCTGCCCCAGGCGTCGCTGCCGCCGCCTCAGCACCGGTGGAGGCCGTCCTGCGCTTCAGCGGCAAGCGCGGAGGCCTCCTTTGGGGCGACGGGGAGCTTCTCCCCGCTGCCCCAGGCGTCGCTGCCGCCGCCTCAGCAGCCGTGGAGGCCATCCTGCGCTTCAGCGGCAAGCGCGGAAATCTCCTGTGTGGCGCGGGGGACGCTCTCCCCGCCGCTGCCGCCGCCTCAGCAACCATGGATCCCGGGCTGGGTGAGTATACCCCAAACTCTGTTTTTTCACATAAAAAGTTGGGGGGTCGTCTTATACGCCGAGTCGCCTTATACGCCGCGATATACGGTAGTTCATCCTTTGCAGGCCCAGGATGCCCGATTTGTAATCCAAAGCTAATTATGGGGCCGGCTCTACTGTTAACCAAAGTTCTATGCGATTCCCCACGGGAATGGTCACAGGCCGCATCCGCACCATCCATTTTAAAGCACAATGATACCAATTTCTACAGTCAATGGCTTCCCCTCATGAATTCTGGGAGCTGCTGTTTGTTAAGGATACTGAAAGTTGTTAGGAGACTCCCGGTTCCGTTCCTGGAGCTACAATTATCTAGAGTAGTTGAAGAGCCTCTTCACAGGGAAATCTGGCAGCTGTAGCTCAGTGAGGGGAATAAAGGGATTCCTAAAACAAAAACAAAACAAACAAACAAAAAAACATCCACAGCTCCCAAAATTCTTTGGAGAAAGCCACGAGTGTTGCAATGCTTTAAATGTGTGGTGTGAACACAGCCGTAATTAAGATGGCTCCTAACAATCACGCTAACTATGAGTTATAGACAGCGCTGATTAGTTTCCGTGGATTTACTCTTGCGTAGAATGTAGAGACAGCCTGTTCTTTTGCATCTGATCATCCTGGAGAGGAGATGGAACAATGGGCTCAAAAGTTAAAGGAGAGCAGGAGCTGTGGTCTGCTGCCCACAGGCTATTTAGGATGGTGTGGGCCATTCCCCTACACAGGGTACCAAACTGAGGCGGGGCGCAAAGTCATAACACAACCTGTCAAAGGGACAGAAAGGGAAGAAAATGTGTGTGAGACAGAGAATGAGAGCCAAATCCTTTCGAGGATGAGGGAGACTGAAACCACGATTCGTGTCACTGGTTTGTGATGTCAGGCAAACAGAAGGGCTCAGTAGCAGAGTTTTCTTTCCCAAAATTTCTCTCAAGAGCTTCCCTCCATGTTGCTGTTCCCAGCTGTGCATTGAGGGCTCTCCCTGCTCCTCTACCTCTGTCCCAGCCACTTAATTATTATTATTGTTATTAGTACTATTAATCTATCCCCCGCAAAGTCCCTAGGGTGGGCTGTAACAAATAAAGAACAATGTTAAGAACCTTTAAAAGCAACTCGCAATCCCAGAAATAAGGTGGACCCTAAACCATCCAAACCCAGGATAAAGAGGCGCATCTCTCCTGCACTCGATGAAAAATGGATAGTGAAGGTGCCAGACGCAACTCTGCGAGAAGTCCTACAGCTTGGGGGTTTGCCACAGGGAATGCCCAACACTGAGGGTGGTAAAACAACCATAAGGCCCCCTTGGGCATTGTTTCACCCCAGCTGAGCACTGCCCCCACCCCAAAAGAAAATTCATTCCCTACAGGAGGACTGAAATCACTCAGCTCAGGGTGATCACCCACCCTCATCCGTCCCTCCAGTTCACCCCAAGGCTTGCCATTCACAGCTCCCCACAACCCCCTTTAAAGGGAGGGGGGGCGTTTCACAGAGTGGCTTGCTGAACTGCTGTGTGAAGCCTCACTGTAGGGGAAACAGCTTTCCTGGGTCAGCCTGCTGTTCCTCGTGCTGCAGTTGGCATGGCTGCTGTCAGTGGCCACATGAGCTACAGAACGTGACAACACCTTACATATTATATATATATATAGGAAGATATAAAACATTAAAGTAAAATACCCCCGACGCTGCCCTCCCCCCCCCCCCCGCACATGGAGTTTCCCAAAGAGTGTGCCAAATGATAGCCGAAACAGAAGCTCACTCGTTTTTTTTGTTTTGTCTCTTCCAAAAGAGCACAGAAGCCTTCTGCGTCCCGAACAAAGCACGCCTGCACGAACGCAGGAACACTATATTTATTAGGTCAATTATCCATTTTTTAGCAATACAATTACAGAATTATCACAATGTTGGTTACAACATACTCAGTATGGGTTTGATGGTTACAAAGAATAAAAGTCGGGCACTGCAGTCTTGGTGCGAACCGTTAGAATACAAAAACGAAAAAGGGGAGGGGAAAGAAACATGGGAAAGGGTGGCACAAGAGTGGAGGAGGAGGAGGAACGTCTGAAAAGTGATCAAGATGCTTTCATATAAATAACCGTGGCACAAAAAGAGAGAGAGAGAGGAAAAGGGGGGGGGTTCAGATTTAGAGCCGCAGGGAGGTACGCTTGCTCCAATTTAGTAGCTTTTGTTTCCAATGTACAGTGATATATGTATACATATATATATGTATATACATGTATTTTAATCCCTTGTTAAGTTCCCTGAATCAGTAAAAAAACCACACACGTATATTAGTACTGAACTCGGTAATAGTCAAGGGGGGAAATGTAAAAGTTTGTTCACCTCCAAGGAGTTAACTCTAAAAAAAATTATCTCTCTCTTTTCTGTTAAATATTATTATTATTTTTAAAAAATCATGGCAACATAGTTTCCTATAAAGAATATACACAGAAAGGAAAGCAGATGGAAGATTTAAGAGTTACACGTATGGTACCTGTGACAGTTAAAAGTGATCCAACACTGAAAACCTGTGTGCCAAACACCAAGTTTCTAGATATCTCTATATATTTATATAGTATATATATATTTTCCCCATCTTTATTTTTTTATTTTAGAGTTTTTGAAACAAAACAAAATATGCACTTGGAAAAACAACTTCCTAAGGCCTCTCCAAGCTATAAGTTGCTTAGGATTGCAATGAAAGTATTTGCTAATGAGAACTTGGAAAGCGAACGGCGATATATTTCTCACGGGACAGGGAAGCCGGTTTCACTGCCTAAAACATACCTGAGTTTGGGGAAGGGGGGGGGCGCAACACCGCCAGAGCTCTACCGAAAAGGAATTGCGCAAGCGTTCTCTTGCTACATGGAAATTTTTCTTCCTTCCTTCCCTCCCCACCTTCTCAACACAACATCGTCAACAACAACAAAAAACACACCTAAGCAAAGGAATTTCCCCCCAAAAGGCCAAAAGGTGAAAATGTGCAACAGGCGAAACCTGTGTCAAAGACACAAAAAGCAACTGAATTAAGAAGAAAAAGAAACCCCAAAGGAGCACAGATATTTCAAATCGCAGTAATAGCACTTTGATCCAGCAAGGGTTGGGTGGTGAAGGAACATTTTCGGGCCCCTCCAAACCCAACCCGATGGTAGATTCCAGAACAAAATGGCACCGTGTGGATCCAAGGAGGAGCTGTACTGAGAAACGGGTTTTCTACTACGCATGTGGCCAAGTGGCTCCACTGGGGGTGTGTGTGTGCTGCATTTTTAATCCTATGCCTTTCCTTACAACCATAAGAGCAAGCATTTTCTATCAATATTGTTATCTTTCTTAAAGGTGTAGGTGGGATGGAGGGGAGAAGAGAAGGAAGGCCCTCATCACGAAACTTAAGTTATTAATAGCGTAAAACATCTGCAGAGGCAACCAGATTGATGGACACCCAAAGAGCAACTGTTGCTATCAAGCAGTCCAAGCTGGTCATTGGTTAACTTTAGCCAACATCCTCAGAAGTGGGTTTTAGGCTCGACACATGGCTAAAAAGATGGGAGAGAAACAGACCCTCTTCCCCCACCTCCTCCTCCTGCACTGCTAGAAGCAACAATGCATCGGCAACTTCATTAAGCCAGCACCAGAGAGCAGCATCTCAACGTCTCAGCATCTCACCGCATTAAGGGGTTACAGAAGGCAGCGAAGGTTTCACAAGTCCCTGTAACTTCAGCGGGAAAGACTAAAGCAGGCACCCCAACCTGCGGCCCTCCAGATGTTTTGGGACTACAACTCCCATGATCCCTAACAGGACCAGTGTCAGGGATGATGGGAATTGTAGTCTGGAGGGCCGAAGGTTGGGGATGCCAGGACTAAAGCAAGTATTTCAACGTTCTTGCAGAAAACTGATGGGACTTAAAAACATGGGCTTGTCTATAAATCTCTCCCACCTAAATCTCAATGGGACTCGGAGCACGTAGCTTTGAGCGGATTGTGTCTGATGCTTATAGGCCATGACAACTTCCCAAGCCTCAAATAACTGGTTTCTCTACAAGCAAGGCCAGCTTCAGTTGCCTCCAAGCGATGCAAATGGTACTTGCTCTGCCGTTAAGCAGCTCGAGAAACCGAAGAGACAGATAAGTCAATGCTCAGCAAGATTTGCTCCCTTGTGTTGAAGTGGACCAAGGGGGCTGGGAGGGGAGTGTCCCTCCATGACAACTTGACCATAGGGCTGGGTGGGCAGTCCCATTAAAAAATGCCTCTGCTATTCCTTTTGTCCTAACCACTCCAATCTGATTTAAAATGAAATCTGAATTTGCAAGGGGTAGGGGAAAGACACAAATTTAAAAAAAAAAAAAAAAAAACTGGAAGAGGGTGGAACTGTGAGGAGTCTCCCAAGGCTCATTTCATTCTTTTAAAAATGGCTTTGTTCGAGACTTTGTACAGAGGGCTTTCGGAACGATAACACCAAATAATAATCCATCTCTTAAACGCTGAAGTACACTCCCATGGAGAAAGTTGCTTAAGAGGCAGGAGAAGGCAGATTTGTAATATTGAAATATCAGGTTTGTTTGCGGTGTGAGTGTTTGGGGAGAGAAAGGAAGACTCAGTCTGTTCTAGTGAGTTTGTTTCCTAGTATGTGGGAAAAAACAGAGTTGAGAACTCCCTTCCTCTTTTTCATGCACAGGAGTTGGGATCCCCTACAGTGCTGTACATGAAAAATGTGGCCTAGTTTTATAATGTGAGCACTATTACTAAATTTAATACCCTTTCAGAATCAACCACCTTACTTTAAAATGCCAGCACACCCCCCCAGCCCCCCAGAAAATCAGCAGGAGCTTCAAAAGGAAGGGAAACCTCAACATAAATCTAGAGGCACATGGTAGCCTTTGCACATGAACCTGGCACAGAAAATTAAACCCATTTCAAGGAAATTGTTTTTTTTAAAAAACAAACAACAAACAAAAACCACAGACACTTCCAATTCTGTCTCCCCTTTTTAACAGGCTAGAGAATCTGGCTTGTATACGCTATACAGGTGAAACTCGAAAAATTGAATATCGTGGAAAGGTTCATTTCTTTCAGTAATTCACTTAAAAGGTGAAACTAATATAGAGATAGGCTCATGACATGCAAAGCGAGATATGCCAAGCCTTTATTTGTTATAATTGTGATGATTATGGCGTACAGCTGATGAGAAACCCAAATTAACAATTTCAGCTTTGGGGTTTTCATCAGCTGTACGCCATAATCATCACAATTATAACAAAGGCTTGACATATCTTGCTTTGCCATGTCATGAGTCTATCTCATATATTAAACTCCAGTAGCTAATGAAACAATTGCTTACCTAAATGGACTTTTCCACGATATTCTAATTTTTCGAGTTTCACCTGTATATTTAAAGCACATGGCTTTCTCCAAAGAATCCTGGGGGCTGTAGTCTACCTCTCAAAGAGCTACAAGTTCCAGAGCGCTTAAGAAACTACAGTTCCCGTGATTTTGTGCGTGCGCACAATCTTAAATTAGTACCTATCATGTGGTTCTTTTTACCTCTGATTCCCAAAGGTTTTTCTTCAAAGGGTCTCTGCTCAGAGCAGAACCTTAAGAGAATTCCAGATTTCAAGGAGCAGAAATTGAAAATATCTTCTGGGTTTGTCCAGACATCAACCTAGGTTACACTTATAAAACCAACTGAGGGCAACTATTAACATTCGCTCATTGAAAGTTAGCAGTGGGAAAGGGGGGTATTCATAAGTACCAATTTTGTTTGCTTCCAAGGTCCTAAGAATTGCAAACAGCAGAGATGTGGAAGCTTGGCTCACACGCAACACAGTCCAGTCCTGCGTGCTAAGGGAAACTGGGTAGCAACAACCACTCGGAGACTATCCTGACAGCAGAAGCGATCTAGATTTCTTCTAAAAGATTTGAGGCACAAACTTCCCAATGCCTTCACTTGGGAAAGAAAGGGGGGGGGAGAAGAGAGCATTTCAACTAAACCTTTTGTTGTGCAAACTTGGAAAGACCTGGCAAGTCTTGACAACCCTGTGTCACAAATACACACACAAATAAAAGGCAACTCGCTTCTTTCCACATGCAATTAATTGGGCATATCCAAGAAGGCAGCCAACCTGATTTAGACAGGATTGAGGGCGAGGAGAGGGGGAAGAGAAAAGAAAACTATTTTAAAAAAAACAAAAACAAAACCTATAACCCATCCATGGTGGTACCTGGCCTAAAGCATGGGAGGCGGAATAAATGGGAGGTGAAATGCTCGGCTGTTGATAAAAGAGAGTGATGTCAAATTGCAGAAGGGGTTCAGCACAGGAGGAGCGTTTTCCTCCCTCTGCAAGATAATTGCAAGCAAGAGCCAAGGAGGAAACCAACACCTTGGCCTATACCATGCAGGAGAAAATGAGCCGAAAGAACGCTGGGCTGAACTGCTTCAGGACTGCACTTGGGAGTTGCCATTTTTCAATGCTCCTGTTTGTTATAATCTTGACATACAAGCACCCACCCCACCCCCACCGATTAAGAAGCAAGTATACCAGTATCAAGGTTCTAGTTCAGCCTACACTGGAGTAATCCCACAGAAGATATGAGGCTATGCCAGTACTTGCAAAGAGAGGAATTCCCTGAAAACCTTGTCTTGAACAAGGTTTGAGGGCTCTTTTAATACCAAAGGTGGCCTGGTAATTATTATTTAAGTCAGCAAGCATTGCCGTTTGTATGGTAGTTACAGCAATACAATTTATTTATTCATTTTGCTCTCTGAGACAATTTAATTGGCATTGTTGTATTAATGGTAGGGTTTGCAACTTTGGACTTTTCTCTTCTTTTTACTTTCGTCTAGAATTGCATCAGGTGTGCTGCGACTTTAGCAACTGGATTAAAGCCTTTGACTGCCAACAACCATCTGTTTCTGATGTTTGGTTTGCAGCAGCTAAGCCGTGGCCTTCTAGATTGGCAATTGCAACCTGGTGCCTCTCCAAATGTCTTGGATTCCCAACTCCCATCAGGCTTGTGAAGGCCGAAGGAAGTTGCTAATCTGGCAGCGCCTGGAGGGACTCATGTTAGCCCACCCCGGTTCGACACTCAAGCTGTCAGTCAAAAGCAACTTTTAATGGGCACTTGCTGGGAATCCAGCCTGCTGAAGATTTGACATCTGCAGCATTGGGTACCTATGGGGCTTACAGTTGCAAAGTTTTATTCTGAGGGACACTTCTGCTAGGAAAAAAAAATATTACATGGTGGGTGGGTGGGGGAAATGGCATTTTTATTTTAGAATACTTGTCCTGTTCACGGACTTGCGGTTCGGAAATACACCCGGAAAGCACCACGCAGGGAGGCTGATTCTGGGCCTGCAACAATAATCCAGGAAGGTCTTCCTATCATGTGTGGTTCTGGCCTCCAGCAATCCCCGTAATAACAAGAGATGCTAAAGCCACAGCTCCAAAAATCAACACCTTTTGTGTTACGGGATACCCCACCCACCACGCACAGGGAAGGAAGTATCTTTTAAAAGGCACTATTATTATTATTTTTTAAAAAAACCCCAAAACTATCCGCCTGCAACATTCCAGGTTAAAAGCCAAACACTATTGCTATTAAATGAGGAACTCTCAGTAACTTCCAAAGCCGCCGGCCCCTAACTGTTGATGCACTCTTTTGACGACACGATTGCCCCCACTTGCTTTCCATCCTCCACCCAGAAACCTCACAAATTAAAAGGGGGGGGGGATGAATGAAACTCATTCCAAACACAAGAGAGGCTTTCCCCCCTCTCTCCTGCTTTCCCTGGGCAACTTATAAACCCCCTGAAAATAGAGAACACCTGACAAAACCCTTAACCACAGAGACACTGCCTGCATCTCTGCATTAAGAAGTGAGGTAAACAGGAACTCCCCCCCCCCTTCCTTTCCATCCTAGCTCGCTATATGCTACATAGGTCTTTCGAAGTTCATTTACTACCTCGGTGTTAAAAAGATGGTACAATTAAAAGAAAAACCCACAAACCACAGATATACCCCAAAATTAAGACAAGCTAGTGAGACAGGCATAGTTATTTTTGCTTTTTTAAAAAACATATTATGACAGACATTAATATATATATATATATATATACCGGTATATGAAGAATTGAGTTCTGGCTGTTTTTGTTTAACATAATAAAAAAAAAATGAAGCTGAGAGAGAGAAAAAGGAAGAAAGACAGACCTGTTGTGCTTATTCTTTTGTTGTTGTTTTTTTTTGGCATTATCCATTGACCCCTGCAAGCTGTACAATTAAAAAAAAGATCATCTGCAGAAATTAACCGTAAATCAAAACCAGATTTCTTTTTCTTAATGACGACGACCAATCTAATTAGCACAAGCAAGTTATAGCCTTTAGAGAGAGCCTGTTTCAAAGACAGGGGAAAGGGGAAGGAATAGCATCTGCTATGCTTTGCTTATGGCGCTAAACATCTAGTTTACCTGTGTAAACTTAGTATTTTAAAGACATGCCTTTGAAACCGCCGAAGAAGAACGTTGAAGCTCTTAGCTTTGTTATCTATTACATGTATTATATAAAGTCTCCATTCATCACTTGAAAATACACCCCTTCGTGAAATAATCCTACCGAGTTTTTAAAAAGCAATTGCAAAAGGGCAGAAATTGTGACTTGAAAGACATTGGCCCGAGACTCTTTTCCTAAGGATAGGCTGGTCCGCTTGAAATCTCCCGGTCCTATTACAGAAAACTCTTTTGCCCTGTACGAAAAACAGAAACAAAATAAAATAAACCAAGAAGGCTAAGAGACTAAAATATTCTGCCAGTGGTTATCACTTTCAGGTGAACACTGGTCCTTTTCAGGTGCTCTTTGAAAGTGCAAACGGTGGTTCAGACGGAGGCAGAGCACAGTTCGCAACCAAGCATCACTTCCCGGGAGTAAATCCTTCGCCATGTCTCTTCGTAAGGCAGCAGAAGGCAAGAAGCGAAGATTTCCCCCACCCCTTTTCTTTTTTTTCATGTGTGTATGAATATCCGTGGTTACTTTTTTCAACAATCCGTATCGAACAAGACCTTGTTTTTTCCTTGTTTTTACACTGTATAACAAGAATAATCATATGGCCGTATAGGACTTCAAACTTGTCACAAGCACTGGTCAGTTGGCACCCTCCTTATCCACCAATTAATAATGCAACTCTCAGAATGGTTTAATGGCTTTATTGCTCTCTTTCCATTCTCGCAGAGATTTCGTGTAAAGTAGCTTTGCTTGGACAAAAAATAAAAAATAAGAGAACATCGTTAGGGCTGTTTATGGTTTTTTTTTTTCTTCTATGTGTGTGTGTGTGTGAATATATATATATATATATATATATATATATATATATATATATATATATATATATATATATATATGTCTCTGTGTGTATGTATCTCTTTCTCTCTCAAGTTGAAAACGTGAGCCAAAACAAAACATGCCATACTCATGCTGGTAAGAATTTTAGCACACATTCGTCGGTTATGGTCACTCCATTCAAAGCTGATTCCTCCCTTCCCCGAGAAAACAGGGAATTTCTAATGGACTGGACCAGTGTTTCAATGCAATTGCAACCCCCTCAGAGAGAGAGGAGAGAGAGAGACAGAGAGAGAGAGAGAGAGAGAAACACACACAAAAAACTACATGGTTTCAAATTTCACAGTATGATTTTTCCCATGTAAATTTGGGGAGGAGGGAACAGAAGAAGGGGAGAAAAAAGTCGTTGGTAAAATTGACCAAGGTCCTTAGCTAATCTGTCCTTCGGCGGTCTGAGACATCAGGAAAGACTGGACAACTTCTTCAGTGGATTGCAGGCTGGTGCTCACGTCCTCGAGGGCGTCTGTCAACTGAAAACTGCCGATCCCGCAACCGGTTCCAGTTGGCCAAAATGTTGTGGTACTCAATACCTTCTCGTAATTGCCAATGGAATTGTACAGTTTAATGAGGCCCCTGTAGTCATATGTCTAGTCCACTGTAACCTTCCCCAAAAAAGCTTCTTCCCTAAAAATAAATAAAATGTGAAGGAGAATTAATGCTGTACTTTTTTCAGTGTTGCATAACAGAGAAGCTTGTTGTTTATTTTATTAAGTAAAAATCCGTTATCTTTCAGCTGGAATAAATTATACCATGTTCTCCGATCTGGGGTGGGGAAACTGTGTCTTTCCCCCTCCTCTCCAGATGTTGCCTGACTATAACTCCCACCCTCCCTGACCACTAGGCATACTGGCTGGGGCTGATGGCAGGCAGTGTCCAGCAGCATATCGAGAGCCACAGGTTCCAAACCCCTGGCCCTAAAGAAACAGAGAAGACGTTGCTATTTATACTGCTTCCCGCATGCCCTCAAAAATAAAATCTTGAGTGTGTGCTACCCTCCACCACCTTAATAGACCTGGAAAAAGGATTATATATGATTAAACCAACCAAGATTGGTGGAGAAAGGACAGCATTGGCTCCCTTCAAACATCTTCCCCAAAACAATGTTCAGCGTGTTGGACCTCATCATCAGCTAAAATGAAGCACATTATTTGCTCATAGGCCTCCGCTATGCCCTAGGTCAGGCATAGGGAACCTTCGGCTCTCCAGATGTTTTTGGCCTACAACTCCCATGATCCCTAGCTAACAGGACCAGTGGTCAGGGATATGGAATTGTAGTCCAAAACATCTGGAGAGCCGAAGGTTCCCTATGCCTGCCCTAGGTCCTTTACGTTGGGATGGATCCAAATGCTGTGTGCACAGAAAGCCACCTGTCTTTCCTGCCCCCTATGCAAAAAGCTTCTCTGGAAGTCGGGGGGGGGGGGGGGGAGGAGACACCTGAAAAGCACTGCTTAGGCAGCAGGGGGCTCTGGTGGGAGGGTAGTCTTGTTTTGTAGGCAGACTATCGCAGTACTTTTATCGGTGGGTAGTTCCCACATTGCTTGGTTTGTTGTTACTCTCTTGGCTTTATCGAGTTATTTATTGCTAGCCACCCCTGCGTTTTCTTTTGGAAGAAAGGGGGTCTTGAATGAATGGATGGATGAGCAATTGTCTTGAAATGGGTGGAGGAACCTTGTGGCAGCAGCCTGCTCATGGCAACAACTCCCTGTCACAAAACAAACCCGCCAAGGAAATATCCCTCCCCTGAAAACGGAACAAACCCAGACAACAACACAGCACATCCATCCTCTTCTGTGGCCACAGCCCAATATAACACAACCACAACAATGAAATAGGCAACACTCCCACCATTCTCCAGCGCCCTTCCCAATTCTTACCATGCAACGGAGAATCCTCTTTCCTCCCCCTCTGGCTCAAACCTCTTTTCTTTAAAACTAAAGCTTGACTGGGCAGGAGGGAGAACAAATCAACAGCTACAGCTGCCCTCTACTTTTTCCCTTCTAGGAATGATTGTGGGCTGAGAGGCATTCTGGGAAGATGTAACAAAATGGCCGGAAACAAGAATCTGCCTCCCAATGGCTAATTTATTTTAATATAATAAAAAAGAAACTTAAACAATCTTGAGGGGCTGGAGGGTGCCAAGGGAGGTGTCGGGGATCCCACAGACACCTTGCTGGCAATCCCAGTGGTAAGCCAGAAACCATAGCATGGTTATCTGTTCCTGGCTCATGCTGGATGATAACAAACCAGACTCAATAGTCTGCCCATAATCCTAAACTAAGGACTGTGATTTGTGTAAACAGGATGGAGACAAGCAGCTCAGGAAGAAATGTCAGTTGCAAACAGTTAACTATGGTTTTGCTGTTACACAGAAACTGAGGCAGCGTGTGTTGTTAGGCTAGGCTGAGACATGGTGCCTGATCTAAGGTCATTCATGGGAGGGCAGGAATTTGAAGTCTGCCCCAAATCCAAGCCAGGTGTGGGGAACTTTTGGCCTTCCAGATGTTGTTGGATGCCAGCTCAAAGCAGGCATGGCCAAGGATGATGGGAACTGTAGTTCAGGAACTTCTGGAGGGCCAATGGTTCCCCAGCTCCTAATCATCCTTCCTTTTTACCTGGACTTCTTCCACGGGAAAGAGAACCTCACCTACCCCCACCACCCACCCCCCGGAGAGACAACATCACTGTATATGCAAGCTTAGGCTCAAAAGTGTTTTACACACCAATTGCTATGGATCTCAAATAAAGCTTTTCGGGCGTTGTCGTACTGATTCATGTCGTAGTTGTAGAGTGAGGCAAGGTGTCCCACGGAAAGAGCAACTTCGTATCTTCTTGGCCGAGAAGCTGCTCTTTGATCTGGATCGCTTTGATGTGCAATCTCTTCCGCTTCCTGGAACACGCCCACAAAATTAAGACAACGGTGAATTGCCAGTCTTTTACTAGATGATTGTCAAGAGAGCCAGAGATACAGTTCAGGGAAGACATGTCAATAATATTTGCCCCCCCCCCCCAAAATAATTACCTTAAATTTCCTCATGGACTGGTAAAGCCTGCCAAGGTTACCATAGTGTTTTGCCGTCTGCACATTGAACTCCCCAAAGGCTTTCTTGGCAAGCTGGAGCGAAGACAGGTGTAAGTCGTGGGCTTCCTGGAGTAGCCTTTGTTCTGTCTCCTTATTGTGACAGTCAATCGCAATCTCCTCCAAGATCAGTGCTTGCACAGGAAAGGGGGGGGGGAGGAAAGAGACGCATTAGAAGACCCAACACCATTAAAGGCATCAGCTAGGACCCGAGGAAGTGAATGCAGACTTCTGCGTAAGTCCTTCAGCTCAACTCTGGCCCTTTCCCAACTCCAATTATTTGGCCGCTCTGAAGGTGTGCGCAAAGCTCAAACACATCAGCCACTTGGAGCTGACCCTGCCTTTAGGAAGTGAGGTGTGGGCCTCAGGTGGAAGATGCTGGACACGGTTGAGGGAGGCACTGTTTCCCCGCACATTTCCTTCCCTGCCTGTCCTTGACATTTGCTACAGTACCACCAGTTATTTCTGCTCCCTAAGCGCCGCAGCTAAAAGCAACATGAAGGTACCTTTAACTCTTTTGGAGGAGGCAAGGAGAAGGTGGTCTTCTGGGAGAATGTGGGTTATGATGCCAATCGCACGCTCCGCATGGAATCTAAGGTCAAGAGACAACAGGCACACATTAGGGGGAAATCTCTTGGAAAGTTACTGTGTAGTCAACACAGAAACAGCAAGTTCCCAGAAGGGCCATCTAAATCATGCACAGAGGGCTTTGTGGGAATTGCATTAGCATACTGTGGGTTTTTGTAGACACTGGGCAGCTGTTTAGCACATGCTAAGAATACAGTGGTGGGGGGGGGGAACAGGAATGAAAAAGACCTTGTGCGAGAGATTCTGGTATGTTTGTAAGACATCTTGGGAAAAGGCACAACTTTCACTTTAGAAACAAGACTGCATTGTCTGCCTGGTGGTGAGGACGTGGGAGGGATTCTCCTCCTGACAAGGAAAGAATTTTTTTCTCCATCTCCCATACTCTCTTCAGGATCATCCAACAAACCTGACTGACAAGTTCGGGGTGGGGGGCAAAGTCTTCTTTGCACAACATGTTAAATTGCAACTCAGCTCATATTTAAGAACTACATTGGCTGCCAGAGGTTACTAGAAATTCTATGTAAGCAAGGGGCGGGGGCAGCTGGCAGCATATTTTTTACTAGCCTGCTAAGAGACTAGCAGCTTCCATGTCCAAGTTAGTAGTTTATTTACAAGGCTGTCATGACCACTTTTTTAAAGCTATCTGAAAGGGGGGGGAGAGAAACAGTGGGACCTGCAACAAAATGTTGCAGTATCAAGTGCCTCTGTTCGATTGTCCTGGTTCCCACCCAAAACCAATAAAACCAACTTTTTTTTTGTAAGTAAATAAATGCATGTTTATTACTGCAGGGTATCATACCAACTCAGCATCATGGAAAGAGTAGAATACAGTCCAGGTACTCTTAACAAGGCCAAGGAGGAGAAACAGTAAGAAGCACAGGATCAGGTGCTCAAGATGCAGGAGTGATGGACTCCCACTTCAATGGCATTAAAAGAGGGATTAGACATCAGAGGATAGGGCAACCAATGGCTGCTAGTCATGATGGCTATCTACTATCTTCAGTATCAGAACACTGATTTTTTATATATATTAAAAAACACACATTCATATACCATTTAACTGTAAATAAAACCTCAAAGTGTTTTACAGAGAATATAAAATACACGTTGACATTCCTAGCACAGCAGCCCAGGTGGCTCCAAAAGTTCTCCAAACAACAACAGTAACCACAAAAAGCTTTGCCAGCAACAAAGGGAATGGACTTGACATGCAACCTCTCCCACGTGAGGTCTGAAGTGGTACAGCCCCAGCAAGACTATACCACATGCTTTTTAACATTTGAATATATATATATATATATATATATATATATATATAACCTTACGCAAGAAGAAAACCTTTGGGTCTAGTAAACACAGTACTCACAGTGCATTGTCAAACTTCCCAGAACTGTACTGGTGAACGTAGGAAGAGTAAGCCAGATCTTCGTGAGCTGTCGCGACGTGGATGTTTTTGCCCCCAAATACTGACTGTCTGATGTCTAGCGCGGTCTGAAACAATTTGAGAGAGAGAGAATATTCAAGTCAGCTAAATTAGCTAGGATCCAGAAGCTGCCACAGACATTTTTAAAAGCATGGCTTGTGTGGGGCAGATGGAGCATTATTTGAAGTAGTATCTCACACAGCTGTCGACGCAAGTCGCCAATTGGTAAAATCTAATTGGAAACATGATGATGATGATTTCTATACCACCCTTTATCTGAGGAACACCAGGCTTTTACAAATGAGGCTGCGTCCTTCTCGGGCAACCTGCAGCTGGAGGGAGGCTGAGAAGGGCGGAGTGCACCCCTCCAACTGTGCCTGAGCAACGGCCCCCTCTGGTAGCATGTAAGTAATAGACTTATTATTTTTGTTATAAAGATCATCTGTCTGCCTAGACATACTTTCACAAAGCCCACACCTTGGAATAAACCAGAGGGACCATATGGCCATGGGCTTCTTTGTTTGTAAATAAAATAATGTTGCGCCATATTGCAAAAAAAATAGTTTCTTGCACTATGTCCTCCCAAGTGCTTTCAACTCATGGAAAAGTTGTTTCTAGAAGAGCAATTTGCCAGACTTTTTGAATACCAGCAATCTAAGTTGTCTAAATCAAATGTCTTCTAGAATTGTGCTAGTTGCTCTTGCTGCTGTTAATAGGTGTCAAATGAGTTCTTCATCTCTTTTTTAGATCTCTATTCACATCTATATATAGATCTAAAAGAGCCAGGTAGTGGGAGGGAGTGATGCTCGGTCTTGTTATTAAAGAAATCTCCCTAAAGATCCCTCCCCCCCAAGAAATTTCAATTTTAGGGCACTCCCAGCAATTTCAATATTAAAACTTGTGCCCACAAAACCACTGGGAGGGAAGCAAATCCCTTTTAGTTCTCCACAGACAACACTCTGGACCTCTTTTTCGGATTTCTTACCAAGGGATACTATTTTTTTCTTCTACTATTTTCATAAAAATTGCCCATAAAACACTAGAGGAGATTAAATGAATCCTCTTTTAACCGCCCCAAACTGCAAAGGTTGATCTTCCAGGAAGATCACTACAGCTTTCCTTCTAAAGTCTGGCAGGATTAAGCCGCTACCATGGGGCTACCATGCCTGCAAATTTTATCTACTTTGGCGAGAAAGTAAGTATGGTAACAAAACTTCACCTGCAGTAAAGAATTTTGAGCAGAAACAACACACACATGCACAAAACCACTTAATAGAATCCCGAAGGCTGCACAGATGCAGCCAAGGACCTTACCTGATAAATTGCAACCGATTGGCATATATTGTCTACGTTGAGTAAGTAAAA
The DNA here is from genome assembly GCF_009819535.1 of Lacerta agilis. NCBI lineage: Eukaryota > Metazoa > Chordata > Lepidosauria > Squamata > Lacertidae > Lacerta > Lacerta agilis. The sequence continues at coordinate 38,252,669 of NC_046326.1, forward strand.
CCCATAGTCTAGTAGTGTGTCTGAATATTTTGGGTGTTTGGCTCCAAAGTGCTCCCTGGAAGATAGGAACACAACTTAGAACCACAAACAAGACACAGTATGCAATAATGTTCAGAAACAGGGCATTTACTCACCGTGCAAGATACACAGCATGTTTTATTAACTGTTCGGCTTTCTTAAATTCACGTTTTACAACACAAGCCTAAGCCAAGAGGAAGAGAAAGCAGGCATGAGAGACCATGAATATGCAAAGGCATTCTTGCCTGCCTATGGGCAGCCACCGTTCAAGAATAGCCATCGACTCTGTTAAACTGAGTGGAAAGTCTGCCCCATTAAAAAGGGGGAAGACAGAGCAATGAATTGTCAGGAAAAGCATAAAGGTCAACACGTCTGAAATGCTGCTTTTGGAATTCTTTCGTTGATTTTCTCCTTTAGGGCTGATTCTTAACAGTAATAGATGCTGCCCACTTCCCTCCGCAAGAAACATGGAATGGGTTCCATCCCTGCTCAATTGCATGCAGGCTATTTGTAGAAGAGTTAGATTTACCTTCGAAGCTTGCCGTAAAACATCCACGACTACTTTTACTGGCAATCCAACTGAGATCTCCTTCATGGCTTCTATGCACCATTTGTAAGCCTGTGGAGCACCCAAGGATATTGTCAGGATTATTTAACATTTTATAAAAAGCCTCAAATTTTCTATGTGCTGTGCAGAATTGTTATTTTTTTCCAAATGCAAAAGCAGCTCTTGTTTGCAGGCTTACAATTTGATAGCCAAAGGAAAAAAGGAAACAGGGAGGGAAGATGAAACCAAGCAAATTCAGGTTCCAGCAGGGTCACTGTTAATGGTTGATGCGTCTGGTCAGTTGCCAAGAACCCTCAATGCAGCAGGGGATCCATTCAGAAGAGCCTCTTAGACCTGTTCCTCCTCTTCATTGGAAACCTGCTGGTTCACCCTGCCTCTCAATAACAGAAGTAGCAAGGAGCAGGAGGAGTTGCCACTGCTTTCATCCTCACTGGCTCTGTCTGGCACCAATGAGGAAGTAGAAGCAGCAGTGGCAGCAATGGAAGAGAGAAGACACACTCATTGAGGAAGCAGAGGGTGGGATTGAGGGCGTCAAGCCCAAGGGCTGTCCATCAAAAATGGTACTGGGTTCCAATATCACAATTCACACAAACACATGACTTTATTCACTGAATTACCACTCTGCCTTTTCAACTAAAATTCTATGGAGATGAGAGCATAATCTCTAATGAAAATCAGAGAGAAGGCTGGGAGCTGGGAGGCAGGTGCAGAATCCCCAATGGGGCTTGCAGATCCCTTCTCCTGTCCCGACTTCCAAGCCTGGTCGTTCAAATAAAGTTTAGGAGCAGCTGCTTAGCAGGAGCCTCGCTGCCTCCTGGCCAAAGGGAGCTCTCCAGTCCTTAATCCAGCACACAGTTCACAGAAATCCAGTTCACAGAAATCTAAACAGAGGCTCCCAAGAACTTGGCTTTCAAACACTGAACTGTGAGAATCTGCAGTTCTAGCAAGACTATCAGCTGTCGCGATGGTGTGGCTGGGTGTCTGTCGAGGTGTAAAGCTGAAGTCAAGAGCAGAGGATCAGGCAGTCCTAGGGAAAGGCACTCTGGCAAACTGCATGGAGCCAAGAGTCCTGCAAGAGATCTTGGAGCCACCAATCTCCAGGGTGATGGAAGGGCCGTAGCCCAGTGGTAGAGCGTCTGCTATGCATGCAGAAGGTCCCTGTTTCAAACCGCAGCATTTCCAGGTAGAGCCAGGGCAGACTCACCATCTGAAACGCTGGAGAGCTGCTGCCAGTCAGTGCAGAGATTACTTAGCTAGATGGCCTGACTAAATATAGGGCAGCTTCCTATGTTCCTAAATTGTTTGTTCCCAGCTGAGGATCTAAATACTATCCCAACAAAGGTTGGGGAAACACTTCAGTTCCTGCAAACTCTGGCACTTGGACTTGAGCCAAGTGCTAGCTTTAGCCAAATGCTAATTTTATTTGGCACCACCTTACTAGCTGGAATTCTGTCACCAAACCTCAGTGAAACCTGCTTTTGTCTGCCCACACGCTGCTGCTGAGTGAACCCACAGAACGCTTTGTGCTGGAAAGAATAGCTGGCCTGTTCTTACTACATAGGAAGCTGCCTTGTACCAAGTCACTGGTCCGCCTAGTTCAGCACTGTCTACACAGAAGGGTTTCGGGTGGAGGCCTCTCCTAGTTTGGCCGGAGATGCCATCGGGGATTATTATTAAATATATTCATACCCCATCTGTCTCCCAAGTTGGGAATCAAAGCGGCTTACAACATTTTAAAAACATAATTGTAAGACACAAATTAATAAAGGCAAGCTAGTTAAAAACAATAGTTAAAATACGGCAAAACACATTTCGAACTGGCATTAAAATACTGGTTGCCCTGACAGCGGTCAACATGGTCTGCACCTGGTTTCCAAAGGCCTATCTGAATAGGAAGGCCTTAGCCTGCTATCAGAAAGACAGCAAGGAAGGAGCTAGTCTAGCCTCTTTTGGGAGGGAATTCCACAATATGGGAGTAGCCACAGAAAAGGCTCTCTCATGCCACCACCAACCATGCTTCTGGTGTTGATGGGACTGAGGGAAGGTGCTCGACTGAGGATTTTAGCACCCAACTGAAGCTTCTGCATGCAAAAGACATGCTCTGCCACTGAGCTACTTCCCATGCGGAGACGTTTTAGGCTAGATTCTGCAGAAGACGCTCACCTCATCGTAATGGCTCTTTGCAAAGAGCAGGGCACACAGCTCCCCATATAGAGCGGCTTTGTTGGCTTGCTGGCCGTGCTTCGCTAGCTTGTCCATGTAAGACTGCGCTAATTTGAACGTTTCTTCTCCCAGGTGGTATTTACAGTTGCCATTCCGGACATGCAGCAACCTAGGGCAAGACACAAAAGGATCTTGAAACCTTGGGCAGGAAATATACTGAGCGATTCAGACTATTAAAAGGCGATTACTGGCTTTGTGATCTTGCATCCTCAAATGAAACAAGGAAGCTTCTCATCACTGTTAAATAATATTTTAACATCCTAAGTAATTTCTTTAATGCATGCTGCCAAACCACAGGCAGGAAGACATGTTCAGAGGCAGCAGCCTGGTTCAGATGCAAGAGTGTTGGTTCAACAAACCACTGTTTACTGGGTCAAGAAGAAGTATTGTGCCCATGTGTTCCTCTTCCCCTCTCCTGCATGACCTCTGTGGTTTGTTTAACCAGCTTCCAGTGACTGGGTTAGCCTTTGACTACAGACCAAGATAGGAAACCAATTCTAGTTTGTAGTCAGGGATTAAACCACAGTTGTCCAGTTCAGATGCAACAGGAAACTATGGTTTAACAAACACAAGAAAAGTGTAATGAGCTCATTGTCGAGCCAGTATATCACAGAACACCAGATGCATTTTAAAAGCATGCATTAAAAACACAGGATTGAAAAATAAAATAAAACTCATCCTTATTTGAAAAGAAATACTGCCCCCGACCTCAATTACAGATTAAAAATATGGCATATAGCAGATGTGTCTGAGGTATTTTGCTTTCTGAAGACTTAAAGGGAGGATAATACTGATGGATTTATGAGAAAGTAGATTTTGCTTGTGGCATTGTAGAACAACAAATTCCAAGATGTTACACAGGTGTGTGTGTGTGTTTTATTATTTATTTATTGTGAATTGCTATGATTAATGAGTGGTTAATGAATTTTGTATTAATCGTATGAGTTGTATATTTTGTTAAAAAAAATTTTTTTTAAAGCACATTCCTTTCCCACCTTTTTTCTGAATACACCAAAGGATTGTACTTTGGACACATGCCTCTGGCAATCTGACCATTTAATTCAGTGAGTGGGTGACACCAATAAACTGGCCAAAGGTCAAGGGTTATCTTACAAGGCACTACAGCTCCGTACACACCACACATTTAAAGCACATTCCCTCCCACCACCAAAAGAATCTTGGGAATAGCAGTTCACCCCTCACAGAACAACTCCAAGCACCCTTCACAAACTACAGTTCCCGGGATTCTTTGGAGGAACGTGCTTTAAATGACTTTCCAGTGTTTGCTGAAGACTTCTCTTTGCTGTCAGGCTTATGCAGACAAGAAAAATATGTTTCGTAGTAAGTCAGCTGGTGGTCTTTTTTTGATATTGTTCTTAATGTATTTTTAATTGTTGTAAACTTCTTTGAATTTTTAAAATGAAATTCCAGTATAGAAATATTTTTTTATAAAATAAAGAGATAAAACATATGGTGTGTACGCAGCCTGCATGTGTCTGAAAGCACTGTTCTAATAGCCTCCCCTCACCCACTTTAAGATGCCTCCCGGGGGGAGGGGATCTTGGCTTGTAGACAACCAGGACATGTCTGCTCCAGAGCAATCAAAGAAGTCTCTCCCCATAACAGAGCAGGCAAAAAGGCAACACTTTTTTGGTGGCGTGGGGGGTGGTGGTAAGATAGCTGCGAGTTCATTCCCACCATAGATCTCAATTCCTAGACAAGTGAAAGTTACTCTGCTTAATCCACCTTAAGTAGTAATTTATTATGGAAAACCTGAAAGTGGATATAAAGCATTCAATGAAGCCTTGAGCAGGTGAATGTGTTCTTGCAAGGACGACTAGGAATAATTCCAAACAGCCATCTTGTACTGGATCGCTATTAATGTATTGAGTTGCACATATTAATAAAACAGGAATAGGGTCTGTCTCCTCTTCCAGCCTTCTGGCTTTTTTTTTTTTAAGGACAAAGTCCTCTGCCAGTTCTGCAGTACAAGGATCTGCAGGAAATCACAACTAAGCATTAAGTCAGCACAATCCCCCAAGAGTCAATAACAAGGAGGTGGAGGATGATGGGGGAGGGGGGACAGCAGTGACCTGGCTCTCCAGGCAGGAAATGTCACCTTGTTTGCACATCAGCAGCACACAGCAAGATTGATTGAGACCATGGCCCTGAACATGCAGTCTGTACTTCCCAGGCCTCGGATTTATTTATTTTTCAAACAAGTGCAGACTAGGTAACAAAGAGGTCCTTGGGACACTGGAAGAAGAACAACAGGTTCCTTACCTGTAAGTGTGGTTCCCTGAATGGGGAATCGTGGGTTGCAGTCACAACCATGGGGCTGCAAATGACCCCAAAGAACCATCACCACGAGCTTTGTATTGTAAGGCTACCTGCTACGGATAGTCTCACTTGCCCTTGTCAGCCACTAGTTTTATGGAAGAGCATCTCTGGGAATGGGGAGGGTGAGTGATGGGCTAACTGTACACACTCACAGATGCATGTCATCTCCCAAGATTGCTTGCCGATGAATCCCATTCCAGCAGCCATTGCACAGGACTGGCTGGAAACCCTGGGGAGGGCCAATTTGGACATGTGGGTCTCCGGAGGGCAATCCCGTAAGAATGTAAGGAGAGCTCTGCTGGATCAGACGAGCAGCCCACCTGGTCCAATGCCTTTTCCTTACACTGGCCAAGCAGGTGCCCATGGGAAGCCTGCAGGCAGGACCCGAGCTCAGCAGCACTCTCCCTCCTTGCGATTCCCAGCAACTCGTATCCACAGGCATACCTCCTCCAACTGTGGGAAGTAGAACATAGCCATCGCTGCAGGAGTCACTGACCACCCTGGAATTTGTCTGGCCCCTTTTAAAGCCATCTAAGCCATGGAGCAGAAATGTCTGTGCATGTGTGTGCTTTAAAGCACAGGATCAAGCAGAAACACAGACCTTGGCAACCAGAAGGAAGGACAGGAAGCAAAGGGTGTGCTAAACCTGCCTGACACCTGACCCCCGCATTAGCTGTTTTCTGTCCCGTGAGAGTCACTGTCGCTGGGGATGGATGGGCACTAGGAAAGGCCTCCGCAATCTACACTGGTGGCCTCCACGAACAGCAGCCCATTAACTAGTCATCGTGGCCACTTGATAATTTACTCGCGTTAAGCACAGACACACCCTGCAGCATGAGCATCTCACCCCTTTGCTAAAAAATGGGGACAGGGCTTACCTCACGCAACACTCCACCGCACGAAACCAGTGGAGCATCTCGTCGTGAAGGGTACATAACTGAAGGCAGGAGAGGAAGACCTTCTCAGCATCGCTGTACCAGCCGGCGTCCGAGAGGAAGCCTCCTACAAAGGCAACGGACATGGACAAGGTGTTGTGCAACCAGGGCGCCATTACCGTAGAGAAGGGGCCTTGCTCTAGACAAACTTCCCCATTTTATTTATTTACTATTGTTAGCGGTCGGGCAATTCTCTGGATCCAAGCCATACAGTATTGACTTTCTTTTGAAGAAAGGAATTGAGCTATTTATTTACTTTCTCTCCCCTCCTTCAGCATTTTTCTTTCTTTCAAATTTGGGCCCCCAGCTGTTGTTGGACTACAACTCCCATCATCACTGGTGCTATTAGCTAGGGGTGATGGGAGTTGTAGTCCAAAAACAGCTGGGGACCCAAGTTTGAGAAACAGTGTTCTAGAGGCTGCTCCCCTTCTTGCTTCACTCGCCAACACTGCCTGCTCCTTACCCCCTCTGAACCTCCACTCGCCGGCCTACTCCAGGTGCCCGTTTGCCTCAATCTCTGGTTCCCTCTTCCTCGCCCAGTTTATGGTCATGCTGTACTTTGCAGTACCGCCTTTCAGCAGCCATGCAAACTGCAGCATGATGACATCCTTAGCAAAATATGTAATAGGAGAGAGAAAAAAAAATCTCTTTTCAGTTTCTTCTTCATGTGCCTCTTACAGAGTTCCAAGCAAGCAAGATAGCCTAATATCCTATTTCACCCACAGTTACCTAAGACAAATCCAATCTGGATAGCTTTTTCTTTTACAGTAGCATCTGATTCTGCTATGTAGGAACACCTCCTGCTGAATGAATAGGCCAACACTGATGCCACCTTTACTCCATGGTCCATCAATGCCTGAAAACAGTGATGAAGTAGATGTCTGAAAGGGAAACAGAAAGAAGAGGGAGAAGATAAAAACACTTTACCTCCTTCCAACAAACACTTTGTGCCTGCAGTCCAAAGGTATACTTACCGGGGATAAGCTCCAATGAGTTTAAGGGGCTTACCCCTTGGGAACTGCACTGTGAGTTTCTGTTTTAAGCAACAGGCACTGAACTAGCAACCATTTACTAAAGCGGTGGTTTTCAACCAGTGTGCTGTAGCACCCTGGAGTGCCTTGAATGATGGTCAGGGGTGCTGCAGGCAACGCAGGCCTCTGACCCTCTTTCCTTCCCTCCTTCCTATGATGCTCTCGCATCTCTGCCTCCCACAGGCTTGCACAGCTTTTTATTGCAGCGGCCCTGGCTATAAGCTGGTGCCTCTGGGAGGCATCTCTATTTAGGATGGGATGGTTCAGAGACCAGGGACAGCAGCAGTAGCTGCCCGGAGTACTCCTAAGGAGAGGGGAGAAGTGAGGAGGCTGAGGGAACACTCCACAAGGGAGGGTGTTTGAAAAAGGGTGAGAGGCTGTCAGCTCTGCAGGCAAGGGGTGACATAACTGGGCTCCTGAGCCCCACAGGGGTGCCGCAGAAAGAATGTAGTTGGTCAAGGGAGCTGTGGACTCAAAAAGGTTGAAAACCTCTGAACTAAAAAATAAAGAGACCACAAATTACAATCTGGTTAAACCCTTTAGAACAGATGACCTCCCTGCATCAACTGGTGGTATCCAATGCTAGTCTTACTCTGAGCAGATCCACCAAAGTTAATAGGTATGACTAACTTACAGTCATTGCAATGGTAGGACTCAGCTGGATGCAACACCATCTCTCTTTGCCGTAATACAGAAACTCAGAAAAGCTTAACATTTGCCTACGATTTGCATGTACACACACACACACAGCTGCTGCATTTTACAGCACAGAACAGATTTATGCTGTGTCCTTGAAACGGGGTGGGGTAGAAGACACCCACCCACCCCCAAACCCTGCAATTTACACACACACACACACACACACACACACACACAAAATCCAAAATGCCACCTCCAGCCCAGATTTGCAAAAACAGGAAGCAATCCATCATCCGGAATTCCTGCTACAGCCAATATCAGCCACATGAATTATGCGAGCACCACAAGGCTGAGAGCTCTTAATCAATCAAGCTTCCACCACCCCAACACAAAAGCAGCTGCCAGAGCCTGTTAACAGGGCTGTTAAGCAGAAGAACAAAAACATACTTGGGGAGAATTTTGCTTTTCTTACCCCCACCCCCACAAATCTTTCCTTGCCCACAGTAGCAGAGGATACAGAATCCAGTGAGAGCCTCCTGTCAGAGAAAGCTTCTTTAGTTTGGTTTATCTGTGGTTGCCTCCGATTCCCTTCCTCTCTCTTATGTTCTCTGACATACATAGAGAATTTGGGAGAGTTGTGTCTATGTGTTGTTGTTGTTGTTGGTTTTTGTTTAAATTTTGTTCTGGACTCTAGACAGGAAATCTCAAAAGAGAACGCACATATAAGAAGAAAGGCTCACTAATAGATTCTGACCATTGCCTTCCTAGGACCTGGGAGGTCTCGCCACCTCTGTCTTAAACTAAGCTTTAAAGAAAGCTTCTACTTTACATTTTCCTATGCGTTCTGCTGAATCAATGGTGCTTACATTTATTAGGATTGCACTGTAGGGCAGATTTGTGATAAACCTCCAGGTTAAAATCTTTACAAAGCTATGTCTTTTAAGTCAGAACATGACTACTGTATTTACATGCTGGTAGGAACACGGGTGGCGCGGTGGTCTAAACCACAGAGCCTAGGGCTTGCCAATCAGAAGGTCGGTGGTTCAAATCCCCGCAATGGAGTGAGCTCTCATTGCTCGGTCCCAGCTCCTGCCCACCTAGCAGTTCGAAAGCACACAGTGCAAGTAGATAAATAGGTACCACTCCAGAGGGAACGTAAACGGCGTTTCCATGCGCTGCTCTGGTTCGCCAGAAGCAGCTTAGTCATGCTGGCCACATGACCCAGAAGCTGTACGCCGGCTCCCTCGGCCAATAGAGCGAAATGAGCGCTGCAACCCCAGAGTCCAGGGGTCCCTTTACCTTGCCAAGCTAACCGACAGGAAGTCATGGCTGAAAGCAGCTGCAAAACACAAATTTATTCGGCAAGGCACTTTATGCAGAAGGGTGGGTGCTATCCAGTCACATTCTAAGCACTGAGCACCCACTGATTCCGACCAGAGAGTTCAGCACTGAAACTGGTGGGGCTCAAAAATGCTCAGTGGTGATTGACTGCATCCAGTTATGTTTTACAGGGGGAAATGTTCATCTTGCAAAGTGAGAGGAGCTGCCATTTTTAGTAAGCACTGACTTACCTTTTATCTAAAGCTCGAAGCACCTTTGCAAAAACTTCCAGTTCGCAGAATTCACTACCCAGCTGGCATAGTCGGCCTTGTTGGTAAAGCTGCAGGAAGAGGGAGAAAAGAGTTTTATGAGTTGTACCAACACACATGCAAAGAGACATAAATATTAAGCCAGGAGTCTGGCACACTGTTTGTTCTAACTTGGGGCATGGCTGCTTTCCGCTGAAGAACAGGGTCACAAAACATTGCTCCTCACACAAAATCAGGCTACTTGGTACACCTAATAACCAGTGGTGTATTTTTATGGTGTCTGCCACACCTGGGCAGAAGAGGTATACCCTCCCAGGAACATGTTCATGCGCAACCTCAACGGAACGCACAAGCACCAAATTCCTTCCTCTTTGCATGTGTGTTGGAGCTATCTTGACTCAGCTCCGGAGTGCAAGTCCCAATGGCCTCACAATCCCATGTGGTAGTGTGTTCTTTCTCTCTACCCGCTGTCTACCTCCCTCCTCAGGTGCGGTTTTGGCAGCAGTAGTGGGAGCAGCAGCAGGGCAAAGCTTTTCCTGTCAAAGAACTAGGCATGAAACCCGCCTTGCACCCTCGGTGGCCACTGCATATGGTGTGCACATGGCAACAGAGGGTGTTGCAAATGCCACCTTCTCAGCTTTGCCGCCCTGGGCAACTGCCCCATTTGCCCTCCCGTAAACACGTCTCTGCTCATGGTTTAAGCTTAACCTAGCAAGTTATCTGTCTGGTCCCATCCACTTTGCCAGCTGTGACGGTATCGCTGGGCCAGAAGGGGCAAAGTTATATGGCAAGGGCAGTGAGTTGCATAGCTTTGCTTGCCAGAATTAATCACAAGGAGGAGAGGAAGGAACCCACAAGGTAAAAAAAAAGCTTTCTGGATTGTAGAGTATTTGTTCTTTGTAACACTCACGTGAGCCATCAGGCTTTGATAGCTTTTTTCGCTTCGCTTTGGCAAGTAAAGTGCATTACTTCCACCCTCACACACACACACACACACACACACACCCTGTACACAGAGGATAAGCCAGCAAAATTTTGTTTACTACGTTGCATGTTTTTCTGAAGTCCAGCAGTCTGCCCCATTCTCTGGGGACTGAAGCTACTAGAAACAGCACTGTTGTAAAAAATGTCTACATCAGGAAAATATTGTTTAAGGGTTTTCTTTTTCTAAAGGACTGCATTTTGTTTGTGTAAGTACAGCTTGCTAAGTCAGAGCATGGGTTGACTGAACTCTTGTATTGCCTACATTGACCAGCAGAAGCACATCAGATTTTCAGACAGAATCTTTTGACAGTCTTACGTGGAGGTTCTGGAGATACAACCAAGGACTGAACCTGGGACCTTCTGCATGCAAAACATTTGCTCTACCACCCCGTCCCAGGAAGTCTGGCTTGTAAATAGTCCAGTACTGACTTGCCCATGGCGAAAAAGAACTGCTTCCAGGCAATAGGGAAAGGAAGCTTGTTCAGGCATCAAGCCAAATCATGCTTTGTGCTAACAAGGGTTTAAGCATCTGCCCTTCTAAATGTTCAAAAGGCAAACCATGTCCACTTTCGTTTTCAGTCTAAATGTGGAGCCAGAGAAACAACAGCTATAGTGATAGCCTGACAATTCATACATCACACCAAAGTGACCAAACCATGGCTTTCAAACTATGGTTTCAGATTCTGGTTTGCCAGCCAATTGCAAACGGTGGTTTGTCATTTCACAGAGACAGCAGAAAGCCACAGTTAAGCTTCCTTAACCATGATATGGCTTGATTTATTATAAACTGAACCTTGAGATGTTTCTTTCCCCACTTCCTTTCTGTGTTGTCATGCCACAAATGACTTACATCGACCATGTCTGTAGGGTACTTAAAAACAACAATACAGTGGTACCTCGCTAGACGAAAAACTCGCTAGACGAAAGGCTGTCTCGCAAGACAAATTTTCCAATGGGCTTGCCTCGCAAGTTGAAAAATTTCCACGATTTTTTTTTCTTCGTCAAACCGCTCTTCCCCCGTTGGTGCTTCGCAAGACGAAATTTTCGCTATACGACAGCAGTCGCAGAACGAATTAATTTCGTCTTGCGCGGCACCACTGTATCAGTGTACGAGCCAGTAGTTTTTAATAGAGTTATTGGCAAGAATGTTTCACTATGCTTCTATGTCAGGGGTTACCAGCAAAACTGGAGAAACTTGCCGTAGGCTTGATATACACACACTACAACCAAACATTCAGAACAAACTATTTCACAGGCAACAAGAAAAGCTTCTTTTAAGCTTAAAGGATCTTGTGGATGCCAGGGAAGACTCCTGGGGGCATGTGGGCACCACAGTGACAACCCTGTGCTCTATGACATCCTCTTCTCAGGCCCCTGTGGGGCAGTGTGATGAGGCACCTATCTTTGGGGCAGAGGGGTGGGCGGTAGATACGGCTGCCCAGAGGACTCCCAAGGAGAGAGGAGAGGAAGGCAGGGTGTTCGGAAAAAGGGTGATCGGCTGCCAGCTCTGCAGGCAAGGTGTGACATAACTGAGCTCCTGAGCCCCACAGGGGTGCCGCAGAAAGAATGTAGTTGGTCAAGAGAGCCCTGGACTCAAAAAAGTGAAAACCTCTGCTCTTTGTAGTAATCCTCAGGATATTCAATTTTACTTTACGGAAATTGTGTTGCAAATACTCCAGCATGTGCACTTTCTATGTACAACAACCTTGGGGGAAATGAGATTTCCAAGCATCTTTACTGCTAGTGTAAATAGCTAGTAGCTGTGCTTGATTATTTAGTGACCATGCATTACAAGTGCTTAAAAGAGCCTATGTGGCAACCTTTGATCCAGACTGCCAACCTAAGTAGTTGGCTGCCAAACGTTTATATGAAGGGGAATTCCCACAAAGGCTGTTGAACTCTAGGAAAGTTTTGAGAGCTTATTTACATACATCCACAGCAGTTAATTTTTTTAGAAAACAAAACTATTTTTCTGGCCTGCACAGGATGGGACAAAACATAATGAGGATGCAACACAGCTAAAGCTTAAAATGTCTGCAGTTCTTAGGAGTACAGGTCAAAGCAAAGCATGTTCAAGGAGGCAGTTTTATGAAATGAGAGATTCTATACTGGCAATTTAAAAAATTAATAATATATGAAAGCATAATAAATAATAAACAAATTCAATAACGTAATTCTCACATACTGCATAAGTAGCACAATTACCTCATTAACCACTAAAATCCTAGTGAAATGTGTTTAAAAAAAAATCAGATGCCTGAAACAATACTAAGTTGGGGCGAGACGCATCTCAGCAGTGAAGTCATACCACAGGTGTGGAGCCACTACTGAAAAGGATCTTCCAAGGGCACCTGAACCGCACAACTCAGTTAACCTAGGAACCACCAGGACTGCCTCTTCCATTGATGATAATGTGCAGGCAGGTTGATAAGGTGATTCTATGCACATTTACTTGACAGAAAATCCCATTGTTCTCAATGGCCCAATGTAACCGTGTTTCCAATCTCCTAAAATCAGGCATACACAGTGGCTTTGTAGACACTTTCCCAAGGTTTCCTTTAGCGTAGGGTGGTGTTGTGGACATGCTGGCACTAATCACAGTTGATGCTACCCACAATTGTCTCCTAACTATGGCCTGCAAAGCTACCTCAAAGCATGGTCTCACATAGGTTTAAAAAGGATAAACCTTGGTTAGCACCAATGTATGAATGATTCTATACTAGGGTTAATACAGTGTTAACTCTGGTTACGAACGGGATCCGTTCCAGCGCCCCGTTCGTAACCTGAAAGGTCCGCATCCTGAAGCGCCGCGTCTGCGCATGTGCGCGGCGCGCTTCTGCGCATTATGTCATTTTGCATGTCTGCGCATGTGCGAACCACCGAACCCAGAAGTAACCCATTCCGGTACTTCCGGGTTTGGCGCGTTCATAACCCGTGACGAACGCAACCCACAGCGTTCGTAACACGAGGTACGACTGTACAAACTATAGGGGAAGGGAACTTTTGCATGAGGCGGAGCCTGTGAGTCCACATCCATATTCCTGATCCCCTAGCTTCTTTGGACTAACTGGATGTATCACACCGAAGAATGTGAGTGAACTTGATGAAACACATTGAGCAATCACAATGGCTTTAATACGGTACACTAGATACCTGTCAGCAACTATGATATATATGTATAAGCTGTAACACAGTACAAAACTTTGGGTTGCTTGTTTACTAGGTCAAAAGACTCCTCTCTTTTCTTCCCAAAGAGGAAGCAGAAAGGCTTCTCGACTCATAATTTGCCAGTTTCACCCACAAGGATTAAGCTGTTTTGGAAGGCTGCCTTGGTCTTTAATAACCTTATCAGAAATTCTAACAGCTTGGCATATCACTGCTAATCTCTTTCCTCAAATACCAACAAACATGTTTAAACGGACTGTATCTGTGGCAGGATTTCAATGATATATACCCAAATGGTGTGAAAAATCGAGTGATTTGATGTGGTGGGGGGGAGGAGGGTATTTGAAAGTTAATGCAAAGATGTAATTGAATGATCTGTTTCCTTTGAAAAGCTCTGTTCCAGCTGTGTTCTGGGGAATCCAGAAAGTGGCAAACAAATGTCTCTGAAAAGATAAGCTTTCCCATCACCACTGAACTTCTTAAATATGAATTTGTTCTGGGACACACAGATATTCTCTTAAGTCATAGAGGACTAAGTTACCACCTTATCCTGAATAAACCTGCCTGAATGCTGAGATCTTCTTCAGAGAGCTGTTCTCGTTCTCCCTCCTTATCTTTGCCATTCAATGCTGAATTAGATAATGACTGGCAACAGGGATCCCTATCGTTGTGCCCACTGCCCTGACTCTAGAACACCCTCCTCCAAGGAGGCTTGGCACTATCTTTTCAGCGGTAGGCAAAGACCTGCAACTTTTAGATGCACAGTTTTGTGTTTTGTTTTAAATAGGATACAGGTGACTCTCCACTTGCATGGGGGTTATATACCAAGGGACCACACACATAAGTGAAATCGTGCAAAGTGGGAAGCACCCTCGAAACACCCTTTCTGCCCCCCTTTCTTCAATTCATACTGTATCCCAAAATATCCACAACTAGAATGGAAGCTCTGGGGCTGGCAAGAGGCTAGAGGATGCATGGGAAAGCAGCTGCTGCTGCTGTGCTACCCCACACACCAGCTGTTGGGCAGGGAGGCTGAGCAACCCAACCAAAGCCCCACTGCACCTCCTGTCTCTTTGGGACTTCCTCACTGACATCCTCTTCAGGATCCACGAAGGGTCTCATTGTGAGCCACAAGGACTCTCCAACCATCTCTGGGTATGAATTGAATTATTTAATTATTTCCTGGCGCTGTGTGCACAAGACGAGCAAGCCTAAGTGTGGAGTTGCCCATATTATGACTTTCCTAATGATGTTATCTGTATTTATTGTTGCTCCACCTTTTAAAATGTATGGTGGTGGTTCCATTGCTGGAGATGGAACGCTGGTCTTGATCAGTCCTCCCCAACCAGGTGCCCTCCCTCCATATTTTGGAGTCAAGCTTGAACATTGGTTCTGCTGGCAGGGGAAGTAAAAAAGATCTGAAGGATACCAGCTTGGGAGAGGCATAGACAGACAGACCTTTGGTCTGATCCACCAGAATTGGCTCCTAATTTCTAAACTCAAGTTACTTTGGGAGGGGGAAGAACAATACTGATTGAAACTTTCTCCCTCTCCCCAGTTGTTATCCTCACAACCCTGTGAGGAAGATTAAGCTGGGACTGAGCTAAAGTCACCCAGTGAGAGCTTCATTCCAAATTTGAACCTGGGTCTCCTTGGTACCCATTTAAACATTCTAACACCACAACACTGTGGTTGTCCATTAACCCATTTTAGTGTTCCACATAGCAGCAACAATGTAGGCTCACTTTCATTTCCAGCTGTCTGCCAAAATCCAGGCCAGCCCATAGCTAGATAATTAGCCTTTTAAAATATATAAATCCTGTGGAAGTAGGTCAGGCCTTTGAGAATTTTTTTCGCCCCCAAGATGAAAAAAGTAAAATACAATATCCAGACCATAATCATTCATGACTTCACTAAACTAATAAGTGTACAATGACTGCTGCACTGTCGAATCCTGGTTCAGGCTTGCAAATAGTAATGTTCAACATTTTTACAGCGCATTTGAAAAACGCTTCCTTTCTCAGCAATCCTGACAAGTGTGCTGCAAGGCAGAATAGTGCAGTCATCTACCTACTGCAGATTGGTTTACTGAATTTGTTTCAGCTCTTGCTCCATGGATTTTTTTAATGCTTTTGTTTGCAATTTCATTTTGAGATTCGAGCATTCAGCACAGCAATGCTAGCTTACAACTCTTCTTCCCATCGGGGTAAATGTACCCAGAAAGAAGAAACCTGCCCTATCATCTGCCCTGAGATGGGTGCCAAGGCCAAGATATGTCACCTTGCTAAAAATCTGCCTGGCAGTTTGTGGCATAGGCAAGATTTGAGCAGGGGATTCCAACAGCTCAGAGTCTACTTAGTGATGGTTCTGGGAGCAATTCCAGTCAGTATACATGTTTGGGGGTGTGCTTGGGGACACAAGATTCACCTTCTGTGTGTGTGTTTTTAAAAACTTCATTCTGTTTCTGAGTCACTCTCTGCTCTCTACCCGCTTTGATCTTTGCGCCTTGGGTTCCAAGCCACTCTGCATAAAACAGAAAACCTCGTGAACTCCCATTCACTATATTGGGGAATCTAAAAGTGGGTATCAATCTTTCCCCATTTTTGGCCAATGTGGATGGAATTTAAAGGTAAAGGCTCAGAAGAACCCTTGAGCTGTTGCCGTTTTCATTAACGCAGTCCAATATAGTTTCTTATTCTCAGGGAGCCATGCCCTTGCTCCACATCCCATTCTGCTTTAACACAAGATTTCTACTCAATTATTCTGGGCAAGATTATCACTATGTACGTATTGGAATATCACTGTGCACTTGCCTTTAAGCAGCTATACTCAAACTTCACAGTTTTGTAAAAAACTTATTGAACTTTTATCTTCCATTCCAGCATTATCATAAAAAGTAGCACCTATTGTGAAAATCACAGACCCAAGGCTAGCCCAGGCTGCTGTCCCCTTAACTGGTAGCTTTTAAGGGACAGATTAGCAGTCTATATCATGAAAATCAATGGGTTCTATTTAGAGTAGACTTGGTGAAACTAAAGGGCACAACTAAATATGACTAATTTAATTTAATTGAGTCCACTCTGAGTAAATATGGCTGGTCCCTTAATCAGTCTTATTAGCTTGTTTGGTAACTCCAGCCCTGTTCAAAACCGCCTCCAACTCAGTCATTAGGAAAAAAACATAAATCAGTATACAGAACAGTTTCAGATATTCTTGAATGTCTCACAATCGTTCTGCAGAGCTGCATGGAGCTTGCAGGCCACAATTAGAAATCTTCTGCTTTTATGGTTCTTTATAGTCTCTTTATGGTTCTGTAGGTGTTAACCAACTCAGCACTGCCAAGTTGACAGTTTTATCACCTATCACTGCAGAAATATAGGGTGACTGGGCTTACTTTGCATGCGCACTGGTAATAACTGAGTTGTCACTATCTGCACAATTTGCTTTGCATTTCACTCTGATCTCACTGGTTTATAGTCCTCCACCACACCTGTACTTGGGGATTACTCTTCATGCATATTATGAGGTGGACTCTGGCCCACAAAATATTATACCAAAATCTGGTAAATCTTTAATGTGCCACAAGGTTCTTTGCTGTTTTTGCTGCAACAAACTAACATGGCTACTTCTGTGTTTTTTAATCTGTCTGGGAGCTAATTGTTAGAAGATGGTTCCTTAGAAAAGAGATTTCCCAGGAATGTGCAGGATGAAAACACCATCAGAAGAACATCAGAAGAGACCAGCTGAATCAGACCAAAGGCCCATCTAGTCCAGCATTCTGTCCTCACAGTGGCCAACCAGATGCCCCCAAGGGAAGACCACAAGCAGGACCTGAGTGCAACAGCAACTCTCTCCACCTGTGATTCCCAGCAACTGACATTCAAAGCCACGCTGCCTCCGACAGCAGAGACAGAATATATTGTATTTTTTGCTCCACAAGACACACTTTTTCCCTCTTGAAAAGGAAGGGGAAATGTTGATGTGTCTTATGGAGAGGCTTATGGCTTCGCTCCCCACTGCCTCCCCCCACCCCCCGCTGCATTCAGCGGGAGGTGGGAGCAGCAGCGGAGATGTTGCTAGATCCTCCACGCACCTCCGTTCGCAGAAACATGCTTGTTTCTGCAAATGGAGGCTGCGGGGTGGATACAGAAGTTCCTCCTCCGCGCTACCCGCTGATCCCAAAAGCAGGCTTTTGGGACCCACGCACGGCGCGTGGGGTGGTAGAGGAAGTGGCAGCATCCCAGCTGCTTCCTCCACCAACCTCCGCGCTGCCCATCAATCCCAAAAGCAGGCTTTTAGGATCAGCACGGGGCGCTGGGCGGTGCAGAGAGCAGCCGGGATCCCAGCTGCTTCCTCCACTACCCTACGCCCTGTGCTCATCCTGCTTGCTTTGAAGGGAGCTGGGGACGAGGGGTGAACGCGCACCCCTTCTCCCCGGCTCCCTTTAAAAAAAGCGGGGGTGGGCCGCTCAGGAGCGGTGGCGGTTTCACCAGCAATATACCGCTGACTGAAGCCAACATTGCCCAGGCCTAATAGGCAGGTGGGACATGAATATGTATGGAGTCTGGCCAGCATCTATTTAGGAAACCACCTGGACACACACAGACACCCCTCCCAAAACTGGAATGAGATGCATACAAAGTGGATGCTTTTAGGAGAAAGAGGAAGAAACAAAACTACTAAAGAAAAATTCCTTCAGTGTGCAATATCAGTGTTTCACTGGAGCTCCTTGTTCCAAATGAAACTCTCAGTTAAAAAAAAAGGTCTTACTGACTTCACTACAGGATTAAAGACCTTACATCGTAACTCCATGTTGTTATTCCAGAGAAAAAGAACGGCATGAAATCCTCTCTTGGATTGTTTTTGCTTCTCCTTCCCTAATATAGTGTTGCTTTTTCAGATAATTTGTATGCAGCACTGTAATCCTGCCAGGTATATATATATATATATATATATATATATATATATATATATATATATATATATTCCTTTGCGATGTCCAAGTCATATTTTGAAAATATTTTTTCCCTCTGTCTCTTGCTGGTGAAACAAAGATAACATGTACAAAAGGAAATCCATTTAGCTCCCTGCAGAAGAGGCTCAGTGAAATGGCCAGTCCAAATATGCATAGCTAAGAACTGGGTCAGAATGAACGTCCACCTCACTGAATAACCAATTTCCAAGAAAGGACAGGCAGCTGCTTGTGGATAAGAACACAAGGAACAGCCTGCTGGATCAGGCCAGTAGCCCAACTGGTCCAGCATCCTGGTCTCACAGTGGCCACCCAGATGCCAACCATGGAGAATAAAGCTATCTGTGATTACTAACCCTCATGACTATGTTCCTGTTGGAAGCAAGTGTGCTTCTGAATGCCAGTTGCTGGAAACCGTAGGAGGGGAGAGGGGGCTGTTGCACTCAGGGTCTGCTTGTGGGCTTCCCCTAGAGGCATATATGTGGCCCTCCAGATGTTGTCAGAGTCCCAACAGCCTCAGCCAACATGGCCAATAGTGAGGGATGATCACAGACATAATCCCAAGAACATCTCAAGGGCCACAGCTTCCACATCCCTTCGCTACAGCTACATAAACTGGTCATGAATCTGAAAAATTGGGACTGGAGTCTACGAAAGAAATGGATGCAGCAGCAGGGAAAAATAAATGCTGTTGGGGGGGGGGGTTGTAGGCTGAAGTGATGCCCTTTATTTTGCGTACTTTCGGTAAATCATGCCCCCACATTCTATGGCCACTTGATGCCACTGTTTTCCAAATTTCCCCTTGACACCCATGTAAATGCCAAATGCAGGTAACAATCCATGCATCTGCTAAACAGTCAACTAAAAGATATGCCAAAACAAAATGTTTATAGTGCTGCAGAACTCTTAGCTATCACATGGTATTGGTTCCCAGAAGTTTAAACTACCTGCTGCAATTTTGGCAAAATTCCACTAATTTTCACAGGACAGTAAGATACATGGCTATATACTTCCCCCATGTGGGCACCAGGCATATCCAAAACATAAGAACATGGAAGAAGCATAACCAAAACAACATAACTATTTTCAAGCTGTCTAATTGCGCTTGGGCGTGTATCCAAGGCTAGCCCTACTCAGAGCCGACTCACTGAAATTAAGGGGCATGCATTGTTACAAACTCAGATATATAAGGTAGGCACCAAATGGCTCCTTAAACCAAGGTTGTAGTCACCAAAACGGAATGTCTGGTTGCCATTTTTGGGCAACTGAAATGGACTTCAAGAAGCAAAATGTTTTTTCTGTGCAACCTGAGCAGAAACAGTGAACAATGTTATAGTTAATTGTTGTAGCTTGTCTTCATTTACCCCATCACCCTGATCATAGCTGTGAATAATATTCTTAAGTTATGAATGGTCTGTGTCACCATTAAGGAAAAGGGATAGGAATAGGCCAATATGTGGACTGTCTCTTATATTTTATCCTACCTCTGGTGGTGGGGTAAGTGAAGACAAGCTACAATTAACTAAACATTGTTCCCTGCTCCTGCACAGGCTGCATAGAAAAAGCATTCTGCTTCCTGAAATTCATTCCAATTGCGCAGATAAAATGTGATTGATACAATTCTTCAGGATGTGGCATTAGTGTGTGTGAAAAAAAGTCAAGATCCAATGATGCCCAGGCATGCACCTCCAGAAGGTGGAAATGTCAGGCACCATCTTGGCGCCCAGGCATCTTCACTTGGTCGCATACTTGGCCAATACTCAGGTGCAAAATGCACCCGGCTAATTTCGAACACTGGTGGGGATGACTAATTTAGGGTCATTTATTTCAACCGATCTGGCCTGAGTAAAACTTAATTGTATACAGCACTTGATCTGGAAAAATATACCAAACAATAATTTAAGGAAAGGTGCCACAAGCTAAGACTGTGTGTTTTCACAATTTGAGATGTGGCATCTTTGCCTAGAATAATTACACAGGGGGGGAAATCAATGCGGGAGTTGGATTAAGGAACAGTATGTTATGAAGAGCATATGCTCACATGTTATCTTGAGAAGCACCAAGTCTCACGTAAGGACTACAGAAGCATACGCTTTAGTAATTCATTGCTGGGTCTGCTCATTTAACTTTTACACACACTTTGCAACATGGAGTGCTCATGAAAGATCAAGATTCTGTAGACAGAAAAGCTAGCCAGCAATCCTAATACTTTAGTGCGTGTTCCATTTTTGAAGATACCAAAAATTCACTTATTTATTCATTTGTAATTCAACTTTGCATCCCATCCTTCCTTTTAGAAGAATAAGGAGGTGTACAGTACAGTTCCTCTCCTTCAAACCTACCTGCATGGTACAGATAAGGCTAAGAACAGATAAGGCGTTTGGACGAGAACAAACTCTGTGGTGTGTGTGTTTGTTAACTGTAGTATTTTTAATCCACACTTTCATAAAGTATGTCAAGGTAGTACATATACACAAAATTATAATAATGCCTCATCAGTCAGTATCAAGGCAACATTCAGCGTATCTGATGGGAACAGACACACAGCCCTTCCCCTAGTTGCAGACCTCTAACTCGGAATGCGCTGGGCCCCTTTCTCAGGATCAGAGCCCCTCAGCTCCTTGAGCACCTCCCATTCTTCATGCAGCCAGTCCCACCAAGTCACTTCCTCATGGCTCATTACAGCTTGATATCCAGATTGGTAAGAAATTCCGTATTTGTATAAACCAGTGAATACCACTCTCTTATTTTCTAAATCATCTTCCCCAACCTGCTGCCTTCCAGATCTTCTGAACTACAGCTTTCATCAGCTCCAGCCAGTATAGCCTTTGGTCAGGGATAATGGGAATTGGAGCTCAAACCATCAGGAGGGCTCCGCATTATTATCCCTGCTCTCCTACATGTTGCTGTTTGTATTATGGAAAGAAATACAAGGCCTTGTTTGCACTGCAGCACATTAAAGAGGCAGTCCAACCAGCACACCAAGATATCTTACTCATTAAGTTTCAGCAAAGCTCAGAAAGGCCAACAACACATGGGGAACTAAAACCTATGCTAGGGGCCAAGTGACACATAAGGCTGTTTACTTTTTAAAATAAAAATGTCCTTAGACAAGCCACTTTCAATTTTGAAGAAAAAGCTCAATTTGGAGGTGGCCATGATCTGTAAACTAGCCTCCTCATCTGTAAATACAATAGGCAATAAGTGTGTTTCAACTGATGATGCAGCCTGCAAATACACCATGCATGTAGAGCACATGACTCCCCACAAATAAGAATATTGGGAATTGTAAGAAGTGGAATCAAACACAGTGATCTAAGAGTGCAAGTTATACTATTAAGTTTTTTCAGAGTCTGCCGCCACCGCAATGCCTCACAGGCCGCCACTACTGCCACGGCCACGACAAGGCCTTACAGGCGGTCACCACTTTTGCCACTGCCACAAAGCCTTGCAGGCCACCACTGCTGCCGCCACCACAACAAGGCCTTGCAGGTCGTCACCACTTTTGCCACTGCCACAAGGCCTTGCAGGCCGCCACCACAACAAGGCCTCGCAGGCTGTGCCATGGTGAGGCTTCTGCTGCCTAGTAGGCCTGCTGGCAGTCTCAGATTATTTGTATTCTCTATGACTCATCACCATACTCTGGGGTGTCCTGAATGCCACCATTTGGTAGCCAAGCCCAAAACCAGAAGTCTCGTTTGGATGCATTTTGACTTGCCTACTGCTGAAAGTGACCATGAGGTGATTGATAATATCAACATTTATCAGTTTTAGACCCTTCAGTAGTAGCAGTTGCCAGGACATTGTCCTTTTTTGCCTCTGCATAGTTCCTTCCTTATTTGAGATATTGTGATACAGTATATTGATATATTGTGATGTTTAGTTGGTGGTACTGGTTTTCCCAGTAACGTATGGAAGTGAGAGCTGGAACATAAAGAAGATTGATCACCGAAGAATTGATGCTTTTGAATTATGGTGCAGGAGAAGACTCTTCAGAGTCCCATGGACTGCAAAAAGATCAAACTTATCCATCCTTAAAGAAATCAGCCCCGGGTGCTCACTGGAAGGACAGATCCTGAAGTTGAGGCTCCAGTACTTTGGCCACCTCATGAGAAGAGAAGACTCCCTAGAAAAGACCCTGATGTTGAGAAAGATGGAGGGCACAAGGAGAAGGGAACGACAGAGGATGAGATGGTTGGACAATGTTCTTGAAGCGACTAGCAGGAGTCTGGCCAAACTGCGGGAGGCAGTGAAAGATAGGCGTGCCTGGTGTGCTCTGGTCCATAGGGTCACGAAGAGTCGGACACAAGTAGTGAACGACTGAACAACAACAAAAGTTGGTGATATATCACAATACTGAAAACGAGTTGTCACCCAGCCCTAACCACCACCGTGCCTGTTTCAAAAACACCAAATTGTTACATAAAGGGATAAATGCAATACTAGTTGCACTGGACCAATTGCAAAGTTGCATATTAACATTGCTCCCAGATGACTTATCCCCAGTGACTACTCACTGTGGTTAAATTAGTATGTTAAGAGTTTTCAGTTCCTTAATTTGTTTCCTTAAAATATAAACATTACATGGGAGTACAGGCTATTAAGGTGTCTTATCTTAATACACTGGCATTTGTTTAAAAATTTAAAGAGTGTTTAATATATAAAACTTTCTTTTTTAAAAATGAAATAGCTTTTAGTACTTATTAAGATTATTATGAAACCTTTTAGGACACAAGAAAAACCACCAGTGATTTGGGGAAACTTGTACATAAATTTGATTAAACAAGGATTCAGAATCCATACCACTTGCTGTATCCCAGATGACCTAAGTTAATGCACAAACATTGCATATATGAGACTAGAAGCATGGGAAGGGATGTCTAAATGCCTAATGGAGAGATGAGTATGATAGCTTTACTGCTATTCCTCAAAATATTCCCTGGGTAGAGGCAATCTCTTAAATGGTTTATAAAGTAAAAACCATAAAATCAAAAGGCTAGAATATAAACAAAATGCAAATATGTACTATCCATAAGAATAATAGGAGCATAGACAGCTGCTTTATAATGAGTCAGACCCTTGGTACATCTAGTCCAGTACTGTCTACACTGACTGGCAGCATCTCTGCAGGGTTTCAAACCGGGGACATTCTCGGGAGTACCTGGAGATGCCAGGCTGGAACCTTTTGCATGCAAACCAGATGCTCTTCAGCAGTTATGTTGGGAAGGGATTGAGACACTAAAGCAAAATGCTAAAGGGTAAAACAAATACTGAGGTGTGCCATCTAAAAATGGTCAGGAAATGCCCAAGTATGTTTTCAGTAGGTGCCCAAAACACATCACTGTCAATGCCTTTCAAATTGTATGGCCGGGGGAGGGGTTGGTGCCACTTCAAGAAGTTGGTTTTCCATGTTGTCACTTGATCTGCTAGCCATGACACGGCCAGTAGGACCTCTTCCGATGACGGTAATGATCAACTGGGTACGTTCAGGGGAATATGGTGTCCTGGTCTGAAGTTGTTCATGATTTTGGATGTTAATAAGAGAATCCTGTACTGTACATGGCTCAGTAGCTAATGAGCAGCCTGTGATGTTCTTGTAAACACATGCATTAGGTATGTATTCTGCACAGCACCCTAGATGTGACATTGTGAACCAGCTTCATTTTCAAATCAGGCTCAAGGATTTGGGCTTATGGCTGAAAAAAGCGCTTGCGCCTCAGGCTGCAATTCTATACATTCGTAACCTGGAAGAAAAACCCAATGAACTCACTGGGGCATATTTCTGAGTAGACATGTAAAGGATAGTCAGTGCCCTAAAATGCTGGATTTACGTGAACTACAGCACAGGCTGGGTAACAGCAGTGAGTCTTGCCGACATCTTGGAATCTGCATTTGTCATTCTATGAATATATGCAGCCAGAAGACTGTGGAAGCAATGCATGTATTCTGAAATTCTTACTTTTAAAGTGCAGAAAAAGAATTATCCGTGGAAAAACAATCCGGCCACTAATATGGAAATAATGAGAGTGGTAGAAAATATGCATTTTAAAAATCAGGCCTATAAATAGCCATTTGGTGAGTCAGAATAATCACCAGGGATTAAATCAAACAAACTTTTGTAAATGAGAAGGAAGATGGTTTCTCTCCCCCACCCCCCTTCCAGAACTGCGAGTTCTATTAACATGATTTTGTGGGCCAGTAACTTCTGTGATATTGTTTGGAAAGTTCCTCTGAAATGTCCTTCAGATCACAAGCAGAGATGTGACAAAATACCTTGCTCAAGGCTATCATTATGAGAAGAACTAGGAATCTGAACTGTGGCATACTTTCTCCTAGGTGACAGCGTCATTCACAAATACAGTTAAAAGTGTACATCACTCATGAGGAACTATCAGAAGGGGCTGGAAGGGCATCTGGTCTGACTTCCCTTGCTCAGTGACAAGTTCCTCTATCCACTGTCCCACCCCAATTCATGGCTCAGAAACTGGACCACTGCCTGCTGCAAAAGGATAGCAAATGAATTACTTGGCTATTCCAGCTGTATGATTATAAAGGTAAAGGTAAAGGGACCCTGACCATTTGGTCCAGTCGTGGACGACTCTGGGGTTGTGGCGCTCATCTCGGCCTACTGGCTGAGAGAGCCAGCGTTTGTCCGCAGACAGCTTCCGGGTCATGGGGCCAGCATGACTAAGCTGCCTTTGGCGAACCAGAGCAGCACATGGAAACACCATTTACCTTCCCACCGGAGCAGTACCTATTTATCTACTTGCACTTTGATGTGCTTTCAAACTGCTAGGTGGGCAGGAGCTGGGACCGAGCAACGGGAGCTCACCCCGTCACGGCGATTTGAACCGCCGACCTTCTGATCAGCAAGCCTTAGGCTCTGTGGTTTAACCCACAGCGCCACCCGCATACCTTGTATGAGTATAAATTAGTCTAAAACAAGGGTTGGGAACCTTTGGCCCTCCAGATGTTCCTGAACTGCAACTCCAATCACCCTAGGCTGCTGGCCACACTTGCTGGGACAGAAGGGAGTTGCAGTTCAGTTCCTGGAGGATGACCAAAGGTTTCCCATTCCTGGTGTAGACGAAAGCAATGAAACTTGCTGAAATGCCCACTTAGCATTCACAGCTTTCCTCATCTGGGATAGCTCAGTCAGTACAGAATAAGAATCTTAATCTTAGGGTCATGAGTTTGAGCCCCGTGTTGGGCAAACGATTCCTGCGTTGCAGGGTGATGAAGAAAATGATCCTTATGGTCCCTTCCAACTCTACAATTCAATGATTCTATGACATAAATGGGGTTATGATATATGAACTCCAGCCAACATATACGTTTGCAGATTTCCCTGACTTTGACAAGGCTCATCCTTGCATTTCCAAATGCAGCAGCTCTATCCTATCAAGGGACAGCTTTAATCTCCATTTCATTCTATTTTTGATTGATTTTTCTGTTTTAGCAGTTCTTATTTTTATCTATAAGATGCCTTGAGTCTCGTCAAGGAAAAAGGCAGGGTACAAATAAATATATACTACTTTCATTCTGAGGGGTGCCTTTTGCAGAAACTAAGATTCTCTTGTGTTGGAAATGCTGAGTGAAAAGCCTCATTTGAACCAAAATCTTTGTCCATTCAGTGGCTAAAATGTGAATATTTAAATGGCTCCCCCCCAATATCTAAGGTAGAAGGTATCTGGAGGTGACTTAAATCGATCCCATTACAGTGCTGTTCCTGTTTGATTGTCCTTCTACACTAGGTCAATGATAAAAGTGGGGGGGTGCCTTTTATTGAGACACCTTTTTAAAAGCTCACATACAGAAGGACTGGAAAATGATTCTCATATGCTAAGGCTTGGGAAGGTGGGGATGGAATCAATTATTATTCTTTCTGCCTTCTTAAGAAGTAGGGGCACACACTAGTATACCCACCACCCTAAAACGCGTAGGTAGAAATGGAACCTATTTTTCCACTATCAAGAATAGACCCATAATGAGAATTACTTTTTTTTGTCTTTTAAAGAACACTGGATAAACACCACAGAGCAATTTGCTCTATAACAAACAATAAGATTAACATCGAAGAATGATGGAAGCGGAGACTCTATACGCAACAGCTTATAGAATACAAACTCTAGAAAAATACCAGGCATCCTTCGACTTGCACTTGATCTATAAAGCTGACATTTTCAAAGGACCACTTTGAATATTTAACTGGATGGCAAAACAAATAGCAATAAAACTATCTTGAGATGGCGATTTTAGGAAAAACAAAAAGCATGCAGTCTTTATGTTAAAAGGGTGCTTCAGATTAAGAACTCCAGCTGTCCTGAGAACATTGAGAGAGAATAAATCCTTATTTTCTTCAGCACCCCATTCTACAAACCGAAGTGAGGTGAGGGACACAAATCTCTCTTTATTGCTCCCAATAGAGTCTAGACAAGACAGCGTAATCCAACATCACTGTATTACAAAGCATTCTACACTCTCAAGAAAAACACCAACGCTGGAAACACACAGCCACAGCAGTGCTGATTATGACACCCCACTCCAACAAACAGTACTCTAGTTAATCCTCTGCAGTCAAGGGTGAGAAAGAGAGATATCACACATTTATGGTGCAATCCTCCCAACCATATCTACTCAGAAGCAACTCCTGCTGAATTAAACAGGATTTGCCCCCAGATAAGTCTTAGGCTCCTATGCAGACTTAACTGCTACCATCACCCTGCCCCAACAGGCCTGGTTGGAAAGTGCCCCCCCAAATCTGAGACACAAATCTGTTCCAAGTTCTGGAGGAAAGGGGTGTGGGGCAAAAAGTGATATTAGTTTTTTTCTAGGGGGCAAATTCTAGAATGGGTGCTTACATACAGGGTAAGAAGTGGAAACAAAATAAAGGATCAAGGAATTTTTTTGGGGGGGGGTGTCAGGGCACTTGCCTAGGATGGGTGTGAAAAACTGGAATGGGAGGCAGTCAGTTTTTGAGAAGGAAAATTCTGGAAAAGGCAGCAAAGAAGGGGGTTGGTGGGGGGGGTTGCAAGGGGCAAAATAAAAAAAAGAGATCATAGGGAGAGGTACTATAATGATGGCGAGTATTGTTCCAAGAAATGGTGAAAATACTCAGGGTAGGGTCTAAAAAGCGATTCTACATGGGGCAAGCTCTGCAGTGAAGGGGAGCAAAAGCCAAATAATGGGGAGTGGGGTAATAAGCAACTTGGTTCTCTGAGGGCCCACATTCTACAGTGAGGGAGAGCAAGCAAAGAGTATGGTGGTTGTTGTTGCTTTTTGTTTTTTTTTACATGGGCAAATCCAATTCTGAAATACTGGTCATTCGGAAGGGGGTGCAAACCCCATTTGAAGGAGCAGGCGGAGGCGATGGGCAAAAGCAAGATTCCTGGGGCGTGGGTTGCACATAAAATGCGAGTAGCAAACAGGGCCCCCTTCTAAATTGTACAGAGAGGGGCAAAGAAACTGTTGGGACGCTTCCTGAGCAAAACAAATAAGGATGGGGGGTTCGAAATCTGACAGTGGGAGGGGGCGCAAGTAATAGTTTTAGGAGCAAGGGGGGGACGCATATGGGTCGGGGGGGGGGGAGTACGCTCGGACGGCAGAAGGAAGAGCTCCCGTTTGGGGAAATGGGTGGCTGGATGCAGAAGGTAGGCCGAGGCGAAAATGCAGCCATCTTCCTTCCGCCCCCCCCCCCAAATTGGGAAAGCGGTACAGGGCGGAGGGTGCGGGAAAGAGAGGCGCTCCTGACTGCCGCCCTTGCGCGGACCACCCTCCCTGACGGCCCCCCACAAATAAAACCAAGGGGGTGCCCCCTTCCCTTCACCCCCCAGCCCCACAGCGGGGCCCGTCCCCCCCCCCCGGCCCGGCCTTGCCTTGCCCACCTTGTAATAGACGTCGAACTGGATGTTCTCGGGCAAGGAGCGGATGTCCCTGCGGCGCGCCCGGCCGTAGCTGTCTACCACGGCCGAGATGGCGGTGTTGTAGAGCGTCTCGGGCACCCACTCCAGCTCCACGGCCGCCATCTTGCCTGTGCCGAGCGAGGGACGGGCGGGCGGAGGAGGGGTGATGGAGGGAGAGAGAGAGGCCGGCGGCGGCGGCGGCAGCTGCGACGCCTGCCTCTTCCCCCGCCTCCCGCCGGCGCTGCTCCTGGGCTCGGGCCGGCCCGCTGCTTCGCTCGGGGCCTCCTGCTGGCTCCGCCTCCCAGCCAGGCGAGGCGGCGGGGGATTCAGCGCCTTCTCTGCTGAGGCGGCGGCGGCGGCTGCTGCTTCGCCTCAGGCCGCGACGGCGGGGCGAGGCCTGCTCGGGAGGGAGCCGCTGGGGGCGCCGTCGCCGCTACTGCTGCCTCTTTGGAGGGAAGGAAGGAAGGAGGAAGGAGGGAAAAGGAGGAAGGGAGCGCGAGGAAGGGCAGACGGAGGCCCGAGGGGAAAGGCCGAGGCCGCGGGGCTCGCGCTGCCTCTCGCGCGCTGCTTCTCGCTCCTCTGGCGTGTGACCCGGTGGCTGCGGTCTTTTCACTGCTGTTGCTTCTAATGGAAATAATAATAATAATAATAATAATAATAATAATAATAATAATAATAATAATAATAATAATAATAAATATTTTTGTTTGACATCCGTCTGTCTCGGGAGTCCGTGGAAGAGTGCACCTGCGGGAACAAGAAGAAGAAGGAGAAAGAGAATAATAATACTAAATAAGCCTTTTTTCAATTCTTTTAGTAAAATAAATAGTAAAGCATAGCTGTCAACTTTCCCTGCTGTTCCCCACTGCTATATACATAGCTGTCAATCCTCCCTGCTGTTTCCCAATGGTATAATAAGGGGATTTCCCGCAAAAAAAGAAAAGGTTGACAGCTATGTAGCAAAGTGACTTCTATTATTCCTCCCCCACCCATAACATTAAAAAAATGCATCTTTAACTTTTGAAATGAAACAAAACCCTGGTGTTTTTCTTAATAAATATAAATAGCAATTTTTTTCCACAGTAGAAATAAAAGAACAAAATTGTTCTGTTTTTCTTAATAGAAACAAAATAGCAATGTTAACTCTTAAAAAAATATTGTATATAGTTTGGAAGCACATTGGAACAAAAAAAGGTCCACTAGAACAAAAAAACCCGAGTGGTTTTTCCTCATCCCTTTTTGTCCAGATTTTAAAATCAAAGGGGGGGGGAGAGAAAAAATATTATAAGACAGTCCATAGGGTTGTCAGTATAAAGCAGTGTTTTTCAACCTTTTTTGGGCAAAGGCACACTTGTTTCATGAAAAAAATCATGAGGCACACCACCATTAGAAAATGTTAAAAAAATTAACTCTGTGCCTATATTGACTATATATAAAGTAATTTCCCACGGCACACCAGGCAACATCTCGCGGCACACTAGTGTGCCGCGGAACAGTGGTTGAAAAACACTGGTATAAAGAATGTAAACATTAATATTAGCAACAATATATACTTCTATGTTATTATTTGTTATTATTGTTATTACTAATAAAGTTCTGTTATTATGGATAGCTCTGTTGGTAGAGCATGATACTCTCAGTCTCAGGGTTGTGGGTTCAAGCCCCATGTTGGGCAAAAAGATTCCTGCTTTGCATGGGGGTTGGACTAGATCAGGGGTAGGCAACCTAAGGCCCATGGGCTGGATCCGGCCCAATCGCCTTCTCAATCCAGTCCACGAATAGTCTGGAATCAGTGTGTTTTACACGAGTAGAATGTGTCCTTTTATTTAAAATGCATCTCTGGATTATTTGTGGGGCCTGCCTAGTGTTTTTACAGGAGTAGAATGTGTGCTTTTATTTAAAATGCATCTCTGGGTTATTTGTGGGGCATAGGAATTCGTTTATTCCCCCCCCCCAAAAAAAATATAGTCCGGCCCACCACTTGGTCTGAGGGATGGTGGACCAGCCCACGGCTGAAAAAGGTTGCTGACCTTTTGCTGACTAGATGATCCTTGTGGTCTCTTCAAACAATAATTCTGTGATTCAATGAACAGAGGGTTTCAGGTAGAGGACACTCTCAGCCCAGCTGGGGGATGCCAAGGATTGAACCTGGACCTTTTGCATGAAAAACAGATGTTCTACCACTGAACTACAACCATTAAATACAGTATATGGAAATCAGAGCCTCTGAGCAAGGGGCGGAGTTGTCTCAGCCAACCTCTAGCCTTTGCTTTTCTTCCAGAATCAAGACCACTGCTTTAGTGCATTCTGAGCATCCATGTTGCCACACTCCCTGCTTCAATTTTAAAAAATGTTGTCCTGCTTATCCCCAAGTTAGAGCAAAGGTATTTGCTGTTAGTCAAATTATAACTTATTTCAGGCCTGTGCAGAGCTTGTCTGAGGCACCGGGCGGAAGTCTTGTCCATGAGATGCGCCAGCACTGCACTGCCATCTAAGTTGATCTGATGCTACATGTTAGAACACGGTAACACATGTCCAGGTGTTACTATTGAAGACTTGCAGTGCATACAGACAGTTATGGGCATTTTACCGCTGGCTGTTTCGCCCATTAACTCTCTGGTTGGCTGGGAGAAATGGGGCATTCTTGGCATGACAGCAAGTATGGCAGGCCCCTGGTGGAGCTCCCCAGCCAGCTTAGCCCTCTTGAGGCCTGCGGCAGCTGCCCTCCACCTTCCCTGCTGCACAGGCCTGCACTATTTGTTTCTCATCTGGCAAATCCAGGAATTATTATGATGACTTAAAGAGAATCACATACTTGAGAGCTAGTGCTTTGGCATCAAAGGAATACAACAAGTCAATATATGTGATTACTTACGATTTATTTAAAAACTGTTTTCTGCGTGTTTTTAAATCTTGCAATTTTTGCAACACTGTGGTGACCTTTGCTCCAATTTTAGTCTGGAGAACTGAGACTGCATTATTGTCACACGCCCAAGACTACACAGTGGGTCTTTAACAGAGGCTTGATTGCCATGGCCCACGTATTTTGCCAATGAAACACAATGACTTGCTAGTGATGCATACTCACTAGTAACCCTATATACTTAACACTTTACCGTCCTACTGTGCCCAAAATTAAGGCAGCCAAAAGGTTGCTTTTCTGAATCCTGTCAACTGTGCGTATACAAGTGTTGGTTGTCATGTGTGATTTCAAGAGCTTAGATATTTTACAATCTATTGAAAGAGCACAGAAAATGTAGCTGTAATCTGTACAGCTCTCCAACGGATGTCAAAACTAGGATTTCAGAGTCCAAGGCTCAAAGCCTAGTTGAATCCTGAAGCTCACCCTGCGCCAGTCATTATACCTCTCACCCTATTCTACCTCACAGGGTTGTTGTGAAGATAAAAAAAAATCAAGGAGAGGGGGGAATTGGGTAGCCATCTTGTGTTCCTTGGAGGAAAAGCAAGATATAAATATACTGAATTTCAAAAAGTTCTTCGGCAACAGACTAGCCTTATCGATCATATATGTAGGCGGAAGGAAGCATATTCTGAAGACATCTGAAGGCAGCCCTGTTTAGGGAAGTTTTTCATGACTGATGTTTTAATGTATTTTTAATCTCTTGTTGGAAGCCGCCCTGAGTGGCTGGGGAAACCCAGCCAGATGGGCAGGGTATAAGTTGTCTGATATATAGCTATACAGTTTTAGGTATTTCTCGATATCATATCTAATGCTTGTTACTTATACCTATGGCAAACTATCACACTTAAATATCTATAAAGGTAAAGGGACCCCTGACCATTAGGTCCAGTCGTGTACGACTCTAGGGTTGCAGTGCTCATCTCGCGTTAATGGCCGAGGGAGCCGGCATACAGCTTCCAACCCGCGCCCCCTTAAATAGCTATAGTTCTATACTATTCCTTTTTCCTCTCTCACTTCCTGTTCTAGACATCTGAGTTCGATTGCTTGCGCCTCGTTGCCTTAGGAACAGCTTAGCCGGCTCCCCGCATGAACTGGCCGCCCAAACATTCTTTAACGTAATCGGGGCGCGCTCAAGTCCGCATCCGTCTCACGCAGGCGCGCACGGAACTGTTATTTAACCTCGCCCGCCTTCCCTCAATTCTGATTGGTCGCGGTTGGGGTATTTGTACGTTTTAGTCTTCCCCGCCGGAGCTCTCGCGGAATGCTGGGAAGAGTGGCGGAAAAGAGGTTGAAAGGTTTGCTTCCTTGCAAGCAATGGACCTTCCTGCTTACGAGTTGCCTTCCTGGGCTCAGAGAACAATCCATTTTGTCTGGAGGATATATTTCCAAGAAGCGCCAGCTTTATGTTTGTTATAAGCAGGAGTTGAGGGCAGTAGCCCGCCCCTGTTGTCCTTCCCTAGCAGCTGCTATTCAGAGGTAGACTGCCTCTGAAGGTTTAGGGTCCATCCATCCCAAAATATTATAACTAATGAAAACATAATTGCAAAGGATCATTCAGTCCAGCATCTGATTCCCCTCATTGGCTGAACAGAAGTCCTAGAAAAACGTCTGCAAGATAAAAAAAATCCCTGCTGGATCAGGATCTGTTGAGTTCAGTATCCTGTTCTCACAGTAGCCAATCATATGCCTCCCGGAAGCCTGCAAACAGGACCTGAGCACTCCAGTGCTTGTGATTCCCAGCAACCTGTTCTCAAAGATATGCTGCCTCTAACAGTGGAGGGAGAACATAGCCATTGTGGTCAGCCGCATTCTCCATGAATTTGTCTAGCCCCTTTTTAATTCATTCTTTGTAAAATACACAGTTGTAATACATATACCAACAGCTAGTTTCTCACACACAAAACTGATAAGAATAGTGCCGGTACATTTTGCATCATAGCTATAAACTTAAGGGCACCTTCCCCTCCTCATATTGCCCCGTCGCAAAAATCACCAAGCTAACTAATTAAACATTACAGCCCTATTATTACCAGGCAGGCACCTTAAAAAAATTTTTTTGACACCTACTTAAAACTTTTTGATTTAGGTAAGCCTACTCAGATGTGAAACCTTGCTATGTTCAATTGTTTTAAAAAATCATTGATTTTATCTATATTTTGTTAACTGTATTATGTCACCAGTTTTTTTAAAGTCTGTTTTTATTGCTATTTTTTAATAAACATTTCGAACCATTTAAAGTTAAACCACTTATGATATATATTTTTTATTCAGCGGCATATACATTTTAATAAATAAAATAAAAGGGTATCTAGCACTTGTGAGATATTCAGGTCACTTTTCAACACACTTTATATGCAAGTTTCTGGTTGTGACAAAGACAGGTAAGATGCAAAGTTACAAACCTTCCTGTGTTTTGTCTAGTTTTTGATTGCAAGACCTGTTGGATAGAGACCTGTCGAACCTGTTATTTACAGAACCTCAGGTAAAAAGATAAAGAAGCAAAGTGTTTTGACTGTAACATGTCAAAGGAGAAATCTGAGGGCTCCCTTGTACAAAAAAAAAACAAGGACACCAGCCAGGAACGCCAGAACAAAACAGCAGCCAGTAGGCTTGGTCTTTATTAAAGACTGTCGCGACAGGACCCCCACCCGCCACCAGGTGGAGCAAAATGGAAGCGCTTAACAAAAGAAGACCCCAGACTTTATTAGTTACTAATCCCCCAAGTTACACCCCCCAAACTACATCATTACAACATCACAGATACATCACAACTACATCACAAATTGGGAGGGTCAAGGGTGGTAACCTGAGTGTCCTGGCACCTATGTCATCCCTCCTTGGACCCCTCCCAGGCACACATTTCTGCAAAACAAGAGTCTTCCAGAGTTCCTGCCCTGCCTGGGTTGGGCTAATGAGTGTCCTAATGATTGAGCCTCAATGGCTCAATCCATTTTCAGGTGGTGGGTCAAATCACCCATCGTCGGGCAGTTTTGAGTGGGGACATCCTCTGGCACGGCTCCACTGTGGACTTGCTGGTACGTCTAGGGATTATGGCTGCCCTGTGAGCACACCAGGCCTCTCCCCTTCGATAGTGCAGAACAAGTGGAACGGTTTAGATCTGATACACGATCAACCCTATATGAACTTATAACAGAAACACTACAGAGAAAGAAATATCTTCACTCAAGTGTGTGTGCATGTGTGTGTCCTGTCTGTGGAACTGGGTGGTTCAGGGAAATTCCTGTAACGAACATCTTAAGGACTGAGGCTGAAATCATACATCTATTGACCATGGGAAGGGAGTCCCACTGAGCTCAATGGGAATTACGTATTATTATGGCATAATAGGCTTTCGTGGAAGAGAGTCCACATCATTAGATGCATGGAGTGTTATCCATGCCTAATTAGCTGGTATACACACACACACACACACACACACACACACACAAAGTTGTGAAAAATGCAAGCAGTCTGGTCAGAGGGAAATTAAATGCAAGCAGGGCGGACTGTTGTCAACTATACCAAAGCTTAATTATCATAATTTTAACTGGAAGGTAGGGCCCTGTGTCACTGGCACATAAAACATATTGCAGCTCTTCACAGTCCATAATTCTAACCACTATGTATGTAACAAGGCCAATACAGTCATAAGACTAACAATTTCTGGAGCCTGTTGTAGTCTAATGTGTGTGTGTGGGGGGAGTGTTGCCATGAGTATACAATACTCTAAATATGGCTAAGTCTGGATCCTACCCTATTGTTTTGATTACAATTTTATTAAAATTCAAATTTCTAAATATTTTTGTTATATGCTGTTACCATAGCACAAGTAAGAAGTTAAAGGCAGAGACCCTGCCAAGATAGGTTCATGAATATGAATTAATTATGCCATTAAAATAATTTTTAAAAATCAAATACAAACACCTTTTAACCTGAATTAAAACATTTTTTGTTAAAAAAAATAAGTCTAAGAAAACTTTATTGAATAAATATATACATGATCAAGAACAACTTGCGATAACGTTTTCCAAAAAGGCCACTTTTTGAACAATGCATGCATAAATTATAACATTGAATATTGACTAAAGAAGAAAAATAATAACACGAGTTAAAGCATGCTTTAATAATGATACCTCAATCCATCATAACAAATATTAATTACAGAAAAAATAACATGAATTAAAACATACTCTTTAATAATGGAATGTTAATGTTTTGTTTATGAATTCAATAACCTGCACTCCTGAGTCCTGTAAAAACGGATCAAGGCGGAGTACAACGATAAAATAAAATAAAATAAAATAAACGCCAGACAAAACCTTTCTACAACCAGGGCCCTCGGTTGTCCTTTATCTGTAGGGCTTTTGAGAAGTGTGTGGGGTGTTTTTAACGCATTTCTTTCCCTTCTGGGTTTTAATGTGGGGTTATTTTTGTCAAAAAAATAACTAAGATAAAAAAAACTAAGATCATGGCCACTGGTCCCATCACCTACTGGCAAATAGAAGGGGAAGAAATGGAGGCAGTGAGAGATTTCACTTTCTTGGGCTCCATGATCACTGCAGATGGTGACAGCAGTCACGAAATTAGAGGACGCCTGCTTCTTGGGAGAAAAGCAATGAGAAACCTAGACAGCATCTTAAAAAGCAAAGACATCACCTTGCCGACAAAGGTCCGTATAGTTAAAGCTATGGTTTTCCCAGTAGTAATGTATGGAAGTGAGAGCTGGACCATCAAGAAGGCTGATCGCCGAAGAATTGATGCTTTTGAATTATGGTGCTGGAGGAGGCTCTTGAGAGTCCCATGGACTGCAAGAAGATCAAACCTATCCATTCTTAAGGAAATCAGCCCTGAGTGCTCACTGGAAGGACAGATCCTGAAGTTGAGGCTCCAGTACTTTGGCCACCTCATGAGAACAGAAGACTCCTTGGAAAAGACCCTGATGTTGGGAAAAATGGAGGGCACAAGGAGAAGGGGACAACAGAGGATGAGATGGTTGGACAGTGTTCTCGAAGCTACTAACATGAGTTTGGATAGGCGTGCCTGGTGTGTTCTGATCCATGGGGTCACGAAGAGTCGGACACGACTGAACGACTGAACAACAACAATTTTTGTTTCGTTTTGCGCTGCCCTTGGGGTAAGGCAAAGCGACTAACAAATCCAACGACCAAATATATAGCAATTTAAAAATACTAACAACATTGTAACCGCCAACCCATTCAATATTCTGCCTAGATTACAAGGAGGTCCTTAAAAAAAAAGCACACATGAATAGATTTGAGTTTGTGAGCGTGTGGGAGGAAGGAGCAACAGGGAGAAGTGGCAAATCTGTCCTCTGCGCGCGCCTCCCTCCCCGCGCGCCTCGCTTTTTCCTTTTTCGGTGGGGGAGGCGGAGGCTCGTGCACGCGAGGCGCGCGCCCCCGCTCCTCCCTTGGAACGTCGAACCTCCCCGGCGTTCTATCGGAAGCGGCGATTGTTCCGCCTTTTGCTACATCGCGCTCCGAGCCGCCCGCGCGGAGGGGAGACGGGGCAGAGGGAGAACCAGAACAGGGCATGCCTGGACAGCGCCTGCAAGCGCCTCTGCCGCCGCCGCCGCCGCCGCGGCTCCTCCTCTTCCTCCGACGGTCATAAACAATAAAGTCACCGCCGGCCGGGAGAGAGAGAGAGAGAGAGAAAGAAAGAGAGAGGTTGATTGATTGGGTGGGTGGGGGGGGGAGAGGAGGGGGCATCAAAAGAAAGAAGCCGAGCGCGGATCACCTCTAAGCTTTTCTGGGGAGCAGGGAAGGAGAAGAAGGGATAAAGCGGGGGAAGGAGGTGGGGGGGCGGAGGGGGCAGCAGCAGCCTGGTTCCAGTCGGAGGAGGCAGAGGGGGCGGCCCGATCTCCCCGCATGGAGGGTCCCTGCTCGCTGGGGGTGAGCCTCTTCTCGGACCAAGGCGGCAGGAAATACATGGAGGACGTCACCCGCATCTTGGTCGAGCCCGAGCCAGAGGCGGCGTCGGGGATGGGCGCAGCGAGCGGCGGCGGCGGCGGCAGAGCATTAGGCGGGGATGATGGCGGCGGCGGCGACCGCTCGGTGGCCTTCTTCGCCGTCTGCGATGGGCACGGCGGGCGCGAGGCGGCCCATTTCGCCCGGGAGAACCTCTGGCCTTTCATCAAGAAGCAGAAGGGCTTCCGATCCCACAAGCCGGCCGCCGTCTGCGCTGCCCTCCGCAAGGGATTCCTCGCCTGCCACCGGGCCATGTGGAAGAAGCTGCGTGAGTTACTGCTGCAATTCGCTGCTTGTAAACCCCACCCCCGTCGCCTTGTTTGTTTGTTTGCCCCCACGTTTGTTTGTTTGTTTGTTTGTTTACCTCCCCCCTTCGCTGCTTTCCCCTACACAGTATACTGTAGTCAGCGGGGGTTGCCTTGCAGCCAACTAAATGGGTGCACGATGATGGCAGGACTGTGCGCCGGAGTTTACTTGGGAGTAACGGCGCAATCCTAACGATACTTGTTCAGAAGTAAGGCCTACTGAATTCAGTGGGGCTTACCCCCTCTCCTCCCATAAGTGAGGTTCGGATTGCCTACTATACAACGCAGTCCTAACCCTGCCATGCTTGAGTTCAGTGGGGCTTACTCCCGGGTAAGTAGGGTACGGATTGCAACTGCAGCTCCGGATAGATGCAGGTTTATTCAGGAGGAAGGTGTTTGTCTTCTATGCATGCTCCCAGGTATATGAGCAAAAGCCTCACACCCCTAAGGGCAGGGCAGCGTCTCAGAATTAACTGCCATGGAGTTGTCTAAGGATGTACCCAACTAAATTCTTCTGCCCATTGAAAGACATAGACCTGATTTAGTCGTGCCCCTTTGATTTCAGTGGCTCTAAGTAGAACATAACACTAGATTCAACCCGCTGTCATCTTCCTGGTTTAATCCAGTGGGATTTCCAGAATGGCAGCACTTTTTCTTGCAAACCTGTGCAGGTCTCCTTGGAAGTAAGTCCTACAGGATTCAGGGAGATCCTGGATGTTGTGCCATACAGTGTTATAGTGCCAGCTTCAAAGTCCTCCCCTGTTCACGCCTCCTTCAGAGGTAGCTCTCACTGAGTTACTGATTTCTGTTACAGTATTTAATTGTTTTGCTTTCAATGAAGCTTACTCCCTGGACAGAGGGGCTCCCTCCATTGTGTGTGTGTGTGTTTTGGGGAGCATCTTCTATGACACTCCCTTTCCTGGAATTAAAGCAGCTCCAGGTTTTTACTTCCTTTCCGTAGTGTTCACATAAGGGAAGACAGATCCTGATTAAATCTGACTTGGGCTAAATTGGATAGCATTATTTTGGGTTGCTGTTATAGGCCATACATTTGTATTAAATATTTTTTAGGCATCATACATTGGATAGGATTGTGTAGGGTTTTTTTTTAAATTAAAAATAGTATTGATAATAGATTGTTGTCTGGATTTATGACCTGCCAATACTGATGCATATTCAGACAGGTAGCCGGATCATGTGTGTGTTGCCTAGGAAATGTGTCCTACTGCATTGAGTGGGAATACAAATATATCAAAGGATGTCATATAGAGGAGGGAGAAAGGTTGTTTTCTGCTGCTCCAGAGAAGCGGACACTGGGCAATGGATTCAAACTACAAGAAAGAAGATTCCACCTAAACATTAGGAAGAACTTTCTGACAGTAAGAGCTGTTTGGACAGTGGAATTTGCTGCCAAGGAGTGTGATGGAGTCTCCTTCTTTGGAGGTCTTTAAGCGGAGGCTTGACAGCCATCTGTCAGGAATGCTTTGATGGTGTTTCCTGCTTGGCAGGGGGTTGGACAGGATGGCCCTTGTGGTCTCTTCCAACTCTATGATTCTATGATTTCCCAGGTCCTAGTCCAACACTTTAACATGGGCTTCCTAGATTCCTCCTGCTATGGAGCAGCTACATAAATTAAGTAGGTAAATAAATAAATAAATATGGGGAAAGCAAAATGTCAATTAGAGAGGGATCTGAAATATTTTCCTTGAGGCTTGGCTTTGTTTTATTCTGGATTATTTTATTTGATATTTTAATGTGTTGTAAACCACTTTGAGATTTTTTTTTGTCTAAACTATAAAGCAGTATAGAAATGAAACTAATAATAATAATAAATCTCACTGCCCCCCATGGTGCTTAGACATTTAATTGTGTTGACCGTAACCCAGGTTTAAGGAGCCCTTTGGTAATTAGCTTATTTACGGTACCTGTTTCTAGCACTGGCACCTAGCTCAGTATTGTCAGCATCTCTCTAGGATTTCAGACAGGAATATTTACTAGCGCTACTACCTGGGGATCCAACCTGAGACATTTGGATGCAGAGCAAATGTTCAGCCACTGAGTTATAGCCCCTTTCCCAAGGGCAGCCTAAACCCAATGGGGCTTATTCTGAAATTAATCACCTGCAGAATTGTGGCCCAGTTTTATGAACACTCAAGTAGGGAGGAGTATGCCCAAATGGGGAGTGTATGTTGGCTTGGGCCTTAGTTCTGTTCCGGCTTGCTTGGTGCCAAATTCTGTGAATCACTGAGGTGAACACATGAATGGAACCGGACTTCAGAGCTGGGACTTCATGTGTAGAGGAAGCGTTGACTGGGCCTCGCTTACAAAAGTAATCGCACACATCTGTGAATAGGCAGAATCTCCTCTTCGTGTGGAACTGTTGACCTGTGGTTTCATATAACTTTCAGCCAGGGGTGGGCAACCTGTGGCTGTCCAGATGTTTTTGGACTCCAGCTCCCATCATCCTTGAATGTGTTGGCTGGGGCTGATGGCATTAAGCCCATCAACATCCCAGAGAGCTGCACGATTGCTTATAAAGTCTACGGTTTCCTCATGCCTGACATGGTCAATGAATGCAGAGGCACTGGGGCGGTTGACAAGAGTCTATTCAAGTTGCCGTATTTTTCCGTGTATAAGACAACCCCATGTATAAGACGACTCCTGGTTTTTTGAGCCCAAAGTTAATAATTAATTAATTGCAACATTCCATGTATAAGACGACCCCCAATTTTAAACTTTATAAATTTGGGGGGGAAATACAGTCTAAAACACGGAAAAATACAGTAACTCTTCAGTTAATTTCCGATATTTTGGATTGCTTGTGCTTTTAGTCCATAGCTGCATTCACCTGTAATCACACCCCAGAGGTGCTCTTCTAAGGCACTCGCAAGTTTGTTGTAGTGGCTACAGTAGGACCCATGAGTCCTGGGTTCAAATCCCCACTCAGCCCCACAAAGTTTTCACTGGGTGACTTTGGGCCAGTCGGCATCTCTCAGTCTAACCAACCTGGGGGAGTGGGGGAATCACATACGCTGTCTTGAGCTCTTTGGAGGAAAGGTGAGATATGAGTATAAAAATAAAGTCCCACTTATTTCAGTGGGACTTACTCCCAGTATAAATATGTG
The DNA here is from genome assembly GCF_009819535.1 of Lacerta agilis. NCBI lineage: Eukaryota > Metazoa > Chordata > Lepidosauria > Squamata > Lacertidae > Lacerta > Lacerta agilis. The sequence goes on from NC_046326.1 coordinate 38,293,372, forward strand.
TAGCATTGTCACCTTGTATACTCCACCACAATTAACCCCCCCCTTTGCAGGCTTAATTCTGCATTACAGCTGTTTCACTGCTCATTCTGCCTTCTCACTTTTTTCTTCCTTAAAAAAATGTACATTATTTGAAATTTGTGGTCATTTATCCCCTTGATCCTGAAATGTGATGGGGTTCGCAGCGTGAAAGCTGGGTAATGTTCCTGAATCTGGATATGTGTGGAAATGAAGAAAAAATTAAGTACAAACCCCAGAATATCCTAATAGCCTGTTTTGTCAGTGTATATCACGAAAGGAAACATTTGTGCATTTTAAGCTCCTCTCCATTAATAAGATTGTACCCTTTTCTCCTCACGTCACTTGGGCTGCAATCCTTCCATGTGCCTACCTAGAAGTAAGCCCTGTGGGGCTTCCAGGTAAAATGGGGTTAGCATTCCAGCCTTTGTCTCTCCCTTCCCCTATCCCAACCCCCCTGTAAGCTCTTTGTTAAAACAGGGTATGGCCAAAATTGGTTACAGCTTGTTGTAGCCAGGAAACAGGCCTGGACTGAATTAGTGACAACAAGGGGAATGTCCGAAATATAGATTGCAAATGCCCGGTTCTCATAAAGAATGGAGCGTGGCTGTCAAATTTCAGATTTCCTTCCTTAATTGTTTTGCAGAGCAGAACCGGAGTGTGTTTGTGTGTGCCATTTTCGGGTCTGTTTCTCTTACCCATTTTCCTGGTTTTTCAGGCTACATAAGATAGCACCAGGGCCATATCAGGTTGCTTTCTGTAGCGTCCCCCCCCCCATGTTATTTTCGCCATCCCTTCACCTGGCTGCAAGTTTATCCAGTGGCAGCCTCTCCAGGTGCCATTTCAAATTCCCCACAATGCCATGGGCCGCGCTCAGTGTAGTGTGGCACCAGGGAACCATGGGAAAGTAAAATGGCAGCCTTCAGCGGCCAATGGCATATCGAGGTCTTGGGGCACTGCAATCAGGTCACAGAAGAATGATGGGATATAAATGAGCTTGGTGGGAGGGAACACTGCATGTCGGGAAGACTGCAGTCATGCTTAGGTTTGCAAGGTGTAGCTGATGAATCGATCAAAATGTCTAAAATCTTGGAGAGCTGCTGCCAGTCAGTGTAGACAATAGATGGGCCAATGGTCTGAAAAAGTTTCAGGCATCCCTTTGGCCACTGTGATGCTGGACTTTGGTAAGATCCACCAGGGCTCTTCTTTGCTTCTTATGACCCTAAATTAACGGCACTGTACAGTACAGCTCCTGTCATTCTTGCCCAAACCCTGATTTTTCCCCCCATTTGCAGGCATTTTATTTATCGGCATTTCCCTAACGGTTCATTTCCACATTGTATTTGAGCTTTCGCCTGATGCCGAAAGCCACTTCCGAATCTACAGTGCAAGTTTCGAACCCGTTTCCATATTACTTGCAAATGGATTTTTCTTTTCCTGGAAAGAAATAACACTGAAATTAGCACTGAACTTGCACTATATTCCACTAAAAGTTCAAGAAGTAGCTTTTACGTTGCCTGAAAAGCTCAAATATAATGCAGAACTTGAACAAGGGAAACAGAATAAGCTTCCTTGTGAGAAGAAGAGTTGTGCTTTAGAGTTGGATCTGGAAGTTCCTTGTGCTTTAGAGTTGGATCTGGAAGAGCTGGACTCAAATCTCCACTTTAACTGTGAACTCACGGGGTAGATTTGGGTGCAGTATTGAGAATCTTGCCTTCAGCTTTGTTACCCAGTGGGATGCAGATAATAGCTAAATAAATAAAATACTTGCAATAATAATATTGATAATAATCAGGGTTTAGGCAGGACTGACAGGGGCCGTACATTGCTGTTAATTCCGTATCATAAGAACCTAAGAAAAGAACCCTTGGTGGATCGGACCGAAAACCCACCAAGCCCAGCATCTCAGCGGCCACCCAGTTGCCTGTGTGAAGTCCGCAAGCAGGTCAAGAACGTGGCAGCGAATCTGCCCACTTGTGATTCCCAGCAGCTGGGCATTCAGAGCAGAAGAATGAGCGAAGGGATTAAAATCAGTGTCAAGACCCAGGGTTGCTCCTGGCAGCTGGGCTTTCGAACCTTGGCTGGAAATTGGCACGTGCTGCAGCCAGTTGATGCACTCTTGGCTCTGCTCCCTGGCCAATGGCTCAGGGGTGTAGGGGAGGGACCTGCCTTTGTTCCTCTGAGCGTATTTGGTTCGCAAGGGGGAGGGGGGGAGAGAGAGAGAGAGAGAAGGGGCTGCAAAAATCTGTCCTGTGTGTGTGTGTGTGTGTGCGTGTAGGGGAGAGGAGAGATGTATTGAAAAGGCTCTCTGTGTTTAAGCATGCCTTCTGTGTGTGCATGGGCACAAACAAAAAACAGATTTGACCGTGAGCTGACTGTGGTTGTACACAGTTCATTGTGCTGCTGTTTCTTTAATCCTCGTGGTGCAGTGATATTTGTGGTGTATATGTTGTGTCCGCCCCCCCCCCCCCAAGGCATCCTCAGTGTCTCAGAAGAGTTGGGAAATGTAGGAAGTAGCCTTATATCAAGCCAGAACATTGGTCCATATAGCTCAATATTGTCCACACTGACTGGCAGGAGCTCTCCAGGGTTTCAGGCAGGGGTGTGTGTGTGTGTCTCACCCGGCCCTGCCTGGATATGCTGGGGGACTGACCCTTGGGCCTTCCTCACGTGGAGCAGACGCTGTACCCCTTCCTGAGAGCTGTGAGGAGACACCTCCCCTCCCCCTCCTGCAGCCACAGTGTGGTTTAACAAGCCTTATTCCCAGGGAATTCTTGGAATTGAATCTCTGTGAGGGGGACAGGCATCTCTTAGCAACTCTCAGCACCCCTAACAAACGGCCTTTCCCAGAATTATTTAGGGGTGGCAGAAGCCATCGCTTTTCAGAGTCACATGCTAGTGCTTTAAGTTGATGGTGCGCATGTGGCCTTTGAGTTTGGGAACTGACCCACTGGATATGGGGAATAGTCACTTCCATGGTTTCGCGTGCTTTTGACTCTGGCCCTGCCCACTGCTGGAATGCAGCTTCTGGAAATAAGGGAATGTAGACCAAATGCTGAGAAACTTTCCCCATTATTATTATTATTATTAGTAGTAGTAGTAGTATAGTGCCCTTCATTCAAAGGCCTCAGGGCAGTTCACAGCATTAAAATATAAGATAAAACACACAAAACACATCATAAAAACAAACCAAAAATAGCAATAACCTCCCCCCCCCAAAAAAAACACTTTTAGAAGGATAAATGTTAATCAGCCCAAGGCCTGGTTGAAGAGGAACGTTTCCGCCATAGCTGTCAACTTTCCCTTTTTTTGGCGGGAAATCCCCTTATTCCAGTGCCGTTTCCCATTGCAAACAAAAAGGAAGGTTGACAGCTCTGGTTTCCACCTGGCACATAAACATATATAATGAAGGTGCCAGACGAACCTCCTTGCACAAATAAGAAGCCGCTGCAGAAAACTCCCTTTCTTGTGGAGGAGGCACACAAAGAAGGGCCTCAAATGATGACTGCAGGGTCCAAGCTGATTCATATGGAGAGAGTCGGTCCTCGGAAGTATTGCAGTCCTGAGCTATTTAAGGCTTTATAGGTCAAAACGAGCATTTTGAATTGGGTCAGGAAGCTAATGGGATGCCAATGCAGTCGGAACAGGATCAGCTCAAACCGTCCTGTCTCGGTGAGCAACCTGGCCACCAAATTCTGCACCAGCTGATGTTTCTGGACTGTCTTCAGAGGCAGCCCCATGTGTAAACACGTTGTGGTAATCTAACCGAGAGGTTACCAGAGCCTAGGCGACAGAAGTGAGGGGGACAGGAGGCGGGCAGGTGTGGAGGACTCCCTGGTCCTGAATGGGGTAACTGTGCCCCTAAAGGACCAGGTGCGCAGTCTGGGAGTCATTCTGGACTCACAGCTGTCCATGGAGGCGCAGGTTAATTCTGTGTCCAGGGCAGCAGTCTACCAGCTCCATCTGGTACGCAGGCTGAGACCCTACCTGCCCACGGACTGTCTCGCCAGAGTGGTGCATGCTCTAGTTATCTCTCGCTTGGATTACTGCAATGCGCTCTATGTGGGGCTACCTTTGAAGGTGACCCGGAAACTACAACTAATCCAGAATGCAGCAGCTAGACTGGTGATTGGGAGCGGCCACCGAGACCATATAACACCTGTCTTGAAAGACCTACATTGGCTCCCAGTACGTTTCCGAGCACAATTCAGAGTGTTGGTGCTGACCTTTAAAGCCCTAAGCGGCCTCAGCCCAGTATACCTGAAGGAGCGTCTCCACCCCCATCATTCTGCCCGGACACAGAGGTCCAGCTCCGAGGGCCTTCTGTCGGTTCCCTCACTGCGAGAAGCCAAGTTACAGGGAACCAGGCAGAGGGCCTTCTCGGTAGTGGCACCCGCCCTGTGGAACGCCCTCATACCAGATGTCAAAGAAAAAACCAACTACCAGACTTTTAGGAGACATCTGAAAGCAGCCCTGTTTAGGGAAGTTTTTAATGTTTAATAGATTATTGTATTTTAACATTCTTTTGGAAGCAGCCCAGAGTGGCTGGGGAAACCCAGCCAGATGGGCGGGGTATAAATAATAATAATAATAATAATAATAATAATAATAATAATAATAATAACATTATTATTATTATTATTATTATTATTATTATTATTATTATTATTATCCCTGTCCATATTGGGGTGCAGCTGGGCCACCAAGGCCACCTGACCCCTTCAGGTAATGAATATCTGTGGGCTTGGTTTATGCCTGTGGTTTTTGTTCAGGATGTTGTGCCTAAGTTAAAATCCATTTTCTCATCTCTCTCTCTCTTTCTCTCTTTCCCCACCCCCCCTTTGCAGCAGAGTGGCCGAAGACCATGACGGGCCTGCCAAGCACGTCCGGGACGACCGCCAGCGTGGTTATCATCCGGGGCTCAAAGATGTACGTGGCTCACGTCGGCGACTCAGGTGTGGTGCTTGGAGTCCAAGACGACCCCAAGGACGACTTCATCCGGGCTGTGGAAGTGACTCAGGATCACAAGCCTGAGCTCCCGAAGGAGAGGCAGCGGATTGAAGGCCTTGGGGGCAGGTAGCCATCTTGTCTTATCATCTTGTGCTGTGTGACGGAAAAGTTGGTTTTGCTGGACAGGTTGGGTCAACAAGTGTTTCTTTTCTCTCTCCCCCCCCCCACTAGCAGGTGGTTAACGAGCGGCAGCCTCTGATTGGCTGTGGTTCCGGGAGGGAGAGTTTAAAAGGAGAGGATTTGAAGAGAGACAGTTGAGAGGGTTGGTTGAGTTGGGTTGGAATTGAGGTTGGGAGATAGGTAGGGAGACAGGTTGAGGTAAAAAGAGTTAATGGGGGAAAGAGTTGGTTCTGTGGGGGGTGGGGACAGCTTCCGCTCTGAGCGTATTGTGAAGGACAGAGTGTGGTGTCCTGTAGGAGGGAATAGATTTTACTGGGAGACAGAGGTTGAGCCAGGAGAAGTAGGAGCTGGAAAGGAACAGCCTGCTTGGGTCTCAAATCTAGTCTGGAGGGGAGAGATTTTTCTAAGGAAAAGAAGAAACTCCTGGAGCCAGTGAAGGGAGGGGGTGTGGAGAGCCCTTCGGTCTATTCCTTAAAGTACCTCAGGAGCAGGATTGTTAAAGGGGATGGATAACTGAAAGAAAGTATCACCGTATAAGTATCCCAGTACGTTTGCGAGCACAATTCAAAGTGTTGGTGCTGACCTTTAAAGCCCTAAACGGCCTCGGTCCAGTATACCTGAAGGAGCGTCTCCACCCCCATTGTTCTGCCCCGACACTGAGGTCCAGTGCCAAGGGCCTTCTGGTGATTCCCTCACTACGAGAAGCCAAGTTACAAGGAACCAGGCAGAGGGCCTTCTCGGTAGTGGCACCCGCCCTGTGGAACGCCCTCCCACCAGATGTCAAAGAGAAAAACAACTATGCCAGACTTTTAGAAGACATCTGAAGGCAGCCCTGTTTAGGGAGGCTTTTAATGTTTAATAGATTATTGCATTTTAATGTTCTGTTGGAAGCCGCCCAGAGTGGCTGGGGAAACCCAGCCAGATGGGCGGGGTATAAATAATAAATTATTATTATTATTGTTATTATTATTATAAAGGAACCAAACCTTATAACGCTAAAACAACTGAGGACGAATTAAAGCGAAACCACACTGTATTTCTGAAGTAACCTAAGTTTAACCCATTTGTGTTATATACTATCTTGCCTTAAATAAACCTTTATTTTTTATTTAAAGAAGGCCTGTCTGAGGCTCCCAACTTACTAGTTATCCCCTCACAAAGGTCCCCCCACAGGATACCCTGGGGCAGAATTTTAAGAAGAAAGGAGAAGAAACCTTCGGGTAAAGGGTTGTTTAGTGAGGTGGGGGCAATTTATCTAAGAGAGAGCAGGCCCAATGGCATGAGAGGGGAAAGTGCCGTCGCGCCCGTCCCATTCTGCTCCCACGGGGAGGCGTTTTCAGAAGGCTTCCCTGGTCATCTATCCCCGGGGTTGGCAGCTGGATCTGGCCGACAGGTCAGATCCTGACTCCCTCCACCCCCTGTGGACCACTTTGACCGGTGTGGGCTGTCAATCATATTTGTAGTGAAGGAGACGGCATTTCAGATATTCAGGGCCTGAGTCGTTTAGGACTTTGAACATTAAAGTGACTTGGGCCTGGAAATGAATAGGCAGACAATTTATGGGGGGGGGGGGAGAGAAAGCCTTTTTGTCAGTTGCCTCCCACCTGATTCCCCCCTTTTTAACTGGAGGAGCCAATGGTTATAAATGTTTCCAGATTTTAAATTATTGTAAACTTGGCTTAGATCGTATAATGCAGCAGACTCTGAAAATGTCCCCCCAAATGATAAATCTGATATCAACCTGCCCCAGCGCTGAGATGTGCGTATCTGAGGCTCTTACCTTGCTGCCATCAATGCCCAAAATAAGGGGAGGCTTCACTATCATTTCAGCACTAAGTGAAAAATTCTCAATTTCCCTCAGCTTCTAAACACTGCTAGCTTTTCAGGCTTTCAAATCGTTTTAAGCTTTTAAAAATAGTTTTATCTGGCTTTTTTTTTAATGTGTTTTATTTGTGTGAGAGGGAGATGCTGGTTGGCTGCTGAAATAGACAAACAAACGAAATATTTAAAATGTATATATGAATGTATGACTTTATTAGCTGGATCAGAGCAAAGTGTCCGTCCAGTCCGATTTCCAGCAGCAGGCTGCCAGATGCTCCTGGGAAATTTGCAAAGAAAGTCATGAAAGCAAATAGCTCCCTTTGGTTGCAAGTTCCCCGGCATCTGGCGCTGAGCTCTGGCGCGGAAAAAGCTCTGGCTCCCTGCGAGTCATAGTCCATAAATCACGAGCCAGCCCTTAGGAGTTCCCCTTTTCATTTTGCTCTCCTGCTGGGGTTGGATGTCATTTTGGCACGGATGCCAACCAATCAGGGTGCCACCTATGGGCAAGAGGCCAACCAAGCAGGGTTCACATCCCAACCGGAGTCGGAGTAGAATTGCAAGGTTGGTCAAGCTGGCGCTAACTTTCTCCCCCCGCCCCCCCCCCGCTGTCTGCAGACACAGTCTAGAGCAGGGGTAGCCTATGTGGTGTCATACAGCTCTTGTCTTCCCAATCTATTAGCCATGCCAGCTGGGGTTGATGGGAGTTGTAGTCCACATATGGAGGATACCCCGTTGGCTATTGCCAATCTAGTGTCACCCTGGTTGACGTCAGCCATGGTTGGAATCCCTGGCAATGATGGTTTGCACTGCAGCCCGAGTGTGAGGTGCAGTTGCAGACCAACCAGACTTCAAAGTGCAGTTGCAAACGTTGGTCAGGCCTAACATTAACTTTCCAGCTCCCTGGCATGTTGGTTTTTCTGTGTGTGATGATTTTTTTAGTTGTACAGGGGAGCATGTAATCATGTCAGCCCCCCCCCCCCTGCATTCTGAAGCAGTGCAGCACAGGCAAAGAATGTACCATTCTTGACCTCAGTACTCCATACAACAAGATAGGCCAGTATTAATATTATTTTTATTATTATCCATATCATAGATGTGGCATTGGGGACTTGGTCTGAGATAAGCGCTGGTGGCCAAGTTTTGCTTAGATGAGATTTGAAATTGGATTTCTTTTTAACGTGTAGCTCAGTGCTGTGTGGGGTGATCCTAAGAATGCAAGAACAGCCTGCTGGATCAGGCCCGTGGTCCATCCAGTCCAGCACCCTGTTCTCATGTGGGGCTACCCAAATGCCTTTGGGGGAAACCCACAACCAGGACCCGAGTGCAAGACCCTCTTCCCTCCTGTGGTTTCCAGCAAATGATATTCAGAAGCGTTCTTGCCTCTGACTGTGGAGGCAGAGCATAGATAGGCATGTAACCACCAATAGCCCTCTCCTCCATGAATTTGATCAGTCCTTCTCTTAAAGCCATCTGGGTTGGTGGCCATCACTGCTTCCTGTGGCAGTGAGTTCCGCAGTTTAACTACGTGCTGCATGAAGAAGCACGTTCTTTCCCCTGTCAAACCAAGGATTGTTAGTCACGAGGGGTGTATTCTGCAGGGCCAAAGGCAGCATTGCCTCTGAAAACGTGTGGCTGAGCGACATCAGCTAGAGAGGACTGTTGCCTTCTTATGGGCTTCCCAAGATGCATCTGGTTGTCTGCTGTGGGCCACAGGACGATGGAGGACTAGACTGACCTCCGTTCCGATCCACCAGGGCTCTTCTTCCCATCTTGTGTTTCACGCTGCAGTGTCACCCAAAAGCGCAGAATGTTCTGTGTGCCTTTGTTGCTGGTGCTGCGCTTGATGATTTTTTCAGCCATCGTGGAGTTTTTTTTTGAGGGGGGGGGGATCCTGAGAGCAGGCGAGTGTGTATGTGGCAGGGGGTCCGCCAGCTGCTGTGCCGCTGTTGCAAAACAAAACCCCTGGGGCTTGGAAGTTGGCAGCGCTTCATAGGAGCTTTGCCCTGAGCGCTACAGCATATGGATGGGCACTGTTCCCTCTCCGCCCTCCTCTCTCTTTTCAAGTCTGTCTGAAACAGAGATAACCCGAAGGTTTTTTCTCGCTGACATCACCAGCACCGCATCTCTCTGGGGCTCGTTAAACTCCAGTTATTTGAGCACAGAGCAGGTGGAGAGGAACATCGGGTTTTTTCGTTAGGGGATGGCACATGTTGCAGGATGAGAATCTCCTCCTGTTTCAGGCTTGCTCTGTTGTTGTTGTTGTTGTTGTTGTTTATATGCCACCCATCTGACTGGGTTGCCCCAGCCACTCTGGGCAGTTCCCAACAAAAAAATAAATAAAAAATTAAAAACACAAACACTAAAACCTTCCCTGAACAGGGCAGCCTTCAGATGTCTTTTAAAAATTACATAGCTGTTTGACATCTGGGAGGGCGTTCCACAGGGCGGGTGCCACTACCAAGAAGGCCCTCTGCCTGGTTCCCTGCAATGTCACTTCTCATAATGAGGGAGCCATCAGAAGGCCCTTGGAGGTGGACCTCAGTGTCTGGGGCTGGAGGATGGAGGTGGAGACGCTCCTTTAGGTAGACAGGGCCGAGGCTGTTTAGGGCTTTAAAGGTCAGTACCAACACTTTGAGTGGAGCTCGGAAACCTACTGGGAGTCAATGGAGTTCTTTTAGGACCAGTGTTATGTGGTCCCGGAAGCTGCTCCCAGTCACCAGTCTAGCTCCACGGGGCATAGTTACTGCTCTAATTAGGGTCTTGACCTCTGTTAAAAAGGGGGGAAATGCATTAGCCACAACAGAGCAGCCAACTTACCACAACGCTCCTCCTTTACAACATCTGTGCTACTGATTCTCAGACTTTGCGATTGTTGAATTGTATACAACAAAAAGTTAAATCAGTTTGGGTTGTACTGGACCCAAAAATTGTAAGCAATTTGACCTAAAGTCACTTACGGGGCACTTATTAATTTCATAGTAGCTCCGCTGGTGTCCCTTCTCCCTCCCATGTAAAAGAAGTGTCCTGTTCAGAATTCCAGTTAGCCAGTCCTCCAGAATGCTTGAAGCTGTAACAGGCTCAACTGAGACTTTCCCTGTGTTGGCTTTTCATTGTTCTTTTTTGACTTGCACTAGGCATTTTGTGCGCTGGAGAGCATTGGCCATACTTGGGCTTGGTGGTGGTTTTTTTTTGGGTGGGGGGTGGGTGGGGGAAGAATTGCCCCCTTTTAGATTTGTGCTGTATGCTTCCTGGAAACCTTGGGGTTTCGCTGAGCACACTGATAACGTCCCTCTTTTGGCTGGCCATGTTTTGGCTACAGCCCTGTCTGCACTCATCCAACTGCGTTCGCATTTAGGAGGAGTGATGTTAGCAGTGCATCAGAGGTCATTCCACAGGTAGCTTAACGGTTAATTCTGCCCTTGGTGTTAGTCAAGCTACCCAAGAGGGGGTGTTGCTTAGCAACTGGTCAGAGAGACCTGATATTTACTGAGGTAGCAGGTGCTCTGAGCTGATCAGCTGTGTAGTTCTTGCAGGAGTTTTTCCTCTATGTTTGGTTGAATGCCTCCCTGCTAAATTTAAGGCCTGAAAGAAGACACCCAAAACCACTCTGTTCCTTTCTCCTCAAATTATACACTGTTTTTTTTTTGTTTAGGTTCCTCAGTAAAGTGCCATCACTATTCCTTTTCTCTCTGGACTCTCTCTGCTTTATTTAACTCAGTTTGCTAACACATTTTGGGGGGCGGTATTCCATATTATCTGTGACCTTATAGGTGGCCCCCAGATTGCTGCTTGTAGTTTCGTTGATCCGCATCTCAGGAGTTCTGTGTCCCCACTGGGCATACAGCTCCTTTCTGCCACCCTGAAAGATTAATAGCTAGCTGACACCTGCTTCTTGGCATCTGCGGTTTGCTTTTTGGCTCCCAAACTGGTCCTGCTGGTTAAGCGCTGGAGAGCAGGTGCTAAAAATTTCAAGGTGCAGCTCTTGTCCCTGACGAACCCTTTGCCAGAGTGTTGGTGACGTCTGCTTCTCCCTTCCTTTCTTCTTACTGTTGCTGGGGAAAATCCTGAGATAACTTGGGTAGTTTTGCATATTTCAGTTTTTCTTTTTCTTTTTTTTAAAAAAGGCAAATGCGAACAATCTTTGCTCCTGCTTTTGGTGAGAGGCCAAGGCAAGTGTCTAAATAAAGGCCTTTATTATACAGCTTTTGGAGATTGCTGAAGACGCCCCTCTGTTACCCTAGTTTCTGGCACTTGAGGTGCATGTTTTTGGGTCCCATCTTATTTTTATGGTTGCAAGCTTTTTTAAAAATTGTTTTTAAAATGGCTTTTGATACTGTAACCCATCCTGGAACCTTAGGTTGAAGGGCAGGCAGTAACTAATAATAATAATAATAATAATAATAATATTAAAAAAAATAGATTTTGAACATCAGCAATTTGGTCGTGGCAGGTGGTGGCATCTCAGGGCAACAGACCTTCTGTCTGGTGCTGCCGTTGTGTCTATTTCCCCTACCCCAGAAATGGGGAAAGAAACACATTGGAAGGAGCAGCACAAGGACCACCCCTAGGTTGCCAGTGAAGTGCTTGCATTGTCTGTGTCAAGGGATCCGGAAGCTTTTATAGGGAGTCTGTCCTTGCCACATGATCAGCCGCAGCCTATCGGTGTTAAGAGGTTTCCTCATCAGCCTGATTGGTTTCTTTGTTGTTCCCTCTTTTTCATTTGGCCGCACAGCCAGAATCCCTTCCTGTCACCTCCTCAGCTTCTAGGCTTCAGATAGATCTGAGTCAAAGTTTTGCAGCCGAGAACACTATTTTGTCGTTGCTTAAAATTGGACGCGTTAGGGGGTGCAGAATTAGTCTTGTTTTTCCTCTGCTGCTGTTGGTTTTCCAGTGGCAAGGAGTTCTCTCCAGCTTTTGTCTTCCACTTATTTATTTATTTATCAAATTGATGAGTAAAACTTAGCTTACATCTGCACCAGACATTTAAAGCAGTATTATAACTCCTTAAGCAGTCATGGTCCCCCCCCCCCAAATAACCTTGGGAACTATAGTTTGCTGAGGGTGCTGAGAGTTCTTCGGAAAACCCTATCCCCCTCACAGAGCTACAGTTTCCAGAGTTCCCTGGGAAGACGAGTTGATCGATAAATGAGAATTTTAGCTCTGTGAGGGGAATTAGGTTCTCCTAATAATGGACAGTATTGAACCTGATGGGCCAGTAGTCTCACTCAATACAAGGTAGCTTGCATATACGCTTTTAAGGGTGAAATGTCCTAAGTAGGGAGAAAACCCCCAAAGCAGCTCCACAAAGTCTTTGTTGCAAAATGCCGACTGACGGTTGGAGGAAAAATCATGAGTGGGGGATGGAATACGGTGCTTAGCTGGCTAGACCCCTGAGCAGCACAGCTCTGCGCTGCAACATTTTATTGCAGCTCCTACTTTATAAAACCGACGATATCATTCATACTCCGACAGTTTTACAGCTTCGTAACTGACTTGCCTTCTCTTTCTTCTCCCCTGTTCCCTCCCTCTGGATTCCTCTCCCTGTCACCCCGCCCTGACCATTTCAGTGTGATCAATAAATCCGGCGTGAATCGGGTTGTGTGGAAGAGGCCTCGCCTGACCCACAACGGCCCTGTGCGGCGAAGCACAGTGATTGACCAGATTCCGTTCCTGGCGGTGGCTCGGGCTCTAGGTAAGCAAGTGATTGGCCAGGCGGAGGAGATCTAACATGACTGCCAATGCTATGGATATTTTGGGGGGCAGTGGGGTGCAGCTTGCAGCTTCCAGTCCAATGCAGGTGCTTTTTTCCCCATAGGAGAGAAAGGAAACTATTCACTTAACATGCAGTGGAGGAATAAAATTGGCCTCCCAGATTTCCAGCACTGGAAACCAGTTTCATTTCAGGTTCATGTATATCCCACCTTCCTTCCAAGGAGTTCAAGATGGCAAATAGCGTTCTCCTCTCCATTTTATCCTCTCATTAGCCCTGCAAGGTAGGTTAGGCTGAGGGTGAGTGATTGGCCCAAGGTCACCACTGAACTTCTGAGTGGGGATTTGAACTCTGGTCTCCCAGGCCCTCGTCTTAACGTTTATAATCGTTACACCACAGTGGCTTTCGTGGTTGTAAGTGGATTTTGTATCCTGGTTCTGGGATGGCCAGCATTCACCATAACTTTGCTAGTGCAGGCCTCATGAGAGACGTTGGATTGTTCTAGTCTGTGAATGGATTGCCTTCCTATACCTATGCCTCTGGTGAGGGAGCTCCTATGGCACAGGGGCACTTTCTTCACTGCCTTTTTGTATCTCGGTGGCTTCCAGACTTCTCTCGGGATGCAAAAATCGCTCCTTTTCAATGGCTTCTTTTGGGTAAGAGCAAGTGCAAAAATAGCTGCATTTCATTTAGTAATGCAAAGGTATAGTGCTTTGTGAGCCGCCATTTTAGGATTAATAATGGGCACTGTTAGCATTGCTGAAGTATAAATCAAATGTGAAATCAGGTCCCACGTTGTGGGTCAGAGGTGGATCTTGGGTCTGGACCAGCTGAAAACCACCACTTTAGAGGCTCTAAGCACTGAAAAGATTGTCCCCCTATATGTAGTTCAACATAAAAACCATACCAAAGCGTAAAATAAAAAATAATTACAGTATTAGAAAACCCCCATAGATTGATTGCAATACTTATCTGATTTCCTCGCATTATTTTGAACTATGTTAGTATCCCTGGTTTTATGTGGGGTTAAGAGAACAAAAAAGTAGGGCAAGTGTGTGTAGAGGAATGTTATGAAGTCTATCAAAGTCCTGATGGACTACTTGGATGCTTAAAAAAACCCCCCAAAAACCTCAAATGCCAAATTGTTTTATTTTTAAAAATCTCACTTTTTCTTCTGGGTGCCCCTGCCTTTCTGGTGCCCTAAGCACATGCTTAATCTGCCTCTTGGGTAAACTAGCACAGCCGCTTGTGGAGAAGGGCTCCAGCTGCTCATTCTCCCCCCCCCCCACTTACTGCCGAGCTTGTTGGCTTAAGTGGCAAACAGGCTCTTGCAGCTTTGGAAAAATGCTCCATGCTCCATTTGAGGGTGGAAAGCTGCCCTGTGTGTCTCTATCCACTAGGTTGTCAATAATGCTCCAGGCTCTTGGCTGGCTCCCAGTGCTGGCTGCCCTCGTAGATGCACCTACCTCAGTAGCTCCTGGAGCAAGGAAGTGTGCTCTGACCTCAAATAACTCCTCTGATCCAGACACGGTCTCGCTTTTCCAATTGTTAGCTCGTCCTCCTCCAATCACTTTGACTGCTGTGAAGGCGCACGATAGGATTTACAGTATTTCAAAGTGAAGGCTTTTGCCCCAGGGAGGTCACTCCAGTGCTGCTAATGTCGCAGTTTGGCTCCCCCCCCCCCGGAGGCACACTCCATTGCCTCTCGAGACAGACGGATGCCAGCAACAGCCAACAAAACAAAAAAGCTTGCGATAAACCAATAGCAGTTTGTTGCACATCGTGGTATTTACTATTCCAGTACATCAAGGAAAACACACCCTTTCCCATATGAACTCGTTAGGTTTGTTTACTTGTATCCTTCTGTAATAAGATTCCCCACACCCCCAGCCCTGCCAGGAGATGACAGGGATTCACCCTGGGACCTTCTGTATGCAAAGCAGGTGCTCCACTCACTGAGCCGCACAGCCCTCCCCCTCCCAGCTTCATCTCCCATTTCTGTACACCACAAAGGCATACCCTGGCAACCCAGCAGTAAATGTTCACAGGGGCGCTTCCAGCTACACCATCGGGGATGTTGTTTTGATTCCAATTACCAGCCTCACAAAGTGGTGTAAATGGGGTTGCTAGCCTGTTTTGTCTACACAGCAACCCTGTGAGGTAGATTAGGCTGAACGGCCGAAGGACACCCAGTGAGCTTCAGGGTTGAGGGGGGATTTGAAGCCAACTGTCCCCACTTCTAATTTGGCACTGCTCCTGCTATGCAAACTGAGTTCTAGGGGCCGGATATGGCCCTTCAGGTGCCTCTGTCTGGCCCTCGGGACTCCCGGGGCTGCATTCCCTCCCCAGCCTTTCCCTGCACCCTCCTTGGGTACTTTTCCTGGCAGAAATGTGTCTTTGGCGAGCATTAATGCCTCTCATTTCCTTGATGGAGAGATTGGTGGCGGCGGCCGATGACTTTTGCATGGCAAGCGATAGAAACCTCTGGCTTCTGCATAACTGGAATGTCGTTTGCTGTGGTAAGAGCCATATCTTTGAGATACAGTTTGCGGGAAGAGATCTCAAAGAAATGGAATGAATTAAATTAATCCGTTGCTGCAGATTATTATTATTTTTGGCCTCCCGCCCAGACCAGCAATAGTATGCGGCCCCTGCAATGTTCCCCCACAAGAGAAAGTGGACCACGGCCTGGACACCGGATTGCCATGCTCTCCTTGGGCTGCTGCTGTTGTGCAAGTGTGAGGCCTAGTCGGTGCTGTGAATTTTCAAAGTGGAGGAGGAGAAGCCTTGGGATATGCCTGATTTCCCATCCCCTCCGCCCTTCCCTCACAATAGGTTTTGTAGATTATCTTCCTCCTTGGGTTCCCAGAGTAATATTGCAGGCTTTTGTTCATGCCCACAGGAGACTGTGTGTTTGTGTGTGTGGAGAAGCTGGAAAGGCGAGGTGAGGCCTCAACTCTGCATGGCCTAGGAACTTCAGAAGTGCGCTCAGCAGATTAAAAAAAAAAAGCCCCTCTCCCTTTTTGTGTGCCAGTTGTAAGGAAATGAAAGCCAGATGGACCTTAGCAGATGGTTAATGTTTTAATTACACACTTCGTCGAGTTAAGTTAACCCCTTCTATCCCCTCTGCTTTGCTGTCACCATTGGGGAATCCACCATACCAGCCGTGTGGATTCTGGTTGCAGCTTCTGGTTCCCAACTGGTGCGCAGCCAAAGTCTCTCTCTGTGAATTTCACGGATATCTTTGCTTCTTGAGAAACCAGCCTTTAGGGTGCGTGTCTTCGCCCCGTCGGGGAACGCGACAGAGGTGTTTAAGATTATGAACTGAGTGGAGAAAGTGCCTAGGGAGCAGAGGTTTGTGTCATGGGGCCATCTAGTGAAGGCTGGGCGACTCAGGCAGCCAAAAGAAAGTCCTTCTTCACATAGTTACACTATGGAACTCACTTCCACAAGAGGCAGTGGCGGTTCCCGACTTGGGAGGACTCTAAAAAAGGAATTGGGCAAATACACAGAGAATAAGGCTTTTTAGCCACAATGGCTGTGTTCTACTGTTGGACGCAGTGTGCTTCTGAATAGCAGTTTTGAATACCAATACCAGCTTCTGGGAATAACAAGTGGGATGCTGTTGTGCTCAGGTCCTGCTTGCGGCCTTCCCTTTGGGGCATCTGTTTGGCCCCTGAGAGAGCAGGATGTAGACTTAGATGGGCCTTTGGCCTGATCCATCTGGGATCCATCTTAGATTTAGCAAGGCCTTGGCCACAGCTGCCTGCCTGACATCCACCTTAGCGAGACCCTGCTACACCCAGGCTTTATGAGCAAACGGGATTTTCTGTCTTCCCGCTATCCATCTTGATCACCCTCCCCACCTCCCACTACCCCTGGCGCAAACCTGCAATTTCTTTCCCTCTCACTGGAAGCAAATGTGCTGCAAAGTGTACACAATAACGTAATCGAAAACAGGATGAGTGGCGGCTGTTTCCCCATGTGGGGATTTGGGCCTGCGCTGCTGAATTTACATTGCTGGCTCTCGGGCACATGTGGATCTGTTTACCTTGCCGGAAATATTTCTCTTCTCTCTCCCTGCAAACCCCCCACCCGCTGTTCCAGCCTCTGCACCCCCAACCAGGGGCCTCTTGGGTTGGGTGTGTGTAACTTCTGCACCTGAATAGATTTCTTCCTCTCTTTCCTGGCCTTTTACAACAAGAAAGAAGAGCCGCCTAGCCTGCTGGTTCTGCTTCTCCTGAGCTGCGACATTAAGCGCTGGCTTCCCATCACTTTGGGACATTGGAAGCTGCCCTGTGTTGAGTCACTTAGTTCAGGGTGGTCTACACTGACTGATGCTACCCAGGCAGGGCGCGTTCCCAGCCTTACCTGGGGGTGCTGGGGATTGAATCTGAGACCTCCTGCCTGCAAATATATATTTGCCAAAATACATTCTTCTACAAAGAATAAAAACTCCAGTGGCTCATGGTTCTGAATTAAGGTCTGATTGCAAACATCCTCTGAACCCCTGGAAACCCTTGCAAAACTCAGCAGCACTCCTGCGATTGCATTTGCAAAGGCTCGGGGGATTGCTAGACACTTGTTTTCGCACAATTTTTGCACTTCTGGGGGGCTGTTATTGCCTCTTTAAGTGCCACTTCCAGGTTCACAGCAATGTGTGTTCACAGCATGTGGTTGTGCTTGACTCGAACGCGAGTCAATGGAAAGTTGCCTGCACTGTGACAAGCCTTTAAAAGGCTGTGGCGGTGGTAGAGTATCTGTCATATGCACAGAAAGTCCCAGGTTCAATCCCCTGCATCTCCAGGTAGAGCTGGGAGTTAACCCAGGAGAGCTGCTGCCAGTCAGTGCAGACAGTACTGAGTTAGATGGACCAATGGTCGGACACAGTATAAGGCAGCTTTCAGGGTCTCATTAAATCAGTCCTTCATTGAGTCATAAGGACTGGGATCTTGTTTCATTTTTAGAAGAAGTGCTGTAGCTCAGCAGTAGCTCAGAATTCCATTTATTCATTAAGGTGCTAGAATAGAGAGAACTTCCCCCCCCCCCCCAATCATTTTGCCTTCGTGAGAGTCAAGCGTTTCCAAACCTCCCACTGAAGGCAATTAATCCGGCAGTCTCTTGGCTGCCTCCCAGCCATTTTTCCAGATGAGCTCCTTCGCCAGTAAATGGCAGGTGGAGGCTTAATTGCAGGTGGATATGCTTATGAGTGTTCCAGTCATACCCCAAAAAACCACTCCTCGACTGGATTGCGTAAACCTGTTATATATTGCTCCCTCTAATAGCGAAGTCGGGTGGCAGAGTGCCAATGGCTGTGCAGCGCTGCTGAAAAAAAATCAAGAGGGAAGTTATGAACATGCTTGAAGGAAACCCTGCATTTTGCAGAAGCGCAGAAAAAATAATAATTAAAACTAAGAGGGCAACTACCAGCCCCCACCCCCAAAACCCAGCCTAATGAGGACTGAGCATGCTCAATAGCCACTGAATGATGAGTAACCAATTTAGCATGTCAGGACTAGCTGTCTCGTTGTGTGGAAAATTTGGTGTAAAGGTTTATCCCTGCCCAGACTTGCAACGTGGGGCGTCCTTAGAGGATACCCAGGAGAACCAGGAGCCACACAAAAGCCCATGCCTGGATCAGGACCTCACTGAGAGCCAGGAGCAGGTGGGGGGAATCAGTAGCCCTTTGGATGTTGTCAGACTTGGGTTCTGCTTGTGGACTCCTGATAAGACTTCTAGCTGTGAGAGAAGGCTGCTGAGCTCGACGAGCCTTTTGGTCACATTCACACACCGTGCATTTAAAGCATTATGATACCACTTGAAACTGGCATGGCTTCCCCCAAAGGATTCTGGGAACTGTTGTTTGTTAGGGGTGCTGGGAGTTCATGGGAGGCACCCTGTTCTCCTCTCAGGATTCTCCAATTCTCAGAATGGTTTCTGTCAATCTCTCTTCATAGGGGACTCTGGGAATTGTTGGTTTGTGAGGCAAATGGGGGTCTCCTAACAACTCTCAGCACCAGTTCCCAGAATCCCTTGGGGGGAAGCAATGCCTGTTCTGAGTTGTATCATAATGCTTTAAATATATGATGTGACTGTGGCCTCCCATTCAGGCATCTGGGAGGCCACTGTGAGAACAGGATGCTGGACTAGATGTGCCAGCAGTCTCTTTTTATATTCTTAGGCCGTAACAGGGCCTGATTCCATGCAGTTCATCTTCATCCCCCACCCCCATTTTAATATAAGCTGATTCAACCTCTTTGTGCTAACTGGTGGGCGGAGGAGAGGGCCTCCCCTACGATCAGGGATGCTGTGTGTGTGTTTTCCCCTAATTAGCCTTTTTAATGGGAGAACGAGTTCTTCCCCTTCCCCTCTTATCTCTGCTTTAGCAGAGGCAGAAATTAGCTCTCGAATGAGGACTGGCTCAGGTTGTGCTTGGCCGTAGTAAATAGGAGTAATTGATTCGAATGGCTCCTTGTCGAGCGTCTGAAAACGCTGTCAGCTGGATGGCGTGCGGCGCTAATGGCAAAATGAGCATTGTACCTCAGGAAACAAAAGAGCTTGGGTTCCTTATTTCCTAAAACCGCTTGCCGCTTTCTGAAGTGCCTGCGTGGGCGGAAAAAGAAGCCTTGCGAGGAGCAGAGCTCACAAAAAATGGCTGCCTTTACTGGGGCCTCAGCACTTTAGGGTTTTGAGCTTTCTGATGACAAAAAACAAAACAAAACACAAAATGCTGTTATTCAGTTGCTAGGGGTTGTAGCTGTCCTATCCGGAGCAGATCCTTTGAGAGTAAAGGACAAACTCAGTTCCATGAAGTCCAGCAGGTCTACTCTTGAGTAGAACTTTTTTTGGCTTACAGCCCTAGGTCCTTTTCTTGTCAAGGGGTAAAAGTTTGTTTTTCAGGTGCACCTGTACTGTAACACACCAAAAGATGTTACAGCCCTCACCAAGGGGCTGTGTAACATGAGGAAAAATGGAGTCAGAAAATATTTTCCTTCAGGCTGCTTATGCGAAGGGATGATTGCCTGTTTAAGAGCCACTGTGCTGCAGTGGCAAGAGTGTCAGACTGGGACCTGGGAGACCTGTGTTCGAATCCCCACTATGCTATGAAGCTCACTGGGTGAACTTGGGCCCATCACCGCCTCTCAGTAGAACCTACCTCACAGGCAGTAGGAGAAGGCAGTATAAGTTGCAATTCCAGCTGAATTTGGGGGAACCACTTGAGCGATTTCAATTGCCTTTGTTTGTGTTGCTCTTTGCAAACAGCTGAAATGATAATAAACCTGATTCACAATGGGGGTTGAATAATTTCAATTGCAACTGTATATATTGACTTGGGGTGGTTTTTTATAGAAACATAATACAGGATGCAAGCGTGTAAAAATATATTCAGTACAAAACAAACTGAAAGTAACAGTCTGTAACAACCAGGCATGACATGGCAGTTACTGTAAAGAACCTCATAAACTTACAGAGCATTACATCTCCCCTTTTCCCTTTCTCCTATCACAGGAACACCTCCATTCCAAAATAGGGCAATAAGTCAGTCAACCTTTTACAACAATCCCAGATAAAACCACTAAATTGCAACCAAGCAAATGCAGTTTTACAGTTATGGGCTAGCAAAGGACTGATCAAAATTAACAGCAAAGGGCAAGGATGTGTATAGAGCACTGAAATCCAGTAGGATGTCAATCCCAGATGAGATATAGGTTAAACCAAAAGATGAGTTCCATTTTCAGAAGTAGTAATGGTGAATTTCAAGTTCCATAGGTGAAAACCACCACTGTGTGTGTCCAGTTGTGCTGTCTTATATTTGACTACATAATAAAGTCAAGCCATTCCCCAATGAAGTCATTGCTTTTTTTGTTTGTACCCTCAACACTCTTAACTCTTGGGTTACATTGGAAACTGCCTTACACCAAGTCAGACCACTGGTCCATCTGGCTCAGTATTGTCTACACTGACTGGCAGTGTCTCTCCAGGGTTTCAGGCAGGGTTTCTTGCTTGGCTGCCTGACCTTGTGCTTGGTGCCTGTGCCAAGAGCTGTAACCATTTGCTTCTGACTGGTAACAGGATCTTGTCCAAACTGATGCTGATGGATGCATAACCTTAATATAACCTTAAAACCCGAAATAGTAACTAAGGGGGTGTTCTATGGATATATACTGCATTGCCATACCTTGAGATGCTATGGATTGAACCAGGGATACTGATCTACAGCTCTCCCCTAGTATAGTGCCCCTGGCTAGTAGCTAATGAGAGCCTAATCCTCTGTAGTTCAATAGTAGCTTGCTGTGACAGCCCTGCAGGGAGAAAGCTAGTCGGAACTCTTCTTAAGTCCTGACAGTTTTGTTTTCTAAGCACGGGGAGTTTGATTTTCAGATTCCATCCTGAACTGTTGCATTTGATAGCAGTGGCTCCCCACCCCCAGTTACCAGTAAATGAATTAAAATTTGTAAAACTCTATTTTGGTGTGTTTTATCTCTTGTACCCTTCCCATTCCAGGTGATCTGTGGAGCTACGACTTCTACAGCGGCGAGTTTGTTGTATCTCCCGAACCGGACACAAGTGTGCACACATTAGATCCCCAGAAGCACAAATATATCATCCTGGGTAGTGATGGGCTGTGGAACATGATCCCACCGCAGGAAGCCATTTCTATGTGCCAGGACCATGAAGAGAAAAAGTATTTTACGGTGAGCATGAGAATCTGAAACCATACCAATAGCCACCAATTTCCCCACCACCAGCCGAAACCATGATAGAAAAATAAATTTGGACTACCAGTGGCTGGGTAGTGAATTGAGAATATTATCTCTCAGTCTCTCATGAACAGGTTTCTTTATCTTATCACTGTGAGGGAAAAAAGAGACCAGGAACCATCTAGGATTGGGTGGGAAACCTGTGCAGCAAAGTCTTTTCTCTAGTTATTTTTTTTTGTGTGTTTTGTATGTTTTGAGCTTTATGTGTTTTGCGTAAGCCACCATGAGTCCCCATCTGGTGGAAAAGGTGGGATATAAATAAATATAATATCAGATCTCAGGAAGCCATCGTGCAGAATTTGATCATAACATCTGTCTAAAGGCCGTCTGAAGGCATAGCCGAGAAATGGAACTTCCCAAAATACATGTCGTAGTTATGGGATGGTGACTTTCCTCTTCTCTTCTTCCGCATCTCCTTGCCTGCCTACCTTTGGAACCGAAAGGGAGGGCGCCAGCAGTCTCTGGCCAAAATGCTGGTGAACCGTGCACTGGGACGTTGGAGGCAGCGCATGCTGCGGGCAGACAACACCAGTGCCATCGTCATCAGCCTTTCTTCGGTGCGCAGCAACCAGAGCAGTCTGGAAGGGGAGGAGGAACTGTATTTCAACCTGGCCGAAGGCCCGTCCTATAGCAGCCCTGAGATGTGGGCAGTGACTCCTTCACGCTGCTCCACTCCTCCAGTCAAGGTAAGAAAAGAGGGGTGGAATCCCAAGTCATGATGTCGAGAGGTCACGGCAGCTGCAAATAAAACGTTTTAAGTGCAATATACAATGTGGCACTAGATGGCGATGGCGAGCCTTATGGAAAATTCAGTGTGTTTTTAAAAACACTTAAAAAAAAAAAACATTTTTGGAACTGTTTTTATACGTGTGTAGATTCCACCAGGGTAGAACTTATCACCTGTGGCGCCAGGCAAAAACTTTCCTGTCTAACCAGGCCTTCGGTTGGTAGTTGTGCCTGCCCTGTGGAACGCCCTCCCATCAGATGTCATTGAAATAAACATCTGGCTGGCTTTTAGACGACGTCTGAAGGCAGCCCTGTACGGGGAGGTTTTTAATATTTTGAGTTTTTTAAAATGTGTTTTAATACTTCGTTGGAAGCTGCCCAGAGTGGCAGGGGTAATAATAATAAAAATTATTATAATTATTAGCAATCAATGGCCTTACAGAAGCAAGTGGAATGTTGTTGTTTTTTTTCATGCTTTCTCGGTCCTCCTGGTTTTAATGCATCTACGTGGGGTTTATTGTCTGATTGTTTGGTTGTAATTTGCTTTGGATTGCCTGTGGGCCAGAGAAAGAAACTTACACCTTTAATAAATAAAATAAACAATAAGCACACTGAAGAAGTGTGCATGCACACGAAAGCTCATACCAAGAACAAACTTAGTTGGTCTTTAAGGTGCTACTGGAAAGAATTTTTTATTTTATTTTGTTCTGACTATGGCAGACCAACACGGCTACCCACCTGTAATAAGCCTCCAGATATTGATGAACTACAAGTCCCATCATCCCTGGCCCTTGACGATGTTGGTCTGGTCACATGCCTCTCCACTTAGCCACTTGGTTTGCCATGATTCAAATAGAATATCCTTGGAGTGCTGCCCACTCCTTGTTGTTTTCTGTTGGAGTTTTGGCTGTTGCTGTTCTCTCTGTCGCCACTGCCTTCTGGAAGCCCTTTGTACAGCAGTCCTTGTCTTGTCAAAGGGGAGGGGAGTCATGCTCAGCTGGGGTGTTTTGAAGCAACCGGCAATTACCGCCACTGGGCTCGGAATAGCTCTGGCTGCTTTGATGTTCCCCTGAGTCTTTGAATAGCTCTCCTTTGGCAAAGCAAAATGGAAAAAACCCACAAAGGTTTGGATGAGCTACTCGGGGGTCTCTATACAGACACAGCTAGTAAAAAAGGTGGGATTTCTATTTTCTGCTTGCCTTTCTTTCTTTCTTTCTTTCTTTCTTTCTTTCTTTCTCATTCTTTATTTCACTCTTTCTCTTCCTCCCTCCTGTTTTTTCACTTTCTCTCTGACTCCCTCTTTTCCTATTTTCTCCATTCTCCTCCTCCCCTCCCACCCTTACCTCTCTCATTCTGTTATTTCATTCTTTCATTTTCTTTATCCTACTCGTCTCTTTTGCGCTCTCTCTCCTCTTCCAGAAAATCAAGGCAGTCTACGATATACAAAATTAAACCAGCAGTGATAAAACACCAGTAGAAGCAGCCATAAAATCTGGTTTGGGAAGTACATATTTCAAAGGCCTATCTGAACAAAGCAGTTTTCAAAAGAAGTCTGAAAGCAGGCAGGGACCATTCCTGCCGAGCTTCTACTGGCAGGGAGTTCCACGGGGCAGGACCTGCCACATTAAAGGCTCGGTCCCCTAGTAAAGTCTGACTGAACTTCAGGGCTTAATTCCCCTGTCTCTTTATCTTCTCCATGCCAGAACTAGATGGGCCATTGGCCTGATCCAGGAGGCACTTCTGATGTTCCTCTTCTTAAGGAGCGAAACAGGGCTTATAGGAGGAGTCCATCTGGCAAATCCCAACAGCGAGCCCAGGGCCTGCTTCCCCCCCTCCCTCCATTTTAATAATGAAAACATTCAGTTTATATTATTATTAGGAGAAGTCAAAATGCTCACCGTTCCATCACTCTCTGTTGTGATCAAGGCACAGAATTCAGCATGTGCTTATGCAAAGGTGCAGGCAGAATTATAGCAACGAGGTGGTGGCCCAGCAGGGGACCACAGGGTAGCTTTAAGCTCCACCCCTACGATGGTCCCAGCATGCAGCCCTTCATTTTCTCTAGTAAGAGGTAACTGGGGTGGTATCTAGGTTGGCATTGGCACAGGGAATCTTTTGACAGCCCTCCCCTCCAATAGCGCTTGTGGGGCCCACAGCTCACACCTGCCACCTTTCCACCTTAAAAAAAAACAACTTCTCATCTGGTGTCCTGAGCAGTGCTGGTGCCAGGGTCTTTAAATTTCCCACAATGCCCTGGAGTGATGCCATGGTTGGACCCCTGTGGGAAATTTAAAACAGTGGCTGGACTCAGCTGCCTGGCAATGCTGGGAGTGATGTTGCTGCCACCGCCAGGTCATCCAAGAAGGGCCACCAGAGGGCACTTTGCCAAGGCACAGGGCTGTGGCTCACTTGCAGAGCATCTGCTTTGCATGCAGAAGGTCCCAAGTTCAATCCCCAGCATCTTCAGATAGGGCTGGGAGAGAAACCCTGGAAGGACAGCACTTAATTGAATACAATCCCAAAGAAGCAACTAAAGAAACAAGCAAAAAATAAATAAAAAATTAGAATTTTAAAAATACTTTTCTCCAAAAAGACCAGGATTGCGGAGGACTTGGTTTACAAACAAACCCCAAATGGTGGCGCTTGGGGCTGAGGAATACTTAATTTAAATACATACCAGTAAAAGCATGTGGCTTTTTTCCTTAATGCAAGACAAAAAATATTCAGTGGGTGCAATTAGGAACATGTAATGCTGGAGGCATGCCTGTTACAGTACAGTATATCCTCATTTATTAAAATTAGAGGCAATTACAGATTCACATGGGAAATGCTCTAAGGGTGTGTATGTGATGGGAGGGACATTTTTCTTGCTTTAATACCCTTGATTTATCACCCAGCCTTTTATAATGTGCACAGGACAGGTGAGATGGAGGTCTCACAGGAGTTTAGGTATTGGCAAGCTAGATGTTTGGGGTGGCTTGGAAGGCTCTGGTTATTTGGAGATGAGAGGAGCTCTGTGTATGCTCAGAGGTGAAGTGCAAGGGCTCAGAAGGAAGGAAGTTCCTTTTCCTTGAGTGGGGCTTACTTCTGAGCCAGTGTGTATTGGATTGTAGCCACAGGGGTGAAAGGAATCCTATGTATGCAGGGTATGTGGGTGAGGTACCACAGTGAGTGGTTAGTGTGCTGGACAAGGACCCAGGAGCCCAGGGTTCAATTGCCACTCAGCCTTGAAGCTCACTGGGATCACATCCACACTGTACAGTTAAAGCACATGGCTTCTCCCAAAGAAGTCTGGGAGCTGTAGTCCATTAATCTGGGAATTAGCGCTATGAGGGGTAAACTACTATTCACAGGGATCTTGTGGTGGAGCGTCATGTGCTTAAATGTGCTTTAAATATACAGTACTGTGTGTAAACGGCAGGCCCCTTACAGAACTAGAATGTCAAGATATACAGCAAGATCTCCCACTTCCCTGGCTATTCTGGAGGTGACTTTTTCAGGAGGGCCTGTGTTAAATTTTCAACAATATATTTCAGTGTAAAATTTTAGAATTCAGCTTGTTGGGGGAAAATAGAATAATTTGAACTGCAAATTACCTCCTTGTATATAATTGGCCATAGATAACTTGAAAGATATTAACAGTAATTGAATGAACAAAAATTATAATTAGGCAGATGGCAGCCAGACTGACTTATAAAAGGACAAGGGGCAAGGCATTTCAGCCATTTAAGTCTACCACAATGCTTTGGAACAAAACTATGGCTCAGCCCTATGTTGTTAGCCTTCACACAAACCCTTTTTCTAAAGAAGGCTGGGTACGGTCTGGATATCAGTGAGAGCGGACTCCAAATCCCTGGACAATTTCTCCCAGCAGGTTTGTGGGGATGGCTGATTTGGGTGGTCACCTGATGTCCAGGAATATTCTGGTCTGTGATGTTAGCAGCCCCGTTCAAACCACCTGTCCACCTCTGAGCAGCTGCCCTGCTTCAGTTGGTTATGTTAGAGTAACCTTTTTTTGGCCATGCACCATCTCTAAAATCCTGATGCTTCCCATCCCATGACATATAATCCTTATTGTTCAAAAAGTGAACTCCTATTCATGTGGAGGAAGCCTAAAAGGCCATTCACTGTTAATAACTCATTCTTGAATTGCTCCCTTGTGGGGCGTGTGCCCCACGTTGGGAACTACGACGTTAGACTATACTTGAGCATTCAGTACCTGGGAGATCTGTATTTTACCTTTTTGCTTACATTTAACCTTGCTGCTTCTCACTGGGACAATGGCAAGGTGTCGAGCTGGGGTTCCAGAGCTTGAAAAGCTGAATTTTCCAAGCTTGAAGTTTATTTTATTGGACCTGAGACTTGTCTTCAGAGATGGCAGGAGAATGAGGGAAAGAACACATCAGAGAAAAACAGGATGAGAAACAAGGGATCAGGCTCACGTGCTTATTGAATAAAAGTTTCAGCCAGGGATGATGGGAGTTGTATTTCAGCAACATCTGGAGGGCCAACACCTGAAATAAGAGTACAGCAATAATATTCACTAAAAATTCCTTTTTAAAAGCCTGTCCTAAGTAAAACTGAACAGTGCATGAAAAAGAATTAAGGGGAGAAATTCCCACTTAGTAACACTAGTAAAAAGTCTTCTATCTGTATGTGTAAAGTTTATTTTAAGAGTCAATAGTCCAGCAAAACCTTGGGTAAACATAAATATTTTTCAAGAGGCATTTAAAGCTTTCCACATCTTGGATTATCTGACCATCACAGACTTCTCTGGGATTTGTCTGAACAGATACTGGGAAATATCTGAGTCTTTGGATTTGCAACTACATAATTTTACTCTCTTGAACCCCACCAGGTTTTAGAAGATGACTTGTGGCCACGGCTCAGCTCCCCTGAGACCATCCCTTCGCTGACGCGCAACACGGCATTGAGTAAACCTTCAGAGCCGCCTGGGGAGGCCGCCAAAGACAGCGCCCCAACGTTAGCGGTGGTGTCAAACAAGGATGCGGTGCCACAGGAGGAGAAGTGCGGCCGACTGTTTGGGTTGAGGATGCGCGACTCGGAAGGACGGAGCCTGCCAGGGACCCTCTCTCCCTCCAACTCTGGGAACGCAGGCATGGATCCAAAAGCCTTCAAGGTACCTCCAAGCGAGCCAACCAAAGCAGCGACAGTGAGCTGCAAAAGGACATTGGAAGAATCCAATTCGGGGCCTTTGCTAAAGAAGCCTAGGAGGGGGATGACTAGGAATGTCAGCGTCCAGCCTGAAATCTTGTCCTCCACGACGACCCAGCACAAAACCACCAGTAAGCTGGCCATGCGCCGTAGCCTTCGAAGACAGAAGAAGCTGGGGAACCCATTGTTCCACCAGCCCAGGAAAGCACTTTGTGTTTGCTGAAAGGGTTTCAGTCATTAATGCAGTTTACCTGCATAGGGAAGCTTTTTAATGTGTAATGATTTGTTATGTTTTCATATATGTTGTAAGCCTCCCAGGGTGACTGAGGCAACCCAGTCAGATGGGTGGGGTACAAATAAAAAAACCCTATTATTATTATTATTATTATTATTATACCTTGTGGTCCAGTTCAAAGTTATGAAGTTTCGGTACAGATAAGTTGAAACTGCATATTTTTATTTTATCTTTTTCTCATTTGGTTTTTTAATTTTTTTTAATCTAGAAAACCTTTTTTGGGGCGGGTTGGTATTCAAACAGCTTTATCTCAAACTTGTACTTGCTTGTAATATAACTGTGAATTTTGTAGACGTTCTTAGGATTATAAGGAGTTTGCTGTAAAAATGTGTGTAAATTTATATTCCTTCATACCAAAATGTAGTCTCCCCACCTAACTTTGTTTTGCATAATTGTTACAACAGGGCTTAGCAAAACCCACAAAAACACAACACCTTGATTTTGGATGATGAATTTTTTGGGGGGTGGGGTTAATTTAGTACAAAGTAATGAATTTGTATAAAATTCTTGTGACGACCTCACAACTTTTTAATGAAAGTAAATTATTAAAAAGAATGGAAAATATGTATTTTCGTAGTACTTAATACGTTCTGCCTGAAGTGTACCCTATTAGAGAATATAATACTAGGTCTATTTTCTTTCTTTATTAACTTTTAGATTTCTCTATTCAGAAATGAAACATACGCAGAGGAGATGCTGAGTCTTCGTCACAAAGCAATGCTGGTTTCTGTATTTTGATTAAAATACTATGCAGTACTTTATCTTAGTTGTATTTTCATTATAATTTTTTTTGTAAGATAAAGGGCCAATATTTTAGCTCAAAAACAGGAACGAAATGTAGTTTCCCTCCAGTTATTGATTCCTAATTCTTGAGAAGTGTTTTTTTTTTTCCTTTTAGCAACACATTTGGATATACAACACATTCCTTTTTACAAGCATGAGATATTTTACTGTTCCAACAATGGATGGTGCTCTTGATGGTGACATTTCCACCATAGGTTCTTAAGTTATTGGGATAGTTTTCTAGTTTTATTTGCATACGTTGAGCCATGTATACTTATAATGAAATAAAGTTAGCAAAAAACCTGGCAGGGTAGCTTTCTGTTTCTTCCTTTTGCTTTATTAAAAATGAAAAGAACAACATGGTTGCCACGACACAAGGTCACACACAGTTCCATGTCATGTTGCTGCACACTGAAATGCCACAGAGAGCTGCAGGAATTTGGTTGTGTCAAAACTCTACTCTGGAGCAGCTCCTGAACTGCTGAGCCACAAGACCTCAGATGAGGATTCAATCTATGCTTCACAGGAAGGAATGGTGCATCATTGTAAACTATGATGTTTGCTCCCAAAAGATGTAGCAAGGCCACCAACTTGGACGGCTTGAAAAGCAGATTAGACAAATTTATGGGGAATTATTAAGGCTATAAGCTGCTTCTAACCCTAAGACTATATTCTACTTCCACAGTTGGAAGTACTGTGCCTCTTTTTAGCAGTTGATTGGAATCAGAAGTGGGGAGAGGGTTGCTGTGATTGGGTCCTACCTCTTTTGTATAATCCCCCAAGACTTTCCATATTGCATGTTTATTACATTTATAACCAACGCTCCTTCCCAAAAGGTCCCAGGGCAGCAGCATCTGATAACAAAAGCAGGAAACAGGAGGCCTCCTTGCACCCCAACCCTGCAAGATTCTGGATACACCCAAACACCATTTAGGAACAAGCATGTATTTCTGGCTTCCTCTCATATACGCAACCCAAGTCACTTTTGCAACATGGCAGTTTTAGCTTTTTGTTGAAGGCTGTTTTTCCATTGGTGCATTTCACAAGTCAGCTGCACACTATGAAGAAAGCTCCCTTTCCTCAGAACCCAGGCAGAGCAGTTCGCAAATATTTTTGTACAAATTCACAGGAATAGTTTCCCACCCCCACCCCTTTCCAGCCCCAGCCTGAATTATCACTTGTAGCATGTTGGCATCTGTCTAAAGAGACCATGGAGTGCGCCTCCAAGGCTAAAGTCCAGCCAGAGTTAGGAGCACCAAAGTAACCTCCCTGGGGTGCAAACATGGGCAGTGTGTTTGGAGCAGGTCCTGGGCTGCCCAGCCTCACTGATGTGGTCCAAAGGAAAGCAGAGCAATATGTTTAGCACTTGCTTGGATACAGAAGTCGCCGAAAGGTGTACAAGGCGCCATCCAACCATCTTGGGGACTCCACTCTGGGTTTGTGTAGGGTTTGCTCCTAAACCTTTGCTTCTCTCAAAGAGAATGCAGCAGAAATTTATGAGATCAGTTTTCCTTCTGCTAGATGGGCTATCTTCCAAGGTTGACGAGCCCCATCTGCCCCTCACTTCCCTCCTCTACAACATGCGCAGAAGCTCCATTCTTGACCACTGGACCTGCTATTGGTCTCGTCTGCTCAATTCACAAACAGGGGAAGCCCCTAACTCACTGAGGGTTTGAGACCCATTGGCTATCCCCACCTGGTTTAGCCACCCAGCCACTAATCTAATTGCTGCGCATCCTGGCTAGGGCTGATGAGAGCTGTTGTCCACGAAACAGCTGGAGGATGCCAGGCTGACAGACTTGGATAATAATAATAATAATTTTATTTATACCCCGCCCTTCCCAGCCAGAGAACCGGGCTCAGGGCGGCTAACATCAATTAAAATCACAACTAAAAACGATCAATTTAAAAGATGGTTACAAAGTTCACATTGCCCAGGTATGCTCAGTTACTGGGGTGGGGGAGCTACCTGTACCATCTGCTCACTTTATTTCCATTCCTACCCTACCTTTCCTCCAAGGAGCTCAAGGTGGCAGCATACATGGTTTCCACCGCCTACCCATTTTACTCTCACAACAATCCTGTGGGGGTAAAGGTAAAGGGACCCCTGACTGTTAGGTCCAGTCGTGGACGACTTGGGTTACGGCACTCATCTCGCTTTACTGGCTGAGGGAGCTGGCGTTTGTCCACAGACAGCTTCCGGGTCATGTGGCCAGCATGACTAAGGCGCTTTTGGCGAACCAGAGCACTGCACGGAAACCCCGTTTACCTTCCCGCAGGAGTGGTACCTATTTATCTACTTGCACTTTGACGTGGCCCAATGTCACCGACTGATTGGTTCAAAATTGGGAAAAGAGTACAAGGCTGTATATTGTCTCCCTGCTTATTTAACTTATATGCAGAAAGTGAGGAGGAATTAAAGAACCTTTTAATGAGGGTGAAAGAGGAGAGCGCAAAATATGGTCTGAAGCGCAACATAAAAAAAAAAAAAACTAAGATCATGGCCACTGGTCCCATCATCTCCTGGCAAATAGAAGGGGAAGAAATTGAGGCAGTGAAAGATTTTACTTTCTTGGGTTCCATGATCACTGCAGATGGTGACAGCAGTCACGGAATTAAAAGACGCCTGCTTCTTGGGAGAAAAGCAATGAGAAACCTAGACAGCATCTTAAAAAACAGAGACATCACCTTGCCGACAAAGGTCCATATAGTTAAAGCTATGGTTTTCCCAGTAGTAATGTATGGAAGTGAGAGCTGGACCATAAAGAAGGCTGAACGCTGAAGAATTGATGCTTTTGAATTATGGTGCTGGAGGAGACTCTTGAGAGTCCCATGGACTGCAAAAAGATCAAACCTCTCCATTCTGAAGGAATTCAGGCCTGAGTGCTCACTGGAAGGACAGATCCTGAAGCTGAGGCTCCAATACTTTGGCCACCTCATGAGAAGAGAAGACTCTCTGGAAAAGACCCTGATGTTGGGAAAGATGGGGGGCACAAGGAGAAGGGGAAGACAGAGGATGAGATGGTTGGACAGTGTTCTCGAAGCGACTAGCCAAACTGCGGGAGGCAGTGAAAGATAGGCGTGCCTGGCGTGCTCTGGTCCATGGGGTCACGAAGAGTCGGACACGACTGAACGACTGAACAACAACAACAAGGTCACCCACTGAGCTTTGTGACCGAGTGAGGATTCGAACTCTGGTCTCCCAGGACCTGGGCCAACAATCTTAACCACTATGCCCCCAAATAGTTAACCCATAATGGTACACGTGTGTTTCTAAGTACAGTATTTAAAAGGTGCTTCCTCAACATACGTGTTGGACAATGGCCCTGGAAGGCTGGCATGATGCGGGGTGGCTAAAGAGGATTAGTCAGCTGACATTCCCTCTTCAACACAGCCACATTTCCAAGACTGCGCTGCACCTGTTGAATCTCCACACTGCAAAGGCCGCTCTATCCCTTGGCATCTCAATGGCGCAAACCCCTAATGGGGACACAGCTCGAAGCATAAAAAATACACCCTTTAACACAGAGACTCGCGCAATTATTTCGCAAGTATATATAAATAAATTATATACACACAAATCAATTTTGTTAAGACCGGAAATCACCTAGAGATTATTTTGCCACTCTATATTTTCCCTCTCTATGGTTCCTGCCGGCTTCCTGCTTGTTACGTCGCGCCGTTGGCCGCGCGCTGTCGTCACGCGCCCCGGTCTCTTTCCTCCGCCCCTCCTTCCTCACCTCGCCAAGTAGAAAGAGGTAAACAACCGCGCGAGTCACCAGCGTCTGGCGTGGCTAAACCCGCTCTGACGCCCTCGAAGCCCATTGGTCGCGCTGACTCAGCTCCGACCGGCCGTGACCTATCTTCGCCTGCGGCTGAAGCGCCCGCCTCTATCTGATCCCCGGATGTAAACAAAGCCTCCCTCCGCAACCTCCTTCAGGTAGGCGTGCCCAAAGCGTATCTCCCCCCCCCCCCGCCACCTCTCACCACTTTTTTTTTTTTTTTTTTTGAGGGGAGGCTAAACTCTCTCAGCCTATCCTGCTGGAGACGACCGGGAAGAAGGAGCCTCTCGGCAGCGGGGCAGAGCTCTTGAAGTGCAACCACCCGCAGTGCCCGTGACGTCGCTCCCCGGGTCCCCCGGAGCCATTGGAGGAGCCGGCCGAACAAGTCCCGCCTTCTCTGGCAGACCATTGGCTGTCGGTGTGGTGGCCGGCGAGAGGGTCCCAAACACTCTGTCAGTGAGGGAAGGAAGCGGGACGCATCGGGGGCGGCAGCAGCAGGTAAGAGCGGGCGGGCGGGGCTAGTTGGAGCGAGGTGGGGGGGGGAGGGCTGACGCTGACAGGAGTGCCAAGGGGTGGGGGGAGGGGCAGCGGAGAGGGGGGGCATTACTTTGGGGGGGGTGGCAGCTCCCTATTGAGGGGAGAGAAAGTGGGAAGGGGGAATGTGTAGGGAGGGGGAGACATGTCTAAGGTAACTGCATACATACGAGGGCCAAGGGGAGTGAGGGAGACAATGACATGCCTTGGGGGAGGGGAGGACCTGGTTGGCAGCTGTGGGGTGGGTGAAGAAGGGGGATATGGGGGGCGAATGGAGGAGGAGGAGGGAGACGCAGGTAAGTGAGGAAGGGGAAAGGAGTGGAAGGTGGGCATTTTGTGGGAGGGAGTGCTATATAAATTTGGCACCTGCTGGGTGCAACCTGTGTAGAAAGCGACTGCATATATCAAAGGCAGCTTCAAGTCCACGACAGAGCTCTACTCAAGAGTAGAGCCGTTGGGAGTTATGGACCTGAAGCAGGCATTTCTATTCCTTTCAATTTTGTCTCTGGCTCTGACTAGCTTTGGCCACGGCCTGCTATTGCGAAATCACTTTGAGGCACTTCATAGGAAGCAATTCATAAGTGGTGGAGTAATAGTTATTATTATTATTATTACACACCTGGGTGCGTATATAGTCATAGCTGATTTAGATATGGACTGCATTTTCTACAAACACAGGCATTGTCGAAGTGGTTCGCATAAAAGCAAATGTGTTTGTATCTGAGATGCACGCACACACAAAACATACAAACACACACACACAGTAAGACGGACTAAATCCAGACTCCTTTGCAGCAACACTGGCCACTTTTCTTCTCCTCCCACTCCCTGCTTTATTTACCATCTAGGCTGGTGGGGTTTTGGAGAACTTGAAAACTTGTGCACGCTATATTTTGTGACATTTCAGTCTGCCTACTAAATGTATTGCCCTAATGCAGACCCTCGCAAGTCCCTATTTTCCAGGGACGTCCCAGATTTAGAGAAGCCGTCCCAGATTTAGAGAAGCCGTCCCAGTTTCTTCCCCCCCCCCCGGAATGTCCCGCTTTTCCTTAGGATGTTTCTATTTTCATTGGAGAAATGTTGGAGGGTATGGAATTATCCAACCCCCAAGCCGTCTGAAGGCAATCCTGTATAGGGAAGTTTTCTTAAATGTTTAATATTTTATTAT
This sequence comes from Lacerta agilis, assembly GCF_009819535.1. Lineage (NCBI taxonomy): Eukaryota > Metazoa > Chordata > Lepidosauria > Squamata > Lacertidae > Lacerta > Lacerta agilis. Next base: position 38,327,273 of record NC_046326.1, read on the forward strand.
GTTTTGATATGTGTTGGAAGCTGCCTAGAGTGCTGGGGCAACCCAATAATACAGTAATGAGCTGCAGATTTGCTTGTTTGATTTTTATATTTTTATACTGAGAATCACAGAGAGGTTTACAATATAAAAACAAAAAAATACAGACCAAAATAACAAAAGCAACAAACAGTGACCCTATCAAAGTTTAAAAGGCCACAGATTGTTTAATTAAACAAAGACCTGGAAGAAGAGGAATGTTTTTGTCTGGTGCCTAAAGATATTTAACAAAGGCTCTGGGCAAGCCTTCCTGGGGTTGGGGCAGAGATGTACTGTATATTCTGGTGTATAAGACTACTTTTTAATCCAGGAAAATCTTCTCAAAAGTCGGGGGTCGTCTTATACGCCAGGTGGAGAATCTGCAGTCGAGTACATCTCAAACTCTATATTTTAACTGGAAAAGTTGGGGGTCGTCTTATACGCCCAGTCATCTTATATGCCAGAAAATACGGTATGTGTAATCACACGTTTGTGTGAAAGAGGTTAACAGATATGACATTTATTTTTGTATTTGTCATACATGCAAGTACATATAATGTGTAAATGGGATCAAACACACTCATTGTTTCTTGTTTTTCAGCTTTTATCCCCTACCTTTGTAATAAACATTCAGGCAGCTTGCCATCTTCAACATAAAAAGCAATGTAGGCCAAGGCCCACAAGAATGAAACTACAGAGCAATTAAAAACCACAGAAAGCCTGCTAAAAGGCAGGAACAGTTTTTTTTTTTTAAAAATCTTAAGGCTAGTACATCCTCTATGTGTATTATATGTATGTATTTGTGTGTATATGTAGGTATGCTCGTATGAGTGGATGGGAAATGCTTGAGAAGGGGGTGGAAACATATGGCAGTAGGAGAGGTGGGAAAACTTTAGCTGGAGAGATGGAGACTAGAGTCATAATTCAGCTGAAAGTGGTGGTGGGGCTATAGGAACATTGGCACCTGCCTTCTCCTGAGTCAGACTATTGGTCCATCTAGCTCAGTATAGCCTACATTGACTGGCAACTGCTTTCCAGGGTTTCATGCAGATAGTTTTCCTTGCCCTGCTTCGAGATGCCAGGGATTGAACCTTGGATTTTCTGTAGGCACAGAAGATGCTCTTATCGCTGAACTGTGGCCCTTTCCCTAGGATGAATGCTTTTACACTCCATGTGGAACAAACCTTTGACAGCTCACCACTTCCATCCCTTGCTATTCTTTGAGTGTGCAAACAGATGGAGAAGTGGGTTGGAGTGGGATATACCAACTGCTTTGTGTCCTAGCAGGAGGTAGCAACTACCATCAGGTTTTGTGCTTTTGTTCCTAAGCAGTGGTAACAGAGTTCTGCCAACCTTGGATTTTCGGGTCATTAGTGTGTGCTGCAGCCCCCTGCTGGCCAGTGCATTGTATATGCCTGAGTGAGGGGAGAAGGTTTGTTTTGACCACACTATTGACTCTGCTTTAAATGGCTAAAATATTTAAAGTATGACATTTAAAATTGAACCAAGCCTAGTCTTGGGGAGTGGAGGGAACTGTCATGTTGCTTCCCTTAGGGGGCATCTATCTTCAAGGCAGGCAAGGAAAGTGACAGTAGAGCAAGTCAGTACTGTTTTTTCAGTAATGTAGAATTTTCTTTGGAGAAAGATATTTGGGATGTGTGCTAATTGGCTATCTTTTATACAACTTATACTCATTAACTTGTGCACATTCAGCTTTACATGCATGGCAACAAACAAACAAAGGGGGCAGGGTTCCAGGAAAAATGACTTTGGCAGTCTCACCTTCCATGGTACCCAATGGGTTTTGACTGTACATAATTTTGAGTTTAGGCGTGGTCCCTGGAATGTAACCCCTACATACGTTGTGGGCTTACTGTACTGCTACCCCCTCACCCAGCTGCTCCAGGAGAGCAGATTGAGTTGACCACTTTCCAGGAGAAACCAAATGAATCTCAGGGATTTTGTCTGTGCACTGATTGCTCCTTTCATCTCATTCATAAGGGGCAAACAACTGCAGTGTTCAGCAAGTGTTCATAATTCAGGATCATCTACTCAGGATCAGGTACTGATCTTCTCTGCACCAGCAGTTCTCTTCCAGTTGGAAGGTCAGTTTCAAAGTCTGTTTTTCTGTTGTCTGGTCAGACACCAGCAAGCGATAAATATCTCAGAACCTGATTTGTGAAGATGGGAAGGGTGTTCCAAAAGGAAAATCCCACCCAAAAAAGATGAGGTTTAGAAAAAGAGTGGCTCTTGACTATGGCAGATATCATTCATTGCACACTGGATGTATTTTGTCTGCTTTTATCCAGCCCTTCCTCCAATGGTGTCTCCTCCCTCTCCCATTTCACCCTCACAACAAGCCTGTGAGCTAGGCTGGGCTAATAGACAGCAAATGGCAAAAGGTTCCTCAATGAACTTCATAGCTGAGCTGGCCTGGTATGACACACTAGCCGCTTCACCACACTGGCTCTCTGAGTGTTAGCTGGTGATGTTGTGCTGGCTTTTAGTTATTTGGTTTAAAACAGAAGCACCCCCCCATCCTTTTCTTACTCATTTACTCAGCTTCTAAACAACCCCATATCAGCTGTTATCCCAGGGCAGTTAAGGACAGAAGACAAGCCTGCTGGATCAAGCCAAATGCCCATTTAGTCTAACATCCTGTTCTCACAGTGGCCAAGCAGATGCCTGTGGGAAACCTCTCCTGTGGTTTCCAGTTTACTGCGCCGATACCAAAACATTTTCCTCTTTAAATTTGCCTGCTTGTTGCTGCCTACATCTCTCTGTACTTCACCAGATTCACTCCTTCTTCTGGTTTAGCTGCTTTAGAGTATTGCAGTTGTTTCCAAGCATTCTCCCCTTCAAAGGGAGAGAGTTCAACAGGCAAGGTGTCACTGCAGATAAACACACTGTCAACTCCTCACCTATAATCACAATCACAAGCAGAACCTCCCCTGCTGATCTTAAGGCATGGGCCAGCACATATTGGGAGAGGTATTTCTTCAAGTATTTGGGTCTTGAGTGGTTCAGGATTTATACAGCAATCTCAGTACCATAAACTGGGCCCTGTGCAGGCAGCCTATGCCAGTTCCTTAAGGAATGTTTATGAATCCATCTCAGGACCATTTACAGAAGTCTCCCTGCGACATTCTTTACTAGCTGAGGTTTCTTAGCCATCTTCATGGGTAGCCCTGTGTAGAGTATATTTCAGTAGTCCACACCTGAACTAGACACGGGGGCTACTTACAAGTCAAATATACTTTATAAAAGGTGTGAACCTGTGTGTGTGTGTGTTCATGCAAGTGCATACTCCGTGTGCATAGTGAGCTGGACATTTTAAAATTTAAAATGCTGTCAGTGGACAGGAAGAGCACCTCAAAATACAGGGCACATAAAGAGGGAGCAAGCTCAGGTGCTCAATGAAGAAAAATTATTGTAGCTGCACTGTTGGGAGTTAAGGACTCCTTTTTCAGGAGCTACAAATGGAAATACCGTAATGGCAGCATTATATAATATAATGTAAGTTTCATACTATAGCAAGTTTACATGGCCCCAAAATATTTCAAGCCCATGATGAAAAATATATCTGTCCTGAACACTTACACCCATATCAGACTTTTCAAAGCTTTTTTTTTTGAATAGGTGCACTTTTGACCATGTGCTTTAAAGATTTTTAGATTGGTTAACTTTCTCTAGCATGTATGTAATACATGATGCATTACATTTTTAAGACCTGTGGTACTCATGTTGTTGCCATTGTTTCTTTCCACAGCTCCTGAAAAAGGGGTTCTTAACTCACAAACACTTAGAACTTCAATAAAGAATTGTGCTTTGTTTAGATCCTGAGGTTCTTCCCTCTTTTTTTGGTCAAGTTTAAGAATGAGCAAAGTTGTGCCCAGGCCATAAAGCATCTATGCCTGTGCTATCATGTATCTGGGTTGCATCATATTTTCATCATAACCTTCCTCTTCTGGTCTGCTGCAGGATGATACTGCCGTTGACCTCTTGTGACGCAGCAGCTACTTGCTTAAATATCACTGGTGATGAGTGTGGAAGACTGGTTCTCTCAATGGCAGAAAACTTGTGAGACATTCTGTAAAAATATCTTTTAAAAAAATCAAACCTCTTCTGCATGCAGGAATCTACCGATCAGCAATGGCTGCTGAGTCTCCCCGTCGCCCAAGCCGATGTACTGGAGGAGCGGTGGTTCGTCCACAGGCTGTCACGTAAGTGTCTGAAGCGCTGCTTTGTACAATGAGGAATCTTGTGTGGTGCACCTGGAGTTACAAATGGAAGATGAAGCTTAAAGGAGTGCATCTCCATTGCAGAGGCTATTGAAAGGTGTTGAACACCTTTCTGATATGCCTTACCTCTTAATGCGGGGGCCAAGAACCTGGGACCCTTCAGATGATGTTGAACTACAACTCCCACCATCCTTGACCATTAGTCAGGCTTGCTGGGGCTGATGGGAGTTGTAGTTCACAGAATTGTAATGTTGGAAGTACTGTAACTCCAAGGGTTGTTTAGTCCAACCTGCTGCAAAGCAGGAAGCAGCAACACCTGGAGAACCAAAGGTGCACCGCCCCAACCTAGAGTATGTTAGGATTTCCTACACACGAGTAGGACCATGGCAGAGACACATGCCCGACTGGCATGTTCCCTCCCTCCTGGTTGATCGTTCGGGAGCTTCAAAAGCTTTCTTCAGCCTGAACATCACAGCGACTGATGCCAAGAAACATCAGTCCACTTATGGATCCGCAGGGTTTGCGGATCCGTAAGCGGACCCATCTACTTGAGAACAGATATTCCATTTTAAGAGCCGAAGAAGAGTGCTGCAGGTGGATCAGGCCAAAGGCCCACCTGTTCCAGCACCCTTTTCTCACAGTGGCAAACAAGATGCCCCTATGGGAAGCTCGTAAACAGGACCTGAGCACAACAGCCATTCTCCCCATCTGTGGCTCCCAGCAACTAGTTTTCAGAGGCATATTGCTCCAAAAATGGCTAGTAGCCATTGATATCCTTCTCCTCCAAAAATATGTCTAATCTTCTTCTAGAGCCACCCAAGTTGGTTCTTTGTATTCTGGGATGACTACAAAATCAATCTACTGATCTCTTTCCTCTCCTGTAGAAGGCCTTCTGTCCCTTTCTGTCCATCCTCTTTGCATACCTGGTGTTGAACCAGTTGAGTTTGCTTCTGTGGAGTACCTCAGGAGAAAACACGTTCTATTATGTGGTATCACGTTACTGTTATTTATTGTTTGTAAGATGGTTTTGGATTCATTTGAATGAAAAGCGGCATAGAAATATAATAAATCAAAACAAAACAGGGACCATCTAAATTAGATAATAAAATTTTGCTCCCACCCCCCTTTCTTTCCTGTGAGTTGTTTAGGAACTGTTTTGTTTTGGCTGAGGTGAAAAATAAATTGTTGTTGTTGTTGTTCAGTCGTTCAGTCGTGTCCGACTCTTCGTGACCCCATGGACCAGAGTACGCCAGGCACGCCTATCCTTCACTGCCTCTCGCAGTTTGGCCAAACTCATGTTAGTAGCTTCAAGAACACTGTCCAACCATCTCATCCTCTGTCGTCCCCTTCTCCTTGTGCCCTTCATCTTTCCCAACATCAGGGTCTTTTCTAGGGATTCTTCTCTTCTCATGAGGTGGCCAAGAGATAATACGTGAATAAAAAAATAACCTGGACAAAAATACTTAGTAGGTTCATGTTCAGCAGGTTTTGCAATACTTTTCAACATATTTTTCAGGTCCTGCCACTGCTGAAATTGTATATTTATTACAGTGAGCATATCCGCCCCCCTCGCCATATTGCTCCCCAGACGTTTTGGTTGGTTATGCTGTAGAAATGCATTGGTCATTATGCTGCTGAGGAAGATCTGCTAGGTTGAAACACACTGGGTTCTTTTATCTAATTTCTTATTAACTTGCTGTCATGAATATATTTTATTGTTTGAGTATATAGATAATATTGAGATCTGCTGCTAGGTAGTTTTGTCTGGCTTTCATATTTTAGTCCATATCAAAACATTTTATTTGAGTTTTCATGCTCGCTTCCTTAACTACTTGGTTGACTTTTAGAGTTAAGGTTAAACACAACAATAATCTTGCACGTCTCTCCTCCCACGTGGCAATTTTGAGTAAAGCTCATAACTGTAGAAATCTTAGCCTCCCCTAGAAAAGGCTCACTCCCTGTCTTACAGCCACACTATCCCTCAGCCTCTCTTACCTCGCAGGGCTGTTGTGAAGATGAAACAGGGGAGCACTTTGAGTCCTTCAAAGGTGGCATAGAATGTCATAAGTAAAATGAAGTATTTTTGGATTTTCATTTTTCTTCTCTTTTTTTCTCGGCATACAGAGAACAGTCGTATATGGAAAGTGTTGTTACCTTTCTGCAAGATGTCGTACCACAGGTAAGCACAGGTATTTTGTAATACTGGCTGGTGTATTCCCCCCCCTTACTTTTCTACTTTAACAGTAGAGCAAAGTAGGTTACTTAAAACTGATTGCAGTTAAACATGCAGAATACAGCTTTTAAGGCTGTCAAGTTCTGACAGTTTAGTCAATTAAATTCTGGGCAGAGTAGACCCATGACTAATGGCTTGATTGTGTTGTATTTTAAAAACTCCTCCTAATATCAAACTTAACATGGTGAGTGTTGGTAGGATTTTAGGCAAAACAGGGCCACTGCAAGACAAGGAGAAGGTACTGGCCTCCTTGAGTTGAACTCCAATATTGCAGAAATACATCTAAAATTAAAATCAGTCTAAATGGACAGCCCCCTTTGCCCATGAAAGCCTCACAGAACAAAGAGGACTAAGGACACTTAGTACTTCTATTATACTGAGAGTCTGTTGGAAAAGAAAAATGGCATGTGGAGTGGCCTGCCCTGCCTGAAGGAAATACCGTATTTTTCGCGCCATAGAACGCACCGGACCATAGGGCGCACCTCATTTTTAGAGGAGGAAACAAGGAAAAAAAATATTTTTCTAGTTTTCCTCCTCTAAAAGCCCTTTTTTGTGGTGGTTTTTTTTTTTTTGAGGATCAGCTAAAAGTTTTGCAGCTGTTTTTGCAAAGGCAAAAGGCTTTTTTTAGGATCAGCTAAAAGTTTTGCAGCTTTTTTTGCAAAGGGAAAAGCCCTGGGTTTTTTCCCCCGAGGATCAGCTAGGTTTTGCAGCTTTTTTTGCAAAGGGGGAAAAGCAAAGAGGAAAAGCCCCATTTTTATGAGGTTTAACTCACATTTCTGAAAAATCTTAAGGAAAGGGAGCCATTTCTACAGTTTCCAGACAGATAATCTAATCAGCCAGTCACATGTAGCTGGGGAAACAAACAACCTCCCTCTGCAGCACATTCAACAAAGGAGGGCGGGGCTGAAAGGGAGCCAGGACTCTTATCTCTCTCCCGATCTCTTGCTGATCAGCTGCTGAGCGGGGTCCTTTCAACACTCCCTTTTCTCTTTGTAAAATAAAAAGCATGATCCTCTTTTGGCCCCTGGGCAATTCAGCTCCAGGGACCACCATTCGCTCCATAAGACGCACAGGCATTTCCCCTTACTTTTTAGGAGGAAAAAAGTGCGTCTTATGGAGCAAAAAATACAGTAGCTGTCTGTGTTTCTTTAGGAGGATACACTGCAACGTTTTGTTGTAAGCCCAACAGGTTGGATTAGTAGAGGGCTCCCCAAACTAAGGCCCGGGGGCTGGATGTGGCCCAATTGCCTTCTCAGTCCGGCCCATGGATGGTCCGGGAATCAGCGTGTTTTTACATGAGTAGAATGTGTGCTTTTATTTAAAACGCATCTCTGGGTTATTTGTGGGGCATAGGAATTCGTTCAATTCCCCCCCCCCCAAAAAAAATATAGTCCGGCCCCCCACAAGGTCTGAGGGACAGTGGACTGGCTCCCTGCTGAAAAAGTTTGCTGACCCCTTGATTAGTAGATTGATATAGCTTGTTTTGTGCATTATCATCATGGGTACGCAATAATAATATTTTGACAATTTTCTCTCCCTCTCCCCCTTTTCCTTATAGGCCTACAGTGGTACAACTCCTACAGAAGAAAAAGAGAAAATTGTATGGGTCAGATTTGAAAATTCTGACTTGAATGGTACGTCTCTCCCCACCCACTGTCCTGTTTTCTATATTTGTTCTTGGGTTGCCAGTCATTCAGGGTGTTGGCTTTGACCATTCACAGTTCTAAACAGCTTGGGGGCTTGGATATATTATGGGGTTACCTTCTTCTATATATGTCCCAGTGCCTGCTTTTTCAGCATCTGCGGCCTTTTCCCCATATGATGTTTAGCAGGCATCCACTAGGAGCAGGCCCCAATTCCATACTTCCAGTGGTTTGCTAAGACCTGGCACTTTCAGATTAGTATCACTTACACAACCCAGTTTTTACATTTTTGCTGATGTTTAATAGCAGTCATTTGTATTCAACATAAGGCCTTTTGCAAACGCAAACATCATTGAAAGTGGGATCATGTATAACTGTGTCCTGATACCATCGTGAATGCACAATAAAAAGGACCCCAAGTTTTGCAATGGGCACAATGGAGCCTTCTGTTTTGGGGAGGTTGGTGGGGGAAACATTAACTTTCATTTGTTTGTTTTTTTAATATATATACAAGTCTTGCACAAGGCTAATACTTAAATTTTGGTAAAGGAGCATTGCAGCAGACTTCTCTATCACATTTATTTATTTACTTACTTATATTTAAGGTTGGTGTATAGTCTGCAAGGTAATTCCCTCCTCAGATGTTGACATCTTGAGAGAATAACTCTTCTGGACTCGCTTGTCAAAATCCCAATGAGTCTTCAACCGTCACGGTTCATGCTGCCCATGGTCAGGAAGCTGTAGTACAGCAACAAATGGAGGGCACCACTTCAGCTGTCCCTGGTCGACACTCCCTGGCAGTAGCTCTCCAGGGTTTTTAGATGGGGTGGGAGACTTTTCCAGCACAACCAGGGATTGAACCTGTGACCTTGTGCATGCAAAGCACCTGTCCTACCAGAATTCTGGGTAAATGTCAGCATTTGCCAAGCTCCGCCTGTTGTTAACTGCTCAGAATGTTTATTTTTTATTTTTTTTAATTATATTTATTAAATTTTATAAAAACGACAATCAACAAACACAAACATATACAAAACAATACCACCATAAAGAATACAAGCTCCGTCTGTTGTTAACTGCTCAGAATGTTTAAACCGTGTGTGTGTGTAAGAGTCACCTTGCTTTGATGCTGCACTTGCTGTGACTTCTTGGTTTCCTTCTGTACCTTTTAGATACCTCAAGGAATGTAGAATTGCACGAGATGCACAGCACTGGCAATGAGCCTCCTTTGCTGCTCATGATTGGCTACAGCGATGGGATACAGATATGGAGCATACCTGTAAGTACCTCATTGATACGCTGTTGCACTCATGCCCTGATTGCTTGCAGGTTCCGCACCTGGTTGGTCACTGTGAGAACAGGATGCTGGACTAGATGGGCCATTGGCCTGATCCGGCAGGGCTCTTCTTACGTTCTTAACTCTTGTCAGTGTGGTGCAGTGGTTAAGAGCAGTAGACTCGTAATCTGGGGAACCAGGTTCGTGTCTCCACTCTTCCACATGCAGCTGCTGGGTGACCTTGGGCTAGTCACACTTCTTTGAAGTCTCTCAGCCCCACTCACCTCACAGAGTGTTTGTTGTGGGGGAGGAAGAAGGGAAAGGAGAATGTTAGCCGCTTTGAGACTCCTTTGGGGAGTGAAAAGCGGGATATCAAATCCAAACTCTTCTTCTTCTTCTTCTTCTTGTCTACATTCTTCTTTCTTTACGTTGACAAACTATACCCTGCTTATTCACAGTTGGCTCTAAGTTGTGTACAAGAAACTTACTACAATGAAAATAAAATTCAAGGTAGAATGATAAAATCAGGAATGAGGTAAAATTCCTGCTGTAATAATAATAATAATAATAATAATAATAATAATAATAATAATAATAATGTATTTGGGTCCACAAAACTGATACAGGCTTTGCATCTGAGCCGTGGGATTTCTGTACACACATACACACCTCACTGTCTAGGCAATCAAAGAAGAAGAAGAAGAGTAGAAGAGTTTGGATTTGATATCCCGCTTTTCACTACCCGAAGGAGTCTCAAAGCGGCTAACATTCTCCTTTCCCTTCCTCCCCCACAACAAACACTCTGTGAGGTGAGTGGGGCTGAGAGACTTCAAAGAAGTGTGACTAGCCCAAGGTCACCCAGCAGCTGCATGTGGAGGAGTGCAGACACGAACCCGGTTCCCCAGATTACGAGTCTGCCGCTCTTAACCACTACACCAAAGAGGCATGTTCATAGCTGAAACACACTCCAGCCAAGCAGAAGCACTAAAGGAGGTTCTCTGAATGTTAAAAACTTTTGGAATGAAGTATTCTCCATTAAATCCGCAATTACAAGCCAACCTCTTTCTCCAAATCTTGCCTTAGTCCTACCATCTTTCGACATAGACTTGGGCTCCAGCTTGCACCACAGATAACTTAGTAGGCTTCTTACTGAATGCAGCAAAATTAGCAATAGCTCAACAATGGAACAACTAGTCTGAAATACCCCTGAACATATCTTGGCTATATCTTGGATATTCAGCAATTTCTGAGAATCTCACCAGACACAGGAGTGGGATTAAAGGCAGAATAAAAAGAGATACCTCCCAAGAAACATGGACCCCTTTCCTTAGCACAAGTTTTTTTTAAAAAAGTATTTTTAATGAAAGTTTTCTTGGTTTACAAAGGTATGTGCAGTGTCTCTTTTTCAAGTTACATTTTCTGCAGATCAGTTTCATTTGTTGACACATTAGTGTTACATTAGGAAGAAAAGGGGGAAAGAGGTGGAGGCGGGAATAGTGAGTGGGGATGGGGTCGGGTGGCGATGTTTATATTTTGCTTCATGTATGTGTGGGGTTTTGTGTCAGCATTGCTTGTGCAGGTTCTCTTTGCTATTCGCTTGTGTTCCTTTGGTGGTGAGAGAGGTTGGGTTTGGTCTAGGGTGTGGTTGTTCGTTTGTGACTTAGCATAAGTTAATGATCACAATCAAGACCTTTTTACACCAACCTTTCAATCTTCTCAGTGGAGAGGTTACGTTAAGTAATATGTGTGAACATTGAATGAGTAAGCTAATGGCTAAATTCAATTCATAGAACAAACACTGTTATATGTACTGCTGGGTAAGTGTTTAATGGTTCTTGCATTTGCATTTGTATAAAAATCAATAAAAAGCTTGTAAAAGGAAAAAGAAAAATATAAGCCTCTGGATTAACCCAGCAGAGGTTTTTTATTATTTTATTTTAATGTTCTTCAATCAATTGCTGCTTTTCATAATATTTTGTCAGGTGTGTCAAACAAGAATGAGTGTGTCTTTTGAGTGCTGTGCCGTCACAAAGAGTGTTGTTTTTGGGAATGAACATTAGGTGTCGCTATGATACCGAGCTAAGAACAGGAGAGCTGCAGAGAGCTGCATCAGCAGCTTTGGTTGCGGCAAACTTTGGAAGAGACAGGGGAAGGCAGGGATGATGTTGAACAGATTCTGTGTCATGTGCTGGCACTCGAGGAGATGCTTCTTTTGCAGGAGGGTGGCAGAATCTGTCAATTTCTGTTTCTCTTGGTTTCTTATTTTTGTAGTCTTAAGCTTTGCAGATTTGCAAACTAATTTGTGCATGTTATTTAGCTGGAGAGCTGCATTGCAAAACTCAGACAAGTTAGAACTTCAAAGGTTGACTACATTTCAGTTTCAGGAAGTGGAAATTTACTGTAAGTAGATTAACCATTAAGTGCAAACTGAATCAGATTTCTTCCCCATCCTTACAGTCCAGCAATAAAACCCTTTTCACATTGTCTGCAAAATAAGCTCTGCACGTTGCTGGGGTTTCTGTGTTCCTTTTTTCCTACTAGACCCAGGGCAGATAGTTGCCCTGTGCACACTGAGTGTGCCTCAGAATACACTATGCGTTCCCTTATGGCTATGTGTTGGCAGGAGAAGCTGGCAGTCACGTTGTCTTTTTCAGGACTATTTTTTCAGTTTGTGCTCAGTCTTCCCTTGGAGCTCCTGATAAGTTCCGAGCCATCCCAGAGCTCCCTTGTTCAGGATCTGTTTCTCCCAGTTGATGGGCTGCAAAGGTTCCATCTTCAGAACAACCTTTCCCATGTCCGTTTGGAAACCCCTTGCACGTGACAGAGTGTGTTTTAGGATTTAGGGTCAGTTTACTTCAAAGGTAGGGAACCTGTGGCCCTCCAGATGTTGGACTCACATCATCCCTGACCATTGGCCATGCTGGTTGATGGGAACTGAGAGTCCAACAACACCTGGAGGAAGACAGGTCCCGTCCCCCAATTGATTTACATAGCCCAGCCTCTCTGGTCTTCACTATCAAGCCTCATGATTTGGGAGTCGGACATAATTCCGCAGCTGTGGAGGAAGGTCAGTAGTGGTGTAGAAACCATTTCAGGAATGCCAGTCTATTGCGACTGGTGGTGCAGTTAGGCAGTTTTGGACTCTGGACTTAAATGGCCTTATTGGGGGGCCCAGCTTTAGCTGGTCGTGCACATTATTTCACTTAATTTAAAAAGCCTTGCTGTGATTTGCCAGCCCTCTTGCTCATCTATTGTTAGGGACCTCAGACCTCTGTCCCAAAGCCCAACGTGACAGCATCACTCCTACAGATAATAAGCCTTGGGGGTTCCCCTGAACAGTATTTAAAAGCCACCAAAGTAATCCATGCCCCCTTCCCGTGATAAGATACACTTTAGGTATCTATCTATAGATGGGGAGTTTTGTCTTATTATCTGTTCTTGGTAGCTGTACAGAGGTGCTTCCCTTTTAGATTTCTATATTTAGAAACCCTCCCACTCACCCCAAAAAAACCCCAATGCCCCAAGCCTCTTAACAGTGCGTGCAAACTCCCCCCTTTTATCTATAGAATTGTGCTTTAGTTCTCTGTTCTGCTGGACACCTATTCAGCACTTAATAAACTAATGTGCTCCAGGCAACCCGGTTTGTGTCTGAGTGATTATGAAGTGTTTATGACAGTTCCTAAGCCGACACCCTCCATAATGGTGTTACATGGGCTTGGAAACACTTCTTGGCCCTTCCTTTTTGATGGTGTGTCTCTCTCTAGTCTGAGTGGTTTTGCATTAAATCCCCCTCAGAGTAAGATCTTTTGACTACCGAAGTGTTACTTGCAAATGGAATATCCCATTTAGATTTGCTTCAAAGGACTCTGGTAACGGTTGGGCACGGCAAACAGCCCGGGAGATTTTATATATATATATTTTTGAAGTGTGGTGTGTTAATCTATGATGCACAAAAAAGGGGGAGGAGGAAGCTGTTTATTTCAACAACTTTCCCTTCATTTCCCCCTCCCCACCCACAGGGGAAAAGGTGGTTGGAGAGGTTTAAAGTCATCTTTAAATAAAAAAGAAAGAAAATGGTACATTTTTGAAGAAGGGAAATGGGATGAAATAACTCCAAGTGGTGAAGGGTATGGCTTATGAATTGTGAAATGTGGGATCGCACTGTTGTTCAAGTTTTTATCCAGTCGCAATCCTACTCAGAGTAAGCCAGTTGGGAGTAATGGACATGACTAACTACATTTCATTAATTTCAATGGGTCGACTCTGAGTAGAACTTAGTTTTTGGTGGTGTTTCCCTTGCCACCCTGCCATAGCAGCACCAGCAAAACATGTGGAACTGGTTTCTCCTTCAAATGGGCTTCTGTTCAAAGTGGATGTCTCTTATGGAAGTATTGCACTGTTACCAAAGAAGTCATGAAACGGAACAGAGATGTTAAAAAACAAACAACATTAAAAAACAAATAAAGCTGGGCTAGCCTTAATAGTAATACAATAACCTAATTCAGAGATGGGGTACCTGCAGCTCTCCAGATGTTGTTGGACTCCACCTCCCATCAGTCCCATCAGCTAGCATGGACAGTGGTCAAGGATGATAGGAGTTGTAGTTCAAAACATCTAAGGGCCACAGGTTTCCCATGTCTTCCTTAATATACTGTATTGTAATATGGGCTTCAGCAGTGGCCTTTATGTGTGTGCTCAGGCCTCAGTGAATGTAGAAGTTGTATTGAGGGTCCTGAATCTGGCAGAGGGCATTTATTATTTCCTTTGCAACCCAAAACTACCCTGTCCAGTGCCAAGTGCATGCCAATTTTGGGGTAAAAGTGGGCATTATTATTTGGTTTTATACTTGTGGAAAATAGTGGAAACCTGTTGAATGGATTTAGCTGAAATCAAGCACAGGAGCATACAGGTATATTATGTCTTAAAGGCCGCACTCTTTGAGTTTCTGGTCCTCCAAAAGCCTTGCAAGATGGCAGATCTCTCAGCTGCAGACAGCCAGATGTCATTCTAGCAATGTTGATGTTTCATAGAGCACACAAATAAGACCACCAGAGTAACATGGTAAAATGTTTTCGATAAAAGTTGTTGGGATCCTATACTTCTGTTTAAATATTAAGCAACCCCCCCCCCCAAGTCTTTGTATATTGAGCCAGCGCATGTGTAACATCAGGACTCACTTTGCTCCATCTCCAACTTAACTGGGGTTAAGGAATCCGCTGACACCGATGTTAGCTGTGGTTAAAGCTAACCACTACCGCCCCCAACTCCACACTAAAGTCTCTATTTTTAAGGGAACAAATACCCTACTGTTGCCTAGCATCAGTAAACCAAAGCATAGTGCAAAATGTGCACATGGTGCTTGCACCCTCACATAGTGCCCTTTGCTGCTGCTGCTTTGCTCTTCCCAGGGAGAGAGTGGTGAAATAAACGGGGAAGGTGCAGTTCTCCGCACCTTTTCTGGAGCTCCTCTGAGAGTTCAGATTTCTAAATGCACATTGGGGAAGGGGAACCTGTGGCTCTCCAGATGTCACTGGACTCCCAGCAGCCAGCAAGGCCAGTAGTCGGGGATTATGGGAGTTGCAGTCCAGTGACATCTGGAGGGCCACAGATCCCCTGTACCTGATGTACCAGTACATTATTTTGGCAGTTCTTACCACAACTCTGTAAGGTAGGTTAATATGATTACTGTGAAGAGAGGGTGGAATTTGAACTGGGGGCAGATTTGAACCAGGAAGGCAGAGCATGTCATTAGTGGTTAATGTCAGTGGTGTTGTGTCTCCCCCCCCCCGGGGGGGGGTACAGGAGATTCACTCTTAGGCGCGCCAGGTAGGAGGAGTTCAACAGTCCCTCAGGCTCAGTGTTGCATCTGCAGCAGGTCATTGAAGCTGTGCTGTTCACATACTTAGCCAAAGGCTTCATTCTTTTCAACATGTCTGGAGAAAGTCTTCAGTTTTAAGACAACAAACGCCTTCCCGTTGTCTTGCATTAGTAAAATCAAAGAATATTAAAATTGTGGAGCTGGCTCAGAACTTCACCAGTTGCGCAAAAAAGGACAGAAACAATGGCCGCTTGTCAACTCGGATTATTAGGGTTGCCAACATTTTGAAGACATCACAGAGGCTCCGACAATTTTTGGTGGCGCCTTAAAAACCCTGCCTGCCAAAATAATGAGGATGGCTCTTTGATTGAAAAAAATTAAAGCATCTTTCCTGCTCTTTACCCAGCCACCCCTTAGTTGGACAGACAGGACTGGCCCTACTGTTAGGCAGCATGAGGCAGGTGCTGAGGGGCAAGGAATAGACAGAGCTGTGTATGTCTTGCACCTCCCAAGCTAGCATGCTGCCCTCTGGTGGAGGGGAGGATGCCTTGTCATCACTGCTGTTGATGTAAGATTTGTCCTTTCACTGCACAGCAAAATGTCTTGGGCCAACCCAAGGGGTTTTGTTGTCAAGCCATTTGATTTTACAGGACTTCGGTCAATCTGTTGCTGGCTCCGTTCTGTATTTTGTGTCTGTTTTCTTCTTCTTCTTCTTCTTCTTCTTCTTCTTCTTCTTCTTCTTCTTCTATCTTTTAAATCCTATTGACTTTATATTTGCATTGCCCATTGCCTTGCGAAGGCTCTCCCTAGAAGGCTGCCTGTCAATAATGCAGGCAAATGAATGAATGATTGCTTTTAGGAATTGCTGCCGCTGGAGACAGGAGGTTGGATATGGTGACTGTGATAGGAAGCCCCAAGAATGATAAAACATTCTGACTGCTGAGTGGGGCTTATCCCAAAGGAAGCGCATCTTGACATCCTCTGTGTTGAAGCTGTAATGTTGAAATGGGCCCCTATAGCACCAACCTGAGGCAGGAGAAGCTGAATATTTGGAACTGTAGTTTCCTAAGGTTGCTGGGAAGTGTAGCTCTGTGTGGGGTAAACTTTAGTTCCCACAGTTCTGTTTTGGGGGTAGGGGAGAAATGTGCTTTAATATTTTAGAGCATACTTGACATACATACATACATGCATACATACATTCTTTTATTCGACTGTCAGTCAGGGGAAAAAAACTTGACATTATCCTGGAGGATTCAGAAACCAACATTTCCCCCGGTGCAAGCAAAATCGTGTTTTGCCTGTTTCTGTACCAGCGCTTGAATTCCCAGTTTTGATTTCTCTTCTGGGTTGTCACGCCTTTCTTCTTCATCTTTTATTTATTTATATTTCTCTTTCTCTTCCCTCCTTCCCCCCATATGTAAGTTATTTTCTATGGTCGGAAAATATTTGTTCGCACAGTAAGGGGAATAATATCCCATTTTGTGTTTGTTTGTTATGGATTCAAACTGGTATGCTTCCAGACAACAAAGCCTGTCATCAGGAATTAAGACATTGATTCAAATGAGGTGTTTCATTTTTCTTCTTCATCGTCTTCTTTTCCTCCTCCTTAAAATACCGGCTGCAACTGGGAAAGGGACAGAAGGCACAACTTCAGCTCCCTCTGTCGCTTTCTCTCTCTCTTGCAGATGGGGTGGGTGTGATGCTGCACTTAGGTTTGACAAACGGGCTCCTTGCGCCTCGGATTCAGGCCTCTTGTGTTTTTAAAGTCAATGGACCAGTGACTTTGTTCCTCATGTAGCCGGAGCTGGCAAGTCCCCTGCCTGCAGTGATGGCTGTCAGCTTGCCCTTTTGTGGCAAGGAACACCTGAGGCTGCTTTTAAGCCCTCATATCTCATTCTTAAAACCTGTCTCAGAATGTCCTTGGCTTTTTGAAAGGCAAAGGAGTGTTTCCTAAGGAGTAGATGCTTATAAAGGAGTTTCCACTGGGGATTCGCCACTTAGGTGGAATGTGTCCAAAATGGTAGCCATGATGAGCAGGTTTCTGTTTTGCCACAGGTGCTTTTTGAACAATTTAAAGTGCCCCCCCTTCCCTCATCTGTTCTTCTAATTACGTTTCTTTGCAAACTCCATCTGGGAGTCTCTGAAGAGTTGGCAAGTTTGGGAACTGGGGATCCAGTAGCCATTCCCCCCCCCCTTTCCTCCATGAATGTCTGGAGCTCCTTAGGTTAGTGGCAGGTTGCAACATTAAAACATAATATTAAAAACAGTCTAAAATGACTTACAGCCACTAAAGTAAAGTGGGTCTTTAAAATATACACCTCAAGTGTCAGAAGCCAGGGCAAAGAGTTCCCTGGCTTGCATATGAATTGTTTCCTCTGAAAACTGTCATCAAGAAGGAACCTGGGTTAAGGTTAACTCTGCTTAAGGTTGGTGCATATGTATTTATTAAGAACATGAGAAGAGACCTTCTCATACTTCTTCTGACAGTGAAGGTAGAACATTGCTGTCATGGCTAGTATCCCTTGATCGTTGTATCCTCCACGAGTTTTTAGAAACATTTTTAGAAGTTTGTGTGGACTCGCAGCTTAGTATTTCTGGATTTGTAACCCCTTTCGCTCAGCCTCCACCTGGTTCCTGACATTGTATGCTGCTTGCTTTGCCGAATTTATTCTGGGGTTCTCTCTATGTCAGCATGTTGTTGGCTTTAAGAGGTTTAGCCTCATTACATCTGTTTTAAGTTCTTTTCGATTTGGCACATTGCTTCGTAATGTTTGCCGTTTTACCAGAATGTTTGACATTCCGTATCGGATCCATTACCAAACAGTTCTGATGAGCCGCTTACAGGAAGTCTGGAAGAATTATTCCTCGACTAACCCTGAACTGATCTCTTCTAGGATTCCATTAATGACCAAATTAATTAAAGCAGGGGTCCGCAGATCTGCTTATTAGGTGTGAGCGCCCTTGGCAGTTCCATTTTTATTATTTTTTTGGAATGCTCTTTTATCCTGCGGTTTAGAGAAGGAAAAACAAAACAGCCTCGGCCTCATCTGAGCAGTGGGAGAGGCTCCTGCTGCTCCTTACGTTCTCCAGACAATGGCACTGTATATGTAAAACAGTATCATAGCACTTTAAACATCCCAAAGGATCCTGGGAACTGTAGTTTGCTAAGAATACTGGAATTGGAGCTTTGTGAGGGGAATACATCTGCTTTAAATATAAGGTAAAGGTAAAGGCAAAGGACTCCTGGATGGTTTAGTGCATTCAAAGGTGACTATGGGATTGCGGCGCTCATCTCGCTTTCAGGCCAAGGGAGCCAGCATTTGTCCACAGACAGCTTTCCAGGTCATGTGGCCAGCATGACTAAACCGCTTCTGGCGCAACAGAACACCGTGACAGAAACCAGACTGCATGAAAATACCGTTTACCTTCCCGCTGCAGCGGTACCTATTTATCTACTTGCACTGGCATGCTTTCAAACTGCTAGGTTGGCAGGAGCTGGGACAGAGCAACGGCAGCTCACCCCATTGCAGGGATTCGAACTGCCAACCTTCTGATCAGCAAGCCCAAGAGGCTCAGTGGTTTAGACCACAGCGCCACCCGCTTTAAATATATAGTGCCGATGGAGCCTGGGAAAGAGACACCAGCTTTCTCATAAGGAGAGTCCTGTTTGATCACGCCAAAGGCCTGTAGTCCACCATTCTGTTTCCTACCGTGGTGCACCAGATGCTTATGGGAAGCTCCCTCAGCAGGTCATGAGCACAGGCAGGAGGTTCTCCTGCTCATGACCTCCACTCGCTGGTATTCAGAGGTGTTGAGTTGTATCCAGTGTGTATCCAGTGTTAATCATATTCAGACCTGTTGAAATCATTGGACATGCCCAACTTACATCCGTTAATTTCAGTGGGTCTACTCTGAGTATAATAACTTTTTTTAAAAAAATGCCTCGAGTATAGTAACTTGGCTATATACATGCCATAATACCTCTAATCCCAGAGCAAACACGTAGCCATCATAATCTAGTAGTTTTTCATGCAAACCAAAAATAATGGCTGATTGTTGTTATTTATTATTTATTAAATTTATCACCTGTAGATGTCAGGGTGGTTCACAGCATAAAATACATCATAAAACAAGAACAAAAACAAACCTGTAGCCCCACATAAGCCAGTATTGGACTCTCAGATTTTGCAGTTGTTGCAGTGTCTGTTGTTGTGGAAAGAGCTTTTCATCAGGGGAAATGATAGAAGAAATAAATAATTCTCTCCCCTCTAATTACAAGAGAATCAGAACTATTATTTTAATTTTCTGGAGATTTCTTTTAAAAAAAAACAAACAAACAAGCAAACACTATTGACACAAACCATTGAAGTTGCTTTAGAATGCTAAGCAAAGGACGGCAGAAGTCTTTGCTAAGGTGTCTGTGCTTATTTATTCTGTTACACAGATCAGCGGTGAGGCTCAGGAACTTTACTCCATCCGACACGGCCCTGTCCGAGCTGCCCGGGTTCTGCCATCACCACAGATTAGTAAGTACAAAATCCTGTGTATTAACCCTCCCACCTTGATCTCTTCTAATCATCCTAGTTGCTTGTCGTCCAAATGTTCACACATTCTGTCAATGGAATGTGAGCATCCATTTTTGTTTTGCCATGCACCCGACCCATTCATGGAAGCGTGACACCTGCGGTTTTTGATGCAGGGTGAGCTGAACCCTCCACCTTCCCTGACTTTCAGTCCCTGTGATTCATTCCTCTGCTTTTCTCTCGGTCTAGCCTATTTCTAGTGTCTGGGATGGGCAAAAGAGTTGGGGCAACTGACTGTGGGGTGGGAACGGAGGGAGCGGGAAGGGTTAAATTTGGGTGCTAAACTCAGATCTCCTTCCTCCTCCCACCAAGGTAACCAACAATGCAACCAGTTAACACCATGTTCTGCCAAGTAGCCAAAGTTTTCAACCTTTTTGAGTCCATGGCTCCCTTGACCAACTACATTCTTTCAGCGGCACCCCTGTGGGGCTCAGGAGCCCAGTTATGTCACCCCTTGCCTGCAGAGCTGGCAACCTCTCACCTTTTTTCGAACACCCTCCCTTGTGGAGTATTCCCTCAGCCTTCTCCCCTCCCCACTCTGATCTCTGAGCTGCCCCCCCAGCCCCAAAGGGAGGTGCCTCCTCACACTGCCCCATGGGGCATGTGACTTGTCTGTCCATTCTCAACAGCAAGCGCTGGCTGGGCTCCCTCACCTGCTTGCTTGCTTACTCTGAGGCCATATCAGCTCCTGGCAACCAGTACCCTGTAGACAGCCCTAGTGGCACAATTTGCCTGCGGACCTTGTAGCCAGGGCTGCTGCAACAAACATCTGTGCGAGCCTTTGGGAGGCAAAGAGGCGAGAGGGCATCAGAGGAGGGAGGGAAGAAAAGAGGGACAGAGGCCAGTGTTGCCCGCGGCACCCCTGACCATCATTCAAGACACCCCAGGGTGCCATGGCACACTGGTTGAAAACCACTGGCCTAATTCAACAGTAGCTAACGTAGAGTCCTCCCAAGGTTGTTGGACTCCAACTAGCCTAGCATATGTGATCAATGGCCAGTGACGATGGAGTTGAGCAGCATCTGGAGGGTACCACGCTGTGTGTCAGCAGAACAAGCATGTGATTACACAAACATGGCGGTGGCTGCTGCATCTACTTTGGCCATCAGGCAGGTGCTTCAGTGACAGGCTGGGGCTGTGAGCTAACAACCTGAATCCGGGACAGAATTGCCATTTTTCGTTTGCTTAGAGACAATACCATGTGCTCCGCAAATTGTGAATCTGCTGTTGAGTACTGACCTCAGCACCCCAAGAACCTCTGCTTTGAGCTTTGATTCAAAATCAGGTTTCTAGCCTGTATTGTAACAATGAAAAGCTGGCAAATCCGTTTTCGCTTGGTGGTGGCCGGCATCTTTCTCTGCGTGGCTTGCTATTCTGCTGTACTCTTTTCTATAATATAAGAGAACAATTCAGATCAGTTCATAATCATTTAGATTAATTATTGAAACATATTTTGGTTTCTTTTTACATAGCTTAGTTAGAGAGCACAGTGCTTGATTAAAAGCAACCAGATGCATTATTGACCCGTATCTGGAATTAGATGAAAGTAAAGCCTGTAATAGGAGGCCCAGGATAGCCAATGTATGAACCAGAATTGGGAGAGGAATAAAAGAGATTTTTGTAAAGAAGGAGTGATAGCCATCAGCAGTGCTGAAACACCATTTTACTGGGGAGCTTTTTTTTTTTCTTTTTTAAGGTGGCTGGATGTAGTAGGGGCTGCTGGTGGATAGACTTGGCGTGTCCCTTGAAAGAGATCGTACCCTGAGATAGGCCACTTGGTTCCCAGGTGTGAAAGGGAAAGCTCAGGCTTTTAACTCTGTGGCTGTTTCAACATTGTAGCTTAATAGTTTGTCAGCTGTGTTGCTAAAGCTCCGTAATCCTTTTGATGTCGGGTTCCTTAGCTGCGCCGTGCTCTTAGGAGCATAAAGCCGCTGTTGTTTGGGCGAATTATTCTGTGCCTTCGGTTTGGGAAAGATACCTGGGTGTATCTGATCGAGCAGGTTCTATAGCAACGTGTGCCTGTGTTTGTGTGCGCTTGTGTTTCCCTGGATTTGAAACTAAGGACGACCCCCTTGAAGTCTGATAGTCCAGTCCCATGGCTTTCAAAGTTATCTAGTAGTGGAGGACAGCGGTGGCGTCAGGTCGGGACTTTGGGGCAGGGCTCCAGGGCCTCACTTGCAAGGTTGAGATAGAGCACTGCAAATGCAACAGGGCTGGCTTAACCTGTTTTCAAGCAAGTTAAGTAATGCACATTGTCATTTAAAAAGCGTAAGACCTGCATAAGGCCATTAAGAACAGAGCCTAAAATTTCCTAACTGCAACCGCTGGTCAGTGGACTCTTTTAAAATAACTTTTTAATTGGGTTTAATAACAAGTTTCATAATAATAATAAATTATTCAAATAAATAGACCAAGTTTTCTTGCAGCATTTGTGTATCACAAAAATTAGCAGTAATATTTACAACATAGATAAATTAGCAGTAATAACTACAACACAGATAAAAGGACGACCTGACCAATATGTTTTTATTCAGGGAGCAGCCCTAAAATATCAATAATTCAGCTCATTGCAACTTTTGCTACCTAAAATAAGACACCGTCTTATATTTTTTTTTGCTCAAAAAAACACAGTATGGCTTATTTTCAGGGGATGTCTTATTTTAACCGTGTCGCATCGATACGCTGCATAGCCACGCCTCCCCAGGCTGTTTTAATGGGAGGTGCCGCGTCACTGTGGCTTATTTTCAGGGTATGGCTTATTTTTGGGGAACGGCTTATATTTCGCAAATGCATAGAAATCCTGCTATGGCTTATTTTATGGCTATGTCTTATTTTAGGAGAAACAGGGTACATGAAAGGTACTGCTACTTGACTCCCAATTGCAAATTACCCTATCGTATCCTGCAAACACGTTGCCACTGAAAGAAAGCACATGAAAATGGGAGGCAGGAATGAACCTTGTAGTTGCTCTTCCAACTCTGAATAATGGTGTGAAGTGAAACATCTTGCCTGGCCTTGGATTTTATTCCAAATTACACAGAATTATGCATTGCTCACATCTGTGCCTTTGCTTTAAAAAAGAAAAGAAAAGAAAATAAGGCAACCTAAAGGGCTGACTTAGTGTGTTTGTCTGTGTTAAATAAAGTAATAATAATTATTTAGGTTGCTCTGTAAAGGAAGGCAGATGTTTAAAACACTTGTATGTGGTCAAGCGTCTTGGGTGGCTGTTCGGCTTGCCAGTCTCTTAATACAAAAGTGATTCTTTAGCAGGCGTACTATGCAAAGCTTAACTTAGAAGGTGACCCAAAAATGGTAGCAGCTTTTAAGCAGCCTACAGATGGGGCGAGGCAGATCTTGGGTTATTATAGTGACATGTTTCTGGTTTGATGGTGGTAGAATGAAAGCTGTTCTGTGTAGACATTGAAGAGAAATTACAGAGCATAACTCTCAGGTCTTGAAACCTTTTTAGAGCTACATATTAAAATCTGGACAAAAGTTCTAATGGGTTCCATGATTTATGAAGGCCTTTGTTAGCTGGGTTGGACCCCTCAGGTGCCAGTCTTTAAAGATGGTTAAATGCAGTCTTGCTTTACTCAGTTGTAACCACCAAACTTCACCTTCTTTTAATACTAAGTTAAGAACTTAGGGACTGGAGCAAATTTCTCTTGCTACTATTAAGGAATAACTGGCATGCCTGATGGAAGGAAAGTGTGTGTGTGTGTGTACACACACATGCACACACACAGAGACACACAGGATGGGTCCAGTGGAAAGGGCAAAAAAGGAAGGACCAACCTCAAGAGGCTGAAGAAAGAGGAATGCACTTTTTATCATGTCTGAAATATGTTGGGTATTACAGTAGTAAAAAGTGCATTACTCTTCCTTCAGTATCCTGAGATTGGTTCCCCTCTTCTTGTCTTTCAATGTAAGGGAAGGGTCACTCCACACACACACCCCTTTATTTCCCTCACAACACTAGAATTGGAGACCCACTCTGTGAAATTGTTTGGTGATAGATCACACATTCGGCTTCAGCAACAGATATCAATAATGTAGTTTTTATAAGTTCTCTGAAGCTATTTATTAGGATAAGGGTTAAGAATCAAGTTAAGAGCCACTCTTTCCATAAAACAGCGAACAGCAACATGTGCTGGTCTCAGCAGTAGGCAACAGTGGAGGTGCATCTGTCCTACAAGCAAGTAGAGGTGGGAGAAAGGATGTCAGAGAATTCAGAAGCAGGAGCAAAAATGGTTGATGCCATGGTTCAGAAATCACATAATCAGTATTGGCTTCATTGGCTCCCAGTACGTTTCCGAGCACAATTCAAAGTGTTGGTGCTGACCTTTAAAGCCCTAAATGGCCTTGGTCCTATATACCTGAAGGAGCGTCTCCACCCCCATCATTCAGCCCGGACACTGAGATCCAGCGCCGAGGGCCTTCTGGCGGTTCCCTCACTGCGAGAAGCAAAGCTACAGGGAACCAGGCAGAGGGCCTTCTCAGTAGTGGTGCGCACCCTGTGGAATGCCCTCCCATCAGAGGTCAAAGAGATAGACAACTACCTGACATTTAGAAAATACCTGAAGGCAGCCCTGTTTAGGGAAGTTTTTAATCTGTGACATTTTAATGTATTTTAATATTTGTTGGAAGCCTCCCAGAGTGGCTAGGAAAACCCAGCCAGATGGGCAGGGTACAATTAATAATAATAATAATAATAATAATAATAATAATAATAATAATTGTTATTCACTGTTGTTGCTGTTAGTCCAAACAAAATGTAATTGATTACACACACAAATACACTTACATTGAGATTCTTTTGCAATGAAATGAATGGGGTGAAATAATGTAAGGACCACGTAACTTGCAAAATTTATGTAATCAACTTTCTATGTTTTGTAATTTTGTGACTGTGGACAGTGAGACAATTAATGCCATTTTTGGTGGAAGACAAACAGCAATGGAACGGAAACAGCACTGCATGCAGCAAAACCAGAGCAGAAGGGAAAATGATGCCCTGTTATATCCCCACCTGGGAGAAAAGTGGTATAGCAGCCTTTGCTGGCCTGGTGCCGTCCGGCTGTTTTGGACTACAACACCCATCGACCCCCAGCCAGCACAATTGGCATTGTAGTCCAAAATATGTATATAGAGGATGCCAGGTTGTATATTATCTTGCACGAGTGATTCAAATTGGCAAAGTCCCCTGTTGACTCAGTTCCCACCTCCATGTTACTGTATGTGTAGACCAGGCAAGTATCAAGCCAAACCAACTGTGTGAAAATGCCTTTTCACTACTCTTGGCAAGGCTTTGAGCGTTGGGTTGTCTTTTGTATGCATGCCTTTTTCTTTTTAATTGACAATGGCTCAGTCTGACACAGCTTGCGAAATTCCCTCTGCTTAATGGAAACTTTCATTATGTTTTTTCTTTGTTTGAGATAGGCTGGATGATGACAGACTCCCCCCCCTTTTCCCATTTTCTTTCTTTTTATATAAAAAAACCGAAATTCCTCTAAACAGGATTGCGGAGGAGATGGCGCCTCATTGGCAGGGGAGACAGATTTCATTACTTTAATTGTGTGGTTTATCGGGATCTTCAGCTTTTGCTTTTGCTTTTTTGTGTGTGGGGGTGTGGGGCAGGGGGTTGAGGGTTAAATTCTATGAAATGCAACAGTGTTATGACAGAATTAAAAGGATTTGAAATAAAGGAGTTTAAGAGAGAGGCCTTTGCAGCGGGATTTCGGTAGTTTTTGATTTGATGGATTTGGCAAGCTGTGGGCTTAAGAGAGAGAGAGAGAGGACCCCCCCCCCCCCGATTGTCTTTTGCCATTTTGTTAAACATGTTGCACAGGGCAGGTGTATCATGGCAAGTTGCACCTATGAAGCAAACACACACACACACACACACACACACACGCGCGCAAGGAAGCAAACCATGTAATCCACCCATAACTGAGAAGAATTAAATCCCACCGAGGAATGTAAGAAGGATTCGCTTTCATTTTGCCCTTCATTTGCTCATGCAGCACTGTTTCATTTCTGCTACAGTTCATATTCTGCCCAGACCTACATTATTCACCTTTCTGTTTGCTGTGATGTAATTAAGTAGGTTCTGTAACCCCCGCATAATTGGGGGGACGCCTGTAGTAATAAAAACCTACATTTGTTGAAATCTATTGTTGAAGCTGAATATGTGGTTTTTGGTTAATTTTACTGTCTCTAAAATGTGAGAGTTCAGTCTCACATGCCACCTAAAATGTGGGTTTTATTTGGGGGTGTGTGTGTCTGTTTTAAAATGGATTTACCATTTGGTTGCTGGTGCCTTTTCATTCCTCAAAATTCAAACATTTATGCTCCATGATTCAGTTATATTTATTTATGAGAGTATTTATAAACCACACACACACACACACACATATATAATGTAATCAGGATGGTGAACAAGAAAATAGTTAAAGCATCATAAATGAATGAACTAATAATATAAAAAACAAATGACCAGTGCTGAATCAGATTAATTTTCTAAAAACACTTGGTGAATTAGAAATGTTTTCAGGAGGCCTTGATTCCCTCTTCCCCTCTTTGGTTTTACTCCCCCCCCCCGCGCGCTGCAACTTGGAGTTAACCTTACGTGGCTCTTGATGTCCACAGAGCATGCTCAATTCTTGGGTTGTTCTTTTGCAAATCTTGGGGTTTGCCCGATGTCCTGCGCCCACTCATCCAAGGACAACGGTCAGCAGTTTAATTCTTTATTGACAAAAGCATGCATTTACAGCAGCTGCTAAGGTGCACAGAATATACACACACGCACACGCTTCTTGCGACTGTGTTGCCGGCATTACCTTTTCAGGTTGGTGCCTAGGAGAGCAGTTGAAGCAACGATGGGGCCACACACATCCTGGGCTCATGTACCCTAGTCTGATGGAGTGTGCTACACAGCCTGACTTCTCCTATATGGAAATTGCCACTGTGCTTGCCTCTTCAAGCCCCTTTTAGTTCAAGGAGACAGTGGGGCAAGGGAAGTCAGGGTTTCGGCAGGCCCACCCCCTCACCTCAACAGCCTGTCTGACATGTCCTGTTCCCCCTCCTCTGTCGCTGACTGCTCGGACTCTTCCCCTTCCTCCAGCCCTGGCTCCTGCCTCGAGGGTATCACAAGAACCCCATAAATATCTGGCTCCCTCTCCTGGGTCCGCCCCCCGCCCCCCTGGCCTCTGCCCCATGCCCTTCAAAGCTCTGCCAGTCCAGATACCCAAGCAAGCTGGTTTCAGAGGCCCTGAAATCTTACTGTCAAGCTTCCTATTGGAAGAGTTCTAATTAGAAGTCTGTTGTAGCCATGTTAACATTTCTTCCATATTTGAAGCAACTGGTCTGTTGCAAGTGACTGGTTTTTTTTATTTTATTTTTTTAAAAGGGCTTTAAATGTTTATCAACAGGTTGGTTGAAATAATGCAAAGTGACTCGCAGAAGGCTCTGTTGATGGTGAAACTGTCTGTGAGTCATTAAACGCTGAATAAACAAGACATAATTAGGAAGGGGGAGTTCCATAGATGATTGGTAAACCTTTTATGCACTAAATTCGTTACCATTCTCTTTAATCTTCTTGAGGACTGTTGAGTGAAAAATCGTGTTTGACTGTGTTAATGGTTTTCTCTTTCAGCTTATTTCAGATTAATGCATTTAGAAGTACACAGTTAAACTGTGAATTAAGCTTTGATGGAATGGCTTTTCAACAATACTTTCTGTTGATCAAATAACCGGATTCTAATGAGAGGCAAAACCAACTGTTAAAGGGCCCCGCGGTTCACTTTTCAGAACAGGGTTGTTCATTTTGTTGCTCCTCGGTTATTTAATTTTCTGAATAGGGAACCAGACATTCTGCACTGTAGTCAATTGAGTTTCTTTAAGTGGCCATTGTTGGATCTTCGCAAATTTGCAGACTGTCTTTGCGGGTGCCTTCCTCTCTGCTTCATAGTTGTGTTGCTCTTGCGTTGTGATGGACACTGAGTTCTCCAGGCAACAAGTTTATTACAGCATTTATCCTGATTTGTTTACAGGATGGTTAGATATGTACCTTCCAGGCTGATTTTTTTTTGGGTTGGTGTGTTCTGCAGCACATCATTGGCACAATAATAGTGCATTAATGGTCGGCTCTGCACTGGGCCATCCCCACGTAATTTCGCCTTATTAGTTGTTCTGTTACACTTCCTCAGTGTTACTGTATTATTGGTGTCTGGAGAGACTTTATTGTGCTAAAGTGTAACAAAAAGAGGAACAGACAGCACCCATCGCCCGGGACATTTGTGCTATGAAAAGTTACAGGTTGTCAGCAGGAAGCTACAGGACACGCACATGATGGAATGGATAGCAGTATGTCCATCCTGAAACTTTTGCATCTGCAAATGGTATTGAAAGCAGGATCGTATATAACTGCCCTGAAGCTACCAGGAGCACAAATAATCAGGAACGCACAATGAAGAGGGCACTGGAGGGTCCTTCCTTGAACATTAGTTCAGATTTGTTTAGAAATATGAAAACGAGCATTCGGCCTGCATCCGCACTCTTCCCACTAACCAATTTGTTACTTCCACACTTTTTGAAGCGTTTGCTCGTCGCTTTCCAAACCACAAAAAATGTTTTCATTGGTATGACAAGAACCATTTAATCCACTTTAAATGTGCAAACATAAAATTCCGGTATGCCCTTCAATCTCTCCCACAACAAAAGTGACTGTCTGGAGGTACCTACTGTTGTGTATGCAGGTATTGTGACGGGCGCAGCATAATTTGCAGAGGACAGGTCTCTATTTCAAGCACTGGCATTCCCACCCCAACCAAAATATATTCTAACGAAGAACTCATTTTGGATATTTATTTTGTTTTTGTTCTACTCTATTCAGGTCCTCAGAAGAGTGATAACTTTGCTGAGAAGAGGCCTCTCCTTGCTGTGTGTAAAGCATTGGATCTTCTGGGTAAGTTGACTGGTTCCAGATGGGTAGCGTGTTAGCGCTGGTTGCAAACAAAACAGAACAGAGCTGTGTGACACTTTAAAGAGCCAACTGCATTTGCTGTGCAATAACCTTTTGTGGGCCAGAGCCCATTCTTCACCTTCCTCCATCTCCTGTTAATTTCTTAGTTGATTCTTGGATATTAGTTTTCTCGATGATTCATCAATAGTAACATCTTCAAAGGATAGCAGGTGTCTCTACCCCCCCCCCCGCAATACCCCTTGCTTGAAATTAATGGACCTAAGTTATCTGAGAGGACTAACGTTAGATACAGGCCAGTATATTTGTGTTTAATGGCTTCAATCTTGACTAATTTGGGGTTTATTCATGCTTCCTCTTGTCCCTGCTGCTTTCCCCCAGGGAAAACTGCTCTTTAGTGCTCAATTGGAACAAACAGCAATTGAGGTTTCTGTGAATTGCTGTGTGTTTGAGCTAAAGAGCAGGTTTTCCCCGGGAAGGAGCAGGGCAAGGGGACCTATGTCTAGAAAGTGCGGGTCAAGCAGAAAGCCTCTCGGACTTGTGCTTTCAAGGCACAGGACAAGCAGAAGTTTTGGCAAGTCCACTACTGTAGTTGAACTTGTTCCCACTGAAATCAATGGCTTTAAGTCATGACTAATTTATCTGGATCCCAATCCAAAGTGTATAGCAATCCTTGCTATGTTGTTCTAAGACTATAAAACAAAGAACAGATTAATAGCCAATTGTAGCAATGGGTGGATTCCCCCCTCCTTCATTTTAACAAACAATAAAGGAGAGAAAAAGCTGGATTCTGTGCCCAGTACCACAATTCTGCATTTTTCCTTCCTATTCTGTGGAATTGCAGCATGCACACAGCTTAACCAATGAGACACGGAGTTGCAAATCTTCCAAATCTCTCATTCCACTCCCACCAGGCTTGCTCTTCAGATGTGCCTGGTGGATGGCGCCTATTGTGTTTTAGCTGCTTTGGGGGGGGGGGGGGAGGCTGTTAACTGATCGTCCTTTAGGATATGTTTACAACTCACAACACTGTTTACACTGGAGATTATACGCTTGTCAGGATGTTTATAATCCCACAAGCAGCCTTTTTGGTCCAAAGGTCTGCACGTACTTAGGGGGCCACGAATGCCGCTTTGCGGTTGTCTGCAGGGACTTCTCTCCATAACTTACATCCAGTCCCATCCTCCAAGGTAACCCAAGAAGCGTTTGGAAGTCAGCCCAGGGGCAAATGGGGATGTCAAGACCATAGTTGAGCCTGTATATTTTGTGCTTAGTGGGGGCAAGGCAGGGGAAGATTATGCGTCAAGGGTAGTTGAGCTGCAGTCATTCCTAATTATGTGCTCCGCCTTTATTATTTGGTTTCTTCTTCTTCTGCAATGGGGTAGAGCAAGGAACTAGGTTGCATCTGACCGTAAAGTCCTCTTTACAGCCTCCTCTAGCTTTGGTAAGCATTGCATAATTATGTATTGCCCACATCCTTTCAAGTCCTTCTTGGAGCCACGTCAAGAGGACTAGAATGTGGGGTTTTTAAAAAAAAGTTGAGAGAATGCTGAAATTCTAGCCCATTGACTGGGTTTTGGGGGCCTTGTTGCAACCTTTTCTCATGGGGGAGGTGCTCCAACCCATTGATCATTTTGGTTGCCCTTTTCTGCTTATAATAGGAGAGTTAAGATGGGGCATGACAGACATGTGTAGAATTATGCATGGCATGGAGAAAATGGACAGGGAGACATTTTTCTCCTGCTCCTATATTGCTAGAACTTGGGGACATAAAATGAAGTTGGATGTTGGAAAATTCAGGACAGATAAAAGGAAATGCTTTTTTCACACACCACATAGTTATACTGCGGAATTTGCTCCCATAAGAGGTAATGATGGCCACCAACTTGGAAGGCCTAAAAAGGAGGAAAATTAATGGAGCATAAGGCTATCCATGGCTTCTAGCCATGCTGGCTGTGTTGCGCCTCCACTGTTGGAGACAGCATAGCTCTGAATACTAGTTACTAGGAGTCACAAGTGGGAAGAGCACTGATGAACTCAGTTCCTGCTTGCAGGCTTCCCATTGGAGGAATCTAGTTGACCACTGTGAGAACAGAATGCTGGACTTGATAGGACATTGGTGTGATCAAGCAGGCTCTTCTTAACATTCTTTTCCTGTCAACTGAACAGCTAAGCAACACTTGCTATCGAAACTCAGTGTGTTGCAAAGGATCTAGGGCATGTTTGGTTTGCATGGTGCTCTGGCTAGATTTGTTGGCCATTATCTGCATGAAAATAGAGTTGAGCCCTGTGGCTGTATGCTCCAGGCAGAGATGGCTCTCCAGACATTGTTGGATTCTAACTCCCATCAGCACCAGTCTGCATGGCAACACCCAGGACAATGGGAGTTGTAGTCCAGCAACTTCTGGAGGGTCACAGGTTCCCCATCCCTGCTGCAGGTGAAGAGTAGTTGCTGTGGGTGTCTGTCAAGCTGTCTCTCAGGAAAGCTCGCTGATCATCTCATTGAGCTGCCCCAGCTAATATTCTGAAGATCAGAGATCTGAAAGCTCCACCGATTTGGAGGGAGGAAAGCAAAAGAGGGCAGCACACAACATTTCTTCCACCTTTTGCTCAAGGGCCTCTGCTTCAGCCTGCAGAACTGACCTAGTGTAACCCAGTTGCGTGAGAGGAGGATTGCAAATGGCCCTTGCACCAGCAGTGGTTAGTTTTGTGCTGACCTGAGATTACTGAGTCTGTACGTGTGCTACATTTCTCAAGCAAGAAAACAAACAAAGGTCCTCCAGTCTCTTCTGTTCCTCGTAAAATGCCTTCACACAGAGGCCCCATTTGGTAACCTGCAGATTAAGTGTTCCTTGCCATTTTGTATGTGTTCCAAGTGAGCTGTTGTGTCCTTGCAATTTATATGCTGCATGTTCTCTTTTCCGCCCACCCCCAATATTAAATTACCATTCTCAATCCGAAGAAGCCCTTGCATGTGGAAAAAGAGGTTTTGTTATTCCCTGTCAAGCCGGCCCTAGTGTTAGGCAGCGAGTAAGACAGCTTCTTCAGGCAGCAGAACCCAAAGGGTTGGGAGTGAACAGGGCTGCGTGGGCCGCACAATCTGCCTTGCTAGAGTGCTGCTCTTAACTGCCATGCTGGGCCATATTCCATCCCCAGGACTGAAGTAAGGTTCATGTGCCGCCAGTTGGGTGGACTTTTGCATATGGAGTATAGTAAGGGCAAATTTAGTATGTAGGAATGCGGGTGGCGCTGTGGTCTCAACCACTGAGCCTAGGGCTTGCCGATCAGAATGTCGGTGGTTCGAATCCCTGCGATGGGGTGAGCTCCCGTTGTTCGGTCCCTGCTCCTGCCAACCTAGCAGTTCGGAAACACATCAAAGTACAAGTAGAAAAATAGGTACCGCTCTGGCGGGAAGGTAAATGGTGTTTCCATGTGCTGCTCTGGTTTCACCAGAAGCGGCTTAGTCATGCTGGCCACATGACCCGGAAATAACTGTCTGCGGACAAACGGCGGCTCCCTCGGCCAGTAAAGCGAGATGAGCGCCGCAACCCCAGAGTCGTTCGCGACTGGACTTAACTGTCAGGCGTCCTTTACCTTTTTAAAAAACTTTTTGTGGATCAGAGCTCACTTCCATTTTTTTTTTTTAGCACTGAACAAATTAAAATAGTAAGTAGCAACGTTGATCCTTGGATATTAGTAAGTTCCTCAGCCAGCATTTCATGGCATTTTTTAAAATGGAGTTCCCTTCCTTTTTGTCCTTGTAAATCCAGGCTCCAAGCTGTGAGTTGCGTGGGTGTAAGGCAAGGAGCCAGGCTGTATTAAAGGTGACTCATAGTCAACTCTCAGGCCTATACATGGTTGTCTTTTTCGTGTGTGTGCTACATTAACGGGGGTGGAAGCGGCATATACTGTGAGACATGCGACCATGGCAGGCTTCTCTCGATGGGTGGGTGGTGGGGGGGAAGAGAGTTTCTGGTTTAAACGATGAGAATTCTGCACACATTCCGATCTACTGCACGAGAAGGGATTATTTACAAACATGTTAATATACTGTTTAACTGTCTCTCACAGTTCCTGGAACAGCTGCTTTTTTGTTCCATCACGTGCCTTTTGGTGGGACTCTTGAGGAGGGCGAGCTCCTCTTAAGGATGATTGGGCCCCTAGTGAAGGGCCTATGCGAGGCACGGGGGCCGCATTCCCCAGGAGCCACCTTCCGGGGGCCGCACGCCAATGGTGGCAGGAGCCAGTGGTGAAAGAGAACAGCCAGAGCTTTGTTACCATAGACTACAATGGCATTGCTCATATACCAAAGCACATCAAGTCCAGCATCCTCTTCTCACAGTAGCCAATCTGATGCCCTTCTCCCCATTTCCGCTCGTGAAATCCACCAGCATTTTAGTGCAATTTTCTCCTAATATTAACTCGTTTGTATGTGTATATACATTTTTGCAAAGCAGCCCCATCCTAAATTAATGCGGCTTTGTGTTATTTTAACTAACATTTGCATTTGTATGGACATGTTACACTTTATAGACATTTTTCCCATATATTACTTGGCTGGAGGATCACATTGCAAAATTCAGAAAAGTGCTTACTTCAAAGGATGTCTGTGTTTCAGTTCTCATGTTGTTTTGTAAAGTGCAGATACTGCACACTGAATCATATGTCTCCCCAGTTCCTAGCTTTCAGCAGCTTGTCCCCTGTGCAACAAGGTCAGCTTAATCAAGGCATTGCCTTCATTTAGGTGTTGGGTTTTTTCTTATGGGTCAATGCAGCAATTTTTTTTATTTTTTTTGCTTCATATATGACATGTTTAGTATGTGCTCTCCACCCCTATGTGGTTGGAGTTCAACCTAGGACAGGGATGGGACACCTCAGTTCCTTGGGTCCAGTGTGGCTCTCCAGGCATCTCAGTCAGGACCTTGGGACTCTCCTCCGGCCACACCCCTCACCAGCCCTGCTTTGAACCCTCCTTGAGTGTTTTTGCCTAGCCTGAATGTGTCCTTGAACTCTGATAATTGCTTGCCTGGATGGAGAACAGAGAAAGATGCGTGAATGTGCAGAAACTAGCCTATGGGCGCAAAAGTGAAATTTGCATTTGTTACTCTGTCTACTTTTGCCTCTGGCCCCGCTCACGACTGGCATGTGGCCCCTGGAAGGTTTTCTAGGAAGGAATCTGGCCCTTGGGCTGAAGACGTTTCCCCACCCCTGTCAAGGATATTGCATGTTCCCAGGGTTCTTGAGTGGCTTGTTGGCACCCCCTTTTCGGAGATTGCAAAGGTTCCTACAGCCTACCCCCTCCAGTGGGCTCAAGGGCCAGTTCCAGTACTCCATGGAGTCATAAAAGCGCTCCACATCACACTCCGGCTTGATCCTCGCTTTGACAGTTTTTCCACACAGCCCCCCCCCACCTCTGAAAAGAGTCTAATGGAGCTTGCTCGGTTCCCCTGCATCACGTGCTCCTGCTGGCATCGCCCCCTCCTATTCCAACCACCGAAAAGGATGCAGCCTTGATGCACAAATGGGAAACAGATTGTGTCTCCTGGCAGACTTTGTGATGCTGGATTCATTGCTGCTTCAGCTAACTTTGGGGCCTTAGATTACAAGATTTGCAAATTGAAGGAAAACCCTCCCCCCCCCCCCAAACCCCAACCCTAAATGAAGGAACATCTGCAGAAACTCTGCTTTTTAGCACAAGCTTGGAGAAGCAACATCAAGAAGAGGAGGCGGGGGGGGCAGATCATGAAGAAAACTCATTGAACAGCTTGAAAATATGTTGAGCAGTGGAATATAAGAGATTAAAAATACATAAAATCAAACTTGAGTGATTTAAAATGTGCCCCCCCCCAAAAACCCTAAAACTAATTGCTTTCTCAGAAATTCAAGAAGTATTTAGTGATGTTTATGTGCAGTAGCAATTGGGATGTTTAAGGAGCAGGAAAACTAGCTGAGCCTTCCTCATGGTGGTGTTTGCTTGTCTGCATAGGGATATATTTTGGAATCTTGCTGTAAAAGAAATGTTAATGCTGGGAATCCCTGATAATCCTGAGCAAGGCCCCGAATAATATGTCATCCAGACTGTTTCAATTAATAGGTACTTTTATTCAGGCTTCTAAAGCTATGGTGTTGTAGCAAACAGTCATTCTCAGAAGGGAATGCCTGTGACTAACACAGGCCCAGTAATTTCAATGGGTCTACATTTAGTAGAACTTAGTTGGATTATACACATAATTATTTCTAGGCCCTGGAGTCAGCAGACGTCACGTTTTGAAACTGTTGGGGTTCCAGCACCTTGGAGAGGCCTAGCCATGAAGCCTGCCTCTTGAAACTTGTCCTTTTTAACTGTCCAATCAGCACTAGGAAACTGGGTCTGGGAGCTGCCATTTTATTTTCCCATGATGACACTCAGGGGCATTCTGGGAAATTTGAAACATCACCTCCCTGCACCCAGCCTATTCAGCTGTCACCACTATCAGATAAGCCTGTCAGGGTCATGGGCATAGAAGGAGGCTCTCTAGGGAGCATTTAAACTGGAGTTGGGATTGATGGGAACATCGCTGTGGCGTGAGATAACACACTGAGAGAGAAGAGGCACCAACAGGCTGTTCATTGCAGCTGTCTTACTGCATGACAAGTCTGCAAAAACCTTAATTTGGACGAGAGAGATAAATGGTGAGGGTTGTATCCATTGATGTTCTACTCAGAGTTGTTGTTTAGTCGTTTAGTCATGTCCGACTCTTCGTGACCCCATGGACCAGAGCACGCCAGGCACCCCTATCCTCCACTGCCTCCCACAGTTTGGCCAAACTCATGCCAGTCGCTTCAAGAACACTGTCCAACCATCTCATCCTCTGTCGTCCTTCTTGTGCCCTCAATCTTTCCCAACATCAGGGTCTTTTCCAAGGAGTCTTCACATGATGTGGCCAAAGTATTGGAGCCTCAGCTTCAGGATCTGTCCTTCCAGTGAGCACTCAGGGCTGATTTCCTTAAGAATGGATAGGTTTGATCTTCTTGCAGTCCACGAGAGTAGGCCTATCGAAATCGACGGGCCTAAATTAGTCAAGTCCGTTAATTTCAATGGATCTTCTCCGAGTGTGACTAACATTGGATATATCGGCAATTGTCTTTAGCTGTTTTCATTGTTTTACAGTTGTTTGGTGTGCTTGTTACCCTAGACTCCTTTGAGAGGAAGGCAGGATTTAAATTTCAACAACAACAACAACAACAACAACAACAACAACAACAACAACAACATAACCCATTAAAGCCACTGCCCCTTGTCTTACACTGGTATCACGGCCACCTGTATTTATATCCCACCTTTTCCCAGACTCAAGGCAGCTTCCACAAATTAAAACAAGGCAGATAAAATACAAAAAGCTAAAAACACATAACAGATAATAGTTAAAAAGTAATTGAACTATAACAAAACAATGTATGCCACAGAACTCATCAAAAATGGGTAGATTTTGCCTTCACCTGCCTAAAACAATGCCTGTCTTCATTTGAGCTTTTCTTGCACACTGATCTTCTGCACAGTCACATACACACTTGCAGCGAAAGAACAGGGTGGACTAGATGGACCAATGACCTGACTGGGTGTAGGGCAGTTTTTTCTGTTCCAACATGTACAGCAGAGATGGGGAATATGTGCTGCTAACCTGCACAGATGCTAATGAACTACAGTTCCCAGCATCTAGTATGGCCAACAGATTGCAGATTCTGGGAACTGCAGTCCAACATCTGGAGGGACACAAGGTCCCCATCCAAGGAGTCTGGAAAGAAGATAATGCAACTGCAGTTAAACGTATGGAGGTTCAATTTTTTGTTTGAAGTGAGCTTTTGTGAAAATCGCACTTGGAATGTTTTCCGGAGTCAGTTTATTAATAAAGTACCTTGGAAGCTGTTAACATTAACAGCCTGTTTCAACTGCAGGGCATTTATGGACGTGCTAATGTTTGGCAAAGAAGCCATTTCAACAGGAAAATATTGGGTTTGTTTATAATAAAAAAAACCTGGTGTTTAAAGCCGAACTTTATTACTACCTTTAATTTTGTGTGTGTGTGTTTGTGTAATTAATAGAAGCCCACTGCCATTGCGTTACAAGCCATCCATCTGTGGTAGTTCTTGATGGGAGACTCCAGTGTTCAGCCATGAAGGAGCTGTGGTTCATAATGTTTTTAAAGAAGTGTCTAGTTGTGAAATGCCTTGAAGTGGCAAATTGGGGGGGGGGCTGTTCTTCCCCACCCACTTTGGGTGGATCACCCAGGAGAAGGGAATTAACCACGATGAATAAGCTTTTTGTTCACAGTTCTCCAGTGTCGGATCTGAGTAACTCTGCCACTGCCCCGTAATTTAAAAACTGGAATGTCTGTGTAAAGGCTCCTCTCGATGCCAAACAGTTACCCAGTGAAATCGGAGGCTGGTTTGGGAGTTTGAATATGAGGAGGGAGCACTCTGGCATTGCAGTCAAGGCACCTAGAAAGGGTGGTTGGTATCCTGCCTTGTTGCATTTGGATTTCATCCTTCCTCAAAGTAGCTTGGGGGGGGTGGGGAGCATATGTAGGTCTTTGCTTATTTTATCCTCTTTGCAAGCCCATGAGGAAGGCAGGGCCAGACGCTGGTTGAAATAAGATTTTAGCTCCAGCAAAGTGCCAGGACTTACAGCAAAGACCACTTCCTTAAAATAAAATGAGATTTGTGCACTTCTTACAAATACATATATCTTAGTCCGTGGGCACTGGGCAGGGAACCCTCAGGCTACATCCAGCCCAGAAAGCATCTTCTGGTTGCCCGCCAGCCCCTTTCCAAAATAAGATCCCTATTCCTTTTGCTTTGGGTGCATACACAACATGCATTTTGGCCACAGCGTTAGAATGCATTGTGGACAAACACCTGTATCAATTCAAAATGTTGTCATGAATTTGTGTGTGTCTGTGAAAAAAAACCCCAACCCTTCAGGTCTTGGTTCCCCAAACGATCTCTGTTCTGTTGAATTTCCCAGAAATTTGTGAGAAATTGCTTCAAAAACAAAGAGTCGCCCAGTTCCCTGCTCCCCAAACCCCCTCTCTCCAATAGGTTTGGTGAAACATGTGCAGAACTTTTCTCATGAACTGGTGTGCGATTCTTCTCCATCTCAAGAACTTTCATCGTTCTTTCCCCCACAGCTTCTGTTATGATGTCTAAAAATAGGTTTAAATTAAAACTTGCTCGCTTTCCCCCAAAATTAAGCACTCTGTTGGGACCTATAGGGAAACTGAATTTGTGTGTGTGTGTGTGTGTGTGTGTGTGTGTGTATGCTGTCTCGGTAGGGGCACTGGAACCCACCCAGTTAAAACATTAAGCAACAGCCGGCTGAAACCACAGGTTCCATTTGCTTTCAGACGTTTCATATGTGGCTTAGGTATGGCCAAACCTTTCAGCCGGGGGAGAAGACTTTTAAAACCATTTTGAATGCATAGATTTAGCAAAATGTCTACAGCTGAAATCTTGAGAGGGTGTGTATTAAGAGATGTGGCAGCAGCCTTAAGCCCTGGGGGACAAGGAGGGAGCCGCAAATCTAAATAGGAAGTTCTGGGATGCTAATTTCTTCATCACCTTTCCCCAGCTATAAACTGAGATATGTGTGCCTTCTAAGGCAGGGTTTTCAAAAGTGGTGCCTTTATCCCCCACCTCCCGAGAGGAAGGGCGTTACAGAGAGCTTGGTTTGCAAGCTGGAGGAATGCTGGCAGTGTGATTTGTGTGTGAAAAGGCACAGGAATAGTTAGGAGCAATATGGATGTTCTTCACTTTCACCATCTTCATTAGATTTCTCACCCATCCTTCACCATAAGGTCCCAGGGGGAGCGACAAGGACATAAAATACAGTATTTAATACAATATTAAAATCTATTAAATACCATTGGCTACTAACCACGATGACTATGCTCTGCCTCCACTGTTTGCCTCTGAATGCCAGTTGCTGGGGATCACACATGTGGAGAGTCAGTGTTGCTTGCAGGCTTCCCCATGAAACATCTGGTTGGCTACTGTGAGAACAAGATGCTGGCGCTGGCCTGATTCAGCAAGCCTGCTCTTATGTCGACTAAATTAACATTATTGTCTATTACAGATGTGTTCTACCTCCAGGAAGCTTTTGGTAGACCTTCTCTATCTAGCAGGGCCCAGTGGCAAGTCTGAGGATGGGCTCAGTCAAGTTCCCGAGAGTACTTCATTGTTAGATTGAGTCTCTAACCTGCATTTCCAGCAGCTTGGCAACTGTACATAGAGCTGAAAGATAGAATCATAGAATTGTAGAGTTGGAAGGGGTCACAAGGGTCATCAGTCCAGCCCCCAGCAATGCAGGAATCTTTTGCTCAACGTGGGGCTTGAACCTACGAACCTGAGATTAAGAGTCTCATGCTCTACTGACTGAGCTATCCCAAGGACATTAGAAGCTGCCTTACATTGGTCTATGTGACTGCGAAGGAAAAGAATAAAGATTGGGGGCTTGAAGAGGCCGTGGGGTGCAAAAGAAGTTTCTGGTGTATGATAGTGTGAAAAAAATGGTTTGGGAACTATGAACCTCGTATGTATAGAGTGCGCCTCTCTTGCCAATGTGGGACTTCTGTGCAGCAAGCCTACAACTTATGCACATTTAACTTGTGCACGTTCAGTTTTACGCTTTTGGCAAAAAAATTGAAAAAATTGGAAAGGGGGCGGAAAGGAGGTGGGCATCTGGGGGGAAAAGACTGGCAATCCCACCTGCCATTGCACCCAATGTTTTTTGACTCTGTGCGATTTTGGCTTTAGTTTCAATCCCTGGGATGAAACACCCTGTGTAAGTTGAGGGCTTATTGTACTTCATAAGGTGATTCCACAATACAAAGTGAGAACAGGATGTGGGACTAAGTGGGCATTTTTAAATTACATTTTATGATTTTATGACAATGATTAATAAGTGCTGATTATCTATGTTGCTATTTCTTGACTTGGCTTCATTGAATTACTAGGAATTATTTGGGTTGGGTTCGATGACAACTTTATCAGCTCATCGAAGGGTCAGTGAACTCAGACTGGCAGCAGCTCTCCAGGATTTAATTCCCAGCCCCATTTCTTTGAACCTGGGACCTTCTGCATGGAACGAAGATGTAACCCTTTTCCTGGTTCTACACCCACCAGCTTCTGACAGTTAGGCATTTATAACTTGTCAATAACACCAGAGCTGTCCTGCCTCTCTCATTTGCCTTGCTGTGTCCTACAAGCTCCAGGGTCAAGTATTTCTCAGTTCTGAGGCTGGGGCAGGAGGGAAGACAATAAAGATTTGAGCATCTCTCCGGGTAGGCCTGCCTGAATTAAAAATAAAGTCATGACAATGGCACTTTAAAGACCTGAGATGATGCAAGGCAGAATTTTCTGGAGCTTCCAGAAGTTTCCACTGCAACGTGTGCAAATTAGGCATAACGTTCGAACTCATGTCCCATCCCATCCTCCTGCTGCTGCCCTGTGCTGCGTTGTCCTCCATCTGCATTGGAGGACTAAAGCAAAACATCCGTCTTGAGAGCTTTAGCAATTGGCCAGATGAGCCCATCTGCCGCGTTCAGTTGCTTTTTCACAAAGGGCAGCTGTCCTGGCCACTGGAGTGGGGGAGACTCTGCTAATCCTGAACACCATCAGAAGGGCAATCAAGCCGGCCCAAGGACTACTCTTTAAAGAAAACAAAACCACTTAAAATTATTAAATAATGTAACCGCTATCAAGTTAATTAGAAGAGGAACAAATTCCACCAAAATAAATGTGTTTTCAATATGGGCTTTCTTCAGGACGGGGCTGGCGGTGGGGTGTGTGTGCGGGGAGGGTACAGTACAAACCAGGGAACGAGAGGAAATCTTATTTCTGGCAGCCCTGTAGACATGGAACTGTGGTTGAACTTTTTACCCTAATTACGTCCTTGCTAATGCCCGGAGCAGTCTGGAATCAAAGCATCCCTTCAGGCCTTGGAAAGTCTCTGATGTGGCCAGCGTTTGTTGTGTGATGAGGGTTACTTAAGGGGGAAGAGGGGATGAAGAACAGAAGTAAAAAAA
This sequence comes from Lacerta agilis, assembly GCF_009819535.1. Taxonomy (NCBI): domain Eukaryota; kingdom Metazoa; phylum Chordata; class Lepidosauria; order Squamata; family Lacertidae; genus Lacerta; species Lacerta agilis. The sequence goes on from NC_046326.1 coordinate 38,368,121, forward strand.
TAAAAATAAAAAAATGCACTGGAATATAGTGACGGGGTGCTCCCCCCCTGCTTCTTCTTCCCCTTCAGAATTTTCTCAGTTACCACCCACCTCACTTGTTGCCTACAAAAATAGTGTAATTGTTTGCATCTGTGTGTTTTTGTCTGCCTTCTGAATAGCTGCTATAAATCAATGTGACAGAGAGTCGAGCGTGCGCCTTCCTCCTTGCTTTTCTAATTGGTGCTGTCTCTTCCTTGAGTTTCTATCTGTTGCACAAGGTTAAGAAACAACAAAACACCTTGCAAGGAAAAAAAAAGGAAGGGAGTAAAAATAAAACCCCTCCCTCGCCCCTGCAAGCAGCATGAAAGGTGCAGATCATTGCCTTGAATGTTTCGCTTTCCTTTCCTGCTCTCTCCCCAAAAGGTTGGGGCAGCTTGATAAGGCAACTGTTAAATGCATTGGAAGGGTTGATAAAAGTTTCTGAAATGGATGAATGGATTTATTTATTGATTCCATGTTTATTCTGCCTGTTCTCCACAGAACTCTAGGAGCCACACATGCTTGTCTCCTCTCACCATGGTCCATACCATGCTGTCTTCACAAACAGCTGTGGGGTAGGCTAGACCAGGGAGTACAGACTCAAGGGCCACGTTCCCTTCTAAGCTGCCTTCCAAGGGCCACATGCTGGTGGTGAGCGGGGCCAGAAGCAAGAGTGGGTGGAGGAGCAAATGTAAATGCCAGCTTTGTACAGTGGGCTTGTTTCTGTGCCCCCCTCTCTATCTTCCAGCCGGGCAAGCAAGAGGCATTTCCAGATTCAAGGATGCCTTCCAGCCAGGCAAAAACACTTGGGGTATGGATCAGAACCAGCGAGGGGTGTGGCCTGTGGAGCGTTCTGGGGCAAGATAGACGGGCCCAGAAGGTCACATTTGGCCCCCAGGCCTGAGATTTCCCATCCTTTGGTTGCGCCGAGAGATTGGAATTTGCCCAAGGTTACCTATGGAGCTTCATAGCAAAGTGGGGATTTGAACCTGCGGCTTCTCCTGTCCTCCTCCAACGTTCTAGCTCAGGGTGGAACATCCTGTGGCCCTCCAGATGTTGTTGGGCTACAACTTCCACCATCCCTGAACATTGGCTCCATGCTGGAGCTGATGGGAGCTCGAGTCCCAACAACATTTGGAGCACCCATGTTGGCTACATCTTTACTTAAGGGATAAAGTTAAGGGTTTAAGCTAGCAGGTGCTGCCCTGCATACTTTGGAGGAGATGCAAAGGTAATAGAAGTTGTTTATATACAGTGGTACCTCGACTTATGAATTTAATCAGTTCCGAATGCACATTCATAGGTCGAAAAATTCGTAAGTCGAAAAAAGCGATTTCCCCATAGGAATGCATTGGAAACGAAAAATTCGTAAGTCGAGTAAACCCCATCTAAAACCACCCTTCGGATGTCGAAAAATTCGTAGGCGTGCGGGCACTTTTTTCATTCATAAGTTGAAAAATTCGTATGTCAAGTAATTCGTAAGTCGAGGTACCACTGTATATCAGAATAAGAGAGCTTTTAATGTGAAATAAGGATCAATTAAAATATTTCACCTGAATTGCAAATGTCAAATTTGGGGGGTTGGTTGGTTTGGGGGCTTCATCCTCCTCCTTATAGACACCTGCAGGGATTACCCCCTTCATACATTGGGTATGGTGTGTTCTGCGACTGTGGGGGTCATGTGGGCAGAAGAGCTTAGCTTGTGTGTTAAATAGTTGCTTTCAGAGGTTCTGGAGGCCAAACCGACACCTAAATGAATCTCTTTCAATCCCCCATATCACATTCCTTGCCACAAAAGCAAGTTCCCGCAATAGCTCTTTTCGTCCTCTAAGGCAGTAGTTTTCAAACAGGGGGTTCCAGGACACTGTAGATTTCCTTGGAAGCTTAGCTGGGGATCCTCCGAAGAGCAGATCAGTCATGGTGGACAATCTCCCTGAATTGCAGGGGTTGGACTTCATGACCCTCAGGGTCCCTTCCAACTCTACAATTCTATGATTCTCTGAAAAACTGCTAGCTCACCACTGCCCATCTTCCTTTGAAATTTATAGCACTATGGCTTTGTAGGGTGTGTAGTTTTGATACATGCCTGGTCAGAACCCCATGTGGAAACAAAGCCTTCGCATCAGGAACTTCTACAAATACACAAGATTCCTCTGCAAGCAAGTCAGTGTGGAAAAGATTCCCTAGAGGCAGAAAGTTTTAACACCTCTGATTTAAGGTGTTGAGACACTTATTTTTTCTTATTCTTGCCACAAGTTAAAAGTAAATATTAGTATTTTAACTGCCATTTTCTTATCTTGGCTGAAACACACACACACACATCTTTGTATTGCTGTCGCTCAGCAAGAATTTATATTAACCTTCCTGGTCTCCTGCATATGTTTCTCCAATGTTCCTGACCAGAAATGATGGTATTTAATATATGCTGAAGTCCAGCAGAAGAAACATTTAAAAAACTGATTTATAGTTCTCGGGTCTTGGCAGCCTATACAAGAGCTGGGCCAGCTGGGTCTCTTAACGTATTTTAAGTGGTGCTGCAGAATTGCTGCGTTTCGCCTCTTGCGTTTGCTGGGTAAAAGTTTGGCTGCCAATGGAAGTCTTTCGGGATGAGCTGGAGCCAGCTTTTAGTGGCTGCAAACTTTGAAGCAACCCCACAGCTTTCTGTTAAACTGTGTGGCGTGCAGTTGCCGCTCTTGATGTGCAGATTGCAGTCTTGTTTGTTTGGGGCTTGTTGTTTTGATCCTGTCTAGATTTAAAGTCTCTTTTCTGTTATGGCAGTGAGCTTTTGTTTACAGGATGACTTGTAATCCTTTATCTGATTGGCTGGTTGTAGGTTACATTGTGCTGGGGTTTTATTTATTTTTGCTTTTTTTGTCCCTTAGGGGGTCTTTGTAGTGGGACTCATCTGGGTGTCCCATCCCATGCTCAGCCACAAGCCCAACATTGATCATTCCCAGGAGATGTGAGCTCACCTCCCCCAGCCGGCTCAATGGCCCTCTTGAAGTGCATGCCTGCTCCTTCTGCATTCATGCTGGGGAGCCAGAACCTAGGCCCCCCTAGGTGCTTTTTTGTGTGGTGGTGGGGAGGTTGTGTTCTGCAATATGTTACTGACTCAATAATAGTGCATTATTGGCAGATTCGTTTTGGACCGTCCTCACATCATTCCACTTGGTTAGTTGTTCTGAGATGCTTCCCCGCTGTTACTGCATTATTGCTCTTTGAAGGATCACTCTTAATGCTGCAACACAACAAAAGCAGGACAAAGTAAGCCTGAACATTTGTTGCATGCAGCGTTGCAGGATTTCAGCAGGAAGTTATGTGACATGCATGGACTGGAAACGAAGCAATATGCCTGCTCAAAAACCTTTGCAGGTGCCAAAGATATTGAAAGGGAGACCTGGTGTCGCCACATTTTCTTTTTCATTTGAAAAGTCTGGCATAATGAAAATTGTGCTGTTGTGTGTATGTGTAGTAGTGTGTGTGTGTGGAGGGGGGTGCTCAGCCTTATTTGCTAGATTAAGCATTGCCTGCTCCCAACGGACCATCTGTATAATGTTGTAATTTCAAATACCCTTTAAGCTAATTTAGGGCTCAGGATGCAAAATTCAGCCTTTGAAATGGGGTTGGAGTGAGTGGGATATCATGGATTTAGGATGAAGCTTTCTGCAGGATATAGAAATTCATAAAACCAATAAAGGTTTTTTGGGGGCTTTTTTGGTCGGGTGGAATCCTTTAGTCCATATTAAAACAGACTCATTTATCCAAATATATTAAGTAATGCAAAAATGTGATGGGATTATTACAGCAGTGTCCGGTGACACGTGACTTGTCTCACTATAGTGGAAAACGAGGCTCACACTAATTTTTTTCAGGTGAGGCAGGCCTTGTTTAAAATGCCAGCTTCTGCTGTGAGAGATGATGCCACAGGTCACAGAAAGCAGCAGTTGTACATGTGAGTGTGTGTTTATAGCCAAAGTTGCCCTGCTCCAACCTAGAGTAATCCCATCTACTTGAGGGCAGATATTTCTTTTTAAGAGCTGAAGAAGAGCGCTGCAGGTGGATCAGGCCAAAGGCCCACTTGTTCCAGCACCCTTTTCACCATGACATGGTTCTTCAATCTTGGGTCCCCAGGAGTTGTTGAACTACAACCCATCTTAGTCAGTGATCAGGGATGTTGGAAGTTGTATTGCAGCAAAACATGGGGACCTGAGGCTGGAAAACCCTGTCCTAGTAAATATAGTCTGTGTTCTGAATGCATGGATCCAGTTTTCTGAATGCTTCTTGCAGTTAGATTAGATGCATCCCATTTCCCACAGTGGCCCAGTAGATGACTCTGGGCAGCCCAGAAATGCAGTATGAAAGCTTGAGCCTTCTTCCATTTTTCTCCCCAGCATCTAGTACTGAGACGTATATTGCCTCTGAAGTCGGAGTCTCTCTGTTGTCATTGTGGCTAGTTAAATAAGTTGTTCAGATGTTTCCAAGGGCTGTCAAATACTTTGGAAGAGCAGGAGCAAAACCAAGTGCTGTCTTCACCTGGAATCTGTCTGAAAGCAGCCTCCCCCTCCCTACACACTGCTTGGCCCTACAGTCAATCCACATGTCCCCTCTCCCCATCTCGTGCTCCACCAGCATCTTCTCCACAGACATCTTGCACTGCAGCTGCTCATCCTCAGCTGAGAGCGGCAGAACGAAATACCTGCTCCCTTAATCCAAAGCAGATTCAAATGTGTGATGGGGGAACACTCCATACACCATCCAATACTCTCACATGTGGATTGTCTTGTACTGTGCTAGGCTAGTGATGGCTATTCCATATCAGTGACCCTTATTGTGAGTTGTGAGTCAACGTTACCCTTCACAGTTTTTGACTATTACATGAAAAAAACAGCTTCTCAGACTCTTGTAGTAGCTCTTGGGCAGTGTGTGTGTGTGTGTGTGTGTGTGTTTTCCATATTTCAGCTTCCTAGCTGGTATGGAAGTATTCTGTAACCGTTTTTGGGCGTATCATGTTTCATACATTTCAAGTACAGGATGTCTTTGGATTACATGTGTCCCAAATGTCAAAGCTTCCTACCCTGCAATTTCGATATTATGGATGATGTTGGATTTATGGTTCTGACTCTGAACGAACTGTATTTATGGTACATTTGCCATATGAACCAAACTCTTTATTCAGAAACACCCATCCACACCCAAACCTGAGGCTTAAAAGTTGAAAAATCCTTTGGTGTTGAGTTGTGCAAGAATATATATATCTCCTAAACTTCTCTCTAGCCTGTGGTAGTGATTTTTTTTTTTTTACAGTATAATCCTATACATGTCTACTCAAAAGTAAGTCTTATTGAGTTCAGTGAGGCTTGCTGCCAGGTGCCATAGGATTGTAGCCACGGTCTCTTTAAAATGCAGCAGCTGCTTGATATTATTTTGCTATTTTACCGGTAATTATTTTAAGATGCCCAGCAATCTTTGGATGAAGGGTGGTATAAAAATCTAAGTTAAAAAACAAAACAAAACTTCGGTCAAACTTGAACTGGATTAAACTAAGTAGTTTGACTCTTTGTTCCAAAATAAAACTAGTTTCGCACCAAGATGTGAACAACAACACAACAATTCCTGCATTTTTCTTCATATCACGATTTTATTGGTCTTTTACAATATTTTCATTGTTATATTGCTTTGGGATATTTCATGAGAATGATTCATAAATGAAGTAAAGACATCAGTTGCATATATGGATTAGAAGAGAAAACATGTGTTTTGGAATAATCTTAAATTTGAGTAAGTAACTGAGAGAATGATGTATTAGGAAGCAGTCTGGAACCCAATAACTAGCACGGAAATATAATTGTGGGGTGGAGAGAGTTGCAGTGTCAAGCTATTTTACTTACAAATTGCTTCCCTCAAACCAATTGCTCCAAGCTGCATACATGACAATAAAAAATACACAATATAATAAAATAAAACCATGTTAACTGGTTATTCCCCCCCCCAAAAAATGTTGAAGAATTACTGAATAAGCTAGAAGGCTGTGATTGGTTCATAGGAATCACACTCATATTAACCAGAAGCCATCAGGCATTGCTCCCTGTTGGCTGTAGGGATGTCAGAGAATTCCAGTGGCAGTGGAAACAGAAATTGCTGATTTTCATGCATTTGTCATATGTCCAGAATGGAATTAAATCCAGCAAATATCAATGGCATTCACTATTGTTACTATCAGTCTACAAATAATGCATAATGGGCATATGCCCTCCCCACCATTCGCATTGTGTTTCCTTTGCACTGAAATGAATAAGGTGGAATGGTGTAATTTACGTAATTAATTGCATTTTGCCACAGTGGACAGCGAGTGGAATAATGTAGGAAAGGCAACAGCGCTGCCTGGAAAAATACAGAGTGGAATGGAAAACGTTGCCTTTTCACCCCTATTTGGGTGCTTATCATTTTGCTCCTGTGATTTCTGCAAAGGCCCCATCAAGCTCTTTCCTGCTGTTGTCCCATCACCACCATCATCTTCAGTTGCTGCCCTCGAAGGAAGCATCTCTTGGGTTTATACAGCTGCTATTTGCAGACAGCTCCACTTCCTCCACATCTGTTTTACAATCATTCCCTCCTCCCTTTTCACTCTCTTGTGTGGAGCTACAAAGCTATCGAGCAAAAGTTTGGAAGAAGGCACTATCTTTTGTTGCTTTGTAGGGGGCTCTCTTTGAAAACCAGGAAAGCTCCTACTTTGAGGGCAGTATTGGTTCTCCATGACTTGTTTTTCTTAGAACCTGGGTTGGGTGCTTCCTGCATTGCAGGGGGTTGGACTAGATTACCCTTGGGGTCCCTTCCAACTCTATGAATCTATGATTCTATGTGCCCATTTGACCCTCTCTCTTCAGAGCACGCTCCTTCATTCCCACGAGGCTGTGATTCAACCTTCCTCTTCCTTCCCTAAGCTCAGCTGTCATCTCTTAATATCATAAGCTTGTGTCTATGGATTCCACTGAAAATAACAAAAAAGCAGTACTAATTGTTTGAGCCCACAACTGCTTTTATATGGAGCAAGTTAAAAGTCTAGTTTAGCTGTACCTTGGTTTGTTTCTTTTAAAATTAAAAGCAGGCTGGGGGCTTGTGAAAGGCTTTGATATATGTCTTTTGATGTTGCTAATTTTTCTATCTTCTGAGGTTGTTTTTCACTCAAAGGACGAAAGATGTGGGGTGTTAGCCAAACAGAACTGTGGTTTGTGCTTATTTGAATAACCAAACTTGCTGCAGAGCTCACCAGCTAGGGCTCACAAACTTCTTACATCTCAGGATGTGTATTTTTCTTCTCTTGCATGTTGGAGTACAATCATAGAATTGTAGAGTTGGGAGGAACCATGAGAGTCATCTAGTCCTACACCCTGCAATGCCGGAGTTTGGAGTTTCCACTAGACTTTCGGGTTGTATGTGCATGCAGTAAATGAAAGGTTCCATTGTGGTGCTGGCAGACTCTGGATACCTCCCTTGGGGATAGTGCTTTTGTTGTGGAGCATAAAGTACACCCATAGTGGAGAGTCCCACTATGTATACCTCTGGGGATACAGACCCGATCTGACCCAAAAGCATCTGTGAGTCTGTTTTGTTTTGGTAGGTCATGACCAACATCTAAAGTCCAATCATCTAGAACAGTCATCTTCAATGTTTTCAGACCTGGGGCCCACCTTTAGCCCAAACTTGCAACTGGGCACCAATTTTTAACTTTTTTTTTAAGTTGGTGAGGATGATTCATATTTCTTACCTATCCTTCTTCGCCTTAAGGTTATGGGGTAGGTTACAACAATATAGAATTGGTTAGAATGATTTACAATCAGAAGAAGGGGTGTGTGGACATATCTCTCAGATGACAAAGGCCAGATATTTGTATGGCAATAGTCCTGTTCTTGCAACCCAAACTGAAGATCAATGACCTAGAGGCCCTAGAGAAACTTCAACATAGAACTAACTATTGATATAGCATCTCTCCCCCCCCCCCGCCCATGTACGCTATTTCTTTTTTCTTTTTCTTTTAAAAACCCAAACTCTTCACTCTGTATGCAGTCAGGGGAAGCAGCTACATAATACTAATGACATATGGCTCTCAGGTGGCAATACTGAGGAAGAATTCTTAGTGACTAGTGGAGAAAATCTACCGGTAAATTTCTCTCACAGGACATTTTAGATTACTAATAATCAAGCCTTCTGTCTGTCAGCAGTACTTCTAGGATACTTTCACGCTTTAAAAAAATCACCCTTGGAGAATAAGAAGGGTCTGTGGGCTTTAGTGCCAGATGCTGAGGCCCTGCCAGTCCTGTACCAACTGATCTCCCATTATTAGTATCATTACTACCCTGAGCATTTCCAAGCACATCTTGGATCCATGCTTTCCTGACGTCACGGTGGGGGCAGAGATGGGCAGCTGTCTCAGAGTCCCAGATTGCTGTGTAGCCATATGATTTGCTGTCTGGCTGGTGGAGACCAGCCAGGTTCAAATATTACGGTTGATTGAATAAAATATGCAGTGGGCTTGCTGTGTGATTAAGACGTCGTTCGGTCTTCCTGCACAACATGTCGAGCTTTTCCAAAAAAACCTCTTCTTAATTTGGACTGTATGTACTCCAGAGCAAATGCCAGGCCTTACTCAGTGTAGGAACATAGGAAGTTGTCTTACATTGAGACAGACCATTGGTCCTTCAAGCTCAGGATTGTTTTCACTGTCAGCCAGTGGCTCTCCAGGATTTCATTTTTTTTTTTTTATAAGATTTTATTATTTTCCAATAGAAAAAAGAGAACAAAATATAACAACAACACATAGCATAAACATCAATAAAAACACCATAAACATTGAACATAATCAGCAATAAACAATAAACATAATCAACATTGAAAACAATAACAACAATAAAAACATAAAAATGACATATACAAACCTTAACCAATATCTTTCTTTGAATATTTCTGTTTCTAACTTCTCTGTTTGGGGACTTCCCCCGTTCCCTCCACTGTCTTCAGAAAACATATACTTCTTCAAGGTAGCTTTATATTATTCAATTCACTTTTACCCAAATTTTAATATACTTAACTTTCACTTAGTCAAATATCTCAGTCACTATGTATCTTATCTTAACAGCCTATCTTAACATATTTTGACATATACATCTTTCACATAACAACAATTCCCCTTACCATTCATATCTAACACATATCTATCAAAGCCGGTGTTCTGTTTAATTCTGCTCAAATATTCAGTTTAACTGATTTAACCAAATAGTCTTTGAATTTTTTCCACTCCTGCGACGCCTTCCCCTCCCTCTGGTCTCGGATTCTGACGGTCAGTTCAGCGAGTTCCATATATTCCATCATCTTCATCTGCCATTCCTCCACCGTTGGTATCTCTTCACCTTTCCATGTTCTTGCCAATAAAATTCTAGCTGCTGTTGTGGCATACATAAAAAACTCTATCCTGACTGGGTATCTCTTCATTGGTTATGCTCAGGAGAAATGCCTCTGGTTTCTTACAAAAGGTAACTTTCATTACCTTCTTAAGCTCATTATAAATCTTGTCCCAGAAGGCACTTACCACTGGGCACAACCACCACATATGAAAAAAGGTACCTTTCGCATGTTTACACTTCCAACATACATCTGACATTTTGGTGTTCATCTTAGCAATCTTAACTGGTGTCAAGTACCATCTATAAACCATTTTCATTATATCTCTCTTAAACCATGACAAGCAGTAAATTTGATACCTTTTTGCCACAATCTCTCCCAGTCATCCATCATAATATTATGTCCGACATCTTTTGCCCAATCTATCATTGAAGATTTAACCAGTTCATCTTTTGTATGCCACTCTAGCAAAAGATTATACATTTTGGAAAGGTTTTTAAAGTTCGATTCTATCAGTTCTGTTTCCAGTTTTGATTTTTCTACTTGAAAACCAATTTTTTTGTCCATTTTAAATGTTTCATAAACCTGATAGTAGTGCAGCCAGTCGGGGACCTGACTTTTTACTTGATCATAGCTTTTTAGCTTAAAGGAGTCCCCTTCCTGCTGCAATATGTCCATATATCTTAACCAGTTTGCAGACATATTCGGTCTCTTATATGCCTTGGCCTCCACTGGAGAGATCCATCTAGGAGTCTTTCTCTCAAACAAGTCTTTGTATCTAGTCCAAACCTGATATAGGGATTTTCTCACAATATGAGACTTAAAAGTTCTGTGGATTTTAGCCTTGTCATACCAAAGGTATGCATGCCAACCAGACATATTATCGTGTCCCTCCAAGTCCAACACATCCACGTTCTCTAGTTTAAACCAATCCTTTAACCAGCAAAAGGCCGCAGCTTCAAAATAAAGCCTTAAGTCCGGCAGGGCAAAGCCTCCTCTGTCTTTAGAGTCTGTTAAAATCTTAAATTTTATTCTTGGCTTTTTGCCCTGCCATATAAATTTCGATAGGTCCTTTTGCCATTTTTTGAAACAGTCTAATTTGTCCAAAATTGGTATGGCTTGGAATAAAAACAGCATCCTTGGTAGGACATTCATTTTAACCACTGCTATTCTTCCCATTAACGACAGTTTGAGTCTTGTCCAAATCTCCATGTCTTTTTTTATCTCCATCCACAGTTTTTCATAATTGTCCTTATACAGGTTCAAGTTCTTACTTGTGAGATTGATACCTAGATATTTTACGGATTTAACAAAATTGAGGCCTGTGGCTTCTTGAATTCTTTGGATCTGTTCTGCACTCATATTTTTACCTAAAACTTTGGTTTTCTGCTTATTTAGTTTAAAGCCAGCTACAAGTCCGAATTGTTCAATTAATTCCAAGGCTCTGGGGACACTGCCTTCTGGTTCTTGCAGGGATAGCATCAAATCGTCCGCGAAGGCACGTAATTTGTATTCCTTCTCTCCCACTTTAATTCCTTTTGTCTGTTTATCTTTCCGAATCATATTCAGAAGGACTTCCAGGACCGTAATAAAGAGTAAAGGGGAGATAGGGCACCCTTGTCTTGTTCCTTTCTCTACTTCGATCTCCTCCGATATCACACTGTTTACAATAACTTTTGCTCTTTGTTCTGTATAAATGGCCTTTATGCCATTTAAAAATTTTTCTCCAACTCCCATCTTTTCCAAATTCTTTTTCATGAATGTCCAGGATACTTTATCAAAAGCTTTCTCTGCATCAACAAACAATAGTGCTGCATCTGTGTTTATGTCTCTCTCCAGTTTTTCTAAAATGTCCACAATGATCCTCGTATTATTACTTATTTGCCTTCCTGGCAAGAAACCTGCTTGGTCTCTATGTATATAATCTTTCAACACTCTTTTCAACCTTGTAGCCAAAACATTTGCAAAGATTTTATAATCCACATTCAAAAGGGATATTGGACGATAGTTTTTCATTAGAGTCTTGTCAGTATCTGGTTTTAAAATCAGTGTGATAAAGGCTTCTTTCCACGTCTCTGGTGCCCTATCTCCTTCTAGTATTCTATTGCAAGTTTCTCTTAACGGCTGTGATAGCCAGTCTTTCAATATCTTGTAATATTTTGCTGTTAATCCATCCGGTCCTGGAGCCTTCCCCAGTTGCATGTTGTTTATTGCATCTTCTATTTCTTGTGTCGTTATTGGGTGGTTGAGAGTTATTAGTTTTTCTTCTGGGACCTTTTGCAGTCCATTCTTCTCCAGGAATCGGTCTATCTCTGCGTCATCTATCTTCTCCTCCTTGTACAGTTGTTTATAGAATCTCTGGAAACACCATCTGATTTCCTCCGGTTTCTCTACATTTTTTCCATTTACTACCAATTTACTGATGACATTTGCCTTTTGTCTTTTCTTTAATTGCCAAGCTAGTAGTTTTCCACATTTATTTGCAGATTCAAATGTTCTTTGTTTCATCATTTTCACTTTCCATTCGATATCTTGATTCATAATATTAGCGTATTGGGATTGCAAGTATTTGATTTCTTTTTGAATTTTAACACACTAGGATGTCCTCTTAGTTCTTTTTCCTTTTCTTTGATTAATTTCAACAGTCTCTCCATCTCTACACTTTGTTGTTTCTTCTTTTTTGCCTTTTCACTAATGAGGAATCCTCTCATTACCGCCTTACTTGCATCCCAGGCAATCCTTTTCTCCACATCTGAGTTCCAATTGATTTGAAATATTCTTTCATCTTTTTCGCCGCTCTTTCTACTAGCTTGGTATCTCGGCTCTCCAGGATTTCAGACTGGGCTCTCTCCCAGCACCCCCTAGAGATGCTAGGGATTGAACCTGGGACCATGTGCATGTATAGTAGATGCTCTAGCACTGAGCCTTACACCTGCTTAGACTCTTTGGCTGAGTCAACTGCCCTCTGGTCTTCCCTTCACCTCGACCCCAAGCCGGGTGACTTGCAAGGAGAGCCCAGGACTCTGTCCTCAGCTGAGGAGAGAAGTGCAATGACAAAGAACACTGGGCTGGTGCTGACAGTGGAAATCCTGTGTCAAATCCCTCCTGCTTGCAATGTCAGGATCAGCTTTTGTCCACACGGTGCCCTCTTGATGTTGTTGGAGTCCAGCTCCTAAGAGTCATTACCAGCATGGCCTATGGTGAAGGATGATGGGAGTTGTAGTCCAGCAAAACGCAGAGGGCATTGGGCTGGGGAAGGTGGAGTCTGGGTCAGCTGATACTTGCCATCGCCAAGATGTGCAGTCTCCAGCACCCAGCTCAAGCCACTGCCTACCATGGTTTGCAGCTAATGCAAACTGCAGCTCTATACGGTCTTCTAAAAAAACAATCTTATGAGTTGAGGCTCTGTGGAGAATGTACCACATTGTTTATTATATTGCCAGTCTTCTTTGTGATGTGAAGTAAATCTCTGGACTTACCTCTTGATCTGAATTACCAGCTGATTAGAGTTGCAATGAACTGACTTAGAGCAACTCTTTTAGCCGTGGCAAGGTTTGCTTTTTGGAAGCTCGAGCCAAATTTTTACTTGCTCATAAAGTGATATAAATAAGATTTTATCATGAATGTTACTTTTTGCAATCAGGATTCTTTCTCTTCTGTTGTAACCTATGGCTTTAAAACACCTGGTTCATTGACTGTTGAAACAGGGCGGGGTGGGAAGCAAATAGTAATGACATCAGGACAAAGGAGCCAATCAGCTGTAGCCAACATAATGCCCTTTAGATGAATGTTGGACTCCAGCTCCCATCATCCCTGACCATTGGCCATGCTGGCTGGGGCTGTTGGAGGTTGTAGTCCAGCAACATTTGGAAGGCACCATGTTGCCTGCCTCTGGGATAAATTAATGTAGGGGACGGGGGGAAACCCAGTGCAGTGCTACCAGTTTCAGAGGCAGTCTTGTGTTCTTTGTAAAGTGGGGCTCTGCCTGGAAAGAAGCAGGGAAATGTAAGCGCATTTCATTTGGTTGTATCCCCTTCAGAGTAAGGTGCATTTTAAATTTCATTCCCGAGGCCTGCTGTTAGGCAATCTGGGGCAAAGAATTACCATGTCTTTTCCAAATTACTGTTGCTTCCTCCTCCAAGTGAAAGGATTAGGTTTAGTAGCACATGTCTTAAGATTGGGCACCTTTTTCTGATTTTGAAAATAAGTGTTTCCATACCTCCTGCAATTTGTGGTAGGTTTAAAAGAGTTCTGCTGTTTTGTGTCTCAGTGATATATGCACACACTTTGGGGAAATGTCACTTAAAAAATAAATACCTTGGTGTGTTTTTCTGGACAAATCCGATAAATATTATGAAAGGTATCTTGTGTTGTTGAGCATCTGCTTTGCATGCAAAAGGTTCCAGGTCTAATCCTTGACATCTCCATGTAGGGCTGGGAGAAACTCCCATCTGAAACAAAAACAAAAAAGAGAGAGACTGCCACTCAGTGTAGACAGTACTAAGCTAGATGGATCAATGGACTGACTGCTTCCTATGTTCCTTAATTCAAAGGAGGGATTTGTGGAACACAGTATTTCCTCAGAATGGTTTTTCCCTGACCTACAGCCATTTTTGTTAGCCCCCAGCTGGCTTAAAAAACCCCCCAGCAGTTAAAGTTAGTGGCAATCACAGTCCATTATGGGGGCAAATTCCACACAATTTATTTGTGGAACTCGCAGCCACAAGATGATGTGATGGATTGGCCATTTAGCTTATTAAAAAAGATTAGTATAAGGCAGCTCCCTATGGGTATCCAGTTGAAAGAAAATGGGCATGACTAATGTGTCTTCATTAATTTCAGGGGTCTACTCTAAGTAAAGCTGTGTTGTTACAATCCTTTGTTCCTGTACACACATGGAAAACATATCTATCACAGGGATACCTAGCCTGTCAGCTCTTCTCCCAAAGGTTTGCAATGTGCAGGGAGTTGTTTGTTTGTTTGTTTAATGACTTTAATATAAGTATAGGATTTTGTTTGTTTAAAGACTTTAATGCAGGCTTCCTCAACCTCGGCCCTCCAGATTTTTTTGGCCTACAACTCCCATGATCCCTAGCTAGCAGGACCATTGGTCAGGGATGATGGGAATTGTAGTCTCAAAACATCTGGAGGGCTGAGGTTGAGGAAGCCTGCTTTAATGTATGGGAGCTCAGTCATGAGCCCCCATACATACTCCTGCAGGTTAACAGAAGAACATAAGGAGAGCCTGCTGAATCAGGCCAATGGCCCATCTAGCCCAGCCTCCTGTTCCCATAACGGCCAACCAGATGTCTGTGGGAAACCGGCAAGCAGGACCCAGCCTCAAGAGCATTCTTCCCTCTTGCGGTTTCCAGCAGTTGTTGTTCAGAAGCATTACTGCCTCCAACCTTCGAGGCAGAAACACAGCCATCATGGCTACTAGCAACCAGTCACCCTCTCTTCCTCCATGAATACGTCCAATCCTCTTTTAAAGCTAGCCATAAGGATGGCCATCACTGCCTCCTGTGTATTCACTAGAAGGACAGATACTGAAGTTGAGGCTCCAGTACTTTGGTCACCTCATGAGAAGAGAAGAATCCCTAGAAAAGACCCTGATGTTGGGAAAGATGGAGGGCACAAGGAGAAGGGGACGACAGAGGATGAGATGGTTGGACAGTGTTCTCGAAGCTACTAACATGAGTTTGGCCAAACTGCGAGAGGCAGTGAAGGATAGGCGTGCCTGGCGTGCTCTGGTCCATGGGGTCACGAAGAGTCGGACACGACTGAACGACTGAACAACAACAACAATAAGGATGGCCATCACTGCCTCCTGTGGGAGGGAGGTTGAAGTATTACCACCCATGCAATCAGCCTCATATCCCTTTTGGGTGCACCCGTAAGCAGTAGCAAACACCTTTTTCTTAATTTTTCCTCCCTCTATTTTAAAATCTGTGTACTCCTGCTTGTGTGTGCTACACAGCTGACCCTTTTGCGCAGCTTCATAGAAACAACCAACCTTTCAGTGCACTCTCTTGAGGAGGCGGGGAGGAGAAGGGGGGAGAGGAAGGAAAAGGTGTCGCGGGAGTGAAACTGCCAGATCAAAGCCGCTTCTTGGCCTGCAAGATGGCGCCTGCCACTCTCCCTTTCTCCTCTTGCATCCTGGCCTACCCCTTTTCTGTTGAAAGAAAGCTGGCGGCGGCTGCTTCTCTTTTGAATGAACAGCTGGAGAGCCTTATTTATATTAAAATGATAAAAGAGGCACGTGCCGCATATGGATTTTTTGTTGTTGTTGTTAAAGCAAACAAGGAGCCTGTTGAAACGACCATGGGCTCTTTGTACTGGGGTTGACATCGGCAGCTGTGCAGTTCAGCTGCTTGTCCGTAAGACTCATTCCGGCGACGTGTGTGTTTCGCTGTGAAATCTCAAGGTTCTTGGCCACCCAGTATCCTCCTGAGTTGTCTATGTGTTAAAACACGGGGGCTGAAAGCTAGACATTACAGAGATCGCTTGGATTGGGGCGGGGAGAGAAATGCTGCCAAAATTAGTAGTTCTCTCCTCTCCCAGGTCTCCTCTTCTCCCTTCCCCAGTAACTTTAAAGCAGATGATGTCATCCCGTTGTAAGCCTCCCCCCTCCGCTTCATTGGCTGCTTTTGTTGGCATGGGCGGGGACGTTCACGCAGCAGGATGACATCACACTGTGCATTTTTAGCTTACCTGATAGGAGAGGCGGAAGACTCACTGGGCCACTGACGTCAGGGCCACCTTGCGACCATCATAATCAGTGGTGCGGTTAGGTAACTTTAGACCCTGGACTGAATGGTCTTCTGTAATGAGAGCCCTTTTGCTGGTCAAGTGCATTCATTGGCTGGTAATGTGTATTTGCTTCAAAATGTGATCAACTGCACCTCTTGCATGTGGGCCCACTCCTGCTCACGCTGCCAAGCACTGCAGGGCCCTTGAACTCTGCCCCTAAGCCCCCACCCTGATGCAGGCCCCGTAGTTCATAATGTGCAGCTTCAACCCAAATCTCCAGAAGCCATGTCTTGGTGTCATGTTGGTTTCTTATATGCACATGTCTTACCATGTTTGCTGCATTGTTTTTGTTAACGTCATAATGATAGTACCATATTTTTCAAAACACATAAAACTATGCAGCTTGAATAGCTATAGTTTCTCTTCCTTTGCTTAATTTAGTCTGCATTTTGAATCCTTTCTTTAAAAAAATGCAATTGATGCAAGCTTTTTTAGTATGGGGAGCTGCAGGAATCTATGTGGAAGCACTGAACTGCTGTTGGGCTGCAAATCTGATCTCTCCCTTCCCCCAAATCTGGCATCTGAGCCACTATATGTGCCTTATTATTATTATTATTATTATTATTATTATTATTATTATTAGTATTATCACAGTGGTACCTCGGGTTACATACGCTTCAGGTTACATACTCTGCTAACCCAGAAATAACACTTCAGGTTAAGAACTTTGCTTCAGGATAAGAACAGAAATTGTGCTCTGGCAGCAGCAGGAGGTCCCATTAGCTAAAGTGGTGCTTCAGGTTAAGAACAGTTTCAGGTTAAGAACGGACCTCCGGAATGAATTAAGTACGTAACCAGAGGTACCACTGTATTATTATTAGCATTCTGCAGATTGCTCTGCTCTTCTGGGGAATCATATCATTCTGACTGTTATATATTCAAATACATTTTGTTTGTTTATTTTATTTTCCCAGATTTATATACTGCTTAATCAATAAATAAATCTTGTAAGTGGTTTACATAAAACAGCATGAAATGCTCATTTAAGAATAACAATAAAAGCAGACTTGGAAACAGTAAACATAATAAATTATCAAAATGTAGATAAGACCAACAGTTAAAAAACCAAAACAAATGTACATAATAAAATGACATGTTTTGGTAGCCTTGTCTAAGCAAAAATGTTTTAAGCAAGTGTCAGAAATGATATAGAGAAGGGGCCTACCCAATATCAATTCTAGAGGGAGTTCTAGAGTATAGGCGCTGCCACACTAAACGATCCATTTCTCGCAAATGTGGAAAGAACAGTACAACATGGTGCTTGTCAAAGTGCTAGTTCTGCAGATTGAAGCTGCTGAGCAGCCACACATGGACCAAGCGATCCTTCAGATAAACTGCTCAGAAGCTGCTGTGGGCTTTGTATCCTAATTGTAACTCCTTGAATTTGCTAGCTGGGCTGAATATGCTAGCCAACCCTGTGTTTTTCTGATGTCTTTCAGCACCAGCCCTCCTTACTGTTGCGTAGACCTCCATTCTTTGCGAACTGGTGAAATGGTAAAATCCATACAGTTCAAAACGCCCATCTATGACCTGCACTGCAACAAAAGGTAAGCCCTTTTATCTTTGGATACTTTGCTCCATCCAGACCCCAACCCACTTTGCCATTTATATTTCATGTTGTTGTCCATCATTGCCTTCCATGGGAGCAGCTTGGACCAAATGCAGGCTTTTAAGTAGTTATAAGCTGCATACCTGAGCCGGGGGGGGGGGGAGGCAGGCCAACAAAGACTCCCCCAAAGATCTCAGTGATCAGGCAGGGTTATAAGGGATCAGGCAGTCCTTAAGGTATCCTGGACCCAAGTTGTTAAGGGCTTGTAAATCAATACAAGATCCTTAAACTTGGCCCAGTAACGTATGGGCAGCCACTGCAAGCTTTTAATCACCTGAGTTATGTACTGCTACAGCCAATAGCCTCACTGCAGGATTTAGCACCAGCTGGAGCTGATTCCACGTGTGGTGTCTACTGCAGAGATCTAAAATGGCTTCCCAGCTGCTGTCCCCTTGAAATTTTTGTTTTGTTGTCATCGTCCTTGTGCTTCATGTCCTGATAATCATTTTAAGTGATTCATTACATAAACCCTATCCCACCCCCCTCCTCTTAATTCCATTGTATGGAGGGTGTGGGGAGGGGAACGGGGGACACACAAAACACTTTCAACAAATAAGGCACGGCTGTTACGCCCGGCAGATTTGCAATAAAAACCAGCAATGTGATTATTTTGAGGATGAAACACTTTTTAGATTAATATGCCGTGTGGTAGTGATGGATTTTCATTTTGAGTCACCGGGGAGAAAGGATGCTTTAAAAAAATAAATGTAAATTGCAGGAGGCATAACATTGGTTTTGTTAAAGAGGTACAAACCCTCTTGTGTTCTCTCTGGCATCTCACAGGTGGAAATGGAGGCACACATTACATTTGCAGTTCCTGCACTCTCACACCCAGGATTGCTGCCTGAGGTTTCACACACACACACACACACCCATCCCAAATAACTCAATCTGGTATTGGCCACAGAATTCAGCTTCTGTGCCTGCAGTGCCTGCTCCCTAAAATATGTTAGCAGCCTCATACCCAGCATTGCTCAGGAATTCTAAGAAACAAACAAACAAACAAAAATCAAAGTAGTTTTGAAGTCATTGCTTCAAGTAAGTGCAGTTTTGAAAGGTTCAGTCTGCCATCTTGAAGCAAAATGTCCAAATATAGAAAAAAAAACTTGCTCCTTGATCTCAGGAACCATCGTACAAAATTTGGTTATGGTGTCTTAAGAGGGGTCCAGGTGCATTGAGAACAGACAACTTTCAATAATCATGATTATAATAATTATAATGACACACAGATCCTGCTTTACAGACACAGTGCGTTTCCCTGGAAATGGCTCATTAGGCGAGTATTCATGTAATAAGTCAATGATTTCCATTGATTCCTATGTGAAATTTTCTAATTTTTCCAGCCATGGAATTTTGACGCCAACATGGGGGGAGGGGAGATGGGAAAACCCAGAGAAAATGCTCTCTGGTTTGTCCAATCACTCCATCTTCCTCCCTCAACCAATCAGCAAAAGGCAAACAAGGAAGTAAAAGGTGCTTTCTGTTCAGATATTTGAATCTGTGGTGTGTATATATTGAAGTTTGGATAATGATTCTTTGTGTTCGGATCAGTGAATTTTTGCATAGTGAGCATTTGTAAAGCAGGACCTGTGTGTATTATTATTATTATTATTATTATTATTATTATTATTATTATTATTATGCCCTATAGAAACGAGAATGTCTGAATCCCACCATTTCAGTTTTTAGTATCTTGACATTTCAAGTATTCTCCATTGTTGTTTTGTTTTTCGCCCCCAGGATCCTTGTTGTCGTCTTACAGGAGAAAATTGCTGCCTTTGACAGCTGCACCTTCACCAAAAAGTTCTTTGTCACAAGTAAGCATCCTGTTGAGCTCTGTTTCCCCTCCTCTTCTTCCTGAACGGTTGTGGTTGAATGAAACCCAACTTGATCAGATTTGTTACCTGGCTTAGGTGACCTCCTTAAAAATAGATTACTGTTTGCATGGTGGCCAAATCTGGGAGCTATTGTTGATCTGTTGGCAACCCAGTACTTTTAAAACCAAGGGGCATGTCATGGGGATTTGTCCTGCACAGGCCCCTTTGAAAGGTATAGAATGGAGGTGACCCCCCCCCATGATGCTGGACTCAAATTCCCATCAGCCTCAGGTAGCATGAAGGGCCACAGGTTCATCATTCCTGGTAGGAGAGTTTTGCGAGAGAGAGGTGTGCTCTTATACAGTGCCCATCCATCCCCATTGGATTGTTCCCGTTTGCTTTTTCTGGCTCCAAACCTGTTGACAGTCTTCATCCTGCTGCTGTAGGAGTTAAAACGTGTGTTTAAAGTGTTGCTCCCAGATTCCTTCTGGTTTAAACTGGGTTTCTAATGGGATAATAGTTGCTTATTCAATGGGACATGTGCAAAAGGGATGCCACTGAGGAAGTGCACAGTTGCTCCCCTAGTATTTCAGACCACATATGATATTCCTCAAGCAAACTCATATCGGGTTAGAGATAACTTTTTCAAGGTTTGTAAAACATGGATGTTTAGAGGATGTTTACTTCCATATAATTGCTGTGTTTGACGATACAGAAATGACACCTTTTTACAGATAAGCTTGGTTACCCCCAACAGCAGGAACTTACTGGTGATGACCCTTTGAACTGCTCTGATCAGAAATACACCAGCGTTACTTAGTTGGCACTTCTGATAACTTGCCTGTGTTGTAGATGGTTAAGAGTTGCTATTTCAGATTGTTTCCTGTTTTCTACTGACTTGGCATTATTGGTCTATTCTTGTTTTTAAAAGCATTTTCTACTGCAAGGCAAAAAGGTTCTGCCAGGGCACACTGTTTATTAAAATTTTATTTATCAGTTCAATAAATTTCTGTTCCACTCTTCTTCATAAATAACCCCAGGGCAGTTTACACATATAAAATGTATTATTAAAATGATAAAACACGATATAACAGTTGTGGGGAACCTTTGGCCCACCAGATGTGGCCAAACTACAACTTCCATCATTTCTGGCCATTGACCATGCTTGCTGGTGCTGATGGGAGTTGTAGTTCAGCAGCATCTGGAGGGCAAAAGGTTCCCCTGCGTGGGCTATAGAGCAAATGAAGACCAGTACTAAAATCCATACCAAGCAACAGCAGAAAGCAGTTATATTTGACCAGCATTCATCAACTACCTTCAAGTGCCTTGGGGAAGAAAGATGTTTTCAACTGGTGGAGAAAGACATACAATGTAGACACCTGTCGTATTTCTAATGGGAGGGAATTCTATACCCTGGTGTGCCACCACAGGAAAGGCCAACAGTCAATGCCCAATGCACCCCAGAAATGCTGGCAGGACCCCTAGAAGGGTCTCTTTTGCAGATCTTAGGGCCCAGCCAGGTTGATATAGGGAGAGGCACTTCTTTGAGTACTTAGGTGCAAAGTTGTTCAGGTTTTTTATATAACAACAGCCTGACTAGAGCTCAGTCCCATGGATATGACAAGTGCAACTCTTGTAAAACTGACATTATATGGTTGCAAAAAGTATGTGTCAGCTTTCTTGAACTGGTTACAGGTGGGTAGCCGTGTTGGTCTGCCATAGTCAAAACAAAATCGAAAGTTCTTTCTAGTAGCACCTTAGAGACCAACTGAGTTTGTTCCTGGTATGAGCTTTCGTGTGCATGCACACTTCTTCAGATACACTGAAACAGAAGTCACCAGATCCTTAAATATAGTGGGGGAGTGGGGAGGGGTATTCCACACTTATCAGCCTATCACCCATTCCCACCACCCTTCTGAGTAATACCCCTCCCCACTCCCCCACTATATTTAAGGATCTGGTGACTTCTGTTTCAGTGTATCTGAAGAAGTGTGCATGCACACGAAAGCTCATACCAGGAACAAACTCAGTTGGTCTCTAAGGTGCTACTAGAAAGAACTTTCGATTTTGTTTTGACTTTCTTGAACTGTCTTCAAGGATAGTCCCCCGCCCCCAGCTTATTACAGCAATAAAAATAGAAGGTTATTAGAGAATGAGTTATTCTGGCCAGACCACCTCGGTCCAGGAATGGCTATAGCTGGCAAACCATAGCTGGAGAAAAAAGTACTTCATATCACAGATGCCACATGTACTGGATCTAGTGCAGGCATAGGCAAACTCAGCCCTCCAGATGTTTTGGGACTACAACTCCCATCATCCCTAGCTAACAGGTCCAGTGGTCAGGGATGATGGGAGTTTAGTCCCAAAACATCTGGAGGGCCAAGTTTGCCTACGCCTGATCTAGTAGTTCCCCCTCCCCAACTACAAACCTGCTTCTTTAAGGATAGGGCATCCCTGTTAGGAGAAGATCATCTTCCTGCATCCTGGGCACGTGAACTGCACCTCCTCAGGATTCCATCTTAGTTGGTTGACTCTAATCCAGCCCATTACTGCCTCCAGTCCAGCAGCAGCAGCACGACCTTCCCTGATTCTGCTGACAAGGAGAAATAGAGCTGGTTGTCACCCACACATTGATGACAGCATGCTCCAAATCCCTGGATGACCTCACCCAGTGGATATTAAAGAGCATGGGGAATAAGATGAAACCGTGGTGGACTCCACTGCACAGGTGTCAGGTGGTTGAGAACTATTGTGTCAGCAGAGGGGCTGCAGCGTCCCTTGCTGCTTCTAAATCCATCAGCAGGAATCTGCAGTGCTGATTTCCCCACCACCTCTACCCCCCAGCTGCAGTGACATCATCCTGAAGCAGAAAACAATGACACATTGGGATTCTTTGATGCTGCCCACACCACAACTGATGGTTGACCCCCCCCCCTATTTATTTTAGTGAAGACTGTAGCTGCCTTGTAAACAAGCCTACACATGTTCTAAGCTTGTAGATTCTTTACTAGCCTGTTAAGGGGTTAGTGACCTACAACTCTGAGCTGGCCGTGGAATAGGATAAGGCCCCTCTTCTGCAGTCAGCATAGAAATGCAAGTAATTAGTCTCTAAGCAGACTAGTAAAATAATTTGTATTCTGCCAAGGGGGCTGTCAGAAGGACGGATGGATTGCTGTGTCCAGGGTCGGCCCACCCATGAGGCTAGGTGAGGTGTCTGCCTTGGGTGGCAGGATCCACAGGAGCAGCCGATCCATGTATCCAAGGAATGTATTGTCTGCTGCAACACTCTCCTTTAGAGGCCATATCTGCTTCCTCCTTGGCAGCTCCCCCTCAATGCTGCCTCTAGACAAATAGGAGGCACTGCTGGTCTCCTCCCACCCCTAAGGAGAAAATGGCAAGGGCTGCGCTTTGGGGTCTCCTGAGTTCTGCAACCACCTTCAACCGTTGGGTAAGGTTGACTTGATTCCACACCTGTGTTCCCAGTGTAGAACTTCACTCCGCGCTTCTTTACTTGCCAGTGAGAGGCAACATTTTGTGGGTTCGCTTCAGGTGCCAAAATGTCTTGGGCTGGGCCTAGCTCTGTTCACCCTTAGCCAGCTTGCTGCATTTCTAGACAGCACAGAAATCAAGCGGACTGGTTGGGGAGACAGAAATCAGCCCTGCTCACTTGCCTGCCTGGAATTCTGTGTCGCCTATGGTGTTCACATGAGTTGGTTCTAGTGATGGGGGAGAAGTTAGATTCAGCTGGCATTTATAGGCGAGGTTACCGGATTCGCAGTTTCTGAAGCAATGCACAAAGCGAAGCGACAACCATACTTTGAAGTCCACACTTCTCTGAATTTTGTTGTGCTGTTCTCACGCCAAGTAATGAGTTCAAAAATAAATACACCAGGGGAAAGTGTGAGTAGAGATGCATGTATTAGGGGAAATAACATACAAAAATGCATTATATTAGGGGAAAATGTTGATGGGTTTTCACGAGGACTTAAAAAAACACCTCATGTTGAAATGTGCAGAACTGATGATTGGAAAAACGATAAATTGGAATTGACAGAGTTGCCTTCCCTAGCTGGTTCTGCATCAACTAGACTGAAGCGTGTACCTCCAGTTCTTAATGCGGAAAAGAACGACTGTGCACCAAGTTTGAGGAGGGTGCACTGCTTCTTTTATTTATGCTTTGAGCCTCCTCGAGGACACCACTGGAAAAGTAGGCTACATGTTTGTAAATAAATAAATCCGTGCATGAATTAGCGCCCACATTTGCATGTCCCTGTCTCTTTCCGTGGGGAGACAACAGGGCATCTGAAGAAGGAGAGCAACTGAGGTCCACACTGACAGAAGTCCCAACTTCAGTTTGTGTAAGCAGAAAACTGTCTTTTGTCCCAGATGTTAAATGTAAACTTTTCTGACCTTTTGAAGAAGATGAACTAGGCTAGCCTTAATGTATATTTGTTTGCTTATCGTGGTCCCCTCCCTGCATGCTGGAACCCAAGCTTACTTTAGAAGTAGGTTTGGTTGTCCTTAAAAGGAAAAAATATAGCTAAATAAGCTTAGAATTTAATGGCAGGGTGTGTGTGGGGGGGGAAATGCCTTGAATTTACTTAGTCTTTGCATTACATCGTTTTGCTCTTTGTGTGTGTTTAAAGCTTAAAGCAGCTTCCCTTTCTTCAAAGAGGGGGGAAACGGCATTCGTGGAGTAATCTGAAAGTTACCAATAGGTGTCAGTTTCTCCCCACATCATGGCCTTGAGATAACCGAGGGATCCGCTTTCCCGTTTGCTGAACCCAATGCAGCAGGGAAACTAGCCTTGATTTCAAGGCATTACATGGTTCTTCCATGGCTGCTAATAACCTTTTCTGAATTAAAGTGTGAAATCAGATCTGTATGGGGTACTTCCTTTCCTGCCCCCTTGGATTTGGTGGGGGAAATAAAATCCCTTCCTGATTTTATTGCCTTACTTTCTTAGTCTTCTCCCCCACCCCCTGCCCCAAAGTAAGTTGTATATAATCAGATCTCTAAAAACTTCTGAACAGCCTAGAGTTTGAAAGGCCATCTATCTAGCCTTTAGGCATGGAGGCCCACCCACCCATTTACTAACTCACACCCCTGCCCCCTGGCAACACGATGGCTATATTTTACATCCAGTTTTGGAGGCAGTGTGCTGTTGAATTCCAGTTGTGGGGATTGCAAACGAGGGTGCGGATGTGTTGATCTGTCAAATTTGGTTTTTCTCAAGTTTCTGGCCCCCTCCCCATTTCCCCAATCTTAACTTCAGCTTGCCATATTTTTGGCATCAGGTTGTAGTATAGCTCAGTCGGCAAAGAGCAGGAGACTCTTAACCTCAGGGCCATGGATTCGAGCCCCACGTTGGGCGAAAGATTCCTGCATTGCAGGGGTTGGACTAGTCACTAGGCGATCCTCATGGCCCCTTCCAACTATGATTCTATTGTTTTCTCATGAAAACCCACCAGCATTTTAACTACTCACTTCTCCAAATACAGTCGTACTTTGGTTATTGAACGCCTTGGTACTTGTACATTTCGGCTCCCGAATGATCGAAACCCGGAAGTGAGTGTTTCGGGTTTTGGACATTTATTTTGGAACCTGAACATCCGATGGTGGGTTCCGTGGCTTCTGATTGATGGCAGGAGTTTCCTGCTGCCAATCAGAAGCTGTGCTTTGGTTTCCGAATGTTTTGGAAGTCGAACGGACTTCAGGAACGGATTCCATTCAACTTCCAAGGTATGACTGTATACCAATTTTCTGTTTGCAGATTTGCCTCACATGCAGACATCTGCTAAGCAACATCCCTAATGTAATTCCTTTTATAAAATGTTATCTTCAACAGTAGATGCCAGTGTATGCACTCTTCCCCATAATCTAGCCCAGTGTTGTCTACACTGACTGGTAGCAGCTCTGCAGGGTTTCAGGCAAGGGTCTCCCTTGCAGCCCTACCTGGAGATGCCGGGGATGGAACCTGGGACCATCTGCATGCAAGGCAGATGCTCTACCAATGAGCTACAGACCGTGTGTGTGTGTGCGTGTGTGTGTGTGTGTGTGCGTGCAAGTAGAACTTCCTGAACTTTTAGAAAGGAAAACCCTAGGGTGGAGGGTAACTGTACCAAACTTGGACATGGGTGCATCAAATTATAACCAGTTTGTGACCAACTCTCCTTCAAAAGTTTCAGATTTTAGCATTAAACTTCCAGGTTTTAAAAACTTTTATAAATGATATATATGCTTATGGTCTGAGCTGGAGTCGCTCCCCCCAAAAAAACTTTCTTTAATGTAGTTGAATCGGGAATTCTTAAGCCTTTTTTTAAAAAACAAAACAAAACACAACTGAGAGCTCATTTGATTTTTGTAGTCTGTGTTCAAGGGGGTCGATAGATGCGGTCAGTTTGATGTGGTGGCGACGTGGTGCAGTCACCAAGAATTGCTGTTGTTTGACCCAAAGAGCGGATTTCTGAAGTCTCCCACTTGCTTTAGCTTTGGATTTCCACTATTGGGGTGGAGTGGAGAATAGAAGGGGCTCTATCCGTATGAGATGCTGAGCTGCAGTCTTGGCACACATCCAAACATTGACAAGGCTGTGGTGCCACATCAAGCAACACTAACTCAGTGCTAGAGCAGCTGCTTTGTGTGCAGAAAGCCCCTGGTTCAATCCTTGGCATCTTCCAGTGGAGGTGGCAGAGAGATTTCTTGTCTGAAACCCTGGAGAGCCACTGCCAGTCAGTGTAGACAACACTGAGCTAGATGGACCAGTGGTCTGACTTGGTATAAGGCAGCTTTGTACATTCCTTTGCTGGAGATGTCCCTACCTGGAGAAGTCAGGAACTGAATATTTTCCATGCAAAGTATTCCATCTGCCACTGAGCTCTGGCCTTTCTTCTCAAAAACTTCAAGTCCTCATGGTTCTGAATGAATGATTAATTAAAAGAGGGACATAGGCAGCTGAATAAAGGATAACATAAAAGAGGAACACAGAGTCAGACTATTGGTCCACCTAACACAGGACTCTGGGGTTTCAAGCAGGGGACATTCCCAGCCCTACCAGGAGATGCTAGATATCGAATGTGGGACCTTCTGCATGCAAAGCATATGTTCTGCCCTTAAGGGTGTGTGTTACTAGATGGGGTGGCCACCTGATGAGACTTGATCCCATGGCTTTAAGGCAAGAAGTCAATTTCCTTAACCCTCTCTGACTGCCTGTTGTTAATTTATGGTGCTCTTTGCCTACCCTTCCTCTGCCGCTTAATGGTCCTCTGAAGAACATCCCATTTCCCCCGCGGTGATTGGGATGGCTGGAGGAAGTGGGGAAGAGGCACAGGGACACATTTATCAAAAGTAAATAAACGGCTGTTTGGTGCATCAGTTTCCTGCTATGACAGCGCCGGCGCTTCTGCCAACTACTCATCCTAGAAGATGCTGGAGGGTGGGGGGAGGGTGGCTCCTCTCCCCTTGGAAGAGACCAGGCGATTTGGACGTGGTGATACGGCAGCAGTGGCTCTGTGTCCAACAGCCAGTGCCGGCCCCACTTCCCCCCGACTCTTGTCAACCTCACGTTGATGATGTGCTCTTATTCTCCAGGGAGGAAGACGATGGACGAAGCCATTATCTGGCACCAAGTTTCTATTGACGCGATACATCTGAGTCCCCAAAGAGGCTCTTTTCTTAGAGAATTTAGTCAGTATGCTTACTGTGTTCTATATTTTTTAAAAAAAACACACGATGATTCTGCTCTTGATATGTCAAGATTGTGCAGTTCCATGGTTTATTAATGCAGGACTGGTGCCAGACTTTTTTGTGTGGGCGCTAGCAAGACCCCACTGTGAGTCCCCCCCCCTCAAATGTCCTACACCAAAGATGTCTCAAGAATTCATGCTGCTCACACTGAGAACCACTGTTTTGAATTCAACGCCTTACCTTGAATTGTGCCTGTTGCCACCATAGAAGCACAGGGAGCTGTCTTATGCCTAACTAGCTCAGTATTGCCTCCTCTGACTGGCAGCAGGTCTCCCAGGGGGCATTCCTAGCTCTACCTGAAGAGGCCAGGGATTGAACCTGGGACTTGAGCGTGCAAAGCAGATGCCCTACCATGAGATGCTGGGGATTGAACCTGAGACCTTGTACGAGGAAAGCAGATGCTCTGCCACTGAGCTACAACCCTTCTCTGTAAACCCCCAAGGCTCAGGTAGAGCATGCTCTTTTATGTAGACAGCATCCTTCAGTAGCTGAGCATGTGAACACTGTTTTTCTGGATGCCTCCCTGAAAGGAAGACAGAGCGCTTCTGCTGGCTGGCCTGCTCGGAATTAAAAACCTTACCAGAGACAGAATAGTTTGCCTTTTAAAGTTTGGCCCGTCTTGCAGGGGTGAATGTTGTTGCAGCTTCCCGATGCAGCTGTCTTTGATTAGGAAACCACTTTAAACTCCACTTGCCCTGTTCGTTTTGAGTTTTGAAAGGCTTTGTCACAGGCTGCCAGGCGGTTGGAGGAGGTCTACACGCTGAGCGCGCCCTGTCTGCTTCTAACACGGTTTTCTAGACATGGAAACACTCCTTGGCAAAATAAAAAATACACACAATACACTTTCCCCCCTGAATTAAGGTTGGAGGTGCTCCTGCACCTGGAAAGGTTTGCTTCTAGAAAGCATGAGAGTAAGAATTGGCTGTCACCAGGGTAGTACAACACACACACACACACACACACACACACACACACATGTATCTCAGGGTTTGCCTTTGGCTGGTCATCAGACCAAAGCCCGTGGCGCTTACTTGAGGCCAGAGCTCCTGCCTGAAGCACAGCAAGACCAGGCCTGACTCCAGCATGATCCTAGAATTGAAAGGGATCCCAAGGGATCCAACACCCTGCAACTCAGGAATAACCATTTGGTCGCATCCATAACATACATTTAAAGTGCATTATCTCCTACCCCATACACCTCAAGGAAACATGGGAACTGTAGTTTGTTAAGGGTGCTTCGAAGTGTAGCTCTGTAGGTAAACTCCCAGGATTCTTTGGGAGGTAGGTGTAAATATGCCTTAAATGTATGGTGTCTGACCAGTGGACCTGTAATAAAAAGTTGCAGTGCATCCTTACATCATAGCAGGAGTCTTCCTGTTCGGGGTTGCTTTCAGTGATGCCCTTCTCCAGGTTACACCACCCTGGTCCTCTCCTTCCTGAGAGTTCCATAGCTGTTGCATGTGCTCAGTCCTCTTTGAGCCATTTTGCTGTTGTTTGCCGCCTTAGACTTTATTTTTATTTTTTAAGTACTGTTGCAGACTTCAGGGCTCCCCTGAAGGGGATTCTCAAACAGATCTCTCTCTGCTCCGCTTCCTTTATGATGTGTCTAGCCTCTTAGGTAAGTGGTGAGGACCGTAGGAGCCGACCCCTAGGGGCCAAGGTTGCCTTGGCTCTCTAATAAAAATTTGAGGGGGCCAGCCCCCAAAGTTGAGCGGAATTTTCATTCAAATGGTGTGTGTATGTGTGTGTGCATGCCACATGTGATTGTGCAGGGTGGGGCTCACCTGGGCTCCTAATATTTTACTAAAGTTGGCACCCCGGTGAGGACTCTCAGACTTGGGAGCTGATTGTGGTGTTCCGAGCCTCTTTGTCTGTACCCCAAGACTCCCCCTACACCATCGCCCTTCTAGGCCACAGCCATCTGGCCTTGCTGCACATTAGCTTGCTACAATAAGAGTTGCAGCCATTGCCCATTCCGCCTCTGGTGCTGCCCACCACTGGCATGCGGCCCCAGGGAACTTACCCACAGGGGGAAGTGGCCCTCTGGCTGAAAAAGGGTTCCCCGCCCCTGCTTAGGGAGAAGAAGAGTTATAAGAGGTTGAAAGGAAGAAGACAGGGCTTGCTCTAATGTACCACCCCCAAAGATAATGTTATGGGGGGCAGGGCGGGCGGGGCGAGAATGCTACTAGGGTAGTGGCGGTCTAAGGCAAAGAAGTCCCTGGCCATAGTCCCGGTGTCTCCAGCCCCAAGGATCCCAGTTGCAGGGCAGAGGAAGACTTCTGTCTGTCTGAACCCTGATAACCAAGTAGATATCTTGGGGCTAGATGAGGGGTGCCTGGGTGTTCAGGAGAATGTTTGGATGAAGTCTCTTAGACTTTGGCTTCAGCTGGTTCTCATAATGCCCTTGCCAAAACTGCACCAGGAATTAAGGTCCCCTTGTGGCAGGGTCCAGGTTGGAGGCCTTGGAGGAGGTCAAGGGCAGATCTAAACAAGAAGTCTTCAGAACAATGGAAGATGCGACGGCTCTGGGAGAGTGGTGGCATTTCTATACAGCTTTTCATCTCCAAGGGATTCTGTAAAACCATTTGCAAGCTATATTAGCTTCATAGTCTTTATAAACAAGTTTAATTTATCCTTTCTTTTTGGAGGAACAAACAAAATATTAGTTGAAAGGATTCGGCAATTTGTTTTTTTCTGTCTCCTGGGAATAAACAGTGTCATGCAACAAAAGCGTCCCCTCCTATCCTTTATTTACCCTGTTCCCGTTCTACACCTCTGTTTGTCTTGATCTGTTCCCATTTTGGTTGGATTATCTGGCTGATGCAGGGTGGTGGCGTCTTATGGGAGAGAATAAAGACCTTTGATCTTGAACATGTTGTGTGCTTCTGTGTGCATAGTTCTTTCTTTTCTTCTTCTTTTTTTTTTCCTTCTTTCTTTCTTTTTTCTTTCTTTTCTTTCTTTCTTCTTTCTTTCTTTCTTTCTTTTCTTTCTTTCTTTCTTTCTTTTTCTTTCTTTCTTTTCTTTCTTCTTCTTACTTTTCTTCTTTCTTTCATGTTCATGCGATTTGATTAACTGTAGTAGTTTGGTGGAGTTTATCAGTTCTGTGGGTGCACCAGACATCTTAAGGGGCCGCAGCTCGGTGGCAGAGCACAAGCTTTGCAGCCAGACAGTTCATAGAAGCTCCTGCAGCTTGGTGGTGGGCACAGGTCTCATTTCAGCCTCCAGTGAAAAGGATCTCAAATTAGCACCATTAGGAATGACGTCTCCCTGAGACCACAGAATGCTGGGCTGAATAGTCCAGAGCACCTGAGCTCAGCACAAGGCCGATCCTAAGAGCATGAGTATGGCATCAGAATAGCCCTGCTGCATTGGTGTAGCCAAGATTTATTTAGGAGGGCAGGCATTATGTTGGGGACAGAACCAGTATTCAGAGACATACATACTCCCGTGGAGGCAGAACCTGGCCATTATGGCTAGGAGATAGTTCAGCAACTAGTCCAGCATTCGGTCTTCAGCAGCAAACCAGCCAGATGCCACTGGGAGCTTTCAAGTCAGGTGTGTGCCTTCTGCTGTTGCTTGTGCCTCCAGCAGTTGGTGTAGGCCTGCCTCTGCACACACACGTCCCTTGCAATTTCATGACTATAACCATATAGTGATACGTTATCCACAGATTGTATCAACCAAGTGTTACTCAGAGTAGACCTATTGAAATTAATGGACCCAAGCTAGTCATGTTCCTTAAATTCATGCCTTCAAACACCCAATTCTCAGATGTTGAAGTTAGCTCTCTCATACCCAAATTATTCTTGGATTAACACAGAGGTAGGCAATGTAGGTGTTATTGCAGTTCTACGTTCTTTGTCGCTGATTATTGGCTATGATAGCTAGGGCTGATGGAGTCCAACAACATTTGAAGGGCACCATGTTGGCCACTCCTGGAAATGAGCTCTGAAATACCTAAATGCTCTGGCTCAACCAGTTGTCTGAACTCTTCATGGTTAGGACTGGGCTATGCAGCTACATTATCTCACTCAAGAATCCCCCCTTCCATTTTCAGACTCAACAATGGCTACTGTTGGGTTTGCACCAGCATTTTTCAATTATTAAAAAAACCTAGCAATGGTGACTTACACAGCTATTACACAACAAGAAATGGGTTTGGAAACTGTGATCTGGAGCTCGCTATGGTTTCCAACCCACTCCCCCCCACCCCCCAGATGTACACATAATGCTAACCATGGTTTGCTACGAATGGTGATTCCTTTGTGATAGGAGAGGAGGTTACAAGTCTTCTGGGTGCTCTTGCTCTCTTGACCATGGTTGGGAGATCAAGCAGTGTTGAGTATCTACTGGGCTGGGAAGAGGCAGACAATTATTTTTATTTCTTTTGAAAAAAAGAAACCAACCCACTGACATGTTCATTAGAAGGAATGGAAGAGAACCGTCTACTGAAAAGGCTTTTTCAAGAAACCCAAAACCAATCTAAGTGGGACAAGATGAAGAGAATGATAGATGTCATTGGCATATATTTTAAAAGCCATATAAAATGGATATGGCAAGAAGGGAATTGTATAAAAGTCTCTCTCCCCCTCTTCCCCTTGTTCTGTTTGGGGTAAAGGGGGTATAAGTCACTTTAACAGTGTATCAGCTTACCTTGCTTATTGAGAGGATGGGTCAAATGTCCCTTTAAGCTTATGCGGGGCCAATGTAATGATATATAGGACAGTCCAAACTGGAGACAGTCTGTGGCTTCAGACCTCCTTGAAGCAAATCAATGCTCTCCCCACCTCCCCAAATGTACAAATCTGAAACGCTTTATGATGAGGACTGCTATTCCTCTGAGCAAGTAAAGAAGGCTAAATGACCCACCCTTTTTTAAAAACAGCCGTGATAGCCTACTGGGAAGCCTGAAGGAAAGTTACTCAAAGCTACTCCAGAGGGTCTGGAGCAGAACTGACCCCAAGGCCTTGACAAGACTTGAAGTTATGAAAGCTTGAATACTGGGTAGGGGTCGTACATGGAAAAAGAGAAGGCTGTGTCCAATATTAGTCATACTCAGAGTAGACCCATTGGAAGCAATGGACATGACTGACTAACTTAGGCAAATTAATTTCAGCTGGGTCTCCTCTGAGTACAACTTAGTTGGATGCAGCCCATCATCTTGCGCTATTCCGTTCATGGGACAGAATAACATAATTCGTATTGATCACGTTGCATGAATTATACCAAATCCTGGAGTCCATTGACTGCCATGTTTAGCTACAGCAAGAATGGAAAACTTTTTCCCCCTGCCTGAAGGCCGCATTCCCTTCTGGGTAACCTTCCGGGGGCTGCATGCCAGGATTGGGCAGGGCCAGAAACAGAAGCCCTAGCTGGGGCTGATGGGAGCTGGAGTCCAGCAGTAGCTAGGGTGCAGGCACAGGTTCCTCATTCTTGAACTAATGCAGCATCCTTTATAATGGGAAACTTTGTGGCTATAAATTCGTTTAAGCTCAAGTTTTCAGTGGAAAAAAGAAACTGAGATGAACATCCATGCAGCTTCTGGTTCCCCCTGTATTTTGTTGTTCATAAGAAAGTCTGTTCTAGTATTCTCAGTGTTTCTCTCCCCCCCCCCCCCCCGCAGGCTGCTATCCTTGTCCAGGGCCAAACATGAACCCCATAGCTCTAGGAAGCCGGTGGCTGGCTTATGCAGAAAATAAGGTAAGAGCGCAAATGCTTAAAGGTACGTATAGGTACATTTACTAAAGTTCTGTAGTTGCAGGAACGTTGGCAAGGATGTTAAGCCTCCCAGTGGTTCCCTTGCTATCATGATTATGATTTATTACGCTGTCAGCGTGCGCGGTGCTTTGTGACCTAAGGAGCTTACAGTCAACATTTCCACGGCAAGGAAGTCAAGCGATAGAAAGATGGGGAGAGAGAGGGAAAGGTAACAGGATGAAGACGCGTGTGCTTTTGTTTCAGTTGGATATGGTGCCAAATGCCTTCTTGGGTTGCCATACATCCGGAATTTCCTGGTTATACTGTAGGACATGCAGCAGGAAGCAGTGTCCAGGTGGAAATCTGCAAAACGTCTGGGAAAATCCGGATGTATGGCAACCCATGTTGGCAGTGTCGTTTTTGCCAATTTTCCTTAGAATTTTTTTTAAAAATGTCATTATTATTTTTTTTGCAATTTTGAAGCTCAACAACTTTAGGTAAAGTTTTAAAAAGCTCACTTTTCACTTTTTAAAATGTGGCAACCCTAGCCTTCACGGAATAAATGCGAGGAGAATGCGCACGGACAAACCCACCCACCCCTTGCCTGTCATAAAATAATAGGCATTTTGCTAGTGACAAATAATTATACAGGCATGTCTGTTCATGGTTGTAAGGAAGCTCTTTATAATTAGGTTATACAAAGAGGAGATAAAAGTGGGATCTGCAACAAAATGCTGCAGCGTGGCAGGGTGCTCCTGTTCAGGTTTCCAGCTGTTTCATTCCATTCTCTCCTCCCCCTTTCCATTCTAGCCCTCCTCCAACAATCAGTCATGACTCCATGGCTGCTGTGCACTCTCAGTCCTCATTGGGCTGTTTTAGAAGGATTTCTTCCCTCTTCCGCCAGTATTTCCTTGGGATTCCTGCTGGTACTTTCCTCTTGTATGCGGACGGAGCCATTTTGGCTATGTAAGGACCTGCGCGAACTCAGTGCAAATGAGCCAATGCTTCAACCCAACTTGCTGCTTCTGCCCAATCCCCTGTTAAATCAAAATATCTTTTTAGCTATATGTCTAAACAGGGCTGTCTTTACCCAGTGGTGCGGTGCACCCGGGCGCCGAATTCTGGTGGGCGCCAAGTGTATACGTACTGTAGTATACCGGTCCCTCTTGATCGGCGGCAATGAAAAGCAATGGAGCGAAATTCCCCGTCCCCTTCCTCTGTCGCTCTGTTACTCCGCAGCGTCAAATATTCCCGACGAGTCAGGAAACAAAAGCAAGTGGGTTTTTTTTTGCTGCATTGTTGTTTCAGGTGAGCGACCCCCCCCCCCCCAAAAAAAAACTTTGAGTTCACCCCCCCTGAAATAAAAGTCAACAACTTTGGCTTTCCCCCTCCCCAACAAAGCTCACGGGTGCTGGGCAGATCTTTGCACCCCGGCGGCGCATATGCTAAAGATGGCTCTGTGTCTAAATATATTATTGAGCCCTGGTGCTTTTTCACAAGCTTACCCTTTCTAAACCTAAAAAATATCTATATATTTCAGAATACGCGGCACCCTTCTGTCCTTGGCATGCCGACGGCTTCAAGTTGCCATGGATCTGAGTCTTACTTATAGCCATTCAGATTTTTGTTGTGGGAGGGCTGCCAGCTTTGTATCTTCTCCCTCTCACCAATTTCCCCATTCTAAAGTTAGTGTGTGTGTGTGTGTGTACACACAATACACACTTATATAAAAGGCAGAGTACATGACAGTCTGGGTGGCACCCAAAAGATTACTTTAAAAGGGTGAGAGAGGAGGAAAAACGTTAACAGTTTCTTGAGGTATGGGGGCTGTTTGTTTTTGTGCAATCTGTATGAAAAGAGGAGCCCAGGGAAGGATCCTACGCCCGCAAGAGGCATCTAAATGTGTCAGAATTGACTGTGGAGTTGACTAGGAGTGACACTGGCGCTGTCCCTCTTTCTTCTCAGCTGATCCGGTGCCATCAGTCTCGGGGTGGGGCCTGCGGAGACAACATCCAGTCGTACACTGCCACAGTCATCAGTGCAGCCAAAGTGAGTATGTCAGCAGCCACTAGGGTTGGGCTCGTGTCGTCGTTTTTCATTTTAATTGATGGATTTGAAGCTTTTTTTTTTTAAGCGCAGATCAGGTTTTCAGAATGGTGCATAGGATAAAACAAGTATACTAGAGCAACAGTCTGCCCCACCCCGAAAACAAATTCTGGAACTTCTTTTAAAAATACTGAAACTTGCTGTAGCCCAGGAGTGAGGAACATCAGGCCCAGAGGCCAAAAGTGGCCCCCAGGACCTTGGAAGTGTCTCTGGGACATACCCCTCACTGATCCTTCTTCACACCCTCCTTGAGTGTTTTTGCCTGGCTGGAGTGTGTCCTTGAACTCTGATAATACCTTATCTCAAAGGCTTGTTTGGGGGATAACACGAGGTCATCCCCTACCTGCCAACCTGCTCAACCATGAAGTTCACTGGGTGAAGCGGCTCTCAGCCTGTTATCACATGGGGTTCTTGTGGGGATGAAATGGGGAGAGGGAGTCATGTAAGCCACTCTGAGCTGCTTGGAGGAAGTTGTGGGATATAGTAATGAACAAGTGTAAACAAATAAGTGTAAATGTTGACAGAGAACGTAATAATTTTTAGTGCCATAAGGACTAGCAACTTGGTTTAAACTGCAGGGGTGGCCAACTCCCAAGAGACTGCGATCTACTCACAGAGTTAAAAACTGGCAGTTTTTTGGGGTTCAGGTCAAAGTTGAGCTTTTTCTAGGGAGGAGGAAAGCCACTTTTTCTTAGCCAAACTTGTTGAGCTGCTTTGGGAGGAGCCAGTGATCTACCAGTAATCTACCACAGACGTCCTGTGATCTACAGGTAGATCACGATCTACCTGTTGGACGTGCCTGGTTTAAAGAACACGAAATCTGTCTACACCGATTGCTGCACCCTAGTGCTGTGAAATATGTGCATTCCTATGTACATTCTGTTTTCACTAACAACAAAAACAAAATTGCAGTGTTGGTCAGCAAATGCTTGGCTCTCGCAGGCTCTACTGATTATAACTTGCCAGCTTCTCACTTTGCGAGAGAAAACATGGTGGTTTCGAAGAAGAGGGATCAGAAAGGGAGTTTTCAATTGGAGAGGCCTGGCTGACCTCAACAAAACAACAACTCCAGAGAAACCCACAAAGGGAGGCAGAGGTCATGCAATTTCCTTAGGAAAAACAAATAAAACCTTTAAAAGGAAAAGAAATGTGTGTCCCATAATGATGACTGCCAATGCCAATGGAGCCACGGATAAATGGGGAGAAAAATCACAGGTTTTGTATTGCTCAGGGCAAATGCGGACCTCCGTTCCTATGAGTTGTGGGTGGGGATATTGTGTTGAACTTGTGTAGTCTGTCAAGTTCTTCACTATTGCTGGGAAGGAAAAGCAGAATCTTTGTTTCCCTTTCTTAATTTTATCAGCAGCATCACACTGTCATATATACACTTGGCTATTCTTTAAAACAACAACAAAGCTATTCATTTTTAGATTGCCACCTGCATGTTTAAATTAGGGTCCCTTAGCTACCATCCAGTGAAGCAGGAACAGATGGATCAGCTGGGTATTAGGAAGATAGGAAGCTGCCTTATTCTGAATCACACCTTTGGACCATGTAGCTCAGCATTGCCCACACTGACTGGCAGCAGCAGCCCTCCAGGGTTTCAGACAAGGGGCAGCTCCCAGTCCTACCTGCAGATGCTGATGATTGAACCTGGGACCTTCTGCAGAACAGATGCTCTAGCACTGAGCTCACACACCCCACCCCTGATTTTGGTAGCCAAGCTTTATTTTCCCATTCCTCTTCCTTTCCTCCATGCCCTATGACAAGAGTATTCAGGGGAGGGGAGGCTTCAGCTTCTAGGCTGGGAGGCACTCAGAAGTGCTTCCAGAGGCTGTTACGCTTTACCCTTCCCTGAGTTCCAGCAGAATAGGAATTGTGAAAACGTATTCTCATTTTGTCCCAGTTTCTGGGGAAAGCCAGGAGCAGTTTAAGTGATTACTCACTACTTCTGACTAGGGATGGAGGAGAAATTCAATTCAGTTCGCATTTAAAGGCAAAGTTCACCTAATTAGCACTTACCGAAACCATACATGAAACGAACCACAGCCATCTTTTGAAATTGGCACTTCTGTGAATTTTGCAATGCCATCCCGCAGCCAAACAATGTGTCCAAAAAATGCAAATACCGGGGTGATATACAAATGCATACATTAGTGAAATCAGCATACCAAAATGCATTACGTTAGGGGAAATTGCTTTGCAGAAATGTGTACATTAGGAAAAATTGCCTACAAAAGTGCTGTTAGGAGAAATTTGCACAAAGGTGTTGATGAATTTTCATGCACACTTGTTTTTTTTAATGCAAACTGATTTGGAAGTGTGGAGAACTGAACATAATATTTGAAAAGAATGAAAAAAATGAAATCTACAGGTTCAGCCACCCCAACTGCCAATTCTGGTGGCTCATGGTGGAGGGGAGATTGAAACCAGGAACTTAGTGTTAGCCACTTCTCAAAGCCAGCTCTCACACCATAATGCCACAACATGGCACCACATTAAGGGGAAACCAGACATATATATATATATATATATATATATATATATATATATATATATATATATATATATATATATATATATTATTTTTTTAATGCAGACAGTGGTGTTATGTTATCAGCACTTTTAACAGAAGTCCTTTTGCGTTTATTTCCATTGACGACGTGACAGGCTAAAAGAAGGATGTTCTTCTGAATGTCAAACAGCAAATCTACACACCCAGGTTTCCGTGTCACTCAATAACATCTGTAGTCACTTCTCTCTTTGTGTCTTTTAAATCCCAAGCTGGCAGAAATGATTTGACACTCCCCATCCTCAAACACTCCCCCCCCCAACAAAAACACCCGGGCATCTGCTTTCTCTCGTTACTTGATAACTCCTTAATGAATACTAACAGCTTATGTGAGAGCCTGGCCATTAGCACTAATGGATCAGGAGGACAGCTGATATGGCATGGGAAAGGTTAAAGATTACCAGGGGGGTGGGGAATCAGCCGTCCCTGCTAGAGCCTATGCACTTACTCCTGCAACAAGTTCAAAATATCACAATGCGTTAAAATATTACAATTCATAAAATACATGGGTGACATCCAATGCAAGTTAGC
This sequence comes from Lacerta agilis, assembly GCF_009819535.1. Lineage (NCBI taxonomy): Eukaryota > Metazoa > Chordata > Lepidosauria > Squamata > Lacertidae > Lacerta > Lacerta agilis. Next base: position 38,406,423 of record NC_046326.1, read on the forward strand.
TTTTGCCAGCCTGTTGGCCACATAGGAACATAAGAAAAGCTGTTCTGGATCGAGCCAAGGGCCCATCTAATCCACCAACCTGTTCTCATAGTGGCCAAATGATTCCTGTGTGAAGCCCACAAGGGGGACCAAAGGGGGACAGTGCCTTCCCTATTTGTACCCATTTTGTCTGGATCAAAACTTAGCACTTCTGCACTCTGATGCAACCCCACTGAAAGGCTAACTGTGTGATCATGTGTGAACAAAAGAAGTGCATGCTGGGTCAAGACACTGGCCCATCTAACACAGCAGCCTGTTCTCACAGTGGCCAACCTGATGCCTATGGGGAGCCTGGAGGCAGTAGCAGCAACTCTCCCCACTTGCGATTCTGAGCAGCAGGTTTTCAGAGGCATTCCGCCTCCAGTACCTGAAGTGGAATATAGCCAGTAGGACTAATAGTCATGGATAGCCTTGTTCTCCGTGAGTTTGGGTTATCCCCTTTTGAAGCTATTGCTTCATTTATTTGTTTATTTCAGGATTTCCTGAAGTTGGGTATCCAGTTGTTTTTGGACTACAATTCCCATCATCCCCGAACACTGGTCTTGCTAGTGAGGGATGATGGGAGTTGTAGTCCAAAAACAGCTTGAGACCCAAGTTTGGGGAACCCTGGTTTATTTATTCATTTATTGAAGTATTTACATACTGTCCACTCACATACAATGTCAAGGCAGTTGGCAGTGTAAGATATTGCAGAGCAATACCAAATAACTACAGGAATGAGTGGCTCATCTAAAAAAGAAAACTGAACAACTGAAGAGGCCTGTGAGCATAGAAAAGTCCTTAGAACTGCATTGCAGAATTTGGAGTAGAGCAGGTTTAGAAGGATGCCTTTCTTCTGCTTTCATAATGTTTTGGAAGGTGCAGATTTTGTAGGTTCTCCTTTAAACTCGCGTTGAATCACCTTTCTCCCCTGTGTGTATAGGGGAGCGTTCAGCTGTGCTTGACACATTCCTGAGCTGTAGTGACCTTGCCTGCCAGATCGGGGCGTCGTTGCTAGTTCTTGAGTCTCCCCTGAGAAGCCACAGTGACCCTGTTTGCCAGATGTGGGAACAGACAGCAGCTCTTGACCTGGCCTCTGCCAGTGCAAGGGGTAGCCTTTTGTTGCTTCCTCTAGTAATGCCTATCGAAACAAAGCATATGATCCAATGCCACCACACTCCATGTTTCCTTGCCCTCTGCAAACAACACCTTGTGAAGCATGGTGGCGAATCTCTTTGCATTATGGTGCTGTGTCACATGTGTTACTAGATGTTACTGGAGGAAGATAAGAAAAGAAGGCACGAAGCTGCTGTTCTTGGCCAAAAAAAGCTTCCTTTTAATTCCAGTCTATGGTTGTACTGAATGCATTTGAAACTTGGGTGGGGGGGGGAGGATTGAGTTGTAATGTTCTTGTACGCCCTGCGATGTGCTTGTATGCCTCCAGTAACAAGGCATCTTACGTCTGCATAAATAAATTAAATGAAGCTCTCTCTCTAACCTGCTCTTTGATTATATCATCTCTCTCTCTCTCTATGTAAAATTTACTGTGCGTTTATAATGCAGTTCCTTTCCTGCTGCCTGGAGTATTGCATCTGCTCGTAATTACAGACGTTTGTTTAATCGCTTGTGGATTATAAAACGGTAGTGATTAATGTCTTGTCGAAAACGGTAGTGTATGTGTGTGTGTAGGAAAGGGATCTCCCCCCCCCCTTCCCTAGAAGAACCTTGAAGAATTCAAGTGTTTCTTTTTTAGGCCCCTTTTATCAGAGATCAGGGCTGGGGAACCTGTGGCCCCTCCAGATCGCGTTGAACTACATTTCCCATCATCTCTGAACACTGGCTGTTCCTACTCAAGCTGATAGGAGTTGGAGTCCAGCAACACCTGGAGAGTTACAGGTTTCCCACGTCCGAATTAAATGGTTAAATCTGGGAGCTAAAAGGGTGGAGCCAATAAACTGGTTCTTCTCTCTCAGTCCAATGCTTTTATTTATGTATTTACCTTAGAGGGAATGGAGGAAATAATTGGGCACAAGAGGTGAATGGGCAGACTAGGAGTGGGTGGGAGCTCTTGTCCTCCACATGTTTCCAGACTGCATCTCCCATCATCCCTGGCCGTTGGCCATGCTGACTGGAGCTAATGAGAACTCCAACTTCTGGAGGGCCACAGGTTCCCCTGCTCTGTTTGAGATAATAGAGCCCCCTTTATCCTATGGGTTCAGCTTATTATGGGACTGGGTGTTGTGAAAATACCCTTCCCTCCAGAGATGGTACTCGTGTCTTAGGCAACGAAGGGCAGCTGAGTGATAGTGTGAAGCCTCAGCAAGAAGATCCAGACTGATGGATCAAGCAAAAATTCCATCTAGTCCAGCGCCCTGTTCTCACAGTGGCCAACCAGGTGCCCCCATGAGAAGGCTGCGTGTAGCACTTGAGCGCAGCATCGCTCTCCTCACCTGCGATTCCCAGCAACTTGTATGAATTCTCAGTCCAGGCCTTGAACAAAAGCAGCTTGGTTCTAACACCATGCTACCAGAGGCTGCGGGGATTTCTAGGGTTGCTACCCTTAGACAGCTGATCGCGTCAATAGGCCTACTGAGGCATTGCATATTGCATCTGGTTGCTTGGAGTGTGTGTGTGTGTGTGTGTGTGTGTGTGTGTGTTTTCCAAGAAATTGTTGGCATGCCAGTTGTTTAAGGATTTTATTCCTTCCCATTTGTTGGGGGGGCTTTAAAAGGTTGGAGGTGGGGGTGAGGGATAAGACACCAAGACACACAAATGACAGGATATGTCTATTGCTAAAAGACTTTAAAAACCTAAAGACTTTTCCCTTGATGAAGCCTGGCTGGCTCCGACTTTTTCTTCTTCTTCTTTTTTTAAAAAAGTGGTAGCATCTCCATTAGCATTAATAGGGTAAGTACATCAACTGAGGCATCTCAGAGGTTAATCGGGCTTCCTGGCTGGATCGGTGCCGTCGATACACAGTGGCGCCTGGTTCTGTTGGCCCCTTCAGAGGTTTTCCTGACAACACACTAACAGAGTCTTGTGTGTAAGTCATTTCCCCATGAATAATTCAAGCCAAATGCTCGGCTACTAATTGATGAACACTAATGTGTTTTCTAATCACTGCAGTTTGAGTTTTTAGCACTAAACAAAGCAGTTGCAATTGATTTGTGGCTTGTCCTCCAGTCCGTCATCTGAACTGATTCCCCCCTCAGTACTCCCCCCGTCCCTGCACGCCACAACCTCTTGGAATTTGAATGAGGAGCTTCATTTTCTCATTTCGCATATGAGTTTTTCCTTTTCTCTGGTCTCATTTCTGCATCTCCCAGAGGCCCTTTAGCTTATAAGAACTTAACATAAGAAGACTGTAAGAGGAGGCTGCGGGATCAGGCCAAAGGCCCTTGGTAGCAGGAGCTTAGGAGTACACCAGTCGAACAGATGTGATACGCTGAGATAGAAGGACAGCAGAAGAGCCCTTCTGGATCAGGCTAAAGGCCCATCTAGTCCAGTGTCCTGTTCTCAGCAGTGGCCAACAAGATGCCTAGGGGGGAATCCCAAATGCAGAACGTGAGTGCAGCAGCAGACCTCCCCACTTGTGATTCCCAGCAGCTGGTGTTCAGAGGCCTGCCGCCTGTGACAGTGGACAGAGAACATAGCCATTGTGGCAAGTGTCCATGGATAGCCTTCCCCGCCATCACAACATCTTGTGGGTGCAAATTCCACATTTTACAATAGCGCTCCAACTCAGAAATGAGTCCTATTGAATTCAGTTCTTCCCACTCCCAGGTATGCATTCTGCAGCAGCTACAGCTTACAGACTGGCTTTTCAATTACGTTGACGCCGCTGCTTATTTATAATCTGCTCTTCAGTCTCGGTAATAAAATCACAGTAAAATTATACAGGCTATCTTCAAAGGAAACCCTGTGTAGAGTGTGTTGCAGCAGCCCAGCCAGGGAGGAACTGCAGTTCTGTCCCATCAGGGGAAAAGATGGCGTATGTATGTATGTATGTATGTATGTATAAATAAATGGTTCTGTGGATATGTATAAATTTTCTAGTGTTGTGATTCCTTCTTTGGTGCAGCTTTTTAAAGGAAACGCAGTGTATGAAGGGTTTCAGCTTCATTCTCAAGTAGCTGTTGCTGTGCAACTTGCCTACAAGGGGCAAAACAAGTGCTGCAGTTAAAATGAGTTTTGCATCAACTGTTCTTTTTATTTCATTTTAAACAGACCATAAAAACCGGGCTCACCATGGTTGGGAAAGTCGTGACCCAGCTGACAGGCACTCTGCCATCAGGAGCGACAGAAGAAGAAATCTTAGCTCACAGCAATACCCGACGCAGTCCCTTGGTTCCCGGGATCGTCACGGTTATCGATACTGAGGCGGTTGGAGAAGGCCAGGTAAGAACATATTCAGATGAGCAAAAAAATAAAATAAAAGCATGAGTCTAACAACTTTCACTGTTGGAACCTTTCATCTTTAGCACATGGGTAGCTAGTCTGGTGCCTTTTTCAGTGCAGAGGTTCACTGCCCTTCCCAATCTGCCACCTAAAGCAAAGGTGTGGCTAAAGGGAAGGCTGAGGAGCCTCTGGGAGCATCTCCCCTCTGTTTCACCTCCCAGGCTTTCCCAGAGCACAGCCTGAAAACCGCTGCACACAGAAGACTGGACAAGATGGAGTTGTTGCTAAGTGCTCCAGCTGATCACTGCATTCTGTAGGTGATGCCCTCCTGCAACTACCATCTTACCAGGAGGCCCGTTCTGCACGATATTTTTAGCAGGCCTCTAGCATGGTGGCGCCTACTCTTCAGAGCTCTTTCCCGTCTTTCTGACACCTCCTTGAACACCTTCCCCTTCCAACAATGTGCCTTGTAAGTAGAGAGCTTTCCCAGCCTACCTCTGTGTTGGAATGGTTTTTAGATGTTATTGTTTGTGCGTTTGGTGCCCTGGGCTTCTTTGTAGGAAGGGTGGGGTATAAATGTAATAAATCAGTCCTCATCACCGGCAATATGGGGCTGTCGCTGAAAAACAGCAGCTGCAAGTTGAGTTTCCTGGAATGCTTAGGTAGGTGCACCTTTGTTATGACGGTTGTGATGTCATCAAGTTGTGCTGGTTCCTTCTCACCACATTGTTGACTGCTGCCAGCAGGACAAAGCCACTACACTGGCAAGTCATGATGGAGGAACAGTGGAAGACTTGACATGAGATGGCTGTTTGATGTGGCAGCCCTGTGTTTACTGTTGTGTCTGGTTCCACCCTTAACCCTCAGCTTATTTTACGATTTTTGTACCAACTGATGCAAAATATAGCCCTGTTTTGTTTTGAGCCCCCCCCCCCTTTTCCATCCTACCCCACCCCCACAGGGGCTAAGATTATTTGTGGGTGGAATGGATTTATTGAACGGGAACTGCTAATTGGGAATGAATGAAAGCCAGCTCGCGTGCAGCTGAAGAGGACTCAGCTAAGTGACATTTTTGACAGTGCCAAGTGTGAAGTGTCGCTCCGCATCTTTCTTGTAATTGCCCGACACTGATGTTGATTGGGGGTGACCACTTGTGTGATGTGGGTACGGCCTGATTGCAATGATGAATCCGTAATGGAGTGGGACCACCCGAGGGCCCAAAGCAACTGCTAAGAAAGAAAGAAAGAAAGAAAGAAAGAAAGAAAGAGATTGAGATTGTGTTGCTTCTAAGAGGGCCTCATTGGCAGGCTTTAACTGTTCCAATACTGAGTAAGAAGGGTCATAAGGAGTAACTTGCCAGTGATCCTGAATGGTTGCACTAACCTCCAACATTTTCCAGTTGATAGTAGGTAAACAGCACTCTGCTGGCAGTGCTTCTATCAATGGCTTCTAGCCACAATGGCTATGGTCTCCCTCCATCGTTCAAGACCAGTAGGCCTCTGAATACCAGTTGCTGGAAACTGCAGGCAGCGAGAGCACTGTTGCACTCAGGCCCTGCTTGCTGACTTCTCATTGGCATCTGACTGGCCGCAATTAGCTTTTTCTAGCAAGTATCTATAGATAAAGTCCATTGGTATTGGAACCATCCAATACTGAATGGTGGAAGATTCAGAACCAACAAAAGAAAGTCCTTCACATAGCACATAGTCAAACTATGGAATTTCCTCCCACAAGAGGCACTGATAGTCAACTTAGATAGCTTTAAAAGAGGATTAGTCAAATTCATGGAGGATACACCTATCCATGGCTACTAACCTTGATGGCTATGTTCTGCCTCCAGCTCTTAGACAGCATGCCACTCAAAACCAGTTTGTTATAAGTTGCAGGAGTGGAGAGCACTGTTGCACTCAGGTCCTGTTTGCTGTCTTCCCACTAAGACATCTGGTTGGGCACTGTGAGAGCAGATGGGCAGCTGACCTGATCTTCTTGTGTTCTGTTAATTTGCCAAATATAATTGAGAACACCCCTCTCCTCCCCACCTGCCATTCCTATACATTGCCTAGTGGATGCAACATTCTATTTTCTCTGCATTGGAAAAGAGATTTTATTTTTATTTTTGGGTGGGGTGAAAGATGAACTAGAAAAAGGAAGTCATCCCATCGTAAGATAGCAGATTTAACTGTTTGGAATGAGCCTCACCGCCTGTAGCATGTGGAAATAGTATGCGGGGCATGAGCCTCTGTACCAGTTAACAGCTTCACAGTTTAACTATCCGAAGTTTCTGAACAGTCTTCACAGGCAGCTCCAAATACCATGCATTGCAGTAATCTCTCCTAGAAGCTGCACCAGATTTATTAATTATTGTTTATAGCATTTATATCTTACCTGTCATGAGCCCCGCATTACTGTGGGAGGAGGAGCAGGAATAATGGTGGGAACCTGGGTTGAAGGCAGACACTTTGGAATGGGGAACAACGGTGTCTGCTCTATCCTCTGACCTTCCTGCAGAGTAGAGAGCCTCAGTGGAGGTTGGGGAGGGATTTATTCATCTGAAGGAGGAGGCTGAACAGGAGACTGAGCAGGAGGATGCAGGCTTCGTCACCTAGAACCAGGCAATGTCTTTGCAGATGGGGGAGACCTAACCCACCCCGACGGAGCACACGCTTGCAAACTTGACATTCCTGCAAGGGAGCATGCCACACACTTCGCCTTCAAATGAGGGATGGGGAAACTTGTTGGGACATCTCCATTGCTTCCATCCAGTTCTGAACTTCTTGCCTTGCTCCTAAACTCCCAGATCATGACTCTTGAGCGCTGTGCCTGTCACCAAGCCTGTATTGTTACTTGCCTAAGTAAATGTTTCTTTCTTCCAAGTAAGAGGCTCTGCCTCTGTATTTTGAGCCAGGACATTGCTCTCCCAACAAGGGTTTCAGGAGGAATACATGGTTTACTGTTTCCGCCTTCAATTTTATTCTCTCAACCATCCTGTGAATAGGCAGAGGTAGGGACTGACTCAAGGTTACCAAGTGAGCTTCATGGCTGGGTGAGAATTTCAACTTGGGTCTCCTTGGTCTAGGTAAATACTCTAACCCATTTTACCCCAACCTGGTGCCCACCAGATGCTGATCGGACTCCAACTTCCATCAGCCTCATGGCCAAGGATGATGGCAATTGTGATCAAGCAACAACGAAAAGGAACGGTGTTGGGGGAGTGCTACTCTGCTTAACCACACTGGTGTGCAGAACAAATCTGGGTCTCCTGCACTTCAGTTTAAACCATATTGTGTGTGACCCACTATGCCGATAGTCCTTCTCTTTTCCCCACCCCCTAATTTTTTCTAAAATAACAATTGTTTTTCCAGCTTCAAACATGTTGCTTGGAGCCTGTTCCTTGAGAGACTGGTTCAAAGAAATACTTTCTTCGTTTGACCTCCAAGGACTTACTTAAATGCAAAATAACACGAAACCCAAAAGGTGGTGGGGGAAACCCCAAATATTTCATTTTAAGTTTTTATAAGGTTCAATTATCTCAGTATAAGGTTGTTGATCCATTCAGAGTTTATTATGCTTTCCTGGAAAATATTTTCTTGGCTTTTCCTACAGTGCCAGGAGAATGGGCCAGGGGTGGGGTGGGGGAGCGGAGAAGGCAGAAAGAAATTCTACTTCATAAATTTCTCATGAAGCCTTTTTTAATGCAGTCATTATTTCTGACGTTCAGTGTCTGCTCCCAGACTCCTCCAGCAATAGCTTTAGTAATAAAATGATTTATCTTAGGTTTTTAAGTTGCCTTATATATGATTTAGAGGATTTTTGTCTGTAATGAACTTGGCCTCTGATCTTTATAGCAATCGTGAGGCAGCCTGCTTAATGGATTTGGTGAAAAACTTTGGGGAGTTTTGTAGTGTGTGAGTGTTGTGTATAGGTGTAAAAAGAAAAGCGCTTGAGTTATTCAAGTACATGGTGAAATATAAGTAAGGCATTATTGATAAGTTGAGGGTTCCGGGTGTTTTTTTTTTGTCTGACGCCCCTCAAGTATCACAGAATAACTACAGACTCTGCACTTGTACCATTCCAAGCCAGGAATAACATGCCAGCCCTTGTTCTTTTGAGCCTGGGGATCTTGAAACACCGCTGGAATTAACAATTTAGTAGTTTTCCAGTGGTGAGGGGTGGGCCTCAGTGTTTTGCAGCATGATCTTCATAAAAGGAAAAGGTATTCTGCCTGCAGTTCTGCTTTCTCGGTCCCTCAGGTCTCACATCAGCCTGTTGTCATGTCCCCAGTGTGGCCAGAGGCTTATGACGGGCCAATAATAGAGTCCATAGGAACCTAAAAGGAGCCTGACTGCTGGATCAGGCCAAAGGCCCATCTAGTCTAGCATCCTGTTCTCACAATGGCCAGCCAGATGCATCAATGGAAAGCCCATAAGCAGGGCTTGAGTGCAACTTGTAATTCTCAGCAACTGGCATTCAGAGGGTTACTGCCCCCAGTACTGGAGGGAATCTGCATGCAATTCCTTCTCACCTCTGGTTACCAGGAGAGTGGCTGCATGCACGCCATACGTTCTACAGCACACAGCTTTCCCCAGAGAATCCTGGGAGCTGCAGTTTACCCGCCCACAGAGCTTCAGTTCCCAGCACACATAACAAACTGCAGTTCCCATGATTATTTGGGGGAAGTCATGTGCTTTAAATGTGTGGTGCGGTACACACAGTCGTGGACTACCCCTTCTTGTTCTCACAACAATTCTGGAAGAGCAAGTTCAGAGAGATTTAGGTTACTTGGAAAATGCCCCTGCATATCTGATATTTGAACCCAGGTCTTGTGACTTGTGTACCCTGAAAAGCTTACTTAGAGACCATACAGTATATGGGAGTATAAAGGTTTGCTTTTGCTCTTCAGGCTCTGGAACCTGTTGGACGGAAAATATTTTAGTGAACTTTTCTCAGCACAGACACCTTTTTGTGAAAAATTGCTTGTGGTAGCAGTTTACGTAGTCAACCCCCAACAGTGGTAGTTTTTGAAACAGAACTGTAGCATCAGGTTATATATATATATATATATATATATATATATAGTTGAATTATTGGACTTGGCTGTTGTGTTTATATTTGAAAGCTGAATAAAAATAATTACCAAGAAGCCCAAACAACTTTGTGGTCAACCCAAATACATTAACAAGGTTTGTGAGCTTGTTTAAACTTCCTTTTAATGAAGTGTTAGCAAACTTTTCAGTTAGATGTAATGGTCGTTTCTTTGGAGCCATCAATTAGTTGAAATGAGTGAAAACAAAGATATACAGATTTCCTCTTTTTCTGCCCCCCTTCCCCTAATTGAAATTAAACGCATAAACTTTTAGTGGCTGGACTGATGTTTTCTTTTGACCTTTTGATTTTTGACTTAATTAATTCATTGGGTGGGACCACCCAGAGTTGGTCTGAAATAATGACCTTTCTCAAAAGCCTTGCAGTTTTGGGCCTCACTTTAAACCTGCTAAATGTCTTGTATAGCTGATGGAGAATGCATGGTAACAGAAAGAAAAAGGAGCAATATTTTTTTATTGCAATAGTTGCCCTCCCCCAACTTAGTGCTCTCCACATGTTTTGGACTACGACTCCCATAAGTCCCAGCCAACAGGGTCTTCAGGGTTGATGGGAGCTAATAGACGAAAACTTCTGGAGAGCACCAAGTTGGGAAAGTCTGCCTTAACCCAGTAAGTCAAAGCTTGCATAGACGTACATTTGCTAAGGCTAGGTACTCAAACCCAGGCCTGGAGGGTGTATTCTCCAAGCCATCCCCTCTGCCACCCGTCACTGGCTGAAATTCAAGGCTGTAACTCAGTGCAGAGGAGAGCGCAGAAATCAATGTGCAGTGAGTGGATGATGCTGTCCTGTTGACCAGAAGGCCAAGGTCCTGGTATTCATGTGGCCAGTTCAGAAGCTTCGTAATGAACCTTGTTCACATGCCATGGTGAGCCAATCTATGGTTGATGTGGAGCACGTGGAGTCCTGTTGAAGAGCTTGCGACTGCTTTTCTGCTCCACAAAGAGCAAACCTTGGCTACAGCTTGTGGTTAGCAAGGAGAAAGAGCTTAACCTCGAGCCTGGGCTTGGACAATGCGCTGCACACCATGGGAGCAGAAAAACCAAGGAGCGGCAAAGCAGCTGCGAGCTTCTCTCCGGGTGTCTTCAAATTTGCACAGTCCCTTTGGCTTACCATGTTGTGTGAATCACTGCTTGCCAATCACAGGGTCCAATGCGGAAGGGTTGTATCTCAGTGAATACAAAAGGGCCTATTGGGATAACTTTTGAAGAGTTAAGAGTGCCTGTCTTGTGAATTTTGGTTAGGAAGTAGACTTGACCTGTTGGAATCTCTCTCTCTCTCTCTCTCTCTCTCTCTCTCTCTCACACACACACACACACACACACACTCACCCCAACATAATGAAGTCGGTAAAAAAAGTTCCTCGTTTTAGTTTAACTAGTCTAGAGAAGAACAATGCAGCCATGCTTGCTCCTTTGTTCTCTTGGAGGGTAGTTCAAAGATGACTTTTTATCTTGCGGTCTGAGAGATAGGTGTGAGGAGCAGGAAGTTATAAACAGGATGCAAACTTAGTGTATCATTCTAAATAACAAAGAGATAGAGAAGTCAGCAAAGAGATAAAGGTACAGGGATAGCCTGGGAATCGGGAGGTTCCATATCTGTCTTAACTCCACACAAACCCATCTTTTACAAGCTGAGTTGCTCTCAAACTTCCAACAGGGCCCCTGTTCAAACCCTGGTGTGCTTAGGTAGGACTGGGAAAGACCCCTGCCTGAAACCTTGCGGAGCTGCTGCCAGTCTGTGTAGACAGTATTGAGCTAGATAGGCCAATGGTCTGATTCAGCATAAGACTGCTTTCTAGCTTCTTATGAAGGACCCCATAACCAACACTGGAATTCTTACTCTGTTAGCCCTCTGGTTTTTGTTTCAAAAGGCATTTCCCACACTTTTTCAGAATCTATCTCTGTGCTGCCATGAGGGCTAGAAGCTTGGTGTAAGGTAGCACTCTGTACAAGGCAGCTTCCTGTGTGCTTGAAGGCGGCAGCGAATTCTGAGCCCGCACAAGTGACTCACTAGGCCAGGTCATTGGGCTTTGAGATTCCTAGTTTGAACCTTGAGCTCTTTTTATGTATGCATTCATTTCCAATTTTGAGCTGCCTAATAAAAAGAAAATCCTCTAGGTGACATGCCACAGCAAGCGGAATAAAATGTAAGAACATAGCATACCAACGATTCAATAGTAAAACAATAAAGCTGAACCGGCAATAGTTCATTGATTTAAAATCCAGCTATCAAATCCAACTTGGCATAAAACGGAGACAATTCAGCCAGCAGACATTTCAACTAGCATACTGACAAAACTCACCCCCCCACACACACACCAATAGCTAAAACAGACCAATTTGCATTGCTGTCAATCTGCAAAGACTAAGGCTGGGATACTCTTTTTGGCTCCACAGGCTAGATCCTTATTCAGTTCTGGCCTCTGTGGCCACCCAGCTGTCAAATCACCTGATGTCGCAGTGAGGTGTTCGGTGTTTGGGTGCTTTGAAGTCACAAAGTCCTTGCAAAGAGCCCTGCGTGGTGCTTTAAAGTGACATTAAAAATCCAGCCCCCCCCCTTCCAGAAGTGTGTTTGACAACTGTTGCCTAGTAATAGATGTCCTTTTGGGGGGCAAACTCCCTCCTGTGGGGGAAGATCTGCCAGTCCCCTTCCCTGCCCATGTTAATAATGCAGTAAGAGCCCTGCTGGATCAGGCCAGTGGTCCATTTCGTACAGCATCCTGTTCTCACAATGGCCAGCCAGGTGCCCCAATGGGAAGCCCACAACCAGGACCTGAGTGTAACAGCAACCCTCTCCCCCTGAGATTCCCAACAACTGGCATCCAGAGGCATATTGCTTCTAACAGTGGAGGTAAACCATCGCCATGATGTCTCATAGCCATTGATAAACTTATCCTCCAGGCAAAATCCAAATACATATTTATTTGTCCAGGCACCTGGAAGGGGATAGGAACATTCGGGGCACTGTAGATTTAAAGAATCATTTTCATTATTGTTTTGAGTATGGCCCTATCAAATTTAATGTTGCTAACTGCCTTGGGCACCCTTTGAGGAGAAAGGGCGCTAGATAGATTTAATAAGCAGAGAAGCAAACATTGAAGGTTCCTCTTTATTTCAAATCCTGCCAAGTTTTGCTTTTCGCGTGAAAGCAGAGCTTCTAACTGTATGCAAAGAATATGCTGTTGAAAAAGCCATACACATAAATGGGCTTTTCTGGATCCAGGGTCTTGGCACTTTTCTGTGCAACTCCCCCCCCCTCCACCGCCCCACAAAACCCTTTATTAATGTATTGTGATACAGAAGACAATAAAATTTGGTGAGGGAAGAGAGGCATGGCCAATAGCAGCAACATGCAAAGTTAATTTTCATTCAGTTTAAGGATTGATTTTTTAAAAAGAAAAAAAAAAACATGGACAATGAAAGATGCTTATCAAGTATCAAGACTCTATGAGAAAACCCATCCATGGGCCCCAGGCCAAGAACTTAACAAATAAATGACCTCCCAACAATAAAACTTAAACCTACCATGTAGACTTTCATTGGCCCATGTTGTCGCCAGTGTTTATTTACAGCAAAACTCTCTTTTCGCAGATAGCGCAGTCTGCTACCCTCGGTGTTGACTTCCCCTGCATTTTTTTTCTCTGTGTGTGCTTTCTATCTGCACTTATTATTGAATAATTCTCTTTATATATAAAAAGCAACAGGATTCCCTCTGAACCCAATACTGTCTGCCTTAACTTTTATTAAAGGGGCTCTGCTTTTTCTCAAGAAGACATTTTTGTCGCAGATTAATGGCTCGAGCCAAGCCAAAGGCTGCTCTGAGTTTACGCTGGATTCTATTAAAAGGGAAGCAGCTGTTAACATTGCAGATTTATCACATTTAGCTCCCCCTCCTTCTTCTCCCTACTGATGTTTGACCTCAGCTATAAATGTTTTGAGGTGCTCATTGTTTTTCTTTCAGGGTTCTTTTTTCTCCACCCATTATTGCTGCTGAACATCTTAAAAAATTGGAAGCTGACATTATATTGGCTCTGTCAGATTGGACAGATGAGGGCTTCGCAATTAAAAAAACAACAACAATTTGGTGCTGCCAAAAAAAGCAGAAGGATACTTACTTTTTATCTATCTATTGCCCACCCTTCATCCTAAGGTCCCTGGATGGGTTGCAAAATTAAAGCACAACATTAAAAACAATTCAAAACAATTTACAATCATAAAAATGAGATGGGTCCTAAATATATATATATACAGCTCAAGTGTCAAAAATCCAGGGTAAAGTGGTGCATCTTTGACCTTCTCCGGAAGCTGTACAGTGAAAGTGCCAGACACAGCTCTATGAGGAGGGAGCTCCACAGCTTAGGGGCTGCCACAGAGAAGGCCCTGACCTTCTGAGGGCGGAGGAACCAGCAAGAGGGCCCCCTCTGCCGCTCTCAGCACCCAAGAGGGTCTGTACGGAAGGCAGTTTTTCAGTCCAGGCCTTCTTTTAAGGAGTCCCCTCTCCCTTTCTCCCCCAGCCTTGTCATTCACCTGCGTGGAATTTCTTGTCGCTTCTGGCTACCAGTCTAGAGATGTATTTAAAGATTGGTTTAAAGGGCACCATTAAAGCCAGGGGAATGGCTCTCTGTCTTGTCTATTATTTCAGCTTCGTTCAGTTGATCCACATACACATTTCCCTCTTCAGAAGTATGTGTGCAACACAATGCCAACAACGTAAATGGGAACTCAAAACATAGCAAATGTGTAAGGGCCACAACTCAGCAGTAGGAAATTTCAAATGCCGAACCGTCTGGATGGATGGATATGGTTGAACGTGCTGCTGTGGTTACAATGGTTCATGTGATATTTGAATTCCTGGGTTAGGTTCCTAAATTGTTTAGTCTTCCTTCTGTTGTTCTTTATTTAAGCATTGGGGGGGGGGGCACACATACAATGCGAGCCGCTCCAGCATACAGTAAGAAAAGATCAAACACAGATCAAATGAGGCTTTGCAATCCAATGCACTCAGGCAGGTCAGAAATGAAGGAGAAAGGCATCTACTTTACTTCAATGCCCAATTAAATATGTTCCGTGCTGCAAACAAACGTGGGTAGACTTCAGGATTGCAGAATCTACTGAGGCTGATGAAGTGGCGCCGGGTGTCTGGGGGGCAGTGGGAGGATGGTACACCCACTTGCAGCGCAATCCAAACCCGGGGTGAGAGAGTTTGGATCTGGCGGGTTTGCTTTTTCATAACCTGAGCCAGGGTTACACCAGTCCCTGACCCTGGCTAAGCTTGAGATACCCCAGTGCAGATCTCCAAAAAGGGGTGTTCCAGAGGCATGGCAGATGAAGCAAGTACAGACTTCCACCTATTCCAAACTGTTTTTATCTCAGTCATGTGACTTAGGGCCCAGTCTATCAGAAAATCCCAGTCCATTGGTACCATTCAATAGGCAATCAGGGGGATACAGAAAAAACCAGGAAACAGTCTCATAGTCCATGGGCAGCACCGCCACACTAGAAACATCTTGTTCAGAGTTAGGAGCTGAGCCAGATCATGACCCTGCTTAAAGAATAGGGCCTTTTTAGTGTTGGCCTCATATCTCTGGGAACGCCCTCCCTCAAAAGGCATGTTTGACTCCTTCATTTTTTAAAGTGAGCCTTGGACTTTCCTTTTTCAATCTGTCTTTGTGTGAAGAGGTGGTCAGGATATTAAAATAATACTGCTCATATATATTTGCATTTTATTATTATAATATATTTGATTGTATGTATTGGTTTGCAGATCCAAGGTGATTTTTGCTGATCTTTTACCTCTTGGTATTTTAATTACCTGTGTTCTCTCATATGTGTGTGTGTGTGTGTGTGTGTGTATAGTAAGACCCCTTGAGAAAACTCTTTCATGTTTTGAAAGGTGGCACAGAAATTCTTAAATAAATACATACATGGGAATGGTCAAGAAGTAGAAAATGTGAGGTAAATTAATTGTGGCACAAGGCAGGCCAAAAATCACACAGAATAAAACCAGGATGCCTTTGCAATGTGTGTGTCTGTACCACAGTTCTAAATCTGTCTCCTTTATTGCAAGCAAGTTCAATTCTTTGGGGTTTTTCTCAGGACACCTGAAGGTCACGTTAGTCTTTTATAATCATTTGTCCTCCTGCTTTAAAGGGACGTTCCACCTGTGCCCTCCATTGTCTAGCAATGTCAGTCTCTCTGTTGAACTTTAATCCAGTCAGTTGACGGAGCCGAGTGTATTCACTTAAGCCCTTGAGGTCGAATCTATTCCCTTTTGAAAATCGTCAGCTCTCTTTGGGGAAGTGAGGTCGAGCAGCTGTCAAGACGAGTGGTGATTTTCGGGGTCTTGACAGAAGGGAGACTTAATGTTGATTTCTTGAGCGCCTACTTGCTTTTCCTTTCTTGATCGGAGGAGATATAACTGAGGAAATATTGTGTTCCTGTGCGTTATGCAGGATAATGGTCAGATTTATGAACCTTGCCTCTGAGAGAGTTTTTCTAATGCGCTTTCAGGGATGGCGGCGACAGGCCAAGGCTTTGGGGTCGGAAGAAGGTGGTGCTGCCGTGGGGGAAGGAAGGATGTTAAGGGCTTGATCTCTCCAGAAGCCCAAGTGCGGCTTCTCTGTACCACAGAGGATCATCTTATTTACTTGCCTTTTCTGACATCTACAAGGCTGGCTTGTTAAGAGAGAGTGCTCTGGATCTAGAGTGTGTGTGTTGTTTTACAGCCTGGTATCTGAGCTTGAGGGAAATGTACAGAACCTGAAATGGTTATGGGGCTTACTTGGAGCTTCTAGAAGCCATTTTGTTCTCAGAAATGTATTTGTTCAAGTAATGTACAGTGAAGCCTAGAACAGGTGTAGAGAATCCTTTGTCATCTAGATGTTGCCAAACTACAACTCCCATCATCCCTACCCATTGTCTATGCTTCCTAGGGCTGATGGGAGTGGTACTTCAGCAATATCTGGAGGGCCAAAGGTCCTTCACCCATGGCTTGTGTGTCCATGCAATACAAAGAACATTTGAAGGTCTCTGTTTGAGGACTGTCCTGTCTAAGCGCGTTGGGTCTAATCAGGCCAGCGACCTAGATATGGATTATCTCCTGCTGCACAGTCACTTTGAATTTGAACATGGCTTGGTCATGTTAACCAATAGCCAATGGCCCATCTAGTCCAGCATCCTGTTCTCACAGTGGCCAACCAGATGCCTGTGGGAAACCTGCAAGCAGGATTTGTGCAGAAAAGCAACGCTCCTCTACTATGGCAGCTGGTATTCAGAAGCAATACTGCCTCTGACTATGGAGGGAGAGCTCAGCCATTATGGCTAGAAGCCATTGATAGCCTGATCCCCCCATGAATTTGTCCAGTCACCTTTTAAAGCCATCTGATTTGGTGGGAGTCACTGCCTCCTGCAGGAGCATGTTCCATAGCTGAACTGTGCGCTTTCATTCATATTTCCTGAATCTTTGAGCATTTAGCTTCATTGGATGTTTCTCTGATATTGTCATGCCCACTGCGTCTTCTTTTTTGGGGTTTGATTACCGGTACCCTGTTTAATGGCCTTTCCTCTCCCCAAGCAAGTCTGTCATTGTGACTGACCATTATGGACAGTTGCAAAAATCTGATGAAAAGTCAGGAACTTGTCTGGACTTCAGAGCCAAGGTATCTACTATCTCTCCTGTGAAAACATAGGGGGGGGGGAACTCATCCCATCTGCTCATGACTAAACACTTCCCAGCAAATCTGTGCCACTGATGACAGAGTATGTATTTTTTTTTCCTTTAAAAAGCCCCCGCTGCTGTCTATTAAATAAAGGAATTCTCCTCTCTAATTCAATCCAGGCCCCAAATATTTTCCTGTCTGTTAATGTTGGAATTAAACAAAAAGATACAGTTATGCCAACAGTTCATGGAAGCTTGAAGATACCATAGAACCTTAGAGTTGGAAGGCACCCCAAGGGTCATCTGGTCCAACCCCTGGTGTTCTGGCATTTTCTCTCTTGATGCACTCTCAAATAGATTTCCTTCATGTCCAGAGCATAACAGGGATGTTCTAATGTTGTTCACACATGTCCGACACTTCATGACCCCATGGACCAGAGCACGCCAGGCACGCCTATCTTTCACTGCCTCCTACAATTTGGCCAAACTCATGCTAGTTGCTTTGAGAACACTGTTCGAGAACACTGTTCTAATAAATAATATTAATTAAATGTCATTTTTCATAGAGAAGGGATCATGGGTTTTCGGAGGGGGGTGGAATGCATCCTTCATGAGAAAACAGAAAAGGGGTGGAGTATTATTTATACCCAGCCAGATGGGCGGGGTATAAATAATAAGTTGTTGTTGTTGTTGTTGTTGGGGTTGTAGGGTTGCCAAGCTCTAAATAGCCCCTATTGGTTTGTTGTGATCAAGTTGCTGCTATACCTTGAAACATCTGTCTGTCTGTCTGTCTGTCTGTCTGTCTACCTAGGCTGGCCTTACTATTAGGCAGAATAAGACAATCGCCTCAGGTGGCAGTTGCTGAGGGGCAGCCATTTCCTCCAGCCATTTCGGTTGGTGGACACAGCCGCACAGTCAGTCCTAAGCTCCCTAAAGTAGTCTGCTGCCCCAGCTGCAACGCCATGTCACCAGTGTTGGAAGTAAAATTCAGCTGCCAGTCTCACTGGTCCCTGTGCAGGGAAGCGAGGAGAGGGTGCCATCTTGTCCTTCGTATCTGGGAGCAAATGGCTTGGGCCAGCCTTATTACTTACCTTCCTCCTTTTGTGCAGCATCCCAAGTGAAAACGCCATTATGCGCTCCGAAGTCACGATAGAATCACAGCCCAGGGGTTTGATTCCTCATCGTCAGGGGACGAGGGTGAGGACTCTGAAGCAGAAGAGCCAAGGGCATGCAGGGCCAGTCCCAGATGTGCTGCTGTCAGATGAACCTGCAGGGCCAGCACCGATCCTAGATTGCCTGCCTCTGACTCGGAGGCTCCACTGCAGAAGTACCAGTAAGACCCAAGGCTCTTCTGCTCTGTCACAGCAGCAGATCAGCAGAGAGGGCTGGACTTCTTTAAGTAGAATAGCATCTTGCAGCACAGGTAGGGCTAACAATCAGACTGCACCTGATCTTACTCCTACAGAAGGCCTCAGGTTTAGCTTTCTCCTTTTTGGAGCAACTTCAGAGCTCTGTTTCCCAGGACACAACCTGGACTTTGCATCCAGCCTGAACTTTCCTTGTGTTTTGTGTATCGCCTGAGGCGTGCCCACCTTGCCTTGCTTTGCGCCACAAGTGGCTCTTACCTGGCTGCATTGCAGTACACAACAGTAACAAGGTACGTCATCTCTGGTTGAGTTTATCCACCAAATGGCCATGGATGAGCTACCAGTTTTATTCTGAAACATTTGCCTTAGGAAAGATTTCTGTGCTACTTAGTCTTCCTTAGATGGTTGGCACAGGCACAGGCAGAGGATGTTGCATGTTCACGTTTGTAGTGTTGTACAAGTGTTTGGAAGAGGGAAATGGATGAGCACAGTGGTGCCAAGGGTTGGGTGGGCTTGAAGATGCTGTCCTTGAGCAGGAACAGGCAATGCAGGGCTGTCACTATCCAGCAGCAACAACACCATATTGACTCCTATCTTTTCTCCCTGTAAACATGGAGTCATGCGAACACACAATGTGCCCATGTTGTATGTTTCCCCCACTTCTCTCCAGCGTTATTGGTTTCATAACTACATGCTAGGGAGAAAGGGTAGAGGAAACTGGTGCCGTGGTTCAGCCTCCAGTGGAAGATGTTTGGGTTGGTTGGAAGTGATTCCTTTTGCTAGAAAGGTCAAAGCCTGCAGCCCGCTAGATGTTGCTAGACTCCATCTCCCATCAGCTCCAGCTAGCCAGGATGACCACTAGCCAAAGAAGATTGGACTTGTAACCCAGTAATATTTACGGGGCTTCAGGTTCCCTGCACCTGGTGTAGAACGTGCCATTTTTTCTGTCTTTACTTTCTGTGTAACTTTGTCTTGTGGTACAGGAAAGGAAAGATATGTAAGAGTTTCTCAAATCACATAATTAGGAAAAAAAACTGTATAGGGTATGGGGGAAATACAAAAACTTATTAGAAAGGAAAACACCTATGTGGTTGTCACCAACAGAAGCCCTTGCAAGGAAATAAATTTGTACACAAATTGGAGTACATATAGAGACTTGCTAACAGTCACCGGGGAGGAATGTAAATGGAAAGCGTATGGAGAGATAAAGGATCAGGTGGCAGATTTGTTAAGTTACATCATTTAAGTTAGATAAAAAATGTGGATTTGCAGAACAAAACTCGCAGCTTGAGAGAGAGTTATTAGGCTCCAGGGTTAAAATATTATCTGAAATGTATAATTTATTACTTGAGTGGGACACAAAGGACAAAATGGTGAAATCACCGATAAGTTGGGCCAGAGACGTGGGACGAAACATTGATTTTGCATTATGGGAACAACCGTGGAAATTAAATTTAACATTTACGGCATGCTACACACTGAAAACTCATGAAGATGATGCACAGGTGGTATTTGATGCCAAACAAACTAGCAAAAATGTCAAAACCAACAAAGGGTAACTGTTGGAAATGTAAGATGGCAGAGGGATCCTTTTACCACATGTGGTGGTCGTGTAGCATAATTAAAAACTATTGGGAAATGATCTGTAATGAAATTTTTAAAATGTTTAAAAAATCATTTCCTAAAAATCCAGAAGCATTTTTGTTGGGTTTAATAACAACAGAAGTTACCAAAAAAACGGGAGAAATTTGTTCCTGTATGCAACAACAGCCGCCCGTGTGTTATTAGCGCAAAAAATGGAAAACAGATAAGGTACCAACAAAAGAAGAATGGCATATCAAATTGTTAGAATATGTGGAGTTGGGGGGGGGGGGATGACCATTAGAATAAGAAATCAAAATGATAAAAGATATAAGGAGTTCTGGGTTTTTTTATTGAGTATAAGAAAAAGTATTATAAGCAGATGATCAACCTAGCAGGATGGTAAGATTCTCAGCAGTGTAAGAAATAATTAGAGTTAAAATAAGGAGTTGCAATAGGGTGAACCAAGAAAACATGAGAAAAGGAGGAGATAAAAAGAACCATGGAAGGAGAGGGTGGGAAGTCAGTCAAGGAATGTGTTCTGTTTTTCTGTTATTTCTAAATTTCTATTGTTTTGTTTTATTCCAGAGATTATTTTCTTCTCATATTATTTTTGTTTATACCTTGCCTGTATTGAAATATATCAGAAATGCAAATAAATGCATCACACACACACACACACACACACACACACACGTACGTAACTTTGCCATAACCCTTGGACTGTGAATGTAAAGAGAATAAAATGCAGGTACGTCACTCTTCTTCTGTTCTTTCCGTTACTTCACAGGTGCTGGTAAGCGAGGACTCGGACAGCGATGGCATTGTGGCTCACTTCCCAGCACATGAGAAGCCCATCTGCTGCATGTCTTTCAACCCTAGTGGTAAGCGACTTGTTTGCTCTTCATCTCATCATATTCTGCTTGCTACAAACACGGGGGCGAGGGTGTAGCCTTCTGTTACAGTGGCTCTCGGTGCAGTCTTGCTGGAAATCCCAGTCCAAGATAGTCGGGTGCTGTTTCCATTTTTCAGTAGCCGAAGACATGGGCATGGTGTGGGGTTGCAGACATAATCCTCGAGGAGCTCCTGCTTTGCATGCTGAAGCCCCCAGGTTCAGTTGGTGGAACCTCCAGGTAGGGCTGTGAATATCCCCTGTCTAAAACCCAGAAGAATCACTGCCAGTCAGTGAGGACAACATTGAGCTAGGTCAGGCATAGGCAAACTTGGCCCTCCAGATGTTTTGAGACTACAGTTCCCATCATCCCTGACCACTGGTCCTGGTAGCTAGGGATGATGGGAATTGTAGTCCCAAAACATCTGGAGGGCCGAGTTTGCCTATGCCTGAGCTAGATGAACCCATTGCGTAAGGCAGCTCCCTATGTTCATGGGTAAGGGATGGGGGACCAGCAGCCCTCCAGATGTTACTGACTCCAGCTTCCATGGCCCCTGACTGGCTGGGATTGATAGAAGCTGAAGTCCTACAGTATATGGAGTGCCACAGGTTCCCCATATCTGCCGCTGGGAAAGGAAGACATGACTTTGTAGCCTGCTGTCCATCTTCTTACCACACTGAGATATTGGAAGCATTATATCTGCACTGGGTCAAGAAATTACATCCAATATCTGTAGGAAATGGGCATTAATGTATCTGAAAAGTTAGGTAAATGAAAGGTTTCCTCATCCGATATATTTCCAGTTGGAACAGACTTCACACACAGAGAGATTTTTTTTATTTTATTTCTTGAGGTTTGTGCAAATATTCTCATAGATTTGACACCACTTATCCTTTTGTACTTAATGCTTAACCTGGAGATGTAACTTGAACTTCTTTCTTAGTCTTAGTGCCCCCCTCTCCGGTGATGGGTGGGGAGAGAAGTGATCTGAAAATGATATTTAAAGCCTCAAAGAAAGCACCTTTGCCCCTCTCCTTCCTACTTTCAGCTGAATAAGGCTTGTGGGCAGGTAGAATGCATCCTGTCCATGTAATCTCGTCCAGCCGACAGCATAACTTGTTTATTATCCTTCCTACGACAAGAGTAATAACTTTTTGATTGACTGCATGGCGGTCAGCGAAACAGGGTCCGTGGAAGATCAAGAGCTTCCGCTTGCCTAAATTAATGAGTTTTAAAGTGAATTAAAATGCCTCGAAGAGGTTTGGGATGAAATCACATTTCAGAGAACAAAAACGGAATGGATGTCCTCTTTCCCTTGCTTACAGTGGCTAGTTGGACTTACGCTTGACAGCCCATCTGTTATGTCAGAACTCCTTAATAACTGTGTGTGGCTCAGAGTTCTGTTGCTCTTACTGCTTGTGACAGGAGATAGTGGTGGGGAAAGGGGAAGCTGTGTTTTAATCATAGCATCTGTAGCTCTTGCCATGTATTTCTGTGTAGGGCTTCTGCACTCGTGTGCCCCATTTCCAGCACCTGCCTCTGCCTGCCACAGTTTTCAAACTGGGATGCAGACTTGCTAACGAGGTGTAAACCATCTTTGCAAAAGAAGTTAAAAATCAACACCCTCCCATTTGTTAGCATGTTTGTTTGTCGACACTTTCATTCATTCATTCATTTATTCAAAGCATTTTTATCCTGCTCTTCAGTTGAAAAAGGCTCCCCTTACATATATCTGTGATGAGATCTT